>NC_064830.1:74624720-75874720 GCF_024166365.1 Elephas maximus indicus
GTGGTGGGTTTTGCTTTAAACCTATTTTGTCAGAGATGAGTATTGCCACTCCTGCTCTTTTTTGATTGTTTTCTTAATATATTTTTTTCCGTCCTTTGAGTTTTAGATTGTTTGTGCCTTTGAATCTAAGTGTGTCTCTCGGAGGCTGCCTATAGACAGATCATTTTTTAAAATCTATTCTGCCACTCTCTGTTTATTAGTGCATTTATTCCATTTACATTCAGTGTAATTATTGAAAGGTATGAGTTTAGTGCTGTCATTCTGATGTATCTGTGTGTGTGTTTATGTGTGTTGTTTTTGACAGTTTCTTTGTTGAGTTAATTTTCTGTGCTGAGTAATTTTTCTTTGTGTATTTTCTTTTCAACTTTTTTCATTATTGTTTCTTTTATATTTGTTAAGTCTTTATGTTTTTCTTATTTTTTAATTGGGTGTGTAGGATAGTTTCCTTTGTGGTTACCTTAATATTTACCTCTCTGTTTCTAAGTTTAAACCAATCTTTTATTTCGAGATACCGCCTTGACTTCATCACCATATGAAAGTTATATGACTACATTACTAAGTCCCTCCTTTTTTGTTTTAATGTTGTCATCTTTTACATGTTGATGTCTGTTTCCCTATTTTCAATGTTTTAGCTTTGATTTATGTTTTTGACTTCCCTATCTGGGTTGATATTTGGTTGTTCTCTCCTGTGTTCTAGTCTTGGGTTGTTTTCTGATATTATTGATTTTGTAACCGGAGGACTCCCTTTAGTATTTCTTGTAATTTCGGTTTGTTTTTTACAAATATCCTAAAGTTCTGTTTATCTGGAAATGCCCTAATTTCTCCATCATATTTGACAGAGAGTTTTGCCTGATATATAATCCTTGGCTGGCATTCTCTTTTTTGTTCAAGGTTTTATATATGTCATCCCATTGCCTTCTTGCCTGCATGTTTTCTGCCAAGAAGTCAGAATATAGTCTTATTGACTCTCCTTTTTAGATGACTTTTCATTTATCCCCAACTGCTCTTAAAATTCTCTCTATTTTTGGTTTGATTATACTATGTCTTGATGAGTTTCTTTTGGGATCTACCCTCTGTGGGGCTTGATGAGTTTCTTGGACAGGTATCTTTTCATCTTTTATGGTATCAAGGAAGTTTTTGCCGGTATATCTTCAACAATTCTGTCTGTTTTAACCTCCTCCCCCTCCTCCCCGTTCGAGTACTCAAGTCACTCATAGATTATTCTTCTTGATAGAGTCCCACATAATTCTTAGGGTTTCTTCATTTTTGAAAATTCTTGTAGCAGATTTCCCCTCAAAAAATTGCTGTCAAATGCTTTCTCTGCAGTCTCACTAATTCTGACTTCCATTGCCTCAATTCTGCTCCTATGCATTTGTATTCAGTTGTATAATTCTGAAATTTTGTTGTTAATGTATTCGGTTTCTGTTTGCTGTTTCTCGTGGATTATTGCAGCTTGTTAAATTTGTCATTATGCTCTTGTCTAGCATCCTTATGTTCCACTATTGCGTTGTCTCTGTGTTCCTTGACTTGGTCTACATTTTGCCTGATCTCCTTCCTGATCTCTTAAAGAGCTCTGTATGTTAATCTTTTTAATTTTACCTCTGATAACTCCAAGACTTTTTCATCCTCCAGGAGACTTCTTGGTTCTTTGTTTTGGTCACTTGCTGAAGCCATCATGGTCTGCCTCTTTCTGTGATTTGATATTGACTGTTGTCTCTAACCCATCAATAAGTTATATTTATTTATTTTATGTTTCCTTACTGCTTCCTAGCTTCTTGTTTTATTCCACTTTGATATGCCCAAGTAGGCTGGTCATTTGAGCTACTTTGATTATTGGCATTATTGAAGCTCTCACATCCTGATAGCAGGCAGTTATAGCTGTTATTAGGTATGTGAGCCCAGGAGTCCATTTATTTTTCTTGTGTGGATTCAGCTCAGGTGTCCATGTCTTCGGTCATCAGGTGTGTGGTGCAGGCTCTCACCTACAGTCCTATATGGGGCTGATTGGATTAGGCATAGGTATCTGATCAACTCGACGGCACTGCGCTTGTGTTATCTGGCTATAGTCAGGGTTATGTGCTGAGCAAGGTAGGGGGCTGATAGTTGCCACTAAGTGGGTGGGTGGAAGGTATGTCTGTGTTTTCTAGAGCTCGTAAGTGGGTGGGCTTTGCATCCGGACTTTGGGGACCCCATGCTGTTGGCTGTAGAGACTGGGAGGCAACACTTATTCTTGGACCCCTGTTGTGGGTGGCTAGGTGGAGTGGCTGAAGCCACCAGTCCTCAGGCGTCTGATGTGGGTAGTCAAGGACCCTGCTTAATGGACAGGGTGGTGTCTAATGTCAAGAATATGCCACTCGTCCTTAGTGGTTGCAGTTGAGAATAGGCTCCAATTATATACCCTGTTGTACTGTGCTAATGAGGGGATACACTGTTGAAATGGGCCAACACAGGTCTAGGCAGGGGTGAAAGGCATTCTAAGTCTGTGGTCTCGTTATGCCTGTGCCTAGGCAAAGGGTCTGTGCCTGCCCTGAGTTCCTGGCTTAGGGGAGCTGGCAGATTATTTTTTCCTGTTTCTTAATTTGTTCCTTCTGAAAAGCTAAGAGAATGGTTCAGGACATGCGATGGGTTCCCCTTCAGGCCCAGGGGGTGAGGGTGTAACTTGAAGCAGAGTGAGAGGAGCTGGGTATATAGGAGAGAGGTATTTCCCAGAAGGAAAAAAGGTTTTTTGGATCCCTTGTGGTAGATTAGATGCTTGCACTTAACTTCCACAGATTCAGTGCCACTTCTCCTTGGAACCAGAGGCTTGAGCAGACTCCGCTGCTTGGTTTCTGCCGATATGGAAAAGGCACCCGAGCGCTACTGCTTGCCTCAGCCAGCACACGCAAGCTAATCTAGGCTGTAGGGTGCTGGCCAAGTCAGGTCTCGCAAATCCTTGCTGCTTCTGAATTGTCTCTCCATCCCCCTGATGCTCAGTCAGACTCTTCAACTTTGTCTTTAATGTTCAGGGCTCCTAGATTGTCATATAAAATTGATTTACTTGTTTTTTCAGGTTTTTGTTGTAAGAGGGACCATAGGAAGCATCTGCCTGGTCCACCGTCTTGACCCCTCCGCCCGTCAATCTCTTTTGAGATATAAAAGAGCAAACTGAGCAAGTCAACAGACAAGCAAGCAGAGATGGGGGAAAGTAGATGCCACACCACATGAGATCTCCACAGAACCAAGAGACAGAAGCTGAAAAGAGAAAAGGACTGTCCCCCAGAGCCAATAGAGACTCTTCCCCTATATCTGGCACCCTGAACTCAGACTTCTAGCCTCTTAACCTGTGAGAAAATAAATTTGTTTGTTCAAGTGACCCACTTAATTTACTTCTGTTATAGCAGCACCTGATAACTAATGCAGTGGCCTAGTATATGCCCTATCCTGGAGAATAATCTATGTGCACTAGAGAAGAATGTGTGTTCTAGTGATGTTGGGTGGAGTGTTCTATATATATCTACTAGGTCTAGTTGTTTTTTGGTGTTGTTCTAACCCTCTATTTCACTACTGATGTTCTGTCTAGACATTCTGTGCATTATTGAAATAACTATGGACTGTAGAAGTGTCTCTCCTTTCGGTTCTGTCATGTTTATTTCATCTATTTTAGGACTCTGTTGTTTGGTACCTGTGTAATAGGTAATATCTTCTTAATGAATCGACCCTTTTCTCAGTATGTAATGTCCTTGTCTGTTGTAACAGATTCTGACCTAAAAGTCTATTTCGTCTGATATTAATATAGCTATCCATCTCTTTTGGTTACAATTTGCATAGAATTTCTCCCCCACCCTTTCAGTTTCAACCTGTTTGTATTTTGGATCTAAAGTGTGTGTCTTATAGATAGCATATCGACACGTGAAAACTTAGGGGAAGAGGTCTTGACCTAATATAGAAATGGGAATGACTAGTATATACAGGGAAGTTGAAGTCATGAAAATGGTTGTGAATGAACAGAATGAGATGAGAATATGGGCAAGAATGCAGCTTTGGGGCACCCTTACTGGGAGATTAGGGGCAAGTCACTCAACCTTAGTTTTTTCATCTGTAAGGATGGGCCTTGATGTTCTCTCCAGAGCCCTGGTGGTGCAGTGGTAAAGAGATTGGCTGCTAACCAAAAGGTTGACAGTTCAAATCTATGCTCCTTGGAAACACCATGTGACAGTTCTTCTCTGTCCTTTTGGGTCGCTGTAAGTTGGAATGGACTCTACGGCAATGGACTAATGTCCTCTCCAACCTGAAGAGCTATAGACAATTGGTGCACACACTCATTTCAGACTGTTGCGTCTGAAGGCCGTGAGGCCACGGATCAAGTCTATTGTTTGTCATAGCAGACAGCAGGTGCTCACTAAGGGTTTGTTGAGTGAACAAATATCAGTGTTGACTGGTTGTGGGCTTTATCTTACATCTAATCAAATTACAAGAAACACTAGTTGTGAGATTCTTTTTTAAATGTTATGCATTTTGGTTGATAACTAATTTTCTATAGTGAGTTTATTGACACAGCTAAGATTTGTTAGGTAAAGAATTGTCTCTTTAGAGAGGCAAGGATTTTCTTCCATGGAAGATGGAAGGAGGTAGAACGAGACCACTTGAGAACAGGAACAACAATACTGGTGATCAAGGTATTGGAGGATAAGACTCTGGCAACACTGTAATGGTCTTTAGAGGCTGGAAGCATGGAGGTGGTCCAGGCCGTAGACAATGAGGCCTGGGAGTATGTAGTGGAGGCAGCTGATGAGGCCTAAATGGCCAGTGAGGTGGGGAATGTGGACAAAAGCTGGGTAGTGGAGGGGACTGCCAGTCATGTTGGGAAGTGCAAAGCCAGCCATGTGGGGGAGGGGAACCCAGGCATGTTTTGGAGTGGGACTCCAGTTGTGTTTTGGAGGGGAATCAAGGTCCAGGAACACAGTCGGGGGAGAGCGGGGAAGGGGGAAGTGTCTTGCAGAGGTCGAGAAACACAGGCGGGTGAAGAGCGGGGAAGGGTCTAGCCTAAGTCCGATAACAGAGCTAGGAGGAGAAGGTGGACTATGTGGCTAAGGTCCAAGAACAGAGCTGGCAGGAGGTGCCGCAGGTTTTGGTCAAGGTCCAGGAGCACAGCTGGAAAGAGGAAGTGGACTGTCTGGCTAAGGTCCAGGAACACAGCTGGGAGGAGAGGGGGGAGTTTTTGGCCAAGGTCCAGGAACACAGCTGGGAGGAGCAAGTGGACTGTCTGGCTAAGGTCCAGGAATCCAGCTGAGAGGAAGTGGGGGAGGATCTGCTCAAGGCCTAGGAACACAGTTGGGAGAAGGAAAGGGAAGATCTGGCCTTGTTGAGAAAATTGTTGAGAGGAGGCAGTGGAGGGTCTGTCCAAAGTCCAGGAACACAGCTGGGAGGAGGAGGTCAAGGTTCTGGCCGAGGTCTAGGAACACAGCTGGGAGGAGAAGGGGGAGAATCTGGCATTGTGGGAGGAACACAGTTGAGATGAGGTGGAGGAAGATCTGGCTGAGGTCCAGGAACATTTGGAAGGAGGATGGGGAGAGCTTGGCTAATATCCAGCAACATAGGTGGGAGAAGGTTGAGGGTTTGTCCAAGGTCCAGGAACACATTCCGGGAGAGGAGGTATACGGTATGTTTAATTTCCAGGAATACAGCTTCAGGAGGCGCGGGGAGCTTCTGTCTAAGGTTAAGGAACACAGCTGGAAAGAGTAAAGGGAGGGTCTGGCCAAGATCCAGGAACACACCTGGGAGGAGGAGGGAGAGAATCTGGCCAAGGTCCAGGAACACAGCTGGGAGGAGAAAGGGGACGGTCTGGCCTAGGTCCAAGAACACACTTGGGAAGAGGATGGGGAGGTTTTGTCCACATTCCAGGAACACAGTTGGTTGGATAATGGGGAGGGTCTGACCAAGGTCCAGGAACACAGTAGGGGAGAGAAGGTGGAAGGTCTGTCCAAATTCCAGGAACATGCTGGGAGGAGGAAAGATAGGTTCTGGCCAAGGGTGAGGAACACAGCTGAGAAGAGGAGGGGCAGGGTCTGACTGAAGTCCAGGAGCACAGCTGGGAAGAGTTGGAGGGTGTGTCCAAGTTCTAGGAATACAGCTGGTGGGAGGAGGTGGAGGGTTCTTCCAAGTTCTAGGAACATAGTTGGGAGGAGGAGTAGACCAAGGTCTGACCAAGGTCCAGGAACACAGCTAGTAGGAGGAACGGAGCGGTCTGGACGAGGTCCAGGCATAGCTGAGATGAGGAGGTGGAGGGCCTGGCCTAGGTCCAGGAATACAGCTGGGAGGAGGAGATGGAGGATCTGGCCAGGTTCCAGGAACATAGCTGAGAGGAGGAGGGGTACGGCCTGTCTGAAGTATAGGTATAGGGCCACAGCTTGGAGGAGAAGGAGGAGGGTCTGGCACATATCCAGAATACAGCTGGGAGGAGGAGGGGGAGGGTGTGGCCAAGGTTCAGGAACATAGCTAGAAGGAGATGGAGGGCCTCTCCAAGGTCTAGGTATACAGCTGGGAGGAGGGTGTGGAGGGTATGTCCAAGGTCTAGGAACACAGCTGGGAGGAGTATGGGGAGGGTCTTGACAAGGTTCAGGAACACAGCTGGGTGGAGGAATGGGAAGGTCTGGCTGAAATCCAGGAAGACGGCTGGGAGGAGTAAGGGAAGGGTCTGTCCAAGGTCAGGAACACAGTTGGGGGGAGGAGGGGAATGATCTCTCCAAGTTCTAGGAACACAGCTGGGAGGATGAGGGACAGGGTTTGGCTGAGGTCGAGGAACACAGCTGGTAGGTGGAGGTGAAGGGTCTGGCCAAGGTCCATGAACACAACTGGATGGAGCAGATGGTCTGTCCAAGGTCCAGGAACACCGCTGCACGGAGCAGAGTGTCTGGCCAAGGTCTAGGAACACAGCTGGGAGGACGAGGTGGAAGGTCTAGCCAATGTCTAGAAACAGCTGGGAGGAGGAGATAGAGGGTCTGTCCGAAATCCAGGAACACAGCTGGGAGTAGTAGGGGTAGGGCCTGGCTGAAGTCCAGCAGCATAGCTGCAAGGAGGAGTTGGAGGGTCTGGCCAGGTGCCCGGAACACATCTGAGAGGAGGAGGGAGAGGGTCTGGCAGAGGTTGAGGAATACAGCTGAGAGGAGAATGTAGAGGGTCTTTCGAAGGTCAGGAGCACAGCTGGGAGGAAGTGGTGAAGGGTCTGGCCCAGGCCCGGGATCACAGCTGGGAGGAGTGGCGAGAGGGTCTCGACTAGGTTCAGGAAGACACCTGGGTGGAGGAATGGAAAGGTGTGGCTGAAGTCCATGAACACAGCTGGGCAGAGGAGGCGGATGGTGTGTCCAAGGTCCAGGAACACACTTGAGAGGAGGAGGTGGAGGATCTGACCAAGGTCCAAGAATACAGATGGGGGGTGATGTGAAGGGTCTGTCCAAGTTCCAGTAACCCAGATGGCAGGAGGAGGGTTAGTTAGTATCTGGTCAAGGTCCAGGAACACAGCTGGGATGAGAAGGAGGATGGTCTGTCCAAGGTCCAGGAACACAGTTGGGAGTTGAAGGGGCAGCATCTAGCCAAGGTTCAGAAACACAGCTGGAAAGAGGAGTGGGAGGGTCTGGCCAAGGTTTCGGAACACATTTGGGAGGAGGAGGTAGAGGGTCTCTCCAAGGCCCAGGTATACAGCTGGGAGGAGGGGCCAGAGGTCCTGTCCCAGTTGTAGGAACACAGTTGGGAGGATGAGAGGCAGAGCCTGGCCCAGGTAGAACACAGCTGGGAGGAGGAGGGGGAGTGTCTGTTCAATGTCCCGGAACTCAGCTGGAAGGAATAGGTGGAGGATCTGGCCAAGATCCAGGAACGCAGCTGGGAAGCGGAGGGGGAAGGTCTGACCAAGGTCCAGGAACACATCTGGAAGGAAGAAGTCCAGAATCTGGCAGAGGCCTGGGAACACAGCTGGGAGGATTTGGTGGACGTCTGACTGAAGTCTGGGAACACAGCTAAGAGGATGTGGTGGAATGTATGGTGAAGGGTCCAACCAAGGCCTGAGAAGACATCTGGGTAGAGCACATGGCCCACTCCCCACGTGTACTGATGGAGGGCATCTATTGGGCAATGTGTGGACGATCATCCTGGACAAAGAGGGTCCCTGCTGCAGCCCTCTGACTCTGCAGAATAGAAGCAGTTAATTTTTTAAAATACTTCTATAGGACAGACCAAAGCACTTAAAAAAAAAAAGCTGATACAGAAAGATGCAGATGTCAGCACCTGGCACCTTCCCATCGACCAGGTCTCTGATAAGCAGCATTAGAGCCATGAAACTCAATGGCTCCTCCTGATCCCATTGCAGATTACGGGGTTTAAAGGATGCAACCGAAATGCCAAAAACAAAACAAAAACTAGATTGAACAAGTCAAAGTGCACAAGAAACTTTGAGATCATATATAGTAGTTCAGCCAAGGCTTTGTTAAAAAGGAGGAAAGCGCCCCTACCCTCAAGGCTCGAGTGAGGACAGAATTGAGTGTTTGGAGCCCAGAAACAGCTGCCAAGAAAGTTGATACAGTGATGGTTACAGCACCCTTTAGAAATTCCGGTTCTTCCATTCTATGGTATTTTCATGGAGCATTTGTTCACTCTATCTGTGCAGAAACACATGTCCTCTTGTCTACACAATGTAGAAAACCTGCTTTCTGCATCTTTCCACTTGCCATTATATTAAGAGCATTTTCTGTGTTCTGAAATGTCTTTGAAGCTCATGACTTTTAGGAACTGCCTCCACCGTAAGGATTTACACTAGTTACAGAATCCCTCTACCATGGGTCATTCAGCTCGTTGCCACATTTTCACTGTAATCCATCCGGTTCCATTGAATGTGCTCTCACCAGGTCTTTGGAATCATGGTGGTCGTTCCATTAGGGTAGATGACTAGATGTGGGATGGTGCTGAATAAAGAAAAGAGTGTGAGCATTTCGAAGGCTTTGGGTAGACAGCGTTACATTGTATTTCGGGATGGTTGTGAGAAATCACATTTCCACTACCAGTGGGTGAAAGGGGCCCCAGAAGAGTTAATATTTATTACTTCGTTGGACAGAAAGAATTTGTCACTTAAAAGTTTTCTCATTGAAGTTATACAGTTGTCTTGTTCACTGATTATTCACTGAAAAGATGAGATTATTTTACAGAGTTAGCTTGATTTCACTCATCAATTTGTGTTCTCATTTATAATGTGAAAATCCAATAATAGGCCAGTGACTATAAAAATTCCTGATTAGTCCTGATTCAAAGCATATCTAAAACCCATTGCCGTCGAGTCCATTCTGACTCATAGTGACGGTATAGGACAGAGTAGAACTGCCCCACAGAGTTTCCAAGGAGCGCCTGGTGGATTTGAACTGCCGACCTTTTGGTTAGCAGCCTTAGCCCTTATCCACTACACCACCAGGGTTTCCAAAGCATTTCTATAATCCAAAAAAAAAAAAAAAAAAAACCCAGCCTGGTGGTGCAGTGGTGAAGAGCTACTGCCACTAAGCAAAAGGTCAGCAGTTCGAATCCACCAGCTCCTCCTTGGAAACAATATGGGATAGCTATACTCTGCCCTGATTATTCATGATTCAAAGCAGATTTACAAGCTATGCTGAAATACTCACTGAAAGGACAGCGCAGACAAAGACTATTGCTAAAATAACTGCCCAGGAACAGAAAAACTTTGGCAAGTTTTTGATCTGGCCCAGAGAAACAATTGTCAAAGAGCTTAACCAGCTTCAAAGAAATGTACAATGTAGGAGTAAGATGTTATCATGGAGAGAAACCCTAATTCAACCTCCAAGAAGTAGCCCCACCCATCAAATATCTCCAGTGGATTCCACTGCTCCCAGGAAGACTGGCAGCTGGCCACCTGGTGTTTCTTAGGAGCCTGGCAGTGTTGCAGTGTGCTGTCTCTAATAGGGCTCTCACTAACCCTCTCTAACCACATCGTAAACGCACACAAAGACACACATTCACACTGACCACAAAACTTCTGACCACATGAAAATCAATGCAAGACACACTTAGATATTGCAAATGATTGTGTATTCTGACAACACATCTACACTGAGAACTCACACATATTCTGACCACACTCACATCCTGAATTCACACACTGACCACACATTCTCACATTAGTCTACCTTTAAAACGTACAAAACGCTGAGAACAAGCATACACTCGTTGCACATTGTCCAAGATCCCACATGTCGATACACCCAACTGACCGTAGCAAACATACATACAGAGACCCTGAAATGACCATCTCCCTTCTGATTGTACCCAAATATGAAAATCATATGTACATACAGTAACATCATACTGACCCCCATCACAATGACCATTCATTGAATACACAGACAGACCACACACACACCCAGAGTCAACAAGGCACCTGGCTGTGCATGTGTGGGCTCTGATCCTGGGGCGTCTCCCACCTCAGCATCAACATAGAAACCCAGAGAAGGGTGGGGAGTCAGGTGACACAAGGACAAAGTGCAGGAGGTTGTGATGTTGGTCCCTCATGAGGTAAATCTGAGCCTTCAGAGCTGATTGTCACAGTAGCATGTGAAACAGAGATAGGAGAGCCAAGGGGATTAGAAATGGTGCCTAAGAGGTCTCTGATAAAATACCCATTTCCAAATAAAGAATTTAGATATTCCACTCAAGGTCTGAGGAGACATCCTCAAGAAATAAACGTGTTTTCATTTTAACGTGATGATGGAGAATTCTTCCTGGAGGTCAGTGTTGCTGGTGAAATTCTTATTTAAGTGATTCCCTACATAAAAGTGGAATTAACCTATTTTTTGGTGTAAATATCACTTAGAATTGAGAATATCCATCATTCCCATGGGGCACTGCTACCTTTAAGCAGCCGGCACAAAGCGACCATCCCTGTGCGCCAATAGCCAGCAGAGGGCGCACCTCGTCTTATCTGACCGGTGGCTCCTGGAAGGGTTGGTGGTTCTGGGCTTAGGCCTGGTGGGTGATGGTGCAGCTGGGGCGGGAAGGTGAGCTTCATTTCCACAGGATCCAGCCTAAGGGAGGCGCCCCTTAGCTTCGGAACCCGAGAGTCAACAGTAAGTGTCAAGCTTCCTTCTGGGGCCCTGAGTGATGAGGAGAAGGGGCTTTGCTGTGGCTTCTCCAGGCCACCCATGGTGGAGCCCGAGATGAAAGGGAAGGTGCGGGTCCCTGTGTACAGGGTGCTGTTAACTTTTTCATGACTGTTTTACTTATAGAAGAAGCCGTGGTAGCGCAGTGGTTAAGCGCTCGGCTGCTAACCAAAAGGTTTCCGGTTGGAACCCACCAGCTGCTCAGCTGCAGAAAAGTGTGGCAGTAGGCTTCCTATAGATTACAGCTTTAGAAGCCCTATGGGACAGTTCTACTGTGTCCTACAGAGTCTCTGGGAGTCGGAATTGACTTGATGGTAGTGGGTTTGTTTGTTTGTTTTGACCTATAACTTTAAAGTAGGTGGGAAATAGTAAAAAATGGAAAAGTAGATGTATTAATATTCTCAACCTTATGTTAAGTTTAATTAATTTTCCTCATTAAAATATTAGAAATTATTCTAATTTTACTATCCTATTTTTCATGAAAGTGTTGTTGCTTAAATTGTGGTGGAGTGGATTCAATTTTGACTCAGAGCCAAGCCATGTGTGCAGAGTAGAACTGCTCCTTAGGGTTTCCAAGGAGCTGCTGGTGGATTTGAACTGCCAAACTTCTGGTTAGCGGCCATAGCTCTTAACCACTGCAGCACCAGGGCTCCCATGGAAGCATAGTCATCAATAATATTTCTAAAATGTCATTCTTAGTTTGTCTCGTTTTCAGTTCAGATAATTGCCATGTTTAATGATTTTCATAATCCTATGATGACCTGAAATAATTTGAAATTTCAGCTTTCTGAGCTGTCTTTCATAGGACACATTGTGACCATGAATGTTATTTAAAAAAAAAAAATGACCAAGGCTCGTTCCAAGTCGGAATAATACTGTACTAAGCAGAATTCATGAATGAGATTTAGATGAACAAAGAACGGTGATATCTTTTTTTAGTACTAACTCTTGATATTTTACAGAGCTTAAAACTCTTTAAGGTGAAATTTCCACTGGATATAAAGTTGCTAGAATATTTAAGAACTAAGCCAGTGCTGTAATTTAGATGTATTTATTGAAAATAAATATTTTTCAACTAAAAATTCAAGATTTGAATACAGCGACTTTTTTTATGTCTTCACTTCTAAGGCGAAATCAGGATGTCCATAATGTCCTGTTTAAAATATATCTTTTCCCATAATTGATACTTGGATCCAGTGAATCATACATTTCCCATCCCTTTTCTTTATTTTCAAATTCAGAAATACACTCATGTGGCTTGTTGAAGTTTTACATTTCCCAAACAGCTCTCAAAGCTACTTTTTCTCATTTGCTGTAAGCAAGGGGCTAGACCTTCTAATAGGCATGGAGCTTTATATACACTCTGGATTACTCATTGGATGGCTTTATGGACCTTTTTCACTTCATTCAAAATATCTTTTCACATTGAGGAGTTGCATGAAATGTTAGAATCTATTTGCACAAGTATGCTGTTCATTTCAGTAGAGGAGATTTCTCCATTTGATATGTAAATTAGTATTGGGATAATATGTGAGTTTGTATGGTCATTGCCCTAATTACTGTACATCAGACCTTGACATCCATTGGGTATCCTTATGTGTTTATAATGTAGTTTTTAGAATACACATGAGAACATCCTATCTGCTCATTTAATTTAAAAAAAGTGTTATATCCTTTGTTCTATATTTTAAAAGGTTATTGTCAGTATCTGCCATGGAGTCCATTCCAAATCACAGCAGCCTTATATAACGTAATGAGGCCCATTGTGGTGGCCATAGTGTCAATCCATCTCATTGAGGTTTTCCCGTGTTTTTGCTGATCCTCTGTTTTACCAAACACGATGTCCTTCTCTAGAGATTCTTCCTTCCTGATGACATGTTCACAAGAAGAGAGCCAAAGTTAAGTCTTGTCATCCTCACTTCTAAGGAGGGTTGTGATTGTATTTCCTTTAAGACTGATTTGTTTTTTCTTCTGGCACTCCACAGGGTAGTCTATATTCTTTGCCAACACTGTAATTTAAATGCATCAATTCTTCTTCTGCCTTCCTTTTTCATTGTCCAAGTTTCACATGTATATGAGGTGATTGAAAAGACCATGGCTTAGGTCAGGGGCATCTTAGTTATCAAAGTGACATTTTCAGTTTTAAAACTTTAAAGAGGTCGTGTGCAGCAGATTTGCCCAATGTAATAAGATTTTTGATTTCTTGACTGCTGCTTATATGGATATTGTTGATCCGAGTAGGATGAAATTTTCCCTTGACAACTTCAGTTTCTTTGCCATTCATCACGATGTTGTTTATTGGTCCAGTTTTGAAGATTTTTGTTTTCTTCACATTCAGGCGTAATCTCTACTGAAGGCTGTAGCCTTTGACTTTGGTCAAAAGTGCTTCAAGTCGTCTTCATTTTCAGAAAGCAAGGTTGTGTCAATTGACTATTGAGTTTGTTAATGAGTGTTCCTCCCATCCTGATGCTGTCTTCTTCATATAATCCATCTTCTAGGAGTACTTGTTTCTCGTGCAGATTGAATAATTAAGGTGAAAGGATAAACCCAGCTGCAGACGTTTTGTAATTCATTCCGTTCAAACAGTTGCCTCTTGATCCATGTACAGGTTAGGCATGAGCACAATGGAGTGTTCTGCAGTTCTGATTATTTGTAATGTTACTCCTATCTGGAATATGCTTTCTTTATTAGCTGGGCATTTCCTCTGTTGATCCTCTATGACAGGCCCCTTACCTTTCCTTACATTTACGCGCACAGGTAGGATTGACACACAGAATTAATCATCACAACACCTATGAAAATTAAGAACAGTACCTCTGGCCTCCCTTGACCCCTGTGTCCACCAGTCCCCACAGGACACCCCCACTCTAAGGGCCCTTGACAGCGTCAGAGTCCCAACCTCATGCCCAGAGGCTCTTACCAGAGCCACCATGCCCTGGCCACTCTCTGGCACCTCAGTGCCCTGGGCACAGCCCTCCAGAGGGCCCCAGCCTGAATTTTGAACCAGGAAAGCGCTTCCTGTTGTAACAGCTTCAGTGCAGTAGGACATGCTGGGAATGAAGCCCCGTTTGCCTGTAGTGGCCTCTGTTGGGAGTGCCAGGGCTTCCTGTGTATCCAGTGCGGCTAAGAGTTTGTGGATGTGTGAGTGTGTGTGTGCAGTTGTGTAATCTGTGTGGGTGTCCATGTGTGTCTGGGATTCTGACTCTGTGAATATATCGGTTGTGTTTTGTGTTTTCCCCTGTGTGGCTGTTGTTTACTTCTGTGTGTTTTTGTGTGTGTGCGTATGCGAGTCTGTGTCAGTGAATGGTGTGTGTCAGTTGTTGAAATCTGTGTATGTCTCTGTGCGTGTCGGTCTGTGTGATGGTTAAGATTTTGTATCAGCTTGGCTGGGCCATGAATCTCAGTGTTTTGGCAGCCTTTTAATGTTGTGATCACTTCCCTGTTGAGATTTGCTATGTGAACACCCTCGTGATGGGATTTGCTCTGAGTAGCCAGTCAGTTGAAAGGATGTTTCCTTGGGCATGTGGCCTGCATCAAATATAGGCAGACATTCTGGCAAGGCTTGTAGGCTTTTGTCATTCTAGATCCTGCAGCTGGCACCTGTTCATCTGACCTCCGATTCTTGGAACTTCAGCTACCGGCTTACTGTGGTCTTGCCTGCTGATCTTGGGATTTGTCAGTCTCACAATTTGTGAGCAAGAGCCCTACTCTCCTACTTTCCAATCTTGGGCTCACGAGCCACTGCAGCTACATGAATCAGGAGAAGTCTCTATTCCGACCCACGGACTTGGGAGCATTCCAGCCTCAAAAACAGCATGACTAATTTCCATGATATAAATCTCTCTCTGTATATATATTTATACACCTCACTGGTTTGCTTCTCTAGAGAACCCAGCCTAAGACATTTGGTACCGAGAGTGGTTCTAGAGAAAGAAAATTGTAAGGGTGAGTCTTCTAAATTGGTTCTCAAGTCTGGTTAGTCTTCAAGATGTTGATGACTTTGCTAATCAATGGTATGAGGTGGCAATACAAATATGCAAAACATCACCACCAATAGCTCAGATATTGGTGAAAGGCAAGGCTCTGGGTGATTGCATGTGTGATATCTTTCTACAGTTTTGCCAGAATAAGAAATATAAGGTAGCTGGTTGGTTGATCCTACTATTGCTAGACAAACTGGTGAAAGAAAGAGATGTGCTGAGGGCTTCAGAGTCAAAGCTCAAGTGCCGCATAAATGATTTGAAAGTTTCCACTTGTGCCTTGAAAGAAAGCCTTGAATCTTGTAGTAACAGAGCGGATAGTGCCAAAAACCAAATCCAGAATCTTATTGTAACAGTGGTTGAATTACAATGCCAAGTCAACTGTCAGCCTGGAAAGGTGTCTGAAGTTAAAGTGAGAGCATTGATTGGGAAGAAATGGGATCCTGAAACTTGAGATGGGGACATATGGGCAGATAATCAGGAAGCTGGAGATACCGAGCCCCAAAACTCCATTTACTGCTGGCAATAGAACCAGCCTTCTCACTCCCGTCTGAAGAGACCATTCCGTGTTTGCCTGCTAAACCACCTTGCCCAGTAATACCATTAGCCCTTCCACTCCCATCTAATGAGATTAACCCAGCTGAGTCTAAAGCACCTTTTCTGAGTCATTGCCTTGCACCTCGCCTGAGGCAAATGTTTTACAAGACAATGCTGAATGTTCTCCAAACATTTCCCCACTGACCTATACCTAGACTTACATCCCAGTGAGCCCCAAAAGGTAAAGTACAAAGTGTGACCCAGGATGAGGTGCACTACTTTCCAAAAGAATTGCTTGACTTTTCTACTATGTACCAACAAAAACCTGGGGAATATATATGGGAATGGCTGTTAAGGGTGTGGGATAATAGTGAAAGGAACATGAGGATGGATCAGTCTGAGTTTATTGATACAGGTCTACTAAGCACAGATTCTTTCATTCAGTGTTTCAGCTCTAGAAGTGAGGAAAGGATCTAATAGTTTATTTAACTGGGTTGCTGGAGCATGAATTATGCATCGGCCTACACTAAATCAAGTTGAAGTAGCAGACCTGCTGTCATATACTGTAGAAGAAAGTATTCAAAGGCTTAGGGAAAATGGCATGCTAGAGTGGTTTTATAAGGTTAGACCCACAGACACACACAGAGGACACACCTTTTACCACAATGTTGAGGAACAAATTTGTGAAGGGACCCCAGGGCCCTTGAAGACTGCTGTGATTGCTATATTATGCAAGTCAGATTTGACAGTGGGAACTGGTCGAAGTGAATTAAGGCACCTAAGTATAATGGGGCTGGTCGGACTCTGTGATGGTAGGGGCCAAGTGGCAGCACTTGATTAATGAAGACAAGGTGGGCGTGGTTACTGTAGTGGACAGCAGAGTCAAAGTGGTAATCAGAATAATCTGACTCTTATGGATTTACAGCATGAGCTACTTAATCTTGGTGTCCCTTAGAGTGAAATAGATGGGAAATCTACTAAATATTTACTTGATCTGTACAAGCGGATGAATTCTAGGTCAAGTGAACAACAGTCTAACTCGGAGCTTCCAGAATAGAGTCAGCGTTCATCAATCAGTTCCTAGACTTAAAAAAAAAAAAACTTAAGCGAGTTTAAAAACCCACAACCCCTTGAATAAAGGGGATGCCGGGTCCCCTTGAGAAAAGACTCCAATATGCTTCCAAAAACTTACACTGGTATTCTTTCTCCCAGCCTTCCTCAAAGGGATGTCCTTGTAGGAGAGTGACTGTTCATTGGGGAAGAGGAAATAATCAGACTTTTCAGGGATTACTGGACACTGGTTGTGAACTGACAGTGATTCTGGGAGACCACTGTGGTCCACCAGTCAGAGTGGGGACATATGCAGGTCAGGTTATTCATGGAGCCTTAGCTCATATCCGTCTGAAGTAGGCTCAGTGGGTCCCTGAACCTATCCTGTAGTGATTTCCCTAGTTAAGGAATGCAAAATTGGAATAGATATACTCAGTAACTGGCAAAACCCCCACATTGGATCCCTGACAAATGGAGTAAGGGATATCATGGCAGGAAAAGCCAAGTGGAGGCCATTAGAAATGCCACTACCCAGGAAAATAGTAAAGCAAAGGAACATCACATTCATGGAGGGATTGTGGAGATTACAGCCACCATCAAGGACTTGAAGGATGCAGGGTGGTAATTCCCACCATATCCCCATTCAGCTCTTCAGTTTGGCCTTTGGAAAACACGGATGAATCTTAGGGAAAGCCGGTGGAGTGTCTAAAACTTAACCAGGTGGTGACTCCAATTGCAGCTCCTATTCCAGATGTAGTTTCATTGCTTAAGCAAATTAAGACTTCTCCTGGTAACTGGTATGCAGCTTTTATCTGGCTTTTCTCCATACCTGTTTTGAAGGACCATCAGAAGCGGTTTGCCTTCAGCTGGGAAGGCCAGCAGTGTACCTTCAGTTGCCTACCTCAGGGCTACATCAGCTGTCCAGCCTCATGTTATAATTTAGTCTGCGGGGAACTTGATAACCTTTCCCTTAAACTAGACATCACAGTGGTCCATTACATTGTTGTCGTCATGCTGATTGGACCTAGCAAGGAAGAAGCGTCAATGACTCTGGACTTATTGGGGAAACTTTTTGTGTGCTAGAGGGTGGAAAATTAACACTACAAAAACTCAGAAGACTTCCACCTCAGTGAAATTTCTAGGGGTCCAGTGGTGTGGGGCATGTGGAGATATTCCTTCTAAAGGGAAGGATACATTATAGCATCTGACTTCTCCCACAAGTAAAAAGAAGGCACAGTGCCGGATAGGCCTCTTTGGATTTTGGAGACAACATATTCCTCATTTGGGTGTGCTACTCCAGCCTATTTATCAAGTGACTCGAAAAGCTGCTAGTTTTGAGTGGGGCCCAGAAAAAGAGAGGGCTCTGCAACAGGTTCAGGCTGCCGTGCAAGCCACTCTACCACTTGGGCCATAGGATCCGGCTCATCCAATGGTGCCTGCAGTGTCAGTGGCAGATAGAGATGCTGTCTGGAGTATTTGGTAGGTTGCTATTTGTGAATCACAGTGCAGACCCTTAGGATTTTGGAACAAAGTCCTATCATCCTGTGCTGATAACTAATGTCCTTTTGAGTAACAACTTTAGGTTTGTTACTGGGCCTTAGTAGAGACTAAATGCTTAACCATGGACCACCAAGTCAAGGTGTGGCCTGTGGTGCCCATCATGAACTAGGTGTTGTCTGACCCACAGAGTCATACAGTTGGATGTGCACAGCAGCACTCCGTCATTAACTGGAAGTGGTATGTACGAGATCGGGCCTGAACAGGACCTGAAGACACAAGTAAGTAGCATGAGGAAGTGTTGAAAATGCCCATGGTCTCTGCTTCTGTCACATTGCCTTCCATCTCCCAGTCTGCACCTATGGCGTCCTCATCATGAGTTGACTGAGGAAGAGAAAATGTGTGCCTGGTTACAGATGGTTCCGCGTGATATACAGGCCCTACTCAAAAGTGGACTGCAGGAGCATCACAGCCCCTTTCAGGGACCTCCTGAAGGACAGTGGTGGAGACAAATCCTCGCATTGGGAGAAGTTCTAGCAGTGCACCTGGTTGTTCACTTTGCTTGGAAGGAGAAATGGCCAGATGTGCAATTGTATACTGATTCATGGGCTGTGGCCAAAGGTCTGGATGTTCAGGGACTTGGCAGGAATGTGACTGGAAAATTGGAGACAAAGAAGTACGGGCAAGAGGTATGTGGATAGACATGTCCAAATGGGCCATAGAATTGAAGATATTTGTGTATCATGTGAATGCTCACCAAAGGGTGACCTCAGCAGAGGAAGATTTTAACAATCAAGTGGATGGGATGTCATATTCTGTGGAAACCAGGCATTCTGTTTCCCTAGCTACTCCTCTTATTGCTCAAAGGGCTCATGAAAAAAGTGGCCATAGTGGCAGGGATGGAGGTTAAACATGGACTCAGCAATGTGGGCTTCCACTCACCAAGGCCAACTTGGCTACAGCCACTACTAAGTGCCCAGTCTGCCAGCAGCAGACCAGCCCTGAGTCCCTGATATGGTATCATCCGTCGAGGTGATCAGCCAATAAGCTAGTGGCAAGTTCATTATGTTGGACCACTTCTATCATGGATAGGGCAGTGTTTTGTTCTTCCTAGTATAGACACGTACTCTGGATATGGATTTGCCTTCCCTTTATGTAATGCTTCTGCCAAAACTACCATCTGTGGACTTAGAGAATACCTTATCCACTGTCATGGTATCCCACATGGCATTGCCTTGGATCAAGGACTCAGTTCATAGGAAATGAAATGTAATAATGGGCCCATTCTTATGGAATTCAGTGGTCTTACCATGTTCCTCATCATCCTGAAGTACCTCATGTGATAGAACAATGGAATGGCCTTCTAAAGACACAATTAGAGCAACAGCTAGGTGGCAATACCTTGCAGGGTTGGGGCAGTGTTTTCCAGGAGGCTGCATGTGCTCTGAACCAGTGTCCAATATGTGGTTCTCTTTCTCCCATAGCTAGGACTCATGCATCAAGGAATCAGAGGTGGAAATGGGAATGGAACTGCTCACTTTTATCCCTAGTCACCCACTCACAAGATTTTTGCTCCACGTCCCCACGACCTTATGTTCTGCAGATCTAGAGGTCTTAGTTCAAAGGGAGGAATGTTCCCACCAGGAGAAACATCAGAGTCCATTGAAGTGGAAGCTAAGAATGTCACCTGGCCACTTTGGGCTCCTCATGCCGCTGGATCAACAGGCAAAGAAGGGAGTTGCCATACTGGCTGGTGTGATTGATCCTGATTACCAAGAGGAAATCGGATTTATTTTACATCATGAAGGCAAAGAAGAGTATGTTTGGAAAGCAGGTGATCTCTTAAGGTGTCTCTTAGTCCTACCATGCCCTGTGATTAAAGTCAATGGAATACTATAGCAACCTAATTCCAACATGTAAATTCCAGCATAAATGAAGGTTTGAGTTACCCCACCAAACAAAGAACCACGACTAGCTGAGGGGCTTGCTAAAGGCAAAGGGAATACGGAATGGGTGGTGGAAGAAGGTAGTTCTAAATAACAGTTACAACCACGTGACCAGTTGCAAATATGAAGACTGTAATTTTTATGAGTGTTTCTGCTTTGTATGTGTACATCCGTGAAATGTTTTTGTTTTCTTCACTCATAAAAATAAGATGTAAACAGGCCTAAGTCATGTTTGGTTGTGTGTGTTCACTGTATCATATTATGCCCAAATATGACTTTTAAATAGTCTTTATTCAGAGGTTTTGTATGGTTTAATAAAATGTATGTAGGTGCCAAGTTGACAAAGGGTGAACTGTGATGGTTTAGATTGCGTGCCAACTTGGCTGTGCCAGGATATTTAGTGTTTTGGCAGTTCGTGCAGTGTTGTGATCACTTCCTGTTGAGATTTGATATGTGATCACCCCCATGATGGGATCTGATGTGAGCAGCCAGTCAGTGAAAACGGAGTTTCCTTGGGCGTGTGGGTGCATGGAATATAAGTGGACATTCTGGCAAGGCTTGGGAGCTTTTTGCTGGTGCTGGATCCTGTACCTGGCTCCCGTTATGTGACCCCCAGTTCTTGGGACTTGAGCTAGCAGCTTTCCTGTGATCTTGCCTTCCAGTCTTGGGATTCATCAATCTTCCAAGCTAGTGAGCAAGAGCCCTGCTATCCAACCTACCGCCCTTGTGTTTGCCAGCCCCTGCAGCTACGTGCATCAGGAGAAGCCTCTATCTTGACCCATGGACTTGGGGCATTGCAACCTCTATAACCGAGTGAGCCATTGCCTTGATGTAAATCTGTTTCTCTCTATATATATTTATATGCTTTACTGGTTTTGCTTCTCTAGAGAATCGAACCAGGACAGTGTGTATCTGGGCGTGTGTGTCCCTCCTGGAGTGTCTGTGTTTCTGATCTGTGTCTCTGTGTGTGTGTAAATTTGATCTTTGGGTGTTTTTGAGTGTGGATCTGTGTGTGCGTGCATCCATCATGTGTCATCTCATCCTGGGGCTGTCTTGGATGATCTTGAGTGTCTGTGTGTTTGTGTACTCCCTCCAGTGTCTGTGCCAGGGTCTACAATGTGGGTCCATGTGAACTTGTCCATGAGCCCACACCCGTGTGCCCCGCTGAGTCTGGGAGGTCCTTATGTGTACTTCTCCGTGGTTGTTGTCTCGGCACACTTCTGAGTGTGTGTATGTGTGTCTGTGAGTGTGCACCCCAGGAACAAGCAGACACAGAGGGGACTTCTTCTAGGGCCACTGCCAGAGGTGGGTGAAAGGTGACAGTATGTCTATCCTCCTCCCTCAGGCGGGGCTGGGCCCTTCTGCCCCTGCTCCCTTAGCCCCTGGTGTCCTCTTGGTGGTCCCACCACACACCTCAAGGATTGAGGAAGTGAAGAGTTTGTTCACGGGAACCCCACCCAGGGTTTGATGTAGAGGGTTAAAGTGAGTGGGTGTCTACGGAGCTGCTTGGGCCCCTGGGAAGGGCTGAGGGGGTACTGGGTCCCTGGGAAACATGATTGAGTGAGTGTCCCTAGGGAGAGCTGGGGGTCTGTAGTGCTCTGTGTCCCTGGGGTGGGGTGAGTAGCTGGAGGTTGATGGGAGGGTGGGGGAAGTCCTGGATCCCTGGAGAGGAGTCAAGTGGGGGAGATCTCGGTGGAAGTCTGAGGGGAGGGCTCTTGGGTCCCTGGTTAGGGGTGAGTGGGGAGCACATCTGGGGAGGATTGGAGAAGTCCTTGGGGATCTTGGATCCCCAGAGAGCCCTGGTATCCCACTCACCGTTATGGCCAGGAGCTGGGGCAGCAGCAGCATTAGTGTCAGGCACAAATGTGACAGACCCACTGGATGGTGGCAGGTTCTGTGGTATCCGGCCATCAAGTACAGTCATCAAGGGCCGAGCCCCCAGATGCCTCTCTCACCCCACCTTTGGGCTTACCCTCCTTAGGGGCCCAGGAGGAGCCCAGCAGGGCCAGAGCCTAGGGTCACATGGCGTTTCCCTCCCAACCTGAGTGTCCCTGGCCATCGGAATAGACACAGGGCGTCACTAGACGGTGCTGGGTCCAGTAAGGAGAATCCATCTGCCTCAGGATATCTCACATTGGGGGTTGGGGAGAATCGCAGAGGAAGTTGTGAGAAGCACTTAGCACAGGCCCAGGCACAGAGGAAGCTCACAAAACAGAGGCTCTGTTGATGTTGTTGGTGGCATTTTATTACCTGCCAGCCCCAGTCCCAGAGCTCACCTGGTCAAACCTAAGGGGGCAGAGCAGGGGAAGAAAGGGTAGTGACTGAATTTACCTTCAGAGAGGCAAAATGTGGGAACCTAGCTGCTCCTGATCCACTTTGAAATCAACTCTCTCCACCCCACCATACTGGGGAAACTGAGTCGGCCGGAGGTGTGTCCAAGTTCACTCAGTGGGCCTGAGTTGACTGCCAATTTCATCTACCGAAACTCCTTTTCTGAAGTTCACTCCGTTTGAACTTGCCAGTGATGGTTTTGGGCAGCTCTGGGACAAACTCCGCCTGAACAAGGAGAAAGCATATCCAACCTGACTTGGTCCTGCTCTCAATTCCTTCCATTTCTCACTCACCTACTTGTCACCTGTATAGACCCGAGATATGCTAATGCCATGTGGGGGTCTCCATGGGGTTCACCAGGTATCTCAGGTCCTTCTACTGACTCCCTGTCTGTGGATGTAGCCACGTGACTTCCTTTGATCAAGGAAGTGTGAAGTGTGTCACCTCTAGGTAGAAGAGTTCAGGATGCTGGCCACCTGTCTTCGTATCGGCATAGCACCTGGCAGGTTTCCATATGCTAACTGTCCTTTATCCTGGTCCCGGGGTGAGGCAACATGGAGCAGAGCTCCCAGAAGACCCATAGTAATAAAGTTTCATTGCTCTAGGCCAGCGAATAAGACTTTGGGGCTGTTCGTTACCCACAGTATAACCTAGCCTACCTAATGCTGTGCATCATTTGTTCTGTTCTCTACGAGACAGCATTGCTGTTGCTCCTAGTTTCCATTGAGCCGGCTCCAGCTTGTGATCACCCAAGGACAACAGAATGAAATGTTGCCTGGTCCGGTGCCATCTTCATGGTCATTGGATGCTCAGGCCCTTTATTTTGGCCACTATGGATTCTGAGTACCTTCCTACCTAGCAGGCTCATCCCTAACACTGTATCAGAAAATATTCTGTTGTAATCCATAGGATTTTCATCAGGTAATTTTGGGAAGTAGATTGGCAGGCCTTTGTTCCTAGTCTGCCTTAGTCTGGAAGCTCCACTGAAACCTGTCCAGCATGGGTGGCCCTGCTGATGTTTGCAATACTTCTCTGCCAGTTGGTGTTTCTGTGGTGCTTGGGTGTTGCTATGATGTGAAAGCTATGAGGCAACAGCCGAAAATGAAAAGAATGAACTTTGTTGTCAGACACACCTGGGTTTGAGCTCCAGCCCTGCATTGTATTAGCTGTAATTTGAGGCCATTTCCTTTGTCTGTGCCTTAGTTTCCTCTATGTAGAACAGGATAGTTACACCATAGCAGGCTGTGGCAGGGATTGAATGCGACATGTAGAAGATTTCCTACAGGGCCTGGCATGTAGAATAAGTGATGAATAAAAGTTAGCTATATATTTTTTTTATATGATGGGTATTGATTGTAAAAATTCAGACAATGCAGCAAAGTGTTAGATAAGAAAGAAATGTTAAGTCTCTGGCATCTGTATCCATTCCAACTTTATTTTTAAGCAAGTAGGATCATACTACATATACTATTCCATATTCTGCTTTCTTCTCTTAATAATGTGTTGCTGAGATCTCTTTAGGTCAAAAAATAAAATATGTGCATCATCATTTTTAAGTATGAAAAAACGAAACCCACTGTCATTAAGTCGATTTTGACTCATGGTGACCCTTGAGGACAGAGCAGAACTGCCCCTGAGGATTTCCAAGGCTGAAATCTTTACAGAAGGAGACTGCCACATCTTTCTCCCAGGGAGCACCTCGTGGGCTTGATCCGCCAACCTTTTTGGTAGCATCCGAGCACTTCACCACTGTGCCACCGTGAGGAGCCCATGTTAATTCCATGAATAATTGAATCACTTCCCTATTTTGGACATTGAGATCAGTGATTTTCAAACCGTAGGCTGCCACTCATTAGTGAGTTTTCAAAGGAATTTTGTAGGTTGCAGGCAGCATTAAAAAAAATGAAGTAGAATAGAATATTTTGAATGTATTGCAAGATAGAAGGATAAGTATTTTATTAGATTTTTAATGTTAGATTAATGTGTATATGTATTGGGTTGCAATACAAAATGTGTTTCTCCCTGTGAATCATGTTACAAAAAGTTTGAAAGCTGCTGGTTTGTACTTCATTTTCAGATTCTGCAGGATTATAAATAACCTTCTTGCAGGTATGTCTTTGGACGCGATTTTTTTCTTTAGGTTAACTTGCCAGCAGTGAGTTCCTTTATGGTTTCTGACACAGGCTAGAGGCTCCCATCTAATAAAGTCTGCTTCACACTGTCCTTAAGTTGAATTGCTTCTTAAGTTGAATTGTGGTGGAAAAAGCTAGTGCTGTTGTTTACCTAAGCTTACCTAACCACCCTGGAGGACTTGGGAGAGCTGAGCATCAGAGGCAGCCAGGAGGACCAGACCCCATCCATCTGCATGCTCCCGTTCCTGGGGTGCTTGTACGGGGCTGTCACTCCCTTCACATGCTGCTGCAGTTCCTTGGTGAGCTGGTCCCAGTCATGGGACAGGAACTGTGGGGACATGACAATGAACACCTTCACCCCCTGCAGCTCAGGAGTGAATTCATGGTGAGTGTCAACAAATTATACCCCCAGCCATTGCCATAGAGTTGATTCCCACCATTAGCGACCGTATAGGGCAGAGTAGAACTGCCCTATAGGGCTTCCAAGGCTTTATGGAAGCAGACTGCCACATGTTTGTCCAGCAGAGGGGCTGGTGTGTTTGAACCGCCGACCTTCCGGATAGCACCCGAGCATTTAACCACCGCAACACCAAAAATGCCATGTTTATTGAATGAGTGGAAAAGCAAGATGATGCTTGAGCCATGTACTTGATAAGAGCGTGGCGACTTTGGAAAAGAAAGAATCAGGTTCAAATCCCAGTACTTCTAATTCTATGTACGTGTTTGCAAAATTATTTAACTCTCTTAAATTCAGTTTCCTTCTCTGTGAAATGGGGACAGTAAAATTTCATCCTCTACTGGGTATCTGTAAATATTCCAAATGATGATATATGTGAAACATCTGGCTAGTTTAAATTTATTGTTACTGTTGTTCTAAGTAGTAGTATCATCATAGTTATTATTATTTTATGTACAGTTCCCTACATGGAAGCTAGTGAGTACTAAATATTGGTCATTGATGATGATGATTAATGATGTCCCCAATTTAACTGCATAGGGCTCAACACATAGTAGGTTTTCAATAAATACTTGTTAAATCAAGGAATACAGGCTGTGGAGCCAGATTGCTTAGTTTCCCATTCAGACCCCATCACTTATTAGCTGTGTGATCCAGGTGAGTTAATTTCTTTATGCCTGTGTCCTCAATTATACAAACCAAACCAAACTCATTGCCTTCCAGTCGATTCTGACTCATGGAGACACCATGTGTTAATGGGTAGAATTGCTCCGTAGGATCGTCTTGGCTATACTCTTTATACACGGTGATCGCCAGGCCTTTCTTCTGCAGTGCCACTAGGTGGGTTCAGATTGTCAACCTTTAAGTTAATTTCTGACCTCTTGCCCAGCCAGGGATTGCTGCTCATCTATAAAAAGGGTATAATAAGAGTCCTTAACTCATTCGAAACCCTAGTGGCGCAGTCATTATGAACTTGGCTTCTAACCCAAAGGCTGGTAGTTTGAATCCATCAGCCGCTCCTTGGAGCACTTCAACTTTGTCCTATAGGGTCACTATTAGTTGGTAATGACTCGATAGCAACAGGTTTTTTTTTTTTTTCTCTTATACCTTACTGGGTTGTTGTGAGGGTTAAATGAGTTGGCAAATAGTAAGTACTCATTAAATATTAGCTGTCATCATTGTCGCCATCATCATCATTCATAATTATTATTTACAGTGCCACAGAGGAGGCCAATGCCACCTGCTGACCACACAGTGTAAGTCCACACACACATCAATTATGCCCCCTGCCAGAGGACCAAGACTGGCTAGATAGTGCCTTGAAGTTGATCCTGCTTCTGGCTTCCCAGTGCCCACATGCAGATATGATCCTCTACTCACCTCCCCTGGAATGGGGTCCAGACTGCTCGCCACGGCTGATTCAGCCACCTCTGGGTGCTCCGCCAGGGCATTCTCCACCTCCGCTAGAGCAACTCAGTACCTGGAAGATCTGCTGTTCCTTCACGGGGTTTGGAGGCAGGTGCCAGAATTGGGGTGACCCATTGCCAAGATATCCGCTTTGAAGGGTCACGACTTCCTTTGGCCCAGAGAGTAACTGGCATAGGGAGCCTGAGACTCGCAATCTGCCTATGTCCTGGACTCAAAAAGTAAAACCCTCGACACTCTATGCTAAGAAATACCAACACTCAGGTGCTTTCCAGGGCAGTCATGACCTCAGATGACAGAGAGGGCGATGCTTTGTCTTCCCAGAGCTCTGGGTCCTCGGCTCAAGCAGCTTCCACCAGTGTGAAATTACTTAGAAGCGTCAAATTTTATCATAATCATTTATGTAAATTTAGCATCTTTCCCCTAATGTGTAATGTTTGCTTTAGAAATTAAAAAAAAAAAACTTGATTTCTTTTAATATCTAAGATTATTGGTGTAGGGTAATGTGTTTATTTTTTTTTTCTTAGTGTAGGGACTTGGAACATGAATTCGGAGTCAGACAACCTCGATTAAAATCTGAACTATACCATATGATAGGTTTGAGACTGAAGGCAACCTTCTTCACTGATCTGTGACTCAGTTTCCTCATCCTAAAATGGTATAAAAGTAGTATCTGCCTCCTACCATTGAAGGAGCCTGGGTGGTGCGAGAAGTTTGTGATCAGCTACTAACCCAAAGGTTGGCAGGTGGAACCCACCCAGTGATACCGTGGAAGAAAGGCCCGGTGATCTGCCAAGAAAACCCTACGGAACAGTTCTCTTCTGTAACACGTGGCGTCTTCAGGAGTCTGGGGCCAACTCTATGGCAGCGAAGAGCAGCAGAACACTGGGGGCTGGGTTAAATGAGTTAATGGGTATGAAGCTTTAGGAGAGTGCTTTCACATCCTAAGTACTCTGTGAAACCAAAATACAAAACCCGTTGCCGTCGAGTTGATTCCGACTCACAACAGCCTTATAAGACCCAGCAGAACTGCCCCATAGGGTTTCCAAGGAGCAGCTGGTAGATTCTTACTGCTGACCTCTTGGTTAGCAGCCAAGCCCTTAACCACTACAGCAGCAGAGCTCCTTAACCTGTGAAGTGCAAGCTCTTAACCCCATATGCGTACACCGTGTAAACACCACTAAGATCATGACCCTCAGAATCGCTCCAGTTCCCAGTGACTCCCTCAGGCCCTGTCCTACTCGGCAACCCCGGAAGACAACCAATAGCCATTTAAAGCCCCTTAGTAGTTCACAGGAGTCCTTGGGTTGCACACATGTGTAAGTTCTTCACTTCTGGCTGAAACGTCGGCGGTTCAAACTCCCCCAGAGGTGCCTCAGAAGACAGACCTGACAGTCTGCTTCTGAAAGGTCACAGCACTGAAAACCCTGTGGAGCACAGCTCTACCCTGAAACGTGTGGGGTCAGCATGAGTTGGAACTGACTCCACGACAAGCACCAGCAACAAGAGTAGTTACCAGAAAGGCTGTGACCGAGAAGGATGGGTCTTGGCTCCTCCCCGACTGAAGCAAAGTGGGCTGATCAGATCCAAGCTCGCTCCCTAGGGCAGGCTTTTTCATGGAAGAGCAGGAAGATCAGGAGAGGGATGGGTGGGAGCGATGGTGCCACCACCTTTCATGGTTTGGTGGGATGGGGTTCTCTGGGGACTATAGGGCTTTATTCCTGGGCCAGCCCTAAAAGAGTCAGTTCAAATGAACCCTGGAGAAGGGCCCACTGGCATCTTCATTACCTCAGGGCCTCATTGGTCCTAAACATGGTGATCTTTACTAATGAACTCACTGCTTATGTCAGTGGTCCCTGTAATGGTTTGTAATGTGTCAGTGTGGCATCCATTCACGTCTCCTGAAGCATACTTACTGTCCGAATAAAGACATGCTTCCACCGAACATGGTCCAACTATGCTGCATACAACCGAGTACATAGTCCCTGCTTTGTCTTTGGGTGTTCTTCTTATGTATCCCTCCCTGTTTTTCTCAGGGGTGTGTGTGCCAGATCCTCCTTTCAGCGGCTTTGTTGCTTGGCCTCTCTTGCTGATTGTCCATGAGGCATAAGATTCAAAATGGGAGGAGGGTGATGTTGAAGGCATTCTAAGAACCTTCACAAAACTATTGGCAAATATGGACTTCAGAGAGTTAGGGCAGTTTACATTTGAAAGAGGGAAAATGAACAAGAGGGGAGATGGAATAGGCCCTTCAGAAGAGAATGAATTTCCTATCAGGTGTTTAGAGTCTCTTGGGAAAATTGCTAAAGCCCTCAAATTTTTGAGAAAAAAAAAAAAAAAAGGCCATCTTGTCATGGTGGTGTACAGGTTAGCAATGGAGTGAAAGATGTCCTGATACTCATCATATCATTTTGTTGGAAAGTTTGTACCTAAACTCCTCTCAATGGACGTCCATTCATTCTTGGTTTATTCCAAGAATTAGAGCATAGTTGCGATTATAACCTAAATGTGGTTAAATATAAACTTATTTTGACACACTTCAGATGTTTTTTTTCCATCGCAAATTGTCACTGTGATTTTCTTCTTTCACTATGTGCTTGTAACTTTTGGATTCTAAATGGACTCAGTTTTTTATATTATTTTATTGTAATTTCAGTGAAAGTTTACACAGCAAATTAGGTTTCCATTTAACAATTTCTATACATATTGTTCCATGGCATTGGTTACATTTTTTAGAATGTGTCAGCATTCTCATTATTTCCATTCTGGTTGATCTGCCTCCATTAATCTAGCTTCCCTATCCCCCACCCCCTTATCTTCTCATCTTTCCTGTAGGGTAAATATTGATCCTTTGGTCTCATATAGGTGATTATATAAAGGAGGACAGTACTCAAGGGGGATATTGTTTATTATTTTATGAGCCAATCTGTCATTTGTTTGAAAGTTGACCTATGGGAGTGGCTCCAGTTCCAAGTTTAAAGGGTTTGTCAGGGTGAGAGCCTCGGGACTTCCTTTTGTCTGTTCTGGTCCAGGAAGTCTGGCCTTTTTAGGAATTTGAGCTTTGTTCAGCTTTTTTCTCCCATTCTGTCTAGGCCCATCTGTTGTGTCCCTGATCAGAATATTTGGTAATGGTATCTGTGCACCATCTAGCTCCTCTGGTCTAAGAATATATGAGGCCGTGGTTTTTGTGGGCTATTAGTTCTGTAGACTAGTTTGTTCTTTGAGTCTTTGGTTTCCCTGTTTCCTTTTCAACCAGGTGAGTAGAGACTGGTAGGTGTATCTTAGATGGCCACTGGCAAGTTTAAGACTGCAGATACTACTCACCAAACTAGTATGTAGAACATTATGTTTATGAACTTATGTTATGCCAGTTGACCGAGTTGTCCCATGAGACTCTGGTCCTAAGCCTTCAAACCCAGTAAACCAATCCTGAAAGGTGTTTGGTTATGTCTAGAAAGTATTTGTAACCGTGCCCCCTATGTGCTTTGTTATATATAAGTATATATGCAGCACACAGAGACATGTACATACGTATGCCTACAGAGGCACTTGTACCTGAACACCCATATATTCTCAAGTGCCTTCCTGTACACATAGTTGCACTCATATCTACTTATGTAGCCATACACATATTTTTTGGTTGTTATTGCCAAATTGTATATGTTACAGCATTTACCAAAACTGTCCCTTATTCTCGTGCCCTTAGTGTTATTGTTCACCTTGGCCAGATTGTGCAGATATCACCCATATTGGGTATTGCCTTTCCCATCACCGAAAATAACAAGTGTCTACTCTCTAGAAAGTGATTTCTCCTCCCTCCCTCTCCCATACCTGGTAACCACCAAAGAAGATAGCTTTCTGTATGAATTAATGTAGCTTCTCTTGTCTTTTTATAAAAGTGAGACCATACACTATTTGTCCTTTTGTGATTGCCTTATTTCACTCAGCATAATGTCCTCCAGATTCATCCATTTTATAAAATGTTTTGAGAACTCATCATTATCATATTTTAATTGTGCTTTAGGCGAAAGTTTACAGCTCACGTTAGTTTCTCGTACAAAAATGTATACACACATTGTTATGTGACCCTAGTTGCTATTCGTAGCTGTGCCAGCACACTCCCCCTTTCCACTCCAGATTTCCTGTGTCCATTCAAGCACCTTCTCTCCCTTTCTGCTTTCTCATCCCATCTCCAGACAGGAGCTGCCCATTTAATCTCGTGTATCTACTTGAACTAAGAAGCACAATCTTCAAGAGTATCATTTTCTGTCTTATAGTCCAGTGTAATATTTGTCTAAAGAGTTGGCTTCAGAAATGGTTTTAGTTTTGGTTTAATAGAGTTTGGGGGCCATGTCTTCTGGGGTTTCTCTAGTCTCAGTCAAACCATTAAGTCTGGACTTTTTACGTCAATTTCAGTTCTGCACCCCGCTTTTCTCCTGCTCCATCAGGGACCCTCTGTTGTGTTCCCCATCAGGGCAGTCATTGGTGGTAGCTGGGCACCACCTGGTTCTTCTAGCCTCAGGCTGCTGGGATCTTCAGTTTATGGAGACTTTTTTGTCTGTTGGGGTAATATATTCCTTGTATCTTTGGTGTTCTCCATTCGCCTTTGCTCCAGGTAAGTTGGGTCCAATTGATGTATCTTAGATGGCCACTCGTAGGTTTAAGGCCTCAGATGCCACTCACCAAAGAGGGATGCAGAACATTTTCTTAATAAACTTTATTATGCCAACTGATCTAGATGTCTCCAAAAACCATGGTCCCCAGACCCCTGCCCCTGCCACTCTGTCCCTCGAAATGTTTGGTAGTGTTCAGGAAACTTCTTAGCTTTTGCTTTAGTCCAGGTGTGCTGACTTCTCCTGTATTGTGTTATCCTTCCCTTCACCTAAGATAAGTCTTGTCTACCATCCAGTCAGTGAGTTCCCCTCTCCCTCTCTCCCTACCCTGTAAACATCAAAGAATGTTTTCTTCTGTGTTGAAACTTTTTCTTGAGTTCTTATAAATGTGGTCTCATACAATATTTGTCCTTTTGTGTCTGATTAATTTCATTCAGCATAATGCCTTTCAGATTCATCTATGTTATGAGATTTTTTGAGGATTCATCATTGTTCTTTATGATTGCGTAGTGTTCCATTGTGTGCATATACCATAATCTGTTTATCCATTCATCCATTGATGGGGACCTAAGTTGTTTCCATCTTTTTGCTATTGTGAACAGTGCTGTAGTGAACGTGGGTGTGCATATATCTATTCATGTGATGACTCTTATTTCTCTAGGATACATCTCAAGGAGTGGGATTGCTGGATCCTGTGGTACTTCTATTTATAGCTTTTTAAGGAAGCACCAAATTGTTTTGCAAAGTGGTTGTAGAATTTTCCATTTCCACCAGCCGTGTGTAAGTGTTTCAGGCTCTCCTCAACCTTTCTAACATTTATTACTCTGTGTTTTTGGATTAATGCTAGCCTCCTTAGGGTGCGATGGTATCTCGTTGTAGTTTTGATTTTCATTTCTCTAAAGGCTAATAATCCTGAGCATCTCCTTATGTATCTCTAAGCTGCGTGAAGGCCTTCTTTGATGAAGTGTCTGTTCATATCCTTTGCCCATTTTGTAATGGGGTTATGTTTCTTTTTCTTGTTGAAGTTTTGCAGTATCTTGTAGATTTTAGTGACTAGATTCTGATTGAATATGTCAGCCAAATTTTTTTTCTCAGTCTGTAGGTCACCTTTCTACTCTTTTGGTGAAGTCTTTTGATGAGTGTGTTTGATTTTTAGGAGCTCCTAGTAGTTATCTAGTTTCTCTTCTGTTGTTTATGCGTTGTTAGTTATGTTTCTATTCTCTTTATGCCATGTATTAGGGCTCCTATCAGCGTCCCTACTTTTTCTTCCATGATCTTTATTGGTTTTGATTTTATATTTAGGTCTCTGATCCATTTTGAGTTAGTTTTTGTGCATGGTGTGAGATATGGGTGATATTTCATTTATTTGCAAGTGGAAATCCAGTTATGCCAGCACCATTTGTTAAAGAGATTGTGTTTTCTCCATTTAATGGACTTTGGGCCTTTGTCAAATATCAGGTGCTCATAGGTAGACAAATTTACGTCTGGATTCTCAATTCTGTTGCATTGGTCTATGTATCTCTTGTTGTACCAGTACCAGACTGTTTTGAGTACCAGGGTGATCTAGTTGGTTCTAAAACCAGATAGTGTCATGGCCCCTGGGACCCATCCTCAGCCTAGTTGGGGTCCCTTGCCCCATCGGTGACCTGAGGGTTAGAGTCCCTCTGAGTCATCTGTGGTCACCATGTTGGTAACCGCAGGGTTTGAATTCTTCTGTCTTTGGGAACACTCTTCTCTGTCTGCTCTCTATCCTTTATTTTCCTTCTCTTTCCTCTCCAAGTGGAAAAGGGTGGCTTTTCACCCCAAGGCAAAGTGTAACCCCAAGAATTACCAACCTTGGCTGTGGGCGTAGTTTAGGAATTGTGGTAACTTAAAACCTAGTAGTGGTAAATACTTAGAAGAAATGGTGAACAAAAGTTGAATAGCTTGTGACTTCCCTTAGGGGTACGTCATAAAGAATTGTGACTTCTTCAAATCCGAGAGAATGAAGAAGAAAAGGTAATTTTCTCAGGTAATAGTGCTTGGCCCCAATATTGTTTACGGGACCAAGGAAGGTGGTCATTGAATGGGTCGCTGAACGGCAACAGCATTCTTCAGCTAGATTTATATTGTACGTGAAATGGTAAGTGGGATGAAAAGCATTATGTGGAGGCCTTCATGTCATTGCAAAATGTTAATGAAACTCAGAAGGCTTGCAAATTCTGTGTACAAAAGGACAAGGAAAAGCCCATCGCTCTGCGGCCAGTGCTAGTGGCGGAGGACCGTTTGAACCCCAGCAGTGTGTCTATCTACAGCTCTCCTCCCTCACCTGCACCTGCTGGAGAAGGGCAGCTGGGGCAAGAAGGAGTGGGCTGGTGAGAGGGGGCAGAGAGCATGCTCCAGCTCCCCTTCTTGGCGATTGTTGTTTCCTGGAGCGGAGTGGAGGGTGGGGAGAGATGGAGAATTGAAGAGAAAAGCAAGGCTGTGCAAGTGCCCTGGGAATCTTCCTTAGCCATCACCCCATACAAGGGGGGGAACCCTATCAAGGGGCAAATGTGGCCCAGGGTGCCACAGAGCCAGGACAGAGCCAACAGGAAGGGCCAGTCTCTGGCTCGTGTCCCTTCTGCCAAACAACTCCAGCAGCAGACAGGGGCCAGGTTCAGGTTTGTGTTCCTTTTCGTATAGCAAACCTGATTAACTAGAAGAATTACATTGTGGGATATCTCAAGAACCCGAAAGAAATGTATGAAGTCTTTACTACCATCTTTAACTCTTTTGATGTCACATGGGCAGACTGGCAGTCCCTCTTCAGCACTCTCCTCTCCCCAGAAGAGAGGTGGGTGATCCTAGACAGGGCTGGAGAGAAAGCCCAGAGATGACGTGATGCTCAGCCAACCAGAGATGCAGTTGATGACATGTCCCCCTTAGAGACCCTCCCTGGGATCACAATCACGCAGCAGAGTATGGTATGCTCACCCATTATCGGCAATGTCTCTTAGTGGGCTTTAAAAATGGAGTATCTAAGCACTTAAATTGGAGTAAGGTAGCAGAACGAAGAGTTTTCTGGTTCTGTGGTGCAATGGATAGTGCCCTGGATGTCTGGCTAGATAGAGGCACTCAAAGTTATTGGCTCGAATCTCAGCAGAGTGACGATAAGGATCCTTTAGCTTTCCTCAAGAAAGATTTATAGAGTCTTTAGGCAATATACAGATCAGGATCCAGGATACCTAGTGGAGATGGCATTCAAGGCCTCTAACAACAGGGAAGACAAAGGCGGAAAGCGCCAGGTTGCCTTATTAGCAGCAGCAGTACAGGATAGGCTCCCTGAGAGGAGAAGACCTGTGGGCCCTAGTAGGGCCCGACCCCAACCCCTAGTGTGAAAGAACCAGTGTACATATTGTAAGAAGGAGGGCCACTGGAAAAGAGTATGACCCAAGAAAAAGATTGAGCAATGAGTAAGTCAAATGTTAGCCCTCACTCTGGAGGAAGACTCTGACTAGGGTGGACCAGGGGCAGGACCCCCACCTGAGCCTCTGGTTATAATGAATATGGAGGAAGAACCTACTCAATTTTCTAGCCACACCTCTCCCCACTCTGCTCCTGGGAGACCGCATCCACCATGACTGTGTCCAGACAGTGGACCTGGCCTGTGCCAGGCACCCAGACTTCCCTGTTGGTGACCTGAGGATTTGAGTCTCTCTGTGGTAGCTTCATAGAGGGTGGCCAGAAAGGGCTGGCTACGCAGTCTCAGCCACACCAAGGACCTCAAAGCAAACAGTCTCCCAAACGGAACCTCAGCCCAAAAAAGCCGAGCTGGTTGCAGCAATGCTGGCTTTGTGGCTGGCCAAGCCCCGAAGTGGGCGATCATTTGTACAGATTGGAAGAATGTGTTCTCAGTTTTACATGCACACGGGGAACTGTGGAAACAGGGGAGGCTTTGAATTAGGCTGATACAGGAATCAAACACAGCCAACAGATTTTTCAACCTCTTGAGGCAGTGTTATTCCCCTGTGCTCTGGCTGTGGGACACTGCAAAGACATCAGCAGAATGTTACACCAGAGGCCCAGGGCAAAGGAAGGGCCGACTTAGAGGCCAAGTGGGCAGCAAGAACAATGACCCCAGCAGTAGTGGTGGCCTTCTTCCACACCCTGGCCCGCCACAAGCCACAGAAGACCCTGGTTACAGTGACACAGACCTTTATGTGGCCCATTAGTGAAAAAGTATGAGTGACTCTGTATGAGGGATGGCAGACATCCTAAAGCACATACACGAGGCCACTCAGTACAGGTGGAAAATAATTTATGATCAGGTAAAGAGACACTTTGTCGGCCAGACTTTGCAGGCAATTTTCAGAGACATTATTAGACAGTGTGTCACCTGTCAGAAAAGCAACCCCAGGACATTCTAGGCAGTGCCAGAGTGGACCAAGTACCAAGAGTATGTTCCAAGAAATGACTGGCAGATAGACTTCACTGAGATACCCAGGGCTCCAGGTGATTACCGGTATCTGCTGGTGTTTGCAGACAGCTTTTTCTAATTGCATTGAAGCATTCCCCTGCAGGACTGAGAAGGCCACAGAAATTGCCAGAAGCCTACTAGAAGACATCATCCCCAGGTATGGCCTTCTCCAAACCATCAGGAGTGGACACTACCAGAGGGTTCGAGTCCCTGTGTGATCGGCTCTGTTGAGGTTTCAAGTCCTTACCTGTTCTGCTCAGGTCACACAGCTTGTGTCCCGACAACTAAGGATTAAGTGATGTTTTCGCAGTGCCTGGAGACTCCAGTTCAGTAGAAAAGTAGAAAGACTGAACCCAACTAAGGAAATCTATCTGACCAACCTTTCCCAGAAGATCGAATTAACATGGGTGAAGACCCTTCCCTTGGCTCTGTTCAGCCTCAGGGTTGCACCTCAAACCAAACTTCAGGTAAGTCCTTTTGAGCTTATGTATGGGCATCACCAGCTCTGTAACTTTTGGGAGGACTTAAATACTTTGGGTCCTGAAAACACCCTGGAGGCTAAGAACATACACAAGCAAGGCTAGGTCACTATTTGACAATATTTGTATTTTGTGGCGGGGGTCCTTCACTGTCTTTACAAGTACGCAGTGTGGCAGACACCTGCAGAGCCTGAAGTCTCTCTCCACGTCCAGACCTGGAACACACCAGACCTCACAGGAAAAATAGAAGGGACCTTTTGAGGTGTTGATGACACACACACACACACACACACACACACACACACACACACACACACACACAGTGCAGTCAAGGTCTCCAGAAGGCAAGTGGGAATCCACCACTCTCGCATCAAACCAGCAACTGCAAAACAGTAAGAGTTGGCAGGGCAGTGATAATTGGAAGACTCAGGCTTTAGAGGATTTAAAGTGATAGACAATTGTTTCCATTGATTGTCACCCCCTGGTGGCTGTGGGGGTTGTTTGCCTTATTGGTGGTTTATTTTCTGGCTCTGGCTTTGTATGGCCTGGTGCCTGTTTCCCACTGGACTCAGCAACCAGCTGTCACCTAGCTCTGTTCATGGCTGTGTTTGTGTTTGCCACCCACGTGCCTATGGTTGCAATGGAAATTTTGCCCGGCGAACTGTCCAGGGTCTCGCTGACTCCAGTGCTGAAGTCCTGGACAGTTGGTGTGGGACAGCTTGTGTAGAGGCTGGTCTGGCCGGCTGGGTCTGCTGCACAGGGGCACCTGCTGGGGAGGGTGTCCAGGAATTTCCCAAGGGTTTTTTGTTTGCTCTTTGGCTGTTTCTTGCCCAGCCACAGGGGGCCTACAGCCTGGATAGGTTCGACTGCCTCTGAGGCATATTCGCAGTGCTGTAGGAGAGAGAGCCAGGGCCCCCGAGTGCCAAGTGTGCTGACCTGAGCTTTGTGCTCTCCTGGCCCTGAAATTGCAGAGCTGTGCTTGGGTCCAGCAGGCTTGCATAGCCTTCAGTGGCTGTGCCATCGCTGGGTCTTTGTCTGCCCCCTGTGGATGTATCTGGGTGCGTGGGTCCCGCTCGAGCCCAGCCGGCTGGGCGATTCCTTGCATCGACCCTGTCACTACCACCAGTCAGTGCTCTCTAGGATTTTTCTCCCCCTCAGGCACCAGTGTCCAATTATACCAGGCCTCTAACTGAACCTCAGGTAATAGATGAAAGAGAGCCCTAGGTTTAATCCTGACTGGGGCAGGTGTAGTAATAGGGCTCCTGGCTCCTTGGGGAGGATTTGCGTATCATGAAGCCACTCTCCATAATCTGACTTTGTCTATAGAGAATACTGTGTAATCCACTGCTCGAGCCATAGAAGATCAACAAATGAGCATTGACTTTCTGCCAAGGGTGCTCTTAGAGCATCATGTAGTTTGGGCTACTTGCTAGCTGAACAAGGAGGCGTTTGTGCAGTAGCCAACACCTCTTGCTGCACTTACATCAACACCTCTGGAGAGGTGGAAATAAATGTGAAGAAACATTTACAAGAAAGCTGAGGAGGTAGAATGTGACTATTTAATAACAGCGACAGGAATCAGGGTCTTGGAGGGAAGGTTCTGGCACTTCTGGAATTGTATCCAGTGGTCGGAAGCTTTTAGATGGTCGCCATTGACGACGTTGAGGCCGAGGAGTACTTGGTGCAGGCAGCCTTGGAGGCTCACATGGCTTCTTGGGTGGTGCAAGTGGACCACAGGTGAGCGGGGGAGCGGGACCCCAGCCAGGTGGGGGAGGCCGGAAGGGTGGGGGAGGGGGATGCCAGCCAGGTGGGGGAGGCCGGAAGGGTGGGGGAGGGGGATGCCAGCCAGGTGGGGGAGGCTGGAAGGGTGGGGGAGGGGGTCGCCAGCCAGGTGGGGGTGGCCAGACGGATGGGGGAGGAGGACACCAGCCAAGTGGGGGTGGGGGACGCCAGCCAGGTGGGGGAGGCCTGAAGGGAGTGGGAGGGGGATGCCAGCCAGGTGGGGGAGGCCTGGAGGGTGGGGGAGGGGGATGCCAGCCAGGTGGGGGAGGGGCATACCAGATGGATTGGGGAAGAGGTTGCTGGCCTGTTGGAGGTGGTGGAGGCCAGAAGGGTGGAAGAGGTGAGCACTCTGGTGCAGGCTTGATAGCTTTGCATGGTATGCAAGGAGGTGGAGCCTCTGTCCCAGCCTTGGGAGGCCAGCTGGGAGGAGGCCTGGAAGGGTCTAGGGGTGGTCCAGGAACAGGGCTGAGAGGAAGAGGGGGAGGTTGTAGTGAAGGACCCAGAATACTGCTGGCAGGAGGAGGGGGAGGCTCTGGCTGAGGTTTGGGAACACAGGTGGGAGGAGGAAGGGGAGGGTCTGGCCTGGTTTTAGGAACAAGAGTGGGAGGAGGAGGGGGAGGGTCTGGCCTGGTTTGGGGAATAAGAATGGGAGGAGGAGGGGGAGGGTCTGGCCAGGCTTTAGGAACATGAGTGGGAGGAGGAGGGGGAATTTCTGGCCTAGGTCTGGGAACATGGGTGGGAGGAGGAGGGGGAGGGTCTGGCCCACTTTTGGGATCATATCTGGGAGGAGGTGGTAGAAGGTATGGTGAACAGTCAGTCCAAGGCTGGGGAATACATCTGGGTGGAGCTGGTGGCCCGCTGCCCACGGGTACTGCTGGAGGGCATCTGATGGGGCAGCGTGTGGCCAATCCTCCGGGGCCAGGAAGGGTCCCTGCTGAAGCCCGCAGACCCTGCAGAATAGAAGCAGTTTCATTTTTAAAATACTTCAATAGGACAGACCAAAACACTACAAAGTATAAAAGCTGGAACATAATGATGCAGGCAGGCGTCCGTAGCTAACACCTTCCCCTCCACCAGGTCTCAAAAGAGCATTGGTGCCAGAAAATTCTATTCCTCCTGCTGTTCCGCTACAGTTCAGGGGTGCTAAAGGATCCAACCAAAAAGCGAAAAATAAAAACTAGATTGAGTAAGTCACAGTGCACAAGAAACTTTGAGATCTTACTTAGGAGTAAGGAAGGAAAAGAGGAAGCCAGGCCCCTCCTGGGCCTTTCACTTAGAGTCCAACCAAGCCTTTGGTAAAAAGGAAGGAGAAAAGTGCCCCCACCCTCAATGCTGGAGTGAGGACAGAATTGAGTATTCAGAGCCCCAGAAATAACTGTCAAGAAGTTGATACAGAGGTGGTTACAGCACCCTTTAGAAAGCCCTGTTCTTCCATTCTGTGGTATTTTCATTTGTTCACTCTCTCTGTGCAGAACCATATGCACTCTTCCCTTCACAACACAGAAAGCCTGGTTTCTGGGTCTTTCCACTTGACATTACATTAAGAGCATTTTCTGTGTCCTGAAATGTCTTTGAAACATATGAGTTTCAGGAGCTGCCTCCAGTGTAAGGGTTTACACTAGTTCCACCATCCCTCTACCATGAGTGATTCAGTTTGTTGCCACATTTGCACTGTAATCCATCCTGTTCCACTGCATGTGCTCTTGCCAGGTCTTTGGATACGTGGTGGTTCTTTCATTAGGGGAGATGACTAGACGTGGGATTGTGCTGAATAAAAGGGTGTGAGTATTTGGAAGGCTTCGGGTAGACAGTGTTACATTGCATTTTAGGATGGTTGTGAGAATTCAAATTCCACTATCAGTGTGTGAAAGGGGCCCCAGAAGAGTTAATATTTAATTCTTTGATAGAATTTATCAATGTAAAGTTTTCTCATTGAAGTTATATAGTTGTCTTATTCACTGATTCTTCACTAAAAACGATGAGACTGTTGTACAAAGTTAGCTTTGGTTTCACGCATGAATTTGTGTTCTCATTAGTAGATTAAAGGCAAATCCAGTAATAGGCCAGTGAGTATAAAAATTCCTGATTATTCATGATTCAAAGCATATGTATAAACGAGAAAAACCCAGGCCTGGTGGTGTCGTGGTTAAGAGCTAAGGCTGCTAACCCAGAGGTCGACATTCCAGTCCACCTGCTGCTCCTTGGAAGCCCTATTGGCCATTCTACTGTGTCCTGATTATCCATGATTCAAAGATATCCATAAGGTATGTTAAAATACTCACCAAACGGAGACGGAAGAGAAAGAGTATTACTAAAGTACCAATCTGCAGAAGGAGGTACGCCGTTAAAAGTTTTTCGTCCGGCTCAGGAAGACTATTGTCAATGGGCTGAAAGAGCAATATTCAAAGTCACAAGAAGCCTCAAAGGAATGGACAGGATAGCAGTCCCAGGGAATCATGGAGAGAAACCCCACATCAGCCTCTGAGAACCATCCCCCCCACCAGATATCTCCAGTGGATTTCTCTGCTTCCTGGAAGGTTGACAGCTGGCCACTTGGTGTTTCTTCTGAGTCTGGCAGTGTTGTTAGAGGTTGTGAGTGTGCTTTCTCTAAATGGGGCTCAATCTCTGGTTCCCCAGAGGCTCTACCTGCCCTTGTGTCTAATGCTGAATCACACTTTTCTCATGGATACATTGAGTTTTTAGCATCTTAAGGACAAGCACAGGGCAACAAAACAAAACAAAACAAAAAAACAGAAGATCACTACAGAGATGTCTTTATTCAGAAATAATGAACTTTTAGGGCTTGAATAAAAGCAAAGTGGTGACCATGAAGATGACACTAACAATGTGAAGTTTCTCTAAGATCCTTGATTTTAATTCTATTCTACTCCTCTGTGAATGGAGACAGACATCCTCTGAGTAAGTTGTGACTGCCCCAATACCTGGTCTGGAGAGATTGCTTTGGATTTAACTGTTTGTTCTTGAAAACTCATTATTTTCATTCTAAACGTTTCCTTCAAGACAGTGTGTTCAACAGAGATATGCATTCGACAGAATAAGGTTCAGCAATAGAAACGAATGAATTATGGAACCAAGCAAGAATGATTCATCATGAACTTGCAAAATGGAAGTATAAGCTGGGACAAACAACCCTGTAAAGGTGCTGCTTTCTGGGTTTTTGTTTATAGGGCCATGTCCTAACGGGAAGAACCAGCTCTCTAAGTCTCTTTCCAAGGTTAAGGATCAAGGTAAAGGATAAACACACTGTGGCATATTCATATATAGAACTTCTACTCAGTAATGAAAACGAAGCAACTATTAGCACACCAAACATCCTGGATAAATCTAAAAATGATTCTGCTGACTTAAAGAATCCTGAATAAAAACAAAAAGTAAATCTTGTATCCTTCAATTACATAAAAGTTCTCTAAGAATGCAGATCACTGGTTGGAAGAGGGGTGGCAGAAACGGAGGGAGAGGACAGAATGAATTAAAAGAATCAGCAGGAGTGTTTTGGGGGTGAGGGTTAGGCTCATTATCTTGATTATGGTAATGGTTTCATGGCCGTATACACACGTCCAAATTCGACAAACTGGATACTCTAATTAGGTGCTGATTATTATACATCACTTATACACGAGGTGTAGGAAAAAAGATTAGATATACAAACTGTTATAGTTTTCTATTTCCTTGACCAAAAGAATATTGTAAGTATTTTAAAAAAGCCAACAGGATAAAATTTATGAATTTATAAGCCAATTTAGAATTGAGGAAAAAATACTTACATTACGTGGGAATCCTGGCACTCTACAATGGTTAAGAGTACACCCAACCTGTAGGAAAGCCTGAGAAATAATAGGCATGAAAATTCTGTATTAAAGAGAGTATATTTGAGATAAATATAGATATATATAGTTACGGCCATAACTAGGAGAGATAGGCAGTTGCCATCATAAATTCATATTCCAATAAAAAGTACAGAATACTGTTAACATCAAGTTTCTAAAACCATTGCAGTTTTCTTTCAACATTCATTTTCATTCTGAACCAGGCCATGTCATGTCAGATTTTTGAAGTCCATAAATATTTGCATGAAAGAGGAATCTTGTGTATTATAGATTAAAACTATGAAAATAGCAGCTAGTTAGCAACGCAATTCCAGATAGCCATTAACAAGAATTTCCTTTCATATTTCATAGTATTTCACCTAAACCGATGAATAGCAACATGGAAACTAATACATAAAAGGAATATCAAAATTTCTGGAATGTATGGTCACCACAACAAAAGGCAAATCTTGTTTCTTTAAAAACAAGATTGTACAAGTATTTTAGGAGAAAATAACTTTGCAATGGAATTCATACTAACCCACATGGAGATTCAGTTTCATGCAGATTGAAATCTCTCTGGAAAATAAACTCTGAGCTCTCTAACACTTTCATCTCAGCCCTCACAGCTGAGGTGACTACCGTGTGTGCTTTCAGAAAACACAGTGTCTTTGAGTACCCACTGTCTACAAGGGAGCAGTCACTCTCAGCAGATTCATTAAAGAAGCGGATCAGATGCATGAAAAGACCAAGGCCATCCTTTCCTCACTGGTCAAACACCCCAGTTCTGGACACTCTTGTCCCATCTGGCTATGGCCGAGACGCCGGTGTCAGGAGTGCACTACTCCCTAAGTCAGCTCAGACAGGGGCCACTAAACACTGTGGTTCTGCTGGTCACCCTTTGTGCTGGACTGAGTCCCCCTCAATCACCCCAGGAAAAGCTGTTGTTTAGTGTGAAAGAGCCCAATAAAAGGTGAGAAAGTACGGCATGTTCAAGGATTACTCACATTTTCCAATGGAGTAGTTGGTGGCCAGAGCACCAGGAACCAGAACAATACCCTTTGTGCCTTCATGTCCTGTCCCGTTGAGGAGGCTCAGTGGCACAAAGTAGGAGTCCGGTAAGTGTGGGATGGGGACAGGGCCAGTTGTATATGAGAGTGGAACAAGGAGTATGGCCTGGAGAGACGGGGGTGCTTGTTCTCCTGGGGGGGGGGAAGGGGAGGGAAGGGAAGGGAAAATGGTAAAGATGGCAGGAGTGGGATGGATGAGCGAGGACGCCACACAGGAGAGAAGTTGGAGGAGGTTTCGAAGTCGGTCAGTAGGTGAGTAAGGCAGCAAGGAGCAGAAGAGTTGGACTCGCAGGATCAGTAGCCTTCTCCTGTCTGGTCGATGCCTTAGTAACCTGCATGGCTTATAAATTCTCCCTCGTCCAATCCCTGCCTTCGCCCCTGACGCGTCACAATGGAACCCAAGCCTGACACACCACAGGTAACCCACCATGTACCATCCCCCAGCAACTGCCATACCAACTACAGGTCCTCTCTGGGACCATCAAGAAACTTGTGATTTATGGTCCTTCCCAACCCATCTTCCTTGTCCCCCACATTCTGGGTTGTTCCCCTCTTTCCCTAGCTCCCAGAATTTCCCATCCGAAGTCTTGGCTACAAAACTTATAGAGTGAACAGTGACAGAGCTTCTAGAAGAAACAAAGAGAAGCAGAGCAGGGGATTTCCACCCCTGCCCTCTCTCTGCAACTGATAGAGTAAACAGACAAAAATCAGTAAGGATGTGGAACATTTGAATAGCAAACCGATATATATATGTGCTTATCTCATTATTCCTAACTGCTGTACTGGAAACGTTATTTTCAAGCACATGTGGTACTTTTAAAAAAATCACTCTATTCTGGACTTGAAGCTCGTCTCCATCAATGTCAGAGGAATGAAATCACAGAGAACATGTTCTCTTGTTTTGTGATCATAAGATAATCGTGCTAGAAATTATGATAGAGCACTAACTAGAAACTCCCCATGGTGGAACTGGTAATGTGCTGTTTTAAATGAAACACGAATCAAAGGAGAAATCTCAGGAGTAAAGGAATATGTGTGAACTCAGTGATACCAAAGCCAGATATAGAAAGACCTCATAAGCAAATAAAAATGTAGAGCACTATCCCTTAAGAATATGGATGTAAAAATCCTCAATGTAAATCTGACAGCACATCCAAGGGATTATACACTGTGAGCAAGAGGGATTTATCCCAGAAATGCGAGGGTGATTTTAGGTAAAAGTCGATCAATGTAACAGACTACATTAATAGAATGAAGCACAAAAGCCCATACATGATCATGGTGATTGATTCAGATAAGGCATTTGAGAGTATCCAATACTCTGTCATGAAAAAAACGTTGAGAAAGTTTGAACTAAGAGGGAACTTTCTCAACATGATAAAGACCATATAGGAAAAACCCACAGCTAACGTTATACTTGATGGTGAATGACTGGAAGCTTTTCCCCTAACATCAGAAACGGGACAAGGATCCTTGCTGTGAATACTTCTGTTCAACATGTAACGGAAGTTCTGGCCGCATTAGGCAAGAAAAGAATTACCCACATTGGATTGGAAGAAGTCAAACTATCCCTACTTACAGTTGATGTGATCTTGTAAAGATTAAAGCCTAAAGAATTAACAGAAAACACTGTTAGAGCAAAGAAACAAATTTGGCAAGGTTACTGGATACAAGATCAGCACAAAAAATCGGCTGAATGTCTATACAGTAGCATTGAAAAATCAAGAAGTAAATCGAGAAAAAAATTCCATTTACAATAGCATCCAAATGAATACAGTACCTAGGAATAAATATAACCAATGAGGTAAGGTTGAAAGATTTGTACCCTGAAAACTAAAAAACATTTCTGCAGGAATTTAAAGAAGATCTAAATAAATGGAAAGGTCCTGTGTTGGTGAATGCAAAGATTTAATATCCTTCAAATGGCAGTATTCCCTAAAGTAATCCACATGTGTAATTCCCTGCCTATCAAAATTCCTACCCTTTTTGTGTAGAAATGGTAAAGTGGGTTCTGATGTTGGTACAGAATTGCAAGGAAACTCAAGTAGCCAAAATAATCTTGAAAAAGAAGACCACGTGGCAGGACTCTCATTTTCCAATTTCAAAGCTTACTACAAAGGTTCAATAATCAAAACAGTGTGGTGCTAGCATAGAGATACACGTATAGATCAATAGAATAGAACTGAGCATCCAGAGCTGAACCCTCACCTACGAGGCCAATTGCTTTTCCACAAGGCTGCCAAGTCCATTCAATGAAGGAAGAAGAGTCTTTCAACACATGATGCTAGGGGAACTGGATATCACATACAGAAATTGATGTTGGACTTTTCCTCACCTTGTATACAAACATTAATTCAAAATAATGATTTAAATATAGGTACTTCAACTATAAAAGCCTTCTTAGAAGAAAACACAGGTGTAGTTTTCATGACCTCGGATTGGCCAATGGTGTCTTAGAAGTGTCATCTAAAGCACAAGCACCTACTAAAGAAGTCGAGAAATTGAATTTCATCAAAAGGAAAAATTCTTGTGCATCAAAGGACACTAACCAGAGAGTGGAAGACAAATACAGAATGAGAGAAAATGTTCGCAAATCATATTTGATAAAGGTCTAGTATCCAGAAGTTATTGAGAAAACTAAGGACAAAATCACAAACCACCCAATGCAAAACTGGGCAAAGGGAGGCGGAGCCAAGATGGCGGACTAGGCAGACGCTACCTCGGATCCCTCTTACAACAAAGACACGGAAAAACAAGTGAATCGATCACATACATAACAATCTACGAACCCTGAACAACAAACACAGATTTAGAGACGGAGAACGAACTAATACGGGGAAGCAGCGATTGTTTCCAGAGCCTGGAGCCAGCATACCAGTCAGGTACGGCACAAGCACAGAGACCTGCTCCACCCCCCTGAACTAACCCCGGGAGGGGGACTAGCCGGTTCCACGGGCGGCGTGGGACGCAGCCGTTAGGAGAAGTCCCCGGGAGGCAGTGACTGATCTTGGAGCAGAAAGAGTAGCATCCGAGCCGGGGAACCGTCCCACAGGGATTTGGACTGCACGCAGGTACGCCATAAACACGGAGAGTTGCTCCACCCCCTGAACTAACCCCGGGAAGGTGACCATCCGGGTCGCGCGGGCAGCGTGGGACGCAGCCGGTAGGAGAAGTCCCCGGGAGGCAGCGACTGGTATTGGAGCGGGGAGAACAGCGTTCCAGCCGGGACACTCGGTCGCGGCACAAGCACGGGGAGCTACTCCACCCATCTGAACTAACCCCGGGAGGGGGCCCACCTGGTTCACGGGGGCGGCACGGCCACGCGGCTGGAGGGACGAGAAGTCCCCGGGAGGCAGCGACTGATTTTGGAGTCGAGAGTGCACCGTCCCAGTAGGGGAGCCTTGACGCTGGGCGTGGGGCTGGAAGCGGAGGATCTGACCGTGACTCCAGCGGGCCAGACCCCCCGGGGGCAATCTCCACACAGACAGCACACATAGGCGACGCGCCCGCGGGAATCTCAGATATAAGAGTCATTCCAAGCAAGACAAGCAACTCTGGCTATATACTGAGGTGCTACTCTCCTATCTCTCTGTTCCCTCCCCCACCCTCCCCAGGCGGCTTCATTAACATCTGAATAGCCTGAGCCAGAGGGAGAACTCTGATAGGGATCTGACTGCAGTTTTTTTTTAGCGGATTTTCTGGAAAAACTAGTTTCCCAGTGATGGCTCGGAGACAACAATCCATATCAAACCACTTAAAGAAGCAGACCGTGACAGCTTCTCCAACTCCCCAAACAAAAGAATCAAAATCTTTCCCAAATGAAGATACAATTTTGGAATTATCAGATACAGAATATAAAAAACTAATTTACAGAATGCTTAATGATATCACAAATGAAATTAGGATATCTGCAGAAAAAGCCAAGGAACACACTGATAAAACTGTTGAAGAACTCAAAAAGATTATTCAAGAACATACTGGAAAAATTAATAAGTTGCAAGAATCCATAGAGAGACAACATGTAGAAATCCAAAAGATTAACAATAAAATAACAGAATTAGACAACACACTAGGAAGTCAGAGGAGCAGACTCGAGCAATTAGAATGCAGACTGGGACATCTGGAGGACCAGGGAATCAACACCAACATAGCTGAAAAAAAATCAGATAAAAGAATTAAAAAAAATGAAGAAACCCTAAGAATTATGTGGGACTCTATCAAGAAGGATAACCTGCGGGTGATTGGAGTCCCAGAACAGGGAGGGGGGACAGAAAACACAGAGAAAATAGTTGAAGAACTTCTGACAGAAAACTTCCCTGACATCATGAAAGACGAAAGGATATCTATCCAAGATGCTCATCGAACCCCATTTAAGATTGATCCAAAAAGAAAAACACCAAGACATATTATCATCAAACTCACCAAAACCAAAGATAAACAGAAAATTTTAAAAGCAGCCAGGGAGAAAAGAAAGGTTTCCTTCAAGGGAGAATCAATAAGAATATGTTCTGACTACTCAGCAGAAACCATGCAGGCAAGAAGGGAATGGGACGACATATACAGAACACTGAAGGAGAAGAACTGCCAACCAAGGATCATATATCCAGCAAAACTCTCTCTGAAATATGAAGGCGAAATTAAGATATTTACAGACAAACACAAGTTTAGAGAATTTGCAAAAACCAAACCAAAGCTACAAGAAATACTAAAGGATATTGTTTGGTCAGAGAACCAATAATATCAGATATCAGCACAACACAAGGTCACAAAACAGAACGTCCTGATATCATCTCAAATAGGGAAATCACAAAAACAAACAAATTAAGATTAATTAAAAAAAAAAAATACACATAACAGGGAATCATGGAAGTCAATAGGTAAAAGATCACAATAATCAAAAAGAGGGACTAAATACAGGAGGCATTGAACTGCCATATGGAGAGTGATACAAGGCGATATAGAACAATACAAGTTAGGTTTTTACTTAGAAAAATAGGGGTATATAATGAGGTAACCACAAAAAGGTATAACAACTCTATAACTCAAGACAAAAACCAAGAAAAACGTAACGACTCAACTAACATAAAGTCAAACACTATGAAAGTGAGGATCTCACAATTTACTAAGAAAAACGCCTCAGCACAAAAAAGTATGTGGAAAAATGAAATTGTCAACAACACACATAAAAAGGCATCAAAATGACAGCACTAAAAACTTATTTATCTATAATTACCCTGAATGTAAATGGACTAAATGCACCAATAAAGAGACAGAGAGTCACAGACTGGATAAAGAAACACGATCCATCTATATGCTGCCTACAAGAGACACACCTTAGACTTAGAGACACAAACAAACTAAAACTCAAAGGATGGAAAAAAGTATATCAAGCAAACAATAAGCAAAAAAGAAGAGGAGTAGCAATATTAATTTCTGACAAAATAGACTTTAGACTTAAATCCACCACAAAGGATAAAGAAGGACACTATATAATGATAAAAGGGACAATTGATCAGGAAGACATAACCATATTAAATATTTACGCACCCAATGACAGGGCTGCAAGATATATAAATCAAATTTTAACAGAACTGAAAAGCGAGATAGATACCTCCACAATTATAGTAGGAGACTTCAACACACCCCTTTCGGAGAAGGACAGGACATCCAGTAAGAAGCTCAACAGAGACACGGAAGATCTAATTACAACAATCAACCAACTTGACCTCATTGACTTATACAGAACTCTCCACCCAACTGCTGCAAAATATACTTTTTTTTCTAGCGCACATGGAACATTCTCTAGAATAGACCACATATTAGGTCATAAAACAAACCTTTGCAGAGTCCAAAACATCGAAATATTACAAAGCATCTTCTCAGACCACAAGGCAATAAAACTAGAGATCAATAACAGAAGAACGAGGGAAAAGAAATCAAATACTTGGAAAATGAACAATACCCTCCTGAAAAAAGACTGGGTTATAGAAGACATCAAGGAGGGAATAAGGAAATTTATAGAAAGCAACGAGAATGAAAATACTTCCTATCAAAACCTCTGGGACACAGCAAAAGCAGTGCTCAGAGGCCAATTTATATCAATAAATGCACACATACAAAAAGAAGAAAGAGCCAAAATCAGAGAACTGTCCCTACAACTTGAACAAATAGAAAGTGAGCAACAAAAGAATCCATCAGGCACCAGAAGAAAACAAATAATAAAAATTAGAGCTGAACTAAATGAATTAGAGAACAGAAAAACAATTGAAAGAATTAACAAAGCCAAAAGCTGGTTCTTTGAAAAAATTAACAAAATTGATAAACCATTGGCTAGACTGACTAAAGAAATACAGGAAAGGAAACAAATAACCCGAATAAGAAATGAGAAGGACCACATCACAACAGAACCAAATGAAATTAAAAGAATCATTTCAGATTATTATGAAAAATTGTACTCTAACAAATTTGAAAACCTAGAAGAAATGGATGAATTCCTTGAAAAACACTACCTACCTAAACTAACACATTCAGAAGCAGAACAACTAAATAGACCCATAACAAAAAAAGAGATTGAAACGGTAATCAAAAAACTCCCAACAAAAAAAAGTCCTGGCCCGGACGGCTTCACTGCAGAGTTCTACCAAATTTTCAGAGAAGAGTTAACACCACTACTACTAAAGGTATTCCAAAGCATAGAAAATGACGGAATACTACCCAACTCATTCTATGAAGCCACCATCTCCCTGATACCAAAACCAGGTAAAGACATTACAAAAAAAGAAAATTATAGACCTATATCCCTCATGAACATTGATGCAAAAATCCTCAACAAAATTCTAGCCAATAGAATCCAACAACACATCAAAAAAATAATTCACCCTGATCAAGTGGGATTTATACCAGGTATGCAAGGCTGGTTTAATATCAGAAAAACCATTAATGTAATCCATCACATAAATAAAACAAAAGACAAAAACCACATGATCTTATCAATTGATGCAGAAAAGGCATTTGACAAAGTCCAACACCCATTTATGATAAAAACTCTTACCAAAATAGGAATTGAAGGAAAATTCCTCAACATAATAAAGGGCATCTATGCAAAGCCAACAGCCAATATCACTCTAAATGGAGAGAACCTGAAAGCATTTCCCTTGAGAACGGGAACCAGACAAGGATGCCCTTTATCACCGCTCTTATTCAACATCGTGTTGGAAGTCTTAGCCAGGGCAATCAGGCTAGACAAAGAAATAAAAGGTATCCGGATTGGCAAGGAAGAAGTAAAGTTATCACTATTTGCAGATGACATGATTATATACACAGAAAACCCTAAGGAATCCTCCAGAAAACTACTGAAACTAATAGAAGAGTTTGGCAGAGTCTCAGGTTATAAAATAAACATACAAAAATCACTTGGATTCCTCTACATCAACAAAAAGAACACCGAAGAGGAAATAACCAAATCAATACCATTCACGGTAGCCCCCAAGAAGATAAGATACTTAGGAATAAATCTTACCAAGGATGTAAAAGACCTATACAAAGAAAACTACAAAGCTCTACTACAAGAAATTCAAAAGGACATACTTAAGTGGAAAAACATACCTTGCTCATGGATAGGAAGACTTAACATAGTAAAAATGTCTATTCTACCAAAAGCCATCTATACATTTAACGCACTTCCGATCCAAATTCCAATGTCATATTTTAAGGGGATAGAGAAACAAATCACCAATTTCATATGGAAGGGAAAGAAGCCCCGGATAAGCAAAGCACTACTGAAAAAGAAGAAGAAAGTGGGAGGCCTCACCTTACCTGACTTCAGAACCTATTATACAGCCACAGTAGTCAAAACAGCCTGGTATTGGTACAACAACAGACACATAGACCAATGGAACAGAATTGAGAACCCAGACATAGATCCATCCACGTATGAGCAGCTGATATTTGACAAAGGACCAGTGTCAATTAACTGGGGAAAAGACAGCCTTTTTAACAAATGGTGCTGGCATAACTGGATATCCATTTGCAAAAAAATGAAACAGGACCCATACCTCACACCATGCACAAAAACTAACTCCAAGTGGATCAAAGACCTAAACATAAAGACTAAAACGATAAAGATCATGGAAGAAAAAATTGGGACAACCCTAGGAGCCCTAATACAAGGTATAAACAGAATACAAAACATTACCAAAAATGATGAAGAGAAACCCGATAACTGGGAGCTCCTAAAAATCAAACACCTATGCTCATCTAAAGACTTCACCAAAAGAGTAAAAAGACCACCTACAGATTGGGAAAGAATTTTCAGCTATGACATCTCCGACCAGCGCCTGATCTCTAAAATCTACATGATTCTGTCAAAACTCAACCACAAAAAGACAAACAACCCAATCAAGAAGTGGGCAAAGGATATGAACACACATTTCTCTAAAGAAGATATTCAGGCAGCCAACAGATACATGAGAAAATGCTCTCGATCATTAGCCATTAGAGAAATGCAAATTAAAACTACGATGAGATTCCATCTCACACCAGCAAGGCTGGCATTAATCCAAAAAACACAAAATAATAAATGTTGGAGAGGCTGCGGAGAGATTGGAACTCTCATACACTGCTGGTGGGAATGTAAAATGGTACAACCACTTTGGAAATCTATCTGGCGTTATCTTAAACAGTTAGAAATAGAACTACCATACAACCCAGAAATCCCACTCCTCGGAATATACCCTAGAGATACAAGAGCCTTCATACAAACAGATATATGCACACCCATGTTTATTGCAGCTCTGTTTACAATAGCAAAAAGTTGGAAGCAACCAAGGTGTCCATCAACGGATGAATGGGTAAATAAATTGTGGTATATTCACACAATGGAATACTACGCATCGATAAAGAACAGTGACGAATCTCTGAAACATTTCATAACATGGAGGAACCTGGAAGGCATTATGCTGAGCAAAATGAGTCAGAGGCAAAAGGACAAATACTGTATAAGACCACTATTATAAGATCTTGAGAAATAGTAAACCTGAGAAGAACACATACTTTTGTGGTTACGAGGGGGGGAGGGAGGGAGGGTGGGAGAGGGTTTTTTTATTGATTAATCAGTAGATAAGAACTGCTTTAGGTGAAGGGAAAGACAACACTCAATACATGGAAGGTCAGCTCAATTGGACTGGACCAAAAGCAAAGAAGTTTCCGGGATAAAATGAATGCTTCAAAGCTCAGCGGAGCAAGCGCGGGGGTCTGGGGAACATGGTTTGCGGGGACTTCTAAGTCAATTGGCAAAATAATTCTATTATGAAATCATTCTGCATCCCACTTTGAAATGTGGCGTCTGGGGTCTTAAATGCTAACAAGCAGCCATCTAAGATGCAGCAATTGGTCTCAACCCACCTGGAGCAAAGGAAAATGAAGAACACCAAGCCCACATGACAACTAAGAGCCCAAGAGACAGAAAGGGCCACATGAACAAGAGACCTACATCATCCTGAGTCCAGAAGAACTAGGTGGTGCCCGGCCACAATCGATGACTGCCCTGACAGGGAGCTCAGCAGAGGACCCCTGAGGGAGCAGGAGAGCAGTGGGATGCAGACCCCAAATTCTCATAAGAAGACCAAACTTAATGGTCTGACTGAGACTGGAGGAATCCCGGCGGCCATGCTCTCCAGACCTTCTGTTGACACAGGACAGGAACCATCCCTGAAGACAACTCATCAGACATGAAAGGGACTGGTCAGCGGGTGGGAGAGAGACGCTGATGAAGAGTGAGCTAATTACATCAGGTGTACACTTGAGATTGTGTTGGCAACTCTTGTCTGGAGGGGGGATGGGAGGATAGAGAGAGAGGGAAGCCGGCAAAATTGTCAAGAAAGGAGAGACTGAAAGGGCTGACTCAAGACGGGGAAAAAAAAAAAAAAAAAAAAAAAAACTGGGCAAAGGAATTGACATTTCTCCAAAGAAGATTACAAATAGCCGACAGGCACACGGAAAGATGCTGAACATTATTAGTCACAAACCCTATTGCACAAAGCCCTCAATCAGGATCCCATATAGGTCTACAGTTCCTGGTGCCTGCAGGCTCCCGGACCCTTTAAATCCACAGAGCCCAAATCCCTGTTTCCTGCGGGTCAAGAACCTGGGCACTTCTCTGTCTTCAGCATTAGTAGCTCCCATTGCCCTGACCCCTCTGTTCTTTCTTCCTTTTTCCAGGCCCCTCAGATAACCTTTGGGCATTTCCTAGACAAACTGGGGCTCCAGGGAAGGTGACTGCTGAGTAGTTGGGCAAGTGTTCGATGCTGCTTATTACTAACACTCTAACCACATCATAAACACACGCTCAAGACACACACATTCACACTGATCACACAACTTCTAAGCACATAAACATGAGTGCAGCACACACAGATATTGTAAATGATTTTTTATCTTCTAACAACCCATCAGCACTGAGAACTCACACATATTTTGACCACACTCACATCCTGAATTCACACACTGACCACACATTCTCACATTAGCCCACTTTAAAAACACACCGAAGTCTGACAAGCACACACGCATTGCATATTGTCTAAATTCCCACATGTCCATACACCCAACTGACCATAGCAAACATACATACAAAGAGACCCTGAAATGACTATCTACCCTCTGATCATACCCAAATATGAAAATCATGTACACACCCTAACAACATACGGACCCCAAGCACAATGACCGTTCACTCTCTGCACACACACAAAGACAGACCGCACACACACCCAGAGTTAACAAGGCACCTGGCTGTGCATGTGTGGGCTTTGATCAAGGGGCATCTCCCACCTCAGCATCAACATAGAAACCCAGAGAAGGGTGGGGAGTCATGTGACACAGGGACAAAGTGCAGGAGATTGTAATGTTGGTCCCTCATGAAGTACATCTGAGCCTTCAGAGCTGGTTGTCACAGTAGCATGTGAAACAGAGATAAGAGAGCCAAGAGGATCAGAAATGGTGTCTAAGAGATCTCTGATAAAACACCCGTTTCCAACTAAAAAAAAAAAAAAAAAAAATTTTTTTTTTTTCCCCAACTAAAGGATGTAGTTATTCCACTCAAGCTATGAAGAGAATTCGTCAAGGAGTTAATTAACGTGTTTTCATTTTAACGTGATGATGGAGAATTCTCCCTGGAGATCAGCCAGTATTGCTGGTGAAATTCCTATTAAACCTATTTTTTTGTTTAAATATCACTTAGAACTGAGAATGTCTGTCCTTCGCAGGGGTGCGCGGCCTCCGCTAAAGAGCAGGCACAAAGCCACCTTCCCTGCGCGCCAACAGCCGGCAGAGGGCGCCCCGTCTCCTTTTCTGGCCCTTGGTTCCTTAGAGAGCAGAGGCGCTGAGCTGGACGTCAGCCTGGCTGGTGAAGGTGCCACTGAGGCGGGAAGAAGAGCTTCGTTTCCACAGGACCCAGCCCCAGGTAGGCGCCCGAGGCTTTGGGACCTGAGAGTCAACAGTGAGTACAAAGCTTCGTTTTAAAAGGGGCCCAGAGTGCTGAGGAGAAGGAGCTTTGCTGTGGCTTCTCCAGGCCAGTCATGGTGGAGCCTGAGGTCAAAGGAAAGATGCGCGGCCCTGTGTACAGGCTGTTGTTAACTTTTTAATGGTTCCTTTTACTTTTCGCTATGAGTCGAAATGCACTCGACGGCAACGGTTTGGTTTGGTTTTTACTTTTAGAAAGAGCCCTGATGGCTCAGTGTTTAAGCGCTTGGCTGCGGTTGGAACCCACCAGCCGTTCAGCGGGACAAAGATGTGGCAGCCTGTTTCCGTAAAGATGACAGCCGAGGAAACCCCGTAGAAACCCTGGTGGAAGCCCTGTGGAAACTCTGGTGGCGTAGTGGTTCAGTGCTAGGTTGGCAGTTTCGAATCCACCAGGCGCTCTTTGGAAAGCCTATGAGGCAGTTCTACTCTGTCTTATAGGGCCGCTATGAGTCGGAATCAACTGGAAGAATAATGGGTTTGCGTTTTTTGTTTTTTTTTTTAATGAGTCGGAATTGACTTGAAGGCAGTGGGTTTGGTTTTTGTTTCAGTTTTTACCTGTAACTTTGAAGAAGCTGGGAAATAGTAAAAAAAACTTGAAAAGTAGATGTATTAAAACCCTGAACATTAGTTTTAATTATTTTCTTTATTAATATACTAGAAATTACTATAATTTTACTGTCCTAGTTTTCATGAAGGCGTTGCTGTTGTTAGTTGTGGTGGAGTGAACTGGATTCTGACTGAGAGCGACCCATGTGAGTAGAGTAGAACTGCTCCCTAGGGCTTTGAAGGCTGTGACCTTTCGCAAGCAAATTGCCAGGTGTGTCTTACGAGGTGCTTCTGGGTGGCTTCCAACCACAAACCTTTTGGCTTATAGTCCAGTGCTTAACCATCTTTGCAACCCAGGGAATCCTCATAGAAGCATAAAAACAAACCAAAACCAAAAACAAACAAACAAAAAAAAGTTGCCATCATGTCTGACTCATAACGACCCTGTAGGACAGAATAGAACTCCCCCATGGAGTTTCCAAGGAGCGGCTGGTAGATTCCAACTGTCAACCTTTTGATTAGCAGCTGTGGCTCTTAACCACTGCACCACCAGGACTCCCATGGAACGATAGTCATCAATAATATTTTTTAAATATAATTCTATTTTTTTGTCTCATTTTCAATTGAGATAATTGCCAAGTTTGAGGATTCTCATGACTCAGTGATGACCTCGAATAATTTCAAATTTCAGCTTTCTGAAAGGTATTTCATAGGACCCCATCGTGGCCATTAATGTTGAAAAAAAAAATTACCAAAACTTGCTCCAAGTCGGTATAATATTGTCCTAAGCACAATTCCTGAATCAGATTTAGATGAATAAAGAACGCTGATATCTATTTTAGTACCAACTATTGATATTTGACACAGCTTCAAACTCTTTAAGATGAAATTTCTGCAGGACTTAAGTTGCTAGAATTTTTAATAGCCAAGCCAATGGCTGTAAGTTGGATGTAGTCATTGAAAATAATTTTTTTTTCTTTTAAAAATTCAAGATTCAGACACAGTAAACTTTTTATGTCTTCACTTTAAGGGCAAAGTTGGGGTGTTCATAATGTCCTGTTTAAAATTTATCTACTCCCGTAATAATTGATACTTGGATCCAGTGAACCATACATTTCCCATTCCTTCATTTTCCTATATTTACATTCAGAAGTATATGTCTTGTTAAAGTTTTACATCCACCAAACATGCTTTCCAAGTTACTTTCTCTCATTTGCTGTAAGCAAGGGCCTAGGCCTTCTTATAGTCATGGAGCTTTCTGTGTACTCAGGATTTCTCACTGGACAGCTTTACCGACTTTTTCTCCTCGGTTCAAAATATCATCCCACATTGAGGAGTTACACAAAAAGTTGGAATCTATTTGCACAAATATGCTTTTCATTTCAGCATAGGAGCTTTCTCCATTTGATATTTTATGTATATTAATATTGGAATAATATGTCAATTTGTATGGGCATTGCTCTGATAACTGTACATCTGATCTTCACATCTATTGGGTATCTTTATGTGTTTATAATGTAGTTTTTAGAATACATATGAGGATATCTTATCTGCTTGTTTAATTTAAACCAAGGTAGTATATTTTTTGTTCTATATTTTAAAGGGTGGTTGTTGTTATTTGCCATGGAGTCCATTCCGACACACAGCAACCTTATAGGACATCATGGGACACATTTTTGTGGCTATTGTGTCAGTCCATCTCATCGAAGGCTTCTCGTATTTTTGCTGACCCTCTGTTTTACCAAACACGATGTCCTTTGTCTAGTGATTGGTTTTTCCTGATGACATGTCCAAAACAAGAGAGCCAAAGTAAACCTTGCCATCCTCACTTCAAGGAGCCTTCTGATTGTATTTCTTCTAAGACTGATTTGTTTGTTCTTCTGGCACTCCACAGTATATTCTATATTCTTTGCCAACACCACAGTTTCTCTTCTGCCTTCCCTTTAAATGCATCAGCTTTGCTCCTGCCTTCCCTTTTCATTGCTCAGGTTTTGCATGCATGAGGGGATTGAAAAGACCATAGTTTAGGTCAGGGGCATCTCAGTCATCAAAGTGACATTTCCAGTTTTTCAAACTTTAAAGAGGTCCTTTGCAGATTCGCCCAATGCAATGCATTTTTTGATTTCTTGACTGCTGTTTACATGGATGCATTCATCGTCAAAAAGACCATTTCAAGATCTATCCTGAAGTACATTGCTGTCAGTGATAGGATAATACCCATATACCTGAAAGGAAGACCAGTTAGTAAGACTATTATTCAAATTTGCACATGAATCACTAAGGCCAAACATGAAGAAATTGAAGAGTTTACCAACCTCTGCAGTCTGAAATTGATCAAACGTGCAATCAGGATGCATTGATAATTACTGGTGATTGGAATGCGAAAGTTGGAGACGAAGAAGAATTGGTAGTTGGAAAATATAGCCTTGGTGATAGAAATGATGCTGGAGATCACATGATAGAATTTTGCAAGACCAGTGACTTCTTCATTGCAAATACCTTTTTTCAACAACATAAATGGCTACTGTACACGTGGATCTTGCTAGATGGAATACACAGGAATCAAATCAACTACATCTGTGGAAAGAGACGATGAAAAGCTCAATACCATCAGTCAAAACAAGGCCAGGGGCTGATTGCGAAACAGGCAATCAGTTGCTCATATGCAAGTTCAAGTTGAAACTGAAGAAAACTAAAACAAGTCCACAAGAGCCAAGGCATGACCTTGAGCACATCACATGTGAATTTAGAGACTATCTCAAGAATAGATTTGACACATTGAACACTAATGACTGAAGATCAGATGAGTTGTGGAAGGACATCATACATGAAGAAAGCAAAAAAAACAAAAACTCATTTCCATTGACTTGATTCTGACTTATAGCAACCCTATAAGACAGAATAAGAACTCCCCCATAGAGTTTCCAAGGAGCACCTGGTGGATTCGAACTGCTAACCTTTTAACCAAAAGCCATAGCACTTAACCATTACGCTACCAGGGGATGTCATTAAAAAGACAGGAAAGAAAGATAAGACCAAAATGGATGTCAGAAGAGACTCTGAAACTTGCTCTTGAACGTCCAGCAACTAAAATGAAAGGAAGAAATGATGAGGTGAAAGAACTCAATAGAAGATTTCAAAGGGCGTCTCGAGAAGACAAATTAAATTGTTGTGATGACATGTGCAAAGGCCTGAAGATAGAAAACCAAAAGGGGAGAACACACTTGGCATTTCTCAAGCTGAAGGAACTGAAAAAAAAAAAAAAATTCAAGCCTCGGGTAGCAATACTGAAGGATTCTACAGGGAAAATATTAAATGACGCACAAAGCATCAAAAGAAGGAATACACAGAGTCACTATACCAAAAAGAATTCATCAACATTCAGCCATTTCAGGAGGTAGCATATGATCAGGAACCGATGGTACTGAAGGAAGAAGTCCAAGCTTCACTGAAGGCATTGGCAAAAAACAAGTCTCCAGGAATTGATGGAATACATATTGAGGTGTTTCAAGAAATGGATGCAGTACTGGAAGTGCTCACTCATCACTGCAAGAAATTTGGAATAAAGCTACCTGGCCAAGCGCCTGGAAGAGATACGTATTTATGTCTATTCCCAAGAAAGGAATCCAGCCAAACGCACAAATTATTGAACAATATCGTTAATGTCACATGCAAGTAAAATTTGATGAAGATGATTCAAAAGCGGCTGAAACACTGTATCGACCAGGAGCTACCAGAAATTCAAATGAAATTCAGAAGAGGAAGTGGAACCAGGGATATCATTGCTGATGTCAGATGGATCCTGGCTGAAAGCAGAGAACACAGGAAAGATATTTCGCTGTGTCTTATTGACTATGCAAAGGCATTCGACTGTATGAATCATAAGATATTACGGATAACATTGCAAAGAATGGGAATTCCAGAACACTTAATTGTGCTCATGAGGAACCTATAACATAGATCAAGAGTCAGTCGTTGGAACACAACAAGGGGATACTGCGTGGTTTAGTCAGGAAAGGTGTGCATCAAGGTTGTATCCTTTTGCAATACTTATTTAGTCTGTATGCTGAAGGAATAACCCGAGGGGCTGTACTATATGAAGAAGAATGGGGCATCAGGATTGGAAGAAGACTCATTAACAACCTGCGATATACAGGTGAACGACCTTCCTTGCTGAAGGTGAAGATGACTTGAAACGCTTACTGATGAAGATCAAGGACCACAGCCTTCAGTATGGATTACACCTCAACAAAAAGAAAACAAAATCTTCACAACTGGACCAATAAGCAACATGATGATAAACAGGGAAAAGACTGAAGTTGTCAGGGATTTCATTTGATTTGGATCCACAATCAACACCCACGGAAGCAGCGGTCAGGAAATCAAAAGTCGCATTGCATTGGGCAAACCTGCTGCAAAAGACTTCTTTAAAGGTTTGAAAAGCAAAGATGTCATCCTGAAGAGTAAGGTACACCTGACCAAGCCATGGTGCTTTCAGTCACCTCATATGCGTGGGAAAGCTGGACGATGGATAAAACGAAGACAGAATAAGAATTGACACCTTTAAATTGTGGTGTTGGCAAAGAATAGTGAACACACCCTGAACCCCGCAAAGAACAAACAAATCTGTCTTGGTACAAGAACAACCAGAATGCTCCTTAGAAGCAAGGATGGCAAGACTGTGTCTCACATCCTCTGGATATGTGTTGTCAGGAGGGATCAGTCCCTGGAGAAGGACATGATGCTTGGTAAAGTAGAGGACCAGTGAAAAAAAGGAAAACCCTCAGCAAGATGGACTGAAGTAGTGACTGCAGCAATGGGTTCAAGGATAACAACCGTTGCGAGGATGACCCAAGACTGGGCAGCGTTTCATTATGTTGTACATAGCGTTGATATGAGTCAATGTCACCTAACTACAACAACAGCTTGCATGGATATTTATTATTGATCGAAGTAGGATGAAATCTTTGACAACTTCAGTATATTTGCCATCTAGCATGACGTGGTTTATTGGTCCAGTTGTGAGAATTTTTGTTTTCTTCACATTTGGGCGAAATCTATAGTGAAAGCTCTAGTCTTTGACTTTGATCAGTAAGTGCTTCAAGTCGTCTTCATTTTCAGGAAGCAGGGTTGTGTCAGTTGATTATTGAATTTGTTAATGAGTGTTCCTCCTTTCTTGATGCTGTCTTCTTCATATAGCCCAGCTTGTAGGATTATTTGTTCAACATGCAGATTAAATAAGTAAGGTGAAAAAATGCAACCCTGCCACACACCTTTTTCAATTTGTTCTGTTTGAACAAGTGTCTCTTGTTCCATGTTGAGGTTAGGCATGAGCACAATTAGGTATTCTGGAGTTCCCATTATTTATAATGTTACTCATGTCTGGAATATGCTTTGTTTATTAATTGGGCATTTCCTCTGTTTATCCTCTAGGACAGGCCCCTTGCCTTCCCTTACTTTTGCACACACAGGTACGACTGACACACAAAACTAATCATCACAACACCTATGAAAACTGACAACAGTTCCTGTGGCCTACCTTGACCTCTGCATCCACCAGGCTGTACGAGACACCCCCACTCTAAGGGTCCCTGACAGATCCAAGTCCCAACCTTGTGCCCAGAGGCTCTTGCCACAGCCACCTAGGCCTGGCCACTCTCAGAACCTTGGGCACAGCCCTCTAGAGGGCCCCAGCATGAATTTGGAGCCAGGAAAGCACTCCCTGTTGTGACAGCTTCGATGGAGCAGGGCATGCCTGGACCGTAGTCCCGTTTGCCTGCAGTGGCCTCTGTTGGGAGTGCCAGGGCCCTCTGTGTGTCCTGTGGGGCCAAGGGTCTGTGCATGTGTGTGAGTGTGTGCGTGCAGTTGTGTAATCTGTGTGGCTTTCTCTGAGTTTCTGAGTCGGTGAGTATATTGATTGTGTGTTGTGTTTTCTCGTGTGGCTGTTGTGTCTCTGTGGTCTTCTGTGTGTGTCTGTGTGTCTGTCTCAGTGAAGAGGTGTATGTCATTTGTGGAAATCCATGTATCTCTGTGCCTGTGCCTGTGTGTGTGTGTGTGTGTATCTGGGCATGTGTTTCCTTGCTGGAGTGTCTGTGTGTGTCTGTGTTTTGGATCTGTGTGCTTGTGTAAATTTGCTCCTTTGTGTGTTCCTTACTGTCCATTGTGTGTCAGTTTGCTTGGGGGTTGTCTCAGGTGACCCTGAGTGTGTGTCTGTGTGTGCGTGCGCTCCCCATAGTGTCTCTGCCTGGGTCTGCTGTGTGGGGCCCTGTGAACCTGTACATGAGCCCACATCTGTGTTCCCAGCTGAGACCGGGTGGTCTCTGTTTAAGCGTCTGTGTGCTCATTCCATCTATACATTTCCCACTGAGTGTGTGTATGTGTGTGTGTGTGTTCCCCAGGAACATGCAGCCACAGAGGGGACTTCTTCGAGGGCCACCCCCATGTAGGTGAGAGGAGACAGTTTGTCCACCCTCCTCCCTCAGGCGGGGCTGGGCCCTTCTGTCGCTGATCCATCAGCCTCTGGTGTGGTCCTGGTGGTCCCACCTCAGGCCCCAAGGATGGAGGGAGGGAAGGGTCAGTTCACAGGACACCCAACCAGGGGGCAGCTGCAGTGAGTTATAGTGAGTGAGAGAGGATCGGGGGTGGGGTTGGGGGATTCTTGGGTTCCTGGGAGGGGTGATTGTGTGGGTGTCCTAGGGAGGCCTGAGGGTCTGTAGGGCTCTGTGTCCCTGGGGTGGTGTGAGTAGCTGGGGGTTGGTGGGAGAGTTGGGGCAGTCCTGGGTCCCTGGCAAAGGTTTGGGTAGGAGAGATCTCTAGGGATATCCAAGGGGGAGGGCTCCTGGGGCCTGGTTAGGGGTGAATGGGCAGCAAACGTGGGGAGGACTGGGGTAGTCCTTGGGGCTCCTGGATCCCCAGAGAGCCCTCATCCCTCACTCACCATGGTGGCCAGGAGGTCCGGCGGTGGTAGCAGCAACAGCAGCATTACTGTCAGGCACAAAGCAACAGACCCACTGGATGGTGGCAGGTGCTGGACTAACTGGGAAACGAGTACAGGCACCAACCAAGGGCCAACCCTGTAGACACTGCTCCTGGGTGGCTTTTGGGCCCACCCTCCTGTGAGGCCCAGTAGGAGCCCAGCAGAGCCTGAGCCTAGGGCCACATGGAGTTTCCCTTCGGGCCTCAGTGTACCTGGCCATGGAAACGGGCACATGGGGCCGCCTGATGGTGCTGGATCCAGTAGGGAGAACCTTTCTGGCCTGGGTTATCTCAGATTGAGGGTTGGGGAGACTCGCAGAGGAAGTTGTGAGAAGTGCTTAGCACAGGCCCAGGCACAGAGCAAGCTCACAAAACAGTACAACTGTAGACATTGATGGTGGCATTGTATTACTCCTCAGCCCCAGTCCTAGCGCTTTCCTGGCAACCCCAAAGGGACAGAGCAGTGGGAGGAAGGGTCCTGACTGAATTTAACTTCAAAGAGGAAAAATGTAGGAACCTAGGCACTCCTGATCCCTTTTGAAATCAGATTTCTCAACAACACCTCCCCCCACCACATAGGGGAAACTGAGGCGGCGAGGGGTGTGCCCAAGTTCACTCAAGGGGCCTGAGGTGACTGTCGGTTCAATCCGCCCAAACTCCTTTTTCCTAAGTTCACTGAGTTTCATCTCTTGCCAGTGATGTTTTTGGGCAGGTCGGGAACAAACTCCACCTTCACAAGGAGAAAGCAAACCCGACCTGACTCAGTCCTGCTATCATTTCCTTCCATTTCCGACTCTTTACCTTGTCACCTGCACAGACCTCAGACAGGCTGACACCATGTGGGATTCTGTATGGGGTTCACCAGGTAACTCAGGTCCTCATCCTGACTCTCTGAAAGTGAATGTAGCGACACGATTTGCGTTGGCCCATGAACTGTGAAGCGTGTTACCTCTAGGCAGAAGAGTTCAGAACCCTTCAGATGGGAGGCTGACCACCCTGTCTTCCCATCAGCATAATACCTGGCAAGTGTCTACAGGGTGGCTGCACTTTATCCAGGTCCCAGGATGATGGGACGTGGAGCAGAGTTCCCAGAAGACCTATGGCAATAAACTTTCTTTGGTATCGGCCACTAAGATTTTTGGGCTGTTTGTTATTGTTTTAGGCTGGATTCTGAGGCAAAGGAAAACCAGAAAAGCATATGTGTATATATAAATAAAATGGCTGACACAGTTGTAGACTGGAAAGTCCCAAGTCCATGGCTCAGGATGGACGCTTCTCCTGATTCACGTAGCTGCAAGGGCTGGCAAACCCAAGATCGGCAGGTTGGAGAGCACGGCTGTTGTTCACAGGCTGTGAAGTTTGATGAATCCCAAGATTGGCAGACAAGACCACAGGGAAGCTGCTAGCTCAAGTCCTGAGAACCGGAGGTCAGATGAACAGGAGCCAGCTGCGGGATTCAGATCTAGCAAAAGCCACTGAGCGCTGCCAGAATGTCCCCCCACGCTCCATGCAGGCCATGTGCCCACAGAAACTCCCTTTCAACTGATTGGCTACTTGCAGCAGATCCCATCATGGGGGTGATCACGTATCAAATCTCAACAGGGAAGCGATCACAACGTTATAAGACTGCCAAAACACTGAGAATCATGCCGCAGCCAAGCTGACACACAATAGTAATCATCACAGTTACCCACAGTACAACCTAGGCCGCCTAATTCTGTGCATCATTTTTCTCTTCACTGTGAACATTGTTGTTGCTGTTAGTTGCCATTGAGTCAGCTCCTACTCATGATGACCCCAAGGACAAGAGAATGAAATGATGCCTGGTCCTGTGCCATCTTCATGGTCACTATTATGCTCAAGCCCATTGTTTTGGCCACTATGTGTTTACAGTACATTCCAACTTAGAGGGCTCATCTTCCAACTGTGTATCAGAAAATATTCTGTTGTAATCCATAGGATTTCCATTAACTAACTTTTAGAAGTAATTCGCCAGGCCTTTGTTCCTATTCTGTCATAGCCTGAAAAACCCACTGAAACCTGTCCACCATGGGTGGTCCTGCCGATGTTTGCAATACTTATCTAATCTGCCTGTTGGTCTTACTGTGGCGGCTTGGGTGTTGCCATGATGTGAAAGCTATGAGCCATCCTTACAATCGTTGTTATGCTTGAGCTCATTGTTGCAGCCACCGTGTCAATCCACCTCATTGAGGGTCTCCATCCTTTCTGCTGACCCTGTACTCTGCCAAGCATGATGTCCTTCTCCAGGGACGGATCCCTCCTGACAACATGTCCAAAGTTTGTAAGATGCAGTCTCACCATCCTTGCTTCTAAGGAGCATTCTGGTTGTACTTCTTCTAAGACAGATTTGTTCCTTCTTTTGGCAGTCCGTGGTATGTTCAATATTCTTCGCCAACACCACAATTCGAAGGCATCAGTTCTTCTTTGGTCTTCCTTATGCATTGTCCAGCTTTCACATGCGTATGATGCGATTGAAAATACTACGGCTTGGGTCAGGCGCACCTTAGTCTTCAAGGTGACATCTTTGCTCTTCAACACTTTAAAGAGGTCCTTTGCAGCAGATTTGCCCAATGCAATGCATCTTTTGATTTCTTGACTGCTGCTTGCATGGCTGTTGATTGTGGATCCAAGTAAAATGAAGTCCTTAACAAATTCAGTCTTCTCTCCGTTAATCATGATGTTGCTCATTGGTCCAGTTATGTTTTGTTTTCTTTATATTGAGGTGCAATCCATACTGAAGGCTTTGGTCTTTGATATTCATTAGTAAGTGCTTCAAGTCCTCTTCACTTTCAGCAAGCAAGGTTGTGTCATCTGCATAACGCAGGTTGTTAATGAGTCTTCCTCCAATCCTGATGCCCCGTTCTTCTTCATATACTCTAGCTTCTCGGATTATTTGCTCAGCACACAGATTGAATAGGTGTGGTGAAAGAATACAACCCTGACGCACATCTTTCCTGACATTAAACCACTCAGTATCCCCTTGTTCTGTCCGAACAACTGCTTCTTGATCTATGTAAAGGTTCCTCATGAGCACAATCAAGTGTTCTGGAATTCCCATTCTTCACAATGTTATCTGTAATTTGTTATGATCCACACAGTTGAATGCCTTTGCATAATCAATAAAACACAGGTAAACATCCTTCCGGTATTCTTTGCTCTCAGCCAGGATCCATCTGACGTCAGCAGTGATATCCCTGGTTCCACGTCCTCTTCTGAAACCGGCCTGAATTTCTGGCAGTTCCCTGTCAATATACTGCTGCCACCGTTTTTGAAAGATCCTCAGCAAAATTTTGCTTGCGTGTGATATTAATGATACTGTTCTATAACTTAATTCGGTTGGATCACCTTTCTTGGGAATAGGCATAAATATGGATCTCTTCTAGTCAGTTGGCCAGGAAGCTGTCTTCCATATTTCTTGGCATAGACAAGTGAGCACCTCCAGCGCTGCATCTGTTTGTTGAAACATCTCAATTGATATGCCATCAATTCCTGGAGCCTTGTTTTTCGCCAATGCCTTCAGAGCATCTTGGACTTCTTCCTTCAGTACCATCAGTTCCTGATCTTATGCCACCTCTTGAAATGGCTGAACATCGACTAATGCTTTTTGGTATAATGACTCTGTGTATTCCTTCCATCTTCTATTGATGTTTCCTGGGTCATTTAATATTTTCCCCATAGAATCCTTCATTATTGCAACTCAAGGCTTGAAGTTTTTCTTCAGTTCTTTCAGCTTGAGAAACGCTGAGCGTGTTCTTCCCTTTTGGTTTTCCATCTCCAGCTCTTTGCACATGTCATTATAATACTTTCCTTTGTCTTCTCAAGAGGTCCTTTGAAATCTTCTGTTCAGTTGTTTTACTTCATCAATTCTTCCTTTTGCTTTAGCTGCTCGACGTTCAAGAGGAAGTTTCAGAGTCTCCTCCAACATCCATCTTGGTCTTTTCTTTCTTTCCTGTCTTTTCAATGACCTCTTGCTTCTTCATGTATGATGTCCTTGATGTCATTCCACAACTCATCTGGTCTTCTGTCACTAGTTTTCAATGCATCAAATCTGTTCTTCAGATGGTCTCTATATTTAGGTGGGATATACTCAGGGTCATATTTTGGCTCTCGTGGACTTGCTCTGATTTTCTTCAGTTTCAGCTTGAACTTGCATATGAGCAATTGATGGTCTGTTCCACAGTCGGCCCCTGGCCTTGTTCTGAGTGATGATATCAAGCTTTTCCATTGTCTCTTTCCACAGATGTAGTCAATTTGATTTCTGTGCGTTCCATGTGGCGAGGTCCATGTATATAGTCGCTGTTTATGTTGGTGAAACTGACAGACGTGTGGGGGGTATAAGATCATATCATCTGCAAATAGGGATACTTTTACTTCTTTGTTACCAGCTTGGATGCCCTTTATTTCGTTTTCTTGCCTTACCGCTCTGGCTCAGACCTCCAGCAAAATGTTGAATAAAAGTGGTGGTACAGGACATCCTTGTATGGTTCCCATTCTGAAGGGCAATGCTTTCAGACTCTGTCTACTACGATGTTGGCTGTTGGCTTTGTGTAAGTGTCCTTTATTATGTTGAGGAATTTGCCTTCTATGTCTATTTTGCTAAGCGTTTTTATCATGAATGGGCATTGGACTTTGTCAAATACCGTTTCTGCATCAATCGATAATATCAACTGGTTCCTATCTTTTATTTTATTTATGTGATGAATAACATTGACTGTTTCTCAAATGTTGAAGCAGACCTGCATGCCTGGCATGAATTCCACTTGGTCATGGTGAATTATTTTCTTTGATATGTTTTTGAATTCTGTTGGCTAGAATTTGTTGAGGATTTTTGCATCTAAGTTCATGGGGGATAAAAAAGTTCATGGGGGATATTGGTGTTTAATTTTCTTGTTGTGTTGTGGCGTTACCTGTTTTTGGTATCAGGGTTACGCTGGCTTCATAGAAAGAGTTTGGGAGTATTCCATCCTTTTCTATGCTCTGACATACCTTTAGTAGTACTGGTGTTAACTCTTCTCTGAAAGTTTGATAGAATTCTCCAGTGAAGCCCTCAGGGCTAGGGCCTTTTTTTTCCCTTGGGAGAATTTAAATTACCTCTTCAGTCTCTTCTTATAAGTTTATTTTGTTGTTCTACCTATGTCTGTGATAGTTTAGGTAGGTAGTGTGTTTGTAGACATTTGTCCATTTCCTCTAGGTTTTCAAATTTGTTAGAGTACAATTTTTCATGATAATCTGATATGATTCTTTAAATTTCAGTAGGTTTCTGTTTTGATATTTCCCATTTCATTTCTTATTCAAGTTACTTGCTTTGTCTGCTGTTTTTCTTTTATCAGTCTGGACAATGGTTTATTGATTTTGTTGATCTTTCCAAAGAACCAGCTTTCAGTCTTGTTAACTCTTTCAATTGTTTTTCTGTTCTCTATTTCATTTATTTCTGCTCTAATTTTTATTATTTCCTTTCTTCCAGTGCCGAAGGGATTTTTTTACTGCTGTCTCTCTATTTGTTCAAGTTGTAGGGTAAATGTTTTGATTTTGGCCCTTTCTTCTTTTTGGATGTGTGCATTTACTGCAAAAATGACCTCTGAGCACTGCTTTTGCTATGTCCCAAAGGTTCTGGTTGAATGTGTTTTCGTTCTCATTTGATTCTGTGACGGTCTTTGTTCTTCCCTTAATTTCTTCTATAACCCAGTAGTTTTTGACCAAGGTGTTGTTCAGTTTCCATGTATTTAATTTTTTTCTTTGCTCTTTCTGTTATTCATTTCCACCTTTTATGGCTTTATGGTCAGAGAAGATACTTTGTAATATTTCAATGTTTTGGGTTCTGTTAAGGCTTGCTTTTGTGGCCTAGTATGTGGTCTTCTCTAGAGAGTGTTCCATGTGTGTTGCAAAAGAAAGTATACTTGGCTGCTGTTGGATGGAGTGTTTTGTATATGTCTATGAGGTCAGGTTGGTTGATTGTGGTATTTAGATCATCCATGTCTTTACTGAGTTTCTTTTTGGATATTCTGTCCTTCACCAAAAGTGGCGTATTGAAGTCTCTTGCTATTATTGTAGCGCTAAGTCTCTTTTCAATGCTGTTAGAGTTTCTTTTATGTATTTTGAAGCCTTGTCATTGGGCACATAAATATTTATTGTGGTTATGTCCACCTGGTATATTGACCCTTTAATCATTACATAGTGTTCTTCCTTATCCTTTGTGGTGGATTTAAAGTCTATTTTGTCAGAAATTAATTTTGCCACCCCTACTATTTTGGTCATTACTCTTTTTTGGTCATTGTTTGGTTGATGTATTTTTTCCATCCTTTGAGTTTTAGTTTGTTTGTGTCTTGAAGTCTAATGTGTGTCTCTTGTGGGCAACATATAGATGGATAGTGTTTTTTATCCATTCTGTCACTCTCTGTCTCATTATTAGTGCATTTAGTCCATTTACATTCAGCATAATTATGGGTAGGTATGAGTTTAGTGGTGTCATGTTGATATCTTTTTTGTGTGTTGTTGACAGTTCCTTTTTTCCACTTCATTTTTTGTGCTGAGTATTTTTTCTCTATATATTGTCTTTTCCTCATTTTCATTGTTGTTGATTTTGTTTTTCCTGCATCTTTATGTTTTTCTTGTATTTTATTTTGATGTGTAGAATTGTTAGTCTCCTTTGTGGTTACCTTATTATTTACCCCTATTTTTCTAAGCTTAAATCAAACTTTTATCTCTCTATATTGCCTTGACTTCCTCTCCATATGAAAGATCCATGACTTCATTTTTTATTCCCTCTTTATTGATTTAATGTTGTTATCTTGTACATATTGATGTTCCCGTTTCCCTGTTTTTAGGGTTTCAGCATTGATTTATTTTTGTGACTTCCCTATCTAGGTTGATATTTGGTTGTTCTGTCCTGTGTTCTAGTTTTGAGTTGTTTTCTTGTTATTAATTTTCTGACCCGAGGACTCCCTTTAGTATTTCTTGTAATTTTGGTTTGGTTTTTACAAATTCCCTTAACTTCTTTTTATCTGGAAATGCCCTAATTTTGCCATCATATTTGGGAGTCAGTTTTGCTGGATATATAACACTTGGCTTTTGGATTTCCATTTGCTGTCTGTCTATGGATTCTTGCAGCCTGTTAAATTTGTCATTATGCCAGTATATAACCTTCTTATGTTCATCTGTTGCTTTGTCTGTGTGTTCCTTGACGTGGTCTCCATTTTTCCTAATCTCCTTTTTGATCTCTTAAAGAACTCTGTATATTAATCTTTTGAATTCTGCCCCTAGAAACTCCAAGACCCTCTCTCCCTCCAAGAGGTTTCTTGGTCCTTTGTTTTGGTCACTTGCTGAAGCCATCATGGTGTGTCTCTTTATATGATTTGATATTGACTGTTGACTCTGAACCACCAAAAATGTATTATATTTATTTCATGTTTGCTTACTGTGTCCTAGCTTCTTGTTTTGTTTTGTTTTGGTATGCCCAAGTAGTCTGGTCATGTGAGCTACATTGATTATTGGCGTCTTTGAAGCTCTCAGGTCCTGTCACCAGGTGGTTAGACGTGTTACTAGGTACACGAACCCAGGAGTCCATTTACTTTTCTTGAGTGGGTACACTTCAGGTGTCCAGGTCACTGGTCATCGAGTGCGTGGTGCAGGGTGTCACCTACAATCCTAGAAGGGCAGGACTACGCAGGGGTGATTGGAGCAGGCACAGGTATCTGATTGCAGTTGGGGGTTATGTGCTGAGCAAGGTTAGGGGGATGACAGCTGCCACTGAGCGCCTGAGTGGAATTTATGTCCCTGTTCCCTAGAGTGCGGAAGTGGGTGAATTTTGTAACTGGACTCTGGGTACCCAGTACTGTTGGCTGTAGAGACTGAGAGGCAACACTTATTCTCAGGCCCCTGTTGCGGGTGGCTAGGTGGAGTGAGTGGAGCCACCAGTTCTCAGGCCCCTGATGTGGGTAGGTAAGGATCCTGCTATATGGGCAGGGTGGTGTCAGATGTCATGAATCTGCCACTCCCCGTTAGCTGTTGCAGTTGAAAATAGGTTTCAGGTATATACCCTGTTGTACTGTGGTAGTGAGGGCGTATGCTGTTGAAATGGCCCCACACAGGTCTAGGTAGGGGTGAAGGGCATTCAAAGTCTGTGGATCCTTTGTGCCTGTATCTAGCCAAAGGGGCTGTGCCTGCCCTGAGTTCCTGATTTAGGGGAGCTGGCAGATTATTTTTTCCTGTTTATTAATTTGTTCCCTCTCCACAGCTGGCAGAATGGCTTGGGATGAGCTACAGGTTGTACTTGTGGCCCAGGGGGCAAGGCAATGGCTGTACCAGAGTGGGGGGAGGGGGTGAGTAAGTGGGGTAGAGGTATTTCCCAAAGGGGAGAAGGGATTTTTTCATCCATTGTGGTAGGTTAGACACTTCCACTTAACATTCACAGATTCAGCACTGCTTCTCCCTGGTTCCGGAGGCTTGAGCAGACTCTCCACCGCTCAGTTTCTTCAGGTGTGGAAAATGCATCCCGAGCACTGCTGCTTGCCTTAGGCAGTGTGAGCCAGCCGATCTAGACTCCAAGGTGCTGGCCAGATCAGGTGCTTCTGAACTGTGTCTCCCTCCCTGTAACACTCAGTCCAGATCCTCAACTTTGTATTTGGTGTTCAGGGCTCCTACATTGTAATACATAATTGATTCAATTGTTTCTTCAGGTCTTTGTTGTAAGTGGGAACATAGGAAGCATCTGACTAGCCCACCATCTTGGCGCCACCTTCCCTCAATCTCTCTTGTGATATAAAAGTGCAGATGGAGCCAAGTAAGCAGGCAAACAGAATGGGGGAAGATAGATGCCACACCACATGAGATCTCCATGGAACCAAGAAAGAGAAGTTGAAGAGTGATAGGGACCATCTCCTAGAGCCAACAGAGAGTCTTCCCCTATAGCTGGCACTCTGAATTCAGACTTCTAGCATCTTAAACTGTGAGAAAATGCATTTGCTAAAGCCACCCACTTGAGGTATTTCTGCTGTAATAGCACTTGAAAACTAAGACAATAACCTACTATATGCTCTATCCTAAAGTCTGTGTGCACTGGAGAAGAATGTATGTACTACTGATGTTGGGTGGAGTGTTCTATATAGTTCTACTAGGTCTAGTTGGTTTAGAGTGTTGTTCAAAGCCTCTATTTCCCTATTGAGGTTCTGTATAGACATTCTGTCCATTTTTGAAACAACTAAGGCTGTAGAACTATTTCTACGCTCAGTTCTGTCATGTTTACTTCATCTATTTTAGGGCTCTGTTGTTAGGTAATATCTTAATAAATTGACCCTTTTATTAGTGTGTAATGTCCTTTTCTGTTGTAACAGATTTTGAGCTAAAGTCTATTTTGTCTGATATTAATACAGCCATCCAACTCTTTTGGTTGCTATTTGCATAGAATTTCTTTTCCCATCCTTTCAGTTTCAACCCATTTGTGTATTGGATCTAAAGTGCATCTCTTGTAGACAGCATATCGACACATGAAAACTTAGGGAAAGAAGTCTTTACCTAATATACGAATGGGAATCACTAGTATGTAGAGGGCAGTTTAAGTCATGAAAGTGGTTGTGAATGAGCGGAATGACTCGAGAATACAGTCAAGAACACAACTTTGGGGCATTCTTACTGGGAGATAGGGGCATGTCTCTCAACCTTACTTTCTTCAGAGGTGACTTTTTTGGGCCCTGATGTCCTCTCTGGAGCCCTGGTGGCACAGTGGTGAAGAGATCACCTGCTAACCAAGAGGTCGACAGTTCAAATCCACACTCCTTGGAAACACCATGGGACAGTTCTGTTCTGTCCTGTGGGGTTGCTGTGAGTCGGAATGGACTCTGTGGCGACAGGTTAATGTCCACTCCAGCCCGAAGAGCTTTTGACAATTGTTGCACACGCTTATTTCAGACTGTTGCATCTGAAGGCCAGGTGGCCAAGGATCAAGTGTATTTTTTGTCATAGCATACAGCAGGTGCTCAATAAAGCTTTGTTGAGTAAACAAATATCAGTGTAGACTGGTCGTGTACTTATCTTACATCTAATGAAGTTATGCCAGATACCAGTTGTAAGATTCTTCTTTAAATGTTATGAATTTTGGTTGATAACTGATTTTCTCTAGTGATCAGGGTATTGGAAGAGGAGACTCTGGCAACTCTGTAATGCTCTTCAGAGACCGGAAGCATAAAGGTCGTTGAGGCCGTGGACATTTCAGCCTGGGAGTATGTGGAGGAGGCTGCTGATGAGACCCACATGGCCAGTTGGGTGGGTAAGGTAGACAAGAGCTGGGTAGCAAAGTAGAGCGCCAGTCATGTGGTAGAGTGTGATGCCAGTCATGTGGGGGAGGGGGGCCCCTTCCCTGTGGGCAAATTAGGGAGTGGGGACTCCAGCTGTGTTTGGGAGGGGAATCAAGGCCCAGGAACACAGTTGGGAGGGTAAAGGGGAAGAGTGTGGCAGAGGTCCAGAAAGACAGCTGGGAGGAGGAGGGGGAGGGTCTAGCCTAGGTCCAATAACACAGCTGGGAGAAGATGGACTGTATGGTTAAGGTCCAGGAACACAGATGGGAGGAGGTAGGGGAGGTTTTGGCCAAGGTCCAAGAACACAGCTGGGAGGCGGTAGGGGACGTTTTAGCCAAGGTCCAGGAACACAGCTGGTAGGAGGAGGTGGAATGGCTGGATAAGATCCAGGAATACAGCTGGGTGGAGGCAGAGAAGGTTTGGGTCAAGGTCCAGGAACACAGCTGGGAGGGGGAGGGGGAGGTTTTGTCCAAAGTCTAGGAACACAGCTGGGAGGAGGTGAGGGAGTTTTTGGCCAAGGTCCAGGAACGTAGCTGGGAGGAGGAGGGACAGGGTGTGTCCAAGTCTGGGAACACAGTTGGGAGCAGGAAAGGGAGGGCCTGGCTTTGTTGAGGAAAATATTGGGAGAAGGAGGAGGTGGGTCTGGCTGAAGTCTAGGAACACAGGTGGGAGGAGGAGTTGAAGGGTCTGTCCAAGGTCTAGGAACACAGCTGGTGAGAGGAGGTGGAGAGTCCTTCCAAGTTCTAGCAACACAGCTGGGAGGAGGACTAGGGCTTGACCAAGGTCCCGGAGCACAGCTGGTAGGAGAAATGGTAAGGGTCTGGCAGAAGTCCAGGCACAGCTGAGAGGAAGAGGTGGATGGTGGGGCATAGGTCCAGGAGCACAGCTGGGTGGAGGTGGGTCTTTCCAAGTTCCAGGAACACAGTTGGGATGAAGAGGTGGAGGTACTGACTGAGGTCCAGGAACACAGCTGGGACGAAGAGCAGGATAGCCTATCCAAGTTCCAGGAACACAACTCAGAGGAGGAGGGAGAGGGTCTGGCCAAGGTCCAGGAACTCAGGTGGGAGGAACAGATGGAGGGTATGGCCAAGATCCAGGAACACAGCTGGGAGGAGTGGAAGGAGAGTCTAGCCTAGGTCCAGGAACACAGTGGGGAAGAGGAGGGGGAGGGTCTGAACAAGGTCCTCAGCACATCTGGGAGGAGGAAGTCCAGAGTCTGGCAGAGGTCCAGGAATACAGCTGGGAGGAGTTGGTGGAGGGTCTGACTGAGGTCAAGGAACACACCTGGGAGGACGTGGTGGAGTTTATGGTGAAGGATCCAACCAAAGCCTCGGAAGACATCCTGGTAGAGCACATGGCCCACTCCCCATGTGTGCTGAAATCGTCCTGGGCAAAGAAGGTCTCTCCTGCAGCCCTCTGATTCTGCTGAATAAAAACAGTTAAATTTTTTCAAATATTCCTGTAGAACAGACCAAAGCACTTCAAAATATAAAAGCTGTAACAAAAAGATGCGGGTGTCATCACCTGGCACCTTCCCCTCCACCAGCTCTCTGAAGATCAGCATCAGGAGGTGGAGCGAAGATGTCAGAATAGACAGACACTTCTGGTGGGCCCTCTTTACAACAAAGACCCAAGAAACAAGTCTTCATGAGTATATTTATGACAGGCTAGGCGCCCTGAGCATCACAGGCAAGCTTGGAAAACAAACTGAGGGGCAGGGGGAGGAAGAGACGGTTCAGAAGCAGAGGGGACTTACCAAACCTGCATCGTGGAGAGCCCTCAAGCACCATTCCTGGGAGCGGTGGTGACAGGCTGGCACTAGTGTTTGGCCACAGTTTCCTCAGGAAGAAGCAGCCAGCCACACAGCCTAGTCACACCTCCGGAACCAGAGAAGAATGGCGCTCTTGGCAAAAGCTAAGTACTTGTATGGATTTCACCACACCCCCACCCCTGCCTACTCCCACGCCAGCTTCAGTGGCTGACTTCTTTGGGCCGAGATAGGCCCTGTTGAGTGCCTAGAGCCATCCTCCCAGCCTTGGAGATAGAATAAACTTGAAATTGGGGGAAAAGATAATTTGCCAGCTCCACTAAGTGGGGGAGCTCAGGACAGACGCATCTCCTGTCCAGGCATAAACGGTCCATGGACTTTGAGTACCTTCCCCTCTGCATGGACCTGTGTGGGCCTATTTCAGAAGAATAGGCCCCTGTTGGCAGACTCCAACCATTTCAGCTGTGCAGTGGAGAGGTGGGTGTTTGATGTTTGACATTGCTTTGCCTATTAAACAGGGTCCTCACCAACCCACATCATGGGCATAAGGACTGGTGGCTCCACTCAGGTTACCCAGCCACCCACAACAGGGGTCCAAGGATAACTGGTACCTCCCAGTCCTTACAACCAAAAACATTGGGTGCCTATGGTCTGTCTGCAGAACCCACCTATCTGTATGCTCTAGGGAACAGGGACATGCTTTCCTCAGAGACACATGGGGGATGATTCTCAGCCCCCTGCCTTGTTCAGAGTGTGATCCCCTGCGGTAACCAGATACCATTACCTACACCAATCACCCCTGTCCCTCTAAGACTGTAGGACAGAGCCTGTACCACACACTTGATGATCAGCTACCTGGACACCTGAGCTGAATTCATACAAGAAAAGTGAATGGACTCCTAGACTGATATACCTGAGAACAGCTCTAGCCACTGGGGAAAGGATGTCAGAGCTCCAAAGGCAAAAATCATCAAATTAGCTCACTCAACCAACCCATTTGGGCATATCAAAACAAAACAAAGGCCATCTTGTGGGAAGAGCTGAAGCAGGCACTCTTGGCTCAGCGCGGCCCACAGCAATCTGTGGAGGAACGCACCGCCCAGCCACCATCATGCCTGGGCACTTACAGGAAGGCTTCGGCTGCGTGGTCACCAACCGATTCGACCAGTTATTTGACGACTAATTGGATCCCTTCGAGGTGTGGAAGGCAGCAGACAACAAGAAAAAAGAAGCCGGCGGGGGTGGTGTTGGGGGCCCTGGGGTCAAGAGCACAGCTCAGGCCGCAGCCCAGACGAACTCCAATGTGGCCGGCAAACAACTGCATAAAGAGTCCCAGAAAGACCGCAAGAACCCACTGCCTCCCAGTGCTGGCGTGGTTGACAAGAAAGAGGAGATGCAGCCACCCATGGCACTTAAGAAAGAAGGAATTAGACGTGTTGGAAGAAGACCTGATCAGGAACTTCAGGGTGAAGGGAAAATAATGGATAGAAGACCAGAAAGGCAACTACCTCGGAAAAGACGATTTGAAAAACCACTTGAAGAAAAGGGTGAAGGAGGAGAATTTTCAGTTGATAGACCAATCATTGACCGGCCTATTTGGGGCCATGGTGGTCTTGGAAGAGGTTGAGGAGTCCGTGGACATGGAATGGGCCAAGGATGGATTTGATTCTCGTGGCAAATGTGAATTTGATAGGCATAGTGGAAGTGATAGATCTGGCCTGAAACACGAAGACAAGTGGGGAGGTAGCAGATCTCACAACTGGGGGACTGTCAAATATGAATTAACTGACTTGGATCAATCAAATGTGACTGAGGAAACACCTGAAGGTGAAGAACATCCAGTGGCAGACACTGAGAATGAGGAGAACGAAGTTGAAGAGGTAAAGGAAGAGGGTCCAAAAGAGATGACATTGGATGAGTGGAAGGCTATTCAAAATGAGGATCAGGCAAAAGTAGAATTTAATATCTGAAAACCAGATGAAGGTGCCAATGGGCAGTGGAAGAAGGGATTTGTTCTTCACAAGTCAAAGAGCGAAGAAGCTCATGCTGAAGATTCGGTCATGGATCATCATTTCCAGAAGCCAGCAAATGATATAACGTCCCAGCTGGAGATCAACCTTGGAGAACTTGGCCGTCCAGGACGTGGTGACAGGGGAGGAAGGGGTGGACGTGGGTGTGGTGGACATCCCAATCGTGGCAGCAGGACTGACAAGTCAAGTGCTTCTGCCCCTGATGTAGACGACCCAGAGGCATTCCTAGCTCTGGCCTAACTGGATGCCATAAGACAACCCTGCTTAAAGATCCCAAACAACTAAGAAATTAAAAAAAAAAAGACTCATTCATACCATTCACACCTAAAGACTGAATTTTATCTGTTTTGAAAATGAACTTCTCTTGCTACACAGAAGTAACAAATATGGTAGTCAGTTTTGTATTTAGAAATGTATTGGTAACAGGGATGTTTTCATAATTTTCAGAGATTATGCATTCTTCATGAATACTTTTGTGTTGCTGCTTGCAAATAAGCATTTCCAAACTTGAAATATAGGTGTGAACAGTGTGTACCAGTTTAAAACTTTCACTTCATTTGTGTTTTTTAATTAAGGATTTAGATGTTCCCTCAATTACAAAGTGATTTTAAATATTAGACATAATATTGGTTTTAATACCTGCTTTGTGTTTTCACACATGGTCAGCTGAGACATGTAAACTTGATATGTCAAATTTTATGCTGTGTGGAATACTAACTACTTTATGTATTTTAATTTAGTTTTAATATTTTCATTTTTTGGGAAAAATCTTTTTTTCAATTCTCATGATAGCTGTTATATATGCTAAATCTTTATATACAACAATATCAGTACTTGAACAAATTCAAAGCACATTGGTTTATTAACCCTTGCTGCTGCAGTGATGCATGGTTCATTAGGTTCAAATTATACTTGTTCACGATTTTAACTATATGACTTTTCCATTTAAAAAAGCAAATTAGATACATTATAGGTGAAAGTTGTTTAAGCTTATTGTTGATAGACAAATCCTGTCGAGTGAAGTAGTTACATGGGTATGGATTTTTCCCCCCTCCAACAGAGTAGTGGAACAGTTTGATTTGGCTAATGCATAATATTTAAAGTATGTAAAATAAGTGTCTGGCCCTTCAGTATGATTTGTATATTTGAAAGGTCCCCAAATCAAAATTGTACTTCTTTAAACAACTCTTTAACCCTTCCTTGTTCTGAAGAAACCAAAGGGCACTGGCTAGTATGGTGAGAGGGGGAGGATTTTAATTTTTGGAATTTGGAAAGCAGGCAGCTTTACATTATAAGGTTGGAACAGCAGCACTATCCATGAAATACAAACAAAAATCTTAAAAAAAAAAAAAAAGCAAGAAGCTACAACACAGTAAGCAAACATAAAAAACTAATACAATAACTTGTACATGGCTCAGAGACAACAGTCAATATCAAGTCACATAAAGAAACAGACCATGATCGCCTCAGCAAGCTCTCAAAACAAAGAGTCAAGGGATCTTCTAGGTGAAAGTGCATTCCTGGAATTATCAGACGCAGAATACAAGAAATTAATATACAGAACCCTTCAAGACATCAGGAAGGAAATGAGGTAATATGCAGAACAAGCCAAGGAACACACAGATAAAGCAATTGAAAAAATTAAAAAGATAATTCAGAAACATAGTGAAAAATTTAAAAAGCTGGAAAAATCCATAGGCAGACAGCAATCAGAAATCTGGAAGCTTAACAATAAAACTACAGAAGTAAATGCAATAGAAAGTCAGAGGAGCAGAACTGAACAACTGGAAGGCAGAATTCCTGAACTTGAAGATAAAACACTTGGCACTAATATATTTGAAGAAAAATCAGATAAAATAATTTAAAAAAATGAAGAAAACTTAAGAATCATGTGGGACTCTATCAAGAGAAATAACCTGTGAGTGATTAGAGTACCAGACCAGGGAGGGATAACAGAAAATACAGAGAGAATTGTTGAAGATTTGTTGGCAGAAAACTTCCCTGATATCGTGAAAGATGAAAAGATATCTATCAAAGATGCTGGTCGAACTCCACATAAAGTAGATGTTAAAGTCACCAAGACATATTATAATCAAATTAGCCAAAACCAAAGATAAAGAGAGAATTATAAGAGCAGCTAGGGATAAATGAAAAGTCACCTACAAAGGAGAGCCAAAAAGAATAAGCTCGGACTACTCAGCAAAACCATGCAGGCAAGAAGGCAATGGGAATCCTCACGAGAGCATTAAAACAACAACAACAAAAACGTTGCTGTTGCGTCCAACCTACAGCGACCCTGTAGGACAGAGTAGAACTGCCCCATGAGCTTTCCAAAGAGTGACTGGTGGGTTGGAACTGCCAACCTTTTGGTTAGCAGCCTAGTTCTTAACCACTGTGCCACCAGGGCTGCCACAGAAGCATAGTCATCAATAATATTTTAAAACTGTAATTCTTAGTTTGTGTCATTTTCAATGGAGGTAATTGTTGTGTTTGTTGATTTTGATGACCTCAAAGAATTTTAAATTTCAGCTTTCTGAACCATCTTTCATAGGATCCATTGGGATCATTAATGTTTAAAAAAAATTACCAAGGCTCATTCCAAGTTGGGATAATATTGTACTAAGCACAATTCATGAGTCAGATGTAGGTGGACAAAGAACATTAATGTATTTTTTAGTACCAACAGTTGATATTTTACACAGCTTAAAACTGTGTAAGATGAAACTTCTACAAGATATAATTTGCTAGAATATTTAAAAAAAAAAAACTTTTTAAGAGCCAATCAAATGACTGCAATTTGGATGTTTTCATTGAAAATACATTTTTTCTATTAAAAAGTCAAGATTTGAAAACTGAGTTTTTTTTATATCTTCACTTCAAAGGTGAAATCAGGATGTCTATAATGTCCTGTTTAAAATATATCTATTCCCATAATAATTGATAGTTGGATCCAGTGAGTCATACATGTCCCATTCCATTACTTCTCTTTATTTTGAAATTCAGAAATGTACTCATATGTCTTGTGAAAGTTTTACATTCACCGAACATGCTTTCAAAGTTACTTTTTCTCATTTGCTGTAAGCAAGGGGCTAGGCCTTCTCATAGGCCTGGAGCTTGATATACACTCTGGATTTCTTATTGGACCGCTTTATTGACTCTTTCCACTTGGTTTAAAATATCATCCCACATTCAGGAGTTGCATAAAAGGTTGTAATTTATTTGCACAAATATGCTTTTCATTTTGAGCAGAGGCACTTTCTCCCTTTGGTATTTTATGTATATTTTATTGGGATAATATGTGAATTTGTATGGGCATTGCCCTGATCACCATACATCTGAGCTTGACATCCCTTGAATATCCTTATATGTTTATAATGCAGTTTTTAGAATAAACATGAGAATATCCTATCTGCTCATTTAATTCAAAAGAAGGTGACGTATCATTTTTCTATATTTTAAGGAAAGCCTGGTGGCTTAGTAGTTAAGAGCTGCAGCTGCTAACCAAAGTGTCAGTAGTTCAAATCCACCAGGCACTCCTTGGAAACCCTGTGGGGCAGTTCTGCTCTGTGCTGTATTTTAAAAGGTTGTTGTTTGTGTTTTTTTGTTGTTATTTGCCATGGAGTCCATTCCGACTCACAGCAACTTTATATGACATAATGAAGTCCATCGTTGTGGCTGTTGTGTCAGTCCATCTCATTGGGGGTTTCCCTTGTTTTTGTGGCCTCTTTATGTTACCAAACACAATGTCCTTCTCTAGCGAGTGGTCTTTCCTGATGACACGTCAAAATAAGGAAAACAAAGTAGATCTTGACATCTTCATTTCTAAGGAGCCTCCTGCTTGTATTTCTTCTAAGACTGACTTGTTTGTTCTTCTGGCACTCCACAGTATATTCAATATTTTTTGCCAACACCACAATTTAAATGCATCAGTTCTTCTTCTGCCTTTCTTTTTCATTGTCCAAGTTTCCCATGTATATGAGGTGTTTGAAAAGACCATGGCTTAGGCCAGGGGCATCTTAGTCATCAAAGTAACTTTTCAGTGTTTAAAACTTTAAAGAGGTCGTGTACAGCAGATTTACCCAATGCAATACATTTTTTGATTTCTTGACTTTTCCTTGCATGGATATTGATTGTTGATCCAAGTAGGGTAAAATCCTTGACAACTTCAGTTTCTTTGCCATTTATCATGACATTGTTTATTGGTCCAGGTGTGAGTATTTTTCTCTTCTTCACATTTAGGCGTAAAAGGCTCTGTCTTTAACTTCATCAGCAAGGGCTTCAAGTCGTCTTCATTTTCTGCAAGCAAGGTTGTGTCAATTGAGTTTGTTAATGAGTATTCCTCCCATCCTGATGCTGTCTTCTGCATATAGTCCAGCTTCTAAGATTACTTGTTTAGTGTGCAGATTGTATAAGTAAAGTAAAAGAATACAACACTGCCGTACACGTTTTGCAGTTTATTCTGTTGGAACAATCGCCTCTTGATCTGTGTAGAGGGTAGACATGAGCGCAGTGTAGTGTTCTGGAAGTCCCATTAGTTGTAATGTTACTCCTGTCTGGAATATGCTTTCTTTATTAACTGGGCGTTTCCTCTGTTGATCCTCTAGGACAGTCCACTTGCCTTTCCTTACATTTACACACACAGGTAAGATTGACACACAAAATTAATCATCACAACACCTATGAAAATTAAGAACTGTTCCTGTGGCCTCCCTTGACCCATTCATCCACCAGGCTTCATAGGACCCCCCCACTCCACCCCCACTCTAAGGGCTCCTAACAGGGTTCGAGCCCCAACCTCGGGCCCAGAGGCTCTTCTCAAAGCCACCCTACCCTGGCCACTCTCAGCGCCTTGGGCAGAGCATGAATTTGGACCCAGGAAGGACTCCCTGTTGTGACAGCTTCAGAGGAGCAGGGCATGTGTGAGCTTTAGCCGTATTTGCCTGCAGTGCCTCTGTTGGGAGTGCCAGGTCTATCTGTCTGTCCTGTGGAGCCAAAGGACTGTGCGTGTGTGTGTCTGTGTGCAGGTGTGTAATCAGTGTGGCTGTGTCTGTCTGAGTTTCTGAGTCTATGAGTATATTGATTGTGTGTTTTGTTTTCCCCTGTGTGGCTGTTGTGTGTATCTCTGTGCCCTTCTCTGTATGTGTGTGTGTGTGTTTGTGCATCTGTCAGTGAAAGGGTGTGTGTCAGTTGTGGAAATCCATGTAATCCATGTGCCTCTGTGGCTGTGGTGTGTGTGGGAATGTGTGTCCCTGTTGGAGTATCTGTATTCTGGATCCATGTGTGTGTGACTTTGCAACTTTGCGTGTTCCTGAGTGTGGATCTGTGTGTGCATGTGCCCATCATGTGACAGTTTGTCCTGGGTGGACGTCTGGGGTGGCCCTGAGTGTGTGTCTGTGTGAGCCTCTCCATGAGCCCGCACCCTTTGCCCAGGTGTGTCTGGGTGGTCCTTGTCTGCACGTCTCCATGCTCGTTGTGTGTGTACACTTCTCACTGAGTGTGTTTCTGTGAGCGTGTGTACCCCAGGAACACACAGATACAGAGGAGACTTGCTCGAGAGCCACCCTAGGGATGGGTGAGAGGAGACACTATGTCCATCCTCCTCCCTCAGGTGGGGCTGGACCCTTCTGCCCCTGCTCCTCTCAGCCTCTGCTGTCCTCCTGGTGGTCCCACCTCAGCCTCAAGGATGGAGGCAGTGAAGGGTCAGTTCACGTGGCCCCCAGCCAGGGGGCAAGTGCAGAGGGCTAGAGTGAGTGGGAGGGCTAGAGAGGGTCCTGGGTTCCAGGGGAGGGTCTTGGGGAGTCCTGGGTCCCTGGGAGGGGTGATTGAGTGGGTGTCCCTTGGGAGGGCTGGGTTCTGAGGGCTCTGTGTCCCTGGAGTTGGGCAAGTAGCTGGACATTGGTGGGAGTTTTGGGGGAGTCCTGGATTCCTGGGCATAGGTTGAGTTGGGGAATTTGTAGGGAAATTCAAGGGGGAAGGCTTCTGGGGCTCTGGTTAGGGGTGAGTGGGCAGCACACCTGGGGAGGACTTGGGTCCCCAGAGAGCCCTGGTTCCTGAGTCACCATGGTAGCCAGGAGCTGTGGTGGTAGCATCAACAGCAGCGTTACTGTCAGGCACAAAGTGACAGACCCACTGGATGGTGGCAGGTGCTGGACTGTCTAGCCAGCAAGTGCAGCCACCAAGGGAGGGCCGAGCCCCCAGAAGCCCTTCCTGGGCCACTCCTGGGTTCACCCTCCTGTGGAGCCAAGAGGAGCCCAAAGGGCTGAAGCCTAGGGCCACCTGAAATTTCCCTCCCAACCTCAGTGTCCCTGACCATGGGAATGGGTACACTGGGCCACCTGATGGTGCTGAATTGAGGAGGGAGAACTCTTCTCTCAGATTGGGGATTGGGGAGGATGGCAGAAGAAGTCGTGAGAAGACTTAGCACAGGCCCAGGCACGGAACAAGCTCGCAAAACAGAGGCACTGTAGACGTTGATGGTGGCATTTTATTACCCCTCAACCCCAGTCCCAGCACTCACCTGTCCAATCCCAAAGGGATAGAGCAGGGAAGGAGGGGTAGTGACTGAATTTAACTTTAAAGAAGAAAAATGTAGGAATCTAGGCACTCCTGATCCCCTTTGAAATCAACTCTCTTAACACAACTCCCCCCACCGTATTGGGGAAACTGAGGCTGCTGGGGGTGTGTCCAAGTTCACTCAGTGGGCCTGAGTTGACTTGTTGACTATATCCACCCAAACTCATTTTTCCGAGGTTCACTCTGTTTGATCTTGCCAGCAATGGTTTTGGGCAGCTCTGGGATAAACTCCACCTGGACGAGGAAGAACCATATCCAATCTGACTCAGTCCTGCTATCATTTCCTTCCATTTCCCACTCCCTTCCTTGTCACCTGCACAGACTCCAGAGAGGGTAACACCATGTAGGGGTCTCCATGGGGCTCACCAGGTATCTCAGGTCCTCCTCCTGACTTCGGGAGGGTGGATGTAGCCACAAGACTTGCTTTGGCCAGTGAACTGTGACGTGTGTCACGTCTAGGCAAAAGAGCTCAGAATCCTTCAGATGGAAGGCTGACCACCCTGTCTTCCCACCAGAATAGTACGTGACAGGTGTCTACATGGTAGCCGTGCTTTATCCAGGTCCCAGGGTGACAGAACATGGAGCAGAGTTCCCAAGAGACCCATGATAAAAAACTTTCTTTGCTATCAGCCACTAAGACTCTAGAGCTGTTTGTTATTGTCTTAGGCTGGGTTCTATAGAGAAGAAAAACCCGTAAACCTTATATATGTATATGTATATATAAACCAAACCAAAACCAAACCCAGTGCCTTCGAGTTGAGTCCTACTCATAGCGACCCTACAGAACAGAGTAGAACTGCCGTATAGAGTTTCCAAGGGACACTTGGTGGATTCAAACTGCCAACCCTTTGGTTAGCAGCTGTAGCACTTAACCACTATGCCAGGAGGGTTTCCATATATATATATATATATGTATATATATATATATATATGCATATATATATACACACATGTATATATATAGAGAGAGAGATTTATATCAAGGAAATGGCTCGCACGGTTGTAGAGGCAGGAATGTCCCAAGTCCGTAGTCAGAATGGAGGCTTCTCCTGATTGACGCAGCTGCAGGGGCAGGCAAATTCAAGATCATCAGGTTGGAGTATAGGGCTGTTGTTCACAGATGGTGAAGATTGATGAATCCCAAGATCGGCAGGCAAGACCACAGGTAAACAGCTAGCTCAAGCCCTGAGAACTGGAGGTCAGATGAACAGGAGTCAGCTGGAGGATCCAGAACTGGCAAAAGGCCCTGAGCTGTGTCAGAATGTCCCCCCACACTCGATGGAGACCACACACCCAAGGAAACTTCCTTTGAACTGACTGGCTACTCACAGCAGATCCCATTATTGAGGTGATCACACATCAGATCTCAACAGGGAAGTGATCACAACATCATGTGACTGCCAAAACCCTGAGAATCATGCCCCAGCCAAGTTGACACACAATCTTAACCATCACGGTTACCATAGTATGACGTAGCCCACCTAGCATCATTTTTTCTATTTTCTGTGAGGCAGCATTGTTATTGCTGTGAGCTGCCACTGAGTCAGTTTTGATGCATGACGACCCCAAGGACAACAGAATGAAATGTTGCCTGGTCCTGTGCCATCTCCATGATCATTGTTATGCTCAAGCCCATTGTTTTGGCCACAATGTATTTTGAGCACATTCCAACTGAGAAGGCTCATGTTTCAACTCTATACCAGAAAATCCTCTGTTGTGATCCATAGGATTTCCATTAGCTAAGTTTTGGAAGTAGATTGCCAGGCCTTTGTTGCTGTTTTGTCTTAGTCTGGAAACTCCACTGAAACCTGTCCACCATGGGTGGTCCTGCTGATACTTGCAATACTTATCTGCCTGTTGGTCTTACTGGTGTTGTATGATGTGAAAGCTATGAGGCAACATAGCCTAAAATGAAAAGCATTGCTTCTCCTATGAAACAGGGTCCTCACCTACCCACATCATGGTCCTAAGGACTGGTAGCTCCACTCAGGTCACCCAGCCACCCGTGAGAGGGGTCCAAAGATAACTGGTACCTCCCAGTCCTTACAACCAAAAACTTTGGGTGCCCATGGTCCCTCTGCAGAACCCACCCACCAGCACACTCTAGGGAACAGAGCCGTGTTTTCCTCAGAGACACATGGGGGTTGGTTCTCAGCCCCCTGCCTTGTTCAGAGCGTGACCCCCTGCTCCAATCAGATACCAGTATATACGCCAATCACCCCTGCCCCTCTAAGAATGTAGGACCTGGAAATGGTGCCTGAGGGCTCCCTGCGATTGAGGTCCAGTGACTCTTCTCCACTTCTGAATGGCCTGTTCCTCTCCCGCCCCTCAGTTCATTGTCTAGGCTTGCCTTTGATGCTCAGGGCTCCCAGCTTGTCACAAATGTACTCATTTCACTTGTTTTTCTGGGTCTTTGTCGTAAAGAGGGCTCCATGGAAGCGTCTGTCTGTTCTGCCCTCTTGGCTCTACCTCCCTTAGTAACATTCTTCAATTCAAAAGGCTGCACCTTGAGAACCAGCTCCAAGTGGCCACCCTGGCTCTCGCAAATTCTGACCTCGGAACTTCCCTCCTCTGGAGGGGTGCACAATCATTAGCCCACCGCTGTACCTGCAGCCCATTCTGGAGCAAAAGTTCCATCTACCAGTACATGCAACCCAAGATGACTCGACAAACTCCCAAACTGTGACAGGGGAGGGGAATTCCAAGAATGGGCAGGCTAAAGGGACTGAGGTATAAGATTTGGAACTAGTCTCCCCCTTAAAGATCCCCAAGTTAGAAAAAGAAGAAGAAAGTGGGAGGCCACACTCTACCTGATTTCAGAACCTATTATACAGCCACAGTAGTCAAAACAGCCTGGTACTGGTACAACAACAGACACACAGACCAGTGGAACAGAATTGAGAACCCAGATATTAATCCATCCACGTATGAGCAGCTGATATTTGACAAAGGCCCAGTGTCAGTTAATTGGGGAAAAGATAGCCTTTTTAACAAATGGTGCTGGCATAACTGGATATCCATTTGCAAAAAAATGAAACAGGACCCATACCTCACACCATGCACAAAGACTAACTCCAAGTGGATCAAAGACCTAAACATAAAGACTAAAACGATAAAGATCATGGAAGAAAAAAATAGGGACAACCTTAGGAGCCCTAATACAAGGCATAAACAGAATAAAAAACATTAGCAAAAATGACAAAGAGAAACCAGATAACTGGGAGCTCCTAAAAATCAAACACATAGTATGCTCATCTAAAGACTTCACCAAAAGAGTAAAAAGACCACCTACAGACTGGGAAAGAATTTTCAGCTATGACATCTCCGACCAGCACCTGATCTCTAAAATCTATACGATTCTATTAAAACTCAACCACAAAAAGACAAACAACCCAATCAAGAAGTGGGCAAAGGATATGAACAGACACTTCACTAAAGAAGATATTCAGGCAGCCAACAGATACATGAGAAAATGCTCTCTATCATTAGCCATTAGAGAAATGCAAATTAAAACTGTGATGAGATTCCATCTCACTCCAACAAGGCTGGCATGAATCCAAAAAACACAAAACAATAAATGTTAGAGAGGCTGCGGAGAGATTGGAACTCTTATACACTGCTGGTGGGAATGTAAAATGGTACAACTACTTTGGAAATCTATCTGGCGTTATCTTAAACAGTTAGAAATAGAACTACCATACAACCCAGAAATCTCACTCCTCGGAATATACCCTAGAGAAATAAGAGCCTTCACACAAACAGATATATGCACACCCATGTTTATTGCAGCTCTGTTTACAATAGCAAAAAGCTGGAAGCAACCAAGGTGTACATCAGCGGAGGAATGGGTGAATAAATTGTGGTATATTCACACAATGGAATACTACGCATCGATAAAGAACAGTGACGAATCTATGATACATTTCATAACATGGAGGAACCTGGAAGGCATTATGCTGAGCGAAATGAGTCAGAGGCAAAAGGACAAATATTGTATAAGACCACTATTATAAGATCTTGAGAAATAGTAAAAACTGAGAAGAACACATACTTTTGTGGTTACGAGGGGGGGAGGGAGGGAGGGTGGGAGAGGGTTTTTTACTGATTAATTAGTAGATAAGAACTGCTTTAGGTGAAGGGAAGGACAATACTCAATACATGGAAGGTCAGCTCAACTGGACTGGACCAAAAGCAAAGAAGTTTCTGGGATAAAATGAATGCTTCAAAGGTCAGCGGAGTAGGGGCTGGGGTCTGGGGAACATGGTTTAAGGGGACTTCTGAGTCAATTGGCAAAATAATTCTATTATGAAAACATTCTGCATCCCACTTTGAAATGTGGCATCTGGGGTCTTAAATGCTAACAAGCGGCCAACTAAGATGCATCAATTGGTCACAACCCACCTGGAGCAAAGGAGAATGAAGAACACCAAGGTCACACGATAACTAAGAGCCCAAGAGACAGAAAGGGCCACATGAACCAGAGACCTACATCATCCTGAGACCAGAAGAACTAGTTGGTGCCCGGCCACAATCGATGACTGCCCTGACAGGGAGCACAACAGAGAACCCCTGAGGGAGCAGGAGATCAGTGGGATGCAGACCCCAAATTCTCACAAAAAGACCATACTTAATGGTCTGACTGAGACTAGAGGAATCCCGGCGGCCATGGTCCCCAAACCTTCTGTTGGCCCAGGACAGGAACCATTCCCGAAGACAACTCATCAGACATGAAAGGGACTGGACAGTAGGTAGGACAGAGATGCTGATGAAGAGTGATCTAATTATATCAGGTGGACATTTGAGACTGTGTTGGCATCTCCTGTCTGGAGGGGGGATGGGAGGATAGAGAGAGATGGAAGCTGACAAAATTGTCACGAAAGAAGAGACTGGAAGGGCTGACTCATTAGGGGGAGAACAAGTGGGAATACGGAGTAAGGTGTATATAAACTTATATGTGACAGTCTGACTTGATTTGTAAACATTCACTTGAAGCTCAATAAAAGTTAATTAAAAAAAAAAAAAATTCCCCAAGTTACTAGCTTGGGGAGTTCATGGTTTAGACCCTGCGTTGCTCCTTATCTGCACGGATAATAAACTTGCCACTTTCTGTTTCCCTTAAAACTGTTGTCCCTCTTACTTCAATGGGGAACCCTGGGGCGTATGGTTAAGTGCTAGCTAGGGCTGCTAACCAAAAGTCGACAGTGTGAATTCACCAGGTGCTCCTTGGAAACTCTGTGGGGCCTTTCTACTCTGTCCTGTAGGGTTGCTATGAGTAGGAATTGACTTGATGGCAACCAGTTTGGCTTTTTTTTGTTTTAATGGTAAATGCTAAGAACCTACAAGGCCTTGGGTTACAGAGGCAGCTGCTGAGGCCCCTATGGCAGATTGGGCAGGGAAGATGGAGGACAGCCAAGGGATGGAGGGGGATGCCAGCCAGGTGGGTTACTGGGCCCCCAGGTGGGTGGGGGAGCGGAATACCACTGGGGTGGAGGAGGAGGACCCAACTCATGAGGAGGAGGTCGACCCCACCCACCAGGGGGAGGGGGACAGCAGCCAGGTTGACAAGGGTCGCAGCATCCGGGTGGGGGGGATGGACGGCTGCTGGATGGAGTGGGTGGACAGCATCCGGGTGGGGTAGGTGGATGGTAGCCAGGTGGGGTTGGTGGACAGCTGCCCGATGGGGTGGATGGACGGCATACTGGCGGGTTGAGTGGAGAGCAGCCTCCTGTGTTAGGCAGAAGCCAGCTACGTGGAGGCAGGGGAAGTGAGCTGGGTTGGGGAGAGGGCTCCCAGAAGGGTAAGGGAGGGGGAAGCCAGCCAGGTGGGGGAGGTGGAGGCCAGAAGGGAGGGGGAAGTGAGCACCCTGGTGGAGGCTTGGGAGGACAGCAGGGTGTACAAGGAGGTGGAGATTCTGGCGAAGCCTTGGGAGGCCAGCGGGGAGGAGGAGGGGAAGGGTCTAGGTGAGGTCCAGGAACAGGGTTAGGAGGAGGAGGGGGAGGGTATAATGGAGGATCCAGAATACTGCTGGGAGGAGGAAGGGGAGGCTCTGGCCCAGGTTTGGGAACACAGGAGGGAGGAGGAGGGGAAGGGTCTGATCCGGATTTGGGAACGCCAGTGGGAGGAGGCTGGGGAGGCTCTGGCCCAGGTTTGGGAGCACAGGTGGGACAAGGAGGAGGGGGAGGGTCTGGCCCATGTTTGGGAACACGGGTGAGAGGAGGAGGGGGAAGGTCTGGCCTAGGTTTGGAAACACGGGTGGGAGGGGGAGGGTTTGGCCCAGGTTTGGGAGCACAGGTAGGATGAGGAGGAGGGGGAGGGTCTGGCCCAGGTTTGGGAACACGGGTGAGTGGAGGAGGGGGAGGGTCTGGCCCTGTTTTGGGAACACGGGTGGCAGGAGGAGGATGGTCTGGCTGGGGTTTGGGAACACAGGTGGGAGGTGGAGGTGGAGGTGGAGGGTCTAGCCCGGGTTTGGTAACACGGGTGGGAGGAGGTGGTAGAAGGTATGGTGAAAGGTCATTCCAAGATTGGGGAAGACATCCGGGTGGAGCTGGTGGCCCACCGCGTCTAGCCAATCCTTCTGAGCAAGGAAGGGTCCCTGCTGAAGCCTGCTCACCCTGCAGAATAGAAGCAGTTTCATTTTTAAAATACTTCAATAGGACAGACCAAAACACTATGAATTATAAAAGCTGAAACATAACGATGCAAGCAGGTGTCCACACCTGGCACCTTCCCCTCCACCAGGTCTCAAAAGAGCATCAGTGCCAGAAAACTCTGTCCCTCCCGCTGATCCCACTACAGTTTAGGGGGTGGTAAAGGATGCAGCCAAAAAGCAAAAAACAAAAACTAGATTGAGAAGTCAAGGTGTACAAGGAACTTTGAGATCATACATAGGAGTAAGGAAGGAAAAGAGGAAGCCAGGCCCCTCCTAGGCCTGTCACTTAGAGTCCAACCAAGCCTTTGGTAAAAAGGAGGAAAGCGCCCCCACCCTCAATGGTTGAGTGAGGACACAATTGAGTGTTTGGAGCCCCAGAAATAACTGTCAAGAAGTTGATACAGAGGTGGTTACAGCACCCTTTAGAAAGTCCTGTTCTTCCATTATGTGGTGTTTTCTGAAGCATTTGTTCACTCTTTCTGTGCAGAAACATATACACTCTTCTCTACACAACATAGAAAGCCTGGTTTCTGGGTCTTTCCACTTGACATTATATTAAGAGCATTTTCTGTGTTCTGAAATGTCTTTGAAACATATGACTTTTAGGAGCTGCCTCCACTGGAAGGATTTATACTAGTTCCACCATCCCTCTACCATGAGTCATTCAGCTCGTTGCCACATTTTCACTGTAATCCATCCTGTTCCACTTGAATGTGGACCCACCAGGTCTTTGGATACGTGGTGGTTCTTTCATTAGGGCAGCTGACTAGACGTGCAATTGTGCTGAATACAAGGGTGTGAGTACTTGGAAGGCTTCGGGTAGACAGTGAGTGTTACACTGCATTTCAGGATGGTTGTGAGAATTCACAATTCCACTCTCAGTGTGTGAAAGGGGCCCCAGAAGAGTTAATATTTAATTCCTTTGATAGAAAGAATTTATCAATTAAAAGTTTTCTCGTTGAAGTTCCATAGTTGTCTTGTTCACTGATTCTTCACTAAAAAAGATGAGACTGTTGTACAACGTTAGCTTTGGTTTCACTCATCAATTTGTGTTCTCATTAGTAGTTTAAAGGGAAATCCAATAATAGTCCAGTGAGTATAAAAATTCCTGATTATTCATGATTCAAAGCATATGTATAAACAAACAAAAAAAAACCCAGGCCTGGTGGTGTCGTGGTTAAGATCTAAGGCTGCTAACCCAAAGGTCGGCATTCCAGTCCACCTGCTGCTCCTTGGAAACCCTACTGGCCACTCCACTCTGTCCTGATTATCCATGATTCGAAGCGTATCTATAAGGTATGTTAAGACACTCACCGAACAGAGACTGAGGAGGAAGATTATTGCTAAAACAGCAATCTCCAGAAAGAGGAACATCGTTGCAAGTTTTTGGTCCAGCCCAGGAAAACTGTTGTCAATGAGCTGAGAGAGCAATGTTCAAAGTCACCTGAAGCCTCAAAAGAAATGTACAATATAGCAGTCACGTGGACTCCTGGAGAGAAACCCCAAATCAGCCTCCAAGAACGAGCCCCACCCATCAGATATCTCCAGTGGATTTCTCTGCTTCCAGGAAGCTTGGCAGCTGGCCACCTGGTGCTTCTTCTGAATCTGGCAGTGTTGTTAGAGGTTGTGAGTGTCCTGTCTGTAACGGGGCTCAATCTCTAGTTCCCCAGAGACTCTACCTGCCCTTGTGTCTAATGCTGAATCACACTTTTCTCGTGGATACATTGCATTTTTAACATTTTAAAGACCAGCATAGGGCAAAACAAACAAACAACAAAAAAAACAGAAAATCACTACAGAGATATCTTATTCAGAATTAATCAACTTTTAGGGCTTGAACAAAAGCAAAGTGGTGACCATGCAGATGACACTAACAACGTGAGGCTTCTCTAAGATCCTTAATTTTAATTCTATTCCACTCCTCTGTGCATGTAGACAGACTTCATCTGAGTAAGTTCGGACTTTTCTGATGCCTGGTCGGGAGAGATTGCTTTGGTTTGAACTGTTTGTTCTTGAAAACTCATTACTTTCATTCTAAACATTTCCTTCAAGGCAGTGTGTTCAACAGAGATACACATTCGACAGAATATGATTCAGCAACAGAAACGAATGAATTATGGAAGGAGGCAAGAATGATCCATCTTGAACTTGCAAAATGCAAGTATAAGCTGGGAGAAACAACCCTGTAAAGGGGCTGCTTTCTGGGCTTTTGATTAAAGGGCCACGGCCCATTTGGAAAAACCAGCCCCCGAGGTCTCTTCCCAAGGTAAAGGGCAAACCCACTGTGGTATATTCATATACAGGACTTCTACTGAGCAAGGAAAACAAAGCAGCTACTAGTACACGAAACATCCCGGATGAATCTAAAACGAGTATGCTGACTTAAAGGATCCTGGATAAAAACAAAGTAAATCTCGTACGCTTCGATTACACAAAAGTTCTTTAAAACTGCAGATCAGCAGTTGGAAGAGGGGTGGCAGAAATGGAGGGAGAGGACAGAATGAATTAAAAGAAGCAGCAGGAGTGTTTGGGGGTGAGGGTTAGGTTCATTATCTTGATTAGGGTAATGGTTTCATGACGTATATACACGTCGAAATTCAACAAACTCCATACTTTAATTAATTAAACCCACTGCAACCGAGTGGATTCTCGACTCATAGCGACCCTATAGGACAGAGTAGAACTGCCCCATAGAGTTTCCAAGGAGCGCCTGGCAGATCTGAACTGCAACCTCTTGGTTAGCAGCCATAGCACTTAACCACTACGCCACCAGGGTTTCCATACTTTAATTAGGTGCTGATTATTTTACATCACTTATACATAAGCCGTAGGAAAAAAGATTAGATATACAAACTGTTACAGTTTTTTATTTCCTTGACCAAAAGAATATTGCAAGTATCTTTAAAAAGTCAACAGGATATAATTTATGAATTTATAAGCCAATTTAGAATTGAGGAAAAAATACATACTTACATTATGTGGGAATCCTGGCACTTCACAATGGTTAGGAATATACCCAACCTGTATGAAAGCGTGAGAAATAATAAGAATGAAAATTCTGTGTTAAAGAGAGTATATGCGAGATAAATATAGATATAATTATAGCCATAACTAGGAGAGGTAGGAAGTTGCCATCATAAGTTCATATTCCAATGAAAGGTACAGAATACTGTTAACATCCAGCTTCTAAAATCATTGGTTTTCCTTCAACATTCATTTTCATTCTGAACCAAGCCATGTCATGTCAGATTTTTGAAGTCCATAAAAGATTTGCATAAAAGAGGAATCTTGTGTATTATATGATTGAAACTATGAAAATAGCAGCTAGTTAGCAACACAATTCCAGGTAGCTATTAACAAGAATTAGTTTTGTATTTCATGGTACTTCACCTGAACCAATGAATAGGAACATGGAAACTAATATGTAAAAGGAATACGCAACTTTCTGGAATGTATGATGGCCACAACAAAAGGCAAATCTTGTTTCTTTAAAAACAAGATTGTACAAGTATTTTAGGAGAAAATAACTTTGCAATGGAGTTCATACTAACCCACATGGAAGTTCAGTTTCATGCAGATTGAAATCTCTCTGGAAAATAAACTCTGAGCTCTCTAACACTGTCATCTCAGCCCTCACAGCTGAGGTGACTACCGTGTGTGCTTTCATGAAACACACTGTCTTTGAGTAGCCACTGTCTAAAAGGGAGCAGTCACCTCAGCAAATTCATTAAAGAAGCAGATCAGATGCATGAAAAGACCAAGGCCATCCTTTCCTCACTGGTCAAACACCCCAGTTCTGGGCGCTCTTGTTCCATCTGGCTATGGTTGAGACGCTGGTGTCAGGAGTGCCCTACTACCTAAGTCAGCTCAGACGGGGCCACTAAACACTGTAGTTCTGCTGGTCACCCTTTGTGCTGGACTGAGTCCCCCTCAAGCACCCCAGGAAAAGCTGTTGTTTAAACTAGTGTGAAAGAGCCCAATAAAAGGTGAGAAAGCATGGCATGTTCAAGGATTACTCACATTTTCCAATGGAGTAGTTGGTGGCCAGAGCACCAGGAACCAGAACAATACCCTTTGTACCTTCATGTCCTGCCCCCTTGAGGAAGCTCAGTGGGACAAAGAGTCGGGTAAGTATGGAATGGGGACAGGGTCAGTTGTATATGAGAGTGGAACAAGGGGTATGGCCTGGAGGGACAGGGGGTGCTTGTTCTCCTGGGAGGGGGGAAGGGGGGGAAAGGAAGGGAAAATGGTAGAGATGGCAGGAGTGGGATGGATGAGCAAGGAGAGCACACAGGAGAGAAGTTGGAGGATGTTCCAAAGTTGGTCAGTAGGTGAGTAAGTCAGCAGGTCAGTAGGATGCCAGGAGCAGAAGAGTTGGACTCGCAGGATCAGTAGCCTTCTCCTGTCTGGTCGATGCCTTAGTAACCTGCATGGTTTATAAATTCTCCCTCGTCCAATCCCTGCCTTCGCCCCTGATGCATCACAGTAGAACCCATACCTGACACACCACAGGTAACCCACCGTGTACCATCCCCCAGCAACTGCCATACCAACTACAGGTCCTCTCTGGGACCATCAAGAAACTTGTGATTTATGGTCCTTCCCAACCCATCTTCCTTGTCCCCCACATTCTGGGTTCCTCCTTTCCTGCACTCCCAGAATTTCCCATCCTAACTGTTGGCTACAAAACTTACTGCGTGAGTGATGACAGAGCTGCTAGAAGAAACAAACAGAAGCAGAGCAGGGGAGTTCACACCCCTGGCATCTCTCTGCAACTCGTATAATAAACAGACAAATGTCAGTGACGATGTGGAACATTTGAATAGCAAACCGATACATATGTGTTTATCTCATTATTCCTAACAACTGTACAAGAAACGTTATTTTCAAGTACACATGGTACATTTACAAAAATCACTCTATTTTGGACTTGAAGCTCGTCTCCATTAATTTCAGAGGAATGAAATCACAGAGAACACATTTTCTAGTTTTATGATCATAACTTAACTGTGCTAGAAATAACGATATAGCGCTAACTAGAAACTCCCCGTGTTGGAAATGGTAATATGCCCTTTTAAATGAAACACGAATCAAAGGCAAAATCTCAAGGGAAAAGGAATATATGGGACCTCGGTGATAAGGATAACATAAAACGGAATTAAAATGCAACTCCTTTTGGCCTGGGATTTCCGATTTGGGTTGGGAAGATTTTCAGGTCTCAAAATTATCCCTTATTAACTTAGAAAATATCACACCTTAAATAGTTATAAAATGTCAATTAACTGTGTCACCCCACTATTCATTAGTGTGGATTTTAAATGATGCACATAAATGGGGAATGTATCAAGCTGACTCTCACACTTGAACTTCCTAGGATCTCCAAAGAACTTGTGCATTTCAAGAAAGTTTCTCAGCTTCAGTCCTGGGGGACAAATAATACCCAGAGAGCATGGCAACCCCAGGAATAATGGGTGGTGAGTGTCAAGCAGGTAGGCAGGGCCTGGGGGCGCCCGTGACTAGCACAAACCTGCACAGGTGATCATCTTTCCCAGGCCCTGTCCTGAGTTGAACTCTTATTTAGGTGTTTATCTGCATGATTGAACCTAGTGATTCTGAAATTTATTCAGGCCCATGGCAGCTTCAAGATTGTTACATTAACTCAAACTACAAGAATCAAAAATGAAAGTGATGACATTACTATCAGCCTTACAGAAATAAAAATAGGTTTTAAGTGAATACTTTGAACAACTGAAAGCCAACCAAATAAATAGGGTAAATCAAATGAGCAAATTCCAAGAAACACACATACTACAAAAGAGCTCAAAAAGAAATAGGAAATGTGTATAGACTTATGACAAGAGATTGAATCAGTCATAAAAAATCTCCCAACAATAAAGGCTGAGAACAGAAGTTTTTGTGGCTAAATTCTACCAAACATTTAAACAATTATCACCAATTCTTCTCAAAATTTTCAAAAACATAAGAAGAGGAGGTAATACTTCCTCACTCATTCTGTGAGGTCAGCATTACTCTGATACCAAAGGCAGAAACAGACTGCATAAGAAAAGAAAAATGTAGCACACTATTCCTTAAGAATATAGACATAAAAGTCCTCAACCTTTTTTTTTTTTTAACCAAACAAGGGCAACGCAAATCCAGCAGTACAGCAAAAGGATTATACACTGTGAGCAAGAGGGGTTTACCCCAGAAATCCATGGGTGTTTTAACATAATCAACCAATGTAATATGCTTCATTAATATAAGGAAGCACACAAGCCCACACATGATCATGTTAATTGATGGAGATAAAGCATTTGAGAACATCGAATAGTCTGTCATGAAACAAACATTCAGAAAGTTTGAACTAAGAGAATTTCCTCAACATGACAAAGGCCATATATGGAAAAACCCACAGCGAACGTTATACTCAATGGTGAAAGACTGAAAGCTTTTCCCCCTAACATCAGGAACAGGGCAAAGATTCTTGCTGTCAATACTACTATTCAACTTGTATTGGAAATTCTAGCCAGATTAGTCAGGCAAGAAAAAGAAATAGCGTATCCAGGCTGAACTGGAAGAAGTCAAACTATCTGTACTCACAGTTGATGTGATAGTGTAAAGATTAAATCCTAAAGAATTAACAACAAACACTGTTAGAGCTAATCAACGAGTTCAGCAAGGTTGCAGGATACAAGACCAACACAAAAAATCAGTTAAATATCTACACGCTAGCATTGAAAACTCCAGGAAGGAAACTGAGAGAACAATTCCATTTACAATAGCATCCAAATGAATACACTACCTAGGAATAAAATTAACCAATGAGGTGAAAGATTTGTACCCTGAAAACTACAAAATATCTCTGCAGGAATTTAAAAAAGACCTAAATAAATGCAAAGATCCTGTGTTTGTGAATAGAAAGATTTAATACTCTTAAAATGGCAATATTTCCTAAGGGAATTCACATATGCAATGCCTTACCTATCAAAATGCCAACCTTTTTTTACAGAAATGATAAAGCCAGTCCTAAACTTGGTATAGAATTTCGGGGAATCTCATGTAGCCAAAATTATTTTTAAAAAGAAGAACCCAGAAGGCATACTTTCCAATTTCAAAACTTGCTACAAACCTTCAGTCATTAAAACGGCATCATACTGGCATAGAAATACACATATAGATCAACAGAGCATCCAGAATTGAACCCTCACGTATGAGGCCAATTGCTTTTCCACAAGGCTGCCACGTCCACTGGATGGAGAAAGAAGAGTCTTTTCAACAAATGATGTTAAGGGAAGTGGATATCACATACAAAAACTGATGTTGGACTTTTACCTCACCTCATATACAAATATGAATTCAAAATAATCAAAGATCTAAATATAGGTACCAAAGTCTTAGAAGAAAACATAGGTGCAATTTTCACGACCTTGCATTTGGCCATGGTTTCTTAGAAATGGCACCTAAAGCACAAGCAACTATAGAAGAAATAGAGAAACTGATTTTCATCCAATTAAAACAAATTTTTGCATCAAAGGATGCTAACCAGAGAGTGGAAAACAAACCACAGAATGGGAGAAAATGTTTGCAAATCATGCATTTGATAAAGGTCTAGTATCCAGAAGATACAAAGAACACTAAGAACGAAATCATAAACCAGCCAATGCAAAACTGGGGAAAGGACTTGAATAGACATTTCTCCAAAGAAGATTACAAATGGCCAATAGGCACACAAAAAGTAGTTCAACATTCTTAGTCCCAAATCCCTATCTTGCACAAAGCCCTTAATCAAGATCCCATAAAGTTCTACAGTTACTGATGCCTGCAGGTTCCCCAACCCCTTGAACCTACAGAACCCAAATCCCTGTCTCTAGCTGGTCAAGAACCTGTCCTGAGCATTAGTAGCTCCCATTGCCCTGATCCCTCTGTTCTTTCCTCCTTTTTGCAGACCCTCAGGTAATCTTTGGGCAATTCCTGGATAAACTGGGGGTCCAGGGAAGGTGACTGCTGAATAGTTGGGCAAGTGTTCAATGCTGCTTCTCACTAACACTCTGTAACCACATCATAAACACACACACAGACACACATTCACACTGACCACACAACTTCTGACCACATGAAAATGAATGCAGCACACACAGAGATATTGCAAATGTTTGTATATTCTGACAACACATCTATACTGAGAACTCACACATATTCTGACCACACTCACATCCTGAATTCGCACACTGATCACACATTTTCACATGTCAGTCCACTTTAGAAACGCACAAAACACTGACAACAAACACACATTGCACATTCTCCAAGATTCCACATGTCCATACTCCCAGTGACCACAGCAAACATAATAAAATACACATACAAAGAGACCCTGAAATGACCATCTACCTTCTGATTGTACATAAACATGAAAATCATATGTACACACCCTAACAACACACTGACCCCCACCGCAGTGACCACTCACTCTCTGAATACACACAGAGACCAGACACACAGCCAGAGTCAAAAAGGCACCTGACTATGCATGTGTGGGCTTTGATCATGGGGCATGTCCCACCTCACCATCAACATAGAAACCCAGAGAAGGATAGGAAGTCATGGGACACAGGGACAAAGTGCAGGAGATTGTGATGTTTGTCCCTCATGAAGTACATCTGAGCTTTCAGAGCTGGTTGTTATAGTGGCATGTGAAAAAGAGGAGAGCCACGAGGGTTTCACAAATGATGCATAAGACGTCTCTGATAAATACTTATTTCCAGATAAACAATATAGGTATTCCACTCAAGCTCTGAGGAGAATTCCTCAAGGAATTACCGTGTGTTCGTTTTAACGTGATAATGGAGAATTCTTCCTGGAGATCAGTCAATATTGCTGGTAAAATTCCTATTTAAGTGCTTCTCTAGATAAAACTGTAATTAATCTTTTTTTTTTTTTTTTTTTGATTTAAAACATCACTTAGAATTGAGAATGTCATTCCCAGGGGGCGGTGCAGACACCGCCAACAGTTTGCACAAAGCCACCTTTCCTGGGCGGCAGCAGCTGGCAGAGGGCGGCCAGGTCTCAATTTTGACTGGCGGCGCCTGAAGAGCTGGTGGATCGGAGCTTCGGCCTGGAGGGTGACCGGGCTGTCGGGGAAGGAAAAAGAGCTTAGTTTCCAGGGGACCCAGCGTCAGGGAGGCCTCGCGGCTATGGGACCCGAGAGTCAACAGTGAGTACAAAGCTTTGTTTTGGGGCCCTGAGTGCTGAGGAGAAGGGGCTTTGCTGTGGCTTCTCAGGCCAGCCACGGTGGAGCCCGAGGGGAAAGGGAAGACGCTACCCCTGTGTACAGGCTGTTGTTGCCTTTTTAATGGTTCTTTTTTTTTTTTTTAACCTAAAGAAGGAACCCAGGTGGAGGCGCAGTGGTGAAGCGCTCGGCTGCTAACCGAAATGTTGGTGTTTGGAACCCACCAGCCGCTCAGCTGGAGAAAGATGTGGCAGTCAGCTTCCTTGAAGATGACATCCGTGGAACCCCTAGGGGCCAGTTCTCCTCTATCCTGCAGGGCTGATATGAGTTGCAGTGGACTTGATGGCAGCGGGTTTTTGTTGTATTTTTACATATAACTTTAAAGTAGCTGGGAAATAATAAAAAATTGAACAGTAGGTGTATGAAAACACTCAACATTACTTTAATTTGAATTATTTTTCTTTATTAAAATATTAGAAATTACTCTAATTTTATTGTCCTGGTTTTCGTGAAACTGCTGATGTTTTTAGTTGCGGTAGAGCGGGTTCGATTTTGGTTCAGGGTGACCCCATGTGTGCAGAGTAGAACAGCTCTATAGGGCTTTCAAGGCTATGATGTTATTGGAAGCAGATTGCCAAGTTTGTATTACAAGGCACGTCTGGGTGGGTTCCAACCGCCAACCATTTGGCTTATAGTCCAGCGCTTAATCATCTGCACAGCCCAGGGAGTCCTCATGGAACCATGAAAAAACAAAACAACAACAAAAAACAAACTCACGTTACTGCGGCGTCCACCCTGTAGAGACTCTATAGGACAGAGTAGAACTGCCCCGTAGGGTTTCTGAGGAGGGGCTGGTGGATTGGAACTGCCAACTATTTGGTTAGCAGCCTAGGTCTTAACCGCTGTGCCACCAGGGTTCCCATGGAAGGATAGTCATCAGTTACATCTTTGAAATATAATTATTAGTTTGTCGCATTTTCAATGGAAATAATTGCCGTGTTTGTTGATTTTCATGCCCTCAAAGAATTCTAAATTTCAGCTTTCTGAACCATCTTTCATAGGATCCAGTGGGACCACTAATGTTTAAAAAAAAAATTTACCAAGGCTTGTTCCAATGAGTGGATAAATAAATTATTTATGATGAATGGATAAATAAATTATGGTGTATTCACACAGTGGAACACTATGCATCAATAAAGAACAGTGATGAATCTGTGAAACATTTTATAACATGGAGGAATCTGGAAGGCATTATGCAGAGTGAAATTAGTCAGTTGCAAAAGGACAAATATTGTATAAGGCGACTATTATACGAACTCAAGAAATAGTTTAAACAGAGAAGAAAATATTTTTTGATGGTTACGAGGGGGAGGGAGGGAGGATGGGAGAGGGGTACTCGCTAATTAGATAGTAGATAGAAGTACTTTAGGTGATGAGAAAGACAACACAATATAGGCGAGGTCAGCACAACTGGACTAAACGAAAAGCAAAGAAATTTCCAGAATAAACTGAATGCTTCGAAGGCCAGCGTAGCAGGGGTAGGGGTTTGGGGACCATGGTTCCAGGGGACATCTAAGTCAATTGGCAGAATAAAAGTCTATTAAGAAAACATTCTGCATCCCACCTTGGAGAGAGGTGTCTGGGGCCTTTAACGCTAGCAAGTGGCCATCTAAGGTGCATCAATTTGTCTCAACCCACCCGGATCAAAGGAGAATGAAGAACACCAAGGACACAAGGTAATTACGAGCCCAAGAGACAGAAAGGGCCGCAGAAACCAGAGACTACATCATCCTGAGACCAGAAGAACTAGGTGGTGCCCAGCTACAACCGATGACTGCCCTGACCGGGACTGCAACAGAGAACCCCTGAGGGAGCAGGAGAACAGTGGGATGCAGACCCCAAATTCTCATAAAAAGACCAGACTTAATGGTCTGACTGAGACTAGATAGACCCCAGTGGTCATGGCCCCCAGACCTTCTGTTGGCCCAGGACAGGAACCATTCCCAAAGCCAAATCTGCATACAGGGATTGGATTGGACAATGGGTTGGAAAGGGATGCTAGTGAGGAGTGAGCTTCTTGGATCAGGTGGACACTTGAGACTATGTTGGCATCTCCTCCCTGGAGGGGGTTAGAAGCTGGCGAAATGGACAGGAAAAGAGAGTGGAGGGAGGGAGCGGGTTGTCTCATTAGGGGGAGAGCAGTTGGGAGTATGTAACAAGGTGTATATAAGTTTTTGTGAGAGACTGACTTGATATGTAAACTTTCACTTAAAGCCCAATAAAAATTTAAAAAAAAAAACTTTAAAGAGGTCTTTTGCAGATTTGCCCAATGCAATACATTCTCTGATTTCTTGACTGCTGCTTGCATGGATATTGATTGTTGATACAACTAGAAGGAAATCCTTGACAACTTCAGTTTCTCTGCCATTTATCATGACGTTGTTTATTGGTTCAGTGTGATAATTTTTGTTTTCTTCACATTCAGGCATCATCTATACCAAAGGCTCTATGTAGTCTTTGACTTTGATCAGTAAGTGCTTCAAGTCTCTTCATTTTCAGCAAGCAAGGTTCTGTCAATTGATTATTGAGTTTGTTAATGAGTGTTCCTTCCATCCTGATGCTGTCTTCTTTATATCCCAGCTTCCAGGATTATTTGTTTAGCGTACAGACTGTATAAGTAAGGTAAAAGGATAGAACCCTGCCGTACCTTTTGCAATTTATTCCGTTTCGACAGTTGCCTCTGGATCAATGTGAAGGTTAGGCATGAGCACAATGAAGTGTTCTGGAGTTGCCATTATTTATAACGTTACTCCTGTCTGGAATATACTTTCTTTATTAACTGGGCATTTCCTCTGTTGATCCACTAGGACAGGCCCCTTCCCTTTCCTTACATTTGCACACACAGGTAGAACTGACACACAAAATTAATCATCCCAACACCTATGAAAATTAACTACAGTTCCTGAAGCCTCCCTTGACCTCTGCATCCACCAGGCTCTACAGGACACCCCCACTTTAAGGGCCCCGACAGGGTCCCGAGTCCTAATCTCAGCCCCAGAGACTCTTCCCAGAGCCACCCTGCCTCGGCCACTCTCAGGACCCTGGGCACAGCCCTCTAGAGGGCTCCAGCATGAATTTGGAGCCAGGAAAGCACTCCCTGTAGAGACAGCTTCAGTGGAGCAGGGCATGCCTGGACTGTAGCCTCATTTGCCTGCAGTGACCTCTGTTGGGAGTGCCGGGGCTATCTGTGCCTCCTGGGGGGGCTGAGGGTCTGTGCATGTGTGTGATTGTGTGCGTGCAGGTGTGTAATCTGTGTAGCTGTCTCTGTCTGAGTTTCTGAGTCTGTGAGTGCATTGATTGTGTGCTGTGCTTTCCCCTGTGTGGCTGTTGTGCGTTTCTCTGTGCCCTTCTCTGTGCATGTGTGTGTCTTGGTCATCTAGTGCTGCCATAACAGAAATACCACAAGTGGATGGCTTTAACAAAGAGAATTTTATTTTCTTGTACTCTGGTAGATTACAAGTCCAAATTGAGGGCGTGGGCTCCAGAGGAAGCTTTTCTTGCTTTGTTGGCTCTGGAGGAAGATCCTTGTCCTCAATCTTCCCCTGGTCAAGGAGCTTCACAGGCACAGGGGCCCTGTGGCTCCTGGTGCTGCTTTCTTGGTGGTATGAGGTCCCCAACTCTCTGCTTGCTTCCCTTTCCTTTTATCTCTTGAGAGATAAAAGGTGGTCCAGGCCACACCCCAGGGACACTCCCTTTACCTTGCATTAAGGAGGTGGCATGATTAAGGGCAGTGTTTCAATCCCACCCTGATCTTCTCAGCTTAAAATTACAATCACAAAATGGAGGACAGCCACACCATACCAGGAATCATGGCCTAACCAAGTTGACACATATTTTTTGGGGGGAACAATTCCATCCATTACAGTGTGTATGTGTTTTCGTGTGTGTCAATGAAAGGGTATGTGTCAGTTGTGGAAATGCATGTAATCCATGTGCCTCTGGGCCTGTGTATGTGTGTGGGAATGTGTGTCCCTATTGGAGTATGTGTGTTTTGGATCCGTGTGTGTGTAAATTTCTCTTTTGGGTATTCCTGAGTGTGCATCTGTGTATGCGTGTGTCCATCGTATGAAAGTTTGCCCTGGGGGACCATCTAGGGTGACCCTGAGTGTGTGTCTGTGTGCTCCCCACGTTGTCTCTGCCTGGGTCTGCAGTGTGGGGCCATGTGAGCCTCTCCATGAGCCCACACCCTTTGCCAAGTGAGTCTAGGTGGTCCTTGTCTGTGCATCTCCAAGCTCGTTGTGTGTGTACACTTCTCACTGAGTGTGTATATGTATATGTGTGTGTATGCACCCCAGGAACATGCAGACACAGAGTGGACTTTTTGGAGAGCCATCCCAGGGGTGGGTGAGAGGAGACGGTGTGTCCATCCTCTGTCAGGCCAGGCTGGACCTTTCTGCCCCTGCTCCTCTCAGCCTCTGCTGTCCTTCTGGTGGTCCCATCTCAGGCCCCAAGATGGAGGGAGTGAAGGGTCAGTTCACAGGACCCCCCAGCCAGGGGGCAACTGCAGAGGTTTATAGTGAGTGGGAAGGGTGGAGGGGGTCCTGGGCCCCTGGGAGAGGTGATTGAGTGAGTGTCCCTACGGAGGGCTAGGGTCTCAGGGCTCTGTGGCCCGGGGGTGAGGTGAGTAGCTAGGCATTGGTGGGAGTTTTGGGGGAGTCCTGGATTCCTGGGGTTGGGTTGAGTGAGGGAGATCTCTAGGGAAATTCGAGGGGGAGGGCTTCTGGGGCCCTAGTTAATGGTGAGTATGCAGCACACCTAGGTTGACTCGGGGAGTCTTTGGGGCTCTTGGAATCCTAGAGAGTCTGGGTCCCTCCCTCACTGTGGTGGCCAGGAGCTGTGGTGGTAGCAGCAACAGCAACGTTACTGTCAGGCACAAAAGCGACAGACCCACTGGGTGGTGGCATTTACTAGACTATCTAGCCAGCCGGTGAAGCCACCAAGCAAGGGCCGAGGCCCCAGATGCCCTTCCAGGGCCACGCCAGGCTTACCCTCCTGTAGGGTCAGGAGGAGCCCAGCAGGTCTGGAGCCTAGGGCCACCTGAAGTTTCCCTCCCAGCCTCAGTGTCTCTGGCCATGGGAATGGCCACACGGGGCCCCCAGATGGTGCTGGTTCCAGAAGGGAGAATCCATCTGGCTTGGGATCTTGAATTGGGGGTTGGGGAGAACCTCAGAGGAAGTTGCGAGAAGCAGTTAACACAGGCCCAGGCATTTTTATCTCCCCTCAGTCCCAGTCCTAGCACTCACCTGGCGAACCCCAAAGGGACAGAGCAGTGGGAGGAGGTGTGGTGACTGAATTTAACTTCAAAGAAGAAAAATGTAGGAATCTAGGCTCTCCTGATCCCCTTTGAAATCCAGTCTGTGAACACACCTCCCCCCGACCACACTGGGGAAACTGAGATGGGGTGTGCCCAGTTTTACTCCATGGGTCTGAGTTGACTGTCGATTACATCAGCTACAACTTTTCTCCCGAAGTTCACTCTGTTCGATCTTGCTAGTGATGGTTTTGGGCAGCTATTTAACAAACTCCACCTGGACCAGGAGAAAGCAGATCTGGCCTGACTTGGTCCTGCTATCATTTCCTTCCGTTTCGCACTCCCATTCTTGTCACCTGCGGAGATCCCAGACAGGCTGGCATCATGAGGGGGTCTCCATGTATCTCACCAGGTATCTCAGGTCCTCCCCCTGTCTCCCTGAGGGTGGACGTAGCCACATGACTTCCTTTGGCCAATGAACTGTGAAGTGCGTCACCTCTAGGCAGAAGAGTTCAGAACCTTTTAGATGGAAGGCTGACCACTGTTTCTTCCCATCGCATAGCACCTGGCAGGTGTCTCTATAGTGGCTGTGCTTTATCCAAGTCCCAGAGAGTGACAGGATGTGGAGCAGAGTTCCCAAAATACCCACAGTAATAAGCTTTCTTCGCTGTCAGCCACTAAGATTTTAGGGCTGTTCGTAATTGTCTGAGGCTGGATTCTCTAGAGAAGAAAAACCAGTAAAGCTTATAAATATATATAAAGAGAGAAAGATTTATATCAAGGAAATGGCTCATGCAATTGTAGAGGCTGGAACATCCCAAGTCCGTGGGTCAGGATGGAGGGTTCTACTGATTCACGTAGCTGCAGGGGCTGGTGAACCCAAGATCATCTGGTTGGAGAGCCGGGCTGTTGTTCACAGGCTATGAAGATTGATGAATCCCAAGATCGGCAGGCAAGACGGCAGGTAAGCTGCTAGCTCAAGTCCCGAGAATGGGAGTTCAGATGAACTGGAGCCAGCTGTAGGATCCAGAACTAGCAAAAGCCCCTGAGCCCTGCCAGAATGTCCCCCCACACCTGATGCATGACACATGCCCAAGAAAACTCCTTCAACTGATTGGCCGGCCACTCGCAGCAGATCCCATCATAGGGGTGATCACATATCAAATCTCAACAAGGACGTGATCACAACATGAAACGACTGCCAAAACACTGAGAATCAGGCTCTAGCCAAGATGATGCACAATCTTAACCATCACAGTTCCCCACGGTACAACCTAATTCTGTGCATCGTTTTTTCTGTTCTCTGTGAGGTAGCGTTGTTGTTGCTGTTCGTTGGCATTAAGTCGGCTCCAATTCATGATGACCCCAAGGACAACAGAATGAAATGTTGACTGGTCCTGTGCCATCTTCGTGATCATTGTTATGCTCAAGCCCATTGTTTTGGCCACGATGTGTTTTGAGTACCTCCCAACTTAGAGGGCTCATCTTCCAAGTCTACATCAGAAAATATTTTGTTGTGATCCATAGGATTTCCATTAGCTAACTTTTGGAAGTAGATTTCCGGGCCTTTGTTCCTTTTCTGTCTTAGTCTGGAAACTCCACTGAAACCTGTCTGCCATGGGTGGTCCTGCTGATGTTTACAATACTTGTCTGTCTTTTGGTGTTACTGTGGTGGCTTGGGTGTTGCCATGATATGAAATCTATGAGGCAACGGAGCCTAAAATGGAAAGCATGAACTCTGTTGTCAAATACATCTGGGTTTGAGTTCCAGCTCTGCCTTTTATTAGCTGGAATTTCAGGCAATCTACTTTGTGTCTTACTTTCCTCCACGTAGAACAGGAGAGTTATACCATAGCAGGTTATGGCAAGGATGAAGCGAAATAATGCTACATGTAGAGTATTTGCTACAGGGCCCAGGACACAGGGTAGGTGATCAATAAATATTAGACATGTAGCTACATAATATGCATTGATTGTAAAGATTCAAACAATGCCACAAAGTATTACAAAAGAAGGAAATGTTAAATCTTTGGCATCTGTACCCTTTCAAACTCTGAGCACGTAGGATCATACATCATAGACCATTCCGTATTCTGCCATGTGCTGTCGAGATCTGTTTATGTAAAAAATTAAATATGTGCAATCATTTCTAACTATATAAAAAAAATCCTGTTGCCATTAAGGTTGATTACGACTCATAGTGCTCCTACAGGACAGAGTGGAACTTCCCCATAGGGTTTCCAACGCTATAATCTTTGCAGAAGCAGACTGCCACATCTTTCTCTCAGAGAGCAGTTGGAGAGTTCAAACTGTCTACTTTTTTGTTGGCAGCCAAGCAATTAACCACTGTGCCATCAGGAGGTGCCCATATTAATTCTGGGAATAATTGAATCACTTCTCTATGTTGGACATTGAGATCAGTGATTTTCAAACCATATTGTGGCCCATTAGATAGTTTTAAAAGAAATTTTGTTGGTTGCAAGTAGCATTTAAAAACAGAAGTAGAACAGGAAGTACTGAATGTATTGAGTTATAATGATATTTTATTAACTTTTATATGTCATATTTATGTATATATGTATATTGGGCTGCAATACAAAATGTATTTCTTACAATGAATCATGTTAGAGATAGTTTTGAAGCTGCTGATTTGGATTTTTTTTTCGGATTCTGGAGGCTTATAAATAACCTTCTTGCACTTACGTCTGTGGACACTTGTCTGATTTTTTTTCTTTAGGTTAACTTACCAGCAGTGAGTTCCTTTTTGGTTTCTGACACATGCTCAAGGATCCCAATCAATTAAGTCCGCTCCACCACATCCTTAAGTTGAATTGGGTCTTCTGCAGTAGAAAAAGGTAGTGCGGTTGTTTACCTAAGCTTACCCTAACCACCTTGGCGGACTTGGGAGAGCTGAGCACCAGACCCAGCCCAGAGGGCCAGACCCCATCCATCTGCCATGCTCACCTTCCTCGGGTACTTGTGTGGGGCTGTCGCTCCCTTCACGTGCTGCTGTATCTCCTTGGTGAGATGGTCCTGGTCACGGGACAGGATCAGTGGGGCCAGGACAATGAACACCATCACCACCTGCAGCACAGGAGTGAAGTCATGGTGAGTGCCAAGAAATGATACCCCCTCCCACTGGCTTCACATCAATTGCCACCTGTAGGACAGAGGAGAACTGCCCCGTAGGGTTTACAAGGCTTTATGGAAGCAGACTACCACATCTTTTTCCTGCGGAGTGGCTGGTGGGTTTGAACTGCCAACCTTTCAGGTAACAGCCAAGTCCTTAAGCACTGTGACGGCAAAAATGTAATGTTTATTGAATGAATGGAAAAGCAAGGTGATGCTTGTGCTGTGTTCTTGATAAGAGCATCGTGACTGTCTTAGTTATGTAGCTTTGCTATAACATAAATACCACAAGTGGATGGCTTCAACAAAGAGAAATTTACTTGCTCACAGCCTACTAGCTCAAATTCAGGGCATCAGCTTTCCAGGGAGGCTCTGGGGGAAGATCCTTCTCATCAATCTTCCCTTGGACTAGGAGCTTCTCCACTCAGGAACCCCAGTCCAAAGGACACGCTCTGCTCTTGGCACTGCTTTCTTGGTGGTATGAGGTCCCCACTCTGGTCTTGCTTCTCTTTCCTATTAGCTATTACAAGGTAACATTTGGTGCAGGCCACATTCCAGGGAAAGTCCGTTTACACTGGATGAGGGATGTGACCTTAGTAAGGGTGTTACCATCCCACCCTAATCCTCTGTAACATAAAATTACAATTACAAAATGGAGGACAACCACACATTACTGGGAATCGTGGCCTAAACAAGTTGACACATACTTTTGGGGGCCACAATTGAATCCATGACATCAACTTTGGAAAAGGAAAGAGTCGGGTTTAAATCTAACTACTTCCAATTCCATCTAGGTCTTGGAAAATTATTTCCTTCTCTTAACTTCAGTTTCCTTGTCTATGAAACAGATACAATAAAAGTTCATCCCTTACTGGGTATCTGTAAATATTCCAGGTAATGATACATGTGAACCATCTGGTTAGTTTAAATTTATTGTTACTATTAGTAGTAGTAGTATCATCATAATTATTAATCTTATTGTATGTACAGTTCCCTACATGGGACCTAGTGAGTAATACTTATTGGCAATTGATGATTATGATTAAGGATATCCCCAAACTGACTGCATAGGGCCCAGTACATAGTCGGTTTTCAATAAATACTTGTTGAATGAAGGAATACAAGCTGTGGAGCCAGGTTGCTTAGATTCCCATTCTAGCTCCATCACTTATTAGAAGTGTAATCCAGGTGAGTTGCAGAACTTTTTTATGCCTGTTTCCTCATCTATAAAACCAAACCAAACCCATTGCCTTCCAGTTGATCCTGACTCATGGCGAAGCCATGTGTTACAGGGTAGAATTGCTCCATAGGGTTTTCTTGGATATAATCTTCATGGAAGTAGATCACCAGGCTTTTCTTCTCCAGTGCCATTGGGTGGGTTCAAACCGCCAACCTTCAGGTTAGGTTAAAAAGACCTCTGCTTGCCAGGACCGCACCTTATCTGTAAAAACAGTATATAAGAGTACTTAACTCCTTGGATTTTTGTGAGGGTTAAGTGAGTTGGCAGATAGTAAGGATCGCTGCTCACAGGCTGTGAAGATCGATGAATCCAAAGATCAGCAGGCAAGACCACAGGTAAGCTGCTAGCTAGTCTCAGGAACTGGAGGTGAGACGAACAGGAGCCAGGTGCAGAATCCAGAAGGAGTAAAAGCCCACAAGCGTTGTCAGAATATCCACTTACATTCAATGCAGGACAAATGACCAAGGAAAGTCCCTTTCAACTGTTTGGCTACTCAGACCAGATGCCATCGTGGAGGTGATCACATCATATCAAATTTGATCGTGGAAGTGATCACAACTTCATATGACTGTCAAGCTACAATGAATCATGGCCGAGCCAAGTTGACACACAACCTTAACCATCACAGCCTTCATCATCATCATTCATAATCCTTATGTACAGAGCCACAGATGAGGCCCATTGCCACCTGCTGACCACATAGTGAAGTCCACACACACATCAGTTATGCCCTCTGCCCCAGAGGACCAAGGCTGGTTAGATAGTGCCTTGAAGTTTCTCCTGCTTCTGGCTTCCAAGTGCCCACATGCAGACATGATCACATCATGTCCTGTACTCACCTCCCATCTAATGGGATCTGGACTGCTCACCTCAGCTGACTCACCGGACTCTGGGAGCTCGGCCAGGGGATTCTCCATCTCTGCCTGACTGATTTGGTAACTGCAAGATCAGCTCTTTATTCCATCATGTGTTCAAAGGCAGATGCCAGGATTGGGGTGACCCAAGGCCAAAGATTGGCTTTGAAAGGTCACATCTTCCCTTGGCACAGAGAGTAACTAGCATAGGGAGCCCAAGACTCGTGACCTGCGGGACCTGGACCCGAAAAGTGAAGACCTCGACACTCTATGCTATGAAACACCAATGCTCAGGCACACCCAAGGGCTCTCACAGCCTCAGATGACAGAGGGTGGATGCTTTGTCTTTCTAGAGCTCCGGGTCCTTAGCTCAAGCAGCTTCCACCAGTATGAAATTTCTAGAAACTCCAAATTTTATCTTAATCATTTATGTAAATTCAGCATCTTACTCGCCAATATCTAAGTGTTTGCTTTAGAAATTAAAAAAAAAAAAACTTTATTTCCTGTAATATCCAAGCATTATAGCTCTAGGGTATTGTCTCATTCTCTCTCTCCTTTTTTTTTTTAGTGTAGGGGTTAGGAACGTGGATTTAGAGCCAGACAAGCTCGGTTAAAATACGAACTCCACCGTGTGATATCTTTGAGACTTAAGGCAACATTCTTCACTGCTTTGTGACACAGTTTCCTTATCCTAAAATGGGATAAAAATAGCATCTGCCTCTTACTGTTGAAGGAGCCTGGGTGGTGCAAGAAGTTTGCCATCAGCTGCTAATGCAAAGGTTGGTGGGTCAAACCCACCCAGTGATACTGTGGAAGAAAGGCCTGGTAATCTGCCAAGAAGACCCTACGGAACAGTTCTACTCTGTAACACATGGGATCTGCAGGAGCCTGGGGCTGACTCGATGGCAGCTAACAACAACAACAACAACACAGTATTGAGGGCCAGGTGAAATGAGTTAATAGGTATAAAGCTTTAGGAGAGTGCTTTCACATCTTAAGTACTCTATGAAACCAAAAACACCAAACCTGTTGCCACTGAGCCGATTCTGACTCATAGCGACCCTCTAGGACACAGTAGAACTGTCCCATAAGGTTTCCAAGGAGTGGCTGGTAGATTCTTAACTGCTGAAGTTTTGGTTAGCAGCCTGAGCTCTTAACCACTTCACCACTGGAACTCCATAAGCTGTAAAGTACAATTTCTTAACCACATATGCATACACCTCTGTAACACCACCAAGATCATGACCCTGAGATTAGGGCCAGTTTCCAGTTAACTCCCTTACAGCCTTGTCCCACTCAGTATTACCTGAAAGTAACCACTAGCCATTTTAAAACCCTTTAGTAGTTCATAGGAGTACTTGGGTGGCACAAACTGTTAAGTGCTTCACTACTAACTGAAAGGTTGGCAGTTCAAACCCACCCAGCGGTGCCTTGAAAGACAGATCTGGCAATCTGCTTCTGCAAGGTCACAACATTGAAATCCCTATGGAGCCCATGTCTACTGTGAAATATATGAGGTCAGCATGAGTCGAAATTGACTCAACAACAACTACCAACCACAGTAGTTAACAGAAAGGCTATGCCATAGAAGGACATGTCTTGTCTCCTCCAGGGTTGAATCCAAGAGGGCTGATCAGATCTATGCTTGCTCTCTAGGGCATGCTTCCTTTTCAGGGGAGAGCAGAAAGATCAGGAGAGGGATAGGTGGGCGCGATGGCAACAACACCTTTCATGGTCTGGTGAGGTGGGTTTGTTTGGGGAGCATAGGGCTTTATTCCTGGTCCAGCTCTAGAGGACTCAGTCAGTTCAGATTGAACCGTGAAGAAGGGACCACTGGCATGTTCATTACCTTGGGGCTCCATTGGCCCTAAACACAATGATATTTACTAATGAACTCCCTGCTTATGTCAGTGTTCCCTGGGTGAGTTGTCCTGTGTCTGTGTGGCCATCGGTTCATGTCTCCTTAAACATAATTATTCTCCAAATAAAGCCATGCTTCCATCTAACATGGTGTAACTATGCTGCATACAACTGAGTACATTTTCTTTGGGTCTTCTTCTTATGTATCCCTCCCTGTTTAAGTCAGGGGTGTATATTCCAGACTCTCCTCTCTACAGCTTTGTTACTTGGCCTTTCTTACTGATTGTCCATGAGGTTTAAAATTCAAGATGGAAGCAGGGTGATGCTGAAGAAACTCTAATGTCATTGACAAAACTATTGGCAAATAAGGCCTTCAGAGAGTTAGGGCAGCTTCCATTTGCAAGAGAGAAAATGAACAAGAGGGCTGAAGGCATAGGCCCTTCAGAAGAGAATGAAGTTCCTATTAGCTATTTAGAGTCTCTGGGGAAATTGTTGAAGCCCTCAAAATTTGGGGTAAAAAAATATTTATACCTAAACTCTCCATCGATGTTGATTGACTGTTTATTCTGAGAATTGGAGCATAGTTGGAATTCTAACCTCAATATGGCTGAATATGAAGTAAACTTATTTTCATACCCTTCAGATTTTCTTTTCCCTAGGCAATTCTCACATTTCTTTTCCTTTTTTTCTATGTACTATGTATTTATTTTAAAAGTTGTTTGAAAAAAATTTAGTCTCCTGTATCTACTTGAACTAAGAAGCACACTCTCCATAGGTATTGTTAAATTACTGTAAAGTCCAGCCTAATGTTTGTCAGAAGAGTTGGCTTTGAGAATGGTTTTAGTTCTGGGTGAACAGAGAGTCTGGGGGCCATGCCTTCTGGGGTTCCTCTAGGCTCAGTCAACCGTCAAGTCTGGTCTTTTTACGTGAATTTGTGTTCTGCACCACAGTTTTCTCCTGCTCTGTCAAGGGCTCTGTTGTGTTCCTTCTAAGGGCAGTCATTGGTGGTAAGAATTGGTGGTAGCTGGGCACTATCTAGTTCTTCTGTTCTCACACTGATGGAACTTCTGGTTTACGTGGCCCTTTTGTCTCTTTTCTTTTTTTGTCTCTTGGGCTAATATTTTCCTTGTGTGTTTGGTGTCCATTTTCCTTTGCTCCAGGTGGGTTGGAACCAATTGATGCATCTTAGATGGCTGCTCCCAAGCTCTTAAGACGCCAGATGCAACTCAGCAAAGTGGGATGCAGAACGTTTTCTTAATCAACTTTGTTATGCCAGTTGACCAAGATGTCCCCCGAAACTAAGGTCCCTTGACCCTCACTTCTGGTACTCTCTCCCTCAAAGTGTTTGGTAGTGTTCAGGAACCTTCTCAGCTTTTGGTTTAGTCCAGTTGTGCTGACTTACCCTGTACTGTGTGTTGTCCTTCCCTTCACCTAAGATACAATTCTTGTCTACTATCTGGTTAGTGAATACCCCTCTCCCTCCCTCCGCACCCTTATAAGGATGAAGGAATCTTTTCTTCTGTGTTTAAACATTTCTTGAGTTCTTATAATAGTGGTCTCGTACAATCTTTGTCCTTTTGCGACTTACTAATTTCACTCAGCATAATGCCTTCCAGATTCATCATGTTGTGAGATGTTTTGCAGATTCATCGTTGTTCTTTATCATTGCATAGTATTCCATTGTGTGAAATATACCATAATTTGTTCATCGATTCATCCGTTGATGGGATCCTATGTTGTTTTCATCTTTTTGTTATTGTTAACAGTGCTGCAATGAAGATGGGTGTGCATATATCTGTTTGCGTGATGGCTCTTATTTCTCTAGAATATATTGCAGGGAATAGGATTGCTGGATTGTATGGTACTTCTATTTCTAGCTTTGTAAGGAAGCACCAAATCGATTTCCAAAGTGGCTGAACCATTTTACATACCCAGCAGCATTATGTAAGTGTTCTAGGCTCTCTACAACCTCTCCAACATTTATTGTTTTGTATTTTTTGGATTAATTCTATCCTTGTTGGGGAGAGATGGTATCTCGTTGTAGTTTTGATTTGCATTTCTCTAATGGCTAATGATCATGAGCATTTCCTCTTATGTCTGTTAGTTGCCTAAATGTCTCCTTGGTGAAGTTCCTGTTCCTATCCTTTGCCCATTTTTTAATGGGTTATTTGTCTTTTTGCTGTTGAAGTTTTGCAGTATCTTGTAGATTTCAGAGATTAGACCCTGATCGGATATGTCGTAACCAAAATTTTTTTGTGGTCTCTAGATTGTCTTTTTACTCTTTTGGTGAAGTCTTTTGATGAGCATTAAGTGTTTGACTTTTAGGAGCTCCTAGTTATCTACCTTCTCTTCTGTTCTTTGTGAATTGTTAGTTATGTTTTGTGTTTTGTTTCTGCCATGTATGAGGGCTCTTAGCGTTGTCCCTATTTTTTTCTTCCATGATCTTTATCATTTTAGACTTTATATTTACATCTTGGATCCTCTTTGAGATAGCTTGTACATGGTGTGAGGTGTGAGTCTTGTTTCATTTTTTCCATATGGGTATCCAGTTATGCCAGCACCACTTGTAAAAGAGATTGTCTTTTTCCCGTTTAATGTAGTTTGGGCCTTTGTCAAATATCAGCTGCTCCTCGACGGATGAATTCACGTGTGGATTCTCAATGCTGTTGCATTGGTCTATGTATCTCTTGTACTAGTACCAAGCTGTTTTACTGTTGTTTGACTGCCATGGTATAATAGGTTCTAAAATCAGGTAGTGTGAGGCCTCCCACATTGTTCTTCTCCTTCAGTAATGCTTTATTTATCTGGGGTCTTTTCCCTTTCTATATGAAGTTGTCAGTTTGTTTCTCTGTCTCATTAAAAAACGTCATTGTAGTTTGGATTGTATTGCCTTGCATCTGTAGATAGTTTGGGGTAAAATTGAGATTTTGACAATGTTGAGTCTTTCTATCCATGAGCAAGGTATATTTTTCCACTTACGTGGGTCTCTTTTGGTTTCTTTCAGTAGTGTCTTGTATTTTTCTTTGTATATGTCTTTTACATCTCTGGTTGTATTTATTCCTAAGTATTTTCTCTTCTTGGAGGCTATTGTAAATGGTATTAGTTTGGTGATTTCCTCTGAGATTCTGTTTGTTGTTGTAGAGGGATCCAACTGATTTTTGTATGTTTATCTAATATCCTGATACTTTGCTGAAATCATGTTAGTTCCAGTAATTCTCTTATGGATTCCTTGGGGTTTTCTGTGTATAAGATCATATCATCTGCAAATAGGGATACTTTTATTTCTTCCTTACCAATTTGGATGCCCTTTATTTCTTTCTCTTACCTTATAGCTGGGGCTAGGACCTCCAGCACAATATTGAATAAGAGTGGTGATAAAGGGCATTGTGTGGATCCCCTTCTCAAGAGAAATGCTTTCAGACCCTCTCCATTTAGGATGATGTTGGTTGTTTGCTTTGAATAATGCCCTTTATTATGTTAAGGAATTTTGCTTCTATTCTTATTTTGCTGAGTTTTTATCATGAACGGGTATCAGACCTTGTCAAATGCCATTTCTTTGTCAATTGATAAGATCATGTCATTCTTATCTTTTATTTATATGAGGAATTACATTAATTATTTTTCTAATGTTGAACCATCCCTACATACCTGGCATGAATCCCACATGGTCATAGTGAATTATCTCTTTGATATGTTTTTTTAATTCAGTTGGCTAGAGAATTGCTCAGGATTTTTGCGCCTGTTTTAGGGGTATATTGGTGTGTAATTTTCTTTCTTTTTTTTTTTTTTTTTGTGGTGTCTTTAGCTGGTTTTGGTATCAGAGTTATGCTGGCATCATAGAATGAGTTCGGAACTTTTCAATCCTTTTCTATGCACTGACATACCTTTAGTAGTAGTGGTATTAACTGTTTTCTGAAAGTTTGGTGGAATTCTCCAGTGTAGCCATTAGAGCTAGGGCTTTTTTGGTGTGGGAGGGGCAGCTTTTTAATTACCTCTTCAGTCTCTTCTTTTCTTATGAGTTTATTTGGTTGTTCTGTCTCTGTTAGTTTAGGTAGGTAGTGTGTTTCTAGAAATTTGTCCATTTCCTCTAGGTTTTCAAATTTGTTGCAGTACAGTTGTTCATAGTATTCTGTTATGATTCTTTTAATTTCAGTTGAGTCTGTTTTGTTATCGCCCATCTCATTTCTTATTTGGGTTATTTGCTTCCTCTCCTGTTTTTCTTCAGTCACTTTGGTCAATGGTTTACCAATTTTGTAGATCTTCTCAAAGTACCAGCTTTTGGTCTTGTTAACTCTTTCAGTTGTTTTCCTATTCTCCATATCATTCATTTCTTCTCTAATTTTTCTTATTTCCTTCTTCTGGTGCCCATGAGCTTATTCTGCTGCTGTTTTTCTATTTGTTCGAGTTGTAGGGTTAGTGTTTTGATTTTGGCCCTTTCTTCTTTTTGGATGTGTGCATTTATTGCTATAAGTTGACCTCTGAACAGTGCTTTTGCCCTGCCTCAGAGGTTCTTGTTGGATGTGTTTTCGTTCTCATTGAATTCTGTGAATTTGTTTGCTGTATCTTTAATTTCTTCTGTAACCCAGTAGTTTTGGAGCAAGGTGTTCTCTCAGTTTCCATTTATTTGATTTTTTTGTTTTTTTCCTTTTTCTTTTATTGCTTTCTACTTTTATGTCTTTATGGTCAGAGAAGATGCTGTGTAATATTTTGATGTTTTTGATTCTGTTAAGGCTTGCTTTTCTGGCCTAATACGTGCTCTGTTCTGGAGAATGTTCCATGTGTGTTGGAAAAGAAAGTATACTGGGCTTCAGTTGGGTGGAGTGTTCTGTATATGTCTATGAGATCAAGTTGGGGTGACTGTGGCCTTTAGATTTGCCATGTCTTTATTGAGCTTCTTTTCGGATGTTCTGTCCTTCAGCAAAAAGTGGTTGGTCGAAGTCTCCTACTATTGTTGTGGAGCTATGTCTCTTCTCAGTGCTGTTAGAGTTTGTTTTATGTATTTTGGAGCCCTGTTTTTGGGTGCATAAATATTTAGTATGGTTATGTCCTCCTGGTGTATTGACCCTTAAGCATTATATAGTGTCCTTCCTTAACCTTTGTGGTGGGTTTTGCTGTAAAGCCTATTTTGTCAGAGATGAGTATTGCCACTCCTACTCTTTTTTGATTGTTTTCTTAACATATTTTTTTCCGTCCTTTGAGTTTTAGATTGTTTGTGCCTTTGAATCTAAGTGTGTCTCTCGTAGGCTGCATATAGACAGATCATTTTTTAAAATCTATTCTGCCACTCTCTGTTTATTAGTGCATTTATTCCATTTACATTCAGTGTAATTATTGAAAGGTATGAGTTTAGTGCTGTCATTCTGATGTATCTGTGTGTGTGTGTATGTGTGTTGTTTTTGACAGTTTCTTTGTTGAGTTAATTTTCTGTGCTGAGTCATTTTTCTTTATGTATTTTCTTTTCAACTTTTTTTCATTATTGTTTCTTTTATATTTGTTAAGTCTTTATGTTTTTCTTATTTTTTAATTGGGTGTGTAGGATAGTTTCCTTTGTGGTTACCTTAATATTTACCTCTCTGTTTCTAAGTTTAAACCAATCTTTTATTTCGAGATACCACCTTGACTTCATCACCATGTGAAAGTTCTGTGACTATCTTACTTAGTCCCTCTTTTTTTGTTCTAATGTTGTCATCTTTTACATATTGATGTCTCTGTTTCCCTATTTTCAATGTTTTAGCTTTGATTTATTTTTTTGACTTCCCTATCTGGGTTGATATTTGGTTGTTCTGTCCTGTGTTCTACTCTTGGGTTGTTTTCTGATATTATTGATTTTGTGACCGGAGGACTCCCTTTAGTATTTCTTGTAATTTTGGTTTGGTTTTTCCGCATATCCTAAAGTTCTGTTTATCTGGAAATGCCCTAATTTCTCCATCATATTTGACAGAGAGTTTTGCCTGATATATAATTCTTGACTGGCATTTTCTTTTTTGTTCAAGGTTTTATATATGTCATCCCATTGCCTTCCTGCCTGCATGTTTTCTGCTGAGTAGTCAGAGTATAGTCTTCTTGACTCTCCTTTTTAGATGACTTTTCATTTATCCCCAACTGCTGTTAGAATTCTCTCTTTATCTTTGGTTTGATTATACTATGTCTTGGTGAGTTTCTTTTCAGATCTACCCTCTGTGGGGCTCGGTAAGTTTCTTGGACAGGTATCTTCTCATCTTTTATGATATCAAGGAAGTTTTTGCTGGCATATCTTCAACAATTCTGTCTGTATTATCCACTCCCCTCCCCCCGTTCTAGTACTCTAGTCACTTATAGATTATTCTTCTTGATAGAGTCCCACATAATTCTTAGGGTTTCTTCATTTTTTAAAATTCTCGTGGCAGGTTTTTCCTCAAAAAATTGCTGTCAAATGCTTTCTCTGCAGTCTCACTAATTCTGACTTCCATTGCCTCAATTCTGCTCCTATGCATTTCTATTCAGTTGTATAATTCTGAAATTTTGTTGTTAATATATTGGGTTTCTGTTTGCTGTTTCTCTATGGATTATTGCAGCTTGTTAAATTTGTCATTATGCTCTTGTATAGCATCCTTATGTTCTACTATTGCTTTGTCTGTGTGTTCCTTGACTTGGTCTGCATTTTGCCTGATCTCCTTCCTGATCTCTTAAAGAGCTCTGTATGTTAATCTTTTTAATTTTACCTCCGATAACTCCAAGACTTTTTCGTCCTCCAGGAAGTTTCTTGGTTCTTTGTTTTGGTCACTTGCTGAAGCCATCATGGTCTGCCTCTTTCTGTGATTTGATATTGACTGTTGTCTCTAAGCCATCAATAAGTTATATTTATTTGTTTTATGTTTCCTTACTGCTTCCTAGCTTCTTGTTTTATTCCACTTTGATATGCCCAAGTAGGCTGGTCATTTGAGCTACTTTGATTATTGGCATTTTTGAAGCTCTCACATCCTGATAGCAGGCAGTTAGAGCTGTTATTAGGTATGTGAGCCCAGGAGTCCATTTATTTTTCTTGTGTGGATTCAGCTCAGGTGTCCATGTCTTCGGTCATCAAGTATGTGGTGCAGGCTCTCAGCTACAGTCCTAGATGGGCAGGACTACATAGGGCTGATTGGATTAGGCATAGGTATCTGATCGACTCGACAGCACTGGGCTTGTGTTATCTGGCTATAGTCAGGGTTATGTGCTGAGCAAGGTAGGGGGCTGACAGTTTCCACTGAGTGGCTGGGTGGAAGGTATGTCTGTGTTTTCTAGAGCTCGTAAGTGGGTGGGCTTTGCATCCGGACTTTGGGGACCCCATGCTGTTGGCTGTAGAGACTGGGAGGCAACACTTATTCTTGGACCCCTGTTGTGGGTGGCTAGGTGGAGTGCGTGAAGCCACCAGTCCTTAGGCATCTGATGTGGGTAGTCAAGGACCCTGCTTAATGGACAGTGTGGTGTCTAATGTCAAGAATATGCCACTCGTCCTTAGTGGTTGCAGTTGAAAATAGGCTCCAATTATATACCCTGTTGTACTGTGCTAATGAGGGGATACACTGTTGAAATGGGCCCACACAGGTCTAGGCAGGGGTGAAAGGCATTCTAAGTCTGTGGGCTCATGCCTGTGGCTAGGCAAAGGGTCTGTGCCTGCCCTGAGTTCCTGGCTTAGGGGAGCTGGCAGATTATTTTTTCCTGTTTCTTAATTTGTTCCCGCTTGAAAGCTGAGAGAATGGTTGAGGACATGCGTTGGGTTCCACTTCAAGCCTAGGGGGCGAGGGTGTACTTGAAGTAGAGTGAGAGGGGCTGTGTATATAGGAGAGAGGCACTTCTCAGAAGGGAAAAAGGTTTTTTGGATCCCTTGTGGTAGATTAGATGCTTGCACTGAACTTCCGTAGATTCAGTGCCACTTCTCCTTGGTACCAGAGGCTTGAGCAGACTCTCCACCACTTGGTTTCCTCTGATATGGAAGAGGCATCCCGAGCGCTACTGCTTGCCTCAGCCAGCACACGCAAGGTAATCTAGGCTGCAGGGTGCCGACCAAGGCAGGTCTCTCAAATCCTTGCTGCTTCTGACTTGTCTGTCCATCCCCCTGATGCTCAGTCCGACTCTTCAACTTTGTCTTTAATGTTCAGGGCTCCTAGATTATCATATATAATTGATTTACTTGTGTTTTCAGGTTTTTGTTGTAAGAGGGACCATAGGAAGCACCTGCCTGGTCCACCGTCTTGACCCCACCTCCCCTCAATCTCTTTTAAGATATAAAAGAGCAGACTGAGCAAGTTAACAGACAAGCAAGCAGAGATGGGGGAAGGTAGATGCCACACCACATGAGATCTCCACAGAACCAAGAAACAGAAGCTGAAAAGAGAAAAGGACTGTCCCCCAGAGCCAATAGAGAGTCTTCCCCTATATCTGGCACCCTGAACTCAGACTTCTAGCCTCTTAACCTGTGAGAAGATAAATTTGTTTAAGCCACCCACTTAATTTATTTCTGTTATAGCAGCACTTGATAACTAATACAATGACCTAGTACATGCCCTATCCTGGAGAATAATCTATGTGCACTAGAGAAGAATGTGTGTTCTACTGATGTTGGGTGGAGTGTTCTATATATATCTACTAGGTCTAGTTGTTTTTTGGTGTTGTTCACACCCTCTATTTCACTACGGATGTTCTGTCTAGACATTCTGTGCATTATTGAAATAACTATGGACTGTAGAAGTGTCTCTCCTTTCAATTCTGTCATGTTTATTTCACCTATTTTAGGACTGTGTTGTTTGGTACATATGTAATAGGTAATATCTTCTTAATGAATTAACCCTTTTATCAGTATGTAATGTCCTTGTCTGTTGCAACAGATTCTGACCTAAAGTCTATTTCGTCTGATATTAATATAGCTATCCATCTCTTTTGGTTACAATTTGCATAGAATTTCTCCCCCACCATTTTAGTTTCAGCCTGTTTGTATTTTGGATCTAAAGCGTGTGTCTTATAGATAGCATATCGACACGTGAAAACTTAGGGGAAGAGGTCTTGACCTAGTATAGAAATAGGAATGACTAGTATATACAGGGCAGTTGAAGTCATGAAAATGGTTGTGAATGAGCAAAATGGGACGAGAATATGGGCAAGAATGCAGCTTTGGGGCACCCTTACTGGGAGATTAGGGGCAAGTCACTCAGCCTTAGTTTTTTCATCTGTGAGGTTAGGCCTTGATGTTCTCTCCAGAGCCCTAGTGGTGCAGTGGTAAAGAGATTGGCTGCTAACGAAAAGGTTGACAGTTCAAATCTATGCTCCTTGGAAACACCATGTGACAATTCTTCTCTGTCCTTTGGGTCACTATGAGTTGGAATGGACTGTACGGCAATGGATTAATGTCCTCTCTAACCTGAAGAGGTATAGACAATTGGTGCACACACTCATTTCAGACTGTTGCGTCTGAAGGCCGTGAGGCCAAGGATCAAGTCTATTGTTTGTCATAGCAGACAGCAGGTGCTCACTAAGGGTTTGTTGAGTAAACAAATATCAGTGGTGACTGGTTGTGGGCTTTATCTTACATCTAATCAAATTACAAGAAACACTAGTTGTGAGATTCTTTTTTAAATGGTATGAATTTTAGTTGATAACTAATTTTCTATAGTGAGTTTACTGACATAGTTAAGATTTGTTAGGTAAAGAATTGTCTCTTTAGAGAGGCAAGGATTTTCTTCCATGGAAGATGGAAGGAGGTAGAACGAGACCACTTGAGAACAGCAACAACAATACTGGTGATCAAAGTATTGGAGGAGAAGACTCTTGTAAGACTGTAATGGTCTTTAGAGGCCAGAAGCATGGAGGTGGTCCAGGCCGTAGACATTGAGGCCTGGGAGTATGTAGCGGAGGCAGCTGATAAGGCCTAAATGGCCAGTGAGGTGGGGAATGTGGAGAAAAGCTGGGTAGTGGAGGGGGCTGCCAGTCATGTAGGGAAGTGTGAAGCCAATCATGTGGTGGAGGGGAACCCAGGCATGTTTTGGACTGGGACTCCAGTTGTGTTTTGGAGGGGAATCAAGGTCCAGGAACACAGTCGGGGGAGAGGGAGTAAGGGGGAAGGGTCTTGCAGAGGTCGAGAAACACAGGCCGGCAAAGAGCGGGGAAGGGTCTAGCCTAAGTCCGATAACAGAGCTAGGAGGAGAAGGTGGACTATCTGGCTAAGGTCCAGGAACAGAGCTGGCAGGAGGTGCCGCAGGTTTTGGTCAAGGTCCAGGAGCACAGCTGGAAAGAGGAGGTGTACTGTCTGGCTAAGGTCCAGGAACACAGCTGGGAGGAGCAAGTGGACTGTCTGGCTAAGGTCCAGGAATCCAGCTGAGAGAAAGTAGGGGAGGACCTGCTCAAGGCCTAGGAACACAGTTGGGAGAAGGAAAGGGAAGATCTGGCCTTGTTAAGAAAATTGTTGAGAGGAGGCGGTGGAGGGTCTGTCCAAAGTCCAGGAACACAGCTGGGAGGAGGAGGTCAAGGTTCTGGCCGAGGTCCAGGAACACAGCTAGGAGGAGAAGGGGGAGAATCTGGCATTGTGGAGGAACACAGTTGAGATGAGGTGGAGGAAGATCTGGCTGAGGTCCAGGAACATTTGGAAGGAGGATGGGGAGGGCTTGGCTAATATCCAGCAACATAGGTGGGAGAAGGTTGAGGGTCTGTCCAAGGTCCAGGAACACATTCCGGGGGAGGAGGTATCCGGTATGTTTAATTTCCAAGAATACAGCTCGGAGGAGGGGGGGAGCTTCCGTCTAAGGTTCAGGAACACAGCTAGAAAGAGTAAAGGGTAGGCCTGGCCATAATCCCGGAACACAGCTGGGAGGAGGAAGGGTAGGGTTTGGCCAAGATCCAGGAACACACCTGGGGGGAGGAGGGAGAGAATCTGGCCAAGGTCCAGGAGCACAGCTGGGAGGAGAAAGGGGAGGTTCTGGCCTAGGTCCAAGAACACACTTGGGACGAGGATGGGGACGTTTTTTCCACGTTCAAGGAACACGGCTGGATAATGGGGAGGGTCTGACCAAGGTCCAGGAACACAGTAGGGGAGAGAAGGTGGAGGGTCTGTCCAAGTTCCAGGAACACAGCTGGGAGGAGGAAGGATAGGTTCTGGCCAAGGGTGAGGAACACAGCTGAGAAGAGGAGGGGCAGGGTCTGAATGAAGTCGAGGAGCACAGCTGGGAAGAGTTGGAGGGTGTGTCCAAGGTCTAGGAACACAGTTGGCGGGAGGAGGTGGAGGGTTCTTCCAAGTTCTAGGAACATAGTTGGGAGGAGGGGTAGAGTCTGACCAAGGTCCAGGAACACAACTAGTAGGAGGCACGGGGCGGGGGGGTCTGGCTGAGGTCCAGGCACATCTAAGATGAGGAGGTGGATGGCCTGGCCTAGGTCCAGGAATACAGCTGGGAGGAGGAGAAGATGGAGGATCTGGCCAGGTTCCAGGAACATAGCTGAGAGGAGGAGGGCGAGGGCCTTCTGAAGTATAGGTATAGGCACACAGCTTGGAGGAGAAGGAGGAGGGTCTGGCAGATGTCCAGAATACAGCTGGGAGGAGGAGGGGGAGGGTGTGGCCAAGGTTCAGGAACATAGCTAGAAGGAGATGGAGGGTCTCTCCAAGGTCTAGGTATACATCTGGGAGGAGTGTGTGGAAGGTATGTCCATGGTCCAGGAACACAGCTGGGAGGAGTATGGGGAGGGTCTTGACAAGGTTCAGGAACACAGCTGGGTGGAGGAATGGGAAGGTCTGGCTGAAATCCAGGAAGACGGCTGGGAGGAGTAAGGGCAGGGTCTGGCCAAGGTCCAGGAACACAGCTGGAAGGAGGAGGCAGAGGGTCTCTCCAAGGTCTAGGCATAGAGCTGAGAGAGGAGTGGAGAGTCTGTCCAAGGTCAGGAACACAGTTGGGGGGAGGAGGGGAATGATTTGTCCAAGTTCTAGGACCACAGCTGGGAGGATGAGGGGCAGGGTTTGGCTGAGGTCGAGGAACCCAGCTGGTAGGTGGAGGTGGAGGGTCTGGCCAAGGTCCATGAACACAACTGGATGGAGCAGATGGTCTGTCCAAGGTCCAGGAACACAGCTGCATGGAGCAGAGTGTCTGGCCAAGGTCTAGGAACACAGCTGGGAGGATGAGGTAGAAGGTCTAGCCAATGTCTAGAAACAGCTGGGAGGAGGAGATACAAGGTCTGTGCAAAATCCAGAAACACAGCTGGGAGTAATAGGGGTAGGGCCTGGCTGAAGTCCAGCAGCATAGCTGCAAGGAGGAGATGGAGGGTCTGGCCAGGTTCCAGGAACACAGCTGAGAGGAGGAGGGGGAGTGTCTGGCAGAGGTCAAGGAGTACAGCTGAGAGGAGGATGTAGAGGTTCTTTTGAAGGTCAGGAGCACAGCTGGGAGGAAGTGGTGAAGGGTCTGGCCCAGGTCCAAGATCACAGCTGGGAGGAGTAGTGAGAGTGTCTTGACAAGGTTCAGGAACACACCTGGGTGGAGGAAAGGAAAGGTGTGGCTGAAGTCCATGATACAGCTGGGCAGAGGAGGCGGATGGTGTGTCCAAGGTCCAGGAACACACTTGAGAGGAGGAGGTGGAGGATCTGACCAAGGTCCAAGAATACAGATGGGGGGTGATGTGAAGAGTCTGTCCAAGTTCCAGTAACCCAGATGGCAGGAGGAGGGTTAGTGTCTGGTCAAGGTCCAGGAACACAGCTGGGATGAGAAGGAGGATGGTCTGTCCAAGGTCCAGGAACACAGTTGGGAGTTGAAGGGGCAGCATCTAGCCAAGGTTCAGAAACACAGCTGGAAAGAGGAGTGGGAGGGTCTGGCCAAGGTTTCGGAACACATTTGGGAGGAGGAGGTGGAGGGTCTCTCCAAGGTCCGGGTGTACAGCTGGGAGGAGGGGCCAGAGGTCCTGTCCAAGTTGTAGGAACACAGTTAGGAGGGTGAGAGGCAGAGCCTGGCCCAGGTAGAACACAACTGGGAGGAGGAGGGGGAGTGTCTATTCAAGGTCCAGGAACTCAGCTGGAAGGAATAGGTGGAGGATCTGGCCAAGATCCAGGAATGCAGCTAGGAGGAGCGGGTGGAGGGTCTGGCCTAGGTCCAGGAACACAGCTGGGAAGAGGAGGGGGAGGGTCTGACCAAGGTCCAGCAAGACATCTGGAAGGAAGAAGTCCAGAATCTGGCAGAGGCCTGGGAACACAGCTGGGAGGAGTTGATGGAGGTCTGACTGAAGTCTGGGAACGCGGCTGAGAGGATGTGGTGGAGTGTATGGTGAAGGGTCTGACCAAGGCCTGAGAAGACATCTGGGTAGAGCACATGGCCCACTCCCCATGTGTGCTGATGGAGGGCATCTATTGGGCAATGTGTGAACGATCGTCCCATACAAAGAGGGTACCTAGTGCAGCCCTCTGACTCTGCAGAATAAAAGCAGTTAATTTGTTTTTAAACACTTCTATAGGACAGACCAAAGCACTAAAAAAAAAAAAAAAAAAAGCTGATACAGAAAGATGCAGATGTCAGCACCTGGCACCTTCCCATCCACCAGGTCTCTGATGAGCAGCATTAGCACCATGAAACTCAATGGCTCCTGCTGATCCCATTGCAGATTACGGGGTTTAAAGGATGCAACTGAAATGCAAAAAAACAAAACAAGAACTAGATTGAACAAGTCAAAGTGCACAAGATAGTTTCAGATCATATGTAGGAGTTCAACCAAGGCTTTGTTAAAAAGGAGGAAAGCGCCCCTACCCTCAAGGCTAGAGTGAGGACAGAATTGGGTGTTTGGAGCCCAGAAACAGCTGCCAAGGAAGTTGATACAGTGATGGTTACAGCACTCTTTAGAAATTCTGGTTCTTCCATTCTATGGTATTTTCATGAAGCATTTGTTCACTCTCTCTGTGCAGAAACACATATGCTCTTCTCTACACAATGTAGAAAACCTGGTTTCTGGGTCTTTCCACTTGACATTACATTAAGAGCATTTTCTGTGTTCTGAAATGTCTTTGAAGCTCATGACTTTTAGGAGCTGCCTCCACTGTAAGGATTTACACTAGTTACAGAATCCCTCTACCATGGGTCATTCAGCTTGTTGCCACATTTTCACTGTAATCTATCCGGTTCCACTGAATGTGCTCTCGCCAGGTCTTTGGAATCATGGTGGCCGTTTCATTAGGGTAGACGACTAGATGTGGGATTTTGCTGAATAAAGAAAAGAGTGTGAGCATTTTGAAGGCTTTGGGTAGACAGCGTTACATTGTATTTCGGGATGGTTGTGAGGAATCACATTTCCACTACCAGCATGTGAAAGGGGCCCCAGAAGATTTAATATTTATTACTTCGTTGGACAGAAAGAATTTGTCACTTAAAAGTTTTCTGATTGAACTTATACAGTTGTCTTGTTCACTGATTATTCCCTAAAAAAGATGAGATTATTTTACAGAGTTAGCTTGATTTCACTCATCAATTTGTGTTCTCATTTATAATCTGAAAATCCAGTAATAGGCCAGTAACTATAAAAATTTCTGACTAGTCATGATTCAAAGCACATCTAAAACTCATTTCCATCGAGTCAATTCTGACTCATAGCGACCGTATAGGACAGAGTAGAACTGCCCCATAGAGTTTCCAAGGAGCACCTGGTGGATTTGAACTGCCGACCTTTTGGTTAGCAGCCTTAGCCCTTATCCACTACGCCCCCAGGGTTTCCAAAGCATTTCTATAATCCAAAAAAAAAAAAAAAAAACCCAGCCTGGTGGTGCAGTGGTGAAGAGCTACTGCCGCTAAGCAAAAGGTCAGCAGTTTGAATCCACCAGCTCCTCCCTGGAAACAATATGGGATAGCTATACTCTGCCCTGATTATTCATGATTCAAAGCAGATTTACAAGGTATGTTGAAATACTCAGTGAAAGGACAGCGCAGACAAAGACTATTGCTAAAATAACTGCCCAGGAACAGAAAAGCTTTGGTAAGTTTTTGATCTGGCCCAGAGAAACAATTGTCAAAGAGCTTAAACAGCTTCAAAGAAATGTACAATGTAGGAGTAAGATGTTATCATGGAGAGAAACCCTAATTCAACCTCCAAGAAGTACCCCACCCATCAAATATCTCCAATGGATTCCACTGCTCCCAGGAAGGCTGGAAGCTGGCCACCTGGTGTTTCTTAGAAGGCTGGCAGTGTTACAGTGTGCTGTCTCTAATAGGGCTCTCACTAACCCTCTCTGACCACATCGTAAACACAGACAAAGACACACATTCACATTGACCACAAAACTTCTGAGCACATAAAAATCAATGCAAGACACACTTAGATATTGCAAATGATTGTATATTCTGACAACACATCTACACTGAGAACTCACACATATTCTGACCACACTCACATCCTGAATTCACACACTGACCACACATTCTCACATTAGTCTACCTTTAAAACATACAAAACGCTGACAACAAGCATACACTCATTGCACATTGTCCAAGATCCCACATGTCAATACACCCAATTGACCATAGCAAACATGCATACAAAGAGACCCTGAAATGACCATCTACCTTCTGATTGTACCCAAATATGAAAATCATATGTACATACCCTAACAACATACTGACCCCCACCACAATGACCGTTCACTAAATAGACAGACCACACGCACCCCCAGAGTCAACAAGGCACCTGGCTGTGCATGTGTGGGCTTTGATCCTGGGGCATCTCCCACCTCAGCATCAACATAGAAACCCAGAGAAGGGTGGGGAGTCAGGTGACACAAGGACAAAGTGCAGGAGGTTGTAATGTTGGTCCCTCATGATGTAAATCTGAGCCTTCAGAGCTGATTGTCACAGTAGCATGTGAAACAGATAGGAGAGCCAAGAGGATTAGAAATGGTGCCTAAGAGGTCTCTGATAAAACACCCGTTTCCAAATAAAGAATTTAGATATTCCACTCAAGGTCTGAGGAGACTTCCTCAAGAAGTTAACGTGTTTTCATTTTAACATGATGATGGAGAATTCTTCCTGGAGGTCAGTGTTGCTGGTAAAATTCTTATTTAAACGATTCCCTACATGAAAGTGAAATTAACCTATTTTTTGGTGTAAATATCACTTAGAATTGAGAATATCCATCATTCCCATGGGGCACTTTTACCTTTAAGCAGCCGGCACAAAGTGACCATCCCTGCGTGCCAGTAGCCGGCAGAGGGCGCACCTCGCCTTATCTGACCGGTGGCTCTTGGAAGGGTTGGTGGTTCTGGGCTTGGGCCTGGTGGGTGACGGTGCCGCTGGGCGGGAAGGAGAGGTTCATTTCCACAGGACCCAGCGCCAGGGAGGCGCCCCTTAGCTTCGGAACCCGAGAGTCAACAGTGAGTACAAAGCTTCCTTTTGGGGCCCTGAGTGCTGAGGAGAAGGGGCTTTGCTGTGGCTTCTCCAGGCCACCCATGGTGGAGCCTGAGATGAAAGGGAAGGTGCGAGTCCCTGTGTACAGGATGTTGTTAACTTTTTCGTGATCTTTTTACCTATAGAAGGAGCCTTGGTAGCGCAGTGGTTAAGCGCTCGGCTGCTAACCGAAAGGTTTCCGGTTGGAACCCACCAGCTGCTCAGCTGGAGAAAAGTGTGGCAGTAGGCTCCCTATAGATTACAGCTTTGGAAACCCTATGGGACAGTTCTACTGTGTCCTACAGAGTCGCTGGGAGTCGGAATTGACTTGATGGTAGTGGTTTTGTTTGTTTTGACCTATAACTTTAAAGTAGCTGGGAAATAGTAAAAAATGGAAAAGTGGATGTATTAATACTCTCAACCTTATGTTAAGTTTAATTATTTTTCTTCATTAAAATATTAGAAATTATTCTAATTTTACTATCCTAGTTTTCATGAAAGCCTTGTTGCTTTAGTTGTGGTGGAGTGGATTCAATTTTGACTCAGGGCCAACCCATGTGTGCGGAGTAGAAGTGCTCCTTAGGGTTTCCAAGGAACTGCTGGTGGATTTGAACTTCCAGACTTCTGGTTAGCAGCCATAGCTCTTAACCACTGCAGCACCAGGGCTCCCATGGAAGCATAGTCATCAATAATATTTCTAAAATGTCATTCTTAGTTTGTCTCATTTTCAGTTGAGACAATTGCCGTGTTTAATGATTTTCATGATCCTGTGATGACCTCAAGTAATTTGAAATTTCAGCTTCCTGAGCTGTCTTTCATAGGACACATTGTGACCATGAATGTTATTAAAAAAAAAAAAGACCAAGGCTTGTTCCAAGTTGGAATAATACTGTACTAAGCAGAACTCGTGAATCAGCTTTAGAGGAACAAAGAACGGTGATATCTTTTTTTAGTACTAACTCTTGATATTTTACAGAGCTTAAAACTGTTTAAGGTGAAATTTCCACTGGATATAAAGTTGCTAGAATATTTAAGAGGTAAGCAAGCCAGTGCTGTAATTTAGATGTATTTATTGAAAATAAATATTTTTCAACTAAAAATTCAAGATTTGAATACAGCGACTTTTTTTATGTCTTCACTTCAAAGGTGAAATCAGGATGTCCGTAATGTCCTGTTTAAAATATATCTTTTCCCATAATAATTGATACTTGGACCAGTGAATCATACATTTTCCATTCCTTTGCTTTATTTTCAAGTTCAGAAATACACTCATGTGGCTTGTTGAAGTTTTACATTCCCCAAACAACTCTCAAAGCTACTTTTCCTCATTTGCTGTAAGCAAGGGCCTAGGCCTTCTAATAGGCATGGAGCTTTATATACACTCTGGATTACTCATTGGATGGCTTTATTGACCTTTTTCACATCATTCAAAATATCTTTTCACATTGAGGAGTTGCATGAAATGTTAGAATCTATTTGCACAAGTATGCTGTTCATTTCAGTAGGGGAGATTTCTCCATTTGATATGTAAATTAGTATTGGCATAATATGTGACTTTGTATGGTCATTGCCCTAATTACTGTACATCAGACCTTGACATCCATTGGGTATCCTTATGTGTTTATAATGCAGTTTTTAGAATACACATGAGAACATCCTATCTGCTCATTTAATTTAAAAAAAGTGTTATATCCTTTGTTCTATATTTTAAAAGGTTATTGTCATCATTTGCCATGGAGTCCATTCCAAATCACAACAGCCTTATACAACATAATGAGGCCCATTGTGGTGGCCATAGTGTCAATCCATCTCATTGAGGTTTTCCCGTGTTTTTGCTGACCCTCTGTTTTCCAAACACGATGTCCTTCTCTAGAGATTCTTCCTTCCTGATGACATGTTCACAAGAAGAGAGCCAAAGTTAAGTTTTGTCATCCTTACTTCTAAGGAGGCTTGTGATTGCATTTCCTGTAAGACTGATTTGTTTGTTCTTCTGGCACTCCACAGGGTAGTCTATATTCTTTGCCAACACTGTGATTTAACTGCATCAATTCTTCTTCTGCCTTCCTTTTTCATTGTCCAAGTTTCACATGTATATGAGGTGATCGAAAAGACCATGGCTTAGGTCAGGGGCATCTTAGTTATCAAAGTGACATTTTCAGTTTTTAAAACTTTAAAGAGGTCGTGTGCAGCCGATTCGCCCAATGTAATATGCTATTTGATTTCTTGACTGCTGCTTATATGGATATTGTTGATCCGAGTAGGATGAAATCCTTGACAACTTCAGTTTCTTTGCCATTCATCACGATGTTGTTTATTGGTCCAGTTTTGAAGATTTTTGTTTTCTTCACATTCAGGCGTAATCTCTACTGAAGGCTCTAGCCTTTGACTTTGGTCAAAAGTGCTTCAAGTCGTCTTCATTTTCAGAAAGCAAGGTTGTGTCAATTGACTATTGAGTTTGTTAATGAGTGTTCCTCCCATCCTGATGCTGTCTTCTTCATATAATCCATTTTCTAGGAGTACTTGTTTATCGTGCAGATTGAATAAGTAAGGTGAAAGGATAAACCCAGCTGCAGACCTTTTGTAATTCATTCCGTTCAAGCAGTTGCCTCTTGATCCATGTAGAGGTTAGGCATGAGCACAATGGAGTGTTCTGAAGTTCCGATTATTTGTAATGTTACTCCTATCTGGAATATGCTTTCCTTATTAACTGGGCGTTTCCTCTGTTGATCCTCTATGACAGGCCCCTTACCTTTCCTTACATTTACACACACAGGTAGGATTGACACACAGAATTAATCATCACAACACCTATGAAAATTAAGAACAGTACCTGTTGCCTCCCTTGACCCCTGTGTCCACCAGTTCCCACAGGACACCCCTACTCTAAGGGCCCCTGACAGTGTCAGAGTCCCAACCTTGTGCCCAGAGACTCTTACCAGAGCCACCATGCCGTGGCCACTCTCTGGCACCTCAGTGCCCTGGGCACAGCCCTCCAGAGGGCCCCAGCCTGAATTTTGAACCAGGAAAGCACTTCCTGTTGTAACAGCTTCGGTGCAGTAGGACATGCTGGGAATGAAGCCCCGTTTGCCTGCAGTGGCCCCTGTTGGGAGTGCCAGGGCTTCCTGTGTATCCAGTGCGGCTAAGAGTTTGTGGGTGTGTGAGTGTGTGTGCAGTTGTGAAATCTGTGTGGCTGTCCATGTGTGTCTGGGATTCTGACTCTGTGAATATATCGGTTGTGTTTATGTTTTCCCCTGTGTGGCTGTTGTTTACTTCTGTGTGTTTTTGTGTGTGTGCGTATGCGAGTCTGTGTCAGTGAATGGTGTGTGTCAGTTGTTGAAATCTGTGTATGTCTCTGTGCCTGTGTGTGTGTCGGTCTGTGTGATGGTTAAGATTTTGTGTCAACTTGGCTGGGCCATGAAGCTCAGTGTTTTGGCAGCCTTTTAATGTTGTGATCACTTCCCTGTTGAGATTTGCTATGTGAACACCCTCGTGATGGGATTTGCTCTGAGTAGCCAGTCAGCTGAAAGGATGTTTCCTTGGGCATGTGGCCTGCATCGAATATAGGCAGACATTCTGGCAAGGCTTGTAGGCTTTTGTCATTCTAGATCCTACAGCTGGCACCTGTTCATCTGACCTCCGATTCTTGGAACTTCAGCTACCAGCTTACTGTGGTCTTGCCTGCTGATCTTGGGATTTGTCAATCTCACAACTTGTGAGCAAGAGCCCTGCTCTCCAACTTGCCAATCTTGGGCTCGCCAGCCACTGCAGCTACATGAATCAGGAAAAGCCTCTATTCTGACCCACGGACTTGGGAGCATTCCAGCCTCAACAACCGCATGACTAATTTCCATGATAAAAATCTCTCTCTGGATATGTATTTATACACCTCGCTGGTTTGCTTCTCTAGAGAACCCAGCCTAAGACATTTGGTACCGAGAGTGGTTCTAGAGAAAGAAAATTGTAAGGGTGAGTCTTCTAAATTGGTTCTCAAGTCTGGTTAGTCTTCAAGATGTTGATGACTCTGTTTCTAGTAGTAAAGGGGGCATTGCTAATCAATGGTATGAGGTGGCAATACAAATATGCAAAACATCACCACCAATAGCTCAGATATTGGTGAAAGGCAAGGCTCTGGGTGATTGCATGTGTGATATCTTTCTACAGTTTTGCCAGAATAAGAAATATAAGGTAGCTGGTTGGTTGATCCTACTATTGCTAGACAAACTGGTGAAAGAAAGAGATGTGCTGAGGGCTTCAGAGTCAAAGCTCAAGTGCCGCATAAACGACTTGAAAGTTTCCACTTGTGCCTTGAAAGAAAGCCTTGAATCTTGTAGTAATAGAGCGGATAGTGCCAAAAACCAAATCCAGAATCTTATTGTAACAGTGGTTGAATTACAATGCCAAGTCAACTGTCAGCCTGGAAAGGTGTCTGAAGTTAAAGTGAGAGCATTGATTGGGAAGAAATGGGATCCTGAAACTTGAGATGGGGACATATGGGCAGATAATCAGGAAGCTGGAGATACCGAGCCCCAAAACTCCATTTACTGCTGCCAATAGAACCAGCCTTGTCACGCCCATCTGAAGAGACCATTCCGTGTTTGCCTGCTAAACCACCTTGCCCAGTAATACCATTAGCCCCTCCACTCCCATCTAATGAGATTAACCCAACTGAGTCTAAAGCACCTTTTCTGAGTCATTGCCTAGGGCCTCGCCTGAGGCAAATGTTTTACAAGACAATGCTGAATGTTCTCAAAACATTTCCCCACTGATTTGGGCTTCTAGGCCTATACCTAGACTTACATCCCAGTGAGCCCCAAAAGGTAAAGTATAAAGTATGACCCAGGATGAGGTGCACTACTGTCCAAAAGAATTGCTTGACTTTTCCACTATGTACCAACAAAAACCTGGGGAATATATATGGGAATGGCTATTAAGGGTGTGGGATAATAGTGAAAGGAACATGAGGATGGATCAGTCTGAGTTTATTGATACGGGTCTACTAAGCACAGATTCTTTCATTCAGTGTTTCAGCTCTAGAAGTGAGGAAAGGATCTAATAGTTCATTTAATTGGGTTGCTGGAGCATGAATTATGCATTGGCCTACAGTAAATCAAGTTGAAGTAGCAGACCTGCATTGATATACTGTAGAAGAAAGTATTCAAAGGCTTAGGGAAAATGGCATGCTAGAGTGGATTTATCAGGTTAGACCCACAGACACACACAGAGGACACACCTTTTACCACAATGTTGAGGAACAAATTTGTGAAGGGAGCCCCAGGGCCTTTGAAGACTGCTGTGGTTGCTATATTATGCAAGTCAGATTTGCCAGTGGGAATTGGCCGAAGTGAATTAAGGCACCTAAGTATAATGGGGCTGATTGGACCCTGTGGTGGTAGGGGCCAAGTGGCAGCACTTGATTAATGAAGAAAAGGTGGGCGTGGTTACTGTAGTGGACAGCAGAGTCAAAGTGGTAATCAGAATAATCTGACTCTTATGGATTTACAGCATGGGCTACTTAATCTTGGTGTCCCTTAGAGTGAAATAGATAGGAAATCTACTAAATATTTACTTGATCTGTACAAGCGGATGAATTCTAGGTCAAGCGAACAACAGTCTAACTCGGAGCTGCCAGAATAGAGTCAGGGTTTGTCAATCAATTCCTAGACTTGAGCGAGTTTAAAAACCCACAACCCCTTGAATAAAGGGGATGCCGGGTCCCCTTGAGAAAAGACTCCAATATGCTGCCAAAAACTTACACTGTTATTCTTTCTCCCAGCCTTCCTCAAAGGGATCGCCTTGTAGGAGAGTGACTGTTCATTGGCGAAGAGGAAATAATCAGACTTTTCAGAGATTACTGGGCACTGGTTGTGAACTGACACTGATTCTGGAAGACCACTGTGGTCCACTAGTCAGAGTGGGGACATATGCAGGTCAGGTTATTAATGGAGCCTTAGCTCATAGCCGTCTGAAGTAGGCTCAGTGGGTCCCTGAACCTATCCTGTAGTGATTTCCCTGGTTAAGGAATGCAAAATTGGAATAGATATACTCAGTAACTGGCAAAACCCCCACATTGGATCCCTGATAAGTGGAGTAAGGGCTATCATGGTAGGAAAAGCCAAGTGGAGGCCATTAGAAATGCCGCTACCCCGGAAAATAGTAAAGCAAAGGAATACCACGTTCATGGAGGGATTGTGGAGATTACGGCCACCATCAAGGACTTGAAGGGTGCAGGGGTGGTAATTGCCACCATATCCCCATTCAGCTCTTCAGTTTGGCCTTTGGAAAACACGGATGAATCTTAGGGAAAGCCAGTGGATTGTCTAAAACTTAACCAGGTGGTGACTCCAATTGCAGCTCCTATTCCAGATGTAGTTTCATTTCTTGAGCAAATTAACACTTCTCCTCATAACTGGTATGCACGTTTTGATCTGGCTTTTCTCCATACCTGTTTTGAAGGACCATCAGAAGCAGTTTGCCTTCAGCTGGGAAGGCCAGCAGTGTACCTTCAGTTGCCTACCTCAGGGCTACATCAGCTGTCCAGCCTCAGGTCATAATTTAGTCTGCAGGGAACTTGATAACCTTTCCCTTAAACTAGACATCACACTGGTCCATTACATTGTTGTCATCATGCTGATTGGACCTAGCAAGGAAGAAGCGTCAATGACTCTGGACTTATTGGTAAAACTTTTGTGTGCTATGGGTGGAAAATTAACACTACAAAAATTCAGATGACTTCCACCTCAGTGAAATTTCTAGGGGTCCAGTGGTGTGGGGCATGTGGAGATATTCCTTCTAAAGGGAAGGATACATTATAGCATCTGACTTCTCCCACAAGTAAAAACAAGGCACAATGCCGGATACGCTGCTTTGGATTTTGGAGACAACATATTCCTCATTTGGGTGTGCTACTCCAGCCTATTTATCAAGTGACTCGAAAAGCTGCTAGTTTTGAGTGGGGCCCAGAAAAAGAGAGGGCTCTGCAACAGGTTCAGGCTGCCGTGCAAGCCACTCTACCACTTGGGCCATAGGATCCGGCTGATCCAATGGTGCTTGCAGTGTCAGTGACAGATAGAGATGCTGTTTTGAGTCTTTGGTAGGTTGCTATTTGTGAATCACAGTGCAGACCCTTAGGATTTTGGAACAAAGTCCTATCATCCTATGCTGATAACTACTGTCCTTTTGAGTAACAACTTTAGGTTTGGTACTGGGCCTTAGTAGAGACTAAATGCTTAACCATGGACCACCAAGTCAAGGTGTGGCCTGTGGTGCCCATCATGAACTAGGTGTCGTCTGACCCACAGAGTCATACAGTTGGATGTGCACAGCAGCACTCCGTCATTAAATGGAAGTGGTATATACGAGATCGGGCCTGAGCAGGACCTGAAGACACAGGTAAGTGGCATGAGGAAGTGTTGAAAATGCCCATGGTCTCTGCTTCTGTCACATTGCCTTCCATCTCCCAGTCTGCACCTATGGCCTCCTCATCATGAGTTGACTGAGGAAGAGAAAATGTGTGCCTGGTCACAGATGGTTGTGCGTGATATGCAGGCACTACTCAAAAGTGGACTGCAGGAGCACCACAGCCCCTTTCGGGGACCTCGTGAAGGACAGTGTTGGAGACAAATCCTCGCAGTGGGCAGAAGTTCTAGCAGTGCACCTGGTTGTTCACTTTGCTTGGAAGGAGAAATGGCCAGATGTGCAATTGTATACTGATTCATGCGCTGTGGCCAAAGGTCTGGCTGGATGTTCAGGGACTTGGCAGGAACGTGACTAGAAAATTGGAGACAAAGAAGTACGGGCAAGAAGTATGTGGATAGACCTGTCCAAATGGGCCATAGAATTGAAGATATTTGTGTCTCATGTGAATGCTCACCAAAGGGTGACCTCAGCAGAGGAAGATTTTAAAAATCAAGTGGATGGGATGTCGTATTCTGTGGAAGCCAGGCATTCTGTTTCCCTAGCTACTCCTGGTATTGCTCAACGGGCTCATGAAAAAAGTGGCCATAGTGGCAGGGATGGAGGTTAAGCATGGACTCAGCAATGTGGGCTTCCACTCACCAAGGCCAACTTGGCTACAGCCACTACTAAGTGCCCAGTCTGCCGGTAGCAGACCAACCTTGAGTCCCTGATACGGTATCATCCCTCAAGGTGATCAGCCATTAACCTAGTGGCAAGTTCATTATGTTGGACCACTTCTATCATGGATAGGGCAGTGTTCTGTTCTTCCTAGTATAGACACGTACTCTGGATATGGATTTGCCGTGCCTTTATGTAATGCTTCTGCCGAAACTACCATCTCTGGAGTTACAGAATACAACCTTATCCACTGTCATGGTATCCCACATAGCATTGCCTTGGATCAAGGACTCAGTCATAGCAAATGAAATGCAGTAAAGGGCCCATTCTTATGGAATTCAGTGGTCTTACCATGTTCCTCATCATCCTGAAGTACCTCATGTGATAGAACAATGGAATGGCCTTCTAAAGACACAATTAGAGCAACAGCTAGGTGGCAATACCTTGCAGGGTTGGGGCAGTGTTCTCCAGAAGGCTGCATGTGCTCTAAACCAGTGTCCAATATGTTGTTCTGTTTCTCCCATAGCCAGGACTCATGGACCAAGGAATCAAGAGGTGGAAATGGAAATGGAACCGCTCACTTTTATCCCTAGTCACCCACTCACAAGATTTTTGCTCCACGTCCCCACGACCTTATGCTCTGCAGATCTAGAGGTCTTAGTTCAAAGGGAGGAATAGTCCCACCAGGAGAAATATCAGAGTCCATTCAACTGGAAGCGAAGAATCTCACCTGGCCACTTTGGGCTCCTCATGCCTCTGGATTAACAGGCAAAGAAGGGAGTTACCATTACTGGCTGGTGTGATTGATCCTGATTACCAAGAGGAAATCGGATTTATTTTATGTCATGAAGGCAAAGAAGAATATGTCTGGAAAGCAGGTGATCTCTTAGGGTGTCTCTTAGTCCTACCATGCCCTGTGATTAAAGTCAATGGAATACTATAGCAACGTAATTCCAACATGAAAATTCCAACATGAATGAAGGTGTGAGTTACCCCACCAAATAAAGAACCACGACTAGCTGAGGGGCTTGCTAAAGGCAAAGGGAATACGGAATGGGTGGTGGAAGAAGATAGTTCTAAATACCAGTTACAATCACATGACCAGTTGCAAAAATGAAGACTGTTATTTTTATGAGTGTTTCTGCTTTGTATGTGTGTACATCCATCAAATATTTTTGTTTTCTTCACTCATAAAAATAAGATGTAAACAGGCCTAAGTCATGTTTGGTTGTGTGTGTTCACTGTATCATGTTATGCCCAAATATGTCTTTTAAATTGTCGTTATTCAGAGGTTTTGTATGGTTTAATATAATGTATGTAGGTGCCAAGTTGACAAGGGGTGAACTGTGATGGTTAAGATTGTGTGCCAACGTGGCTGTGCCAGGATTTTTAGTGTTTTGGCAGTTTGTACAATGTTGTGATTACTTCCTGTTGAGATTTGATGTGTGATCACCCCCATGATGGGATCTGATGTGAGCAGCCAGTCAGTCAAAAGGCAGTTTCCTTGGGTGTGTGGGTGCATGGAATATAAGTGGACATTCTGGCAAGGCTTGGGGTCTTTTTGCTGGTGCTGGATCCTGTAGCTGGCTCCCGTTACGTGACCCCCAGTTCTTGGGACTAGAGCTAGCAGCTTTCCTGTGATCTTGCCTTCCAGTCTTGGGATTCATCAGTCTTCCAAGCTTGTGAGCAAGAGCCCTGCTATCCAACCTACCGCCCTTGTGTTTGCCAGCCCCTGCAGCTACGTGAATCAGGAGAAGCCTCTATCTTGACCCATGGACGTGGGGCATTGCAACCTCTATAACTGAGTGAGCCGTTGCCTTGATGTAAATCTGTTTCTCTCTCTATATATTTATATGCTTTACTGGTTTTGCTTCTCTAGAGAATCGAACCAGGACAGTGTGTATCTGGGCATGTGTGTCCCCCCTGGAGTGTCTGTGTTTCTGATGTGTGTGTGTGTGTCAATTTGATCCTTTGGGCGTTTTTGAGTGTGGATCTGTGTGTGTGTGCATCCATCATGTGTCATCTCATCCTGGGGTCGTCTTGGATGATCTTGAGTGAGTGTCTGTGTGTTTGTATACTCCCTCCAGTGTCTGTGCCAGGGTCTACAATGTGGGTCCATGTGAACTTGTCCATGAGCCCACACCCATGTGCCCCGCTCAGTCTGGGAGGTCCTTATGTGTACATCTCTGTGGTTGTTGTCTCGGCACACTTCTGAGTGTGTGTATGTGTGTCTGTGAGTGTGCACCCCAGGAACAAGCAGACACAGAGGGGACTTCTTCTAGGGCCACCACCAGAGGTGGGTGAGAGGTGACAGTATGTCTATCCTCCTCCCTCAGGCGGGGCTGGGCCCTTCTGCCCCTGCTCCCTTAGCCCCTGGTGTCCTCCTGGTCGTCCCACCACACACCTCAAGGATTGAGGAACTGAAGAGTTTGTTCACAGGAACCCCACCCAGGGGTGGATGTAGAGGGTTATAGTGAGTGGGTGTCTACGGAGCTGCTTGGGCCCCTGGGAAGGGCTGAGCGGGTACTGGGTCCCTGGGAAGCATGATTGAGTGAGTGTCCCTAGGGAGAGCTCTGGGTCTGTAGTACTTTGTGTCCCTGGGGTGGGGTGAGTAGCTCGAGGTTGATAGGAGGGTAGGGGAAGTCCTGGATCCCTGGAGAGGGGTCAAGTGGGGGAGATCTCTATGGAATTCTGAGTGGGAGAGCTCTTGGGTCCCTGGTTAGGGGTGAGTGGGCAGCACATCTGGGGAGGATTGGGGGAGTCCTTGGGGATCTTGGACCCCTGGTATCCCACTCACCGTCGTGGCCAGGAGCTGGGGCAGCAACAGCATTAGTGTCAGGCACAAAGGTGACAGACCCACTGGATGGTGACAGGTTCTGTGGTATCTGGCCATCAAGTATAGTCACCAAGGGCCGAGCCCCCAGATGCTCCTCTCAGCCCACCTTTGGGCTTACCCTCCTTGGGGGCCCAGGAGGAGCCCAGCAGGGCCAGAGCCTAGGGTCACATGGAGTTTCCCTCCCAACCTCAGTGTCCCTGGCCATGGGAATAGACACAGGGCATCACTAGATGGTGCTGGGTCCAGTAAGGAGAATCCATCTGCCTCAGGATATCTCACATTGGGGGTTGGGGAGAATCGCAGAGGAAGTTGTGAGAAGCACTTAGCATAGGCCCAGGCACAGAGGAAGCTCACAAAACAGAGGCTCTGTTGATGTTGATGGTGGCATTTTATTACCCGCCATCCCCAGTCCTAGAGCTCACCTGGTCAACCCTAAGGGGGCAGAGCAGGGGAAGAATGGGTAGTGACTGAATTTACCTTCAAAGAGGAAAAATGTGGGAACGTAGCAGCTCCTGATCCACTTTGAAAACAACTCTCTCAACACACCTTCACCCCACCATACTGGGGAAACTGAGTCGGCCAGAGGTGTGTCCAAGTTCACTCAGTGGGCCTGAGTTGACTGCCGATTACATGCACCCAAACTCCTTTTCTGAAGTTCACTCCGTTTGAACTTGCCAGTGATGGTTTTGGGCAGCTCTGGCGCAAACTCCGCCTGAACAAGGAGAAAACAAATCCAACCTGACTCCGTCCTGCTCTCAATTCCTGCCATTTCGCACTCACCTGCTTGTCACCCTCATAGACCCCAGACATGCTAGTGCCATGTGGGGGACTCCATGGGGTTCACCAGGTATCTCAGGTCCTCCTACTGACTCCCTATAGGTGGATGTAGCCACGTGACTTCCTTTGATCAAGGAAGTGTGAAGTGTGTCACCTCTAGGTAGGAGAGTTCAGGATGCTGGCCACCTGTCTTCGTATCGGCATAGCATCTGGCAGGTTTCTATATGCTAACTGTGGTTTATCGTGGTCCCGGGGTGAGGCAACATGGAGCAGAGTTCCCAGAAGACCCATGGTAATAAACTTTCATCGCTCTGGGCCAGCCAATAAGACTTTGGGGCTGTTCGTTACCCACAGTATAACCTTGCCCACCTAATGCTGTGCATCATTTGTCCTGTTCTCTACGAGACAGCATTGCTGTTGCTGTTAGTTTCCATTGAGCCGGCTCCAGCTTGTGATCACCCAAGGACAACAGAATGAAATGTTGCCTGGTCCGGTGCCATCTTCATGGTCATTGGATGCTCAAGCCCTTTGTTTTGGCCACTTTGGATTCTGAGTACCTTCCTACCTAGCGGGCTCATCCCTAACACTGTATCAGAAAATATTCTCTTGTAATTAATTTCTTTTTTAATCCATAGGATTTTCATTAGCTAATTTTGGGAAGTGGATTGGCAGGCCTTTGTTCCTAGTCTGTCTTAGTCTGGAAGCTCCACTGAAACCTGTCCAGCATGGGTGGCCCTGGTGATGTTTGCAATGCTTCTCTGCCGGTTGGTGTTTCTGTGGTGCTTGGGTGTTGCTATGATGTGAAAGCTATGAGGCAACAGCCGAAAATGAAAAGAATGAACTTTGTTGTCAGACACACCTGGGTTTGAGTTCCAGCTCTGCCTTTTATGAGCTGTAATTTGAGGCCATTTGCTTTGTCTGTGTCTTAGTTTCCTCTATGTAGAACAGGATAGTTACACCATAGCAGGTTGTGGCAGGGATTAAATGCGACATGTAAAAGATTTCCTACAGGGCCTGGCATGTAGAATAAGTGATCAGTAAACATTAGCCATATAGCTATATAATGGGTATTGATTGTAAAAATTCAGACAATGCAGCAAAGTGTTAGATAAGAAAGAAATGTTAAGTCTTTGGCATTTGTATCCATTCCAACTTTATTTTCAAGCAAGTAGGATCATACTACATATACTATTCCATATTCTGCTTTCTTCTCTTAATAATGTGTTGCTGAGATCTCTTTAGGTCAAAAAATAAAATATGTGCATCATCATTTTTAAATATGAAAAAACCAAACCCACTGTCATTAAGTCACTTCCAACTGATGGTGTCGCTTGAGGACAGAGCAGAACTGCCCCTGAGGATTTCCAAGGCTGAAATCTTTACAGAAGCAGACTGCCACATCTTTCTCCCAGGGAGCACCTCGTGGGCTCGATCCGCCAACCTTTTTGTTAGCATCCGAGCACATCACCACTGTGCCACCATGAGGAGCCCATGTTAATTCCATGAATAATTGAATCACTTCCCTATTTTGGACGTTGAGATCAGTGATTTTCAAATCGTCGGCTGCCACTCGTTAGTGAGTTTTCAAAGGAATTTTGTAGGTTGCAGGCAGCATTAAGAAAAATGAAGTAAAATAGAATATTTTGAATGTATTGCAAGATAGAAGGATAAGTATTTTATTAGGTTTTTAATGTTATATTAATGTGTATATGTATTGGGTTGCAATACAAAATGTGTTTCTTCCTGTGAATCTTGTTACAGAAAGTTTGAAAGCTGCTGGTTTGTACTTCATTTTCAGATTTTGCAGGATTATAAATAACCTTCTTGCAGGTATGTCTTTGGACACGACTTTTTTCTTTAGGTTCACTTGCCAGCAATGAGTTCCTTCATGGTTTCTGACACAGGCTAGAGGCTCCCATCTAATAAAGTCTGCTTCACACTGTCCTTAAGTTGAATTGCTTCTTAAGTTGAATTGTGGTGGAAAAAACTAGTGCTGTTGTTTACCTAAGCTTACCCTAACCGCCCTGGAGGACTTGGGAGAGCTGAGCACCAGAGGCAGCCAGGAGGACCAGACCCCATCCATCTGCATGCTCCCGTTCCTGGGGTGCTTGTACGGGGCTGTCACTCCCTTCACATGCTGCTGCAGTTCCTTGGTGAGCTGGTCCCAGTCATGGGACAGGAACTGTGGGGACATGACAATGAACACCTTCACCACCTGCAGCTCAGGAGTGAAGTCATGGTGAGTGTCAACAAATTATGCCCCCATCCATTGCCATAGAGTTGATTCCCACCAGTAGCGACCCTATAGGACAGAGTAGAACTGCCCTATAGGGTTTCCAAGGCTTTATGGAAGCAGACTGCCACATGTTTGTCCAGCAGAGGGGCAGGTGTGTTTGAACCGCCTTTCGGATAGCAGCTGAGCGTTTAACCAGCGTGACACCAAAAATGCCATGTTATTGAATGAGTGGAAAAGCAAGATGATGCTTGAGCCATGTACTTGATAAGAGCATGGCGACTTTGGAAAAGAAAGGATCAGGTTCAAACCCTAGTAGTTCTAATTCTATCTACGTGTTTGCAAGATTATTTAACTCTCTTAAATTCAGTTTCCTTCTCTGTGAAATGGGGACAATAAAATTTCATCCTTTACTGGGCATCTATAAATATTCCAAGTGATGATATGTGTGAAACATCTGGCTAGATTAAATTTATTGTTACTGTTGTTCTAAAAAAAAAAAAAAATCATAGTTATTATTATTTCATGTACAGTTCCCTACATGGAACCTAGTGAGTACTAAATATTGGTCATTGATGATGATGATTAATGATGTCCCCAATTTAACTGCATAGGGCTCAGCACATAGTAGGTTTTCAATAAATACTTGTTGAATCAAGGAATACAGGCTGTGGAGCCAGATTGCTTAGTTTCCCATTCTGACGCCATCACTTATTAGCTGTGTGATCCAGGTGAGTTAATTTCTTTATGCCTGTTTCCTCAATTATAAAATCCAAACCAAACTCATTGCCTTCCAGTCGATTCTGACTCATGGAGACACCATGTGTTACAGGGTAGAATTGCTCCATAGTATCGTCTTGGCTGTACTCATTATGGACAGTGATCGCCAGGCCTTTCTTCTGCAGTGCCAGTAGGTGGGTTCAAATCGTCAACCTTTAAGTTAATTTCTGACCTCTTGCCCAGCCAGGGATTGCTGCTCATCTATAAAAAGGGTATAATAAGAGTCCTTAACTCATTGGGAACCCTGGTAGCGCAGTCATTATGAACTTGGCTTCTAACCCAAAGGCTGGTAGTTTGAATCCATCAGCCACTCCTTGGAGCACTTCAACTTTGTCCTATAGGGTCACTATTAGTTGGTATTGACTCGATAGCAATGGGTTTTTTTTTTTTTTTTTTTTTTGCCTTATAACTCATTGGATTGTTGTGAGGGTTAAATGAGTTGGCACATAGTAAGTACTCATTAAATATTAGCTGTCATCATTGTCACCATCATCATCATTCATTATTATTATTACAGTGCCACTGAGGAGGCCAGCGCCATCTCCTGACCACACAGTGTATGTCCCCACACACATCAATTATGCCCCCTGCCAGAGGACCAAGACTGGCTAGATAGTGCCTTGAAATTGATCCTGCTTCTGGCTTCCCAGTGCCCACATGCAGATATGATCCTCTACTCACCTCCCCTGGAATGGGGTCCAGACTGCTCGCCACGGCTTCAGCCACCTCTGGGTGCTCTGCCAGGGCATTCTCCACCTCTGCTAGAGCAATTCAGTACCTGGAAGATCTGCTGTTCCTTCACAGGGTTTGGAGACAGGTGCCAGAATTGGGGTGACCCATTCCCCAAATATCCGCTTTGAAGGGTCACGACTTCCTTTGGCACAGAGAGTAACTGGCATAGGGAGCCTGAGACTCGCAATCTGCCTATGTCCTGGACTCAAAAAGTAAAACCCTCGACACTCTATCTTTCCCCTAATGTGTAATGTTTGCTTTAGAAATTAAAAAAAAAAAAAAAACTCGATTTCTTTTAATATCTATGATTATTGGTGTATAGTAATGTGTTTATTTTTCTTTTCTTAGTGTAGGGGCTTGGGACATGAATTCGGAGTCAGACAACCTCGATTAAAATCTGAACTATACCATGTGATAGGTTTGAGATTGAAGGTAACCTTCTTCACTGATCTGTGACTCAGTTTCCTCATCCTAAAATGGTATAAAAATAGTATCTACCTCCTACCATTGAAGGAGCCTGGGTGGTGCGAGAAGTTTGTGATCAGCTACTAACCCAAAGGTCGGCAGGTGGAACCCACCCAGTGATACTGTGGAGGAAAGGCCCGGTGATCTGCCAAGAAAACCCTACGGAACAGTTCTGTTCTGTATCACATGGCGTCTCCAGGAGTCTGGGGCCAACTCTATGGCAGCGAAGAGCAGCACAACATTGGGGGCTGGGTTAAATGAGTTAATGGGTATGAAGCTTTAGGAGAGTGCTTTCACATCCTAAGTACTCTGTGAAACCAAAATACAAAACCTGTTGCCGTCAAGTTGATTCCGACTCACAACAGCCCTATAAGACCAAGCAGAACTGCCCCATAGGGTTTCCAAGGAGCAGCTGGTAGATTCTTACTGCTGACCTCTCGGTTAGCAGCCAAGCTCTTAACCACTACAGCAGCAGAGCTCCTTAACCTGTGAAGTGCAAGCTCTTAACCCCAGATGCGTACACCTGTGTAAACACCACTAAGATCATGACCCTCAGAATCGCTCCAGTTCCCAGCTGACTCCCTCAGGCCCTGTCCTACTCAGCAACCCCAGAAGACAACCAATAGCCGTTTCAAGCCCCTTAATAGTTCACAGGACTCCTTGGGTTGCACAAATGTTTCAGTTCTTCACTTCTGGCTGAAACGTCGGTGGTTCAAACTCCCCCAGAGGTGCCTCGGAAGACAAACCTGACAGTCTGCTTCTGAAAGGTCACAGAATTGAAAACCCTGTGGAGCACAGCTCTACCCTGAAACGTGTGGGGTCGACATGAGTTGGAACTGACTCCACGACAACCACCAGCAACAAGAGTAGTTACCAGAAAGGCTGTGACTGAGAAGGATGGGTCTTGGCTCCTCTCCGACTGAAGCAAAATGGGCTGATCAGATCCAAGCTCGCTCCCTAGGGCAGGCTTTTTCACGGAAGAGCAGAAAGATCAGGAGAGGGATGGGTGGGAGCGATGGTGCCACCACCTTTCATGGTTTGGTGGGATGGTGTTCTTTGGAGATTATAGGGCTTTATTCCTGGGCCAGCCCTAAAAGAGTCAGTTCAAATTGAACCCTGGAGAAGGGCCCACTGGCATCTTCATTACCCCAGGGCCACATTGGTCCTAAACACAGTGATCTTTACTAATGAACTCACTGCTTATGTCAGTGGTCCCTGTGATGGTTTGTAATGTGTCAGTGTGGCATCCATTCACGTCTCCTGAAGCATACTTATTGTCCGAATAAAGACATGCTTCCACCGAACATGGTCCAACTCTGCTGCATACAACCGAGTACATAGTCCCTGCTTTGTCTTTGGGTGTTCTTATGTATCCCTCCCTGTTTTTCCCAGGGGTGTGTGTGCCAGATCCTCCTTTCAACGGCTTTGTTGCTTGGCCTCTCTTGCTGATTGTCCATGAGTCATAAGATTCAAGATCGGAGGAGGGTGATGTTGAAGAAATTCTAAGATCATTCACAAAACTATTGGCAGAGGCCGGGCCAAGATGGAGGACTAGGTGGACGCTTCCGCGGATCCCTCTTGCAACAAAGACTCGGAAAAACAAGTGAATCGATCACATACATAACAATCTACGAACCCTGAACAACAAACACAGATTTAGAGATGGAGAACGAACAAATACGGGGAGGCAGCGATTGTTTTCAGAGCCTGGAGCCAGCATAACAGTCAGGTGATCTTCGGCGCCCGATATGGGGCAGAGCCCATGGGGGCAGACGGCACGAACAAGGGGCCCAGCCCTGACTCCCGAACTCATTCCGGGAGGGGGCCCACCCGGTTCGCATGGGCGGCGTGGCGGCGCAGCTGGTGGGAGAAGTCCCCAGGAGGCAGTGACTGGTCTTGGAGCGGGGAGAGCAGCGTCCCAGCCGGTGAGCCGTCCCGCCGGGATTTTGGCGGGCCGCAGGCACGGCATAAGCGCGGGGAGCTGCTCCACCCACCTGAAATAACCCTGGGAGGTGGCCCAGCCGGTTCTCGCGGTCGGCGTGGCAACGCAGCCGGTGGGAGAAGTCCCCGGGAGGCAGTGACTGGTCTTGGAGCGGAGAGAGCAGCGTACCAGCCGGGGAACTGTCCCGCCGGGATTTTGGCGGGGCGCGGGTACGGCATAAGTGCGGGGAGCAGCCCCATCCCCCTTAACTGACCCCGGGGGGAGCCCAGCCAGTTTCCACAGGCGGCGTGGTGACGCAGCCGGTTGGAGAAGTCCCCGGGAGACAGTGATGGGTCTTGGAGCGGGGAAAGCGACGTCCCAGCCGGGGAACCATCCCACCGGAATTTGGACTGAGCGCAGGCACGGCATAGGCGCGGAGAGCTGCTTCACCCCCCTGAACTAGCCCCGGGGGGGGCCCAGCTGGTTCACACGGGCGGCGTGGCGACGCGGCCGGTGGGGGAGGTCCCCCGGGGGCAGCGACTGGTCTTGGAGCGAGGAGAGCGGCGTCCCAGCTCCGGGACGCGTGGTCGCGGTGCAGGCGCGGGGAGCTGCTCCACTCCCCTGAGCTGACCCCGGGGGGGAGGTCTAGCCAGTTCACAGGGGCGGCGCGGCGACGCAGCTGGTGGGACGGGGAGTCCCCGGGAGGCAGCGACTGATTTTGGAGTCGGGAGTGCACCGTCCCAGTAGGGCAACCTTGACGTTGGGCGTGGGGCTGCAGCTGAGGATCTGACCGTGACTCCAGCGGGCCAGACCCCCCGGGGGGCAATCTCCACACAGCCAGCACAAATAGGCAATGCGCCCCGTGGAAATCTCAGATATAATAGTCATTCCAAGCAAGACAAGCAACTCTGCCTATATTCTGAGGTGCTACTCTCCTATCTCTCTGATCCCTCCCCCACCCTCCCCAGGCGGCTTCATTCACATCCGAATAGCCTGAGCCAGAGGGAGAACTCTGATAGGGATCTGACTGCATTTTTTTTTAGCGGATTTTCTGGAAAAACTAGTTTCCCAGTGATGGCTCGGAGACAGCAGTCCGTATCAAACCACATAAAGAAGCAGACCATGACAACTTCTCCAACCCCCCAAACAAAAGAATCAAAATCTTTCCCAAATGAAGATACAATCCTGGAATTATCAGATACAGAATATAAAAAACTAATTTACAGAATGCTTCAAGACATCACAAACGAAATAAGGCAAACTGCAGAAAAAGCCAACGAACACACTGATAAAACTGTTGAAGAACTCAAAAAGATTATTCAAGAATATAGTGGAAAAATTAATAAGTTGCAAGAATCCATAGAGAGCATGTAGAAATCCAAAAGATTAACAATAAAATTACAGAATTAGACAACGCAATAGGAAGTCAGAGGAGCAGACTCGAGCAATTAGAATGCAGACTGGGACATCTGGAGGACCAGGGAATCAACACTGACATAGCTGAAAAAAAATCAGATAAAAGAATTAAAAAAAAAGAAGAAACCCTAAGAATCACATGGGACTCTATCAAGAAGGATAACTTGCGGGTGATTGGAGTCCCAGAACAGGGAGGGGGGACAGAAAACACAGGGAAAATAGCTGAAGAACTCCTGACACAAAACTTCCCTGACATCATGAAAGACGAAAGGATATCTATCCAAGATGCTCATCGAACCCCATTTAAGATTGATCCAAAAAGAAAAACACCAAGACATATTATCATCAAACGTGCCAAAACCAAAGATAAACAGAAAATTTTAAAAGCAGCCAGGGAGAAAAGAAAGGTTTCCTTCAAGGGAGAATCAATAAGAATAAGTTCAGACTACTCAGCAGAAACCATGCAGGCAAGAAGGGAATGGGACGACATATACAGAGCACTGAAGGAGAAAAACTGCCAGCCAAGGATCATATATCCAGCAAAACTCTCTCTGAAATATGAAGGAGAAATTAAGATATTTACAGATAAACACAAGTTTAGAGAATTTGCAAAAACCAAACCAAAGCTACAAGAAATACTAAAGGATATTGTTTGGTCAGAAAACCAATAATATCAGATACCACCACAACACAAGGTCACAAAACAGAACGTCCTGATAGCAACTGAAATAGGGAAATCACAAAAACAAATAAATTAAGATTAATTAAAAAAAATAATAATAATACACATAACAGGGAATCATGGAAGTCAATAGGTAAAAGATCACAATAATCAAAAAGAGGGACTAAATACAGGAGGCATTGAACTGCCAGATGGAGAGTGATACAAGGCGATATAGAATGATACAGGTTTTTACTTAGAAAAATAGGGGTAAATAATAAGGTAACCACAAAAAGGTATAACAACTCCATACCTCAAGATAAAAGCCAAGAAAAACGTAACGACTCAACTAACATAAAGTCAAACACTATGAAAATGAGGATCTCACAATTTACTAAGAAAAACGCCTCAGCACAAAAAAGTATGTGGAAAAATGAAATTGCCAACAACACACATGAAAAGGCATCAAAATGACAGCACTAAAAACTTATTTATCTGTAATTACTCTGAATGTAAATGGACTAAATGCACCAATAAAGAGACAGAGAGTCACGGACTGGATAAAGAAACACGATCCATCTATATGCTGCCTACAAGAGACAAACCTTAGACTTAGAGACACAAACAAACTCAAACTCGAAGGATGGAAAAAAATATATCAAGGAAACAATAAGCAAAAAACAAGAGGAGTAGCAATATTAATTTCTGACAAAATAGACTTTAGACTTAAATCCACCACAAAGGATAAAGAAGGACACTATATAATGATAAAAGGGACAATTGATCAGGAAGACATAACCATATTAAATATTTATGCACCCAATGACAGGGCTGCAAGATACATAAATCAAATTTTAACAGAATTGAAAAGTGAGATAGACACCTCCACAATTATAGTAGGAGACTTCAACACACCACTTTCGGAGAAGGACAGGACATCCAGTAAGAAGCTCAATAGAGACACGGAAGACCTACTTACAACAATCAACCAACTTGACCTCATTGACTTATACAGAACTCTCCACCCAACTGCTGCAAAGTATACTTTTTTTTCTAGCGCACATGGAACATTCCCTAGAATAGACCACATATTAGGTCATAAAACAAACCTTTGCAGAGTCCAAAACATAGAAATATTACAAAGCATCTTCTCAGACCACAAGGCAATAAAACTAGAGATCAATAACAGAAAAACTAGGGAAAAGAAATCAAATACTTGGAAAATGAACAATACCCTCCTGAAAAAAGACTGGGTTATAGAAGACATCAAGGAGGGAATAAGGAAATTCATAGAAAGCAATGAGAATGAAAATACTTCCTATCAAAACCTCTGGGACACAGCAAAAGCAGTGCTCAGAGGCCAATTTATATCGATAAATGCACACATACAAAAAGAAGAAAGAGCCAAAATCAGAGAACTGTCCCTACAACTTGAACAAATAGAAAGTGAGCAACAAAAGAACCCATCAGGCACCAGAAGAAAACAAATAATAAAAATTAGAGCTGAACTAAATGAATTAGAGAACAGAAAAACAATTGAAAGAATTAACAAAGCCAAAAGCTGGTTCTTTGAAAAAATTAACAAAATTGATAAACCATTGGCTAGACGGACTAAAGAAATACAGGAAAGGAAACAAATAACCTGAATAAGAAACGAGAAGAACCACATCACAACAGAACCAAATGAAATTAAAAGAATCATTTCAGATTACTACGAAAAATTGTACTCTAAGAAATTTGAAAACCTAGAAGAAATGGATGAATTCTTGGAAAAACACTACCTACCTAAACTAACACATTCAGAAGTAGAACAACTAAATAGACCCATAACAAAAAAAGAGATTGAAACGGTAATCAAAAAACTTCCAACAAAAAAAAGTCCTGGCCCGGACGGCTTCACTGCAGAGTTCTACCAAACTTTCAGAGAAGAGTTAACACCACTACTACTGAAGGTATTTCAAAGCATAGAAAATGACGGAATACTACCCAACTCATTCTATGAAACCACCATCTCCCTGATACCAAAACCAGGTAAAGACATTACAAAAAAAGAAAATTATAGACCTATATCCCTCATGAACATAGATGCAAAAATCCTCAACAAAATTCTAGCCAATAGAATCCAACAACACATCAAAAAAATAATTCACTCAGATCAAGTGGGATTTATACCAGGTATGCAAGGCTGGTTTAATATCAGAAAAACCATTAATGTAATCCACCACATAAATAAAACAAAAGACAAAAACCACATGATCTTATCAATTGATGCAGAAAAGGCATTTGACAAAGTCCAACACCCATTCATGATAAAAACTCTTACCAAAATAGGAATTGAAGGAAAATTCCTCAACATAATAAAGGGCATCTATGCAAAGCCAACAGCCAATATCACTCTAAATGGAGAGAACCTGAAGCATTTCCCTTGAGAATGGGAACCAGACAAGGATGCCCTTTATCACCGCTCTTATTCAACATGGTGCTAAAAGTCCTAGCCAGGGCAATTAGGCTAGAGAAAGAAATAAAGGGTATCCAGATTGGAAAGGAGGAAGTAAAGTTACCACTATTTGCAGATGACATGATCTTATACACAGAAAACCCTAAGGAATCCTCCAGAAAACTACTGAAACTAATAGAAGAGTTTGGCAGAGTCTCAGGTTATAAAATAAACATACAAAAATCACTTGGATTCCTCTACATCAACAAAAAGAACACCGAAGAGGAAATAGCCAAATCAATACCATTCACAGTAGCCCCCAAGAAGATAAAATACTTAGGAATAAATCTTACCGAGGATGTAAAAGACCTATACAAAGAAAACTACAAAGCTCTACTACAAGAAATTCAAAAGGACATACTTAAGTGCAGAAAACGTACCTTGCTCATGGATAGGAAGACTTAACATAGTAAAACTGTGTATTCTACCAAAAGCCGTCTATACATACAACGCACTTCCGATCCAAATTCCAATGTCATATTTTAAGGGGATAGAGAAACAAATCACCAATTTCATATGGAAGGGAAAGAAGCCCCAGATAAGCAAAGCATTACTGAAAAAGAAGAAGAAAGTGGGAGGCCTCACTCTACCTGATTTCAGAACCTATTATACAGCCACAGTAGTCAAAACAGCCTGGTACTGGTACAAGAACAGGCACATAGACCAAAGGAACAGAATTGAGAACCCAGATATAAATCCATCCACGTATGAGCAGCTGATATTTGACGAAGGCCCAGTGTCAGTTAATTGGGGAAAAGATAGTCTTTTTAACAAATGGTGCTGGCATAACTGGATATCCATTTGCAAAAGAATGAAACAGGACCCATACCTCACACCATGCATAAAAACTAACTCCAAGTGGATCAAAGACCTAAACATAAAGACTAAAACGATAAAGATCATGGAAGAAAAAATTGGGACAACCCTAGGAGCCCTAATACAAGGCATAAACAGAATACAAAACATTACCAAAAATGATGAAGAGAAACCCGATAACTGGGAGCTCCTAAAAATCAAACACCTATGCTCATCTAAAGACTTCACCAAAAGAGTAAAAAGACCACCTACAGATTGGGAAAGAATTTTCAGCTATGACATCTCAGACCAGCGCCTGATCTCTAAAATCTACATGATTCTGTCAAAACTCAACCACAAAAAGACAGACAACCCAATCAAGAAGTGGGCAAAGGATATGAACACACATTTCAGTAAAGAAGATATTCAGGCAGCTAACAGATACATGAGAAAATGCTCTGGATCATTAACCATTAGAGAAATGCAAATTAAAGCCACGATGAGATTCCATCTCACTCCAACAAGGCTGGCATTAATCCAAAAAACACAAAATAATAAATGTTGGAGAGGCTGCGGAGAGATTGGAACTCTCATACACTGCTGGTGGGAATGTAAAATGGTACAACCACTTTGGAAATCTATCTGGTGTTATCTTAAACAGTTAGAAATAGAACTACCATACAACCCAGAAATCCCACTCTTTGGAATATACCCTAGAGATACAAGAGCCTTCCCACAAACAGATATATGCACACCCATGTTTATTGCAGCTCTGTTTACAATAGCAAAAAGCTGGAAGCAACCAAGGTATCCATCAACGGATGAATGGGTAAATAAATTGTGGTATATTCACACAATGGAATACTACGCATCGATAAAGAACAGTGACGAATCTGTGAAACATTTCATAACATGGAGGAACCTGGAAGGCATTATGCTGAGCGAAATGAGTCAGAGGCAAAAGGGCAAATATTGTATAAGACCACTATTATAAGATCTTGAGAAATAGTATAAACTGAGAAGGACACATACTTTTGTGGTTACGAAGGGGGGAGGGAGGGAGGGAGGGAGAGGGTTTTTTATTGATTAATCAGTAGATAAGAACTGCTTTGGGTGAAGGGAAAGACAACACTCAATACATGGAAGGTCAGCTCAAGTGGACTGGACCAAAAGCAAAGAACTTTCCGGGATAAAATGAATGCTTCAAAGGTCAGCGGAGCAGGGGCGGGGGTCTGGGGAACATGGTTTGCGGGGACTTCTAAGTCAATTGGCGAAAGAATTCTAGTATGAAAACATTCTGCATCCCACTTTGAAATGTGGCGTCTGAGGTCTTCAATGCTAACAAGCGGCCAGCTAAGATACATCAATTTGTCTCAACCCACCTGGAGCAAAGGAAAATGAAGAACACCAAGGTCACACGACAACTAAGAGCCCAAGAGACAGAAAGGGCCACATGAACCGGAGACCTACATCATCCTGAGACCAGAAGAACTAGTTGGTGCCCGGGCACAATGGATGACTGCCCTGTCAGGGAGCACAACAGAGAACTCCTGAGGGAGCGGGAGATCAGTGGGATGCAGACCCCAAATTCTCATAAAAAGAGCATACTTAATGGTCTGACTGAGACTAGAGGAATCCCGGCGGCCATGCTCCCCAGATCTTCTGTTGGCACAGGATGGGAACCATCCCCAAAGACAACTCATCAGACATGAAAGGGACTGGTCAGCGGGTGGGAGAGAGATGCTGATGAAGAGTGAGCTAATTATATCAGGTGGTCACTTGAGAGTGTGTTGGCAACTCTTGTCTGGAGGGGGGATGGGAGGATAGAGAGAGAGGGAAGCTGGCAAAATTGTCACGAAAGGAGAGACTGAAAGGGCTGACTCAATAGGGGGAGAGCAAGTGGGAGTATGGAGTAAGAATTATGTAAACTTGTATGTGACAGACTGGATTTGTAAATGTTCACTTGAAGCTTAATAAAATTTAATAATAAAAAAAAGTATTGGCAAATATGGACTTCAGAGAGTTAGGGCAGTTTACATTTGAAAGAGTGAAAATGAACAAGAGGGGAGATGGAATAGGCCCTTCAGAAGAGAATGAATTTCCTATCAGATATTTAGAGTCTCTTGGGAAAATTGCTGAAGCCCTCAAATTTATGAGTTTAAAAAAAAAAAAAAAAGGCCATCTTGTCATGGTAGTGTACAAGTTAGCAATGGAGTGAAAGATGTCCTGATACTCATCATATCATTTTGTTGGAAAGTTTGTACCTAAACTCCTCTCCATGGACATCCATTCATTCTTGGTTTATTCCAAGAATTAGAGCATAGTTGCGATTATAACCTAAATGTGGTTAAATATAAACTTATTGTGACACACTTCAGATTTTTTTTCTATCGCAAATTCTCACTGTGATTTTCTTCTTTCAATATGTACTAGTAAATTTTGGATTCTAAATGGACTCACAGTTTTTTGTATTATTTTATTGTGATTTCAGTGAAAGTTTACTCAGCAAATTAGGTTCCCATTTAACAATTTCTATATATATTGTTCCATGGCACTGGTTACATTTTTTACAACGTGTAAGCGTTCTCATTATTTCCATTCTGGTTGTTCTGTCTCGATTAATCTAGCTTCCCTATCCCCCACCCTCTTATCTTCTCATCTTTCTTGTTCAGTAAATATTAATCCTTTGGTCTCATACAGGTGATTATATAAAGGAGGACAGTACTCAAGGGGGAAATTGTTTATTATTTTATGAGCCAATCTGTTATTTGTTTGAAAGGTGACCTATGGGAGTGACTCCAGTTCCATGTTTAAAGGGTATGTCAGGGTGATAGTCTCGGGACTTCCTTTTGTCTGTTCTGGTCCAGGAAGTCTGCCTTTTTTAGGAATCTGAGTTTTGTTCAGCTTTTTTCTCCCACTCTGTCTGGGCCCATCTGTTGTGTCCCTGATCCGAACATTTGGTAATGGTATCTGTGCACCATCTAGCTCCTCTGGTCTCAGAATACATGAGGCGGTGGTTGGGTGGGCTATTAGTCCTGTAGATGAGTTTGTTCTTTGAGTCTTTGGTTTCCCTCTCTCCTTTTCAATGACGCAAGTAGAGACTGATAGTTGTATCTTAGATGGCCGCTGGCAGGTTTAAGACTGCAGATACTTCCCACCAAACTCGTATGTAGAACATTATGTTTATGAACTATGTTATGCCACTTGACCGAGTTGTCCCATGAGACTCTGGTCCTAAGCCTTCAAACCCAGTAAACCAATCCTGAAAGGTGTTTGGTTATGTCTAGAAAGTATTCGTAACCGTGCCCCCTATGTGCTTTATTATATATGAGTATATATGCAGCACACACAGACATGTACATACGTATGCCTACAGAGGCACTTGTACTTGAAGATCCATATATTGTCAAGTGCCTTCCTGTACACATACATGCGTACATAACTACTTATGTAGCCATACGCATATTTTTTGGTTGTTATTGCAAAATTGTATACGTTACAGCATTTACCAAAATTGTCCCTTATTCTTGTGCCCTTAGTGTTATTGTTCACCTTGGCCAGATTGTGCAGATATCATCCATATTGGGTATTGCCTTTCCCATCACCAAAAATAACAAGCGTCTGCTCTCTAGAAAGTGATTTCTCCTCCCTCCCTCTCCCATCCCTGGTAACCACCAAAGAAGATAGCTTTCTGTATGAATTAATATAGCTTCTGTTGTCTTTTTATAAAAGTGAGACCATACACTATTTGTCCTTTTGTGATTGCCTAATTTCACTCAGCATAATGTCCTCTAGATTCATCCATTTTATAAGATGTTTTGAGAACTCATCATTATCATTTTTTAATTGTGTTTTAGGCGAGAGTTTACAGCTCAAGTTAGTTTCTCGTATAAAAATGTATACACACGTTGTTATGTGACCCTAGTTGCTATCCGTATGCTGTGACAGCACACTCCCCCTTTCCACTCCAGATTTCCCATGTCCATTCAACCAGCTCCTCTACCTTTCTGCGTTCTCATCCCATCTCCAGACAGGAGCTGCCCGTTAATCTCATGTATCTACTTGAACTAAGAAGCACAATCTTCAAGAGTATCATTTTCTGTCTTATAGTCCAGTGTAATATTTGTCTGAAGAGTTGGCTTCAGGAATGGTTTTAGTTTTGGGTTAACAGAATTTGGGGTCCATGTCTTCTGGTTTCCTCTAGTCTCAGTCAAACCATTAAGTCTGGTCTTTTTATATCAATTTGAGCTCTGCAACCCACTTTTCTCCTGCTCCATCAGGGACCCTCTGTTTTGTTCCCCATCAGGGCAGTCATTGGTGGTAGCTGGGCAACACCTGGTTCTTCTAGTCTCAGGCTGTTGGGGTCTTCAGTTTATGGGGACTTTCTTGTCTGTTGGGCTAATATTTTCCTTGTATCTTTGGTGCTCTCCATTTGCCTTTGCTCCAGGTGATTTGTGTCCAATTGATGTATTTTAGATGGCCACTCATAGGTTTAAGACCCCAGATGCCAGTCACCAAAGAGGGATGCAGAACATTTTCTTAATAAACTTTATTATGCCAACTGATCTAGATGTCTCCAAAAACCATGGTCCCCAGACCCCTGCCCCTGCCACTCTGTCCCTCGAAATGTTTGGTAGTGTTCAGGAAACTTCTTAGCTTTTGCTTTAGTCCAGGTGTGCTGATTTTTCCTGTATTATGTTATCCTTCCCTTCACCTAAGATAAGTCTTGTCTACCATCCAGTTAGTGAGTTCCCCTCTCCCTCCCTCCCTACCCTGTAAACATCAAAGAATGTTTTCTTCTGTGTTTAAACCTTTTCTTGAGTTCTTATAAATGTGGTCTCATAAAATATTTGTCCTTTTGCATCTGACTAATTTCACTCAGCATAATGCCTTCCAGATTGATTTATGTTATGAGATATTTTGAGGATTCATCATTGTTCTTTATCATTGCATAGTATTCCATTGTGTGCATATACCATAACCTGTTTATCCATTCATCCATTGATGGGCACCTAAGTTGTTTCCATCTTTTTGCTATTGTGAACAGTGCTGTAGTGAACGTGGGTGTGCATATATCTATTCGTGTGATGACTCTTATTTGTCTAGGATACATCTCTAGGAGTGGGATTGCTGGATCGTGTGATATTTCTATTTATAGCTTTTTAAGGAAGCACGAAATTGATTTCCAAATTGATTGTACCATTTTCCGTTTCCACCAGCAGTGTATAAGTGTTTCAGTCTCTCCACAACCTTTCTAACATTTATTACTTTGTGTTTTTGGATTAATGGTAGCCTCGTTAGGGTGCGATGGTATCTCATTGTAGTTTTGAGTTTCATTTCTCTAAAGGCTAATGATCCTGAGCATTTTGTCATGCATCTATAAGCCACCTGAAGGCCTTCTTTGATGAAGTGCCTGTTCATATCCTTTGCCCCTTTTTAATTGGGTTATGTTTCTTTTTGTTGTTGAAGTTTTGCAGTATCTTGTAGATTTTAGAGACTAGATTCTGATTGAATATCTCGTAGCCAAAATTTTTTTCTCAGTCTGTAGGTCACCTTTTTATTCTTTTGGTGAAGTCTTTTGATGAGCGTAAGTATTTGATTTTCAGGAGCTCCCAGTAGTTATCTAGTTTCTCTTCTGTTGTTTATGCATTGTTAGTTATGTTTTGTATTCTGTTTATGCCATGTATTAGGGCTCCTATCACTGTCCCTACTTTTTCTTCCATGATCTTTATTGTTTTTGATTTTATATTTAGGTCTCTGATCCATTTTGAGTTAGTTTTTGTGCATGGTGTGAGATATGGATGATATTTCGTTTTTTTGCAAGTAGAAATCCAGTTATGCCAGCACCATTTGTTAAAGAGATTGCATTTTCTCCATTTGTCAAATATCAGGTGCTCATAGGTAGATGAATTTACGTCTGGATTCTCAATTCTGTTGCGTTGGTCTATGTATCTCTTGTTGTACCAGTACCAGCCTGTTTTGACTACCGGGGTGGAATAGTTCTTTCTAAAATCAGATAGTATGAGGCCTCCCACTTTGTTCTTCTTCTTCAGTAATGCTTTACTTATCGAAGGCCTCTTCCTTTTCCATATGAAGTTGATGATTTGTTTCTTCAGCTCATTTAACATTGTCGTTGGAATTTGGATAAGGATTGCATTGTATCTGTAGGTTGCTTTGGGTGGAGCTGATGTTTTTCCAATCTTGAGTCTTCCTATCCATGAGCAAGGTATGTTTTTCCACTTATGTAGGTCTTTTTTGGTTTCTTGCAGTAGCGTCTTGTAGTTTTCTTTGTATTTTCACATCTCTGGTTCAATTTATTCCTAAGTATTTTATCTTCTTGGGGGCTATTGTAAATGATATTGATTTGGTGCTTTCCTCTTCGAAGTTCTCTTTGTTGGTATAGATGAAGCCAACTGATTTTTGTATATTTATCTTGTTCCCTGATACTTTGCTGAAATCTATTATTTCCAGTAGTTTTCTTGGAGATTCTTTCGGGTTTTCTGTCGATGAGATCATATCATCTGCCAATAGGGGTACTTTTCTTCTTCCTTACTAATTCGGTTGCCTTCTATTTCTTTCTCTAGCCTAATTACTCTAGCTAGGACCTGCAGCAGAATGTTGCATAAGAATGATGATAAACGACATCCTTGTCTGGTTCCCATTCTAAAGGGGAATGCTTTCAGATTCTGTCTATTTAGGATGATGTTGGCTGTTGGCTTTCTATAAATGCCCTTATTATGTTGAGGAATTTTCCTTCTTCCTGTTTTTCTGAGGGTTTTTATCATGAATGGGCGTTTCACTTTGTCAAATGCCTTTTTTGCATCAGTTGATAAGATCATGTGGTTCTTGTCTTTTGTTTTATTTATGTGATGGATTACATCGATTTTTTTCTAATGTTGAACCATCCCTGCATAGCTGGTATGAATCCCACTTAGTCATGGTGAATTATATCCTTTTGGTATATTGTTGGATTCTATTGGTGAGAATTTTGTTGAGAATTTTCTATGTTCCTGAGGGATATTGGTCTGTAATTTTCTTTTTTAAGGGTGGGATGTCTTTACCTGGTTTCAGTATCAGGGTTATGGTGGCTTCAGAGACTGATTTGGGGAGTATTCCATCCTTTTCTATGCTCTTACATACCTTTAGTAGTAGTGGTGTTAACTCTTCTCTGAAAGTTTGGTAGATTTCTCCAGTGAAGCCATCAAGGCCAGGGCTTTTTTTCTTCTTGGGAGTTTTTAAATTATCTTTTCAATCTCTTCTTTTGTTTTAAGTTTATTTAGTTGTTCCACCTCTGTTTGCATTAGTTTATGTAGGTAGTGTGTTTCTAGAAATTTTCCATTTCCTCTAGGTTTTCAATTTTTTTGAAGTACACTTTTTCATAGTATTGTGTTATGGTTCTTTTAATTTCAATTGAGTCTGTTGTGATATTGCCCATCTGGTTTCTTATTCAAGGTATTTGCTTCCTCTCCTGTTTTTCTTTTGTGAGTTCAGCCAGCGGTTTATTGATTTTGTTGATCTTTTCAAAGAACTAGTTTTGGTCCTGCTAACTCTTTCAATTGTTTTTCTATTGTCTATTTCATTTAATTCTGCTCTAATTTTTCTTTTTCCTTTCTTCTGATGCCTGAGGGCTTCTATTGCTGCCCTCTTTCTACTTGTTCGAGTTGTCGGGTTAATGTTTTGATTTTGGCTCTTTCTTCTTTTTGGATGTTTGCATTTATTGCTATAAATTGATCTCTGAGTAGTGCTTTTGCTGTGTCCCAAAGGTTCTGGTAGGAAGCATTTACATTCTCATGTGATTCTGTGAATTTCTTTATTCCATCCTTGATTTCCTCTATAACTCAGTATTTTTTGAGCAAGGTGTTGTTCAGTTTCCCTCTGTTTAGTTTTTTTTTTCCTTGCTTTTTTCTGTTATTGATTTCTACTTTTATGGCTTTATGGTCAGAAAAGGTGGTTTATGGTATTTTGATGTTTTGGATTCTGTTAAGTCCTGCTTTGTGACCTAATATGTGGTCTATTCTGGAGAATGTTCCATGTGTGTTGGGAAAGAAAGTATAGTTGGCTGCTGTTGAGGGGGATGTTCTGTATATGTCTATGAGATCTAGTTGGTTGGTTGTGGCATTTAGATCTTGCATGTCTTTATTGAGCTTCTTTTTGGATTTTCTGTCCTTCACTGAAAGTGGTGTGTCAAAGTCTCCTACTGTTACTGTGGAGCTGTCTATCTGTCTTTTCAATGCTGTTAGAGTTTGTTTTACGTATTTTGGAGCCCTGTCATTGCATGGGTAAATATTTAGAATGGTTATGTCCTCCTGGTATATTGACCCTTTAATCATTATATGCTGTCCTTTTTTATCCTTTGTGAAGTGAATTTTTCTTTAAATTCTATTTTGTCAGAGATTAGTACTGCCACTCCTGCTCTTTTTTTGAATGTTGTTTGCTTGATAAAATTTTTCTGTCCTTTGAGTTTGAGTTTGTTTGTGTCTTTGAGTCTAATGTGCATCTCTTGGAGGCAGCATGTTGACAGGTCTTTTTTCTTTATCCATCCTGCAACTCTGGCTCTTTCTTGGTGCAATTAGTCCATTTACATTCAGTGTAATTATTGATAGATGTGAGTTTAGTGCTGTCATTTTGATATAATTGGGGGGGCATTGTAGACAGTTTCTTTATTCCACTTACTTTTCTGTGCTGAGTCATTTTTCTTTATTTTCTTTTCATCTTTTTCATTGTTGTAGATTTTGTATTTCTGAGTCTTCATGTTTTTCTTGTTTTTTATTTTGATGTGTAGGATCGTTAGCTTCCTTTGTGGTTACCTTAATATTTACCTCTATTTTTCTAAGTTTAAGCCAATCTTTTATTTCATGATACCGCCTTGACTTCCTCTTCATATGAAAACTCTGTGACTACATTATTTACTCCTCCTTTTTTGTTTTAATGTTGTTTTCTTTTACATATTGACACCTTTATTTCCCTATTTGCAGTGTTTTAGCTTTGTTTATTTTTGTGAACTCCCCATCAGGGTTGATATCTGGTTGTTCTGTCCTGTGTTCTAGCGTTGGGTTGCTATCTGATGTTATTGATTTTCTATCTGGAGGACTCCGTTCAGTGTTTCTTGTAATTTTGTTTTGGTTTTTACAAATTCCCGAAACTTCCATTTATCTGGAAATGCCCTAATTTCGCCATCACATTTGAGAGACACTTTTGCTGGATATATAATTCTTGTTTGGCAGTTTTTTCCTTCAAGGCTTTATATGTGCCATCCCATTGCCTTCTTGCCTACATGGTTTGTACTGAGTAGTCTGAGCTTAGTCTTATTGAGTCTCGTTTGTAGATGACTTTTTGTTTATCCCTAGCTGCTCTTAAAATTCACTTTATCTTTGGTTTTGGCAAATTTGATTATCTTGGTGAATTTCTTTTGGGATCTACCTGGTGTGGACTTCCATGAGCTTCTTGTATAGATATCTTCTCATGTTTCATGATATCAGGGTTGTTTTCTGCCTACGTATCTTCAACAATTCCCTCTGTATTTTATGTTATCCCCCCTGTTCTGGTACTCCAATCTCTCGTAGATTATTCCTCTTAATAGAGTCCCACTGCATAATTCTTAGGGTGTCTTTATTTTTAAAAAATTCTTTTATCTGATTTTTCCTCAAAAAAGTTGGTATGAAGTACTTTATCTTCAGTCTCACTAATTCTATCTTCCACTGCCTCAGTTCTGCTCCTATGACTACTATTGAGTTGTATAATTCTGAAATTTTATTGTTAATCTTTTGGATTCCTGTTTGCTGTCTCTCTATGGATTCTTGCAGCCTGTTCAATTTGTCATTATGGTCTTGTTTAACCTTCTGAAATTCCTCTGTTGGTTTGTCTGTGTGTTCCTTGGCTTGTCTGTGTTTTGCATGATCTCCTTCCTGATCTCCTGAAGAGCTGTGTGTATTAATCTTTTGAATTCTACCTCTGGTAATTCCAAGAAGTTATCTTCCTCCAGGAGGTTTATTGATTCTTTGTTTTGGTCACTTGCTGAAGCCATCATGGTCTGCCTCATTATGTGATTTGATAATGAGTGTTGTCTCCGAGCCATCAATTAGTTTTTATACTTATTTATTTATTACCGCATCCTAGCTTCTTGTTTTGCTTTGTTTTGTTATGCCCAAAGAGGCTGGTCGTATGAGCTACTTTGATTATTGGTGTCTTTGAAACTGTGACGTTCCATCACGAGGTGGTTAAGAGCTGTTAGTAGGTTTGTGAGCTCAGGTGTCCATTTACTTTTCTTATGTGGATTCAGCTCAGTTATCCAGGATTTCGGTCACCGAGTGTGTGGTGCAGGCTCTCACCTACAGTCCTAGATGGGCAGGGGTGATTGGATTAAGCATAGGTAATGGGCTGCAGCAGGATGTCATTTTCTGAGCAAGGCAGGAGGCTGATGGCTGCCCCTGAGTGTCTGGGTAGAAGACATGTCCCTGTTCCCTAGGATCCATAGTTGGATGGGCTTTGCAACCGGACTTTGGGCACCCAGTTGTGTTGGTTGTAAGGACTGGGAGGCAGCACTTATTCTCGGACCCCTGTCACGGGTGGCTAGTTGGAGTGGGTGGCGCTACCAGTCCTCAGGCCCCTGATGTATGTAGGTGAAGACCCTGCTTAGTGGAAAAGCCGGTGTCAAATATCATGAATCTGCCACTCTCCCTTATTGCTGTTGCAGTTGAAAATAGACTTCAGGTATATACCCTGTTATACTGTGCTATTAAGGGCCTAGACTTTTGAAATGTGCCCACACAGATCTGTGCAGTGGTTAAAGCCATTCGATATCCATGGGCCTTTTATGCCTGTGGCTAGGCAAAGGGGCTGTGTCTACCATGAGTTCACGGGTTACGGGAGCTCCAGATTATTTTTTTCCTGTTTGCTAATTAGTTCTCTCTCCAAAGCCAAGAAAATGCCTTGGGCCATGCAACAGGTCCTACTTCCATCCCAGGGGGTGCAACAATCGCTGAATCTGAACCAGGACCAGAGCTGAGCATGGAGGGCCAGGTAAATGGGAGAGAGGTACTTTCCAAAAGGGGGAAGGGTTTTTTTTGATCCACATGGTAGGTTAGATGCTTGTCCTTATCCTCCACAGACTGAGTGCCGCTTCTCCCTGGTACTGGAGGCTTAAGCAGGCTCTCCGCTGCTCATTTTCTCCCAATGTGGAAAATGCATCTTGAGCGCTACTGCTTGCCTCAGCCTGTATGTGCCAGCTGATGCAGCCTGCAGGGTACCGGTCAGGTCAGATTCAGCAAATCCTCGCTGCTTCTGGATGGTCTCTCCCCCCACCATTCTGCTCAATCCAACTCCTCAACTTTGTCTTTGATGTTCAGGGCTCCTAGATGGCCATATGTAATGAATTTACTTGTTTCTTTCTAGTCTTTGTGTTAAGAGGAACCACAGGAAGCATCTGACTAGTCTGTCATCTTGGCACTGCCTCTAATCGTTTTTATAACTCCATAGTATTCCATTGTTTGCATGTACCACAATTTGTTTATCCATTCCTCCGTTGCTGGACAGTTAGGTTTTTTTCCGTCTTTTGGCTATTGTGGATAATGCTGCAAAGAACATAGGTGTGCGTATGTCTATTCATGTCACTGCTGTTAGATCCCTAAACCAAAAAAAACCAAACCCAGTGCCGTCGAGTCAATTCTGACTCATAGAGAGCCCTATAGGACAGAGTAGAACTGCCCCACAGAGTTTCCAAGGAGTGCCTGGTGGATTCGAACTGCCAACCCCTTGGTTAGCAGCCATAGCCCTTAACCACTACGCCACCAGGGTTTCTGTTAAATCCCTAAGAGTGGCATTGTTGAATCATAAAGTATTTCTATTTCTAGCTTTTTGAGGAAGTGCCATATCATATTCCATAGTGGTTATAGCATTTTACAATCCTACCAGCAATGTGAAAGTGTTCCAAACTCCCCACAGCCTCACCAGCATTTGTTGTTTTCTGCTTTTTTGATCAATGCTGTTTTTGCAGGGGAAAGATGATGACTTAGCTATTTAATACTGCTATAAAACATATACCCCAAGTGGGTGGCTTCAACAAACAGAAATTTATTCTGTCGCATTTTAGGAACCTAGAAGTCTGAATTCAGTGACCCAGCTCCAGGGAGAAGGCTTTCTGTCTGTGTCAGCTCTGGGTAAGGTCCTTGTAGACAATCTTACCTTGGTATAGGAACATCTTAGCACAGGGACCCTGAGTCTAAAGCACTCAGTCTGCTCCTGGCTCTTCTTGCTGAGTAGTAATGAAGTCCCTCTCTCTCTGCTTGCTTCTCTCTCCTTTTATCCTGAGGAAAGCTATTGCATCTTGCTCTAATGCCCTTTAACATAACCTAATGTTACCTCGTTAACCACAGTTGGATATTAGAATTTATAGCATAGGAAAATTACATCAGATCACAAAGTGGAGGAGAACCATACAATTCTAGGAATCATGGCCTAGCCAAGTTGACACATTTTTGGGGGGACACAATTCAATCTATGGCAGGTGGTATCTCATAGCAGTTTTAACTTGCATCTTCCTAATCGCTAATGCTTGCAAACAAATTTTCATATGTTTGTTGGCCGCCTGAATGTCCTCTTTGGTGAAGTGGCTGGATTTGTGTTTTAATTTTCAGTGTTGATTTTTTCTTTTAAAAAGTCTTTTATTGTTGTAAAAATATAAGGAATATATTTGCCAATTAAACATTTTTTCCATGTACAATTCCATAAAACCAAATATATCAGTCATATGCAACCACCATCAATATCTAGCACCAGATTTTCCATCTCCGTAAACAAGAACCGTGTGCTACCTAAACAATGAAACATCCCTTCCCCCCATCCGTCCTGCCCCTGGTAATCACTCTTCATCTCTGAGGTCAATACTTTTGCCTATTCTAGGTACTTCATGTCAGTGGTTGACTAATTTCACTCAACATAATGTTTTCTATTGCGACATGGGTCAGGACTTCATTTAGCTTGATGGCAGAGTAGTATTCCCTTGTATGTATGTACCACATTTTGATTATTCATTCTTCTGTTGATGGACATTTGGGTCATTTCCACCTTTTGGCTATTGGCATACATGTGCCTGCTGGTGTCACTGCTTTCAAGTGTCTTAAGAGTGGAGTTGCTGGGCCATATGGTAGCTTTATATTTAGTTTTTTTATATATATATAACTTTTTAGAACCTCCATAACCACTTTCCAGAGTGGCTATGCCATTTTGCATTGCCACCAGCAATGGAGGAGGGTTCCAGTTTTCTATATCCTTGTCAACACTTCTGATTTTCCATTTTCTAAACTTAGCCATGTTAGTGGGAGTGACAGGGTATGTCACCATGGTTCTGATTTTCTTCTCCCTAATGGATAGTGACGTGTAGCATGGTTTCATGTGCTTGTTGGCCATTTGCATATCCTCTTTGGTGAAATATTTATTTAGGTCCTTTGCCTATTTTTTGATTGGGTTGTTTATCTTTTTCATGTAAAGTTGTAGTAGTTCTTTCTATATCCTGGATATTAAACCTTTATCTGATATATGGGTCCCACACATTTTCTCCCATTCTGTAGGTTGTTTCTTCACTTTATTGATAAGGTCCTTTGTTGCACAGAAGTTTTTAATTTTGATGAGATCCCATTTACCCATTTTCTGCTTTGTTGCTTGTGCTTTTGTTGTCATATATAAGAATCTGTTGGAGACTAGGTCCCAGAACATTACCTCTATGTTTTCTTCTAAGGCTTTTATGGTGTTAGATTGTACATTTAGGTCTTTGATCCATTTTTAATTAGTTTTTGTACATGGTGTAAGACATGTATCTAACACCAATCTTTTGCGTGTGGAAATCCAGTAGTTGTCCCAGCAGTGTTTATTAAAGAGACGATTCTTTCCCCATTTGATGAATTTAGCAGCATTATAGAAAATTAATTCACCGTATATGTGTGAGCTTAACTGTGGATACTCAATTCCATTCCGTTGGCCTATATGTCTATGACTATACCAATACAAGAGTGTTTTGATTACTGCAGCTTTATAATCTGTTTTGAGATCAGGAAGCAAGAAACCTCCTACTCTGTTCTTTTTTGAGATTGCTTTGGCTGTTGATGGTCTTCTGCAGTTCCATATAAATCTGAGGATTGGCTTTTCCAGTTCTGCAGAGAAGGCTGTTGGAATTTTGATAGGGATTTCATTGATTGCTTTCTGTATTATTGACATCTTGACAATATTAAGTCTTCTGATCCACAAACAAGGAATGTCTTTTCATTTGTTGAGGTGGTCTTTAATTTCTTTCAGTAGCATTATACAGTTTCGGGTGTATAGGTCTTTCACCTCTCTCATTAATTCCTAAGCACTGTATTTGTTTTGATTACTGTAGCTGGATAGTATGTTTTGAAATTGCGAAGTGTGAGTCCTCTTAATTTCTTTTTCTTTTTCAAGATTGTTTGGGCTATTTGGGACCCCTTGCAATTCCACATGAATTTGAGACTCAGCTTTTCCATTTTTGCAAAAAAGGACCATTGGAATTTGTAATGGATTGAATTGTTTCTCCCCAAAATATGTGTTGTAAATCCTAACCGCTATGGCTGTGTTTATAATCCCATTTGGGAATGGATTGTCTTTATTATGATAATGAGAAAGGATTAATGTAGGGTGTATCTTAAGTCGATCTCTACTGAAATATGAAAGAGATTGAACAGACAAGCTAAAGAAACTGAGATGGGGGAGAGAGATGCCATGCCATATGAAAATCACCTAGCAACAGAAGCTCGAAGAGAAAAGGACCTTCCTACACGGCCATCAGAGAAAACCTTCCTGTGTAGCTGGAACCCTGAATTCAGACTTGTAGCCTCCTAAAATGTGAAAAAATAAAATTTTGTTTGTTAAAGTCACCTACTTTTTTTTGTAGCATTTCTGTTATAGCAACACTAGATAACTAAACAGAATTGGTACAGGGATTACCTTGAACTATAGATTACTTTGTGTAGTATTGACATCTTAAAAATATTAAGTTTTCCAATCTATAACGTGAAACGTTCTTCCTTTATCCGGTTCTTCTTTCATTTTCTTCAGCATCATTTTGTACTTTTCAGTGTACAAATCTTTCACTTCCCTGGTTAACTTTATCGCAAGGTATTTTATTCTTTTTTATAGTTTTAAATGCAATTGTTTTCTTTAAATCCTGTTCAGATTGTTCATTGCTGGTGTATAGAAACCGCACTTACTTTTATGTGTTGATCTTCTTATATATTGCAACTTTGCTAAATTCATTTATTAGCTGCACTATTTCCGGTGTATGTGTTTGTGACTGTGGCTTCTTTGGGATTTTCTACATACAGGATCATGTCATCTGCAAATAGGAATAGTTTTATTTCCTCCTTTCCAATTTGGATACTTTTCTTTTCCTCTTTTCTTTTCCTTGCCTATTAGCTGTGGCTAGAACTTCCAGTACAATGCTGAAAAGCAGTGGTGAGAGCAGGCATCCTCGTGTGGTCCTGACCTTAGATGCAGAGTTATCAGTCTTTTACCATTGAGTATGATGTGAACTGTGGGTGTTTCATAAATGCCCTTCATCACATTAAGTAAGTTCCTTCCTGTGCCTAGATTTTTGACTGATTTTCTCATGAAAGCATATTGGGTTTTGTCACCTGTCCTTTGTGCATCAGCTGAGATGATCGTGTGGTTCTTTTCCTTCACTGTATTACGCTGATAGATTTCCTGATGTTGAACCACCCTTGCATTCCTGGGAGAAACCCCACTCAGTCGTGGATACGGTTTGCTAATATTTTGTTAAGGACTTTTATCTCTGTGTTCATTAGGGATATTTGCTTGTAGTTTTCTTGTAGTATCCTTGTCAGGATAATGGTGGCCTGATAAAATGAGTTAGGAAGTGATCCGTCCTTTTTTGGGGGGGAGTGTTTGAGACATATTGGTGTCAAGTTTTCTTTAAATGTTTGATACTCTTCCCCACTGAAGCCATCTGGTTCTGGGCTTTTGTTTGTTGGGAGGTTTTTGATTACTGATTCAATTTCTTCACGTGTTATGGAATTGTTGAGATTTTTTATTCTTCTTGAATCAATATGAGTAATTTGTGTGTTTCTAGGAATGTGTCTCATTCGTCTAGGTTATCTAATTTGTTGGTGTACAATTGTTCCTCGTTTTCTCATATATTAATTTGCATTTCTGTAAATGCAAATACATCCTGTTGTAATGTCCCTACTTTCATTTCTTGCTTTAGTAATTTGTACCTTCTCTTTTTTTGTCAGTCAAGCTACTGATTTGTCAATTTGATTGATCTTTTCAAAGAACCGACTTCTGATTTTGTTCATTTTGTTCTATAGTTTTGCTATTCTGTGTATCATTTATCTCTGCTTTGATCTTTGTTATTTCCTTCCTTTTGGTAGCTTTGGAATTAGTTTGTTCTTCTTTTTCTAGCTTCTCAAATTGTAAAGTTGCCTTATTGATTTTTTTCCCATGTAAGCATTTACAACTATACATTTCCCTCTAAGCCCTGCCCTTACTGCATCTCTTAAGTTTTGAGGTGTTGTTTTCATTTTGTTTGTCTCTCAGCATTTTTTTATTTCCTTTACTTTCTTCTTTGACCACTGGTTAATAATGTGTTGTTTAACTTTCATATGTGTTTGTACTTTCCAGTTTTTTTTCTGTTACTGGTTTTCTAGTTTCATTCCATGTGGTCAGAGAAGATGCTTCGTATGATTTTAATCTTTTCAAATTTATTGAGATTTGTTTTGTGACTGTTATGAATTGAGTTGTGTCTCCCCAAAATATGAATTGTAAATCTTAACCCCTATTCCTGTGGTTATAATCCCATTTGGAAATAGGTTTTCATTGTTATATGAATGAGGCAGCATTTAGTGTAGGATATATCTTAAATCAATCTCTTTTGAGATATAAAAGAGCAGGTTAAGCAGGTGACCAAGCCAGCAAACAGAGATGGGGGAAGTTAGATGCCACACCACATGACATCTCCACGGAACCAAGAAACAGGAGCTGAAAAGAGATAAGGACCATCCCGCAGAGTCAACAGAATCTTCCCCTATAGCTGTCACCGTGAATCACACTTCTAGCCTCTTATATTGTGAGAAAATAAATTTGTTTGTTAAAGCCACCCACTTAAGGTATTTCCGTTATAGCAGCACTTGATAAGCAAGACAATGACCTAGTATATGATCTGTCTTGAAGACTAATCTGTATTCACTGGAGAAGAATGTGTGCTCTGGTGTTGGGTGGAGTGTTCTATCTATGTCTGTTAGGTCTAGTTGGTTTATAGTGTTGTTCAAACCCTCTATTTCCTTATTGATATTCTGTCCACTAGTGAAATAACTAGGACTGTACAACTATTTCTCTTTTCAATTCTGTCATGTTTATTTCATCTATTTTAGGACCTGTTGTTAGGTACATTTGTAATGGTTATATCTTAACGAATTGACCCTTCTATCAGTATATAATGTCCTTGTGTGTTTTAAGGAAACCCCGGTGGCGTAGTGGTTAAGTGCTACGGCTGCTAACCAAAAGGTCAGCAGTTTGACTCTGCCAGGCGCTCCTTGGAAACTCTATGGGGCAGTTCTACTCTACTCAATAGGGTCACTATGAGTTGGAATCGACTTGACAGCAGTGGGTCTGTTTTAACAGATTTGACCTAAAGCCTATATTGTCTGCAATTAATATAGCCCTCCAACTTTTTTGGTTACAATTTACGTGGAATATTTTTTTCCATCCTTCCAGTTTCAACCTGTTTTTGTTTTGGATCTAAAGTGTTTCTTTTACAGACAGCATATTGACACATAAAAATGTAGGGAAAGAGGTCTTGACCTAATGTACAAATGGGCATAACTAGTATATACAGAGCAGTTGAAGTCATGCAAGTGGCTGTGAATGTGTGGAATGAGACAAGAATACGGCCAAGGACACAACCTTGGGGCACCCTTACATGGAGACTGGGGACAAGTCACTCAACCTTAGTTTTTTCATTTGTAACAGGTGACTTTTTTGCACCCTGATGTCCTCTCTGCAGCCCTGGTGGCATTGTGGTAAAGAGATTGGCTGCTAACCAAAAGGTCCACAGTTCAAATCTACACTCTTTGGAAACCCCAAGGGGCAGTTCTGCTCTGTCCTTTGTGATCACTGTGAATCAGAATGGACTCGAGCATTGTTGCACACACTTATTTCAGAGTGTTGTATCTGAAGGCTGTGAGGCCAGGGATCAAGTCTATGATTTGTCATAGCAGACAACAGGTGCTCAGTAAGGGTTTGTTGAGTAAATAAATATCAGTGTTGACTGGTTGTGCGCTCATTTTACATTTGATCAACTTAAGAGAGACATCAGTTGTGAGATTCTTTTTTAAATATTATCCATTTTAGTTGATAACGCATTTTCTGTAGTGAGTTTAATGTCACAGTTAAGATTTCTTAAAGAATTGTATCTTTCCACAGGCAAGGCTTTCTTTCCATGGAGGATGGTATAACGGAATTCCTCGGGTTCTTGTCCTCCCCTACTAGCCAATGGTAATAAGACAGATGTTAGTTTCAAGGGAAACAGAAAGAGGCAATTTATTGTCATGCATTCCTTGTCTGCAGACAATAAATTGCCACTTTCTGTTTCCCTTGAAACTAGCATCTGTCTCATTTAGGTCGGGTAATCGGACAGGACAAGAACCCGAGGAATTCAGTTACAAATCCTGGCGACTCTGCTGGAACCTGTGGACCCTGAAACCTGCGCGGTAAGTATCTGGACCCCTGAAGCCCCTTAAAGCATGCCCTGATCTTGTTTGATTGGTAAGGCATTTCGGGTGGCCACCGTGATCCCCGCTCCAGGATGAGGTCCACCGGTTCCCACCTTAGCTCAGGAACAGGAACTGGACGGGAGCAGGTTAGAGTCCCTCCCCTAAATTAAGGTAAGTGTGCTCAGCCAGGTTGTTCCACTGGTCTTGGGGGTTAGAGTCCCCCAGGGGAACTAGGCAAGAAGAGGGTGGCAAAAGCACAGACCTAAGACCAGACCCTAAGGGTTAAAGCCTCATTAGAAAATGAGGGAAGTAGGGGTCATGGCCCCTGGGACCCATCTTCAGCCTAGCTGGGGTCCCTCACTGCATTGGTGACCTGAGGGTTAGAGTCCCTCTGAGTCATCTGTGGTCACCGTATTGGTAACCAGAGGGTTCGAATTCCTCTGTCTTTCAGAACACTCTTCTCTGTCTGCTCTCTATCCTTTATTTTCCTTCTCTTTCCTCTCCAAGTGGAAAAGGGTGGCTTTTCACTCCTAGGTAAAATGTAAGCCCAAGAAATACCAACCTTAGCAGTGGGCATAGGTTAGGAACTGTGGTAACTTAAAACCTAGTAGTGGTAAATACTTAAAGGAAATGGGGAACAAAAGTTTGATACCTTGTGACTCCCCTTAGGGGTGTGTCATAAAAAATTGTGATTTTTTCAAATCTGAGGGAATGAAGAAGGAAAGCTAATTTTCTCATGTAATATTGCTTGGCCCCAGTATTGTTTAGGGGACCAAGTAAGGTGGTCAGTGACTGGGTCACTGAACGGCAACACCATTCTTTAGCTAGATTTATATTGTACAAGAAATGGTAAGTGGGATGAAAAGCGTTATGTGGAAGCCTTCATGTCATTGCATAATGTTAAAGAAACTCAGGAGGCTTGCAAAATCTGTGTACAAGAGGAAAAGGAAACGTCCACCGAGCTGCCAATAGTGCTAGTGGTGGAGGACTGTTTCAGCCTCAGCAGCGTGTCTGTCTACAGCCCTCCTCCCTGACCTGCACCTGGCGGGGGAGGGCAGCTGGGTCGAGAAGGAGTGGGTCGGTGAGAGGGGCTGAGAGCATACTCCAGCTCCCCTTCTTGGCCACTGTTGTTTCCTGGAGCGGGGTGGGGGGTGGGGAGTGGTGGAGAATCGAACAGAAAAGCAGGGCCGTTCAAATGGCCTGGGAATCTTCCTTAGCTGTCACCCCACACAAGGGAGGGCACCGTATCAAGGGATACATGTGGCCCAGGATGCCACAGAGCCAGGACAGAGGCAACAGGGAGGGCCAGCCTGCAGCTCGTATCCCTTCTGCCAAACAACTCCAGTGGCAGACAGGGGCCGGGTTCGGGTTCGTGTTCCCCTTAGTACAGCAAACCTGATTAACTAGAAGAATTATACCCTGGGATATCTCGAGAACCTGAAGAAAATGTATGAACTGTTTACTACCATCATTAACTCTTTCGATCTCACATGGGCAGACTGTCAGTCTCTCTTCAGCACCCTCCTCTCCCCAGAAGAGAGGCAGATGATCCTAGACAGGGCTGGAGAGGAAGCCCAGAGATCACATGACGTTCAGCCAACCAGACATGCAGTTGACAATATCTCTGCCTCAGAGAACTCTGCTGGGATCACAATCACGCAGCAGAGTATGGTATGCTCACCTGCTATCCGGACTGTCTCTTAGTGGGCTTTAAAAATGGAGTATCTAAGCCCTTAAATTGGAGTAAGATATGTGAAATTAAAGAGCAGAAAGAAGAGTTATCTGGCTCCATGGTGCAATGGATAGCGCATTGGACTTCTGGCCAGATAGAGGCACTCAAAATTATGGGTTCAAATCTCACCAGAGATGTCAAGATGAGGATCCTTTAGCTTTCCTCAAAAAAGATTTATAGTGTCTTTAGGCAATATACTAATCAGGATACCTAGTTGAGTTGGCGTTCAAGGCCTATAGCAACAGGGAAGACAAAGGCAGAAAGCGCCAGCCTGCCTTACTAGCAGCAGCAGGACAGAATAGGCTCCCTGAGAGGAGAAGACCTGTGGGCCCTAGCAGGGCCCAACACCGGCTCCTACTGGGAAAGAACCAGTGTACATATTGTAAAAAGGAGGGCCACTGGAAAAGAAAATGTCCCAAGAAACAGAGTGGGGAATGAGTAACTCAAATGTCAGCCCTTGCTCTGGAGGAAGACTCTGACTAGGGTGGACCAGGGGCAGGACCTCCACCTGAGCCTCTGGTTATCATGAATGTGGAGGAAGAACCTACTCAATTTTCTAGCCACCCCTGTCCCCACTCTGCTCCTGGGAGACCGCATCCACCATGACTGTCCAGACAGTGGACCTGGCCTATGCCAGCCACCCAGACCTCCCTGTTGGTGACCTGAGGATTTGAGTCTCTCTGTGGTAGCTTCATAGAGGGTGGCCAAAAGGGGCTGGCTACGCAGTCGTCAGCCACACCCAGGACCTCCAACAAACGCTCTCCCAAAGGGAACCTCAACCCAAAAAGCCGAGCTGGTTACAGTGATCCAGGCTTTGTTGCTGGCCAAGTCCCCAAGGGGGCGATCATGTATACAGATTGGAAGCATGTCAGTCTTACATGCACACGGGGAACTGTGGAAAAGGGGAGGCTTTGAATTCTGCTGGTAAAGAAATCAAACACAGCCAACAGATTTTTCAGCCTCTTGAGGGAGTGTTACTCCCTTCTGCTCTGGCTGTGGGACACTGCAAAGACATCAGCAGGAAGTTACAGCAGTGGCCCAGGGCAAATGAAGGGCCAACTTAGAGGCCAAGTGGGCGGCAAGGACAATGACCCCAGTAGTAGTGGCCGCCCTCTTTCCACACCCTAGCCTGCCACAAGCCACAGAAGACCCTGATTACAGTGACACAGACCTTTATATGGCCCATTAATGAAAAAGGATAAGTGACTCTGTATGAGGGATGGAAGACATCCTAAAGCACCTACATGAGGCCACTCAATACGGGCGGGAAATGATGTATGATCGGGTAAAGAGACACTTTGTCAGCCAGAATTTGCAGGCTATTTTCAGAGACATTATTAGACAGTGTGTCACCTGTCAGAAAAGCAACCCTAGGACATTCTCAGCAGTGCTGGAGGGCACCAACTACCAAGAATATGTTCCAGGAAATGATTGGTAGATAGACTTCATTGAGATGCCCCGGGGTCCAGGTGATTACAAGTATCTGCTGGTGTTTGCAGACAGCTTTTTCCAATTGCATCGAAAGCATTCCCCTGCAGGACTGAGAAGACCACAGAAGTTGCCAAAAGCCTACTCGAAGACATCATCCCCAGGTTTGGCCTTCCCCCAACCATTAGGAGTGGACACTACCAGAGGGTTTAAGTCTCTCTATGATCGGCTCTGTTGAGGTTTCGAGTCCCTACCTGTTCTGCTCAGGTCACACAGCTTGTGGCCCGACAACTAAGGATTAAGTGATGTTTTCACAGTGCCTGGAAGTTCTAGTCCGGTAGAAAAGTAGAGTGAATCTGACTGTGGAAACCTATCTGACCAACCTTTCCCAGAAGATTGAATTAACATGGGTGAAGATCCTTCCCTTGGCTCTGTTCAGCATCAGGGTTGCACCTCAAACCGAACTTCAGGTAAGCCCTTTTGAGCTTATGTATGGGCATCCCCAACTCTGTACCTTTTGGGAGGTCTTAAATACTTTGGGTCCTGAAAACACCCTGGAGGCTAAGAACATACACAAGCAAGGCTAGGTCATTATTGAACAATATTTGCATTCTATGGCAGGGGTCCTTGACTGTCTTTACAAATATGCGGCGTGACAGACACCTCCACAGCCTGAAGTGTCTCTCTGCATCAAGACCTGGAACACTCCAGACCTGGCAGGAAAAATAGAAGGGACCTTTTGAGGTGTTGATGTCAAACGCCCCCTCCCCACACCCACACTGCAGTCAAGGTCTCCAGAAGCGGAGTGTCGATCCACCACTCCCATATTAAACCAGCTCCTACTGCCAATATCGACCAACAAACCCTGCAAAACAGTAAGAATTGGCAGGACAGTGATAATTGGAAGACTCAAGCTTTAGGTGATTTAAAGTGATAGACAATTGTGCCAGTTGATTGTCACCCCCTGGTGACTGTGGGGTTGTTTGCCTTATTGGTAGTTTATTTTCTGGCTCTGGCTTTGTATGGCCTGGTGTCTGTTCCCTGCTGGGCTCAGTGACCGACTGTCACCTAGCTCTGTTCATGGCTCTGTTCACGTTTGCCATCCACATGCCTATGGTTGCAATGGAAATTTTGACTGGCAAACTGTCCGGGGCCTCGCTGACTCCAGTGCTGAAGCCCTGGACTGTTGGAGTGCGACAGCTTGTTTACAGGCTGGTCTGGCCAGCCAGGTCTGCTGCATGGGGGCACTTGCTGGGGAGGGTGTCCAGGAATTACCCAAGGGCTTTTAGTTTGCTCTTTGGCTGTTTCTTGCCCAGCCCCAGAGGGCCTGCACCCGAGGCACGCTTGATTGCCTCCAAGGTGTTTTTGCAATGCTGCAGGAGAGAGAGCCAGGGCCCAGAATGCTGAGTGTGCCTGGCCCCGAAATCACAGAGCAGCGCTTGGGTCCAGTGGGCTGGCATAGCCTTCGGTGGCTGCGCCATCGCTGGGTCTGTGTCTGCCCCTGGTTAATGTATCTGGGTGTGTGGGTCCCGCTCGAGCCCAGGTGGCCACAGCCTGCTTGTCGTGTCTGGGCTATGGCTGGGCGATTCCTTGCATCGACCCTGTCACTACCACCAGTCAGTGTTCTCCAGGATTTTTATCCACTTCAGTTTCCAGTGTCCACTTACACCAGGCCTCTAACTGAACCTCAAGAAATAAACAAAAGAGAGCACTAGGTTTAATCTTGACTGGGACAGTTGTAGTAATAGGGCTCCTGGCTCCTTGGGGAGGATCTGCGTATCATGAAGCCACTCTCCATAATCTGACTTTGTCTATAGGAAATACTGTGTAATCCACTGCTGGAGCCATCGACGATCAACAAATGAGCATTGACTTTCTGCCAAGGGTGGCCTTAGAGCATCATGTAGTTTGGGCTACTTGCTAGCTGAATAAGCAGGCGTTTGTGCAGTAGCCAACACCTCTTGCTGCACTTACATCAACACCTCTGGAGAGGTGGAAATAAACGTGAAGAAAGATTTACAAAGAAAGCTGAGGAGGTAGAATGTGACTATTTAATAACAGCGACAGGAATCAGGGTCTTGGAGGGAAGGCTCCGGCACCTCTGGAATTGTATCCAGTGGCCGGAAGCTTTTAGAGGGTCGCCGCCGACGACGCGGAGGCCGAGGAATACGTGGTGCCTGCAGCTTAGGAGGCTTACATGGCTGGTTGAGTGGGGCAAGTGGACCACATGTATGAGGGGGAGGGGGACCCCAGCCAGGTGGGGGAGGCCAGAAGGGCGGGTTAGGGGGTCGCCAGACACGTGGGGGAGGGGCGTGCCACGTGGGTGGGGGAGGAGCCTGCTGGCCTGGTGCAGGTGGTGGAGGCCAGAAGGGTAGAGAAGACGAGCACTCTGGTGGAGGCTTCATAGCTTTGCAGGGTGTACAAGGAGGTGGAGACTCCGGCCAAGCCTTGTGAGGCCAGCTGGGAGGAGGCCAGGAAGGGTTTAGGGCCGGTCCAGAAACAGGGCTGGGAGGAGGGAGGGGAGGGTGTAGTAGAGGACCCGGAATACTGCTGGGAGGAGGAGGGGGAGGCTCTGGCCGAGGTTTGGGAGGAGGACAGAGAGGGGCTGGCCCAACTTTAGGAACATGGGTAGGAGGAGGAAGAGGAGGGCCTGGCCCAGTTTTGGGAACACGGGTGGGAGGAAGAGGGGGAAGTTCTGGTCCAATTTTGGGAACATATCTTGGAGGAGGCGGCAAAAGACATGGTGAAGGGTCAGTCCAAGGCTGGGGAAGACATCTGGGTGGAGCTGGTGGCCCACCGCCCATGGGTACTGATGGAGGGCATCTGATGGGGCAGCGTGTGGCCGATCCTCCTGGGCCAGGAAGAATCCCCGCTGAAGCCCGCTGACCCTGCAGAATAGAAGCAGTTTCATTTTTAAAATACTTCAATAGGACAGACCAAAAAACTACAAATTATAAAAGCTGAAACATAATGCTGCAAGCAGGTGTCCGCACCTGGCACCTTCCCCTTCACCAGGTCTCAAAAGAGCATTGGTGCCAGAAAGTTCTATCCCTCCTGCTGATCCCACTACAGTTTACAGGGTGGTAAATGGTGCAACCAGAAAGTGAGAAACAGAAACTAGATTGAGTAAGTCAAAGTGCACAAGAAACTTTGAGATCATACGTAGGAGTAAGGAAGGAAGAGAGGAAGCCAGACCCCTCCTGGGCCTGTCACCTAGAGTCCAACCAAGCCTTTGGTAAAAAGGAGGAAAGCGCCCCCAAACCCTCAACACTGGAGTGAGGACAGAACTGAGTGTTCAGAGCCCCAGAAATAACTGTCAAGAAGTTGATACAGTGGTGGTTACAGCACCGTTTAGAAAGCCCTGTTCTTCCATTCTGTGGTGTTTTCATGAAGCATTTGTTCACTCTCTCTGTGCAGAAACACATACACTCTTCTCTAGACAACATAGAAAGCCTGGTTTCTGGGTCTTTCCACTTGACATTACATTAAGAGCATTTTCTGTGTTCTGAAATGTCTTTGAAGCATATGACTTTTAGGAGCTGCCTCCACTGTGAGGATTTACAGTAGTTCCACCATCCCTCTACCATGAGTGATTCAGTTTGTTGCCATATTTTCGCTGTAATCCATCCTGTTCCACTGAATGTTGTCTCACCAGGTCTTTGGATGCGCGGTGGTCGTTTCATTAGGGGAGATGACTAGACATGGGATTGTGCTGAATAAAAGGCTGTATTTCTAAGGCTTCGGGTAGACATTGCATTTCAGGATGGTTGTGAGAATTCACAATTGTACTACCAGTGTGTGAAAGGGGCCCCAGAAGAGTTAATATTTAATTCCTTTGATAGAAAGAATTTATCAATTAAAAGTTTTCTCATTGAAGTTATATAGTTGTCTTATTCACTGATTCTTCACTAAAAAAGATGAGACTGTTGTACAAAGTTAGCTTTGGTTTCACTCATCAATTTGTGTTCTCATTAGTAGTTTAAAGGGAAATCCAATAATAGGCCTGTGAGTGTAAGAATTCCTGATTATTCATGATTCAAAGCATATGTATAAACCAAAAGAAACCCAGGCCTGGTGGCGTAGTGGTTAAGAGCTAAGGCTGCTAACCCAAAGGTTGGCATTCCAGTCCACCTGCTGCTCCTTGGAAACCCTATGGGGCCATTCTACTCTATCCTGATTATTCATGATTCAAAGGATGTGTTTAAGGTATGTTAAAATACTCACCGAACGGACAGTGCGGAGAAAGAGTATTGCTAAAATAGCAATAGCCAGAAAGAGGAACATCTGTATAAGTTTTTGGACCGGCCCAGGAAAACAATTGTCAATGAGCTGAAAGAGCAATATTGAAAGTCACAAGAAGCCTCAAAGGAATGGACAGTATAGCAGTCACAGGGAATCAGGGACAGAAACCCCAAATCAGCCTCCAAGAACCATCCCCACCCATCAGATATCTCCAGTGGATTTCTCTGCTTCCTGGAAGGTTGGCAGCTGGCCACCTGGTGTTTCTTCTGAGTCTGGCAGTGTTTGTTAGAGGTTGTGAGTGTGCTTTCTCTAAATAGGGCTCAATCTCTGGTTCCCCAGAGGCTCTACCTGCCCTTGTGTCTAATGCTGAATCACACTTTTCTCATGGATACAGCTTAAAGACCAGCACAAGGCAAAAAAAAAAAAAAAAAAAAATACACCCCAGGAAATCATTACAGAGATGCCTTTATTCAGAATTAATCAACTTTTAGGGTTTGAATAAAAGCAAAGCAGTGACCATGTAGATGACACTAACAGTGTTAGGTTTCTCTAAGATCCTTGATTTTAATTCTATTCCACTCGTTTGTGAATGCAGACAGACTTCTGAGGATGTTCGGACTGTCCTGATACCTGATCTGGAGAGATGTCTTTAGGTTTAACTGTTTGTTCTTGAAAACCCATTATTTTCATTCTAAATGTTTCCTTCAAGACAGTGTGTTCAACAGAGATATGCATTCGACAGAATATGATTCAGCAATAGAAACGAATGAATTATGGAACCAGGCAAGAATAATTCACCATGAACTTGCAAAATGGAAGTATAACCTGGGACAATGCTGTGAAGGTGCTGCTTTCTGGGTTTTTATTTAAAGGGCCATGTCCTAACAGGAAAAACCAGCCCCCAAAGTCTCTTTCCAAGGTAAAGGATATGAACAATGTGGTATATTCATATATAGACCTTCTACTCAGCAATGAAAACGAAGCAACTATTAGGACACCAAAAAAACATCCTGGATAAATCTAAAAATGATTCTGCTGACTTAAAGAATCCTGAATAAAAAGAAAAAGTGAATCTTGTATCCTTCAATTACATAAAAGTTCTATAAAAATGCAGATCAGTGGTTGGAGGGGGGTGGCAGAAATGGAGGGAGAAGACAGAATGAATTAAAAGAATCAGCAGGAGTGTTTTGGGGGTGAGGGTTAGGCTCATTATCTTGACGATGGTAGTGGTTTCATGGCTGTATACCACACATCAAAATTCAACAAACTGCATACTTTAATTAGGTGCTGATTATTATACATCACTTATACACGAGCTGTAGGAAAAAAGATTAGATACACAAACTGTTATAGTTTTTTTTTCCTTGACCAAAAGAATATTGCAAGTATTTTAAAAAAAGTCAACAGGATATAATTTGTGAATTTGTAAGCCAGTTTAGAATTGAGAAAAAAATATACACTTACATTATATGGGAATCCTGGCACTTTACAGTTGTTAACAGTATACCCAGCCTGTATGAAAGCATGAAAAATAATAAGAATGAAAGTTCTGTATTAAAGAGAGTATATTTGAGATAAATATAGATATATAGTTATGGCCATAACTAGGAGAGATAGATAGTTGCCATCATAAATTCCTATTCCAGTAAAAACTACAGAATACTGTTAATATCAAGTTTCTAAAACCATTGACGTTTTCTTTCAACATTCATTTTTATTCTGAACCAGGCCATGTCATGTCAGTGTTTTGAAGTCCATGAAAGATTTGCATAAAAGAGGAATCTTGTGTATATGATTAAAACTGTGACAATAGCAGCTAGTTAACAACACAATTCCAGATAGCTACTGACAAGAATTTACTTTCATATTTCTTAGTATTTCACCTAAACCAATGAGTAGGAACATAGAAACTAATACGTAAAGGAATACAAAAATTTCTGGAATGTATGGTCAAAACAACAAAAGGCAAATCTTGTTTCTTTAAAAACAAGATTGTACAAGTATTTTAGGAGAAAATAACTTTGGAATGGAATTCATACTAATCCACATGGAGGTTCAGTTTCATGCGGATTGAAATCTCTCTGGAAAGAAAACTCTGAGCTCCCTAACACTGTCATCTCAGCCTTCACAGCAGAGGTGACTACCCTGTGTGCTTTCAGGAAACACACTATCTTTGAGTAGCCACTGTCTAAAAGGGAACAGTAACTCTCAGCAGATTCATTAAAGAAGCAGATCAGATGCATGAAAAGGCCAAGGCCATCCTTTCCTCACTGGTCAAACACCCCAGTTCTGGGCACTCTTGTTCCATCTGGCTATGGTCAAGACGCTGGTGCCAGGAGTGCCCTACTACCGAAGTCAGCTTAGACAGGGGCCACTAAACACTGTGGTTCTGCTGGTCACCCTTTGTGCTGGACTGAGTCCCCCTCAATCACCCCAGGAAAAGCTGTTGTTTAAACTAGTGTGAAAGAGCCCAATAAAAGGTGAGAAAGTACAGCATGTTCAAGGATTACTCACATTTTCCAGTGGAGTAGCTGGTGGCCAGAGCACCAGGAACCAGAACAATACCCTTTGTGCCTTCATGTCCTGTCCCCTTGAGGAGACTCAGTGGTACAAAGGAGGAGTCGGGTAAGTGTGGGATGGGGACAGGGCCAATTGTGTATGAGAGTGTAACAAGGTGTATGGCCTGGAGGGGCAGGGGTGCTTGTTCTCCTGGGAGGGGGGGAAGGGGGGAAAGGAAGGGAAGGGAAAACGGTAGAGATGGCAGGAGTGGGATGGATGAGCGAGGACGCCACACAGGAGAGAAGTTGGAGGAGGTTTCAAAGTCAGTCAGTAGGTGAGCACGTCAGCAGGTCAGTAGGATGCAAGGAGCAGAAGAGTTGGACTCGCAGGATCAGTAGCCTTCTCCTGTCTGGTCAATGCCTTAGTAACCTGCATGGCTTATAAATTCTCCCTCGTCCAATCCCTGCCTTCGCCCCTGACGCATCACAATGCAACCTAAGCCTGAAACACCACAGGTAACCCACCATGTACCATCCCAGAGCAACTGCCATACCAACTACAGGTCCTCTCTGGGACCGTCAAGAAACTTGTGATTTATGGTCCATCCCAACCCATCTTCCTTGTCCCCCACATTCTGGGTTGTTCCCCTCTTTCCTGAGCTCTCAGAATTTCCCATCCTAAGTCTTGGCTACAAAACTTATAGCGTGAATGATGCCAGAGCTGTGAGTAGAAACAAACAGAAGCAGAGGTGGGGAGTTCACACCTCTGCCCTCTCTCTGCAACTCATATAATCAACAGACAAATGTCAGTGAGGATGTGGAACATTTGAATAGCAAACCGATATGTATGTATGTGTTTATCTCGTTATTCCTAAGAACTGTACAAGAAACATTATTTTCAAGCACACATGGTACATTTACCAAAATCACTCTATTCTGGACTTGACGCTCGTCTCCATCAATTTCAGAGGAATGAAATCACAGAGAACATACTCTTGTTTTCTGATCATAACGTAATTGTGCTAGAAATTATGATAAAGTGCTAACTAGAAACTCCTCATGTTGGAAATGGTAATTTACCCTTTTAAACAAAACACGAATCAAAGGAGAAATCTCAGGGATAAAGGAATATATATGGACTCAGTGATAGCAAAGCCAGACACAGAAAGACTTCACAAGAAATTAAAAAATGTAGAGCACTATCCCTTAAGGATATAGATGTAAAAATCCTCAATGCAAGTCCGGCAGCACATGCAAAGGATTAAACACTCCGAGTGAGAAGGATTTATCCCAGACATGCAAGGGTGATTTAACATAAAAATCAATGTAATAGACTACATTAATATCATGAAGCACAAAAGCCCACACATGATCATGTTAATTGATGCAGATAAAACATTTGAGAGTAACCAATACTCTCATGAAAAAAAAGTTCAGGAAGTTTGAACTCAGAGGGAACTTCCTCAGCATGATTAAGGCCATATATGAAAAACCCACAGCTAGCATTACACTCAGTGGTGAAAGACTGCAAGCTTTTCCCCTAACATCAGGAACAGGAAAAGGATCCTTGCTGTCAATACTTCTATTCAACTTCTATTGGAAGTTTAAGCCAGAAATGGTATAGAAATTGTGTAGAAATGGTAAAGTGGGTTCTGATGTTGGTACAGAATTGCAAGGAAACTCAAGTAGCCAAAATAATCTTGAAAAAGAAGACCACGTGGCAGGACTCTCATTTTCCAATTCCAAAACTTACTATAAAGCTTGAATAATCAAAACAGTGTGGTACTAGCATAGAGATACACGTATAGATCAATAGAACAGAGCATCCAGAATTGAACCCTTACCTATGAGGCCAATTGCTTTTCCACAAGGCTGCCAAGTCCATTCAACAGGGAAAGAAGAGACTTTTCAACAAATGACGCTAGGGGAACTGGGTATCACATACAGAAATTGATGTTGGACTTTTACCTCACCTCATGTACAAATATTAATTAGAAATAACCAATGATTTAATTGTAGGAACTTTAAAAGCCTTAGAAGAAAGCATAAGTGTCATTTTCATGACCTTGGATTTGGCAAAGGTTTCTTAGAAATGGCACCTAAAGCACAAGCAACTACCAAAGGAATAGAGAAATTGAATTTCATCAAAAGGAAAACTTCTTGTGCATCAAAGGATGTTAACCGGAGAGTGGAAAACAAATACAGAATGAGAGAAAATGTTTGTATATCATATATTTGATAAAGGTCTAGTAGATAAAGGGCTAGTATTCAAGTTATCGAGAAAAGTAAGGACAAAATCACAAACCACCCAGTGCAAAACTGGGCAAAGGAATTGACATTTCTCCAAAGAAGATTACAAATGGCCGACAGGCACAGGGAAAGATGCTAAACATTATTAGTCACAAACCCTACTGCACAAAGCCCTCAGTAAGGATCCCATATAGGTCTACAGTTACTGGTGCCTGCAGGCGCCCGACCCTTTAAATCTACAGAGCCCAAATCCCTGTCTCCAACTTGTCAAGAACCCGAGCCCTTCTCTGTCCTGAGCATTAGTAGCTCCAATTGCCCTAACCCCTCTGTTCTCTTTTTTCCAAGCCCCTCAGATAACCTTTGGACAATTCCTGGACAAACTGGGACTCCAGGGAAGGTGACTGCTGAATAGTTGGGCAAGTGTTCTATGCTGGTCCTCACTAACACTCTCTAACCACGTCGTAAACACACACACAGACACACACATTCACACTGACCACATGAAAATGAATGCAAAACACACAGAGATACTGCAAATGATTGTATATTCTGACAACACATCAACACTGAGAACTCACACATATTCTGACCACACTTACAGCCTGAATTCACACACTGACCACACATTCTCACGTTAGTCCACCTTAAAAACACACAGAACTCTGACAACAAGCACACACTCATTGCACACTGTCCCAGATCCCACATGTGCATACACCCAACTGACCATAGCAAACATACATACAAAGAGACCCTGAAATGACCATCTACCTTCTGATCATACCCAAGTATGAAAATCATATGCACACAACTTAACAGCATACGGACCCCAAGCACAATGACCATTCACTCCCTGGACACACACACAGACACAGACCACACACACACCCAGAGTGAACAAGGCACCTGGCTGTGCTTGTGTGGGCTTTGATCATGGGGCATCTCCCACCTCAGCATCATCATAGAAACCCAGAGAAGGGTGGGGAGTCAGGGGACACAGGGACAAAGCGCAGGAGACTGTGATGTTTGTCCTCATGAAGTACACATGAGCCTTCAGAGCTGGTTGTCACAGTAGCTTGTGAAACAGAAATAAGAGATCCAAGAGGATCAGAAATGATGCTTAAGAGGTCCCTGATAAAATACCCATTTCCAAATAAAGAATTTAGATATTCCACTCAAGCTCTGAGAATTCCTCAAGGAATTAACATGTTTTCATTTTAACGTGATGATGGAGAATTCTTCCTGAAGATCAATCAATATTGCTGGTGAAATTCTTATTTAAATGCTTCCCTATATAAAACTGGAATTAACCTAATTTTTGGTTTAAATATCACTTAGAATTGAGAATGTCCGTCATTCCCTGGGAGCATGGCTACCGCTGAGCAGTGGGCACAAAGTGACCATCCCTGCGTGCCCATAGCCGGCAGAGGGCGCCCCGTCGCCTCCTCTGACCGGCGGCGCCTGCAAGAGCTTCAGCCTGGTGGGTGGTGGGGCCGCTGGGACAGGAAGAAGAGCTTCGTTTCCACAGGACCCAGCGTCAGGGAGGCTCCCCCAACCCCCACTCCCCGAGGCTTTGGGACCCGAGAGTCAACAGTGAGTACAAAGCTTTCTTTTGGGGCCCTGAGTGCTGAGGAGAAGGGGCTTTGCTGTGGCTTCTCCAGGCCACCCATGGTGGAGCCTGAGATGAAAGGGAAGATGCAGGTCCCTGTGTACAGGGTGTTGTTAACTTTTTCATGGTTGTTTTACCTGTAGAAGGAGCTTGGTAGCGCAGTGGTTAAGCGCTCGGCTGCTAACCGAAAGGTTTCCGGTTGGAACCCACCAGCTGCTCAGCTGGAGAAAGGTGTGGCAGTAGGCTTCCTATAGATTACAGCTTTGGAAACCCTATGGGACAGTTCTACTCTGTCCTATAGAGTCTCTGGGAGTCGGAATTGACTTGATGGTAGTGGGTTTGTTTGTTTGGTTTTCACCTACTGGGACTTGGATAAACCCCTGGGAAATAGTAAAAAATGGAAAAGTAGATGTACTAATGTTATGTTAAGTTTAATTATTTTTCTTCATTAAAATATTAGAAATTACTCTAACTTTACTACCTTAGTTTTCATGAAAGCGTCGTTGCTTTAGTTGTGGTGGAGTGGATTCACTCTTGATTCGGGACCAGCCCATGTGTGCAGAAAAGAACTGCTCCTTAGGGTTTCCAAGGAGCTGCTGGTGGATTTGAACTGCCAAACTTTTGGGTAGCAGTCATAGCTCTTAACCACTGCAGCACCAGGGCTCCCATGGAAGCATAGTCATCAATAATATTTCTAAAATGTCCTTCTTAGTTTGTCTCGTTTTCAGTTGAGATAATTGCCGTGTTTAATGAGATGACCTCAAATAATTTGAAATTTCAGGTTTCCGAGCCATCTTTCATAGGACATGTTGTGACTGTTAATGTTGTAAGAAAAAATCACCAAGGCTTCTTCCAAGTTGGAATAATATTGTACTAAGCAGAATTTGTGAATCAGATATAGATGAACAAAGAACGGTGATATCGTTTTTAGTACCAACTCTTGATATTTTACAGAGCTTAAAACTCTTTAAGAGGAAATTTCTACTGGATGTAAAGTTGCTAGAATATTTAAGAGCTAAGCCAATGGCTGTAAATTGGATGTATTTATTGAAAATAAATATTTTTCAATTAAAAATTCAAGATTTGAATACAGTGACTTTTTTTATGTCCTCACTTCAAAGGTGAAATCAGGACGTCCATAATGTCCTGTTTAAAATATATCTTTTCCCATAATAATTGATACTTGGATCCAGTGAATCATACATTTCCCATTCCTTTGCTTTATTTTCAAATTCAGAAATACACTCATGTGGCTTGTTGAAGTTTTACATTCCCCAAACAGCTCTCAAAGCTACTTTTTCTCATTTGCTGTAAGCAAGGGGCTAGGCCTTCTAATAGGCATGGAGCTTTATAAGTAGTCAGGGTTTCTCATTGGATGACTTCATTGACCTTTTTCACTTCATTCAAAGTATCTTTTCACATTGAGGAGTTGCATGAAATGTTAGAATCTATTTGCACAAGTATGCTGTTCATTTCAGTAGAGGAGATTTCTCCATTTGATATGTAAATTAGTATTGGGATAATATGTGAGTTTGTATGGTCATTGCCCTAATTACTGTACATCAGACCTTGACATCCATTGGGTATCCTTATGTGTTTATAATGTAGTTTTTAGAATACACATGGGAACATCCTATGTGCTCATTTAATTTTAAAAAAGTTTTATATCCTTTGTTCTATATTTTAAAAGGTTGTTTTTGTTATTTGCCATGGAGTCCATTCTGACTCAGCAACCTATGGTGGCTGTAGTGTCAGTCCATCTCACTGAGGGTTTCCTGTGTTTTTGCTGACCCTTTATTTTACCAAACAGGATGTCCTTGTTGTCTAGTGATTGGTCTTGCCTGATGACATGTTCTCAGTAAGAGAGCCAAAGTTAAGTCTTGTCATCCTCACTTCTAAGAAGGCTTGTGATTGTATTTCCACTAAGACTGATTTGTTTGTTCTTCTGGCACTCCACAGTATAGTCTCTATTCTTGCCCAACACCGTAATTTAAATGCATCAATTTTTCTTCTGCCTTCCATTCTCATTGTCCAAGTTTCACGTGCATATGAGGTGATTAAAAAGACCGTAGCTTGGGGCAGGGGCATCTTAATTACCAAAGTGACATTTTCCGTTTTTAAAACTTTAAAGAGGTCTTGTGCAGCAGATTTGCCCAATGCAATAGTTTCTGATTTCTTGACTGCTGTTTATATGGATATTGATTATTGATCCGAGTAGGATGAAATCCTTGACAACTTCAGTTTCTTTGCCATTTATCATGATGTTGTTTATCGGTCCAGTTTTGAGGATTTTTGTTTCCTTCACATTTGGGTGTAATCTCTACTGAAGGCTCTAGTCTTTGACTTTGGTCAGTAAGTGCTTCAAGTCATCTTCGTTTTCAGCAAGCAAGGTTGTGTCAATTGCTTCTTGGGTTTGTTAATGAGTGTTCCTCCCATCCTGATGCTGTCTTCTTCATATAATCCATCTTGTAGGAGTATTTGTTTATGGTGCAGATTGAAAACGTAAGGTGAAAGGATACAACCCAGCTGCACACCTTTTATAATTCATTGTGTTCGAACAGTTGCCTCTTGATCCATGTGAAGGTTAGGCATGAGCACAATGAAGTGTTCTGGAGTTCCCATTATTTGTAATGTTACTCCTGTCTGGAATATGCTTTCTTTATTAACTGGGCATTTCCTCTGTTGATCCTCTAAGACAGGCCCCTTGCCTTCCTTACATTTACACACACAGGTAGGTTTGACACACAAAATTAATCATGACAACACCTATGAAAATTAACAACAGTTCCCATGGATTCCCCTGACCTCTGTGTCCACCAGACCCCACAGGACACCCCAAACTTACAGTCCCCTGACAGGGTCTGAGTCCCAACCTCATGCCCAGAGGCTCTTACCAGAGCCACCATGCCCTGGCCACTCTCTGGCACCTCAGTGCCCTGGGCACAGCCCCCCACAGGGCCCCAGCCTGAATTTTGAACCAGGAAGGCACTCCCTGTTGTGACAGCTTCAGTGCTGCAGGGCATGCCGGGAATGAAGCCCCGTTTGCCTGCAGCGGCCTCTGTTGGGAATGCCAGGGCTTCCTGTGTATCGGGTGCAGCCAAGAGTGTGTGCATGCGAGTGTGTGTGTGTGCAGTTGTGTAATCTGTGTGGCTGTCCATGTGTGTCTGGGACTCTGAGCCTGTGAATATATTGATTTTTGTCTTTTCCCCTCTGTGTCTGTTGTGTGTCCCTGTGTTCTGTGTGTGCGTGTGTGTGCATTTGCGTGCCTGTGTCAATGAATGGTGTGTGGCAGTTGTTGAAATCTGTGTATGTCTCTGTGCCTGTGTGAGTGTGCGTGTGGGTGTGTGTGATGCTTAAGATTTCGTGCCAACTTGGCTGGGCTATGAATCTCAGTGTTTAAGCAGTCTTATAATGTGATCACTTCCCTGTTGAGATTTGATATGTGATCGCCCTCATGATGGGATTTGCTGTGACTAGCCTGTCAGTTGAAAGGAATTTTCCTTCGGCATGTGGCCTGCATTGAACATAAGCAGACATTCTGGCAAGGCTTGTGGGCTTTTGTCATTCTGGATCCTGCAGCTGGCACCTGTTCATATGACCAGCCATTCTTGGGACTTGAGCTAGTAGCTTACTGTGGTCTTTGTTGCTGATCTTGGGATTTGTCAGTCTCACAGCTTGTGTGCAAGAGCCCTGCCCTCTGACTTGCCAGTCTTGAGTGTGCCAGCCCCTGCAACTGCATGAATCAGGAGAGCCTGTATCCTGACCCACAGACTCGGGGCGTTCCAGCCTCAACAACCGCATGATCAATTTCCTTGATATAAATCTCTCTCTCTCTCTCTCTTTCTATATATATATATATTTATAAACTTCACTGGTTTGCTTCTATAGAGAACCCAGCCTAAGACATTTGGTACCAAGAGTGGTTCTAGAGAAACAAAATTGTAAGGGTGAGTCTTCTAAATTGGTTTTCAAGTCTGGTTAGTCTTCAAGATGTTGATGACTCTGCTTCCAGTAGTAAAGGGGACATTGCTAATCAATGGCCTGAGGTGGCAATACAATATGCAAAATATCACCACCAATAGATCAGATATTGGTGAAAGGCAAGGCTCTGGGTGATTGCATGTGTGATATCTTTCTACAATTTTGTCAGAATAAGAAATATAAGGAAGCTGGTTCGTTGGTCCTACTTTTGCTAGACAAACTAGTGAAAGAAAGAGATGTGCTCAGGGCTTCAGAGTCAAAGCTCAAGTGCCATATAAATGACCTCAAAGTTTCCACTTATGCCTTGAAAGAAAGCCTTAAATCTTGTAGTACCAGAGTGGATACTGCTGAAAACCAAACCCAGAATCTTATTGTAGCAGTGGTTGAATTACAATGCCAACTCAACTGTCAGCCTCAAAAGGTTGTGAGTTAAAGTGAGAGCATTGATTGGGAAGAAATGGGATCCTGAATTTTGAGATGGGGACATATGGGCAGATAATCAGGAAGCTGGAGACACTGAGCCCCTAAACTCCATTGAATCACTCCTGCCAATAGAACCAGCCCTCTACTCCCGTCTGAAGAGACTATTCCATATTTGTCTGCTAAACCACCTTGCCCAGTAATACCATTAGCCCCTCCACTCCCATCTAATGAGATTAACCCAGCTGTGTCTAAAGCTCATTTGTCTGAGTCATTATTGCCTAGCACCTCGCCTGAGGCAAATGCTTTACAAGACAATGCTGAATGTTCTCAAAACATTTCCCCACTCATTTTGGCTTCTAGACATATACCTGGACTTACATCCCAGTGAGCCCCAAAAGGTAAGGTACAAAGTGTGACCCAGGATGAGGTACACTACTCTCCAAAGGAACTGCTTGACTTTTCTAATATGTGCCAACAGAAACCTGGGGAATATGTGTGGGAATGGTTATAAGGGTGAGGCATAATGGTGCAAGGAACATAAAGATGGATCAGTCTGAGTTTGTTGATATGGGTCCACTAAGCACGGATTCTTCATTCAGTGTTTTTCAGCTCTAGAAGTGAGGAAAGGATCTAATAGTTTTTTTGGTTGGGTTTCTGAAGCATGAATTATGCATTGGCCTACACTAAATCAAGGTGAAGTACCACACTTGCCTTGGCATACACTAGAAGAAAATATTCAAAGGCTTAGGGAAAATGGCATGTTAGAGTGGATTTATCAGGTTAGACCCACAGATACACACATGGATTACCCAGAGGACATACCTTTTACCACAATGGTGAAGAACAAATTTGTGAAGGGTGGTGCAGGGCCCTTGAAGACTGCTGTGATTGCTATATTATGCAAGTCAAATTTGACAGTGGGAATTGCCCTAACTGAATTAAGACACTTAGGTATAATGGGGCTGATTGGACCCTGTGGTGGTAGGACCAAGTGATGGCAGTTGATCAATAAAGAGAAGGTGGGCGTGGTTACCGTAATGGACAGCAGAGTCAAAGTGGTAATCAGAATAATCTGACTTGTATGGATTTATGGCATTGGCTACTTAATCTTGGTGTCCCTTGGTGTGAAATAGACAGGAATCTACTAAATATTTACTTGATCTGTACAAGTGGATGAATTCGTGGTCAAGTGAACAGCAGTCTAACTGGAATCGCCAGAATAGAGAGTCAGTGTTCCTCAATCAATCCCCAGACTTGAGCGAATTTAAAGACCCACAACCCCTTGAATGAAGGGGAGGCCGGGTCCCCTTGGTAAAAGACTCCAATACGCTGTCAAAAACTTATTCTGTTAATTTTTCTCCCAGCCTTCCCCAAAGGGATCTCTGCCCTTTTAGAAGAGTGACTGTTCATTGGGGAAGAGGAAATAATCAGACTTTTCAGGGATTAGTGGACACTGGTTGTGAACTGACACTGATGCCAGGAGACCCAAAACATCACTGTGGTCCACAAGTCAGAGTGGGGGCATGTGCTGGTCAGGTTATTAATGGAGCTTTAGCTCATGTCTGTCTCACAGTAGGTCCAGTGGGTCCCTGAATCTATCCTGTAGTGATTTCCCCAGTTTAGGAATGCAAAATTGGAATAGATATACTCAGTAACTGGGAAAACCACCAGATTGGGTCCCTGACAAATGGAGTAAGGGCTATCATGGCAGGAAAAGGCAGTGGAGGTCATTACCAATGCCTTTACCTGGAAAAATAGTAAACCAAAGGAATACTACATTCATGGAGGGGTTCTAGAGATTACTACCACCATCAAGGACTGGAAGGATGCAGGGGTAGTGATTCCCACCACATCCCCATTCAACTCTTCAAATTGACCTTTGCAAAAAACAGATGAATCTTAGAGAAAGACAGTGGATTCCCTAAAACTTAACCAGGTGGTGACTCTAATTGCAGCTGCTATTCCAGATGTTGTTTCATTGCTTGAGCAAATTAACACTTCTCCTGGTACCTGGTATGCAACTATTGGTCTGGCTAATGCCTTTTCTCCACACCTGTTTTGAAGGACCATCAGAAGCAGTTTCCATTCAACTGACTAAGCCCGCAATCCACCTTCAGTTGCCTACCTCTGTGCTACATCAGCTGTCCAGCCTTATGTCATCATTTAGTCTGCAGTGAACTTGATAACCTTTCCCTTAAACAAGACATCACACTGGTCCATTACATTGACGTCATCATGCTGATTGGACCTAGTAAGGAAGAAGTATCGATGACTCTGGACTTATTGGTAAAACATTTGTGTGCTAGAGGGTGGAAAATTAATCCCACAATAATTCAGGGGGCTTCCACCTCAGTGAAATTTCTGGGGGTCTAGTGGTGTGGAGCAATGTCGAGATATTCCTTCTAAAGGGAAGGATACGTTATTGCATGTGATTCCTCCCACAAGTAAAAAGGAGATATAACGCCTGATGGGCCTCTTTGGATTTTGGAGACAACATATTCCTCATTTGGGTGTGCTACTCCAGCCTATTTATCAAGTGACTCGAAAAGCTGCTGGTTTTGAGTGGGTCCCAGAATAAGAGAGGGCTCTGCAACAGGTTCAGGCTGCCGTGCAAGGCACTCTGCCACTTGGGCCATAGGATCCAGCTGATGCAACGATGCTTGAAGTGGCAGTGACAGATAGAGATGCTGTTTGGAGTCTTTGGTAGGCCCATATTTGTGAATCACAGTGCAGACCCTTAGGATTTTGGAGCAAAGCCTCGTCATCCTCTGCAGATAACTACTCTCCTTTTGAGTAACAACTTTAGTTTTGTTACTGGGCCTTAGAGACTGAACGCTTAACCATGGACCACCAAGTCGTGATGTGGCCTGAGGTGTCCAGCATCAACTAGGTGTTGTCTGACCCACAGAGTCATAAAGTTGGATGTGCACAGCAGCACTCTGTCATTAAATGGAAGTGGTATATACGAAATCAGGCCTGAGCAGGACCTGAAGACACAAGTAAGTGGCATGAGGAAGTGGTCAAAATGCCCATGGTCTCTGCTTCTGTCACATTGCCTTCTATCTCCCAGTCTACACCTATGGCCTGATGGAGAGTTCCTCATCATGAGTTGACTGAGGAAGAGAAAACACATGCCTGGTTTACAGATGGTTGTGCGTGATATGCAGGCATTAGTCAAAAGTGGACAGCAGGAGCACTACAGCCCCTTTCGGGGACCCGCTGAAGGACAGTGGTGAAGACAAATCCTTCCAATGGGCAGAACTTTGAGGAGTGCATCTGGTTGTTCACTTGGCTTGGAAGGAGAAGTGGCCAGATGTGCAATTGTATGCTGATTCATGGGCTGTGGCCAAAGGTCTGGCCGGATGGTCAGGGACTTGGAAGGAACGTGATAGGAAAATTGGAGACAAGGAGGTACAGGCAAGAGGTATGTGGATAGACCTGTTTGAATGGGCCAAAGAATTGAAGGTATTTGTGTCTCGTATGAATGCTCACCAAAGGGTGACCTCAGCAGAGGAGGATTTTAACAATCAAGTGGATAGGATGTCACGTTCTGTGGAAGCCAGTCATTCTGTTTCCCCAGCTACTCCTGTTATTGCTGAAAGGGCTCATGAAAAATGTGGCCATAGTGGCAGGGATGGAGGTTATGCATGGACTTAGCAACATGGACTTCGACTTACCAAGGCCGACTTGGCTACACCAACTACTAAGTGCCCACTCTGCCAGCAACAGAGACCAGCACTGAGTCCCCGATATGGCATCATCCCTTGAGGTGATCAGCCAATAACCTAGTGGCTAGTTGATTATATTGGACCACTTCCATCATGGAAAGGGTAGTGTTTTGTTCTTAGTAGAGTAGGCACTTACTGTGGATATGGATTTGCCTTCCCTTCATTCAATGCTTCTGCCAAAACTACCATCTGTGAACTTACAGAATGCCTTATCCACTGTCATGGTGTCCCACACAGCATTGCCTTGGATCAAGAACTCACTTCATAGCAAATGAAATGCAGTAACGGGCCCATTCTCATGGAGTTCAGTGGTCTTACCATGTTCCTCATCATCCTGAAGCAGCTGGCTTGATAGAACAATGGAATGGCCTTCTAAAGACATGATTACAGCACCAGCTAGGCAGCAATACCTTGTAGGGTTGGGGCAATGTTCTCCAGGAGGCTGTATATGCTCTAAACCAGTGTGCGATATATGGTTCTGTTTCTCCCATAGCCAGGATTCCTAGGTCAAGGAATCAAGGGGTGGAAATGGGCTTGGCACCACTGTCTCTTATCTGTAGTCACCCGCTCTCAAGACTTTTTCTCCCTGTCCCCTCCCCTCCCCCCGCCGACCTTATGCCCTGCATGTCTAGAGGTCTTAGTCTTAGTTCCAAAGGGAGGAGTGGCCCCACCAGGAGAAACATCAGAGTCCATTGAAGTGGAAGCTAAGAATGTCACCTGGCCACTTTGGGCTCCTCATGCCTCTGGATCAACAGGCAAAGAAGGGAGTTACCATACTGGCTGGTGTGATCGATCCTGATTACCCAGAGGAAATCGGATTGGTATTACATAATGGAGGTAAAGAAGAGTATGTCTGGAATGCAGTGATCTCTTAGGGTGTCTCTTAGTACTACCATGCCCTGTGATTAAAGTCAATGGAATACTATAGCAACCTATTCCGACATGATTACTAATGGCTCAGAGTCTCCTGGAATGAAAAAAACAAAAAATTTGAGTTACCCCACCAAGCAAAGAACCACGACGAGCTGAGGTGCTTGAAAAGGGCAAAGGGAATACGGAGTGGGTGGGGGAAGAAGGTAGTTCTAAATACCAGTTACAATCACATGACCAGTTGCAAAAATGAAGACTGTAATTTTTATGAGTGTTTCTGCATTGTATGTGTGCATCCATCATGTTTGTTTTCTTCACTTATAAAATACAGGATGTAAACAGGCCTAGTACAATTTTGGTTGGTGTGTGTGTTCATTGTATCATGTTAGGCCAAATATGACTTTTTAATTGTCTTTAATCAGAGGTAATGTATGGTTTAATGAGATGTATATAGGTGCCAAGTTGACAAGGGGTGAATTGTGATGGATAAGATTGTGTGTCAACGTGGCTGGACTAGGATTCTTAGTGTCTTGGCAGTCGTATAATATTGCGATCACGTCCCTGTTGAGATTTGATTTGTCATCGTCCCCATGATGGGATCTGCTGCGAGTAGCCAGTCAGTTGAAAGGGAGTTTCCTTGGGTGTGTGGCTGCATGGAATGTAAGTGGACATTCTGGCAAGGCTTGGGGGCTTTTTGCTCGTGCCGGATCCTGCAGCTGGCTCCTGTTCATGTGACCCCCAGTTCTTGGGACTTGAGCTAGCAGCTTACCTGTGATCTTGTCTTCCAGTCTTGGGATTCATCAGTCTTCCAAGCTTGTGAGCAGGAACCCTGCTCTCTAACCTGCTGATCTTCGGTTTACCAGCCCCTGCAGCTACATGAATCAGGAGAAGTCTCTGTCCTGACCTACGGACTTGGGACAGTGCAACCTCTACGACCCAGTGAGCCTTTGCCTTGATGTAAATTTCTCTCTCTCTCTCTATATATATTTATACGCTTTACTGGTTTTGCTTCTGTAGAGCATCGAGCCCAGGACAGTGTGTATCTGGGCATGTGTGTCCCTCCTGGAGTGTCTGTGTTTCCGATCAGTGTGTGTGTGTGTGTGTGTGTGTGTGTGAAATTGATCCTTTGGGCATTTTTAAGTGTGGATCTGTGTGTGCGTGTGTCCATCATGTGTCATCTTGTCCTGTGGGCCATCTTGGATGATCCTGAGTACGTGTCTGTATGTGTGCATGCTCCCTGCAGTGTTTGTACCAGGGTCTACAATGTGGGGCCCTGTGAGCTTGTCCATGAGCCCACACCCGTGTGCCCAGCTGAGTCTGGGTGGTCCTTGCCTGTGCATCTCCATGCTTGTTGTCTGTACACTTCTCACTGAAAGTGTGTGTGGGCGTGGGTTTGGGTGTGTGTGCACCACAGGAACAAGCAGACACAGAGGGGACTTCTTCTAGGGCCACCCCCAGAGGTGGGTGAGAGGAGACAGTATGTACATCCTCCTCCCTCAGGCAGGGCTGGGCCCTTCTGCCCCTGCTCCCTTAGCCTCTGGTGTCCTTCTGGTGGTCCCACCACACGCCTCAAGGATGGAGGAAATGAAGGGTCTGTTCACAGGACCTCCAGCCAGGGATGGCTGTAGAGGGTTATAATGAGTGAGAGGGTTGTCTAGGGAGGTCTTTGGGCCCCTTGGAAGGGGCTGAGGGGGTACTGGGTCCCTAGGAGGGGTGATTGAGTGTATGTCACTAGGGAGAGCTGGGAGTCTGTAGTGCTCTGTGTCCCTGGGGTGGGGTGGGTAGCTAGAGGTTGGTGGGAGGGTTGGGGGAGTCATGGATCCCTGGGGAGGTGTTAAGTGGGGGAAATGTCTATTGAAATCCGAGGAGAAGGGCTCTTGGGGCCCTGGTTAGGGGTGAGTGGGCAGTACACCTGGGGAAGACTGGGGGAGTCCTTGGGGATCTTGGATCCCCAGAGAGCCCTGGTCTCCCACTCACCGTTGTGGCCAGGAGCTGGAGCAGTGTTAGTGTCAGGCACAAAGGTGACAGACCCACTGGATAGTGGCAGGTGCAGTGGTATCTGGCCATCAAGTGCAGTCACCAAGGGCCGAGCCCCCAGATGCTCCTCCCAGCCCGCCTCAGGGCTTACCCTCCTGTGGGCCCAGGAGGAGCCCAGCAGGGCCAGAGCCTAGGGTCACATGGAGTTTCCCTCCAAACCTCAGTGTCCCTGGCCATGGGAATGGACACATGGGGTCACTAGATGGTGCTGGATCCAGGAAGGAGAATCCATCTGCCTCAGGATATCTCGCATTGGGGGTGGGGAGAATCGCAGAGGAAGTTGTGAGAAGCACTTAGCACAGGCCCAGGCACAGAGGAAGCTCACAAAACAGAGGCTCTGTTGATGTTGATGGTGGCATTTTGTCACCCACCAGCTTCAGTCCCAGTGCATACCTGGCCAACCCCAAGGGGACAGAACATGGGGGAAGGGGTAGTGACTGAATTCAACCTCAAAGAGGAAAAATAGGAATCTAGGTGCTCCTGATCCCCTTTGAAATCAACTCTCTCAACACACCTCCACCCCACCATACTGCGGAAACTGAGTTGGCCAGGGGTGTGCCCAAGTTCACTCAGTGGGCCTGAGTTGACTGCCGATTACATCCGCCCAAACTCTTTTCTGAAGTTCACTCCGTTTGAACTTGCCAGTGATGGTTTTGGGCAGCCCTGGGACAAACTCCCCGTGAACGAAGAGAAAGCAAATCCAAACTGACTCGGTTCTGCTGTCATTTCCTTCCACTTGTCACCTACATAGACCCCAGACACGCTAACACCATGCGGGGGTCTCCATGGGGCTGACCACGTATCTCAGGTCCTCCTACAGACTCCCTGAGGGTGGATGTTGCCACGTGACTTGCTTTGATCAAAGAACTGTGAAGTGTGTCACCTCTAGGCAGAAGAGTTCAGGATGCTAGCCACCTGTCTTCCTATCGGCATAACACCTGGCAGGTTTCTATATGCTAACCGTGCTTTATCTTGATCCCAGGGTGAGGCAATGTGGAGCAGACTTCCAGAAGACCCATGGTAATAAACTTTCATCGCTCTAGGCCAGCCACTAAGACTTTGGGGCTGTTCGTTAACCACAGTATAACCTACCCTACCTAATGCTGTGCATCATTTGTTCTGTTCTCTACGAGACAGCATTGCTGCTGCTGTTAGTTGCCATTAAGCCGGCTCCAGCTTGTGATCACCCAAGGACAACAGAATGAAATGTTGCCTGGTCCTGGGCCATCTTCATGGTCATTGGTATGCTCAAGCCCTTTGTTTTGGCCACCATGGATTCTGAGTACCTTCCTACCTAGCGGGCTCATCTCCAACACTGTATCAGAAAATATTCTGTTGTAATCCATAGGATTTTCATTAGCTAATTTTGGGAAGTAGATTGGCAGGCCTTTGTTCCTAGTCTGCCTTAGTCTGGAAGCTCCACTGAAACCTGTCCAGCATGGGTGGCCCTGCTGATGTTTGCAATACTTCTCTGCCGGTTGGTGTTTCTGTGGTGCTTGGGTGTTGCTGTGATGTGGAAGCTATGAGGCAACAGCCGAAAATGAAAAGAATGAACTTTGTTGTCAGACACACCAGGGTTTGAGTTCCAGCTCTGCCTTTTATGAGCTGTAATTTGAGGCCATTTGCTTTGTCTGTGTCTTAGTTTCCTCTATGTAGAACAGGATAGTTACACCATAGCAGGTTGTGGCAGGGATTAAATGAGACATGTAGAAGATTTCCTACAGGGCCTGGCATGTAGAATAAGTGATCAGTAAACATTAGCCATATAGCTATATAATGGGTATTGATTGTAAAAATTCAAACAATGCAGCAAAGTGTTAGATAAGAAAGAAATGTTAAGTCTTTGGCATCTGTATCCTTTCCAACTTTATTTTTAAGCAAGTTTTAAGAATATCGAATATACCATGGACTGCCAAAAGAACGAACAAATCTGTCTTAGAAGAAGTACAACCACAATGCTCCTTAGAAGCAGGGTGGCGAGACTGCATCTTACATACTTTGGACATGTTGTCAGGAGGGATCAGTCCCTGGAGAAGGACATCATGCTTGGCAGAGTACAGGGTTAGCGGAAAAGAGGAAGACCCTCAACGAGGTGGATTGACACAGTGGCTGCAACTATGAGCTCAAGCATAACAACAACTGTAAGGATGGTGCAGGACCAGGCAGTGTTTTGTTCTGTTGTGCATAGGGTTGCTATGAGTCAGAACCAACTCGACGGCACCTAACAACAACAATAACGACAACAGGATCATACAACATGTACTATTCCATATTCTGCTTTCTTCTCTTACTAATGTACTGTTGAGATCTTTTTATGTCAAAAAATAAAATACGTGCATCATCATTTTAAGTATGAGAAAACCAAACCCACTGTCATTAAGTCAATTCTGACTCATAGTGACCCTTGAGGACAGAGCAGAACTGCCCCTGAGGATTTCCAAGGCTGTAATCTTTACAGAAGCAGGCTGCCACATCTTTCTCCCGGGGAGTACCTCATGGGCTCAATGCACCAACCTTTTTGTTAGCATCCGAGCACTTCACCACTGTGCCACCATGAGGAGCCCATGTTAATTCCATGAATAACTGAATCACTTCCCTATTTTGGACATTGAGATAAGTGGTTTTCAAACCGTAGGCTGCTGCTCATTAGTGAGTTTTCAAAGGAATTTTGTAGGTTGCAAGCAGCGTTTAAAAAAATGAAGTAGGGTAGAATATATTGAATGTATTGCAAGATAGAAGGATAAATATTTTATTAGCTTTTGTAATGTTATATTAATGTATATATGTATTGGGTGCAATACAAATGCATTTCTTCCTCTGAATCATGTTACAGAAAGTTTGAAAGCTGCTGGTTTGTACTTCATTTTCAGATTTTGCAGGATTATAAATACCCTTCTTGTAGATATGTTTTTGGACAGTTGTCTGATTTTTCTGTTTAGGTTAACTTGCCAGCAGTGAGTTCCTTTATGGTTTCTGACACAGGCTGGAGGCTCCCATCCAATAAAGTCTGCTGTACCCTATCCTTAAGTTGAGTTGCTTCTGAAGTTGTATTGTGGTGGAAAAAGTTAGTGCTGTTGTTTACCTAAGCTTACCTAACCACCCTGGAGGACTTGGGAGAGCTGAGCACCGGAGGCAGCCAGGAGGACCAGACCCCATCCATCTGCATGCTCCCCTTCGTGGGGTGCTTGTACGGGGCTGTCACTCCCTTCACATGCTGCAGCAGTTCCTTGGTGAGCTGGTCCCGGTCATGGGACAGGAACTGTGGGGACATGACAATGAACACCTTCACCACCTGCAGCTCAGGAGTGAAGTCATGGTGAGTATCAACAAATTATGCCCCCACCCATTGCCATAGAGTTGATTCCCACCAGTAGTGACCCTATAGGACAGAGTAGAACTGCCCTATAGGGCTTCCAAGGCTTCATGGAAGCAGACTGCCACATGTTTGTCCAGCAGAGGGGCTGGTGTGTTTGAACCGCCTTTCGGATAGCAGCCGAGCATTTAACCACCATGACACCAAATATGCCATGGGTATTGAATGAGTGGGAAAGCAAGATGATGCTTGAGCCACGTACTTGATAAGAGCATGGCGACTTTGGAAAAGAAAGGATCAGGTTCACATCCCAGTACTTCTAATTCCATCTACGTGCTTTCAAAATTATTTAACGCTCTTAAATTCAGTTTCCTTCTCTGTGAAATGGGGACAATAAAATTTCGCCCTTTACTGGGCATCTGTAAATATTCCAAGTGATGATATATGTGAAACATCTGGCTAGTTTAAATTTACTGTTACTATTGTTCTAAGTAGTAGTATCATCATAATTATTAATGTTATTTTATGTACAGTTCCCTACATGGAACCTAGTGAGTACTAAATATCGATCATTGATGATGATGATTAATGATATCCCCAATTTAACTGCATAGGGGTCAGCACATAGTAAGTTTTCAATAAATACTTGTTGAATCAAGGAATTCAGGCTGTGAAGCCAGATCTCTTAGATTCCATTCTGGCCCCATCTCTTATTAGCTATGTGATCCAGGTGAGTTATTTAAATTCTTTATGCCTGTTTCCTCAATTATAAAAACCAAACCAAACTCTTTGCCTTCCAGTCAATTCTGACTCGTGGAGCCCCCTGTGTTACAGGGTAGATCTGCTCCATAGGGTCTTCTTGGCTGTACTCTTTATGGAAGCCAATCGCCAGGCCTTTCTTCTGCAGTGCCACTAAACCAAAACCAAAACCAAAACCAAACCCAGGGCCGTCAAGTTGATTCTGACTCATAGCGAGCCTGTAGGACAGAGTAGAACTGCCCCATACAGTTTCCAAGGAGCGCCTGGCGAATTCAAACTGCCGACCCTTTGGTTAGCAGCCGTAGCACTTAACTGCTACACCACCAGGGTTTCTTCTAGCTGGTTTGAAACCATCAGTGTTTAGGTTAATAGCCGACCTCTTGCCCATTCAGAGGTCGCTCCTTATCTGTAGAAAGGGTATAATAGGAATCCTTAACTCATTGGGAGCCCTGGTGGCACAGTCGTTATGACCTTGGCTTCTAACCCAAAGGTTGGTAGTTCAGATCCATGAGTTGCTCCTTGGAGTGCTTCTACTTTGTCCTATAGGGTCACTATTAGTTTGTACTGACTCTATGGTAATGGTTTCTTTTTTTTTTCTCTTAACTCATTGGGTTGTTCTGTGGGTTAAATGCGTTGGCTCATAGTAAGTACTCATTAAATAAATACTAATTAAATTTATAAATATTAAGTATAATTTAATTAAATATTAGCTGTCATTATTGTCACCACCATCGTCATTCATAATTATTATATACAGTGCCACAGAGGAGGCCGGCGCCACCTGCTGACCACACAGTGTAAGTCCACACACACATCAATTATGCCCCCTGCCAGAGGACCAAGACTGGCTAGATAGTGCCTTGAAGTTGATCCTGCTTCTGGCTTCCCAGTGCCCACATGCAGATATGATCCTCTACTCACCTCCCTTGGAATGGGATCCAGACTGCTCGCCACGGCTAATTCAGCCACCTCTGGGTGCTCCGCCAGGGCATTCTCCCCCTCTCCTAGACCGATTCGGTACCTGGAAGATCTGCTGTTCCTTCACGGGGCTCGGAGGCAGGTGCCAGAACTGGGGTGACCCATTGCCCAAATATCTGCTTTGAAGGGTCACGACTTCCCTTGGCACAGAGAGTAACTGGCATAGGGAACCTGAGACTTGCAATCTGCCTATGTCCTGGACTCGAAAAGTAAAAACCTCGACATTCTATGCTAAGAAATACCAACACTCAGGTGCACCCCACGGCTGTCATGGCCTCAGATGACAGAGAGGCGATGCTTTGTCTTCCCAGAGCTCTGGGTCCTTGGCTGAAGCAGCTTCTACCACTGTGAAATTACTTAGAAGCATCAAATTTTATCTTAATCATTTATGTAAGTTTGGCATCTTTCCCCTAATGTGTTATGTTTGCTTTAGAAATTAAAAAAAAAAAAAACTTGATTTCTTTTAATATCTAAGATTATTGCTCTAGGGCAATTTTTTCTTTTTTAGTTTTGGGGCTAGGGACATGAGTTCAGAAATAGACAACCTTGATTAAAATCTAACTACGCCAATAGAATCCAACAACACATGAAAAAAATAATTCACCCTGATCAAGTGGGATTTATACCAGGTATGCAAGGCTGGTTTAATATCAGAAAAACCATGAATGTAATCCATCACATAAATAAAACAAAAGACAAAAACCACATGATCTTATCAATTGATGCAGAAAAGGCATTTGACAAAGTCCAACACCCATTCATGATAAAAACTCTTACCAAAATAGGAATTGAAGGAAAATTCCTCAACATAATAAAGGGCATCTATGCAAAGCCAACAGCCAATATCACTCTAAATGGAGAGAACCTGAAAGCATTTCCCTTGAGAACGGGAACCAGACAAGGATGCCCTTTATCACCGCTCTTATTCAACATCGTGTTGGAAGTCTTAGCCAGGGCAATTAGGCTAGACAAAGAAATAAAAGGTATCCGGATTGGCAAGGAAGAAGTAAAGTTATCACTATTTGCAGATGACATGATTATATACACAGAAAACCCTAAGGAATCCTCCAGAAAACTACTGAAACTAATAGAAGAGTTTGGCAGAGTCTCAGGTTATAAAATAAACATACAAAAATCACTTGGATTCCTCTACATCAACAAAAAGAACACCGAAGAGGAAATCACCAAATCAATACCATTCACAGTAGCCCCCAAGAAGATAAGATATTTAGGAATAAATCTTACCAAGGATGTAAAAGACCTATACAAAGAAAACTACAAAGCTCTACTACAAGAAATTCAAAAGGACATACTTAAGTGGAAAAACATACCCTGCTCATGGATAGGAAGACTTAACATAGTAAAAATGTCTATTCTACCAAAAGCCATCTATACATTTAACGCACTTCCGATCCAAATTCCAATGTCATATTTTAAGGGGATAGAGAAACAAATCACCAATTTCATATGGAAGGGAAAGAAGCCCCGGATGAGCAAAGCACTACTGAAAAAGAAGAAGAAAGTGGGAGGCCTCACCTTACCTGACTTCAGAACCTATTATACAGCCACAGTAGTCAAAACAGCCTGGTATTGGTACAACAACAGACACATAGACCAATGGAACAGAATTGAGAACCCAGACATAGATCCATCCACGTATAAGCAGCTGATATTTGACAAAGGACCAGTGTCAATTAACTGGGGAAAAGATAGCCTTTTTAACAAGTGGTGCTGGCATAACTGGATATCCATTTGCAAAAAAATGAAACAGGACCCATACCTCACACCATGCACAAAAACTAACTCCAAGTGGATCAAAGACCTAAACATAAAGCCTAAAACGATAAAGATCATGGAAGAAAAAATTGGGACAACCCTAGGAGCCCTAATACAAGGTATAAACAGAATACAAAACATTACCAAAAATGATGAAGAGAAACCCGATAACTGGGAGCTCCTAAAAATCAAACACCTATGCTCATCTAAAGACTTCTCCAAAAGAGTAAAAAGACCACCTACAGACTGGGAAAGAATTTTCAGCTATGACATCTCCGACCAGCGCCTGATCTCTAAAATCTACATGATTCTGTCCAAACTCAACCACAAAAAGACAAACAACCCAATCAAGAAGTGGGCAAAGGATATGAACACACATTTCACTAAAGAAGATATTCAGGCAGCCAACAGATACATGAGAAAATGCTCTCGATCATTAGCCATTAGAGAAATGCAAATTAAAACTACGATGAGATTCCATCTCACACCAGCAAGGCTGGCATTAATCCAAAAAACACAAAATAATAAATGTTGGAGAGGCTGCGGAGAGATTGGAACTCTCATACACTGCTGGTGGGAATGTAAAATGGTACAACCACTTTGGAAATCTATCTGGCGTTATCTTAAACAGTTAGAAATAGAACTACCATACAACCCAGAAATCCCACTCCTCGGAATATACCCTAGAGATACAAGAGCCTTCATACAAACAGATATATGCACACCCATGTTTATTGCAGCTCTGTTTACAATAGCAAAAAGTTGGAAGCAACCAAGGTGTCCATCAACGGATGAATGGGTAAATAAATTGTGGTATATTCACACAACGGAATACTACGCATCGATAAAGAACAGTGACGAATCTCTGAAACATTTCATAACATGGAGGAACCTGGAAGGCATTATGCTGAGCGAAATGAGTCAGAGGCAAAAGGACAAATATTGTATAAGACCACTATTATAAGATCTTGAGAAATAGTAAACCTGAGAAGAACACATACTTTTGTGGTTACGAGGGGGGGAGGGAGGGAGGGTGGGAGAGGGTTTTTTATTGATTAATCAGTAGATAAGAACTGCTTTAGGTGAAGGGAAAGACAACACTCAATACATGGAAGGTCAGCTCAATTGGACTGGACCAAAAGCAAAGAAGTTTCCGGGATAAAATGAATGCTTCAAAGGTCAGCGGAGCAAGCGTGGGGGTCTGGGGAACATGGTTTGCGGGGACTTCTAAGTCAATTGGCAAAATAATTCTATCATGAAATCATTCTGCATCCCACTTTGAAATATGGCGTCTGGGGTCTTAAATGCTAACAAGGGGCCATCTAAGATGCAGCAATTGGTCTCAACCCACCTGGAGCAAAGGAAAATGAAGAACACCAAGGCCACACGACAACTAAGAGCCCAAGAGACAGAAAGGGCCACATGAACCAGAGACCTACATCATCCTGAGACCAGAAGAACTAGTTGGTGCCTGGCCACAATCGATGACTGCCCTGACAGGGAGCACAGCAGAGGACCCCTGAGGGAGCAGGAGATCAGTGGGATGCAGACCCCAAATTCTCATAAAAAGACCAAACTTAATGGTCTGACTGAGACTGGAGGAATGCCGGCGGCCATGCTCCCCAGACCTTCTGTTGACACAGGACAGGAACCATCCCCGAAGACAACTCATCATAAATGAAAGGGACTGGTCAGCGGGTGGGAGAGAGACGCTGATGAAGAGTGAGCTAATTATATCAGGTGGACACTTGAGATTGTGTTGGCAACTCTTGTCTGGAGGGGGGATGGGAGGATAGAGAGAGAGGGAAGCCGGCAAAATTGTCAAGAAAGGTGAGACTGAAAGGGCTGACTCAAGAGGGGGAGAGCAAGTGGGAGTAGGGAGTGAGATGTATGTAAACTTATATGTGACAGACTGATTGGATTTGTAAACGTTCGCTTGAAGCTTAATAAAAGTTATTAAAAAAAAAATGGGAAAAAAAAATCTAACTACACCATATGATAGATTTGAGACTTAAGGGCAGCCTTCTTCACTGATCTGTGACTCAGTTTCCTCATCCTAAAATGGTATTAAAATAGCATCTGCCTCATACCATTGAAGGAGCCTGGGTGGTGTGAGAAGTTTGTGATCAGCTACTAACCCAAAGGTTGGCAGGTGGAACCCACCCAGTGATACCGTGGAAGAAAGGCCCGGTGATCTGCCAAGAAAACCCTACGGAACAGTTCTGTTCTGTAACACATGGCGTCTCCAGGAGTCTGGGGCCAACTCTATGGCAGCGAAGAGCAGCACAACATTGGGGGCTGGGTTAAATGAGTTAATGGGTATGAAGCTTTAGGAGAGTGCTTTCACATCCTAAGTACTCTGTGAAACCAAACATACAAAACCCGTTGTCGCCGAGTTGATTCTGACTCACAACAGCCCTATAAGACCCAGCAGAACTGCCCCATAGGGTTTCCAAGGAGCAGCTGGTAGATTCTTACTGCTGACCTCTCGGTTAGCAGCCAAGCCCTTAACCACTACAGCAGCAGAGCTCCTTAACCTGGGAAGTGCAAGCTCTTAACCCCAGATGCGTACACCTGTGTAAACACCACTAAGATCGTGACCCTCAGAATCGCTCCAGTTCCCAGCTGACTCCCTCAGGCCCTATCCTACTCGGCAACCCCGGAAGACAACCAATAGCCAGTTAAAGCCCCTTAGTAGTTCACAGGAGTCCTTGGGTTGCACAAATGTTTAAGTTCTTCACTTCTGGCTAAAACGTCGGCGGTTCAAACTCCCCCAGAGGTGCCTCGGAAGACAGACCTGACAGTCTGTTTCTGAAAGGTCGCAGCATTGAAAACCCTGTGGAGCACAGCTGTACCCTGAAACGTGTGGGGTCGGCATGAGTTGGAACTGACTCCACGACAACCACCAGCAACAAGAGTAGTTACCAGAAAGGCTGTGACTGAGAAGGATGGGTCTTGGCTCCTCCTCGACTGAAACAAAGTGGGCTGATCAGATCCAAGCTCGCTCCTTAGGGCAGGCTTTTTCACGGAAGAGCAGAAAGATCAGGAGAGGGATGGGTGGGAGCGATGGTGCCACCACCTTTCATGGTTTGGTGGGATGGGGTTCTCTGGGGATTATAGGGCTTTATTCCTGGGCCAGCCTTAAAGGAGTCAGTTCAAATTGAACCCTGGAGAAGGGCCCACTGGCATCTTCATTACCCCAGGGCCGCATTGGTCCTAAACACAGTGATCTTTACTAATGAACTCACTACTTATGTCAGTGATCCCTGTGATGGTTTGTAATGTGTCAGTGTGGCATCCATTCACGTCTCCTGAAGCATACTCATTGTCCGAATAAAGACATGCTTCCACCTAACATGGTCCAACTATGCTGCATACAACTGAGTACATAGTCCCTGCTTTGTCTTTGGGTGTTCTTTGTATGTATCCCTCCCTGTTTTTCTCAGGGGTGTGTGTGCCAGATCCTCCTTTCAATGGCTTTGTTGCTTGGCTTCTCTTGCTGATTGTCCATGAGGCGTAAGATTCAAGATGGGAGGTGGGTGATGTTGAAGAGATTCTAAGATCCTTCACAACACTATTGGCAAATATGGACTTCAGAGAGTTAGGGCAGTTTACATTTGAAAGAGGGAAAATGAACAAGAGGGGAGATGGAATAGGCCCTTCAGAAGAGAATGAATTTCCTACCAGATATTAGGGTCTCTTGGGGATATTACTAAAGCCCTCAAATTTTTGAGTAAAAAAAAAAAAAAAAAGTCCATCTTGTCATGGTGGTGTACAGGTTAGCAATGGAGTGAAAGATGTCCTGATACTCATCATATCATTTTGTTGGAAAGTTTGTGCCTAAACTCCTCTCCATGGACGTCCATTCATTCTAGGTTTATTCTAAGAATTTGAGCATAGTTGTGATTATAACTTAAATGCAGTTAAATATGAAGTAAACTTATTTTGATACACTCTAGATTTTTTTTTTCTGATGCAAATTCTCACTGTGATTTTCTTCTTTCACTATGTACTACTAACTTTTGGATTCTAAATGGACTCACCGTTTTTTATATTATTTTATTGTGATTTCAGTGAAAGTTTACACAGCAAATTAGATTTCCATTTAACAATTTCTATACATATTGTTCCATGGCATTGGTTACATTTTTTACAATGTGTCAGCATTCTCATTATTTCCATTCTGGTTCTTTTGCCTCCATTAATCTAGCTTCCCTATCCCCCATCCCCTCATCCTCTCATCTTTCCCGTAGGGTAAATATTGATCCTTTGGTCTCGTATAGATGATTATATAGAGGAGGACAGTACTCAAGGGGGATATTGTTTATTATTTTATGAGCCAATCTGTTATTTGTTTGAAAGGTGACCTATGGGAGTGGCTCCAGTTCCAAGTTTAAAGAGTATGTCAGGGTGATAGTCTCGGGACTTCCTTTTGTCTGTTCTGGTCCAGGAAGTCTGGCCTTTTTTAGGAATCTGAGTTTTGTTCAGCTTTTTTCTCCCATTCTGTCTGGACCCATCTGTTGTGTCCCTGATCAGAACGTTTGGTAATGGTATCTGTGCACCATCTACTTCTTCTGGTCTCAGAATACATGAGGCCGTGTTTTGTGTGGGCTATTAGTCCTGTAGACTAGTTTGTTCTTTGAGTCTTTGGTTTCCCTGTTTCCTTTTCAACCAGGCGAGTAGAGACTGGTAGGTGTATCTTAGATGGCCGCTGGCAAGTTTAAGACTGCAGATACTACTCACCAAACTAGTATGTAGAACATTATGTTTATGAACTATGTTATGCCGGTTGACTGAGTTGTCCCATGAGACTCTGGTCCTAAGCCTTCAAACCCAGTAAACCAATCCTGAAAGGTGTTTGGTTATGTCTAGAAAGTATTCGTAACCGTGCCCCCTATGTGCTTTATTATATATGAGTATATATGCAGCACACACAGACATGTACATACGTATGCCTACAGAGGCACTTGTACCTGAACACCCATGTATTGTCAAGTGCCTTCCTGTACACATAGTTGCATTCATATCTACTTATGTAGCCATACACATATTTTTTGATTGTTATTGCAAAATTGTATATGTTAACAGCATTTACCAAAATTGTCCCTAGTTCTTGTGCCCTTAGTGTTATTGTTCACCTTGGCCAGATTGTGCAGATATCACCCATATTGGGTATTGCCTTTCCCATCACCAAAAATAACAAGCATCTGCTCTCTAGAAAGTGATTGCTCCTCCCTCCCTCTCCCATCCCTGGCAACTACCAAAGAAGATAGCTTTCTGTATGAATTAATATAGCATCTCATGTCTTTTTATAAAAGTGAGACCATACACTATTTGTCCTTTTGTGATTGCCTTATTTCACTCAGCAGAATGTCCTCCAGATTCATCCATTTTATAAGATGTTTTGAGAACTCATCATTATCATTTTTTAATTGTGCTTTAGGCGAAAGTTTACAGCTCACGTTAGTTTCTCATATAAAAATGTATACACACATTGTTATGTGACCCTAGTTGCTATCCGTATACTGTGACAGCACACTCCACCTTTCCACTCCAGATTTCCGTGTCCATTCAGCTAGCCCCTCTCCCTTTCTGCTTTCTCATCCCATCTCCAGACAGGAGCTGCCCATTTAATCTCGTGTGTCTACTTGAACTAAGAAGCACAATCTTCAAGAGTATCATTTTATATCTTATTGTCCAGTGTAATATTTGTCTGAAGAGTTGGCTTCAGGAATGGTTTTAGTTTTGGGTTAACAGAGTTTGGGGACCATGTCTTCTGGGGTTCCTCTAGTCTCAGTCAAACCATTAAGTCTGGGCTTTTTATGTCAATTTCAGCTCTACACCCCGCTTTTCTCCTGCTCCATCAGGGACCCTCTGTTGTGTTCCCCATCAGGGCAGTCATTGCTGGTAGTTGGGCACCACCTGGTTCTTCTAGCCTCAGGCTGTTGGGGTCCTCAGTTTATGGGGAATTTTTTGTCTGTTGGGCTAATATTTTCCTTGTATCTTTGGTGTTCTCCATTTGCCTTTGCTCCAGGTGAGTTGGGTCCAATTGAGGTACACTGGATGGCCACTCGTAGGTTTAAGACCCCAGATGCCACTCACCAAAGAGGGATGCAGAACATTTTCTTAATAAACTTTATTATGCCAACTGATCTAGATGTCTCCAAAAACCATGGTCCCCAGACCCCTGCCCCTGCCACTCTGTCCCTCGAAATGTTTGGTAGTGTTCAGGAAACTTCTTAGCTTTTGCTTTAGTCCAGGTGTACTGACTTCTCCTGTATTGTATTATCCTTCCCTTCACCAAAGATAAGTCTTGTCTACCATCCAGTCAGTGAGTTCGCCTCTCCCTCTCTCCCTACCCTGTAAACATCAAAGAATGTTTTCTTCTGTGTTTAAACCTTTTTTTTGAGTTCTTATAAATGTGGTCTCATACAATATTTGTCCTTTTGCGTCTGATTAATTTCATTCAGCATAATGCCTTCCAGATTCATCTATGTTATGAGATATTTTGAGGATTCATCATTGTTCTTTATCATTGCGTAGTGTTCCATTGTGTGCATATACCATAATCTGTTTATCCATTCATCCATTGATGGGCACCTAAGTTGTTTCCATCTTTTTGCTATTGTGAAGAGTGCTGTAGTGAACGTGGGTGTGCATATATCTATTCGTGTGATGACTCTTATTTCTCTAGGATACATCCCAAGCAGTGGGATTGCTGGATCCTGTGGTACTTCTCTTTATAGGCTTTTAAGGAAGCGCCAAATTGTTTTGCAAAGTGGTTGTACCATTTTCCATTCCACCAGCAGTGTATAAGTGTTTTAGTCTCTCCAAAACCTTTCCAACATTTATAACTTTGTGTTTTTGGATTAATGCTAGCCTCCTTAGGGTGCGATGGTATCTCATTGTAGTTTTGATTTTCATTGTTCTAATGGCTAATGATCCTGAGCATTTCCTCATGTATCTATAAGCCGCGTGAAGGCCTTCTTTGATGAAGTGTCTGTTCATATCCTTTGCCCATTTTTTTAATGGGGTTATGTTTCTTTTTGTTGTTGAAGTTTTGCAGTATCTTGTAGATTTTAGAGACTAGATTCTGATTGAATATGTCAGCCAAAATTTTTTTTTCAGTCTGTAGGTCACCTTTTTACTCTTTTGGTGAAGTCTTTTGATGAGTGTGTTTGATTTTTAGGAGCTCCCAGTAGTTATCTAGTTTCTCTTCTGTTGTTTATGCACTGTTAGTTATGTTTGTATTCTGTTTATGCCATGTATTAAGGCTCCTATCACTGTCCCTACATTTTCTTCCATGATCTTTATTGTTTTTGATTTTATATTTATGTCTCTGATCCATTTTGAGTTAGTTTTTGTGCATGGTGTGAGATATGGGTGATATTTCGTTTTTTTTGCAAGTGGAAATCCAGTTATGCCAGCACCATTTGTTAAAGAGATTGCATTTTCTCCATTTAACAGACTTTGGGCCTTTGTCAAATATCAGGTAGATGAATTTACGTCTGGGTTCTCAATTCTGTTGCATTGGTCTATGTATCTCTTGTTGTACCAGTACCAGACTGTTTTGAGTACCAGGGTGGTATAGTTGGTTCTAAAATCAGATAGTGTCATGGCCCCTGGGACCCATCCTCAGCCTAGTTGGGGTCCCTTCCCCCATCGGTGACCTGAGGGTTAGAGTCCCTCAAGGCATCTGTGGTCACCGTGTTGGTAACCGCAGGGTTTGAATTCTTCTGTCTTTCAGAACACTCTTCTCTGTCTGTTCTCTATCCTTTATTTTCCTTCTCTTTCCTCTCCAAGTGGAAAAGGGTGGCTTTTCACCCCAAGGCAAAGTGTAACCCCAAGAATTACCAACCTTGGCAGTGGGTGTAGGTTAGGAATTGTGGTAACTTAAAACCTAGTAGTGGTAAATACTTGAAGGAAATGTGGAACAAAAGATGAATACCTTGTGACCCCCCTTAGGGGTATGTCATAAAGAATTGTGATTTTTTCAAATCTGAGGGAATGAAGAAGAAAAGCTAATTTTCTCACGTAATAGTGCTTTACGGGACCAAGGAAGGTGGTCGTGGAATGGGCCACTGAACGGCAGCACCATTCTTCAGCTAGACTTATATTATACAAGAAATGGTAAATGGGATGAAAAGCGTTATGTGGAGGCCTTCATGTCATTGCAAAATGTTAACAAAACTCAGAAGGCTTGCAAAATCTGTGTACAAAAGGATAAGGAAAAGCCCATCGCTCTGCAGCCATTGCTAGTGGCAGAGGACCGTTTGAACCCCAGCAGTGTGTCTATCTACAGCTCTCCTCCCTCACCTGCACCTGCTGGAGAAGGGCAGCAGGGGCAAGAAGGAGTGGGCTGGTGAGAGGGGGTGGAGAGCATGCTCCAGCTCCCCTTCTTGGCGACTGTTGTTTCCTGGAGTGGGGTGGGGAGAGGGGAGAGATGGAGAATTGAAGAGAAAAGCAAGGCTGTGAAAGTGCCCTGGGAATCTTCCTTAGCCATCACCCCATACAAGGGGGGGAACCCTATCAAGGGTCAAATGTGGCCCAGGGTGCCACAGAGCCAGGACAGAGCCAACAGGAAGGGCCAGCCTCTGGCTAGTGTCCCTTCCGCCAAACAACTCCAGCAGGAGACAGGGGCTGGGTTCAGGTTTGTGTTCCCTTTAGTATAGCAAACCTGATTAAGTAGAAGAATTACATCATGGGATACCTCGAGAACCCGAAAGAAATGTATGAACTCTTTACTACCATCTTTAACCCTTTTGATGTCACATGGGCAGACTGTCAGTCTCTCTTCAGCACTCTCCTCTCCCCAGAAGAGAGGTGGATGATCCTAGACAGGGCTGGAGAGGAAGCCCAGAGATGACGTGATGCTCAGCCAACCAGAGTTGCAGTTGATGACATCTCCCCCTTAGAGACCCTCCCTGGGATCACAATCACGCAGCAGAGTATGGTATGCTCACCCATTATCGGGACTGTCTCTTAGTGGGCTTTAAAAATGGAGTATCTAAGCACTTAAATTGGAGTAAGGTAAATGAAATTAAAGAGCAGAAAGAAGAGTTTTCTGGTTCCGTGGTGCAATGGATAGTGCATTGGATGTCTGACTAGACAGAGGCACTCAAAGTTATGGGCTCAAATCTCACCACAGTTGTTAAGATAAGGATCCTTTAGCTTTCCTCAAAAAAGATTTATAGAGTCTTTAGGTAATATACTGATCGGGATCCAGGATACCTAGCCAAGATGGCATTCAAGGCCTATAACAACAGGGAAGACAAAGGCGGAGAGCGCCAGGTTGCCTTACTAGCAGCAGCAGTACAGGATAGGCTCCCTGAGAGGAGAAGACCTGTGGGCCCTAGTGGGGCCCGACCCCAACCCCTCCTGGGAAAGAGCCAGTGTACATATTGTAAAAAGGAGGGCCACTAGAAAACAGTATGTCCCAAGAAAAAGATTGGGCAATGAGTAACTCAAATGTTAGCCCTCACTCTGGAGGAAGACTCTGACTAGGGTGGACCAGGGGCAGGACCTCCACCTGAGCCTCTGGTTATAATGAATATGGAGGAAGAACCTACTCAATTTTCTAGCCACACCTCTCCCCACTCTGCTCCTGGGAGATCGCATCCACCATGACTGTGTCCAGACAGTGGACCTGGCCTGTGCCAGCCACCCAGACCTCCCTGTTGGTGACCTGAGGATTTGAGTCTCTCTGTGGTAGCTTCATAGAGGGTGGCCAAAAAGGGCTGGCTACACAGTCGTCAGCCACACCAAGGACCTCAAAGGAAACGCTCTCCCAAATGGAACGTCAGCCCAAAAAGCCGAGCTGGTTGCGGTGATCCTGGCTTTGTGGCTGGCCAAGCCCCGAAGTGGGCGATCATTTGTACAAATTGGAAGAATGTGTTGTCAATTTTACATGCACACGGGGATCTGTGGGAACAGGGGAGGCTTTGAATTCGGCTGATAAAGGAATCAAACACAACCAACAGATTTTTCAACCTCTTGAGGCAGTGTTATTCCCCTGTGCTCTGGCCGTGGGACACTGCAAAGACATCAGCAGAAAGTTATGCCAGTGCCCCAGGGCAAAGGAAGGGCCTACTTAGAGGCCAAGTAAGCAGCAAGAACAATGACCCCAGCAGTAGTGGCGGCTGTCTTCCACACCCTAGCCCTCCACAAGCCACAGAAGACCCTGGTTACAGTGACACAGACCTTTATGTGGCCCATTAATGAAAAACTATAAGTGACTCTGTATGAGGGATGGAAGACATCCTAAAGCACGTACATGAGGCCGCTCAATACGGGCGGAAAATAATGTATGATCAGGTAAAGAGACACTTTGTTGGCCAGACTTTGCAGGCTATTTTCAGAGACATTATTAGACAGTGTGTCACCTGTCAGAAAAGCAACCCCAGGACATTCTAGGCAGTGCCAGAGTGGACCAAATACCAAGAGTATGTTCCAAGAAATGACTGGCAGATAGACTTCACTGAGATACCCAGGGCTCCAGGTGAATACCGGTATCTGCTGGTGTTTGCAGACAGCTTTTTCCAATTGCATGGAAGCATTCCCCTGCAGGACTGAGAAGGCTACAGAAATTGCCAGAAGCCTACTCGAAGACATCATCCCCAGATTTGGCCTTCTCCAAACCATCACGAATGGACACTACCGAAGGGTTTGAGTCCCTGTGTGATCGGCTCTGTTGAGGTTTCGAGACCCTACCTGTTCTTCTCAGGTCACACAGCTTGTGTCCCGACAACTAAGGATTAAGTGATGTTTTCGCAGTGCCTGGAGACTCCAGTTCCGTAGAAAAGTAGAAAGACTGAACCCAACTATGGAAACCCATCTGACCAACCTTTCCCAGAAGATTGAATTAACATGGGTGAAGACCCTTGCCTGGCTCTGTTCAGCATCAGGGTTGCACCTCAAACCAAACTTGAGGTAAGTCTGTTTGAGCTTATGTATGGGCATCTCCAACTCTGTACCTTTTGGGAGGACTTAAATACTTTGGGTCCTGAAAACACCCTGGAGGCTAAGAACATACACAAGCAAGGCTAGGTCACTATTTGACAATATTTGTATTTTGTGGCGGGGGTCCTTCACTGTCTTTACAAGTACGCAGTGTGGCAGACAGCTGCACAGCCTGAAGTCTCTCTCCACGTCCAGACTTGGAACACACCAGACCTGGCAAGGACCTTTTGAGGTGTTGATGTCAAACCCTGCCCCCTACATACACACACACACACACACTGCAGTCAAGGTCTCCAAAAGGGGAGTGGGGATCCACCACCCTGGCATCAAACCATCTCCTGTTCCGGATATCGGATATCGACCAACAAACCCTGCAAAACAGTTAAGAGTTGGCAGGACAGTGATAATTGGAAGACTCAGACTTTAGAGGATTTAAAGTGATAGACAATTGTTTCCATTGATTGTCACCCCCTGGTGGCTGTGGGGGTTGTTTGCCTTAAATGCCTTATTGGTGGTTTATTTTCTGGCTCTGGCTTTGTATGGCCTGGTGCCTGTTTCCCACTGGACTCAGCAACCAGCTGTCACCTAGCTCTGTTCATGGCTGTGTTTGTGTTTGCCACCCACGTGCCTATGGTTGCAATGGAAATTTTGCCCAGCAAACTGTCCAGGGTCTCGCTGACTCCAGTGCTGAAGTCCTGGACAGTTGGTGTGGGACAGCTTGTGTAGAGGCTGGTCTGGCCGGCTGGGTCTGCTGCACAGGGGCACCTGCTGGGGAGGGTGTCCAGGAATTTCCCAAGGGTTTTTTGTTTGCTCTTTGGCTGTTTCTTGCCCAGCCCCAGGGGGCCTACAGCCTGGACAGGTTCGACTGCCTCTGAGGCATATTCGCAGTGCTGTAGGAGAAAGAGCCAGGGCCCCCGAGTGCCAAGTGTGCTGACCTGAGCTTTGTGCTCTCCTGGCCCTGAAATTGCAGAGCGATGCTAGGGTCCAGCAGGCTTGCATAGCCTTCAGTGGCTGTGCCATCGCTGGGTCTTTGTCTGCCCCTGTGGATGTATCTGGGTGCATGGGTCCCGCTCGAGCCCAGCCGGCTGGGCGATTCCTTGCATCGACCCTGTCACTACCACCAGTCAGTGCTCTCTAGGATTTTTCTCCCCCTCAGGCACCAGTGTCCAATTATACCAGGCCTCTAACTGAACCTCAGGTAATAGATGAAAGAGAGCACTAGGTTTAATCCTGACTGGGGCAGGTGTAGTAATAGGACTCCTGGCTCCTTGGGGAGAATTTGCGTATCATGAAGCCACTCTCCATAATCTGACTTTGTCTATAGAAAATACTGTGTAATCCACTGCTCGAGCCATCGAAGATCAACAAATGAGCATTGACTTTCTGCCAAGGGTGGTCTTAGAGCATCATGTAGTTTGGACTACTTGCTAACTGAACAAGGAGATGTTTGTGCAGTAGCTAACACCTCTTGCTGCACTTACATCAACACCTCTGGAGAGGTGGAAATAAATGTGAAGAAAGATTTACAAGAAAGCTGAGGAGGTAGAATGTGACTATTTAATAACAGCGACAGGAATCAGGGTCTTGGAGGGAAGGTTCTGGCACTTCTGGAATTGTATCCAGTGGCCGGAAGCTTTTAGATGGTCGCCACCGAGGACGTTGAGGCCGAGGAGTACTTGGTGCAGGCAGCTTTGGAGGCTCACATGGCTTCTTGGGTGGTGCAAATAGACCACAGGCGAGCGGGGGAGGGGGACCCCAGCCTGGTGGGGGAGGCCGGAAGGGTGGGGGAGGGGGACCCCAGCCAGGTGGGGGTGGCCAGAGGGATGGGGAAGGAGGACACCAGCCAAGTGGGGGTGGGGGACGCCAGCCAGATGGGGGAGGCCTGAAGGGAGTGGGAGGGGGATGCCAGCCAAGTGGGGGAGGCCTGGAGGGTGGGGGAGGGGGATGCCAGGCATGTGGGGGAGGGGCATACCAGATGGGTGGGGGAGGAGGTTGCTGGCCTGTTGGACGTGGTGGAGGCCAGAAGGGTGGAAGAGGTGAGCACTCTGGTGCAGGCTTGATAGCTTTGCAGGGTGTGCAAGGAGGTGGAGCCTCTGTCCCAGCCTTGGGAGGCCAGCTGGGAGGAGGCCTGGAAGGGTCTAGGGGTGGTCCAGGAACAGGGCTGAGAGGAAGAGGGGGAGGTTGTAGTGGAGGACCCAGAATACTACTGGCAGGAGGAGGGGGAGGCTCTGGCTGAGGTTTGGGAACACAGGTGGGAGGAGGAAGGGGAGGGTCTGGCCTGGTTTTGGGAACAAGAGTGGGAGGAGGAGGGGGAGGGTCTAGCCCAGGTTTGGGAACACTGGTGGGAGGAGGTGGGGGAAGGTCTGGCCTAGGTCTGGGAACATGGGTGGGAGGAGAAGGGGGAGGGTCTGGACAGGCTTTAGGAACACGAGTGGGAGGATGAGGGAGAAGGTCTGGCCTAGGGCTGGGAACATGGGTGGGAGGAGGAGGGGGAGGGTCTGGCCCACTTTTGGGATCATATCTGGGAGGAGGTGGTAGAAGGTATGGTGAACAGTCAGTCCAAGGCTGGGGAATACATCTGGGTGGAGCTGGTGGCCCACTGCCCATGGGCACTGCTGGAGGGCATCTGATGGGGCAGCGTGTGGCCAATCCTCCGGGGCCAGGAAGGGTCCCTGCTGAAGCCCGCAGACCCTGCAGAATAGAAGCAGTTTCATTTTTAAAATACTTCAATAGGACAGACCAAAACACTACAAAGTATAAAAGCTGGAACATAATGATGCAGGCAGGCGTCCATAGCTAACACCTTCCCCTCTACCAGGTCTCAAAAGAGCATTGGTGTCAGAAAATTCTGTTCCTCCTGCTGTTCCGCTACAGTTCAGGGGTGCTAAAGGATCCAACCAAAAAGCGAAAAATGAAAACTAGATTGAATAAGTCAAAGTGCACAAGAAACTTTGAGCTCTTACATAGGTGTAAGGAAGGGAAAGAGGAAGCCAGGCCCCTCTTGGGCCTGTCACCTAGAGTCCAACCAAGGCTTTGGTAAAAAGGAAGGAGAAAAGTACCCCCACCCTCAACGGTGGAGTGAGGACAGAATTGAGTGTTCAGAGCCCCGGAAATAACTGTCAAGAAGTTGAAACAGAGGTGGTTACAGCACCCTTTAGAAAGCCCTGTTCTTCTATTCTGTGGTATTTTCATGGAGCATTTGTTCACTCTCTCTGTGCAGAACCATATACACTCTTCTCTACACAACACAGAAAGCCTGGTTTCTGGGTCTTTCCACTTGACATTACATTAAGAGCATTTTCTGTTTTCTGAAATGTCTTTGAAACATATGACTTTCAGGAGCTATCTCCACTGTGAGGATTTACACTAGTTCCACCATCCCTCTACCATGGGTGATTCAGTTTGTTGCCACATTTTCACTGTAATCCATCCTGTTCCACTGAATGTGCTCTCACCAGGTCTTTGGATACGGGGTAGTTCTTTCATTAGGGGAGATGACTAGACGTGGGAGTGTGCCGAATAAAAGGGTGTGAGTATTTGGAAGGCTTCGGGTAGACAGTGTTACATTGCATTTCAGGATGGTTGTGAGAATTCACAATTCCACTCTCAGTGTGTGAAAGGGGCCCCAGAAGAGTTAATATTTAATTCTTTGATAGAATTTATCAGTGTAAAGTTTTCTCATTGAAGTTATGTAGTTGTCTTATTCACTGATTCTTCGCTAAAAACGATGAGACTGTTGTACAAAGTTTCACTCATCAATTTGTGTTCTCATTAGTAGATTAAAGGCAAATCCAATAATAGGCCAGTGAGTATAAAAATTCCTGATTATTCATGATTCAAAGCATATGTATAAACCAGAAAAACCCAGGCCTGGTGGTGTCGTGGTTAAGAGCTAAGGCTGCTAACCCAAAGGTCGGCATTCCAGTCCACCTGCTGCTCGTTGGAAACCCTGTTGGCCATTCTACTGTGTCCTGATTATCCATGATTCAAAGATACCCATAAGGTATGTTAAAATACTCACCAAACGGAGACGGAAGAGAAAGAGTATTACTAAAGTACCAATCTGCAGAAGGAGGTACGCCGTTAAAAGTTCTTCATCCGGCTCAGGAAAACTATTGTCAATGAGCTGAAAGGGCAATATTCAAAGTCACAAGAAGCCTCAAAGGAATGGACAGTATAGCAGTCACAGGGAATCATGGATAGAAACCCCAAATCAGCCTCCGAGAACCATCCCCCCCACCAGATATCTCCAGTGAATTTCTCTGCTTCCTGGAAGGTTGGCAGCTGGCTACCTGGTGTTTCTTCTGAGTCTGGCAGTGTTGTTAGAGGTTGTGAGTGTGCTTTCTCTAAATAGGGCTCAATCTCTGGTTCCCCAGAGGCTCTACCTGCCCTTGTGTCTAATGCTGAATCACACTTTTCTCATGGATACATTGAGTTTTTAGCATCTTAAAGACAAGCACAGGGCAAACAAACAAAAAACCCAGAAGATCACTACAGAGATGTCTTATTCAGAATTAATGAACTTTTAGGGCTTGAATAAAAGCAAAGTGGTGACCATGAAGATGACACTAACAATGTGAAGTTTCTCTAAGATTCTTGATTTTAATTCTACTCTACTCCTCTGTGAATGGAGACAGACATCCTCTGAGTAAGTTGTGACTGCCCCAATACCTGGTCTGGAGAGATTGCTTTGGATTTAACTGTTTGTTCTTGAAAACTCATTATTTTCATTCTAAACGTTTCCTTCAAGACAGTGTGTTCCACGGAGATATGCATTTGACAGAATATGATTCAGCAATAGAAACGAATGAATTATGGAACCAGGCAAGAATGATTCATCATGAACTTGCAAAATGGAAGTATAACCTGGGACAATGCTGTGAAGGTGCTGCTTTCTGGGTTTTTGTTTAAAGGGCCATGTCCTAGCGGGAAGAAGCAGCTCTCTAACTCTGTTTCCAAGGTAAAGGATAAACACACTGTGGCATATTCATATGTAGACCTTCTACTCAGTAATGAAAACGAAGCAACTACTAGTACACCAAACATCCTGGATAAATCTAAAAATGATTCTGCTGACTTAGAGAATCCTGGAGAAAAACAAAAAGTAAATCTTGTATCCTTCAATTACATAAAAGTTCTCTAAAAATGCAGATCAGTGGTTGGAAGAGGGGTGGCAGCAATGGAGGGAGAGGACAGAATGAATTAAAAGAATCAGCAGGAGTGTTTTGGGCGTGAGGGTTAGGCTCATTATCTTGATTATTGTAGTGGTTTCATGGCCATATACACACGTCCAAATTCGACAAACTGCATACTTTAATTTTAATTAGGTGCTGATTATTATACATCACTTATACACGAGCTGTAGGAAAAAAGATTAGATATACAAACTGTTATAGTTTTCTATTTCCTTGACCAAAAGAATATTGTAAGTATTTTAAAAAAGCCAACAGGATAAAATTTATGCATTTATAAGCCACTTTAGAATTGAGGAAAAAATACTTACATTACGTAGGAATCCTGGCACTCTACAATGGTTAAGAGTACACCCAGCCTGTATGAAAGCATGAAAAATAATAGGCATGAAAATTCTGTATTAAAGAGAGTATATTTGAGACAAATATAGATATATATAGTTATGGCCATAACTAGGAGAGATAGGCAGTTGCCATCATAAATTCATTTTTCAATAAAAAGTACAGAATACTGTTAACATCAAGTTTCTAAAACCATTGCAGTTTTCATTCAACATTCATTTTCATTCTGAACCAAGCCATGTAATGTCAGATTTTTGAAGTCCATAAAAGATTTGCATGAAAGAAGAATCTTGTGTATTATATGATTCAAACCATGAAAATAGCAGCTAGTTAGCAACACAATTCTAGATAGCCACTAACAAGAATTTCCTTTCATATTTCATAGTATTTCACCTAAACCAATGAATAGCAACATGGAAACCAGTACATAAAAGGAATATAAAAATTTCTGGAATGTATGGTCACCACAACAAAAGGCAAATCTTGTTTCTTTAAAAACAAGATTATACAAGTATTTTAGGAGAAAATAACTTTGCAGTGGAATTCATACTAATCCACATGGAGTTTCAGTTTCGTGCAGATTGAAATCTCTCTGGTAAATAAACTCTGAGCTCTCTAACACTGTCATCTCAGCCCTCACAGCTGAGGTGACTATTGTGTGTGCTTTCAGGAAACATACTGTCTTTGAGTAGCCACTATCGAAAAGGGAGCAATAACTCTCAGCAGATTCATTAAAGAAGCAGATCAGATGCATGAAAAGACCAAGGCCATCCTTTCCTCACTGGTCAAACACTCCAGTTCTAGTCACTCTTGTCCCATCTGGCTATGGTCGAGATGCTGGTGTCAGGAGTGCCCTACTCCCTAAGTCAGCTCAGACAGGGGCCACGAAACACTGTGGTTCTGCTGGTCACCCTTTGTGCTGGACTGAGTCCCCCTCAAGCACCCCAGGAAAAGCTGTTGTTTAAACTAGTGTGAAAGAGCCCAATAAAAGGTGAGAAAGTACAGCATGTTCAAGGATTACTCACATTTTCCAATGGAGTAGCTGGTGGCCAGAGCACCAGGAACCAGAACAATACCCTTTGTGCCTTCATGTCCTGTCCCCTTGAGGAGACTCAGTGGCACAAAGTAGGAGTCGGGTAAGTGTGGGATGGGGACGGGGCCAGTTGTATATGAGAGTGGAACAAGGGGTATGGCCTGGAGAGACAGGGGGTGCTTGTTCTCCTGGGAGGAGGGGGAGGGAGGGGAAGGGAAGGGAAAATGGTAGAGATGGCAGGAGTGGGATGGATGAGCGAGGAGACCACACAGGAGAGAAGTTGGAGGAGGTTTCAAAGTCGGTCAGTAGGTGAGTAAGTCAGAAGTTCAGTATGATGCAAGGAGCAGAAGGGTTGGACTCGCAGGATCAGTAGCCTTCTCCTGTCTGGTCGATGCCTTTGTATCCTGCATGGTTTATAAAATCTCCCTCGTCCAATCCCTGCCTTCGACCCTGACGCATCACAATGGACCCCAAGCCTGACACACCACAGGTAACCCACCATGTACCATCCCCCGGCAACTGCCATACCAACTACATGTCCTCTCTGGGACCATGAAGAAACTTGTGATTATGGTCCTTCCCAACCCATCTTCCTTGTCCCCCACATTCTGGGTTGTTCCCCTCTTTCCTGAGCTCCCAGAATTTCCCATCCAAAGTCTTGGCTACAAAAATTATAGCGTGAATGAAGCCAGAGCTCTGAGTAGAAACAAGCAGAAGCAGAGAAGGCGAATTCACACCCCTGCCCTCTCTCTGGAACTGATAGAATAAACAGACAAAAATCAGTGAGGATGTGGAACATTTGAATAGCAAACTGATATATATATGGACTTATCTCATTATTCCTAACAGCTGTACTAGAAACGTTATTTTCAAGCACACGTGGTACATTTACAAAAGTCACTGTATTCTGGACTTGAAGCTTATCTCCATCAATGTCAGAGGAATGAAATCACAGAGAACATGTTCTCTTGTTTTGTGATCATAACATAATCGTGCTAGAAATTATGACACAGCGCTAACTAGTAACTCCCCATGGTGGAACTGGTAATGTGCTGTTTTAAGTGAAACACGAATCAAAGGAGAAATCTCAGCGGTAAAGGATATGTATGAACTCAGTGATACCAAAGCCAGATATAGAAAGACCTCATAAGGAAATAAAAATGTAGAGCACTATCCCTTAAGAATATGGATGTAAAAATCCTCAGTGTAAATCTGACAGCACATCCAAGGCATTATACACTGTGAGCAAGAGGGGTTTATCCCAGAAGTGCGAGGGTGCTTTAACATAATAATCAATCAATGTAACAGACTACATTAATAGAATGAAGGACAAAAGCCCACACATGATCATGCTAATTGATGCAGATAAAGCATTTGAGAATATCCAATATTCTGTCATGAAAAAAGCGTTCAGAAAGTTTGAACTAAGAGGGATGTTCCTCAACATGATAAAGGCCAAATAGGAAAAACCCACAGCTAACGTTATACTTGATGGTGAATGACTGGAAGCTTTTCCCCTAACATCAGGAACGGGACAAGGATCCTTGCTGTGAATACTTCTGTTCAACATGTAATGGAAGTTCTGGCCGCATTAGGCAAGAAAAGAAATAATTACCCGCATTGGATTGGAAGAAGTCAAACTATCCCTAGTTACAGTTGATGTGATCTTGTAAAGATTAAAGCCTAAAGAATTAACAAAAAACACTGTTAGAGCAAAGAAACAAATTTGGCAAGGTTACTGGATACAAGACCCGCACAAAAAATCAGCTGAATGTCTATACAGTAGCATTGAAAAATCAAGAAGTAAACCGAGAAAAACATTCCATTTATAATAGCATCCAAATGAATACAGTACCTAGGAATAAATATAACCAATGAGGTAAGGTTGAAAGATTTGTACCCTGAAAACTAAAAAACATTTCTGCAGGAATTTAAAGGAGATCTAAATAAATGGAAAGGTCCTGTGTTGGTGAATGGAAAGATTTAATATCCTTCAAATGGCAGTATTCCCTAAAGTAATCCACATGTGTAATTCCCTGCCTATCAAAATTCCTACTCTTTTTGTGTAGAAATGGTAAAGTGGGTTCTGATGTTGGTACAGGATTGCAAGGAAACTCAGGTAGCCAAAATAATCTTGAAAAAGAAGACCACGTGGCAGGACTCTCATTTTCCAATTTCAAAACTTACTACAAAGGTTCAATAATCAAAACGGTGTGGCGCTAGCATAGAGATACACGTATAGATCAATAGAATAGAACTGAGCATCCAGAGCTGAACCCTCACCTACGAGGCCAATTGCTTTTCCACAAGGCTGCCAAGTCCATTCAATGAAGGAAGAAGAGTCTGTCAACAAATGATGCTAGGGGAACTGGATATCACATACAGAAATTGATGTTGGACTTTTCCTCACCTTGTATACAAACATTAATTCAAAATAATGATTTAAATATAGGTACTTCAACTTTAAAAGCCTTCTTAGAAGAAAACACAGGTGTAGTTTTCGTGACCTCGGATTGGCCAATGGTTCCTTAGAAGTGGCACCAAAAGCACAAGCACCTACTAAAGAAGTCGAGAAACTGAATTTCATCAAAAGACAAAATTCTTGCACATCAAAGGCTGCTAACCAGAGAGTGGAAAACAAATACAGAAAGAGAGAAAATGTTTGCAGATCATATATTTGATAAAGGTCTAGTATCCAGAAGGTATTGAGAAAAGTAAGGAGAAAATTACAAACCACCCAATGCAAAGCTGGGCAAAGGAATTGACATTTCTCCAAAGAAGATTACAAATGGCCGACAGGCACATGGAAGGATGTGAACATTATTAGTCACAAACCCTATTGCACAAAGTCCTCAATCAGGATCCCATATAGGTCTACAATTACTGGTGCCTGCAGGCTCCCCGACCCTTTAAACCTACAGAGCCCCAATCCCTGTCTCCAACTTGTCAAGAACCCGGGCACTTCTCTGTCTTGAGCATTAGTAACTCCCATTGCCCTGCCCCTCTGTTCTTTTCTCCTTTTTCCAGGCCCCTCAGATAACCTTTGGGCAATTCCTAGACAAACTGGGGCTCCAGGGAAGGTGACTGCTGAGTAGTTGGGCAAGTGTTCGATGCTGCTCGTTACTAACACTCTGTAACCACATCATAAACACACGCTCAAGACACACACATTCACACTGATCACACAACTTCTGAGCACATGAAAATGAGTGCAGCACACACAGATATTGTAAATGATTTTTTATCTTCTAACAACCCATCAGCACTGAGATCTCACACATATTCTGACCACACTTACATCCTGCATTCACACACTGACCACATATTCTCACATTAGTCCACCGTAAAAACACACAAAACACTGACAAACACATGCTCATTGCATATTGTCCAAATTCCCACATGTCCATACACCCACCTGACCGTAGCAAACATACATACAAAGAGACCCTGAAATGACCATCTACCCTCTGATCATACCCAAATATGAAAATCATGTACACACTGTAACAACATACTGACCCCCACCACACTGACCATTCACTCTCTGCACACACACAAACGCAGACCACACACACACCCAGAGTTAACAAGGCACCTGGGTGTGCTTGTGTGGGCTTTGATCAAGGGGCATCTCCCACCTCAGCATCAACATGGAAACCCAGATAAGGGTGGGGAGTCATGTGACACAGGGACAAAGTGCAGGAGATTGTGATGTTGGTCCCTCATGAAGTACATCTGAGCCTTCAGAGCTGGTTGTCACAGTAGCATGTGAAACAGAGATAAGAGAGCCAAGAGGATCAGAAATGGTGTCTAAGAGGTCTCTGATAAAATACCCATTTCCAACTAAAAAAAAAAAAAAAAAACTAAAGGATGTAGTTATTCCACTCAAGCTATGAAGAGAATTCGTCAAGGAGTTAATTAACGTGTTTTCATTTTAACGTGATGATGGAGAATTCTCCCTGGAGATCAGCCAGTATTGCTGGTGAAATTCCTATTTCAATTTCTGTTACATCTTATTTTTTGTTTAAATATCACTTAGAACTGAGAATGTCTGTCCTTCGCAGGGGTGCGCGGTCTCCGCTGAACAGCAGGCACAAAGCCACCTTGCCTGCGCTCCAACAGCCGGCAGAGGGCGCCCCGTCTCCTTTTCTGGCCCTTGGTTCCTCAGAGAGCAGAGGCTCTGAGCTGGGTGTCAGCCTGGCTGGTGAAGGTGCCCCTGGGGCGGGAAGAAGAGCTTCATTTCCACAGGACCCAGCCCCAGGGAGGCGTCCCAGGCTTTGGGACCTGAGAGTCAACAGTGAGTACAAAGCTTCCTTTTGGGGCCCTGAGTGCTGAGGAGACAGGGCTTTGCTGTGGCTTCTCCAAGCCAGTCATGGTGGAGCCTGAGGTCAAAGGAAAGATGCCCGGCCCTGTGTACAGGCTGTTGTTAACTTTTCAATGGTTGCTTTTACTTTTCGTTATGAGTCGAAATGCACTCGACGGCAATGGTTTGGTTTGGTTTTTGCTTTTAGAAAGAGCCCTCATGGCTCAGTGTTTAAGCGCTCGGCTGCGGTTGGAACCCACCAGCCGTTCAGCGGGACAAAGATGTGGCAGCCTGTTTCTGTAAAGATGACAGCCGAGGAAACCCTGTAGAAACCCTGGTGGAAGCCCTATGGAAACTCTGGTGGCGTAGTGATTCAGTGCTAGGCTGGCAGTTCGAATCCACCCGGCGCTCTTTGGAAAGCCTGTGAGGCAGTTCTACTCTGTCCTATAGGTCCGCTATGAGTCGGAATCGACTGGACGAACAATGGGTTTGGGTTTTTTTTTTTAATGAGTCGGAATTGACTTGAAGGCAGTGGGTTTGGTTTTTGTTTCAGTTTTTACCTGTAACTTTGAAGTAGCTGGGAAATAGTAAAAAAATTGAAAAGTAAATGTATTAAAACCCTGAACATTAATTTTAATTATTTTCTTTATTAATATACTAGAAATTACTATAATTTTACTGTTCTAGTTTTCATGAAGGCGTTGCTGTTGTTAGTTGTGGTGGAGTGAACTGGATTCTGACTGAGAGCAACCCATGTGAGCAGAGTAGAACTGCTCCATAGGGCTTTCAAGGCTGTGACCTTTCGCAAGCAAATTGCCAGGTGTGTCTTACAAGGTGCTTCTGGATGACTTCCAACCGCCAACCTTTTGGCTTATAGTCCAGTGCTTAACCATCTTTGCAACCCAGGGAATCCTCATAGAAGCATAAAAACAAACCAAAACCAAAAACAAACAAACAAACAAACAAAAACGTTGCCATCATGTCTGACTCGTAACGACCCTGTAGGACAGAATAGAACTCCCCCGTGGAGTTTCAAAGGAGCGGCTGGTAGATTCCAACTGTCAACCTTTTGATTAGCAGCTGTAGCTCTTAACCACTGCACCACCAGGACTCCCATGGAAGGATAGTCATCAATAACATTTTTAAAATATAATTCTATTTTTTGTCTCATTTTCAATTGAGATAATTGCCAAGTTTGAGGATTCTCATGACTCAGTGATGACCTCGAATAATTTCGAATTTCAGCTTTCTGAAAGGTATATCATAGGACCCCATCGTGGCCATTAATGTTTAAAAAAAAAAAAAAATTACCAAAACTTGCTCCAAGTCGGTATAATATTGTCCTAAGCACAATTCCTGAATCAGATTTAGATGAACAAAGAACGTTGATATCTATTTTAGTACCAACTATTGATATTTGACACAGCTTAAAACTCTTTAAGATGAAATTTCTGCAGGACTTAAGTTGCTAGAATTTTTAATAGCCAAGCCAATGGCTGTAAGTTGGATGTAGTCATTGAAAATAATTTTTTTCCTATTAAAAATTCAAGATTTAGACACAGTAAACTTTTTATGTCTTTGCTTTAAGGGCAAAGTCGGGGTGTTCATAATGTCCTGTTTAAAATTTATCCATTCCCATAATAATTGATACCTGGATCCAGTGAACCATACATTTCCCATTCTTTCATCTTCCTATATTTACATTCAGAAGCATATGTCTTGTTAACGTTTTACCTCCACAAAACATGGTTTCCAAGTTACTTTCATTTGCTGTAAGCAAGGGGCTAGGCTTTCTAATACTCATGGAGCTTTCTGTATACTCAGGATTTCTCATTGGACAGCTTTATTGACTTTTTCTCCTTGGTTCAAAACATCATCCCACATTGAGGAGTTACACAAAAAGTTGGAATCTATTTGCACAAATATACTTTTCATTTCAGCATAGGAGCTTTCTCCATTTGATATTTTATGTATATTAGTATTGGAATAATATGTCAGTTTGTATGGGCATTGCTCTGATAACTGTACATCTGATCTTCACATCCATTGTGTATCTTTATTTGTTTATAATGTAGTGTTTAGAATACATATGAGAATATCGTATTTGCGCATTTAATTTAAACCAAAGTAGTATATTCTTTGTTCTATATTTTAAAGGGTGGTTGTTGTTATTTGCCATGGAGCCCATTCCGAGTAACAGCAACCTTATAGGAAATCATGGGACACATTTTTGTGGCTCTTGTGTCAGTCCATCTCATCGAAGGCTTTCCGTGCTTTTGCTGACCCTCTGTTTTACCAAACAGGATGTCCTTTGTCTAGTGATTGGTATTTCCTGAAGACATGTCCAATACAGGAGAGCCAAAGTAAACCTTGCCATCCTCACTTCAAGGAGCCTTCTGATTGTATTTCTTCTAAGACTGATTTGTTTGTTCTTCTGGCATTCCACAGTATATTCTATATTCTTTGCCAACACCACAGTTTTTCTTCTGCCTTCCCTTTTTTTTTTTTTAATAACTTTTATTAAGCTTCAAGTGAATGTTTACAAATCCAATCAGTCTGTCACATATAAGTTTACATACATCTCACTCCCTACTCCCACTTACTCTCCCCCTCTTGAGTCAGCCCTTTCAGTCTCTCCTTTCTTGACAATTTTGCCTGCTTCCCTCTCTCTCTATCCTCCCATCCCCCCTCCAGACAAGAGTTGCCAACACAATCTCAAGTGTCCACCTGATATAATTAGCTCACTCTTCATCAGCGTCTCTCTCCCACCCGCTGACCAGTCCCTTTCATGTCTGATGAGTTGTCTTCGGGGGTGGTTCCTGTCCTGTGTCAACAGAAGGTCTGGGGAGCATGGCCGCCGGCATTCCTCCAGTCTCAGTCAGACCATTAAGTTTGGTCTTTTTATGAGAATTTGGGGTCTGCATCCCACTGATCTCCTGCTCCCTCAGGGGTCCTCTGCTGTGCTCCCTGTCAGGGCAGTCATCGATTGTGGCCAGGCACCAACTAGTTCTTCTGGTCTCAGGATGATGTAGGTCTCTGGTTCATGTGGCCCTTTCTGTCTCTTGGGCTCTTAGTTGTCGTGTGGCCTTGGTGTTCTTCATTTTCCTTTGCTCCAGGTGGGTTGAGACCAATTGCTGCATCTTAGATGGCCGCTTGTTAGCATTTAAGACCCCAGACGCCACATTTCAAAGTGGGATGCAGAATGATTTCATAATAGAATTATTTTGCCAATTGACTTAGAAGTCCCCGCAAACCATGTTCCCCAGACCCCCGCGCTTGCTCCGCTGACCTTTGAAGCATTCATTTTATCCCGGAAACTTCTTTGCTTTTGGTCCAGTCCAATTGAGCTGACCTTCCATGTATTGAGTGTTGTCTTTCCCTTCACCTAAAGCAGTTCTTATCTACTGATTAATCAATAAAAAACCCTCTCCCACCCTCCCTCCCTCCCCCCCTCGTAACCACAAAAAGTATGTGTTCTTCTCAGTTTATAGTATTTCTCAAGATCTTATAATAGTGGTCTTATACAATATTTGTCCTTTTGCCTCTGACTCATTTCGCTCAGCATAATGCCTTCCAGGTTCCTCCATGTTATGAAATGTTTCACAGATTCGTCACTGTTCTTTATCGATGTGTAGTATTCCGTTGTGTGAATATACCACAATTTATTTACCCATTCATTCGTTGATGGACACCTTGGTTGCTTCCAACTTTTGCTATTGTAAACAGAGCTGCAATAAACATGGGTGTGCATATATCTGTTTGTATGAAGGCTCTTGTATCTCTAGGGTATATTCCGAGGAATGGGATTTCTGGGTTGTATGGTAGTTCTATTTCTAACTGTTTAAGATAACGCCAGATAGATTTCCAAAGTGGTTGTACCATTTTACATTCCCACCAGCAGTGTATGAGAGTTCCAATCTCTCCGCAGCCTCTCCAACATTTATTATTTTGTGTTTTTTGGATTAATGCCAGCCTTGCTGGTGTGAGATGGAATCTCATCATGGCTTTAATTTGCATTTCTCTAATGGCTAATGATCGAGAGCATTTTCTCATGTATCTGTTGGCTGCCTGAATATCTTCTTTAGTGAAATGTCTGTTCATATCCTTTGCCCACTTCTTGATTGGGTTGTTTGTCTTTTTGTGGTTGAGTTTGGACAGAATCATGTAGATTTTAGAGATCAGGCGCTGGTCGGAGATGGCATAGCTGAAAATTCTTTCCCAATCTGTAGGTGGTCTTTTTACTCTTTTGGTGAAGTCTTTAGATGAGCATAGGTGTTTGATTTTTAGGAGCTCCCAGTTATCAGGTTTCTCTTCATCATTTTTGGTAATGTTTTGTATTCTGTTTATACCTTGTATTAGGGCTCCTAGGGTTGTCCCAATTTTTTCTTCCATGATCTTTATCGTTTTAGTCTTTATGTTTAGGTCTTTGATCCACTTGGAGTTAGTTTTTGTGCATGGTGTGAGGTATGGGTCCTGTTTCATTTTTTTGCAAATGGATATCCAGTTATGCCAGCACCACTTGTTAAAAAGGCTATCTTTTCCCCAGTTAATTGACACTGGTCCTTTGTCAAATATCAGCTGCTTATACGTGGATGGATCTATGTCTGGGTTCTCAATTCTGTTCCATTGGTCTATTTGCCTGTTGTTGTACCAATACCAGGCTGTTTTGACTACTGTGGCTGTATAATAGGTTCTGAAGTCAGGTAAGGTGAGGCCTCCCACTTTCTTCTTCTTTTTCAGTAGTGCTTTGCTTATCCGGGGCTTCTTTCCCTTCCATATGAAATTGGTGATTTGTTTCTCTATCCCCTTAAAATATGACATTGGAATTTGGATCGGAAGTGCGTTAAATGTATAGATGACTTTTGGTAGAATAGACATTTTTACTATGTTAAGTCTTCCTATCCATGAGCAAGGTATGTTTTTCCACTTAAGTATGTCCTTTTGAATTTCTTGTAGTAGAGCTTTGTAGTTTTCTTTGTATAGGTCTTTTACATCCTTGGTAAGATTTATTCCTAAGTATTTTATCTTCTTGGGGGCTACTGTGAATGGTATTGATTTGGTGATTTCCTCTTCGGTGTTCTTTTTGTTGATGTAGAGGAATCCAAGTGATTTTTGTATGTTTATTTTATAACCTGAGACTCTGCCAAACTCTTCTATTAGTTTCAGTAGTTTTCTGGAGGATTCCTTAGGGTTTTCTGTGTATATAATCATGTCATCTGCAAATAGTGATAACTTTACTTCTTCCTTGCCAATCCGGATACCTTTTATTTCTTTGTCTAGCCTAATTGCCCTGGCTAAGACTTCCAACACGATGTTGAATAAGAGCGGTGATAAAGGGCATCCTTGTCTGGTTCCCGTTCTCAAGGGAAATGCTTTCAGGTTCTCTCCATTTAGAGTGATATTGGCTGTTGGCTTTGCATAGATGCCCTTTATTATGTTGAGGAATTTTCCTTCAATTCCTATTTTGGTAAGAGTTTTTATCATGAATGGGTGTTGGACTTTGTCAAATGCCTTTTCTGCATCAATTGATAAGATCATGTGGTTTTTGTCTTTTGTTTTGTTTATGTGATGGATTACATTAATGGTTTTTCTGGTATTAAACCAGCCTTGCATACCTGGTATAAATCCCACTTGATCAGGGTGAATTATTTTTTTGATGTGTTGTTGGATTCTATTGGCTAGAATTTTGTTGAGGATTTTTGCATCAATGTTCATGAGGGATATAGGTCTATAATTTTCTTTTTTTGTAATGTCTTTACCTGGTTTTGGTATCAGGGAGATGGTGGCTTCATAGAATGAGTTGGGTAGTATTCCGTCATTTTCTATGCTTTGGAATACCTTTAGTAGTAGTGGTGTTAACTCATCTCTGAAAGTTTGGTAGAACTCTGCAGTGAAGCCGTCCGGGCCAGGGCTTTTTTTTGTTGGGAGTTTTTTGATTACCGTTTCAATCTCTTTTTTTGTTATGGGTCTATTTAGTTGTTCTACTTCTGAATGTGTTAGTTTAGGTAGGTAGTGTTTTTCTAGGAATTCATCCATTTCTTCTAGGTTTTCAAATTTGTTAGAGTACAATTTTTCATAATAATCTGAAATGATTCTTTTAATTTCATTTGGTTCTGTTGTGATGTGGTCCTTCTCATTTCTTATTCGGGTTATTTGTTTCCTTTCCTGTATTTCTTTAGTCAGTCTAGCCAATGGTTTATCAATTTTGTTAATTTTTTCAAAGAACCAGCTTTTGGCTCTGTTAATTCTTTCGATTGTTTTTCTGTTCTCTAATTCATTTAGTTCAGCTCTAATTTTTATTATTTGTTTTCTTCTGGTGCCTGATGGATTCTTTTGTTGCTCACTTTCTATTTGTTCAAGTTGTAGGGACAGTTCTCTGATTTTGGCTCTTTCTTCTTTTTGTATGTGTGCATTTATCGATATAAATTGGCCTCTGAGCACTGCTTTTGCTGTGTCCCAGAGGTTTTGATAGGAAGTATTTTCATTCTCGTTGCTTTCTATGAATTTCCTTATTCCCTCCTTGATGTCTTCTATAACCCAGTCTTTTTTCAGGAAGGTATTGTTCATTTTCCAAGTATTTGATTTCTTTTCCCTAGTTTTTCTGTTATTGATTTCTAGTTTCATTGCCTTGTGGTCTGAGAAGATGCTTTGTAATATTTCGATGTTTTGGACTCTGCAAAGGTTTGTTTTATGACCTAATATGTGGTCTATTCTAGAGAATGTTCCATGTGCGCTAGAAAAAAAAGTATATTTTGCAGCAGTTGGGTGGAGAGTTCTGTATAAGTCAATGAGGTCAAGTTGGTTGATTGTTGTAATTAGATCTTCCGTGTCTCTATTGAGCTTCTTACTGGATGTCCTGTCCTTCTCCGAAAGTGGTGTGTTGAAGTCTCCTACTATAATTGTGGAGGTATCTATCTCGCTTTTCAATTCTGTTAAAATTTGATTTATGTATCTTGCAGCCCTGTCATTGGGTGCGTAAATATTTAATATGGTTATGTCTTCCTGATCAATTGTCCCTTTTATCATTATATAGTGTCCTTCTTTATCCTTTGTGGTGGATTTAAGTCTAAAGTCTATTTTCTCAGAAATTAATATTGCTACTCCTCTTCTTTTTTGCTTATTGTTTGCTTGATATACTTTTTTCCATCCTTTGAGTTTTAGTTTGTTTGTGTCTCTAAGTCTAAGGTGTGTCTCTTGTAGGCAGCATATAGATGGATCATGTTTCTTTATCCAGTCTGTGACTCTCTGTCTCTTTATTGGTGCATTTAGTCCATTTACATTCAGGGTAATTATAGATAAATAAGTTTTTAGTGCTGTCATTTTGATTCCTTTTTATGTGTGTTGTTGACAATTTCATTTTTCCACATACTTTTTTGTGCTGAGGCGTTTTTCTTAGTAAATTGTGAGATCCTCATTTTCATAGTGTTTGACTTTATGTTAGTTGAGTCGTTACGTTTTTCTTGGTTTTTATCTTGAGTTATAGAGTTGTTATACCTTTTTGTGGTTACCTTATTATTTACCCCTATTTTTCTAAGTAAAAACCTAACTCGTATTGTTCTATATCGCCTTGTATCACTCTCCATCTGGCAGTTCAATGCCTCCTGTATTTAGTCCCTCTTTTTGATTATTGTGATCTTTTACCTATTGGCTTCCATGATTCCCTGTTATGTGTATTTTTTTTTTTAATTAATCTTAATTTGTTTGTTTTTGTGATTTCCCTATTTGAGTTGATATCAGGACGTTCTGATTTGTGACCTTGTGTTGTGCTGATATCTGATATTATTGGTTCTCTGACCAAACAATATCCTTTAGTATTTCTTGTAGCTTTGGTTTGGTTTTTGCAAATTCTCTAAACTTGTGTTTGTCTGTAAATATCTTAATTTCGCCTTCATATTTCAGAGAGAGTTTTGCTGGATATATGATCCTTGGCTGGCAGTTTTTCTCCTTCAGTGTTCTGTATATGTCGTCTCATTCCCTTCTTGCCTGCATGGTTTCCGCTGAGTAGTCAGAACATATTCTTATTGATTCTCCCTTGAAGGAAACCTTTCTTTTCTCCCTGGCTGCTTTTAAAATTTTCTGTTTATCTTTGGTTTTGGTGAGTTTGATGATAATATGTCTTGGTGTTTTTCTTTTTGGATCAATCTTAAATGGGGTTCGATGAGCATCTTGGATAGCTATCCTTTCGTCTTTCATGATGTCAGGGAAGTTTTCTGTCAGGAGTTCTTCAACGATTTTCTCTGTGTTTTCTGTCCCCCCTCCCTGTTCTGGGACTCCAATCACCCGCAGGTTATCCTTCTTGATAGAGTCCCACATAATTCTTAGGGTTTCTTCATTTTTTTTATTCTTTTATCTGATTTTTTTTTCAGCTATGTTGGTGTTGATTCCCTGGTCCTCCAGATGTCCCAGTCTGCATTCTAATTGCTCGAGTCTGCTCCTCTGACTTCCTATTGCGTTGTCTAATTCTGTTATTTTATTGTTAATCTTTTGGATTTCTACATGTTGTCTCTCTATGGATTCTTGCAACTTATTAATTTTTCCAGTATGTTCTTGAATAATCTTTTTGAGTTCTTCAACAGTTTTATCAGTGTGTTCCTTGGCTTTTTCTGCCGTTATCCTAATTTCATTTGTGATATCATTAAGCATTCTGTAAATTAGTTTTTTATATTCTGTATCTGATAATTCCAAGATTGTATCTTCATTTGGGAAAGGTTTTGATTCTTTTGTTTGGGGGGTTGGAGAAGCTGTCACGGTCTGCTTCTTTAAGTGGTTTGATATGGATTGTTGTCTCCGAGCCATCACTGGGAAACTAGTTTTTCCAGAAAATCCGCTAAAAAAAAATGCAGTCAGGTCCCTATCAGAGTTCTCCCTCTGGCTCAGGCTATTCAGATGTTAATGAAGCCGCCTGGGGAGGGTGGGGGAGGGAACAGAGAGATAGGAGAGTAGCACCTCAGAATATAGCCAGAGTTGCTTGTCTTGCTTGGAATGACTATTATATCTGAGATTCCCGCGGGCGCGTCGCCTGTGTGTGCTGGCTGTGTGGAGATTGCCCCTGGGGGGTCTGGCCCGCTGGAGTCACGGTCAGATCCTCCGCTTCCAGCCCCACGCCCAGTGTCAAGGCTCCCCTACTGGGACGGTGCACTCTCGACTCCAAAATCAGTCGATGCCTCCCGGGGACTTCTCGTCCCTCTAGCCGCGTGGCCGTGCCGCCTCCGAGAACCAGTTGGGCCTCCTCCCGGGGTTAGTTCAGATGGGTGGAGCAGCTCCCCGTGCTTGTGCCGTGACCGAGTGTCCCGGCTGGGACGCTGTTCTCCCCGCTCCAATACCAGTCGCTGCCTCCCGGGGACTTCTCCTACCGGCTGCGTCCCACGCCGCCCGTGGAACCGGCTGGTCCCCCTCCCGGGGTTAGTTCAGGGGGGTGGAGCAGCTCTCTGTGCTTGTGCCGTACCTGACTGGTACGCTGGCTCCAGGCTCTGGAAACAATTGCTGCTTCCCCGTATTAGTTCGTTCTCCGTCTCTAAATCTGTGTTTGTTGTTCAGGGTTCGTAGATTGTTATGTATGTGATCGATTCACTTGTTTTTCCGTGTCTTTGTTGTAAGAGGGATCCGAGGTAGCGTCTGCCTAGTCCGCCATCTTGGCTCCGCCCTGCCTTCCCTTTTAAATGCATCAGCTTTTCTCCTGCCTTCCCTTTTCATTGTTCAGGTTTTGCATGCATGAGGGGATTGAAGAGACCATAGTTTAGGTCATGGGCATCTCAGTCATCAAAGTGACATTTCCAGTTTTTCAAACTTTAAAGAGGTCTTTTGCAGATTGGCCGAATGCAATGCATCTTTTGATTTCTTGACTGCTGTTTACATGGATGCATTCATCGTCAAAAAGACCATTTCAAGATCTATCCTGAAGTATATTGCTGTCAGTGATAGGATAATACCCATATACCTGAAAAGAAGACCAGTTAGTAAGAATGTTATTCAAATTTACAGATGAATCACTAAGGCCAAACATGAAGAAATTGAAGAGTTTTACCAACCTGTGCAGTCTGAAATTGACCAAACACGCAATCAGGATGCATTGATAATTACTGGTGATTGGAACGCGAAAGTTGGAGACGAAGAAGAATTGGTAGTTGGAAAATATAGCCTTGGTGATAGAAATGATGCTGGAGATCACATGATAGAATTTTGCAAGACCAACGACTTCTTCATTGCAAATACCTATTTTCACCAACATAAATGGCTACTGTACACGTGGATCTTGCTAGATGGAATACACAGGAATCAAATCTACTACATCTGTGGAAAGAGACGATGGAAAAACGCAATACCATCAGCCAAAACAAGGCCAGGAGCTGATTGCGAAACAATCAGTTGCTCATATGCAAGTTCAAGTTGAAACTGAAGAAAATTAAAACAAGTCCACAAGAGCCAAGGCATGACCTTGAGCATATCACATGTGAATTTAGAGACTATCTCAAGAATAGATTTGACACATTGAACACTAATGACCAAAGATCAGACGTGTTGTGGAATGACATCAAGGACATCATACATGAAGAAAGCAAAAAAAAACAAAAACTCATTTCCATTGACTTGATTCTGACTTATAGCAACCCTATAAGACAGAATAAGAACTGCCCCATAGAGTTTCCAAGAAGCACCTGGTGGATTCGAACTGCTAACCTTTTAACCAAAAGCCATAGCACTTAACCATTACGCCACCAGGGGAGGTCATTAAAAAGACAGGAAAGAAAGATAAGACCAAAATGGATGTCAGAAGAGACTCTGAAACTTGCTCTTGAACGTCCAGCAACTAAAATGAAAGGAAGAAATGATGAGGTGAAAGAACTGAATAGAAGATTTCAAAAGGCTTCTCGAGAAGACAAAGTAAAGGGTTGTAATGACATGTGCCAAGGCCTGAAGATAGAAAACCAAAAGGGAAGAACACATTTGGCATTTCTCAAGCTGAAGGAACTGAAAAAAAAAATTCAAGCCTCGGGTTGCAATATTGAAGGATTCTACAGGGAAATATTAAAGAACGCACAAAGCATTAAAAAAAGGAATACACAGAGTCACTATACCAAAAAGAATTCATCAACATTCAACCATTTCAGGAGGTAGCATATGATCAGGACCCAATTGTACTGAAGGAAGAAGTCCAAGTTTCACTGAAGGCACTGGCAAAAAACAAGGCTCCAGGAATTGATGAAATACGTACTGAGGTGTTTCAAGAAATGGATGCAGCACTGGAAGTGCTCACTCATCACTGCAAGAAATTTGGAATACAGACACCTGGTCAAGCGCCTGGAAGAGGTACGTATTTATGTCTATTCCCAAGAAAGGTAATCCAGCCAAACGCACAAATTATTGAACAATATCGTTAATGTCACATGCAAGTAAAATTTGATGAAGATGATTCAAAAGCAGCTGAAACACTGTATCGACCAGGAGCTACCAGAAATTCAAACGAAATTCAGAAGAGGAAGTGGAACCAGGGATATCATTGCTGATGTCAGATGGATCCTGGCTGAAAGCAGAGAACACAGGAAGGATGTTTCCCTGTGTCTTATTGACTATGCAAAGGCGTTCGACTGTGTGAATCATAAGATATTACGGATAACATTGCAAAGAATGGGAATTCTATAACACTTAATTGTGCTCATGAGTTACCTACACATAGATCAAGAGTCAGTCATTGGAACACAACAAGGGGATACTGTGTGGTTTAGTCAGGAAAGGTGTGCATCAAGGTTGTATCCTTTCGCCATACTTACTCAGTCTGTATGCTGAACAAATAACCCGAGGAGGTGTACTATATGAAGAAAAATGGGGCATCAGGGTTGGAAGAACACTTATTAACAACCTGGGATATACAGGTGAACGACGTTCCTTGCTGAAGATGAAGAGGACTTGAAGCACTTACTGATAAAGATCAAGGACCACAGCCTTCCGTATGGATTACACCTCAACAAAAAGAAAACAAAATCTTCACAACTGGACCAATAAACAACATCATGATAAACGGGGAAAAGACTGAAGTTGTCAAGGATTTCATTTGACTTGGATCCACAATCAACACCCACGGAAGCAGCGGTCAGGAAATCAAAAGTCGCATTGCATTGGGCAAACCTGCTGCAAAAGACTTCTTTAAAGGGTTGGAAAGCAAAGAAGTCATCTTGAAGAGTAAGGTACACCTGACCAAGCCATAGTGCTTTCAGTCACCTCATATGCGTGGGAAAGCTGGAGGATGAATAACGAAGACGGAATAAGAATTGACACCTTTGAATTATGGTGTTGGCAAAGAATAGTGAATACACCCTGAACCCCCAAAAGAACAAACAAATCTGTCTTGGTACAAGAACAACCAGAATGCACCTTAGAAGCAAGGATGGCAAGACTGTGTCTCACATCTTTGGACATGTTGTCAGGAGGGATCAGTCCCTGGAGAAGGACATCATGCCTGGTAAAGTAGAGGACCAGTGAAAAAAAGGAAAACCCTCAGCAAGATGGACTGAAATAGTGACTGCAGCAATGGCCTCAAGGATAACAACCGTTGCGAGGATGACCCAAGACTGGGCAGTGTTTCATTATGTTGTACATAGGGTCGATATGAGTCAACGGCACCTAACAACAACAACAGCTTGCATGGATATTTATTATTGATCGAAGTAGGATGAAATCTTTGACAACTTCAATATATTTGCCATCTAGCATGACATGGTTTATTGGTCCAGTTGTGAGAATTTTTGTTTTCTTCACATTTGGGCGAAATCTATAGTGAAAGCTCTAGTCTTTGACTTTGATCAGTAAGTGCTTCAAGTCGTCTTCATTTTCAGGAAGCAAGGTTGTGTCAGTTGATTATTGAATTTGTTAATGAGTGTTCCTCCTTTCCTGATGCTGTCTTCTTCATATAGCCCAGCTTCTAGGATTATTTGTTCAACATGCAGATTAAATAAGTAAGGTGAAAAAATGCAACTCTGCCACACACCTTTTGCAATTTTTTCTGTTTGAACAATTGTCTCTTGTTCCGTGTCGAGGTTAGGCATGAGCACAGTTAGGTGTTCTGGAGTTCCCTTTATTTATGATGTTACTCCTGTCTGGAATATGCTTTGTTTATTAACTGGGCATTTCCTCTGTTCATCCTCTAGGACAGGCCCCTTGCCTTCCCTTACATTTGCACACACAGGTAGGACTGGCACACAGAACTAATCATCACAACACCTATGAAAAGTGACAACAGTTCCTGTGGCCTACCTTCACCGCTGCATCCACCAGGCTGTATAAGACACCCCCACTCTAAGGGTCCCTGACAGGATCCAAGTCCCCACCTTGTGCTCAGAGGTTTTTGCCACAGCCACCCAGGCCTGGCCACTCTCAGAGCCCTGGGCACAGCCCTCTAGAGGGCCCCAGCATGAATTTGGAGCCAGGAAAGCACTCCCTGTTGTGACAGCTTCGATGGAGCAGGGCATGCCTGGATTATAGCCCCGTTTGCCTGCAGTGGCCTCTGTTGGGAGTGCCAGGGCCCTCTGTGTGTCCTGTGAGGCCATGGGTCTGTGCATGTGTGTGAGTGTGTGCGTGCAGTTGTGTAATCTGTGTGGCTGTCTCTGAGTTTCTGAGTCAGTGAGCATATTGATTGTGTGTTGTGTTTTCTCATGTGGCTGTTGTGTCTCTATGCTCTTCTGTATGTGTCTGTGTGTCTGTCTCAGTGAAGAGGTGTGTGTCCTTTCTGGAAATCCATGTATCTCTCTGCCTGTGCCTCTGTGTGTGTGTGTGTGTATCTGGGCATGTGTGTCCTTGCTGGAGTGTCTGTATTTTGGATCTGTGTGCTGGTGTAAATTTGCTCCTTTGTGTGCTCCTGACTGTGTATCTGTGTGTGTGTGTGTCCATCGTGTGTCAGTTTGCCTGGGGGCTGTCTCAGGTGACCCTGAGTGTGTGTCTGTGTGTGCGTGTGCTCCCCATAGTGTCTCTGCCTGGATCTGCTGTGTGGGGCCCTGTGAACCTGTACATAAGCCCACATCTGTGTTCCCAGCTAAGACCGGGTGTTCTCTGTTTATGCGTCTGTGTGCTCGTTCCATCTATACATTTCCCACTGAGTGTGTGTATGTGTGTGTGTGTTCCCCAGGAACATGCAGCCACAGAGGGGACTTCTTCGAGGGCCACCCCCATGTAGGTGAGAGGAGACAGTTTGTCCACCCTCCTCCCTCAGGCGGGGCTGAGCCCTTCTGTCGCTGATCCATCAGCCTCTGGTGTGCTCCTGGTGGTCCCACCTTAGGCCCCAAGGATGGAGGGAGTGAAGGGTCAGTTTATAGGACCCCCAACCAGGGGGCAGCTGCAGTGGGTTATAGTGAGTGGGAGAGGATCGGGGGTGGGGTTGGGGGAGTATTGGGTTCCTGGGAGGGGTGATTGTGTGGGTATCCATAGGGAGGCCTGGGGGGTCTGTAGGGCTCTGTGTCCCTGGGGTGGTGTGAGTAGCTGGCGGTTGGTTGGAGAGTTGGGGCTGTTCTGGATCCCTGGCAAAGGTTTGGATAGGAGAGATCTCTAGGGAAATCTGAGGGAGAGGGCTCCTGGGGCCCGGTTAGGGGTGAATGGGCAGGACACCTGGGGAGGACTCGGGGAGTTCTTGGGGCCCCTGGATCCCCAGAGAGCCCTCGTCCCTCACTTACCGTGGTGCCTAGGAGGTCGGGCGGTGGTAGCAGCAACAGCAGCGTTACTGTCAGGAGCAAAGGCAACAGACCCACTGGATGGTAGCAGGTGGTGGAGTAACTGGGAAATGAGTACAGGCACCAACCAAGGGCCAACCCTGCAGACACTGCTCCTGGGTGACTTTTGGGCCCACCCTCGTGTGAGGCCCAGTAAGAGCCCAGCGGAGCCTGAGCCTAGGGCCACATGGAGTTTCCCTTCGGGCCTCAGTGTCCCTGGCCATGGAAACGGGCACATGGGGCCACCAGATGGTGCTGGATCCAGTAGGGAGAACCTTTCTGGCCTGGGTTATCTCGGATTGGGGACTGGGGAGACTCGCAGAGGAAGTAGTGAGAAGCGCTTAGCACAGGCCCAGGCACAAAGCAAGCTCACAAAACAGGGCAACTGTAGACGTTGATGGTGGCATTGTATTACTCCTCACCCCCAATCCTAGTGCTCTCCTGGCACCCCCCAAGGGACAGAGCAGCGGGAGGAAGGGTCCTGACTGAATTTAACTTCAAAGAGGAAAAGAACCTAGGCGCTCCTGATCCCCTTTGAAATCAACTTTCTCAACAACACCTCCCCCACCGCATAGGGGATACTGAGGCGGCGAGGGGTATGCCCAAGTTCACTCAGGGGGCCTGAGGTGACTGCCGATTCAATCTGCCCAAATTCCTTTTTCTGAAGTTCACTGAGTTTCATCTTGCCAGTGATAGTTTTGGGCAGCTCGCGGACAAACTCCACCTGGACAAGGAGAAAACAAACCCGACCTGACTCAATCCTGCTATCATTTCCTTCCATTTCCGACTCTTTACCTTGTCACCTGCACAGACCTCAGACAGGCTGACACCATATTGGAGTCTCTATGGGTTTCACCAGGTATCTCAGGTCCTCATCCTGACTCTCTGAAAGTGAATGTAGCGACACGATTTGCTTTGGCCAATGAACTGTGAAGTGTGTTACCTCTAGGCAGAAGAGTTCAGAACCCCTCAGATGGGAGGCTGACCACCCTGTCTTCCCATCAGCATAATACCTGGCAAGTGTCTACAGGGTGGCATCCAGGATGATGGGACGTGGAGCAGAGTTCCCAGTAGACCTATGGCAATAAACTTTCATTGGTATCAACCACTAAGATTTTTGGGCAGTTTGTTATTATGTTAGGCTGGATTTCTGAGGCGAAGGAAAAGCATATATGTATATATCAATAAAATGGCTGATGCAGTTGTAGACTGGAAAGTCCCAAGTCCATGGATCAGGTTGGACGCTTCCCCTGATTCACGTAGCTGCAAGGGCTGGCAAACCCAAGATTGGCAGGTTGGAGAGCACGGCTCTTTTTCACAGACTGTGAAGACTGATGAATCCCAAGATTGGCAGAGAAGGCCGCAGGGAAGCTGCTAGCTCAAGTCCCGAGAACCGGAGGTCAGATGAACAGGAGTCAGCTGCAGGATTCAGAACTAGCAAAAGCCACTGAGCCCTGCCAGAATGTCCCCCCACACTCCATGCAGGCCACATGCCCACAGAAACTCCCTTTCAACTGATTGGCTACTTGCAGCAGATCCCATCATGGGGGTGATCACATATCAAATCTCAACAGGGAAGTGATCACAACATTATAAGACTGCCAAAACACTGAGAATCATGCCGCAGCCAAGCTGACACACAATAGTAATCATCACAGTTACCCACAGTACAACCTAGGCCGTGTAATTCTGTGCATCATTTTTCTGTTCACTGTGAACATTCTTGTCGCTGTTAGTTGCCATTGAGTCAGCTCCTACTCATGATGACCCCAAGGACAAGAGAATGAAATGATGCCTGGTCCTGTGCCATCTTCATGGTCGTTGTTATGCTCAAGCCCATTGTTTTGGCCACTATGTATTTAGAGTGCATTCCAACTTAGAGGGCTCATCTTCCAGCTGTATATCAGAAAATATTCTGTTGTGATGGATAGGATTTCCATTAGCTAACTTTTAGAAGTAGATTGCCAGGCTTTTGTCCCTATTCTGTCTTAGCCTGAAAACTCCACTGAAACCTGTCCACCATGGGTGGTCCTGCTGATGTTTGCAATACTTATCTGCCTCTTGGTCTTACTGTGGTGGCTTGGGTGTTGCCATGATGTGAAAGCTATGAGCCATCCGTACAATCGTTGTAATGCTTGAGCTCATTGTTGCAGCCACTGTGTCAATCCACCTCACGGAGGGTACGTCTCCCTCCTTTCCGCTGACCCTGTACTCTGCCAAGCATGATGTCCTTCTCCAGGGACTGATCCCTCCCGACAACATGTCCAAAATATGTAAGATGCAGTCTCGCCATCCTTGCTTCTAAGGAGCATTCTGGTTGTACTTCTTCTAAGACAGATTTGTTCCTTCTTTTGGCAGTCCATGGTATATTCAATATTCTTTGCCAACACCACAATTTGAAGGCATCAACTCTTCTTTGGTCTTCCTTATTCATTGTCCAGCTTTCACATGCATATGATGCAACTGAAAACACCATGGCTTGGGTCAGGTGCACCTTAGTCTTCAAGGTGACATCTTTGCTCTTCAACACTTCGAAGAGGTCCTTTGCAGCAGATTTTCCCAATGCGATGCGTCTTTGGATTTCTTGAGTGCTGCTTCCATGGCTGTTGATTGTGGATCCAAGTAAAATGAAATCCTTGACAACTTCAACCTTTTCTCCGTTTATCATGATGTTGCTCATTGGTCCAGTTGTGAGGATTTTTGTTTTCTTTATGTTGAGGTGTAATCCGTACTGAATGCTGTGGTCTTTGATCTTCATTAGTAAGTGCTTCAGGTCCTCTTCACTTTCAGCAAGCAAGGTTGTGTCATCTGCATAACGCAGGCTGTTCATGAGTCTTCCTCCAATCCTGATGCCCCGTTCTTCAAAGTGTTGTGGAATTCCCATTCTTCCCAGTGTTATCCATAGTTTGTTATGATCCACACAGTCGAATGCCTTTGCATAATCAATAAAACACAGGTAAACATCCTTCTGGTATTCTCTGCTTTCAGCCAGGATCCATCTGACATCAGCAATGATATCCCTGGTTCCACGTCCTCTTCTGAAACCAGCCTGAATTTCCGGCAGTTCCCTGTCGATGATCTTCAGCAAAATTTTGCTTGCGTGTGATATTAATGATATTGTTCTATAATTTCCACATTCAGTTCGATCACCTTTCTTGGGAATAGGCATAAATATGGATCTCTTCCAGTCAGTTGGCCAGAACGCTGTCTTCCATATTTCTTGGCATAGACAAGTGAGCACCTCCAGCGCTGCATCTGTTTGTTGAAACGTCTCAATTGACATTCCATCAATTCCTGGAGCCTTGTTTTTCGCCAGTGCCTTCAGAGTAGCTTGGACTTCTGCTTTCAGTACCATTGGTTCCTGATCATATGCCACCTCTTGAAATGGTTGAATATCAACTAATTCTTTTTGGTATAATGACTCTGTGTATTCCTTCCAACTTCTCTCCATGCTTCCTGCGTCGTTTAATATTTTCCCCATGGAATCCTTCACTATCGCAACTCGAGGCTTGAATTTTTTCTTCAGTTCTTTCAGCTTGAGAAACGCAGAGCGTGGTCTTCCCTTTTGGTTTTCCATCTCCAGCTCTTTGCACATGTCGTTATAATACTTCCCTTTGTCTTCTCAAGAGGCCCTTTGAAATCTTCTGTTCAGTTCTTTTACTTCATCAATTCTTTCTTTTGCTTTAGCTGCTCAACGCTCAAGAGCAAGACCCTTTATAAATTTCTCTTCTTCCATTCTATGGTATTTTCATGAAGCATTTTTTCAGTCTCTCTGTGCGGACATATACACGCCTCTCTACACAATATGGAAAGCCTGGTTTCTGCGTCTTTAGACTAGACTTTACGTTAAGAGCATTTTCTGTGTTCTGAAATGTCTCGGAAACTTAGGATTGCTTCCACTGTAAAGATTTACATTAGTTCCACAATCTGCCTGCCATGGGTCATTTAGCTTGTTGCCACAATTGCACTGTAATCCATCCTGTTCCATTGAATGTGCTCTCACCAGGTCTTTGGATGCATGGTGGTCATTTCATTAGGATAGATGACTAGATGTGGGATTGTGCCGAATGAAAAAAAGGGTGTAAACATTTTGAAGTCTTTGGGTATATAGTGTTACACTGCATTTCAGGATGGTTGTGAGAATTCACAATTCCACTACCAGTGTGTGAAAGGGGCCTAAGAAGAGTTAATATTTATTAATTCTTTTGATAGAATTTATCACTTGAAAGCCTTCTCTTTGAAGTTATACAGTTTTCTCGTTCTCTGGTTCTTCACTAAAGAGGATGAGACTGTTTAACAAAGTTAGTTTGATTTCACCCATCAATTTGTGTTCTCATTTGTAATCTGAAAGGAAATCCAATATGAGGCCAGTGACTATAAAAATTCCTGATTATTCATGATTCAAAGTGTATCTGTAAACCAAAACAAACAAACCCATCCCTGGTGGTGCAGTGGTTAAGCGCTACTGCTGTGAACCAAAAGATCAGCAGCTCGAATCCACCGGCTCCTACTGGAAACCCTATGGGGTAGTTCTACTCTCTCCTGATTATTCATGATTCAAAGCACATCTATAAAGTATGTTAAAATACTCACTAAAAGGACAGTGCAGACAAAGACTTTTGTTAAATAGCAATGCCCAGGAAAGGAAAAGCCTTCGTAAGTTTCTGGTCTGGCCCAGAGAAACAATTGTCAATGAGCCGAAAAAGCAATATTCAAAGTCACAAGAAGCCTCAAAGAAATGGACAGTATAGCAGTCACGAATTGGAATCATGGAGAGAAACCCTAAATCGGCCTCCAAGATCTATCCCCACCCATCAGATATCTCCAGTGGATTCCTCTGCTTGCAGGAAGATTGGAAGCTGGCCACCTGGTGTTTCTTCTGAGTCTGGCAGTGTTGTTAGAGGTTGTGAGTGTGCTGTCTCTAATAGGGATCAATTTCTGGTTCACCAGATGCTTTACTTGCCCTTTTGTCTAATGCTGAATCACACTTTTCTCATGGATACATTCATGTTTTAACATCTGAAAGACCAGCACAGGGGGGGAAAAAAAAGTCAGCGATGTGTTTCTTCAGAATTAATTAACTTGCAGGGCTTGAATAAAAGCAAAGTGGTGACCATGAAGATGACACTAACAATGTGCGATTTCTCTAAGATCCTTGATTTTATTTCTTTTCCACATTTCTGTGAATGGAGACAGACTTCCTCTGAGTAAGTTTCAACAGTCCTGATAACTGGTATGGAGATATTGCTTCGAATTTAACTGTTCCTGAAAACTCCCTACTATAATTCTAAACGTTTCCTCCAAGACAGTGTGTTCAACCGAGATACTCATTCAACAGAATATGATTCAGCAACAGAAACGAATGAATTATGGATCCAAACAACAATGATTCATCGTGAACTTGCAAAATATAAATGTAAGGTGGGACAACCCTGCAAAGGTGTTGCTTTCTGGGTTTCTGTTTAAAGGGCCATGGCCTAATGGGAAAAACATGCCTTAAGTCTCTTTCCAATGTGAAGGATAATCAGATTGTTGTATATTCGTATATAGGAATTCTACACAGGAACGAAAACGAAAAAACCATTAGTACATCAAAATCATGTATAAATCTAAAAATGGCTACGCTGACTTAAAGAATCCTGAACAGAAACAAAAAGTAAATCCTATATGCTTTGATTACATTAAAATTCTATAAAAATGCAGATCACTGGTTGGAAGAGGCATGGCATGAATGGAGGAAAAGGGCAGAAGATTGACTTAAAAGAATCGAGAGACATCTTTTTGGGATGAAGGATATGCTATTTATCTTGATTATTGTAATGATTTCATGGCTGTATACGTATGTCAGAAATTAACAAATTGGATACTTTAAAAAAAAAAGTACTGTTTATTCTACATCACTTATACATAATCAAGCTAAAGGAAAAAATTGGACACAGAAACTATTATACTTTATTTCCTTGACCAAAATAATATTGCAAGTATTTTTAAAAAAGTCAACAGGATATATTTTATGAATTTATAAGGCAATTTAGAATTGAGTGAAAAATTCATACTTACATTATGTGGGAATCCTGGCACTGTTAAATTGAGTGAAAAATTCATACTTACATTATTTGGGAATCCTGGCATTGTATAATGGCTAAAATTACACCTAACCTGTATGAAAGAATGGAAATAATAGGAATCACAATTCTGCATTAAAAATAGTACATATGAGATAAATATAGAAATGTTGATATATAGCTACAGTTATGGACATAAATAACTAAGAGAGACAAGCAGTTGCTATCATAATTTTATATTCCAATAAAAAGTACAGAATACTGTTAACATCAAGTTTCTAAAACCATTGAAGTTTTCTTTCAACATTCATTTTCATTCTGAACCAGGTAATGTTAGAATTTTGAAGTCCATAAAAGACTTGTCTAAGAGAGGAATCTTGTGTACTTTCTGATTGAAATTATGAAAATAGAAGCTACTTAGCAACACAATTCCAGATAGCCACTAACAAGAATTTAGTTTCATGTTTCATAGTATTTCACCTAAACCAATGAATAGCAACATGAAAACTAATACATGAAAGGAATACAAAAATTTCTGGAATGTATGGTCACAGCAAAAGTTAAATACTCTTTCCTCAAAAACAAGATTGTACAAGTATTTTGGGAGAAAATAAACTAATCCACACGGAGGTTCAGTTTCATGCAGATTGAAATCTCTCTTGAAAATAAACTCTGAGCTCTCTAACACTTTTCATTTCAGCCCCCACAGCTGAGGTGACTACCGTGTGTGCTTTCAGGAAACACACTGTCTTTGAGTAGCCACTGTCTAAAAAGGAGCATTAACTCTCTGCACATTCTTTAAAGAAGTAGATCAAATTCATGAAAAGACCAAGGCCATCCTTTCCTCACTGGTCAAACAGCCCAGTTCTGGGCACTCTTGTTCCATCTGGCTATTGTTGAGATGCCGGTGTCAGGAGTGCCCTACTACCTAAGTCAGATCAGACAGGGCCACTAAATGCTGCAGTTCTGCTGATCACTCCCTCAATCACCCCCAAGTAAAGCTGCTATTTAAACTACAGTGTGAAACATTCCAGTAAAATGTGAGAAACCATGCATGTCCAAGGATCACTCCCATGTTCATTTGGAGGAGCTGTTGGGCAGAGCAGCAGGATCCAGAAGAATAGACTTTATGCCTTCGTGTCCTGTCCCCTTGAGTAAGCTCAAGTAGCACAAGAAAGGAGGTAGGGCAGGGCCTGGGAGGGACAGGGGGTGTGTCAGCTCCTGAAGGGGGAAGGCAGATGGCTAGGGGGAATTGGTATGTGGAAAGGCTAGAGATGGGAGGGGTGTGATGGAGGGGTGAGGAGACCACAAAGGAAAGAAGTTGGAGAAGATTTCAAAGTTGACCAGTCGGTGAGTAGGACAGCAAATCAGTAGGATGCAAGGAGCAGAAGAATTGGCTTCTCATGATTAGTAACCTTCTCTTGTCTGGTCAAGGCCTTAGTACCCTGGCTGTGTGTGTCTTTCTCTGTTTTTTAGAAATCTAGTTTCTTATCTCTCTCTCCCTTCCTCCCTTTCCTTTATCCCACCCACCTAGCTGCCTGTGCCATATCTGTCCGTTCTTAATGGTCTGTGCCACGCCACCAAGCTAGAAAGCCTGCAGCATGCACACTCTCCGAATCTACACTACTATCAAGACAGGCTCCCTCAGCATTTTTTATCTGGCTTTTGTTTTTCTCTCCTCTTTCTATTTTTTCCCACACACACTTAGTGCCACACATCATGTCCTTCTCACTCCCTCCTGCTTATTTGCACCTTGCACTGAACATCACACACCCAAGCAGCACAGTCACGGTCTATTGGAACCTGCCCTGCACTGCCCCTGGCGTGGCTCTGTCAGCCTCAGTATGTGGTACAAATGACCCATGCCAGGCCCTCCCCCTCCACTAGATCTGCCCTGCTGCACCATAGCCCCGCCCATTGGATAAGGTGGTGAGAAGTATCATGCCCACAGATGAACAAACAACAAAGAAACACTCACCCCATCTGCTCAGACATAATAATAATAATTTAAAAAACAGAATGAAACAAATATACAACCGATAAATGAAGAAAATAATTACTGAATGTCCTGAAGACAGCAGACATATATCAAAACAAATAAAAAAAAAAAAAAGGAGACAGGGTGTTTGCAGTAGGTGTCCAAAATCAAACACCAGATGACTTTCAAGTAGAAGAAAAGGCAGTGAAACTACGTGATAGGGAATTCAAATCTCTAATATTCAGGGCTATCCAAGAGATGAAAGAAAAAGCAGACAAAAATGAATAAAAATAGACAAAATCATGGAAAATACAGAAAAAATCATGGAAAGGGCTCAAAAAACAATGGAAGAATTTAGGAAGATAATTCAGGAACCAAATGTCAAAATAAACTCACAACTAGAAATCATACAAAAACAGCAATTAGAAATCCAAAAGAAAAACAACCGAATTTCAGAAATGGACAGTGTCATACAAGGTTTGAAGAGCAGCTTAGAAACAATGGAGGGCAGGATCAGTGAAATTGAAGACCAATCCTTGGATACTACTTTGAGGAAAAATCAGAGAAAAGAAGGAGAAAAATGAAGAAACGGTGAGAACGATGTAGGATACAATCAAAAGCAAAAGTTTGCAAGTGATCAGAGTTCCAGAGCAGGGGGAGAAAATGGAAAACACAGAGGACCATCGAAGAATTGCTGGCAGAAAACTTCCCTAATATCATGAAAGATGAAAAACTGACCAATTCAAGAAACTCAACGAATACCGTATAGGATAGACCCCAAAAGAAAATCACTGAGGCATATCTCATAATCACACTTGCTAAAACCAAAGAGAAAGAAGGAATTCTGAGAGCAGCTCGAGAAAAATGAAAAGTCACAGAGGGGAAACAGTAAGACTAAGCTCTGATTACTTGGCAGAAACCATGCAGGCAAGAAGGCAATGGGATGACTTATATAAAACCTTGAAAGAAAAAAAAATGCTAATCAAAAATGATATATCCTGCAAAACTCTTGCTCAAATATAATGGTGAAATTAGGACATTTCCAGATAAACAGAAATTAAGGGAATATGTAAAACCCAAACCAGATTTCCAAGAATTATTAAAGGGAGTCCTTTGGTTAGAGAACAAACAACATCATAAAATAGCCTGAATCTAGGAAACAAGACTACATCAGCCAGATACCAACGTAGGTAATGAATTCTCAAGGATAAAGCAAAAGTAAAAGATTTACTAGAAGAAATCCTAAAGGTTAGGCTGTAAATGATAACAATGTGAGAACAATAAAAGAGGGAATAATTGGTGTAGGTGTAGAACTTTCAAATGGAGAGGAAGTCAAGACAATGCCAAATAATAAAAGACTGGTTCAAACTCAGGAAGACAAGGGTAAATTCAAGGTGACCACAAAGAATGTTAACAAACCTACTCATCAAAGAGGAAAAATGTAAAGTCTCAGTAAACACAAAATGTACAAAAATGAAAGAAAGGAAAAGAAAAATCCACAGACAAAAAGGAATTCAACACAGAAGAAGAAAAGAAATAAAGAAAATGCCAGCACCACACACACAAAAAAAAAGCACTATGAAATGACAGCAACAAACTCACACCCATCAATAATTACACTGATGTAAGTGGCCTAAATGCACGCATAAAGAGACAGAAAGTGACACAATGGAATAAGAATAACAAGACCGATCCATATACTGTCTGCAAAAGACACACCTTAGAAACAAAGACATAAATTAATTAAAAATCAAAGGATGAAAAAAATATGTCAAACAAACAATTACCAAAAAAAAAAAAGAGCAGGAGTGGCAACGCTAATCTCAGGTAAAATAGACTTTAAAATAAAATCCACCATAGAAGACAAAGAGGGGCATGATATAATGATTAAAATGGCAATCCATCATGAAGACTTAAGCATAATAAATATCTACGCAGCCAGTGAGAGGGCTCCGAAACACATAAAACAAACTCCAACAGCAATGAAAAGAGAAATTGATTGTTCCACATTAATAGTAGGAGGCTTCAACACACCACCCTCGATAAGGGACGGAGTATGTAGAAAGAAAGCCAACAAAGATACAGAAGATTTAAAGGCCACAATCAGCCAACTTGACCTTGTAGGCATCTATAGAACAGTTCACTTAACAGCTGCAAACGACACAATTTTTTCTAACGCACATGGAATATTCTCCAGAACAGACCACATCTTAGGCCACGAAGCAACCCTCAACAAAACACTGAGATAATACAGAGTTTCTTCTCTGATCACAACACTATGAAAGTAGAAATTAACAACATGAGGAGTAAGAAAAAAAATTCAACTACATGGAAACTGAATAACACCCTGTGTAACAACCACTGGTTGATAGAAAAAATCCAAGACGGAATAAAAAAAATTCCTAGACTCAAAGGAGAATGGAAACACATCATTCCAAAACCTCTGGACACAGCAAAGGCAGTGCTCAGAGGTCCATTTATACCAATAGACATACATCAAAAAAGCAGAAAGAGACAAAATCAAAATACTAGCTACACAATTCAAACAAATAGGAAGAGAAGAACAAAAGAAGACCACAGACACCAGAAGAAAGGAAATAATAAAGATCAGAACAGAAATAAATAGAGAATGTAAAAACAATAAGAAGGATCAACAAAACCAAAAGTTGGCTCTTTGAAGGGATCAACAAAATTGACAACCATTGGCCAAATTGACAAAGGAAAAACAGGAGAAGATGCAAATTAACCACATAAGAAATGAAATGGGGGACATTACAACAGACCCAACTAAAATAAAAAGGATCACATGAGAGTACTATGAAAATCTATACTCCAAGAAATTTGAAAACCTAGAGGTAATGGACAAACTTCTAGAAACACACTACCAACCCAAAGTAACATGAGCTGAAGTTGAAAATCTGAATAGACCATAACAAGAGAAGAGATTGAACAGGTAAAAAATAAATAAATAAAAATTTAAGAAGCCCTGCCCCAAATGGCATCACTGGAGAATTCTACCAAACATTCAGAGAAGAGCTTACACTAGTATTTCTCAAACTATTTCAGAACATAGAAAGGAAGGGATACTTCCGAATTCATTCTATGAAACCAGCATAACCTTGTTACCAAAACCAGGCACAGACACCACAAAAAATGAAAATTAATGACCAATATCACTCATGAATATAGATGCAAAATTTCTCAGCAAAATTCTATCCAATAGAATTCAGCATCATATCAAAAAAATAAAACACCACAACAAAGTGGGATTCATACCAGGTATGCAAGGATGGTTCAACATTAGAAAATCAATCAATGTAGTCCACCATATAAATAAAAAATCACATGATCATCTGAATTGAGGCTGAAAAGGCATTTGACAAAGTCCAACAACCATTCCTGATAAAAAAAAACTCTCAATAAAATAGGTAGAAAAAGAAAATTCCTCAACGTGATGAAGGGTATCTATACAAAACCAACAGCCAGCATCGTTACTAATGAAGAGAGGCTGAAAGATTACCCTTGAAAACAGGAACAAGACAAGGATGCCTTTATCACCATTCCTATTTAACATTGTAAAAGATATCATAGCATGAGCAATAAGGCAAGAAAAAGAAATAAAGGGTACCCAAACTGGTAACAAAGAAATAAAACTGTCTGTATTTGCAGATGATATGATACTATACGTAAAATACTCAAAAGACTTCACGAGAAAACTACTGGAACTAATAGAAAGATTCAGCAGATTAGCAGGATATAAGATAAACATAGGAAAATCATTTGGATTCCTATACATCGATAAAGGGAAGGACAAAAAGGAAATCAGGAAAACGATACCATTTATAATAGCCCCTAAAAACATAAAATACTTAGGAATAAATCTAATCAAGGATGTAAAAGACGTGTACAAAGAAAACTACAAAACACTACTGCAAGAAATCAGAAGAGAACTACAGAAATGGAAGAACATACCATGCTCACAAATAGGTGGACTCAACATTGGGAAAATGTCGCTTCTACCCAAAGCGATCTACAAACACAATGCAATCTGGATCCAAAATACCAACAGCATTCTTTAAAGAGATGGAAAACCTAATCCTTAACTTTATATGGAAGGGGAAGTGGCACCAGATAAGTAAAGCGCTACTAAAGAAGAAGAATAAAGTAGGGGTACTCACACTACCTCACCTGAGAACCTACTCTACAGCTATGGTAGTCAAAACAGCCTGGTGCTGTTCCAAGGACAGATACATTGACAAATGGAACAGAATCGAGAACCCCAATTCAAATCCATCCATCTATGGTCACCTGATCTTCTACAAGGGCCCAAAATCCATCAAACGGGGAAAAGACAGTCTTTTTAACAAGTGGTACTGGCAAAACTGGATATCCATTTGCAAACAAATAGAACAGGAACCATACGTTACACGATACACAAAAACTGATTCCAAATGGATCAAAGACCTCAATATAAAAGCCAAAAGTATAAAGATCATAGAAGTGAAAATAGGATCAGTGCTAGAGGCCCTAATACATGGCATTAACAGGATACACACCGAAACTAAGGACACAAACTCTAGAAGATAAGCTAGATAACTGGGATCTTCTGAAAATTAAACAATTCTGGTCATCAAAAGACTTCACCAGAAGAGTAAAAAGAGAACCTACAGACTGGGAGAAAAATTTTGGCTATGACAAATCTGACAAAGGTCTAATATCTAAAGAAAAACCCAACACATCTACAACAAAAAGACAAATTATCCAATTAAAAAATGGCCCGATGATATTAAGAGACACTTCACCAAAGAAGACATTGAAGCAGCTAATGGACATAAGGAAATGCTCCAAATCACTAGCCATTAGAGAAATGCAAATCAAAGTGGCAATGAGATACCATCTCACCCTGGCATTACTGACACAAATTATAAAAACAAAAAGTAAGAAATGTGGGAGAGGCTGCAGGGAGATTGGAACCCTTATGCAGTGATGGTGGGAATGCAAAATGGCACAACCATTTTGGGAAACGATATGGTGCTTCCTTAGAAAGCTAGAAATAGAAAATACCTTATGATCCAGCAATCGCACTCCTAGGAATATATCCTAGAGAAATAATAGCTGTCGCCCTTGTTCTTTGCAGCATTGTGTACAGTAGCGAAAAGGTGCAAACAACCTAGGTGCTCATCAGTAGATGAATGGATAAACGGCTATGGTACATACACACAACTGAGTACTTCCCAACTATAAAGAAAAATGATGCGAAGCATCTCACAACATGGTTGAATCTGAAGGGCATTATGCTGAGTGAAGTAAGTCAATCACAAAAGGGCAAATATTGTATGAGACCACTATTATAAAATCTCACAAAAAAGTTTATGCACGAAAAGAAACGACCTTTGATGATTATGAGAGAGGGGAGGGGTGGCGATGGAAAAACACTAAATAGACAATAAATATGCAGTAATTTTAGTGAAGGGTAAGACAGTACACAATACTTGGGAAGCAAGCATAAGCTGTCCAGGGCAAGGTCGTGGAAGCTCCATAGACACATCCTAACTCCCTGAGGGACTGAAACACTGGCTGAGGGATGTGGGGACCATGGTCTCGGGGAACGTCTAGCTCAACTGGCATAACATAGTTTACAAGGGAAATGTTCTCCATTCTCCTTTGGTGAGTAGTGTCTGAGATCTTAAAAGCTTATGAGTGGCCTATAAGATACTCCCCTGGTCTCACCCCATCTGGTGCAAGGGAGAATGAAGAAAACCAAAGACACAAGGGAAAGATAGTCCAGAAGACTGATGGACCACAATTCCACCAGACTTAGTCCAGCACAAGTAGATGGTGCCTGGCTGCCACCACTGACTGCTGTGACAGGGATCACAATAGAGTATCTGAGACAGAGCTGGAGAAAAATGTAGAACAAAATTACAACAAAAACCGCCCAGGTTTAATGGCTTGACACAGACAAGAGAAACCCTCAGAGTATGGCCCCCAGACACTGTTGTAGCTCAGTAATGAAGTCACTCCTGAGGTTCACCCTTCAGCCAAAGATTAGACAGGCCTATAAAACAAAACCATACTAAAGGGGCACACCAGCCCTGGGGCAAGGACTAGAAAGCAGGAGGGGAGAGGAAAGCTGTTAAGAAGGAACCCGAGGTCGAGAAGGGGAGAGTGTTGACATGTCGTGGGGTTGGTAACCAAAGTCACAAAAAACAATGTGTACATATTGTTTAATGAAAAGCTAGTTTGTTCTGTAAATCTTCATCTCGATTACAAGAAAAAAAGAGTACAGATGTAAAAATCCTCAACCAAATACCAGCAATGCAAATCCAGCAGCACATCTAAAGGATTATAAACCATGAGCAAGAAGGATTTATCCCAGAAACGTAATGATGATTTGAAATAAAACCAATCAAGGTAATATAGTACATTAATAGAATGAAGCACAAAATCCCACACATGATCGTGTTAATTGATGCAGGCAAAGCATTTGAGAATATCCAATACTCTTTGATGAAAAAATTGTTCAGAAAGTTTGAACTCAGAAGGAACGTCCTCAACATGATAAAGCCCATATGTGAAAAACCCACAGCCAACATCTACTCAATGGTGAATGACTGGAAGCTTTTCCCCTAACATCAGGAACAGGACAAGGATCCTTGCTGCCAATGCTTCTATTCAACACGTAGCGGAAGTTCTAGCCAGATTAGTCAGGCAAGAAAAAGAAGTAATTATCCAAATTAGACTGGAAAAAGAAAAGCAGGATACACAATATTGCTGATGAAATTCCCATTTAAATGTTTCTCTACATAAAAGTGGCGTTGGGTGAAAATATCACTTAGAATTGAGAATATCTGTCATTCCCAGGGGGGCGCAGCCACCGCTAAACAACCAGCACAGAGCGGCCCTCCCTGAGCCCCAACAGCCAGCAGAGGGGACGCTGTCGCCTTTTTGACCCAGGGTGCCTAGAAGAGATGGCGGAGGCCGGCTTCAGCCTGGGGGGTGACGGGGCCCCTGGGGCAGGAAGAAGAGCTTCGTTTCTACAGGACCCAGCCCCAGGGAGGTCCCCCGCGGCTTTGGGACTCAAGACTCAACAGTGAGTACAAAACTTCCTTTTCTGGCCCTGAGTGTTGAGGAGAAGCGGTTTTGCTGCAGCTTCTCCAGGCCAGTCATTGTGGAGGTCGAAGTGAAAGGGGAGATATGCGTCCCTGTGCACCAGTTGTTGTTATCTTTTTAATAGTTCTTTTTTTACCAACAGAAGGAGCCCTGGTGGTACAGTGGTGAAGCGCTTGGCTGCTTGGCGGTTTGCGGTTGGAACCCACCAGCCACTCAGCTGGAGAAAGATGTGGCAGTCAGCTTCCCTAAAGATGACAACTTTGGAAGCCCTGTGGGCCAGTTCTACTCTGCCCTGTAGGGTTGATAGGAGTTGCAGTAGACTTGATGGCAGTGGGTTTTTTTTGTTGTTTTTTTTACGTATAACTTTAAACTAACTGGGAAATAGTAAAAAACTGAAAAGTAGGTTATTAAAACACTGAACATTACTTATTTTTCTTTATTAAAATATTAGGAATTACTCTAATTTTACTGTCCTTGTTTTCATGAAAGTGCGGGGGTGGTTAGTTGCAGTAGAGTGGATTCCAGTCTGATTCAAGGAGATCACATGTGTGCAGAGTAGAACTGCTCCATAGGGCTTTCAAGGCTGTGATCTTATTGGAAGCAGATTGCCAGGCTTGCCTTACAGTGCGCCTCTGGGTGGGTTCCAACCACCAGCTGTTTGGCTTGTAGTCCAGCCCTTAACTGTCTGCACAACTCAGGGAATCCTCATGAGAGCATTAAAACAACAACAACAACAAAAACGTTTCTGTTGCGTCCAACCTACAGCAACCCTATAGGACAGAGTAGAACTGCCCGATGGGCTTTCCAAGGAGTGACTGGTGGGTTGGAACTGCCAACCTTTTGGTTAGCAGCCTAGTTCTTAACCACTGTGCCACCAGGGCTGCCCCGGAAGCATAGTCATCAATAACTTTTTTAAAAATAATTTTTATTGTGCTTTAAGTGAAAGTTTACAAATCAAGTCAGTCTGTCACATATAAACTTATATACAACTTACTACATACTCCCATTTACTCTCCTCCTAATGAGTCAGCCCGTTCCCTCTTTCCAGTCTCTCCTTTAGTGACCGTTTTGCCAGTTTCTAACCCTCTCTACCCCCCCCCATCTCCTCTCCAGACAGGAGATGCCATCACAGTCTCAAGTGTCCACCTGATACTAGTAGCTCACTCTTCATCAGCATCTCTCTCCAACCCATTGTCCAGTCCCGTCCATGTCTGATGAGTTGTCTTCGAGAATGGTTCCTGTCCTGGGCCAACAGAAGGTTTGGGGACCATGACTGCTGGGATTCTTCTAGTCTCAGTCAGAGCATTAAGTCTGGTCTTTTTATGAGAATTTGGGGTCTGCATCCCACTGTTCTCCTGCTCCCTCAGTGGTTCTCTGTTGTGCTTCCTGTCAGGGCAGTCATCGGTTGTGGCCAGACACCATCTAGTTCTTCTGGTCTCAGGATGATGTAAGTCTCTAGTTCATGTGGCCCTTTCTGTCTTTTGGGCTCATAGTTATTGTGTGACCTTGGTGTTCTTCATTCTCCTTTGATCCAGGTGGGTTGAGACCAATTGTTGCATCTTAGATGGCCACTTGTTAGTATTTAAGACCCCAGACGCAACCCTTCAAAGTGGGATGCAGAATGTTTTCTTAATAGAATTTATTTTGCCAATTGACTTAGAAGTCCCCTTAAGCCATGGTCCCCAAACTCCTGCCCTTGCTCCGCTGACCTTCGAAGCATTCAGTTTATCCCGGAAACTTCTTTGCTTTTGGTCCAGTCCAGTTGAGCTGACCTTCCCTGTATTGAGTATTGTCCTTCCCTTCACCTAAAGTAGTTCTTATCTACTATCTAATCAGTAAATAACCCTCTCCCACCCTCCCTTCCTCCCCCCTCTCATAACCACAAAAGAATGTGTTCTTCTCAGTTTATACGGTTTCTCAAGATCTTATAATAGTGGTCTTATACAATATTTGTCCTTTTGCATCTGACTAATTTCACACAGCATAATGCCTTCCAGTTCCTCCATGTTATGAAATGCTTCACAGATTCATCACTCTTCTTTATCGATGCGTAGTATTCCATCGTGTGAATATACCATAATTTATTTAACCATTCCTCTGTTGATGGACACCTTGGTTGCTTCCAGCTTTTTGCTATTGTAAACAGAGCTGCAATAAACATGGGTGTGCATATATCTGTTTGTGTAAAGGCTCTTGTTTCTCTAGGGTGTATTCCGAGGAGTGAGATTTCTGGGTTGTACGGTAGTTCTATTTCTAACTGTTTAAGAAAACGCCAGATAGATTTCCAAAGTTCCCACCAGAAGCGTATAGGAGTTCCATTCTCTCCGCAGCCTCTCCAACATTTATTATTTTGTGTTTTTTGGATTAATGCCAGCCTTGTTAGAGTGAGATGGAATCTCATCGTAGTTTTAATTTGCATTTCTCTAATGGCTAATGATCGAGAGCATTTTCTCACGTATCTGTTAGCTGCCTGAATATCTTCTTTAGTGAACTGCGTGTTCATATCCTTTGCCCACTTTTTGATTGGGTTGTTTGTCTTTTTGTGGTTGAGTTTTAACAGAATCATGTAGATTTTAGAGATCAGGCGCTGGTCGGAGATGTCATAGCTGAAAATTTTTTCCCAGTCTGTAGGTGGTCTTTTTACTCTTTTGGTGAAGTCTTTAGATGAGCATAGGGGTTTGATTTTTAGGAGCTCCCAGTTATCGGGTTTCTCTTCGTCATTTTTAGTAATCTTTTGTATTCTGTTTATGCCTTGTGTTAGGGCTCCTAAGGTTATCCCTATTTTTTCTTCCATGATCTTTATTGTTTTAGTCTTTATGTTTAGGTCTTTGATCCACTTGGAGTTGGTTTTTGTGCATGCTGTGAGGTATGGGTCCTGTTTCACTTTTTTGCAAATGGCTATCCAGTTATGCCAGCACCATTTGTTAAAAAGACTATCTTTTCCCTAATTAACTGACACTAGGCCTTTGTCAAATATCAGCTGCTCATATGTGGATTGATTTATATCTGGGTTCTCAATTCTATTCCATTGGTCTATTTGCCTGTTGTTGTACCAGTACCAGGCTGTTTTGACTACTGTGGCTGTATATATGTTCTAAAATCAGGTAGACTGAGGCCTCCCACTTTCTTCTTCTTTTTCAGTAATGCTTTACTTATCCGGGGCTTCTTTCTCTTCCATATGAAGTTGGCGATTTGTTTCTCCATCACATTAAAAAATGTCATTGGAATTTGGATCGGAAGTGCATTGTATGTATAGATGGCTTTTGGTAGAACAGACATTTTTACTATGTTAAGTCTCCCTATGCATGAGCAAGGTATGTTTTTCCACTTATGTAGGTCCCTTTTAGTCTCTTGTACTAGTACTTTGTAGTTTTCCTTGTATAGGTCTTTTACATCTTTGGTAAGATTTATTCCTAAGTATTTGATCTTCTTGCGGGCTACTATGAATGGTATTGGTTTGGCGATTTCCTCTTTGATGTTCTTTTTGTTGATGTAGAGGAATCCAAGTGACTTTTGTATGTTTATCTTGTAACCTGAGACTCTGCCAAACTCTTCTATTAGTTTCAGTAGTTTTCTGGAGGATTCCTTAGGGTTTTCTGTGTATAAGATCATGTCATCTGCAAATGGAGATAATTTTACTTCCTCCTTGCCAATCTGGATGCCCTTTATTTCTTTGTCTAGCCTAATTGCTCTCGGTAGGACCTCTAGCACAATGTTGAATAAGAGCGGTGATAAAGGGCATCCTTCTCTGGTTCCCGTTCTTAAGGGAAATGCTTTCAGGCTCCCTCCATTTAGAATGATGTTGGCTGTTGGCTTTGTATAGATGCCCTTTATTATGTTGAGGAATTTTCCTTCAATTCCTATTTTGCTGAGAGTTTTTATCATGAATGGGTGTTGGACTTTGTCAAATGCCTTTTCTGCATCAACTGATAAGATCATGTGGTTTTTGTCTTTTGTTTTATTTATATGGTGGATTACATTAATGGTTTTTCTAATATTAAACTAACCTTGCATACCTGGTATAAATCCCACTTGGTCATGGTGGATTATTTTTTTGATATGTTATTGAATTCTATTGGCTAGAATTTTGTTGAGGATTTTTGCATCTATGTTCATGAGGGATATAGGTCTGTAATTTTCTTTTTTTGTGGTGTCTTTACCTGGTTTTCGTATCAGGGATATGCTGGCTTCATAGAATGAGTTCGGTAGTATTCCATCATTTTCTGTGCTTTGAAATACCTTTAGTAGTAGTGGTATTAACTCTTCTCTGAAAGTTTGGTAGAAGTCTGCAGTGAAGCCGTCCGGGCCAGGGCTTTTTTTCGTTGGGAGTTTTTTGATTACCTTTTCAATGTCTTTTTTTGTTATGGGTCTATTTAGTTGTTCTACTTCTGATTGTGTTAGTTTAGGTAGGTAGTGTTTTTCTAGGAATTCATCCATTTCTTCTAGGTTTTCAAATTTGTTAGAGTACAATTTTTCATAATAATCGGATATGATTCTTTTAATTTCAGTTGCGTCTGTTGTGATATGGCCCATCTCGTTTCTTATTCGGGTTATTTGTTTCCTTTCCTGTATTTCTTTAGTCAGTCTGGCCAATGGTTTATCAATTTTGTTAATTTTTTCAAAGAACCAGCTTTTGGCTTTGTTAATTTTTTTAATTGTTTTTCTGTTCTCTAATTCATTTAGTTCAACTCTAATTTTTATTATTTGTTTTCTTCTGGTGCCTGATGGATTCCTTTGTTGCTCACTTTCTATTTGTTCAAGTTGTAGGGACAGTTCTCTGATTTTGGCTCTTTCTTCTTTTTGTATGTGTGCATTTATCGATATAAATTGACCTCTGAGCACTGCTTTTGCTGTGTCCCACAGGTTTTGATAGGAAGTGTTTTCATTCTCATTGAATTCTATGAATTTCTTTATTCCCTCCTTAATGTCTTCTATAACCCAGTCTTTTTTCAGCAGGGTATTGTTCATTTTCCAAGTATTTGTTTTCTTTTCCCTAATTTTTCTGTTATTGATTTCCACTTTTATGGCCTTGTGGTCTGAGAAGATGCTTTGTAATATTTCTATGTTTTGGATTCTGCAAAGGTTTGTTTTATTACCTAATATGTGATCTAGTCTAGAGAATGTTCCATGTGCACTAGAAAAAAAAAGTATACTTTGCAGCTGTTGGATGGAGTGTTCTGTACAAGTGTATGAGGTCAAGTTGGTTGATTGTAGTAATTAGGTCTTCCGTGTCCCTGTTGAGCTTCTCACTGGAAGTCCTATCCTTCTCCGAAAGTGGTGTGTTGAAGTCTCCTACTATAACTGTGGAGGTGTCTATCTCACTTTTCGATTCTGTTAAAGTTTGTTTTATGTATCTTGCAGCCCTGTCATTGGGTGCATAAATATTTAATATGGTTATATCTTCCTGGTGAATTGTCCCTTTAATCATTATGTAGTGTCCTTCTTTATCCTTTGTGGTGGATTTAACTTTAAAGTCTATTTTGTCAGAAATTAATATTGCTAATCCTGATCTTTTTTGATTGTTATTTGCTTGATATATTTTTTTCCATCCTTTGATTTTTAGTTTGTTCGTGTCTGTAAGTCTAAGGTGTGTCTCTTGTAGGCAGCATATAGACGGATCGTGTTTCTTTATCCACTCTGAGACTCTCTGTCTCTTCATTGGTGCATTTAGTCCATTTACATTCAGCGTAATCATAGATAAGTGTGTGTTCAGTGCTGTCATTTTGATGCCTTTTTGTGTGTGTTGTTGACAATTTCATTTTTCCACTTGCTTTTTTGTGCTGAGACTTTTTTTTTGTAAATTGTGTGTTCCTCATTTTCATAGTAGTTGAATTTATGTTTGCTGAGTCGTTATGTTTTTCTTGGTTTTTATTTTGAGTTATGGAATTGTTAGACCTCTTCGTGGTTACCTTAATATTTACCCCTATTTTTCTAAGTAGAAACCTAACTTGTATCGTCCTATATCACCTTGTTTTCCTCTCCATATGGCAGTTCTGTGCCTCCTGTATTTAGTCCCTCTTTTTGATTATTGTGAACTTTTACATAATTACTTCAATGATTCCCTGTTTTGAGCATTTTTTTTCTTTTTAAAATTAATCTTAATTTGTTTTTGTGATTTGCCTATTTGAGTTGATATCAGGATGTTCTGTTCTGTGTTGTGTTGGTATCTGATATTATTGATTTTCTGACCAAACAATATCCTTTAGTATTTCTTGTAGCTTTGGTTTGGTTTTTGCAAATTCTGTAAGCTTGTGTTTATCTGTAAATGTCTTAATTTCACCTTCGTATTTGAGAGAGAGTTTTGCTGGATATATGATCCTTGGCTGGCAGTTTTTCTCCTTCAGTGCTCTTTATATGTCATCCCATTGACTTCTAGACTGCATGGTTTCTGCTGAGTAGTCTGAACGTATTCTTATTGATTCTCCTTTGTAGGAGACCTTTCTCTTATCCCTGGCTGCTTTTAAAATTTTCTCTTTATCTTTGGTTTTGGCAAGTTTGATGATAATATGTCTTGGTGATTTTCTTTTTGGATCAGTCTTATATGGGGTTCAATGAGCATCTTGGATAGATATCCTTTCGTCTTTCATGATGTCAGGGAAGTTTTCTGCCAACAGATCTTCAGGTATTCTCTCTGTATTTTCTGTTATCCCTCCCTGTTCGGGAACTCCAATCACATGCAAGTTATTCTTCTTGATAGAGTCCCAGGTGATTCTTAGGGTTTCTTCATTTTTTTAAATTCTTTTATCTGATTTCTCTTCAACTATATTGGTGTGTATTGCCTTATCCTCCAACCCCCCAACTCTGCATTCCAGCTGCTTGATTCTGCTCCTCTGACTTCCTATTGCATTGTCTAATTCTGTAATTTTCCTGTTAATCTTTTGGATTTCTGAATGCTGTCTCCCTATGGATTCTTGCAGCTTATTAATTTTTCCACTATGTTCTTGAATAATCTTTTTGGTGTCTTCAACTGCTTTATCAGTGTGTTCCTTGGCTTTTTCTGTAGATTGCCTTATTTCATTTTTGAGGTCCTCCCTGATGTCTTGAAGCATTCTGTAAATTAGTTTTTATATTCTGCATCTGGCAATTCCAGGATTGTATCTTCATTTGGGAAAGATTTTGATTCTTTAATTTGGGGAGTTGTAGAAGCAATCATGGTCTGCTTCTGTATGTGGTTTGATATCGACTGCTCTCTCCGAGCCATCTATAAGATATTGTAATGATTTATTTTATATTTGCTCACTGAGTCTCGTTTTGTTTTCTTTCAATATACGTAGATGGGCTACTAGATTGTGCTGTCTTGTTTGTTGTAGCCTTTGAATCACTTATGTCCTATTACCCGCTGGTTTCGGCTGTTACCAGATATATAAGCCTAAGAGTCCATTCACTATTGTTGAGTAGAATCTGATTTTGAGTCACTAAGTGTGTGATGTAGAGTGTCACCTATTAACTTAGAGAAGTAGTGGTGATAGTTGTGTGCACCAGATTGTACTAGCAGGAGGGGGTCATACTCCAGGGGGGGCAGGATGCTGACAGGCTTCCCCCAAGTGTCAGTGAGGTAGGTGTGTCTCTATTGCTAAAGCACTTTGGTGGGTGGGCTCTGCAGCTGTACCTTAGGCACCCAATGCATTTACCTCTATAGATTGGTAGGTATCACTATCCTCAGACCCCTTTGGCAGGAGGCTAGGTGGTTTGGGTGGAGCTTCAGCTGTCAGTTCCCCGTTGTGGGTCAGTGAAAAAAAAACAAGGCTCTGTTTAATAGGTAGAGATATCAGACCTGGAACACGTGTCTTTCCAGTAATTGGCTAAAACAATTACAGTCAGATCACTATCAGAATTGCCTTTGCATTATAATAGCCACCTTGTTCCCTGTAGGGATGAAAGCCCAAGACTGTGGATTTCATATGCTTGGCTGGAGCTGGTTCTGTATTTTATTCCAATTTTGAGAAGTCAGGGAAGGATTTTTGGTCCCTGGGTTAGAGAACCCAGTACCTACTGGGTACTGGGTTCTCTCAGGCCAGGAGAATGGGTTAGGAAAAGACAAAAAAACAAAAAGAAAAAACCGCAGAACACTTTGCTCCCTGGCCCAGGAAATTCCAATGTTAATGAAGCCGCCTGGGGAGGGAGGGGAGGGGTCAGATAGATAGGAGAGAGTAGCACCCAGGAATATAGACAAAGTTACTTATCTTGCTTGGTGATGACTGTTTTATCTGAGATTCCTGAGGGGCGTGTAGCCTGTGTGCACTGGCTGGGTCGAGATTGCCCCCGAGGGTCAGGCCCGCGTCCCGTTCTTGTGCTGTCTCAGAAGCAGTGGTCAGTTCCTCCACTCCCAGTCCAAATCCCAGCACCAAGGTTCCCCAGCTGGTACGCCGCACTCCAGGCTCCAAAACCAATTGTTGCCTCCCGGTGACTTCTCCTGTGAGCCGCGTCGCTGCGCTGCCTGTGTGCACTGGCTGGGTTTCCCCCGAGGTCGCTTCTGGGGGCTAGGGCTGCATCCCGTGTTTGCGCCCTCTCCGGAAACTGTGCTCAGCTCCCCGGTGCCCAGTCCAAAGCCCGGCGCCAAGGTTTTCTCAGTGGGACGCTGGCTCCAGGCTCTGAAAAGAGTCGCTGCTTCCCAGGGTTGCTCGTTCTCTCATTAGCGGCGTCAGTGTGCAGCCTGCTTGTGCTGGCTGAGTCTCTGTCACTCAGGTCAACTTTTTGATGTCAGGTTTCGTAGATTGTCATGTATGTGACCGATTCACTTGTTTTTCTGAGTCTTTGATGCAAGAGGGATCCTAGGTAGCTTCTACCTAGTCAGCCATCTTGGCACCGCCCATCAATAATATTTTACATCTGTAATTCTTAATTTGTCTCATTTTCAATGGAGATAATTGTTGTGTTTGCCGATTTTGATGACCTCAAAGAATTTTAAATTTCAGCTTTCTGAACCATCTTCCATAGGATCCATTGGGATCATTAATGTTTTAAAAAAAAACAAATTACCAAGGCACGTTCCAAGTTGGGATAATACCGTACTAAGCACAATTCGTGAGTCAGATGTAGATGAACAAAGAACATTAATACATTTTTTAGTGCCAACTGTTGATATTTTACACAGCTTAAAACTGTAATTTGAAACTTCTACAAGATATAATTTGCTAGAATATTTAAGAGCCAATCAAATGACTGCAAATTGGATGTTTTCATTGAAAATACATTTTTTCTATTAAACAGTCAAGATTTGAAAACTGAATTTTTTTATATCTTCACTTCAAAGGTGAAATCAGGATGTCCATAATGTCCTGTTTAAAATATATCTATTCTCATAATAATTGATAGTTGGATCCATACACGTCCCATTCCTTTACTTTTCTTTATTTTCAAATTCAGAAATGTACTCATATGTCTTGTGAAAGTTTTACATTCACCAAACATGCTTTCAAAGTTACTTTTTCTCATTTGCTGTAAGCAAGGGGCTAGGCCTTCTCATAGGCCTGGAGCTTGATATACACTCTGGATTTCACACTGGACAGCTTTATTGACTCTTTCCACTTGGTTTAAAATATCATCCCACATTCAGGAGTTGCATAAAAGGTTGTAATCTGTTTGCACAAATATGCTTTTCATTTTGAGCAGAGGCACTTTCTCCCTTTGGTATCTTATGTGTATTTTATTGGGATAATATGTGAATTTGTATGGGCATTGCCCTGATCACCATACATCTGAGCTTGACATCCATTGGGTATCCTTATATGTTTACAATGTAGTTTTTAGAATAAACATGAGAATATCCTATCTTCTCATTTAATTAAAAAGAAAGTGATGTATCGTTTTTCTATATTTTAAGGAAAGCCTGGTGGCGTAGTAGTTAAGAGCTGCAGCTGCTAACCAAACAGTCGGCAGTTCAAATCCACCAGGCACTCCTTGGAAACCCTGTGGGGCAGTTCTACTCTGTGGTGTATTTTAAAAGGTTGTTGTTTGTGTTTTTTGTTGTTATTTGCCATAGAGTCCATTCCGACTCACAGCAACTTTATACGACATAATGAAGTCCATCGTTGTGGCTATTGTGTCAATCCATCTCATTGCGGGTTTCCCTTGTTTTTGTTGCCTCTTTATGTTACCAAACACAATGTCCTTCTCTAGTGATTGGTCTTTCCTGATGACATGTCCAAAATAAGCAAAACAAAGTAGATCCTGACATCTTCATTTCTAAGGAGCCTTCCGTTTCTATTTCTTCTAAGACTGACTTGTTTGTTCTTCTGGCACTCCACAGTATATTCAACATTTTTTGCCAACACCACAGTTTAAATGTATCAGTTCTTCTTCTGCCTTCCTTTTTCGTTGTCCAAGTTTCCCATGTATATGAGGTGATTGAAAAGACCATGGCTTAGGCCAGGAGCATCTTAGTCATCAAAGTAACTTTTCAGTGTTTAAAACTTTAAAGAGGTCGTGTGCAGCAGATTTGCCCAATGCAATACATTTTTTGATTTCTTGACTGCTGCTTGCATGGATATTGATTGTTGATCCAAGTAGGGTGAAATCCTTGACAACTTCTGTTTCTTTGCCATTTATCCATGACGTTGTTTATTGGTCCAGGTGTGAGTATTTTTCTCTTCTTCACATTCAGGCATAATCTATACGGAAGGCTCTGTCTTTAACTTCATCAGCAAGTGCTTCAACTCTTCTTCTTTTTCTGCAAGCAAGATTGTGTCAGTTGAGTTTGTTAATGAGTATTCCTCCCATCCTGATGCTGTCTTCTTCATATAGTCCAGCTTCTAAGATTATTTGTTTAGTGTGCAGATTGTATAAGTAAGGTAAAAGGATACAACCCTGCCGCACACCTTTTGCAGTTTATTCTGTTGGAACAGTGGCCTCTTGATCTGTGTAGAGGGTAGGCATGAGTGCAATGTAGTGTTCTGGAGGTCCCATTATTTGTAATGTTACTCCTGTCTGAAATATGCTTTCTTTATTAACCAGGCATTTCCTCTGTTGATCCTCTAGGACAGTCCCCTTGCCTTTCTTTACATTTACACACACAAGTAGGATTGACACACAAAATTAATCATCACAACACCTATGAAAATGAACAACAGTTCCTGTGGCCTCCTTTGACCCATTCATCCACCAGGCTTCATAGGACCCCCCCACCCCACCCCAACTCTAAGGGCCCCTAACAGGGTTCGAGCCCCAACCTCGGGCCCAGAGGCTCTTCTCAAAGCCACCCTGCTCTGGCCACTCTCAGCGCCTTGGGCAGTGCATGAATTTGGACCCAGGAAAGGACTCCCTGTTGTGACAGCTTTAGTGGAGCAGGGCATGTCTGAGCTTTAGCTGTATTTGCCTGCAGTGCCTCTGTTGGGAGTGCCAGGTCTGTCTGTCTCTCCTGTGGCACCAAAGGACTGTGTGTGTGCGTGTCTGTGTGCAGTTGTGTAATCTGTGTGGCTGTGTCTGTCTGAGTTTCTGAGTCTATGAGTATATTGATTGTGTGTTTTGTTTTCCCCTGTGTGGCTGTTGTGTGTATCTCTGTGCCCTTCTCTGTATATGTGTGTGTGTGTGTTTGTGCATCTGTCAGTGAAAGGGTGTGTGTCAGTTGTGGAAATCCATGTAATCCATGTGCCTCTGTGCCTGCGGTGTGTGGGGGAATGTATGTCCCTGTTGGAGTATCTGTATTCTGGATCCATGTGTGTGTGAATTTGCACCTTTGGGTGTTCCTGAGTGTGGATCTGTGTGTATATGTGCCCATCATGTGACAGTTTGTCCTGGGTGGACGTCTAGTGTGGCCCTGAGTGTGTGTCTGTGTGAGCCTCTCCATGAGCCCGCACCCTTTGCCCAGGTGTGTCTGCGTGGTCCTTGTCTGCACGTCTCCGTGCTCATTGTGTGTGTATACTTCTCACTGAGTGTGTTTGTGTGTGTATACCCCAGGAACACACAGACACAGAGGAGACTTCCTCTAGAGCCACCCCAGGGGTGGGTGAGAGGAGACAGTGTGTTTATCCTCCTCCCTCAGGTGGTGCTGGACCCTTCTGCCCCTGCTTCTCTCAGCCTCTGCTGTCCTCCTGGTGGTCCCACCTCAGCCCCAAGGATGGAGGCAGTGAAGGGTCAGCTCATGTGGCCCCCAGCCAGGGGGCAACTGCAGAGGGCTAGAGTGAGTGGGGGGGCTAGAGAGGGTCCTGGGTTCCAGGAGAGTGTCTGGGGGAGTCCTGGGTCCTTGGGAGGGGTGATTGAGTGGTTGTCCCTTGGGAGGGCTAGGTTCTGAGGGCTCTGTGTCCCTGGGGTGGGGCAAATGGCTGGAGTTTGTTGGGAGTTTTGGGGGAGTCCTGATTCCTGGGCATAGGTTGAGTTGGGGAATTTGTAGGGAAATTCAAGGGGGAAGGCTTCTGGGGTCCTGATTAGGGGTGAGTGGGCAGCACACCTTGGGAGGACTTGGGTCCCCAGAGAGCCCTGGTCCCTCAGTCACCATGGTGGCCAGGAGCTGTGGTGGTAGCAGCAGCAGGAGCAGTGTTACTGTCAGGCACAAAGTGACAGACCCACTGGATGGTGGCAGGTGCTGGACTGTCTAGCCAGCAAGTGCAGCCACCAAGGGAGGGCCGAGCCCCCAGAAGCCCCTCCCGGGCCACTCCTGGTTTCACCCTCGTGTGGAGCCAAGAGGAGCCCAAAGGGCTAAAGCCTAGGGCCACCTGGAATTTCCCTCCCAATCTCAGTGTCCCTGACCATGGGAATGGGTACACTGGGCCACCTGATGGTGCTGAATCGAAGAGGGAGAACCTATCTGGCTGGGGTTCTCACAGATTGGGGGTTGGGAGGATGACAGAAGAAGTTGTGAGAAGACTTAGCACAGGCCCAGGCACGGAACAAGCTCGCAAAACAGAGGCGCTGTAGACGTTGATGGTGGCATTTTATTACTCCTCAACCCCAGTCCCAGCACTCACCTGGCCAATCCCAAAGGGACAGAGCAGGGAAGGAGGGGTAGTGACTGAATTTAACTTCAAAGAAGAAAAATGTAGGAATCTTGGCACTCCTGATCCCCTTTGAAATCAACTCTCTTAACACAACTCCCCCCACCGTATTGGGGAAACTGAGGCTGCTGGGGGTGTGCCCAAGTTCACTCAGTGGGCCTGAGTTGACTGTCGATTATATCCACCCAAACTCATTTTTCCGAGGTTCACTCTGTTTGATCTTGCCAGCAATGGTTTTGGGCAGCTCTGGGATAAACTCCACCTGGATAAGGAAGAACCATATCCAATCTGACTCAGTCCTGCTACCATTTCCTTCCATTTCCCACTCCCTTCCTTGCCACCTGTACAGACCCCAGACAGGGTAATACCATGTAGGGGTCTCCATGGGGCTCACCAGGTATCTCAGGTCCTCCTCCTGACTTCCGGAGGGTGGATGTAGCCACAAGACTTGCTTTGGCCAGTGAACTGTGAAGTGTGTCACCTCTAGGCAAAAGAGCTCAGAACCCTTCAGATGGAAGGCTGACCACCCTGTCTTCCCACCAGAATGGCACGTGACAGGTGTCTACATGGTAAAAAAAAAACATGGTAGCCGTGCTTTATCCAGGTCCCAGGGTGACAGAACATGGAACAGAGTTCCCAAGAGACCCATGATAAATAACTTTCTTTGCTATCAGCCACTAAGACTCTAGAGATGTTTGTTATTGTCTTAGGCTGGGTTCTATAGAGAAGAAAAACCCGTAAACCTTATATATGCATATATAAACCAAACCAAAACCAAACCCAGTGCCTTCGAGTTGAGTCCCACTCATAGCGACCCTATAGGACAGAGTAGAACTGCCGCATAGAGTTTCCAAGGGACACCTGGTGGATTCAAACTGCCAACCCTTTGGTTAGCAGCTGTAGCACTTAACCACTATGCCACGAGGGTTTTCATATATATGTATATATATATGCATATATATATATACACACACACGTACATATAAAAAAAATGTATATATAGAGAGAGAGAGTTTTATATCAAGGAAATGGCTCGCATGGTTGTAGAGGCAGGAATGTCCCAAGTCCATAGTCAGAATGGAGCCTTCTCCTGATTGACGCAGCTGCAGGGGCAGGCAAATTCAAGATCATCAGGTTGGAGAGCAGGGCTGTTGTTCACAAAGTGTGAAGATTAATGAATCCCAAGATCGGCAGGCAAGACCACAGGTAAACAGCTAGCTCAAGCCCTGAGAACTGGAGATCAGATGAACAGGAGTCAGCTGCAGGATCCAGAACTGCAAAAGGCCCTGAGCTGTGTCAGAATGTCCCCCCACACTCGATGCAGACCACTCACCCAAGGAAAATTCCTTTGAACTGACTGGCTACTCACAGCAGATCCCATCATTGGGGTGATCACACATCAGATCTCAACAGGGAAGTGATCACAACATCATGTGACTGCCAAAACCCTGAGAATCATGCCCCAGCCAAGTTAACACACAATCTTAACCATCACAGTTACCATAGTATGACGCAGCCCACCTAGCATCATTTTTTCTATTTTCTGTGAGGCAGCATTGTTATTGCTGTGAGCTGCCACTGAGTGAGTTCTGATGCATGACGACCCCAAGAACAACAGAATGAAATGTTGCCTGGTCCTGTGCCATCTCCATGATCATTGTTAGGCTCAAGCCCATTGTTTTGGCCACAATGTATTTTGAGCACATTCCAACTGAGAAGGCCCATCTTTCAACTCTATACCAGAAAATACCCTGTTGTGATCCATAGGATTTCCATTAGCTAAGTTTTGGAAGTAGATTGCCAGGCTTTTGTTCCTGTTTTGTCTTAGTCTGGAAACTCCACTGAAACCTGTCCACCATGGGTGGTCCTGCTGATATTTGCAATACTTATCTGCCTGTTGGTCTTACTGGTGTTGCATGATGTGAAAGCTATGAGGCAACATAGCCTAAAATGAAAAGCATTGCTTCTCCTATGAAACAGGATCCTCACCTACCCACATCATGGTCTTAAGGACTGGTAGCTCCACTCAGGTCACCCAGCCACCCGCGAAAGAGGTCCAAAGATAACTGGTACCTCCCAGTCCTTACAACCAAAACTTTGGGCGCCCATGGTCCCTCTGCAGAACCCACCCACCAGCACACTCTAGGGAACAGAGCCGTGTTTTCCTCAGAGACACATGGGGGTTGGTTCTCAGCCCCCTGCCTTGTTCAGAGCGTGACCCCCTGCTCCAATCAGATACCGGTATATACGCCAATCACCCCTGCCCCTCTAAGACTGTAGGACCTGGAAATGGTGCCTGCTGGCTCCCTGCCATTGAGGTCCAGTGACTCTTCTCCACTTCTGAATGGCCTGTTCCTCCCCCGCCCCTCAGTTCATTGTCTAAGGGCTCCCAGCTTGTCACAAATGTACTCATTTCAGTTGTTTTTCTGGGTCTTTGTTGTAAAGAGGGCTCCATGGAAGCGTCTGTCTGTTCTGCCCTCTTGGCTGCGCCTCCCTTAGTAACATTCTTCAAGTCAAAGGGCTGCACCTTGAGAACCAGCTCCAAGCAGCCACCCAGGCTCTCGCAAATTCTGACCTCGGAACTTCCCTCCTCTGGAGGGGTGCACAATCATTAGCCCACCGTTGTACCTGGAGCGCATTCTGGAGCGAAAGTTCCATCTACCAGTACATGCAACCCAAGATGACTCGACAGACTCCCAAACTTGGACAGGGGTGGGGAATTCCAAGAATGGGCAGGCTAAAGGGACTGAGGTATAAGACCCGGAACTAGTCTACCCCTTAAAGACCCCCAGGTTACCAGCTTGGGGAGCTCATGGTCTAGACCCTGCGTTGCTCCTTATTTGCGCTGATAATAAACTTGCCACTTTCTGTTTCCCTTAAAACTGTTGTCCCTCTTACTTCAATTGGGAACCTAGGGGCCTATGGTTAAGTGCTAGGGCTGCTAACCAAAAGTCGGCAGTGTGAATTCACCAGGCCCTCCTTGGAAACTCTGTGGGGCCTTTCTACTCTGTCCTGTAGAGTTGCTATGAGTAGGAATTGACTTGATGGCGACCAATTTGGCTTTTTTTTTGTTTGTTTTAATGGTAGATGCTAAGAACCTAAGAGGCCTTGGGTTACAGAGGCAGCTGCTGAGGCCCCTATGGCAGATTGGGCAGGGAAGGTGGAGGACACCAAGGGATGGAGGGGGATGCCAGCCAGGTGGGTTACTGGGCCCCCAGGTGGGTGGGGGAGTGGGATACCACTGGGGTGGAGGAGGGGGACCCCACTCATGAGGGGGAGGTCGACCCCACCCACCAGGGGGAGGGAGACCCCAGCCATGTGGGGGAGAGGGACAGCAGCCAGGCTGACAAGGGTCACAGCATCTGAGTGGGGGAATGGACGGCTGCTGGACAGAGTGGGTGGACAGCATCTGGGTGGGGTAGGTGGACTGTAGCCAGGTGGGGTTGGTGGACAGCCGCCCGATGGGGTGGATGGATGGCATACTGGCAGGTTGGGTGGAGGGCAGCCTCCTGTGGTAGGCAGAAGCCAGCTACATGGAGGCAGGGGAAGCGAGCTTGGTTGGGGAGAGGGCTCCCAGAAGGGTAAGGGAGGGGGACGCCAGCCAGGTGGGGGAGGAGGGTGCCAACATTGTAGAGGAGGTGGAGGCCAGAGGGGAGGGGGAAGTGAGCACCCTGGTGGAGGTTTGGGAGGACAGCAGGGTGTACAAGGAGGTAGAGACTCTGGCCAAGCCTTGGGAGGCCAGCAGGGAGAAGGAGGGTAAGGGTCTAGGTGAGGTCCAGGGGATAGGATTAGGAGGAGGAGGGGGAGGGTGTAATGGAGGATCCAGAATATTGCTGGGAGGAGGAGGGGGAGGCTCTGGCCCAGGTTTGGGAACATGGGAGGGAGGAGGAGGGGGAGGGTCTGGCCCGGATTTGGGAACACCAGTGGGAGGAGACTGGGGAGGCTGTGGCCCAGGTTTGGGAAAACGGAAGAGAGGGGGAGGGTCTGGCCCGGTTTTGGGAACACGGGTGGGAGGAGGTAGGGGAGGGCCTGGCCCATTTGGGAATGTATCTGGGAGGAGGAGGTAGAAGGTATGGTGAAGGGTCATTCCAAGATTGGGGAAGACATCCTGGTGGATCTGGTGGCTCACCGCCCATGGGTACTGATGGAGGCCATCTGATGGGGCAGCGTGTAGCCGATCCTTCTGGGCAAGGAAGGGTCCCTGCTGAAGGTTGCTGACCCTACAGAATAGAAGCAGTTAAATTTTTTAAATATTTCAATAGGACAGACCAAAATACTATGAATTATGAAAGGTGAAACATAATGATGTAGGCGGGTGTGCACATCTGGCACCTTCCCCTCCATGAGGTCTCAAAAGAGAATCAGTGCCAGAAAACTCTGTCCCTCCCGCTGATCCCACTACAGTTTAGGGGGTGGTAAAGGACACAACCAAAAAGCAAAAACAAAAACTAGATTGAGAATTCAAAGTGCACAAGAAACTTTGAGATCATACATAGGAGTAAGGAAGGAAGAGAGGAAGCCAGGCCCCTCCTGGGCCTGTCACTTAGAGTCCAACCAAGGCTTTGGTAAAAAGGAGGAAAGTGCCCCCACCCTCAATGGTGGAGTGAGGACAGAATTGAGTGTTTGGAGCCCCAGAAATAACTGTCAAGAAGTTGATACAGAGGTGGTTACAGCACCCTTTAGAAAAGTCCTGTTCTTCCATTCTGTGGTGTTTTCATGAAGCATTTGTTCGCTGTCTCTGTGCAGAAACATATACAACATAGAAAGCCTGGTTTCTGGGTCTTTCCACTTGACATTATGTTAAGAGCATTTTCTGTGTTCTGAAATGTCTTTGAAACATATGACTTTTAGGAGCTGCCTCCACTGGAAGGATTTACACTAGTTCCACCATCCCTCTACCATGAGTCATTTAGCTCGTTGCCACATTTTCACTGTAATCCATCCTGTTCCACTTGAATGTGGTCTCACCAGGTCTTTGGATACGTGGTGGTTCTTTCATTAGGGTAGATGACTAGACGTGCAATTGTGCTGAATAAAAGGGTGTGAATATTTGGAAGGCTTCGGGTAGACAGTGTTACATTGCATTTCAGGATGATTGTGAGAACTCACAATTCTACTACCAGTGTGTGAAAGGGGCCCCAGAAGAGTTAGTATTTAATTCCTTTCATAGAAAGAATTTATCAAATAAAAGTTTTCTCATTGAAGTTATATAGTTGTCTTGTTCACTGATTCTTCACTAAAAAAGATGAGACTGTTGTACAAAGTTAGCTTTGGTTTCACTCATCGATTTGTGTTCTCAGTAGCAGTTTAAAGGGAAATCCAATAATAGACCCGTGAGTATAAAAATTCCTGATTATTCATGATCCAAAGCATATGTATAAACCAAAGGAAACCCATCCCTGGTGGTATAGTGGTTAAGAGCTAAGGCTGCTAACCCAACGGTCGGCTTCTAATCCACCAGCTGCTCCTTGGAAACCCTACTGGCCACTCCACTCTGTCCTGATTATCCATGATTCGAAACGTATCTATAAGGTATGTTAAGATACTCACCGAACAGAGACTGAGGAGAAAGATTATTGCTAAAACAGCAATCTCCAGAAAGAGGAACATCGTTACAAGTTTTCGGTCCAGCCCAGGAAAACTATTGTCAATGAGCTGAAAGAGCAGTATTCAAAGTCACGTGAAGCCTCAGAAGAAATGTACAATATAGCAGTCACATGGACTCCTGGAGAGAAACCCCAAATCAGTCTCCAAGAATGAGCCCCACCCCTCAGATATCTCCAGTGGGTTTCTCTGCTTCCAGGAAGGTTGGCAGCTGGCCACCTGGTGGTTCTTCTGAGTCTGGCAGTGTTGTTAGAAGTTGTGAGTGTCCTGTCTGTAATGGGGCTCAATCTCTAGTTCCCCAGAGACTCTACCTGCCCTTGTGTCTAATGCTGAATCACACTTTTCTCATAGATACATTGACTTTTTAGCATCTTAAAAACCAGCACAGGGCAAAAAAACAAAAACAAAATCACTACAGAGATGTCTTTATTCAGAATTAATCAACTTTTAGGGCTTGAATAAAACAAGGTGGTGACCATGCAGATGACACTAACAACGTGAGGCTTCTCTAAGATCCTTGATTTTAATTCTATTCCACTCCTCTGTGCATGTAGACAGACTTCATCTGACTAAGTTTGGACTTTTCTGATGCCTGGTCGGGAGAGATTGCTTTGGATTTAACTGTTTGTTCTTGAAAACTCATTACTTTCATTCTAAACATTTCCTTCAAGACAGTGTGCTCAACAGAGATACCCATTCGACAGAATATGATTCAGCAACAGGAACGAATGAATTATGGAATGAGGCAAGAATGATCCATCTTGAACTTGCAAAATGCAAGTATAAGCTGGGAGAAACAACCCTGTGAAGGTGCTGCTTTCTGGGCTTTTGATTAAAGGGCCATGGCCCATTTGGAAAAACCAGCCCCCGAGGTCTCTTTCCAAGGTAAAGGGCAAACCCACTGTGGTATATTCATATACAGGACTTCTAATGAGCAAGGAAAACAAAGCAGCTACTAGTACACCAAACATCCCGGATGAATCTAAAACGAGTATGCTGACTTAAAGGATCCTGGATAAAAACAAAAAGTAAATCTCGTACGCTTCAACTACACAAAAGTTCTTTAAAAATGCGGATCAGCGGTTGGAAGAGGGGTGGCAGAAATGGAGGGAGAGGACAGAATGAATTAAAAGAATCAGCAGGAGTGTTTTGGGGGTGAGGGTTAGGCTCATTATTCAAAATTCAACAAACTGCATACTTTGATTAGGTGCTGATTATTATATATCATTTATACACGAGCTGTAGGAAAAAAGATTAGATATACAAACTGTCATAGTTTTTTATTTCCTTGACCAAAAGAATATTGCAAGTATCTTTAAAAAGTCAACAGGATATAATTTATGAATTTACAAGCCAATTTAGAATTGAGGAAAAAATACATACTTAGATTTTGTGGGAATCCTGGCACTTTACAATGGTTAGGAGTACACCCAACCTGTATGAAAGCATGAGAAATAATAGGAATGAAAATTCGGTGTTAAAGAGAGTATATGTGAGATACATGTAGATATAGTTATGGCCCTAACGAGGAGAGAGAGGCAGTTGCCATCATAAGTTCCTATTCCAATAAAAGGTACGGGATACTGCTAACATCAAGTTTCTAAAATCATTCAAGTTTTGTTTCAGCATGCATTTTCATTCTGAACCAAGCCATGTCATGTCAGATGTTTGAAGTCCATAAAAGAGGAATTGTGTGTATTATATGATTAAAACTATGAAATTAGCAGCCAGTTAGCAACACAATTCCAGATAGCTGCTAACAAGAATTTAGTTTTGTATTTCATGGTACTTCACCTGAACCAATGAATAGCAACATGGAAACTAATACGTAAAAGGAATACAAAAACTTCTGGAGTGTATGGTCAACACAACAAAAGGCAAATCTCGCTTCTTTAAAAACAAGATTGTACAAGTATTTTAGGAGAAAATAACTTTGCAATGGAATTCATACTAATCCACGTGGAGGTTCAGTTCCATGCAGATTGAAATCTCTCTGGAAAGTAAACTCTGAGCTCCCTAACACTGTCATCTCAGGCTTCACAGCTAAGGTGACTACCCTGTGTGCTTTCAGGAAACACACTGTCTTTGTGTAGCCACTGTCTAAAAGGGAGCAGTCACTCTCAGCAGATTCATTAAAGAAGCAGACCAGATGCATGAAAAGGCCAAGGCCATCCTTTCCTCACTGGTCAAACACCCCAGTTCTGGGCACTCTTGTTCCATCTGGCTATGGTCAAGACGCTGGTGTCAGGAGTGCCCTACTATCAAATTCAGCTCAGACAGGGGCCACTAAACACTGCAGTTCTGCTGGTCACCTTTCATGCTGGACTGAGTCCCCCTCAACCACCCCAGGAAAAGCTGTTGCTTAAAAAAGAGCCCAATAAAAGCTGAGAAAACATGGCATGTTCAAGGACTGCTCACATTTTCCAATGGAGTAGTTGGTGGCCAGAGCACCAGGAACCAGAACAATACCCTTTGTGCCTTCATGTCCTGTCCCCTTCAGGAAGCTCAAGTGGCACAAAGTAGGAGTCGGGTAAGTGTGGGATGGGGACAGGGCCGATTGTGTATGAGAGTGGAACAAGGGGTATGGCCTGGAGGGATAGGGGATGCTTGTTCTTCTGGGAGGGGGAAGGGAGGGAAAGGGATGGGAAAACGGTGGAGATGGCAGGAGTGGGCTGGAGGAGGAAGGAGACCACACAGGAGAGAAGTTGGAGGAGAGTTCAAAGTCAGTCAGTCAATGAGTAGGCCAGCAGGTCAGTAGGATGCACGGAGCAGAAAAGTTGGACTCCCAGGATGAGTAGCCTTCTCCTGTCTGGTCAATGCCTTTGTAACCTGCATGGTTTATAAATTCTCCCTTGTCCGATCCCTGCCTTCGCCCCTGACGCATCACAATGGAACCCACGCCTGACACACCACAGGTAACCCACCATGTACCATCCCCCAGCAACTGCCATACCAACTACAGATCCTCTCTGGGACCATCAAGAAACTTGTGATTTATGGTCTTTCCCAAACCATCTTCCCGTCCCCCGCATTCTGGGTTCCTTCTTTCCTGCACTCCCAGAATTTCCCATCCTAACTGTTGGCTATGAAACATTTTGCATGAATGATGACAAAGCTCAGAGAAGAAACAAACAGAAGCAGAGCACGGGAGTTCACACCCCTGCCCCCTCTCTGCAACTCAGATAATAAAAAATAAACAGACAAAAATCAGTGAGGATGTGGAACATTTGAATAGCAAACCGACATATATATGTGTTTATCTCATTATTCCTAAGAACTGTACAAGAAATGTTATTTTCAAGTACACATGGTACATTTACAAAAATCACTCTACTTTGGACTTGAAGCTCATCTCCGTCAATTTAAGAGGAATGAAATCACAGAGAACACATTTTTTTGTTTTGTGATCATAACATAATTGTGCTAGAAATAACGGTATAGCGCCAACTAGAAACTCCCCATGTTGGAAATGGTAATGTGCCCTTTTAAATGAAACACTAATCAAAGCCGAAATCTCAAGGGAGAAAGAATATATGGGACCTCAATGATAAGGATAACATAAAATGGAATTAAAATGCAACTCCTTTTGCCCTGGGAATTCCGATTTGGGTTGGGAAGATATTCAGGTCTCAAAATCATCCCTTATTAACCTAGAAAATGTCACACCTTAAATAGTTTTAAAATGTCAGTTAACTATGTCACCCCACTATTGATTAGCATGGATTTTAAATGATGCACATAAATGTATGTATGTATCAAGCTGACTCTCACACTTGAACTTCCTGGGATCTCCCAAGAACTTGTGCACTTTAAGAAAGTTCCTCAGCTTCTGTCCTGGGGGACAAATAAACAATACCCAGAGAGCATGGCAACCCCAGGAATAATGGGTGGTGAGTGTCAAGCAGGTAGGCAGGGCCTGGGGGCGCCGGTGACTGGCACAAACCCGCGCAGGTGATCATCTTCCCCAGGCCCTGTCCTGAGTTGAACCTTATGTAGGTGTTTATCTGCATGATTGGACACAGTGATTCTGAAATTTATTCAGGCCCATGGCAGCTTCAAGATTGTTACATTAACTCAAATTACAAGAATCAAAAATTAAAGTGATGACATTACTATCAGCCTTACAGAAATAAAAATGGGTTGTAAGTAAATGCTTTGAACAACTGAAAGCCAACCAAATAAATAGGGTAAATCAAATGAGCAAATTCCAAGAAACACACATACTACAAAAGAGCTCAAAAAGAAATAGGAAATGTGTATAGACTTATAACAAGAGATTGAATCAGGCATAAAAAATCTCCCAACAATAAAGCCTGAGAACAGAAGTTTTTGTGGCTAAATTCCACTAAACATTTAAAGAAGAATTATCACCAATTCTTCTCAAAATCTTCGAAAACAAAAGAAGACGAGGGAATACTTCCTCACTCATTCTCTGAGGTCAGCATTACTCTGATACCAAAGGCAGAAATAGACTTCACAAGAAAAGAAAAATGTGGCACACTATTCCTTAAGAATATAGACATAAAAATCCTCAACCAAACAAGGGCAACGCAAATCCAGCAGCACAGCAAAAGGATTATACCCTGTGAGCAAGAGGGGTTTACCCCAGAAATCCATGGGTGGTTTAACATTATCAATCAATGTAAAATGCTTCATTAATATAAGGAAGCACACAAGCCCACACATGATCATGTTAATTGATAGAGATACAGCATTTGAGAACATCCAGTAGTCTGTCATGAAACAAATGTTCAGAAAGTTTGAACTAAGAGGGAATTTCCTCAACATGATAAAAGCCATGTATGGAAAAACCAACAGCTAATGTTATACTCAATGGTGAAAGACTGAAAGCTTTTCCCCCTAACATCAGGAACAGGACAAAGATTCTTGGTGTCAATACTACTATTCAACTTGTATTGGAAGTTCTAGCCAGATTACTCAGGCAAGAAAAAGAAATAGCATATCCAGGCTGAACTGGAAGAAGTCAAACTATCTGTACTCACAGCTGATACGATAGTGTAAAGATTAAATCCTAAAGAATTAACAACAAACACTGTTAGAGCTAATCAACAAATTCAGCAAGGTTGCAGGATACAAGACCAACACAAAAAATCAGTTGAATATCTATACGCTAGCATTGAAAACTCCAGGAAGGAAACTGAGAGAACAATTCCATTTACAATAGCATCCAAATGAATACAATACCTAGGAATAAAATTAACCAATGAGGTGAAAGTTTTGTACCCTGAAAACTACAAAATATCTCTGCAGGAATTTGAAAAAGACCTCAATAAATACAAAGATCCTGTGTTTGTGAATAGAAAGATTTAATACTCTTAAAATGGCAATATTTCCTAAGGGAATTCACATATGCAATGCCTTGCCTATCAAAATGCCAACCTTTTTTTACAGAAATGATAAAGCCAGTCCTAAACTTGGTATAGAATTTCGGGGAATCTCATGTAGCCAAAATTATTTTTAAAAAGAAGAACCAAGTGGCAGAACGCATACTTTCCAATTTCAAAACTTACTAGAAACCTTCAGTCATTAAAACAGCGTCATACTGGCATAGAAATACACATATAGATCAGCAGAGCATCCAGAATTGAACCCTCACGTATGAGGCCAATTGCTTTTCCACAAGGCTGCCAAGTCCATTGGATGGAGAACGAAGAGTCTTTTCAACAAATGATGTTGGGGAACTGGATATCACATACAAAAACTGATGTTGGACTTTTACCTCACCTCATATACAAATATGAATTCAAAATAATCAAAGATCTAAATATAGGTACCAAAACTATAGAAGTCTTAGAAGAAAACATAGGTGCAATTTTCACGACCTTGCATTTGGCGATGGTTTCTTAGAAATGGCACCTAAAGCACAAGCAACTATAGAAGAAATAGAGAAACTGATTTTCATCTAATTAAAAAAAATTTGTGCAGCAAAGGATGCTAACCAGAGAGTGGAAAACAAACCACAGAATGGGAGAAAATGTTTGCAAATCATACATTTGATAAAGGTCTAGTATCCAGAAGATACAAAGAACATTAAGAACGAAATCATAAACCAGCGAATGCAAAACTGAGTGAAGAGGAGGGGCCAAGATGTCTGACTAGGTAGACGCTACTTCGGATCCCTCTTGCAACAAAGACTCAGAAAAACAAGTGAATCGATCACATACATGACAATCTACGAACCCTGACCAACAAACACAGATTTAAAGAGTGGACCTGAGTGACAAAGATTGAGAACGAACAACTACGGGGAAGCAGCGACTGTTTTCAGAGCCTGGAGCCAGCGTCCCAGCCAGGGAACCTTGGCACGGGGCTTTGGACTGGGTGCACGGGAGCTGAGCATGGCATCCTGTGATGGTAGAAACACAGGGCGCAGTCCCAGCCCCCTGAACTGACCTCGGGGGAAGCCTAGCCAGTGCACACAGGCGGCGTAGCAACGTGGATGACAGGAGGAGAAGTCACCGGTAGGCAGCGACTGTTTTTGGAGCTGGGAGTGCAGCATCCTAGCCAGGGAACCTTGATGATGGGCATTGGACTGGCAGCAGAGGAACTGACCGGGGCTTCTGAGACAGCACAAGCACGGGACACGGGCCTGACCCTCAGGGGCAATCTCTACCCAGCCAGCACACACAGGCGCCGCGTCCCTCGGGAATGTCAGATAAAACAGTCATGCCAAGCAAGATAAGTAACTTTGTCTATATTCCGGGATGCTACTCTCTCCTGTTTTTCTGAACCCTTCCCTCCCCTTCCCAGGCGGCTTCATTAACATTGGAATTTCCTGAGCCAGAGGGAGAACTGCTCCGCGGATTTTCTTTTCCTTTTTTTTTTTTTTGTCTTTTCCTAACCCATTCTTCTGGCCTGAGAGAAGCAACCACAAAAAACCCAGGGACCAAAAATCCTTCCCTAATTGGACTAAAAACACGGAACCAGCTCCAGCCAAGCATATGTGATCCACAGTCTCGGGCTTTCATCCCTATAGGGAACAAGGTGGCTATTATAATGCAAAGGCATTTCTGATAGGGATCTGACTGCAATTGTTTTAGCGGATTTACTGGAAAGACAAGTTTCCCAGGTCTGATATCTCTGCGTATTCAACAGAGCCCTCACTGACCCACAACAGGGTACTGAGGGCTGAAGCTCCCCCCAGACCACCTAGCCTCCTGCCTTAGAGGTCTAAGGAGGGTGACACCTACCAATCTGTAGAGGTGCTTGCATTGGGGGCCTAAGGTACAGCTGCAGAGCCCACCCTCCAAGGTGCTTTAGGAATAGAGACACACCTACCTCACTGACACTTGGGGGAAGCCTGTCAGCATCCTGCCTCCCCTGGAGTGTGAACCCCAGTTGCTACTAGAATCTGGTACACACAACTATCACCACTACTTCTCAAGGTGGATAGGTGACAGTCTGCATCACACACTTGATGACCCAAAATCAGATTCTACTCAAGAATAGTGAATGGACTCAGGCATATATATCTGGTAACAGCCCAAACCAGCTGGTAATACGTCATAAGTGAGTCAAGGGCTACAACACTCAAGACAGCGCAATCTAGTAGCCCATCTATGTATATTGAAAGAAAACAAAACAAGATAAGACTCAGTGAGCAAATATAGAATAAATCACTACAATATCTTAGCGATGGCTTGGAGACAGCAGTCAATGTCAAACCACATAAAGAAGCAGACCATGACTGCTTCTACACCCCCCCAAACTGAAGAATCAAAATCTTTCCCAAATGAAGATACAATCCTGGAATTGCCAGATACAGAATATAAAACACTAATTTACAGAATGCTTCAAGACATCAGGGATGACCGCAGAAATGAAATAAGGCAATCTCCAGAAAAAGCCAAGAAACACACTGATAAAGCAGTTGAAGAACTAAAAAAGCTTATTCAAGAACATAGTGGAAAAATTAATAAGTTGCAAGAATCCATAGAGAGCCAGCATTCAGAAATCTAAAAGATTAACAATAAAACTACAAAATTAGACAACGCAATAGGAAGTCAGAGGAGCAGACTCGAGCAATTAGAATGCAGAGTGGGAAATCTGGAGGACCAGGGAATTAACACCAATATAGCTGAAAAAAAATCAGATCAAAGAATTTAAAAAAATGAAGAAACCCCAAGAATCATGTGGGACTCTATCAAGAAGGATAACTTGCATGTGATTGGAGTCCCAGAACAGGGAGGGATAACAGAAAACACAGAGAGAATAGTTGAAGGTCTGCTGGCAGAAAACTTCCCTGACATCATGAAAGACGAAAGGATATCCATCCAAGATGCTCATTGAACCCCATTTAAGATTGATCCAAAAAGAAAAACACCGAGACATATTATCATCAAACTTGCCAAAACCAAAGATAAAGAGAAAATTTTAAAAGCAGCCAGGGAGAAAAGAAAGGTCTCCTACAAGGGAGAATCAATAAGGATAAGTTCAGACTACTCAGCAGAAACCATGCAGGCAAGAAGTCAATGGGATGATAAACAGAGCACTGAAGGAGAAAAACTGCCAGCCAAGGATCATATATCCAGCAAAACTCTCTCTGAAATATGAAGGCGAAATTAAGATATTTACAGATAAACACAAGCTTAGAGAATTTGCAAAAACCAAACCAAAGCTACAGGAAATACTAAAGGAAATTGTTTGACCAGAAAACCAATAATATCGGACACCAGCACAGCACAAGGTCGGAGAACAGAGCATCCTGATATCAACTCAAATATGGAAATCACAAAAACAAGTTAAAATTAATAAAAAAAAAAAAAACGATCAAAACAGGGAATCATTGAAGTCAATATGTAAAAGATCACAATAATCAAAAAGAGGGACTAAATACAGGTGGCATAGAACTGCCATATGGAGACGGATACAAGGTGATATAGACAATACAAGTTAGGTTTTTACTTAAAAAATAGGGGTAAATATTAAGGTAACCACAAAGAGGTATAACAATTCCATAACTCAAAATAAAAACCAAGAAAAACGTAACGACTCAGCAAACATAAAGTCAAATACCATGAAAATGAGGAACACACAATTTGCAAAGAAAAACGTCTCAGCACAAAAAAGTATGTGGAAAAATGAAATTGTCAACAACACACATAAAAAGGCATCAAAATGACAACACCAAACACATTAAAAAAAAAAAACATACTTATCTATGATTACGCTGAATGTAAGTAGACTAAATGCACCAATGAAGAGACAGAGAGTCTCAGACTGGATAAAGAAACACGATCTGTCTATATGCTGCCTATAAGAGACACCTTAGACTTAGAGACACAAACAAACTCAAACTCAAAAGATGGAAAAAATATATCAAGCAAACAATAAGCAAAAAAGAAGAGAAGTAGCAATATTAATTTCTGACAAAATAGACTTTAAAGTTAAATCCACCACAAAGGATAAAGAAGGACACTACATAATGATAAAAGGGACAATTGACCAGGAAGATATAACCATATTAAATATTTATTCACCCAATGATGGGTTGCAAGATGCATAAAACAAATTTTAACAGAACAGAAATGTGAGCTAGACACCTCCACAATTATAGTAGGAGACTTCAACACACCACTTTTGGAGAAGGACAGGACATCCAGTAAGAAGCTCAACAGAGAAAAAGAAGAAGAAAGTGGGAGTCCTCACTCTACCTGATTTCAGAACCTATTATACAGCCACAGTAGTCAAAACAGCCTAGTACTGGTACAGCAACAGACACATAGACCAGTGGAACAGAATTGAGAACCCAGACATAAATCCAACCACATATGAGCAGCTGATATTTGACAAAGGTCCAGTGTCAGTTAATTGGGGAAAAGATAGCCTTTTTAACAAATGGTGCTGGCATAACTGGATATCCATTTGCAAAAGAATGAAACAGGACCCATACCTCACAGCATGCACAAAAACTAACTCCAAGTGGATCAAAGACCTAAACATAAAGACTAAAACGATAAAGATCATGGAAGAAAAAAATAGGGACAACCCTAGGAGCCCTAATACAAGGCATAAACAGAATACAAAACATTACCAAAAATGACGAAGAGAAACCAGATAACTGGGAGCTCCTAAAAATCAAACACCTATGCTCATCTAAAGACTTCACCAAAAGAGTAAAAAGACCACCTACAGACTGGGAAAGAATTTTCAGCTATGACATCTCCGACCAGCACCTGATCTCTAAAATCTATATGATTCTATTAAAACTCAACCACAAAAAGACAAACAATCCAATCAAGAAGTGGGCAAAGGATATGAACACACACTTCACTAAAGACGATATTCAGGTAGCTAACCGATACATGAGAAAATGTGCTCAATCATTAGCCATTAGAGAAATGCAAATTAAAACTACGATGAGATTCCATCTCACTCCAATAAGGCTGGCATTAATCCAAAAAACAAAAAATAATAAATGTTAGAGAGGCTGCGGAGAGATTGGACCTCTTATACACTGCTGGTGGGAATGTAAAATGGTACAACTACTTTGGAAATCTATCTGGCGTTATCTTAAACAGTTAGAAATAGAACTACCATACAACCCAGAAATCCCACTCCTCGGAATATACCCTAGAGAAATAAGAGCCTTCACACAAACAGATATATGCACACCCATGTTTATTGCAGCTCTGTTTACAATAGCAAAAAGCTGGAAGCAACCAAGGTGTCCATCAACAGAGGAATGGGTAAATAAATTGTGGTATATTCACACAATGGAATACTACGCATCGATAAAGAACAGTGACGAATCTCTGAAACATTTCATAACATGGAGGAACCTGTAAGGCATTATGCTGAGCGAAATTAGTCAGAGGCAAAAGGACAAATATTGTATAAGACCACTATTATAAGATCTTGAGAAATAGTAAAACTGAGAAGAACACATACTTTTGTGGTTACAAGGTGGGGAAGGAGGGAGGGTGGGAGAGGGTTCTTTACTGATTAGTTAGTAGGTAAGAACTACTTTAGGTGAAGGGAAGGACAATACAAAATACATGGAAGGTCAGCTCAACTGGACTGGACCAAAAGCAAAGAAGTTTCCGGGATAAACTGAATGCTTCAAAGGTCAGCGGAGCAAGGGCAGGGGTTTGGAGACTATGGTTTAAGGGACCTTCTAAGGCAATTGGCAAAATAATTCTATTATGAAAACATTCTGCATCCCACTTTGAAATGTGGTGTCTGGGGTCTTAAATGCTAACAAGCGGCCATCTAAGATGCATCAATTGGTCTCAATCCACCTGGATCAAAGGAGAATGAAGAACACCAAGGTCGCACAATAACTATGAGCCCAAGAGACAGAAAGGGCCACATGAACCAGAGACTTAAATCATCCTGAGACCAGAAGAACTAGTTGGTGCCCGGCCACAACCGATGACTGCCCTGACAGGGAGCACAACAGAGAACCCCTGAGGGAGCAGGAGATCAGTGGGATGCAGACCCCAAATTCTCACAAAAAGACCATACTTAATGGTCTGACTGAGACTAGAGGAATCCCGGCGGTCATGGTCCCCAAACCTTCTGTTGGCCCAGGACAGGAACCATTCTCGAAGACAACTCATCAGACATGGAAGGGACTGGACAGTGCGTAGGAGAGAGATGCTGATGAAGAGTGAGCTATTTGTATCAGGTGGACACTTGAGACTGTGTTGGCATCTCCTGTCTGGAGGGGGGATGGGAGGGTAGAGAGGGTCGGAAGCTGGCAAAATTGTCACGAAAGGAGAGACGGGAAGGGCTGACTCATTAGGAGGAGAGCAAGTGGGAATATGGAGTACAGTGTATATAAGTTCATATGTGACAGACTGACTTGATTTGTAAACGTTCACTTGAAGCTCAATAAAAATTAAAAAAAAAAAAAACTGAGCAAAGGACTTGAATAGACATTTCTCCAAAGAAGATTACAAATGGCCAATAGGCACATGAAAAGTAGTTCAGCATTCTTAGTCCCAAATCCCTATCTTGCACAAAGCCCTTAATCAGGATCCCATAAAGTTCTACACTTACTGATGCCTGCAGGTTCCCCAACCCCTTGAACCTACAGAACCCAAATCCTTGTCTCTAGCTGGTCAAGAACCTGTCCTGAGCATTAGTAGCTCCCATTGTCCAGATCCCTCTGTTCTTCTTTTTGCAGACCCTCAGGTAACCTTTGGGCAATTCCTGGATAAACTGGGGCTCCAAGGAAGGTGACTGCTGAATAGTTGGGCAAGTGTGCAATGCTGCTTCTCACTAACACTCTCTAACCACAGCATAAACACACACACATGCACACACATTCACACTGACCACACAACTTCTGGCTGCATGAAAATGAATGCAGCACACACAGAGATATTGCAAATGATTGTATTCTTCTGACAACACATCAACACTGAGAACTCAGACATATTCTGACCACACTCACATCCTGAATTCACACACTGATCACACATTTTCACATGTCAGTCCACTTTAGAAACACACAAAACACTGACAACAAACACACATTGCACATTCGCCAAGATTCCACATGTCCATACTCCCACTGACCATAGCAAATATAATAAAATACACATACAAAAAGACCCTGAAATGACCATCTACCCCCTGATCATACATAAACATGAAAATCATATGTACACACCCTAACAACACACTGACCCCCACCACAATGACCACTCACTCTCTGAATACACACAGAGACCAGACACACCCAGAGTCAAAAAGGCACCTGACTATGCATGTGTGGGCTTTGATCATGGGGCATGTCCCACCTCACCATCAACATAGAAACCCAGAGAAGGATAGGGAGTCATGGGACAGAAGGACAAAGTGCAGGAGATTGTGATGTTTGTCCCTCATGAAGTACATCTGAGCTTTCAGAGCTGGTTGTCCTAGTGGCATCATGTGAAAAAGAGATAGGAGAGCCAAGAGGGTCAGAAATGATGCATAAGACGTCTCTGATAAATACTTATTTCCAAATCAAGAATATAGATATTCCACTCAAGCTCTGAGGAGAATTCCTCAAGGAATTACCGTGTGTTCGTTTTAACGTGATAATGGAGAATTCTTCTGGAGATCAGTCAATATTGCTGGTTAAATTCATATTTAAATGCTTCTCTAGATAACACTGTAATTAACCTTTTTTTTTTTCTTTTTGGTTTAAAACATCACTTAGAATTGAGAATGTCATTCCCAGGGGGCGGTGCGGCCACCGCTAACAGTTTGCACAAAGCGACCTTTCCTGGGCGGCAGCAGCCGGCAGAGGGCGCCCCGTCGCCATTTTGAGCGGCGGCGCCTGGAAGAGCTGGTGGATCGAAGCTTCGGCCTGGAGGGTGACCGGGCTGTCGGGGAAGGACAAAGAGCTTAGTTTCCGGGGGACCCAGCGTCAGGGAGGCCCCGCGGCTGTGGGACCCGAGAGTCAACAGTGAGTACAAAGCTTTGTTTTGGGGCCCTGAGTGCTGAGGAGAAGGGGCTTTGCTGTGGCTTCTCAGGCCAGCCACGGTGGAGCCCGAGGGGGAAGGGAAGACGCTACCCCTGTGTACAGGCTGTTGTTGCCTTTTTAATGGTTCTTTTTACCTAAAGAAGGAACCCAGGTGGAGGCGCACTGTTGGCGTTTGTAACCCACCAGCCGCTCAGCTGGAGAAAGATGTGGCAGTCAGCTTCCTTGAAGATGACATCCTAGGAACCCCTAGGGGCCAGTTCTCCTCTGTCCTGTAGGGTTGATAAGAGTTGCAGTGCACTTGATGGCAGCGGGTTTTTGTTGTTATTTTTACGTATAACTTTAAAGTAGCTGGGAAATAGTAAAAAATTGAAAAGTAGGTGTGTGAAAACACTCAACATTTCTTTAAGTTGAATTATTTTTTATTGAAATATTAGAAATTACTCTAATTTTATTATCCTGTCTTTTGTGAAAGCGCTATTTTTGTTGCGGTAGAGTGGGTTCGATTTTGGTTCAGAGTGACCCCATGTGTGCAGAGTAGAACTGCTCTATAGGGCTTTGCAGGCTGTGATGTTACTGGAAGCAGATTGCCAAGTTTGTATTACAAGGCGCGTCTGGTTGGGTTCCAACCGCCAACCGTTTGGCTTGTAGTCCAGCGCTTAATCATCTACACAGCCCAGGGAGTCCTCATGGAACCATGAAAAAACAAAGCACCAACAAAAAACAAACTCACGTTGCTGCGGCATCCACCCTGTAGAGACTCGATACGACAGAGTAGAACTGCCCCGTAGGGTTTCTGAGGAGTGGCTGGTGGATTGGAACTGCGAACTATTTGGTTAGCAGCCTAGGTCTTAACCAGTGTGCCACCAGGGTTCCCATGGAAGGATAGTCATCAATTACATCTTTGAAATATAATTATTAGTTTGTCTCATTTTCAATGGAAATAATTGCCGTGTTTGTCGATTTTCATGCCCTCAAAGAATTCTAAATTTCAGCTGTCTGAACCATCTTTCATAGGATCCAGTGGGACCACTAATGTTTTAAAAAAAAAATTTACCAAGGCTTTTTCCAATGAGTGGATAAATAAATTATTTATGATGAATGGATAAATAAATTATGGTGTATTCACACAGTGGAACACTATGCATCAATAAAGAACAGTGATGAATCTGTGAAACATTTTATAACATGGAGGAATCTGGAAGGCATTATGCAGAGTGAAATTAGTCAGTTGCAAAAGGACAAATATTGTATAAGGCAAGTATTATACGAACTCAAGAAATAATTTAAATAGAGAAGAAAATATTCTTTGATGGTTACGAGGGGGAGGGAGGGAGGGTGGGAGAGGGGTACTCGCTAATTAGATAGTAGATAAGAACTACTTTAGGTGATGAGAAAGACAACACAATATAGGCGAGGTCAGCACAACTGGACTAAAGGAAAAGCAAAGAAGTTTCCGGAATAAACTGAACTTCGAAGGCCAGCGTAGCAGGGGTAGGGGTTTGGGGACCATGGTTCCAGGGGACATCTAAGTCAATTGGCACAATAAAAATCTATTAAGAAAACATTCTGCATCCCACCTTGGAGAGAGGTGTCTGGGGCCTTAAACGCTAGCAAGTGGCCATCTAAGGTGCATCAATTTGTCTCAACCCACCCGGATCAAAGGAGAATGAAGAACACCAAGGACACAAGGTAATTACAAGCCCATGAGACAGAAAGGGCCACATAAACCAGAGACTACATCATCCTGAGACCAGAAGAACTAGATGGTGCCCAGCTACAACTGATGACTGCTGTGACAGGGACCACAACGGAGAACCCCTGAGGGAGCATTAGAGCAGTGGGATGCAGACCCCAAATTCTCATAAAAATACCAGACTTAATGGTCTGACTGAGACTAGACGGACCCCAGTGGTCATGGCCCCCAGACCTTCTGTTGGCCCAGGACAGGAACCATTCCCAAAGCCAAATCTTCATACAGGGATTGGATTGGACAATGGGTTGGAGAGGGATGCTAGGGAGGAGTGAGCTTCTTGGATCAGGTGGACACTTGAGACTATGTTGTCGTCTCCTCCCTGGAGGGGGTTAGAGGCTGACGAAATGGACAGGAAAAGAGAGAGTGGAGGGAGGGAGCGGGTTGTCTCATTAGGGGGAGAGCAGTTGGGAGTATGTAGCAAGGTGTATATAAGTTTTTGTGTGAGAGACTGACTTGATATGTAAACTTTCACTTAAAGCACAATAAAAAAAAAAAAAAAAAACTTTAAAGAGGTCTTTTGCAGATTTGCCCAATGCAATACATTCTCTGATTTCTTGACTACTGCTTGCATGGATATTGATTGTTGATACAACTAGGAGGAAATCCTTGACAAATTCAGTTTCTCTGCCATTTATCATGACGTTGTTTATTGGTCCAGTTTGAGGATTTTTGTTTTCTTCACATTCAGGCATCATCTATACCAAAGGCTCTATGTAGTCTTTGACTTTGATCAGTAAGTGCCTCAAGTCTCTTCATTTTCAGCAAGCAAGGTTCTGTCACTTGATTATTGAGTTTGTTAATGAGTGTTCCTTCCATCCTGATGCTGTCTTCTTCATATGCCAGCTTCCAGGATTATTTGTTTAGCGTACAGACTGCATAAGTAAGGTAAAAGGATAGAACCCTGCCGCACCTTTTGCAATTTATTCTGTTTCGACAATTGCCTCTGGATCCGTGTGAAGGTTAGGCATGAGCACAATGAAGTGTTCTGGAGTTGCCATTATTTATAACGTTACTCCTGTCTGGAATATGCTTTTTTTATTAACTGGACATTTCCTCTGTTGATCCACTAGGACAGGCCCCTTCCCTTTCCTTACCTTTGCACACACAGGTAGAACTGACACATAAAATTAATCATCACAACACCTATGAAATTAACAACAGTTCCTGAAGCCTCCCTTGACCTCTGCATCCACCAGGCTGTACAGGACACCCCCACTTTAAGGGCCCCTGACAGGGTCCGAGTCCTAATCTCAGCCCCAGAGGCTCTTCCCAGAGCCACCCTGTCCTGGCCACTCTCAGTGCCCTGGGCACAGCCCTCTAGAGGGCTCCAGCATGAATTTGGAGCCAGGAAAGCACTCCCTGTAGAGACAGCTTCAGTGGAGCAGGGCATGCCTGGACTGTAGCCTCATTTGCCTGCAGTGGCCTCTGTTGGGAGTGCCTGGGCTATCTGTGCCTGCTGGGGGGGCCAAGGGCCTGTGCATGTGTGTGATTGTTTGCGTGCAGGTGTGTAATCTGTGTGGCTGTCTCTGTCTGAGTTTCTGAGTCTGTGAGTGCATTGATTGTGTGCTGTGCTTTCCCCTGTGTGGCTGTTGTGCGTTTCTCTGTGCCCTTCTCTGTGTATGTGTGTGTCTTGGTCGTCTAGTGCTGCCATAATAGAAATACCACAAGTGGATGGCTTTAACAAAGAGAATTTTATTTTGTTATACTCTAGTAGATTACAAGTCCAAATTGAGGGCGTGGGCTCCAGGGGAAGCTTTTCTTGCTTTGTTGGCTCTGGAGGAAGATCCTTGTCCTCAATCTTGCCCTGGTCTAGGAGCTTCACAGGCACAGGGACCCCGTGGCCAAAGGACACACTCTGCTCCTGGTGCTGCTTTCTTGGTGGTATGAGGTCCCCAACTCTCTGCTTGCTTCCCTTTTATCTCTTGAGAGATAAAAGGTGGTCCAGGCCACACCCCGGGGAAGCTCCGTTTACCTTGCAGGCGGGGCTGGACCTTTCTGCCCCTGCTCCTCTCAGCCTCTGCTGTCCTTCTGGTGATCCCATCTCAGGCCTCAAGATGGAGGGAGTGAAGGGTCAGTTGACAGGACCTCCTAGCCAGGGGGCAACTGCAGAGGTGTATAGTGAGTGGGAAGGGTGGAGGGGGTCCTGGGCCACTGGGAGAGGTGATTGAGTGAGTGTCCCTACGGAGGCTAGGGTCTCAGGGCTCTGTGGCCCAGGGGTGAGGTGAGTAGCTAGGCATTGGTGGGAGTTTTGGGGGAGTCCTGGATTCCTGGGGATGGGTTGAGTGGGGGAGATCTCTAGGGAAATTCAAGGGGGAGGGCTTCTGGGGCCCTGGTTAGTGGTGAGTATGCAGCACACCTAGGTAGACTCGGGGAGTCTTTGTGGCTCTTGGAATCCTAGAGAGCCCGGGTCCCTCCCTCACTGTGGTGGCCAGGAGCTGTGGTGGTAGCAGCAACAGCAGCGTTACTGTCAGGCACAAAGGGGACAGACCCACTGGGTGGTGGCAGGTACTGGACTATCTAGCCAGCAGGTGAAGTCACCAAGCAAGGGCCGAGGCCCCAGACGCCCTTCCAGGGCCACGCCAGGCTTACCCTCCTGTAGGGTCAGGAGAAGCCCAGCAGGTCTGGAGCCTAGGGCCACCTGAAGTTTCCCTCCCAGCCTCAGTGTCTCTGGCCATGGGAATGGGCACACGGGGCCCCAGATCGTGCTGGTTCCAGAAGGGAGAATCCATTTAGCCTGGGATCTTGAATTGGGGGTTGGGGAGAATCTCAGAGGAAGTTGTGAGAAGCACTTAACACAGGCCCAGGCATTTTTATTGCCCCTCAGTCCCAGTCCCAGCACTCACCTGGCCAACCCCAAAGGGACAGAGGAGGTGTGGTGACTGAGTTTAACTTCAAAGAAGAAAAATGTAGGAATCTAGGCTCTCCTGATCCCCTTTGAAATCCAGTCTTTGAACACACCTCCCCCCGACCATACTGGGGTAACTGAGATGGACTGGGGTGTGCCCAGGTTCACTCCGTGGACCTGAGTTGACTGTCGATTACATCAGCTACAACTCTTTTTCCTAAGTTCACTCTGTTGGATCTTGCTAGTGATGGTTTTGGGCAGCTATTTAACAAACTCTACCTGGACCAGGAGAAAGCAGATCCAGCCTGACTTGGTCCTGCTATCATTTCCTTCCATTTCCCACTCCCATCCTTGTCACCTGCAGAGACCCCAGACAGGCTGGCATCATGAGGGGGTCTCCATGTATTTCAGCAGGTATCTCAGGTCCTCCTCTTGTCTCCCTGAGAGTGGACGTAGCCACATGACTTCTTTTGGGCAATAAACTGTGAAGTGTGTCACCTCTAGGCAGAAGAGTTCAGAACCTTTTAGATGGAAGGCTGACCACTGTTTCTTCTCACAACTTCCTCCCCATAGCACCTGGCAGGTGTCTCTATAGTGGCTGTGGTTTATCCAGGTCCCAGAGTGACAGGATGTGGAGCAGAGTTCCCAGAATACCCACGGTAATAAGCTTTCTTCACTATCAGCCACTAAGATTTTAGGGCTGTTCATTATTGTTTGAGGCTGGGTTCTCTAGAGAAGAAAAACCAGTAAAGCTTATAAATATATATAAAGAGAGAAAGATTTAAATCAAGGAAATGGCTCATGCAGTTGTAGAGGCTGGAACATCCCAAGTCCGTGGATCAGGATGGAGGGTTCTCCTGATTCACATAGCTGCAGGGGCTGGTGTACCCAAGATCATCTGGTTGGAGAGCCTGGCTGTTGTTCACAGGCTATGAAGACTGATGAATCCCAAGATCGGCAGGCAAGACGGCAGGTAAGCTGCTAGCTCAAGTTCCGAGAATGGGAGTTCAGATGAACTGGAGCCAGCTGTAGGATCCAGAACTACCAAAAGCCCCTGAACCCTGCCAGGATGTCCCCCACACTTGATGCATGACACATGCCCAAGAAAACTCCTTCAACTGATTGGCCACTCACAGCAGATCCCATCATAGGGTTGATCACATATCAAATCTCAACAGGGACGTGATCACAACATGAAACGACTGCCAAAACACTGAGAATCAGGCTCTAGCCAAGCTGATGCACAATCTTAACCATCACAGTTACCCACAGTAGAACCTAATGCTATGCATGTTTTTTTCTGTTCTCTGTGAGGTAGCGTTGTTTTTGCTGTTCGTTGGAATTAGGTCAGCTCCAACTCATGATGACCCCAAGGACAACAGAATGAAATGTTGACTGGTCCTGTGCCATCTTCATGATCATTGTGATGCTCAAGCCCATTGTTTTGGCCACGACATATTTTGAGTACCTCCCAACTTAGGGGGCTCATCTTCCAACTCTACATCAAAAAATATTCTGTTGTGATCCATAGGATTTCCATTAGCTAACTTTTGGAAGTAGATTTCCGGGCCTTTGTTCCTTTTCTGTCTCAGTCTGGAAACTCCACTGAAACCTGTCTGCCATGGGTGGTCCTGCTGATCTTTGCAATACTTGTCTGCCTGTTGGTGTTACTGTGGTGGCTTGGGTGTTGCCATGACATGAAAGCTATGAGGCAACGGAGCCTAAAACTCTGTTGTCAGATACACCTGGGTTTGAGTTCCAGCTCTGCCTTTTATTGCCTGGAATTTCAGGCCATTTACTTTGTGTCTTAGTTTCCTCCACGTAGAACAGGAGAGTTATACCATAGCAGGTTGTGGCAAGGATTAAGTGAAATAATGCTACATGTAGAGCATTTATTACAGGGCCCAGGACACAGGGTAGGTGATCAATAAATATTAGACATGTAGCTACATAATATGCATTGATTGTAAAGATCCGAACAATGCCACAAAGTATTACAAAAGAAGGAAATGTTAAATCTTTGGCATCTGTACCCTTTCAAACTCTGAGCACATAGGATCATACATCATATAGCATTCCATGTTCTGCCATGTGCTGTCGAGATCTGTTTATGTAAAAAATTAAATATGTGCAATCATTTCTAAGTATATAGAAAAAAATCCTGTTGCCATTAAGGTTGATTACGACTCATAGCGATCCTACAGGACAGAGTGGAACTGCCCCATAGGGTTTCCAACGCTATAATCTTTACAGAAGCAGATTGCCACATCTTTCTCTCAGAGAGCAGTTAGAGAGTTCAAACTGTCTACTTTTTTGTTGGCAGCCAAGCAATTAACCACTGTGCCATCAGGAGGTGCCCATATTAATTCTGGGAATAACTGAATCACTTCTCTATGTTGGATATTGAGATCAGTGATTGTCAAGCCATATTGTGGCCCATTAGATAGTTGTAAAAGAAATTTTCTTGCTTGGAAGTAGCATTTAAAAACAAAGTAGTAGAACAGAAAGTACTGAACGTGTTGAGTTATAATGATATTTTATTAACTTTTATATGTCATATTTATGTGTATATGTATATTGGGCTGCAATACAAAATGTATTTCTTATGATGAATCATGTTAGAGATAGTTTTGAAGCTGCTGATTTGGACTTTTCTTTTTCAGATTCTGGAGGCTTATAAATACCCTTCTTGCACTTATGTCTGTGGACACTTGTCTGATTTTTTTCCTCTAGATTAACTTACCAGCAGTGAGTTCCTTTTTGGTTTCTGACACATGCTCAAGGATCCCAATCAATTAAGTGCGCTCCGTCACATCCTAAAGTTGAATTGGTTCTTCTGCAGTAGAAAAAGGTAGTGCGGTTGTTTACCTAAGTTTACCCTAACCACCTTGGAGGACTTGGGAGAGCTGAGCACCAGAACCAGCCCAGAGGGCCAGACCCCATCCATCTGCCATGCTCACCTTCCTCGGGTACTTGTGTGGGGCTGTCGCTCCCTTCACGTGCTGCTGTACCTCCTTGGTGAGATGGTCATGGGACAGGAATAGTGGGGCCAGGACAATGAACACCATCACCACCTGCAGCACAGGAGTGAAGTCAGGGTAAGTGCCAAGAAATGATACCCCCACCTACTGGCTTCACATCAATTGCCACCCATAGCAACCCTATAGGACAGAGGAGAACTGCCCCATAGGGTTTACAAGGCTTTATGGAAGCAGACTACCACATCTTTCTCCTGCGGAGTGGCTGGTGGGTTTTGAACTGCCAACCTCTCAGGTAACAACCAAGCACTTAACCACTGTGACGGCAAAAATGTAATGTTTATTAAATGAATGGAAAAGCAAGGTGATGCTTGAGCTGTGTTCTTGATAAGAGCATGGTGACTGTCTTAGTTATGTAGCGCTGCTATAACAGAAATATCACAAGTAGATGGCATCAACAAAGAGAAATTTACTTCCTCACAGCCTAGTAGCTAGAAGTTCAAATTCAGGCATCAGCTTCACAGGAAGGCTCTGGGGGAAGATTCTTCTCATCAATCTTCCCTTGGACTAGGAGCTTCTCTGCTCAGGAACCCCGGTCCAAAGGACATGCTCTGCTCTTGGCACTGCTTTCTTGGTGGTGTGAGGTCCCCGCTCTGGCCTTGCCTCTCTTTTCCTATTATCTCTTGTAAGGTAAAAGGTGGTATAGGCCATACTCCAGGGAAAGTCCCTTTACATTGGATCAGGGATGTGACCTTAGTAAGGGTGTTACCATCCCACCCTAATCCTCTGTAACATAAAATTACAATTACAAAATGGAGGACAACCACACAATACTGGGAATCATGGCCTACCCAAGTTGACACATACTTTTGGGGGACTCAATTGAATCCATGCCATCGACTTTGGAAAAGGAAAGAGTCAGGTTCAAATCCAACTACTTCCAATTGCATCTATGTCCTTGGAAAATTATTTCCTTCTCTTAAGTTCAGTTTCCTTGTCTATGAAAGAGATACAATAAAAATTCATCCCTTACTGGGGTATCTGTAAATATTCCAGGTAATGATACATGTGAACCATCTGGTTAGTTTAAATTTATTGTTACTATTAGTAGTAGTAGTATCATCATAATTATTAATCTTATTGTATGTACAGTTCCCTACATGGGACCTAGTGAGTAATACTTATTGGCAATTGATGATTATGATTAAGGATATCCCCAAATTGACTGCATAGGGCCCAGTACATAGTCGGTTTTCAATAAATACTTGTTGAATGAAGGAATACAGGCTGTGGAGACAGGTCGCTTAGATTCCCGTTCTAGCTCCATCACTTATTAGAAGTGTGATCCAGGTGAGTTACAGAACTTCTTTATGCCTGTCTCCTCATCTATAAAACCAAACCAAACCCATTGCCTTCCAGTCGATCCTGACTCGTGCCGAAGCCATGTGTTACAGGGTAGAATTGTTCCATAGGGTTTTCTTGGATATAATCTTCATGGAAGTAGATCACCAGGCTTTTCTTCTCCAGTGCCACTGGGTAGGTTCAAACCACAAACCTTCAGATTAGGTTAAAAAGACCTCTGCTTGCCAGGACCACACCTTATCTGTAAAAACAGTGTATAAGAATACTTAACTCCTTGGATTTTTGTGAGGGCTAAGTGAGTTGGCACATAATAAGGACTCCTGCTCACAGGCTGTGAAGATCGATGAATCCAAAGATCAGCAGGCAAGACCACAGGTAAGCTGCTAGCTAGTCTCAAGAACTGGAGGTGAGACGAACAGGAGCCAGGTGCAGAATCCAGAAGGAGTAAAAGCCCACAAGCGTTGTCAGAATATCCACTCATATTCAGTGCAGGACAAATGACCAAGGAAACTCCCTTTCAACTGATTGGCTACTCAGAGCAGATGCCATCATGGAGGTGATCACATCATATCAAATTTGATCACGGGAGTGATCACAACTTCATATGACTGTCAAGCTACCAAGAATCATGGCCGAGCCAAGTTGACACACAACCTTAACCATCACAGCCTTCATCATCATCATTCGTAATCCTTATGTACAGAGCCACAGATGAGGCCCACTGCCACCTGCTGACCACATAGTGATGGCCACACACACATCAGCTGTGCCCTCTGTGCCAGAGGACCAAGGCTGGCTAGATAGTACCTTGAAGTTTCTCCTGCTTCTGGCTTCCAAGTACCCACACGCAGACATGATCGCATCGTGTCCTCTACTCACTTCCCATCTAATGGGATCTGGACTGCTCACCTTGGCTGACTCACCCACCTCTGGGTGCTCCGCCAGGGCATTCTCCATCTCTGCCTGACTGATTCGGTAACTGCAAGATCAGCTGTTTGTTCCATCATGAGTTCGGAGGCAGATGCCAGGATTGGGGTGACCCAAGGCCAAAGATTGGCTTTGAAAGGTCACATCTTCCCTTGGCACAGAGAGTAACTAGCATAGGGAGCCCAAGACTCGTGACCTGCCTAGGACCTGGACCCGAAAAGTGAAGACCTCGACACTCTATGCTAAGAAACACCAATGCTCAGGCACACCCAAGGGCTCTCCCAGCCTCAGATGACAGAGGACGGATGCTTTGTCTTCCCAGAGCTCTGGGTCCTTAGCTCAAGCAGCTTCCACCAGTATGAAATTTCTTAGAAACTCCAAATTTTATCTTAATCATTTATGTAAATTCAGCATCTTATTCCCCAATATCTAAGTGTTTGCTTTAGAAATTAAAAAAAAACCCCAAACTCTTATTTCCTGTAATATCGAAGCATTATAGCTCTAGGATATTGTCTCATTCTCTCTCTCTCCTTTTTTTTTTTTTAGTGTAGGTGTTAGGAACATGGATTTAGAGCCAGAGAAGCTCAGTTAAAATTTGAACTCCACCGCGTGATATCTTTGAGATTTAAGGCAACATTCTTCACTGCTTTGTGACACAGTTGCCTTATCCTAAAATGGGATAAAAATAGCATCTGCCTCATACTGTTGAAGGAGCCTGGGTGGTGCAAGAAATTTGCCATCAGCTGCTAATGCAAAGGTTGGTGGGTCGAACCCACCCAGTGAAACTGTGGAAGAAAGGCCTGGTGATCTGCCAAGAAGACCGTATGGAACAGTTCTACTCTGTAACACATGGGATCTGCAGGAGCCTGGGGCTGACTCGATGGCAGCTAACAACAACAACAACACAGTATTGAGGGCTAGGTGAAATGAGTTAATAGGTATCAAGCTTTAGGAGAGTGCTTTGACATCCTAAGTACTCTATGAAACCAAAAACACCAAACCTGTTGCCATTGAGCCGATTCTGACTCATAGCGACCCTCTAGGACACAGTAGAACTGTCCCATAAGGTTTCCAAGGAGTGGCTGGTAGATTGTTACTGCTGAACTGTTGGTTAGCAGCCTGAGCTCTTAACCACTCCACCGCTGGAACTCCATAAGCTGTAAAGTGCAATTTCTTAACCACATATGCATACACCTCTGTAACACCACCAAGATCATGACCCTGAGAATAGGGCCAGGTTCCAGTTAACTCCCTTACAGCCTTGTCCCACTCAGTATTACCTGAAAGTAACCACTAGCCATTTTAAAACCCTTTAGTAGTTCATAGGAGTACTTGGGTGGCACAAACTGTTAAGTGCTTCACTACTAACTGAAAGGTTGGCAGTTCAAACCCACCCAGTGGTACCTTGAAAGACAGACCTGGCAATCTGCTTCTGCAAGGTCACAACATTGAAATCCCTATGGAGCCCATGTCTACTGTGAAATATATGACTCGAAATTGTCTCAACAACAACTACCAACAACAGTAGTTAACAGAAAGGCTATGACATAGAAGGACGTGTCTTGTCTCCTCCAGGGTTGAATCCAAGAGGGCTGATCAGATCCATGCTTGCTCTCGAGGGCATGCTTCCTCTTCAGGGGAGAGCAGAAAGATCAGGAGAGGGATAGGTGGGAGCAATGGCAACAACACCTTTCATGGTCTGGTGAGGTGGGGTTGTTTGGGGAGCATAGGGCCTTATTCCTGGTCCAGCTCTAGAGGACTCAGTCAGTTCAGATTGAACCGTGAAGAAGGGACCACTGGCATGTTCATTACCTTGGGGCTCCATTGGCCCTAAACACAATGATACTTACTAATGAACTCCCTGCCTATGTGAGTGTTCCCTGGGTGATTTGTCCTATGTCTGTGTGGCATCCATTCATGTCTCCTTAAACATAATTATTCTCCAAATAAAGCCATGCTTCCATCTAACATGGTGTAACTATGCTGCATACAACTGAGTACATAGTCTCTGTTTTGTCTTTGGGCCTTCTTCTTATGTATCCCTCCCTGTTTAAGTCAGGGGTGTATATTCCAGACTCTCCTTTCAACAGCTTGGTTACTTGGCCTTTCTTACTGATTGCCTGTGAGGTTTAAAATTCAAGATGGGAGGAGGGTGATGCTGAAGAAACTCTAACGTCATTGGCAAAACTATTGGCAAATAAGGACTTCAGAGAGTGAGGGCAGCTTCCATTTGAAAGAGAGAAAATGAACAAGAGGGCTGATGGCATAGGCCTTTCAGAAGAGAATGAATTTCCTATCAGCTATTTAGAGTCTCTGGGGAAAATTGTCAAAGCCCTCAAAATTTGGGGTAAAAAAATATTTATACCTAAACTCTTCATCGATGTTGATTCACTCTTTGTTTATTCCGAGAATTAGAGCATAGTTGGAATTCTAACCTAAATATGGTTAAATATGAAGTAAACTTATCTTCATACCCTTCAGATTTTCTTTTCCCAAGGCAAATTCTCACATTTCTTTTCCTTTTTTTCTATGTTTTTTTGTGTATTTATTTTAAAAGTTTAAAACAAAAAATTTAGTCTCATGTATCTACTTGAACTAAGAAGCACACTCTCCATGGGTATTATTAAAGTACTGTAAAGTCCAGCCTAATCTTTGTCGGAAGAGTTGGCTTTGGGAATGGTTTTAGTTCTGGGTGAACAGAGAGTCTGGGGGCCATGCCTTCTGGGGTTCCTCTAGGCTCAGTCAACCGTCAAGTCTGGTCTTTTTTACGTGAATTTGTGTTCTGCACCACACTTTTCTCCTGCTCCATCAAGGACTCTGTTGTGTTCCTTCTAAGAGCAGTCATTGGTGGTAACAATTGGTGGTAGCTGGGCACTACCTCGTTCTTCTGTTCTCACACTGATGGAACTTCTAGTTTACGTGGCCCTTTTGTCTCTTGGGCTAATATTTTCCTTGTGTCTTTGGTGTCCTTCATTCTCCTTTGCTCCAGGTAGGTTGGAACCAATTGATGCATCTTAGATAGCTGCTCCCAAGCTCTTAAGACCCCAGTTGTGACTCAGGAAAGTGGGATGCAGAACATTTTCTTAATGAACTTTGTTATGCCAGTTGACCTAGATGTCCCCCGAAACCAAGGTCCCCCGACCCTCACCCCTGGTATTCTGTCCCTCAAAGTGTTTGGTGGCGTTCAGGAACCTTCTCAGCTTTTGGTTTAGTCCAGTTGTGCTGACTTACCCTGTATTGTGTGTTGTCCTTCCCTTCGCCTAAGATAATTCTTGTCTACTATCTAGTTAGTGAATACCTCTCTCCCTCCCTCCCCACCCTTATAACCATGAAAGAATGTTTTCTTCTGTGTTTAAACTTTTCTGGAGTTCTTATAATAGTGGTCTCATACAATATTTGTCCTTTTGCGACTTACTGATTTCACTCGGCATAATGCCTTCCAGATTCATCATGTTGTGAGATGTTTTGCAGATTCATCGTTGTTCTTTCTCATTGCATAGTATTCCATTGTGTGAAATATACCATAATTTGTTTATCGATTCATCTGTTGATGGGATCCTATGTTGTTTTCATCTTTTTGTTATTGTTAACAGTGCTGCAATGAAGATCGGTGTGCATATGTCTGTTTGTGAGATGGCTCTTATTTCTCTAGGATATATTGCAGGGAATAGGATTGCTGGATTGTATGGTACTTCTATTCCTAGCTTTGTAAGGAAGCACCAAATTGATTTTCAAAGTGGTTGAACCATTTTACATACCCAGCAGCATTATGTAAGTGTTCTAGGCTCTCCACAACCTCTCCAACATTTATTATTTTGTATTTTTTGGATTAATTCTATCCTTGTTAGGGAGAGATGGTATCTCATTGTAGTTTTGATTTGCATTTCTCTAATGGCTAATGATCATGAGCATTTCCTCATATGTCTGTTAGTCGCCTAAATGTCTCCTTGGTGAAGTTCCTGTTCCTATCCTTTGCCCATTTTTTAATGGGTTATTTGTCTTTTTGCTGTTGAAGTTTTGCAGTATCTTGTAGATTTCAGAGATTAGACCCTGATTGGATGTGTCGTAACCAAAATTTTTTTCCTGGTCTTTAGGTTGTCTTTTTACTCTTTTGGTGAAGTCTTTTGATGAGCATAAGTGGTTGACTTTTAGGAGCTCCCAGTTATTCACCTTCTCTTCTGTTATTTGTGAATTGTGAGTTATGTTTTGTATTTTATTTCTGCCATGTATGAGGGCCCTTAACATTGTCCCTATTTTTTCTTCCATGATCTTTATCATTTTAGACTTTATATTTAGGTCTTGGATCCACTTTGAGATAGTTTGTACATGGTGTGAGGTGTGAGTCTTGTTTCATTTTTTTCCAGATGGATATCCAGGTATGCCAGAACCACTTGTAAAAGAGATTGTCTTTTGTTTGGGCCTTTGTCAAATATCAGCTGCTCATAGACGGATGAATTCACGTCTGGATTCTCAATGCTGTTGCATTGGTCTATGTATCTCTTGTACTAGTACCAAGCTGTTTTACTGTTGTTTGACTGCCATGGTATAATACGTTCTAAAGTCAGATTGTGTGAGGCCTCCCACATTGTTCTTCTCCTTCAGTAATGCTTTATTTATCTGGGGTCTTTTCCCTTTCCATATGAAGTTGTCAGTTTCTTTCTTTCTCTGTCTCATTAAAAAACGTCATTGTAATTTGGATTGTATTGCCTTGTATCTGTAGATAGCTTGGGGTAAAATTGAGATTTTGACAATGTTGAGTCTTTCTATCCATGAGCAAGGTATATTTTTCCACTTATGTGGGTCTCTTTTGGTTTCTTTCAGTAGTGTCTTGTATTTTTCTTTGTATAGGTCTTTTACATTTCTGGTTGTATTTATTCCTAAGTATTTTATCTTCTTGGAGGCTATTGTAAATGGTATTAGTTTGGTGATTTCCTCTGAGATTCTGTTTGTTGTTGTAGAGGGATCCAACTGATTTTTGTATGTTTATCCAATATCCTGATACTTTGCTGAAATCGTCTATTAGTTCCAGTAATTCTCTTATGGATTCCTTGGGGTTTTCTGTGTATAAGATCATATCATCTGCAAATAGGGATACTTTTATTTCTTCCTTACCAATTTGGATGCCCTTTATTTCTTTCTCTTACCTTATAGCTGGGGCTAGGACCTCCAGCACAATATTGAATAAGAGTGGTGATAAAGGGCATCGTGTGGATCCCCTTCTCAAGGGAAACGCTTTCAGACCCTCTCCATTTAGGATGATGTTGGTTGTTGTCTTTGTATATATGCCCTTTATTATGTTAAGGAATTTTCCTTCTATTCTAATTTGCTGAGAGTTTTTATCATGAATGGGTTTTGGACTTTGTCAAATGCCATTTCTTCGTCAATTGATAAGATCGTGTCATTCTTATCTTTTGTTTTATTTATATAAGGGATTACATTGTTTTTCTAATGTTGAACCATCCCTGCATAACTGGCATGAATCGCACTTGGTCATAGTGAATTATTTTTTTGATATGTTTTTCAATTCTATTGGCTAGAATTTTGCCGAGGATTTTTGCGCCTGTTTTAGGGGGATATTGGTGTGTAATTTTCTTTTTTTGTTGTTGTTGCCTTTACCTGGTTTTGGTATCAGAGTTATGCTGGCTTCATAGAATGAGTTCAGAAGTATTCCATCCTTTTCTATCCACTGACATACCTTTAGTAGTAGTGGTATTAACTCTTTTCTGAAAGTTTGGTACAATTCTCCAGTGCAGCCATCAGGGCTAGGGCTTTTTGGGGGGGGAGGGGAAGCTTTTTAATTACCTCTTCAATCTCTTCTTTTCTTATGAGTTTATTTGGTTGTTCTACCTGTCTCTGTTAGTTTAGGTAGCTAGTTTGTTTCTAGAAATTTGTCCATTTCCTCTAGGGTTTCAAATTTGTTGCAGTACAGTTGTTCATAGTATTCTGTTATGATTCTTTTAATTTCAGTTGAGTCTGTTTTGTTATTGCCCATCTCATTTCTTATTTGGGTTATTTGCTTCCTCTCCTGTTTTTCTTCAGTCGCTTTGGTCAATGGTGTATCAATTTTGTAGATCTTCTCGAAGTACCAGCTTTTGGTCTTGTTAACTCTTTCAGTTGTTTTTCTATTCTCCATATCATTCATTTCTCCTCTAATTTTTATTATTTCCTTCTTCTGGTGCCCATGAGCTTATTCTGCTGCTGTTTTTCTGTTTGTTCGAGTTGTAGGGTTAGTGTTTTGATTTTGGCCCTTTCTTCTTTTTGGATGTGTGTATTTATTGCTATAAGTTGACCTCTGAACAGTGCTTTTGCCCTGCCTCAGAGGTTCTTGTTGGATGTGTTTTCGTTCTCATTGAATTCTGTGAATTTGTTTGCTGTATCTTTAATTTCTTCTATAACCCAGTAGTTTTGGAGCAAGGTGTTCTTCAGTTTCCATGTATTTGATTTTTTTGTTTTTTTCCTTTTATTGCTTTCTACTTTTATGTCTTTATGGTCGGAGAAGATGCTGTGTAATATTTTGATGTTTTCGATTCTGTTAAGGCTTGCTTTTTTGGCCAAATACGTGTTCTATTCTGGAGAATGTTCCATGTGTGTTGGAAAAGAAAGTATACTGGGCTTCAGTTGAGTGGAGTGTTCTGTATATGTGTATGAGATCAAGTTGGGGTGACTGTGGCATTTAGATTTGCCATGTCTTTATTGAGCTTCTTTTCAGATGTTCTGTCCTTCAGCAAAAAGTGGTCTGTCAAAGTCTCCTACTATTGTCGTGGAGCTATGTCTCTTCTCAGTGCTGTTAGAGTTTGTTTTATGTATTTTGGAGCCCTGTTTTTGGGTGCATAAACATTTAGTATGGTTATGTCCTCCTGGTGTATTGACCCTTAAGCATTATATAGTGTCCTTCCTTAACCTTTGTGGTGGGTTTTGCTGTAAAGCCTGTTTTGTCAGAGATGAGTATTGCCACTCCTGCTCTTTTTTGATTGTTTTCTTAATGTATTTTTTTCCGTCCTTTGAGTTTTAGATTGTTTGTGCCTTTGAATCTAAGTGTGTCTCTCGTAGGCTGCATATAGACAGATCATTTTTTAAAATCTATTCTGCCACTCTCTGTTTATTAGTGCATTTATTCCATTTACATTCAGTGTAATTATTGAAAGGTATGAGTTTAGTGCTGTCATTCTGATGTATCTGTGTGTGTGTGTATGTGTGTTGTTTTTGACAGTTTCTTTGTTCCAGTTAATTTTCTGTGCTGAGTCATTTTTCTTTATGTATTTTCTTTTCAACTTTTTTTCATTATTGTTTATTTTATATTTGTTAAGTCTTTATGTTTTTCTTCTTTTTAATTGGTTGTGTAGGATAGTTTCCTTTCTGGTTACCTTAATATTTACCTCTGTGTTTCTAAGTTTAAACCAATCTTTTATTTTAGATACCGCCTTGACTTCATCACCATATGAAAGTTCTATGACTACATTACTAAGTCCCTCCTTTTTTGTTTTAATATTGTCATCTTTTACATATTGATGTCTGTTTCCCTATTTTCAATGTTGATTTATTTTTTTGACTTCCCTATCTGGGTTGATATTTGGTTGTTCTGTCCTGTGTTCTAGTCTTGGGTTGTTTTCTGATATTATTGATTTTGGAACCGGAGGACTCCCTTTAGTATTTCTTGTAATTTCGGTTTGTTTTTTACAAATATCCTAAAGTTCTGTTTATCTGGAAATGCCCTAATTTCTCCATCATATTTGACAGAGAGCTTTGCCTGATATATAATCCTTGTCTGGCATTTTCTTTTTTGTTCAAGGTTTTATATGTGTCATCCCATTGCCTTCCTGCCTCCATGTTTTCTGCCAAGAAGTCAGAATATAGTCTTATTGACTCTCCTTTTTAGATGACTTTTCATTTATCCCCAACTGCTCTTAAAATTCTCTCTGTATTTTTGGTTTCATTATACTATGTCTTGATGAGTTTCTTTTGGAATCTACCCTCTGTGGGGCTTGATGAGTTTCTTGGACAGGTATCTTTTCATCTTTTATGATATCAAGGAAGTTTTTGCCAGCGTATCTTCAACAATTCTGTCTGTTTTATCCTCCTCCCCCTCCTCCCCGTTCTAGTACTCAAGTCACTCATAGATTATTCTTCTTGATAGAGTCCCACATAATTCTTAGGGTTTCTTCATTTTTGAAGATTCTTGTAGCAGATTTTTCCTCAAAAAATTGCTGTCAAATGCTTTCTCTGCAGTCTCACTAATTCTGACTTCCATTGCCTCAATTCTGCTCCTATGCATTTGTATTCAGTTGTATAATTCTGAAATTTTGTTGTTAATATATTGGGTTTCTGTTTGCTGTTTCTCTGTGGATTATTGCAGCTTGTTAAATTTGTCATTATGCTCTTGTATAGCATCCTTATGTTCTACTATTGCGTTGTCTCTGTGTTCCTTGACTTGGTCTACATTTTGCCTGATCTCCTTCCTGATCTCTTAAAGAGCTCTGTATGTTAATCTTTTTAATTTTACCTCTGATAACTCCAAGACTTTTTCATCCTCCAGGAGGTTTTTTGGTTCTTTGTTTTGGTCACTTGCTGAAGCCATCATGGTCTGCCTCTTTCTGTGATTTGATATTGACTGTTGTCTCTAACCCATCAATAAGTTTTATTTATTTATTTTATGTTTCCTTACTGCTTCCTAGCTTCTTGTTTTATTCCACTTTGATATGCGCAAGTAGGCTGGTCATTTGAGCTACTTTGATTATTGGCATTTTTGAAGCTCTCACATCCTGATAGCAGGCAGTTATAGCTGTTATTAGGTATGTGAGCCCAGGAGTCCATTTATTTTTCTCGTGTAGATTCAGCTCAGGTGTCCATGTCTTCGGTCATCAAGTGTGTGTTTCAGGCTCTCACCTACAGTCCTAGATGGGCAGGACTACATAGGGCTGATTGGTTTAGGCATGGGTATCCGATCGACTCGACGGCACTGGGCTTGTGTTATCTGGCTATAGTCAGGGTTATGTGCTGAGCCAGGTAGGGGGCTGACAGTTGCCACTGAGTGGCTGGGTGGAAGGTATGTCTGTGCTTTCCAGAGCTCGTAAGTGGGTGGGCTTTGCATCCGGACTTTGGGGACCCCATGCTGTTGGCTGTAGAGACTGGGAGGCAACACTTATTCTTGGACCCCTGTTGTGGGTGGCTAGGTGGAGTGGGTGAAGTCACCAGTCCTCAGGCGTCTGATGTGGGTAGTCAAGGACCCTGCTTAATGGACAGGGTGGTGTCTAATGTCAAGAATATGCCACTCGTCCTTAGTGGTTGCACTTGAAAATAGGCTCCAATTATATACCCTGTTGTACTGTGCTAATGAGGGGATACACTGTTGAAATGCGCCAACACAGGTCTAGGCAGGGGTGAAAGGCATTCTAAGTCTGTGGACTCCTTATGCCTGTGCCTAGGCAAAGGGTCTGTGCCTGCCCTGAGTTCCTGGCTTAGGGGAGCTGGCAGATTATTTTTTCCTGTTTCTTATTTTATTCTTTATCAAAAGCCAAGAGAATGGTTCAGGACATGCGATGGGTTCCACTTCAGGCCCAGGGGGTGAGGGTGTACTTGAAGCAGAGTGAGAGGAGCTGGGTATATAGGAGAGAGGTACTTCCCAGAAGGGAAAAAGGTTTTTTGGATCCCTTGTGGTAGATTAGATGCTTGCACTGAACTTCCGTAGATTCAGTGCCACTTCTCCTTGGAACCAGAGGCTTGAGCAGACTCTCCGCTGCTTGGTTTCTGCCGATATGGAAAAGCCATCCCGAGCGCTCCTGCTTGCCTCAGCCAGCACACGCAAGCTAATCTAGGCTGCAGGGTGCTGGCCAAGTCAGGTCTCGCAAATCCTTGCTGCTTCTGAATTGTCTGTCCATCCCCCTGATGCTCAGTCCGACTCTTCAACTTTGTCTTTAATGTTCAGGGCTCCTAGATTGTCATATAAAATTGATTTAGTTGTTTTTTCAGGTTTTTGTTGTAAGAGGGACCGTAGGAAGCATCTGCCTGGTCCACCGTCTTGACCTCATCTCCCGTCAATCTCTTTTGAGATATAAAAGAGCAGACTGAGCAAGTTAACAGGCAAGCAAGCAGAGATGGGGGAAAGTAGATGCCACACCACATGAGATCTCCACAGAACCAAGAAGCAGAAGCTGAAAAGAGAAAAGGACTGTCCCCCAGAGCCAATAGAGAATCTTCCCCTGTATCTGGCACCCTGAACTCAGACTTCTAGCCTCTTAACCTGTGAGAAAATATATTTGTTTGTTCAAGCAACCCGCTTAATTTATTTCTGTTATAGCAGCACTTGATAACTAATGCAGTGGCCTAGTATATGCCCTATCCTGGAGAATAATCTATGTGCACTAGAGAAGAATGTGTGTTCCAGTGATGTTGGGTGGAGTGTTCTATATATATCTACTAGGTCTAGTTGATTTTTGGTGTTGTTCAAACCCTCTATTTCACTACTGATGTTCTGTCTAGACATTCTGTGCATGATTGAAATAACTATGGACTGTAGAAGTGTCTCTCCTTTCGGTTCTATCATGTTTATTTCATCTATTTTAGGACTCTGTTGTTTGGTACCTATGTAATAGGTAATATCTTCTTAATGAATCGACCCTTGTATCAGTATGTAACGTCCTTGTCTGTTGTAACACATTCTGACCTAAAGTCTATTTCGTCTGATATTAATATAGCTATCCATCTCTTTTGGTTACAATTTGCATAGAATTTCTCCCCCACCCTTTCAGTTTCAACCTGTTTGTATTTTGGATCTAAAGTGTGTGTCTTACAGATAGCATATTGACACGTGAAAACTTAGGGGAAGAGGTCTTGACCTAATACAGAAATGGGAATGACTAGTATATACAGGGCAGTTGAAGTCATGAAAATGGTTGTGAATGAGCAGAATGAGATGAGAATACGGGCAAGAATGCAGCTTTGGGGCACCCTTACTGGGAGATTAGGGGCAAGTCACTCAACCTTAGTTTTTTCATCTGTAAGGATGGGCCTTGATGTTCTCTCCAGAGCCCTGGTGGTGCAGTGGTAAAGAGATTGGCTGCTAACCAAAAGGTTGACAGTTCAAATCTATGCTCCTTGGAAACACCATGTGACAGTTCTTCTCTGTCCTTTTGGGTCGCTGTAAGTTGGAATGGACTCTACAGCAATGGACTAATGTCCTCTCCAACCCGAAAAGCTATAGACAATTGGTGCATACACTCATTTCAGACTGTTGCGTCTGAAGGCCATGAGGCCAAGGATCAAGTCTATTGTTTGTCATAGCAGACAGCAGGTGCTCACTAAGGGTTTGTTGAGTGAACAAATATCAGTGTTGACTGGTTGTGGGCTTTATCTTACATCTAATCAAATTACAAGAAACACTAGTTGTGAGATTCTTTTTTAAATGTTACGAATTTTGGTTGGTAACTAATTTTCTATAGTGAGTTTATTGAGACAGCTAAGATTTGTTAGGTAAAGAATTGTCTCTTTAGACAGGCAAGGATTTTCTTCCATGGAAGATGGAAGGAGGTAGAACGAGACCACTTGAGAACAGCAACAACAATACTGGTGATCAAAGTATTGGAGGTGAAGACTCTTGCAACACTGTAATGGTCTTTAGAGGCCGGAAGCATGGAGGTGGTCCAGGCCGTAGACAATGAGGCCTGGGAGTATGTAGTGGAGGCAGCTGATGAGGCCTAAATGGCCAGTGAGGTGGGGAATGTGGACAAAAGCTGGGTAGTGGAGGGGGCTGCCATTCATGTTGGGAAGTGCGAAGCCAGCCATGTGGGGGAGGGGAACCCAGGCATGTTGTGGAGTGGGACTCCAGTTGTGTTTTGGAGGGGAATCAAGGTCCAGGAACACGGGGGAGAGCAGGGAAGGGGGAAGTGTCTTGCAGAGGTCGAGAAACACAGGCCGGCAAAGAGCGGGGAAGGGTCTAGCCTAAGTCCGATAACAGAGCTAGGAGGAGAAGGTGGACTATCTGGCTAAGGTCCAGGAACAGAGCTGGCAGGAGGTGCGGCAGGTTTTGGTCAAGGTCCAGGAGCACAGCTGGAAAGAGGAAGTGGACTGTCTGGCTAAGGTCCAGGAACACAGCTGGGAGGAGAAAGTGGACTGTCTGGCTAAGGTCCAGGAATCCAGCTGAGAGGAAGTGGGGGAGGATCTGCTCAAGGCCTAGGAACACAGTTGGGAGAAGGAAAGGGAAGATCTGGCCTTGTTGAGAAAATTGTTGAGAGGAGGCAGTGGAGGGTCTGTCCAAAGTCCAGGAACACAGCTGGGAGGAGGAGGTCAAGGTTCTGGCCGAGGTCTAGGAACACAGCTGGGAGGAGAAGGGGGAGAATCTGGCATTGTGGGAGGAACACAGTTGAGATGAGGTGGAGGAAGATCTGGCTGAGGTCCAGGAACATTTGGAAGGAGGATGGGGAAGGCTTGGCTAATATCCAGCAACATAGGTGGGAGAAGGTTGAGGGTCTGTCCAAGGTCCAGGAACACATTCCGGGGGAGGAGGTATACGGTATGTTTAATTTCCAGGAATACAGCTCGGGGAGGCGGGGGGAGCTTCTGTCTAAGGTTAAGGAACACAGCTGGAAAGAGTAAAGGGAAGGTCTGGCCAAGATCCAGGAACACACCTGGGAGGAGGAGGGAGAGAATCTTGTCAAGGTCCAGGAGCACAGCTGGGAGGAGAAAGGGGAGGGTCTGGCCTGGGTCCAAGAACACACTTGGGAAGAGTATGGGGAGGTTTTGTCCACGTTCCAGGAACACAGTTGGTTGGATAATGGGGAGGGTCTGGCCAAGGTCCAGGAACACAGTAGGGGAGAGAAGGTGGAGGGTCTGTCCAAGTTCCAGGAACATAGCTGGGAGGAGGAAAGATAGGTTCTGGCCAAGGGTGAGGAACACAGCTGAGAAGATGAGGGGCAGGGTCTGACTGAAGTCCAGGAGCACAGCTGGGAAGAGTTGGAGGGTGTGTCCAAGGTCTAGGAACACAGTTGGTGGGAGGAGGTGGGGGGTTCTTCCAAGTTCTAGGAACATAGTTGGGAGGAGGGGTAGAGTCTGACCAAGGTCCAGGAACACAGCCAGTAGGAGGAACGGGGCGGTCTGGACGAGGTCCAGGCATAGCTGAGATGAGGAGGTGGATGGCCTGGCCTAGGTCCAGTAATACAGCTGGGAGGAGGAGATGGAGGATCTGGCCAAGTTCCAGGAACATAGCTGAGAGGAGGAGGGGTAGGGCCTGTCTGAAGTATAGGTATAGGCACACAGCTTGGAGGAGAAGGAGGAGGGTCTGGCAGATGTCCAGAATACAGCTGGGAGGAGGAGGGGGAGGGTGTGGCCAAGGTTCAGGAACATAGCTAGAAGGAGATGGAGGGCCTCTCCAAGGTCTAGGTATACAGCTGGGAGGAGGGTGTGGAGGGTATATCCAAGGTCTAGGAACACAGCTGGGAGGAGTATGGGGAGGGTCTTGACAAGGTTCAGGAACACAGCTGGGTGGAGGAATGGGAAGGTCTGGCTGAAATCCAGGAACACGGCTCGGAGGAGTAAGGGAAGGGTCTGTGCAAGGTCAGGAACACAGTTGGGGGCAGGAGGGGAATGATCTCTCCAAGTTCTAGGAACACAGCTGGGAGGATGAGGGACAGGGTTTGGCTGAGGTCGAGGAACACAGCTGGTAGGTGGAGGTGAAGGGTCTGGCCAAGGTCCATGAACACAACTGGATGGAGCAGATGGTCTGTCCAAGGTCCAGGAACACAGCTGCACGGAGCAGAGTGTCTGGCCAAGGTCTAGGAACACAGCTGGGAGGATGAGGTGGAAGGTCTAGCCAATGTCTAGAAACAGCTGGGAGGAGGAGATAGAGGGTCTGTCTGAAATCCAGGAACACAGCTGGGAGTAGTAGGGGTAGGGCCTGGCTAAAGTCCAGCAGCATACCTGCAAGGAGGAGTTGCAGGGTCTGGCCAGATTCCCAGAACACAGCTGAGAGGAGGAGGGGGAGGGTCTGGCAGAGGTTGAGGAATACAGCTGAGAGGAGAATGTAGAGGGTCTTTCGAAGGTCAGGAGCACAGCTGGGAGGAAGTGGTGAAGGGTCTGGCCCAGGTCCAGGATCACAGCTGGGAGGAGTGGCGAGAGGGTCTTGACAAGGTTCAGGAAGACACCTGGGTGGAGGAATGGAAAGGTGTGGCTGAAGTCCATGAACACAGCTGGGCAGAGGAGGCGGATGGTGTGTCCAAGGTCCAGGAACACACTTGAGAGGAGGAGGTGGAGGATCTGACCAAGGTCCAAGAATACAGATGGGGGGTGATGTGAAGGGTCTGTCCAAGTTCCAGTAACCCAGATGGCAGGAGGAGGGTTAATATCTGGTCAAGGTCCAGGAACACAGCTGGGATGAGAAGGAGGATGGTCTGTCTAAGGTCCAGGAACACAGTTGGGAGTTGAAGGGGCAGCATCTAGCCAAGGTTCAGAAACACAGCTGGAAAGAGGAGTGGGAGGGTCTGGCCAAGGTTTCAGAACACATTTGGGAGGAGGAGGTAGAGGGTCTCTCCAAGGCCCAGTTATACAGCTGGGAGGAGGGGCCAGAGGTCCTGTCCCAGTTGTAGGAACACAGTTGGGAGGGTGAGAGGCAGAGCCTGGCCCAGGTAGAACACAGCTGGGAGGAGGAGGGGGAGTGTCTGTTCAAGGTCCCGGAACTCAGCTGGAAGGAATAGGTGGTGGATCTGGCCAAGATCCAGGAACGCAGCTGGGAAGCGGAGGGGGAGTGTCTGACCAAGGTCCAGCAAGACATCTGGAAGGAAGAAGTCCAGAATCTGGCAGAGGCCTGGGAACACAGCTGGGAGGATTTGGTGGACGTCTGACTGAAGTCTGGGAACACAGCTAAGAGGATGTGGTGGAGTGTATGGTGAAGGGTCCGACCAAGGCCTGAGAAGACATCTGGGTACAGCACATGGCCCACTCCCCACGTGTACTGATGGAGGGCATCTATTGGGCAATGTGTGGACGATCATCCTGGACAAAGAGGGTCCCTGGTGCAGCCCTCTGACTCTGCAGAATAGAAGCAGTTAATTTTTTAAAATACTTCTATAGGACAGACCAAAGCACTTAAAAAAAAAGCTGATAGAGAAAGATGCAGGTGTCAGCACCTGGCACCTTCCCATCGACCAGGTCTCTGATAAGCAGCATTAGCGCCATGAAACTCAATGGCTCCTGCTGATCCCATTGCAGATTACGGGGTTTAAAGGATGCAACCAAAATGCCAAAAAACAAAACAAAAACTAGATTGAAGAAGTCAAAGTGCACAAGATACTTTCAGATCATATGTAGGAGTTCAGCCAAGGCTTTGTTAAAAAGGAGGAAAGCGCCCCTACCCTCAAGGCTGGAGTGAGGTCAGAATTGAGTGTTTGGAGCCCAGAAACAGCTGCCAAGGAAGTTGATACAGTGATGGTTACAGCACTCTTTAGAAATTCCGGTTCTTCCATTCTATGGTATTTTCATGGAGCATTTGTTCACTCTATCTGTGCAGAAACACATGCCCTCTTGTCTACACAACGTAGAAAACCTGCTTTCTGCATCTTTCCACTTAACATTACATTAAGAGCATTTTCTGTGTTCTGAAATGTCTTTGAAACTCATGACTTTTAGGAGCTGCCTCCACTGTAAGGATTTACACTAGTTACGGAATCCCTCTACCATGGGTCATTCAGCTCGTTGCCACATTTTCACTGTAATCCATCTGGTTCCATTGAATGTGCTCTCACCAGGTCTTTGGAATCATGGTGGTCGTTTCATTAGGGTAGACGACTAGATGTGGGATGGTGCTGAATAAAGAAAAGAGTGTGAGCATTTTGAAGGCTTTGGGTAGACAGCGTTACATTGTATTTCGGGATGGTTGTGAGAAATCACATTTCCACTACCAGTGTGTGAAAGGGGCCCCAGAAGAGTTAATATTTATTACTTCGTTGGACAGAAAGAATTTGTCACTTAAAAGTTTTCTCATTGAAGTTATACAGTTGTCTTGTTCACTGATTATTCACTGAAAAAAATGAGATTATTTTACAGAGATAGCTTGATTTCACTCATCAATTTGTGTTCTCATTTATAATGTGAAAATCCAATAATAGGCCAGTGACTATAAAAATTCCTGATTAGTCATGATTCAAAGCATATCTAAAACCCATTGCCGTCGAGTCAAATCTGACTCATAGTGACGGTATAGGACAGAGTAGAACTGCCCCACAGAGTTTCCAAGGAGCGCCTGGTGGATTTGAACAGCTGACCTTTTGGTTAGCAGCCTTAGCCCTTATCCACTACGCCACCAGGGTTTCCAAAGCATTTCTATAATCCAAAAAAAAAAAAAAAAAATAAACCCAGCCTGGTGGTGCAGTGGTGAAGAGCTGCTGCCGCTAACCAAAAGGTCAGCAGCTCGAATCCACCAGCTCCTCCTTGGAAACAATATGGGATAGCTATACTCTGCCCTGATTATTCATGATTCAAAGCAGATTTACAAGGTATGTTGAAATCCTCACTGAAAGGACAGTGCACACAAAGACTATTGCTAAAATAACTGCCCAGGAACAGAAAAACTTTGGCAAGTTTTTGATCTGGCCCAGAGAAACAATTGTCAAAGAGCTTAACCAGCTTCAAAGAAATGTACAATGTAGGAGTAAGATGTTATCATGGAGAGAAACCCTAATTCAACCTCCAAGAAGTAGCCCCACCCATCACATATCTCCAATGGATTCCACTGCTCCCAGGAAGACTGGAAGCTGGCCACCTGGTGTTTCCTAGGAGGCTGGCAGTGTTGCAGTGTGCTGCCTCTAACAGGGTTCTCACTAACCCTCTCTAACCACATCGTAACCACACACAAAGACAAACACATTCACACTGACCACAAAACTTCTGACCACATGAAAATCAATGCAAGACACACTTCAATATTGCAAATGATTGTGTATTCTGACAACACATCTACACTGAGAACTCACACATGTTCTGACCACACATCCTGAATTCACACACTGACCACACATTCTCACATTAGTCTACCTTTAAAATATACAAAACGCTGAGAACAAGCATACACTCATTGCACATTGTCCAAGATCCCACATGTCGATACACCCAACTGACCATAGCAAACATACATACAAAGAGACCCTGAAATGACCATCTACCTTGTGATTGTACCCAAATATGAAAATCATATGTACATACCCTAACATCATACTGACCCCCATCACAATGACCATTCAGTGAATACACAGACAGACCACACACACCCCCAGAGTCAACAAGGCACCTGGCTGTGCATGTGTGGGCTCTGATCCTGGGGCATCTCCCACCTCAGCATCAACATAGAAACCCAGAGAAGGGTGGGGAGTCAGGTGACACAAGGACAAAGTGCAGGAGGTTGTGATGTTGGTCCCTCATGATGTAAATCTGAGCCTTCAGAGCTGATTGTCACAGTAGCATGTGAAACAGAGATAGGAGAGCCAAGAGGATTAGAAATGGTGCCTAAGAGGTCTCTGATAAAATACCCATTTCCAAATAAAGAATTTAGATATTCCACTCAAGGTCTGAGGAGACTTCCTCAAGAAGTTAACGTGTTTTCATTTTAACGTGATGATGGAGAATTCTTCCTGGAGGTCAGTGTTGCTGGTGAAATTCTTATTTAAATGATTCCCTACATAAAAGTGGAATTAACCTATTTTTTAGTGTAAATATCACTTAGAATTGAGAATGTCCGTCATTCCCATGGGGGCACTGCTACCTTTAAACAGCCGGCACAAAGTGACCATCTCTGCGCGCCAATAGCCAGCAGAGGGCGCACCTCGCCTTATCTGACCGGGGGCTCCTGGAAGGGTTGGTGGTTCTGGGCTTAGGCCTGGTGGGTGATGGTGCAGCTGGGGCGGGAAGGAGAGCTTTGTTTCCACAGGATCCAGCATAAGGGAGGCGCCCCTTAGCTTTGGAACCCGAGAGTCAACAGTGGGTGCCAAGCTTCCTTCTGGGGCCCTGAGTGATGAGGAGAAGGGGCTTTGCTGTGGCTTCTCCAGGCCACCCATGGTGGAGCCCGAGATGAAAGGGAAGGTGCGGGTCCCTGTGTTACAGGGTGTTGTTAACTTTTTCATGATTGTTTTACCTATAGAAGGAGCCGTGGTAGCGCAGTGGTTAAGCGCTCGGCTGCTAACCGAAAGGTTTCCGGTTGGAACCCACCAGCTGCTCAGCTGGAGAAAAGTGTGGCAGTAAGCTCCCTATAGATTACAGCTTTGGAAACCCTATGGGACAGTTCTACTGTGTCCTACAGAGTCTCTGGGAGTCGGAATTGACTTGATGGTAGTGGGTTTGTTTGTTGGTTTTGACCTATAACTTTAAAGTAGCTGGGAAATAGTAAAAAATGGATAAGTAGATGTATTAATATTCTCAACCTTATGTTAAGTTTAATTATTTTTCTTCATTAAAATAGTAGAAATTATTCTAATTTTACTATCCTATTTTTCATGAAAGTGTTGTTGCTTTAGTTGTGGTGGAGTGGATTCAATTTTGACTGAGAGCCAAGCCATGTGTGCAGAGTAGAAGTGCTCCTTAGGGTTTCCAAGGAGCTGCTGGTGGATTTGAACTGCCAAACTTCTGGTTAGCGGCCATATCTCTTAACCACTGCAGCACCAGGGCTCCCATGGAAGCATAGTCATCAATAATATTTCTAAAATGTCATTCTTAGCTTGTCTCGTTTTCAGTTCAGATAATTGCCACGCTTAATGATTTTCATAATCCTATGACGACCTCAAATAATTTGAAATTTCAGCTCTCTGAGCTGTCTTTCATAGGACACATTGTGACCATGAATGTTATTTAAAAAAAAAAAAATGACCAAGGCTCGTTCCAAGTCGGAATAATACTGTACTAAGCAGAATTCATGAATGAGATTTAGATGAACAAAGAACGGTGATATCTTTTTTTAGTAGCAACTCTTGATATTTTACAGAGCTTAAAACTCTTTAAGGTGAAATTTCCGCTGGATATAAAGTTGCTAGAATATTTAAGAACTAAGCCAGTGCTGTAATTTAGATGTATTTATTGAAAATAAATATTTTTCCACTAAAAATTCAAGATTTGAATACAGCGACTTTTTTTAATGTCTTCACTTCTAAGGCGAAATCAAGATGTCCATAATGTCCTGTTTAAAATATATCTTTTCCCATAATTGATACTTGGATCCAGTGAATCATACATTTCCCATCCCTTTCCTTTATTTTCAAATTCAGAAATACACTCATGTGGCTTGTTGAAGTTTTACATTCCCCAAACAGCTCTCAAAGCTGCTTTTTCTCATTTGCTGTAAGCAAGGGTCTAGGTCTTCTAATAGGCATGGAGCTTTATATACACTCTGGATTACTCATTGGAAGGCTTTGTGGACCTTTTTCACTTCATTCAAAATATCTTTTCACATTGAGGAGTTGCATGAAATGTTAGAATCTATTTGCACAAGTATGCTGTTCATTTCAGTACAGGAGATTTCTCCATTTGATATGTAAATTACTATTGGGATAATATGTGAGTTTGTATGGTCGTTGCCCTAATTACTGTACATCAGACCTTGACATCCATTGGGTATCCTTATGTGTTTATAATGTAGTTTTTAGAATACACATGAGAACATCCTATCTGCTCATTTAATTAAAAAAAAGTTTTATATCCTTTGTTCTATATTTTAAAAGGTTATTGTCGTCATTTGCCGTGGAGTCCATTCCAAATCACAGCAGCCTTATATAACGTAATGAGGCCCATTGTGGTGGGCATAGTGTCAATCCATCTCATTGAGGTTTTCCCGTGTTTTTGCTGACCCTCTGTTTTACCAAACACGATGTCCTTCTCTAGTGATTCTTCCTTCCTGATGACATGTTCACAAAAAGAGAGCCAAAGTTAAGTCTTGTCATCCTCACTTCTAAGGAGGCTTGTGATTGCATTTCCTCTAAGCCTGATTTGTTTGTTCTTCTGGCACTCCACAGGGTAGTCTATATTCTTTGCCAACACTGTAATTTAACTGCATCAGTTCTTCTCCTGCCTTCCTTTTTCATTGTCCAAGTTTCACATATATATGAGGTGATTGAAAAGACCATGGCTTAGGTCAGGGGCATCTTAGTTATCAAAGTGACATTTTCAGTTTTTAAAACTTTAAAGAGGTCGTGTGCAGCAGATTCGCCCAATGTAATATGATTTTTGATTTCTTGACTGCTGCTTATATGGATATTGTTGATCCGAGTAGGGTGAAATCCTTGACAACTTCAGTTTCTTTGCCATTCATCACGATGTTGTTTATTGGTCCAGTTTTGAAGGTTTTTGTTTTCTTCACATTGAGGCGTAATCTCTACTGAAGGCTCTAGCCTTTGACTTTGGTCAAAAGTGCTTCAAGTCGTCTTCATTTTCAGAAAGCAAGGTTGTGTCAATTGACTATTGAGTTTGTTAATGAGTGTTCCTCCCATCCTGATGCTGTCTTCTTCATATAATCCATCTTCTAGGAGTACTTGTTTATCGTGCAGATTGAATAAGTAAGGTGAAAGGATAAACCCAGCTGCAGACGGTTTGTAATTCATTCCGTTCAAACAGTTGCCTCTTGATCCATGTACAGGTTAGGCATGAGCACAATGGAGTGTTCTACAGTTCCGATTATTTGTAATGTTACTCCTATCTGGAATATGCTTTCTTTATTAACTGGGCATTTCCTCTGTTGATCCTCTGTGACAGGCCCCTTACCTTTCCTTACATTTACACACACAGGTGGGATTGACACACAGAATTAATCATCACAACACCTTTGAAAATTAAGAACAGTTCCTGTGGCCTCCCTTGACCCCTGTGTCCACCAGTCCCCACAGGACACCCCCACTCTAAGGGCCCCTGACAGCGTCAGAGTCCCAACCTTGTGCCCAGAGGCTCTTACCAGAGCCACCATGCCCTGGCCACTCTCTGGCACCTCAGTGCCCTGGGCACAGCCCTCCAGAGGGCCCCAGCCTGAATTTTGAAGCAGGAAAGCACTTCCTGTTGTAACAGCTTCAGTGCAGTAGGACATGCTGGGAATGAAGCCCCGTTTGCCTGTAGTGGCCTCTGTTGGGAGTGCCAGGGCTTCCTGTGTATCCAGGACGCCTAAGAGTTTGTGGGTGTGTGAGTGTGTGTATGCAGTTGTGTAATCTGTGTGGGTGTCCATGTGTGTCTGGGATTCTGACTCTGTGAATATATCGGTTGTGTTTTGTGTTTTCCCCCGTGTGGCTGTTGTTTACTTTTGTGTGTTTTTGTGTGTGTGTGTATGCGAGTCTGTGTCAGTGAATGGTGTGTGTCAGTTGTTGAAATCTGTGTATGTCTCTGTGCGTGTCGGTCTGTGTGATGGTTAAGATTTTGTGTCAGCTTGGCTGGGCCATGAATCTCAGTGTTTTGGCAGCCTTTTAATGTTGTGATCACTTCCCTGTTGAGATTTGCTATGTGAACACCCTCGTGATGGGATGTGCTCTGAGTAGCCAGTCAGTTGAAAGGATGTTTCCTTGGGCATGTGGCCTGCATCGAATATAGGCAGACATTCTGGCAAGGCTTGTAGGCTTTTGTCATTCTAGATCCTACAGCTGGCACCTGTTCATCTGACCTCCAATTCTTGGAACTTCAGCTACCAGCTTACTGTGGTCTTGCCTGCTGATCTTGGGATTTGTCAATCTCACAATTTGTGAGCAAGAGCCCTGCTCTCCAACTTGCCAATCTTGGGCTCGCCAGCCACTGCAGCTACATGAATCAGGAGAAGCCTCTATTCTGACCCACGGACTTGGGAGCATTCCATCCTCAACAACCGCATGACTAATTTCCATGATATAAATCTCTCTCTGTATATATATTTATACACCTCACTGGTTTGCTTCTCTAGAGAACCCAGCCTAAGACATTTGGTACCGAGAGTGGTTCTAGAGAAACAAAATTGTAAGATTGAGTCTTTTAAATTGGTTCTCAAGTCTGGTTAGTCTTCAAGATGTTGATGACTTTGCTAATCAATTGCTAATCAATGGTATGAGGTGGCAATACAAATATGCAAAACATCACCACCAATAGCTCAGATATTGGTGAAAGTCAAGGCTCTGGGTGATTGCATGTGTGATATCTTTCTACAGTTTTGCCAGAATAAGAAATATAAGGTACTGGTTGGTTGATCCTGCTATTCCTAGACAAACTGGTGAAAGAAAGAGATGTGCTGATGGCTTCAGAGTCAAAGCTCAAGTGCCGCATAAATGACTTGAAAGTTTCCACTTGTGCCTTGAAAGAAAGCTTGAATCTTGTAGTAACAGAGGGGATAGTGCCAAAAACCAAACCGAGAATCTTATTGTAACAGTGGTTGAATTACAATGCCAACTCAACTGTCAGCCTGGAAAGGTGTCTGAAGTTAAAGTGAGAGCATTGATTGGGAAGAAATGGGATCCTGAAACTTGAGATGGGGACATATGGGCAGATAATCAGGAAGCTGGAGATACCAAGCCCCAAAACTCCATTTACTCCTGCCAATAGAACCAGCCTTCTCACTCCCATCTGAAGAGACTACTCCGTGTTTGCGTGCTAAACCACCTTGCCCAGTAATACCATTAGCCCTTCCACTCCCATCTAATGAGATTAACCCAGCTGAGTCTAAAGCACCTTTTCTGAGTCATTGCCTAGGGCCTCGCCTGAGGCAAATGTTTTACAAGACAATGCTGAATGTTCTCAAAACATTTCCCCACTGACCTATACCTGGACTTACATCCCAGTGAGCCCCAAAAGGTAAAGTACAAAGTATGACCCAGGATGAGGTGCACTACTGTCCAAAAGAATTGCTTGACTTTTCTACTATGTACCAACAAAAACCTAGGGAATATATATGGGAATGGCTATTAAGGGTGTGGGATAATAGTGAAAGGAACATAAAGATGGATCAGTCTGAGGTTATTGATACGGGTCTACTAAGCACAGATTCTTTCATTCAGTGTTTCAGCTCTAAAAGTGAGGAAAGGATCTAATAGTTTATTTAATTGGGTTGCTGGAGCATGAATTATGCATTGTCCTGCAGTAAATGAAGTTGAAGTACCAGACCTGCCTTGATATACTGTAGAAGAAGCTGTTCAAAGGCTTAGGGAAAATGGCATGCTAGAGTGGATTTATCAGGTTAGACCCACAGACACACACAGAGGACACACCTTTTACCACAATGGTGAGGAACAAATTTGTGAAGGGAGCCCCAGGGCCCTTGAAGACTGCTGTGATTGCTATATTATGCAAGTCAGATTTGACAGTGGGAATTGGCCGAAGTGAATTAAGGCACCTAAGTATAATGGGGCTGATCGGACCCTGTGGTGGTAGGGGCCAAGTGGCAGCACTTGATTAATGAAGACAAGGTGGGCGTGGTTACTGTAGTGGACAGCAGAGTCAAAGTGGTAATCAGAATAATCTGACTCTTACGGATTTACAGCATGGGCTACTTAATCTTGGTGTCCCTTGGAGTGGAATAGATGGGAAATCTACTAAATATTTACTTGATCTGTACAAGCAGATGAACAACTGTCTAACTTGGATCGCCAGAATAGAGAGACAAGGTTCGTCAATCAATTCCTAGACTTAAGCGAGTTTAAAAACCCACAACCCCTTGAATAAAGGGGATGCCGGGTCCCCTTGAGAAAAGACTCCAATATGCTGCCAAAAACTGACACTGTTATCCTTTCTCCCAGCCTTCCTCAAAGGGATCTCCTTGTAGGAGAGTGACTGTTCATTGGGGAACAGGAAATAATCAGACTTTTCAGGGATTACTGGACACTGGTTGTGAACTGACACTGATTGTGGGAGACCACTGTGGTCCACCAGTCAGAGTGGGGACATGTTAAGGTCAGGTTATTAATGGAGCCTTAGCTCATATCCATCTGAAGTAGGCTCAGTGGGTCCCTGAACCTATCCTGTAGTGATTTCCCCAGTTAAGGAATGCAAAATTGGAATAGATATACTCAGTAACTGGCAAAACCTCTACATTGCATCCCTGACAAATGGAGTAAGGGCTATCATGGTAGGAAAAGCCAAGTGGAGGCCATTAGAAATGCCGCTACCCAGGAAAATAGTAAAGCAAAGGAATACCACATTCATGGAGGGATTGTGGAGATTACGGCCACCATCAAGGACTTGAAGGATGCAGGGTGGTAATTCCCACCATATCCCCATTGAGCTCTTCAGTTTGGCCTTTGGAAAACATGGATGAATCTTAGGGAAAGCCAGTGGATTTTCTAAAACTTAACCAGGTGGTGAATCCAATTGCAGCTGCTATTCCAGATGTAGTTTCATTGCTTGAGCAAATTAAGACTTCTCCTGGTAACTGGTATGCAGCTTTTGATCTGGCTTTTCTCCATACCTGTTTTGAAGGACCATCAGAAGCAGTTTGCCTTCAGCTGGGAAGGCCAGCAGTGTACCTTCAGTTGCCTACCTCAGGGCTACATCAGCTGTCCAGCCTCATGTCATAATTTAGTCTGCAGGGAACTTGATAACCTTTCCCTTAAACTAGACATCACACTGGTCCATTACATTGTTGTCATCATGCTGATTGGACCTAGCAAGGAAGAAGCGTCAATGACTCTGAACTTATTGGTAAAACTTTTGTGTGCTATGGGTGGAAAATTCACACTACAAAAATTCAGATGACTTCCACCTCAGTGAAATTTCTAGGAGTCCATTGGTGTGGGGCATGTGGAGATATTCCTTCTAAAGGGAAGGATACATTATAGCATCTGACTTCTCCCACAAGTAAAAACAAGGCACAGTGCCGTATAGGCCTCTTTGGATTTTGGAGACAACATATTCCTCATTTGCGTGTGCTTCTCGAGCCTATTTATCAAGTGACTCGAAAAGCTGCTAGTTTTGAGTGGGGCCCAGAAAAAGAGAGGGCTCTGCAACAGGTTCAGGCTGCCGTGCAAGCCACTCTACCACTTGGGCCATAGGATCCGGCTGATCCAATGGTGCTTGCGGTGTCAGTGGCAGATAGAGATGCTGTTTGGGGTCTTTGGTAGGTTGCTATTTGTGAATCACAGTGCAGACCCTTAGGATTTTGGAACAAAGTCCTATCATCCTATGCTGATAACTACTGTCCTTTTGAGTAACAACTTTAGGTTTGGTACTGGGCCTTAGTAGAGACTGAATGCTTAACCATGGACCACCAAGTCAAGGTGTGGCCTGTGGTGCCCATCATGAACTAGGTGTTGTTTGACCCACAGAGTCATACAGTTGGATGTGCACAGCAGCACTCCGTCATTAAATGGAAGTGGTATATACGAGACTGGGCCTGAGCAGGACCTGAAGACACAAGTAAGTGGCATCAGGAAGTGGTGAAAATGCCCATGGTCTCTGCTTCTGTCACATTGCCTTCCATCTCCCAGTCTGCACCTATGGCCTCCTCATCATGAGTTGACTGAGGAAGAGAAAATGTGTGCCTGGTTACAGATGGTTGTGCGTGATATGCAGGCACTACTCAAAAGTGGACTGCAGGAGCACCACAGCCCCTTTCGGGGACCTCCTGAAGGACAGTGGTGGAGACAAATCCTCGCAGTGGGCAGAACTTCGAGCAGTGCACCTGGTTGTTCACTTTGCTTGGAAGGAGAAATGGCCAGATGTGCAATTGTATACTGATTCATGCGCTGTGGCCAAAGGTCTGGCTGGATGTTCAGGGACTTGGCAGGAATGTGACTGGAAAATTGGAGACAAAGAAGTACGGGCAAGAGGTATGTGGATAGACCTGTCTGAATGGGCCAAAGAATTGAAGATATTTGTGTCTCATGTGAATGCTCACCAAAGGGTGACCTCAGCAGAGGAAGATTTTAACAATCAAGTGGATGGGATGTCGTATTCTGTAGAAGCCAGGCATTCTGTTTCCCTAGCTACTCCTGTTATTGCTCAATGGGCTCATGAAAAAAGTGGCCATAGTGGCAGGGATGGAGGTTAAGCATGGACTGAGCAATGTGGGCTTCCACTCACCAAGGCCAACTTGGCTACAGCCACTACTAAGTGCCCAGTCTGCCAGCAGCAGACCAGCCCTGAGTCCCTGATATGGTATCATCCCTCAAGGTGATCAGCCAATAACCTAGTGGCAAGTTCATTATGTTGGACCACTTCTATCATGGATAGGGCAGTGTTCTGTTCTTACTAGCATAGACACGTACTCTGGATATGGATTTGCCTTCCCTTTATGTAATGCTTCTGCCAAAACTACCATCTGTGGACTTACAGAATACCTTATCCACTGTCATGGTATCCCACATAGCATTGCCTTGGATCAAGGACTCACTTCATAGCAAATGAAATGCAGTAAAGGGCCCATTCTTATGGAATTCAGTGGTCTTACCATGTTCCTCATCATCCTGAAGTACCTCATGTGATAGAACAATGGAATGGCCTTCTAAAGACACAATTAGAGCAACAGCTAGGTGGCAGTACCTTGCAGGGTTGGGGCAGTGTTCTCCAGGAGGCTGCATGTGCTCTGAACCAGTGTCCAATATGTGGTTCTCTTTCTCCCATAGCCAGGACTCATGGATCAAGGAATCAAGAGGTGGAAATGGGAATGGAACCGCTCACTATTATCCCTAGTCACCCACTCAAAAGATTTTTGCTCCACGTCCCCACGATCTTATGCTCTGCCGATCTAGAGGTCTTAGTTCAAAGGGAGGAATGGTCCCACCAGGAGAAACATCAGAGTCCATTGAAGTGGAAGCTAAGAATGTCACCTGGCCACTTTGGGCTCCTCATGCCTCTGGATCAACAGGCAAAGAAGGGAGTTGCCATACTGGCTGGTGTGATTGATCCTGATTACCAAGAGGAAATCGGATTTATTTTACATCATGAAGGCAAAGAAGAGTATGTTTGGAAAGCAGTTGATCTCTTAGGGTGTCTCTTAGTCCTACCATGCCCTGTGATTAAAGTCAATGGAATACTATAGCAACCTAATTCCAACATGTAAATTCCAACATGAATGAAGGTTTGAGTTACCCCACCAAAGAACCACGACCAGCGGAGGGGCTTGCTAAAGGCAAAGGGAATACGGAACGGGTGGGGGAAGAAGGTAGTTCTAAATACCAGTTACAATCACATGACCAGTTGCAAAAATGAAGACTGTAATTTTTGTGAGTGTTTCTGCTTTGTATGTGTACATCCGTGAAATGTTTTTGTTTTCTTCACTCATAAAAATAAGATGTAAACAGGCCTAGGTCATGTTTGGTTGTGTGTGTTCACTGTATCATGTTATGCCCAAATATGACTTTTAAATAGTCTTTATTCAGAGGTTTTGTATGGTTTAATAAAATGTATGTAGCTGATAAGTTGACAAGGGGTGAACTGTGATGGTTAAGATTGTGTGCCAACTTGGCTGTGCCAGGATTTTTAGTGTTTTGGCAGTTCATACAATGTTGTGATCACTTCCTATTGAGATTTGATATGTGATCACCCCCATGATGGGATCTGATGTGAGCAGCCAGTTAGTCAAAAGGGAGTTTCTTTGGGCGTGTGGGTGCATAGAATATAAGTGGACATTCTGGCAAGGCTTGGGGTCTTTTTGCTGGTGCTGGATCCTGTAGCTGGCTCCCGTTACGTGACCCCCAGTTCTTGGGACTTGAGCTAGCAGCTTTCCTGTGATCTTGCCTTCCAGTCTTGGGATTCATCAATCTTCCAAGCTTGTGAGCAAGAGCCCTGCTATCCAACCTACCGCCCCTGTGTTTGCCAGCCCCTGCAGCTACGTGAATCAGGAGAAGCCTCTATCTTGACCCATGGACTTGGGGCATTGCAACCTCTATAACCGAGTGAGCCATTGCCTTGATGTAAATCTGTTTCTCTATATATATATTTATACGCTTTACTGGTTTTGCTTCTCTAGAGAATCGAACCAGGACAGTGTGTATCTGGGCATGTGTGTCCCTCCTGGAGTGTCTGTGTTTCTGATCTCTGTGTGTGTGTGTGTCAGTTTGATCCTTTGGGTGTTTTTGAGTGTGGATCTGTGTGTGCGTGCATCCATCATGTGTCATCTCATCCTGGGGCCATCTTGGATGATCCTGAGTGAGTGTCTGTGTGTTCGTGTACTCCCTCCAGCGTCTGTGCCAGGGTCTACAACCATGTGAACTTGTCCATGAGCCCACACCCGTGTGCCCGCTGAGTCTGGGTGGTCCTTATGTGTACATCTCCGTGGTTGTTGTCTCAGCACACTTCTGAGTGTGTGTATGTGTGTCTGTGAGTGTGCACCCCAGGAACAAGCAGGCATAGAGGGGACTTCTTCTAGGGCCACCGCCAGAGGTGGGTGAGAGGTGACAGTATGTCTATCCTCCTCCCTCAGGCGGGGCTGGGCCCTTCTGCCCCTGCTCCCTTAGCCCCTGGTGTCCTCCTGTTGGTCCCACCACACGCCTTAAGGATTGAGGAACTGAAGAGTTTGTTCACAGGAACCCCACCCAGGGGTGGATGTAGAGGGTTATAGTGAGTGGGTGTCTACGGAGCTGCTTGGGCCCCTGGGAAGGGCTGAGGGGGTACTGGGTCCCTGGGAAGCATGACTGAGTGAGTGTCCCTAGGGAGAGCTTGGGTCTGTAGTGCTTTGTGTCTCTGGGGTGGAGTGAGTAGCTGGAGGTTGATAGGAGGGTTGGGGAAGTCCTGGATCTCTGGAGAAGGGTCAAGTGGGGGAGATCTCTATGGAAATCTGAGGGGGACGGCTCTTGGGTCCCTGGTTAGGGGTGCGTTGGCAGCACATCTGGGGAGGATTGGAGAAATCCTTGGGGATCATGGATCCCCAGAGAGCCCTGGTATCCCACTCCCTGTTGTGGCCAGGAGCTGGGGCAGCAGCAGCATTAGTGTCAGGCACAAAGGTGACAGACCCACTGGATGGTGGCAGGTTCTGTGGTATCCAGCCATCAAGTACCGTCATCAAGGGCTGAGCCCCCAGATGCCTCTCTCACCCCACTTTTGGGCTTACCCTCCTGTGGGCCCAGGAGAAGCCCAGCAGGGCCAGAGCCTAGGGTCACATGGAGTTTCCCTCCCAACCTCAGTGTCCCTGGCCATGGGAATAGACACACGGGGTCACTAGATGGTGCTGGATCCAGTAAGGAGAATCCATCTGCCTCAGGATATCTCACATTGGGGGTTAGGGAGAATCGCAGAGGAAGTTGTGAGAAGCACTTAGCACAGGCCCAGGCACAGAGGAAGCTCACAAAACAGAGGCTCTGTTGATGTTGATGGTGGCATTTTATTACCTGCCAGCCCCAGTCCCAGAGCTCACCTGGTCAACCCTAAGGGGGCAGAGCAGGGGAAGAAAGGGTAGTGACTGAATTTACCTTCAAAAAGGAAAAATGTGGGAACCAAGCTGTTCCTGATCCACTTTGAAATCAACTCTCTCAACACACCTCCACCCCACCATACTGGGGAAACTGAGTCGGCCAGAGGTGTGTCCAAGTTCACTCAGTGGGCCTGAGTTGACTGCCGATTACATCCACCGAAACTCCTTTTCTGAAGTTCACTCCGTTTAAACTTTCCAGTGATGGTTTTGGGCAGCTCTGGGACAAACTCCGCCTGAAGAAGGAGAAAGCAAATCCAACCTGACTCGGTCCTGCTCTCAATTCCTTCCATTTCCCACTCACCTACTTGTCACCTAATAGACCCCAGACATGCTAATGGCATGTGGGGGTCTCCATGGGGTTCACCAGGTGTCTCAGGTTCTCCTAGTGACTCCCTGTATGTGGATGTAGCCACGTGACTTCCTTTGATCAAGGAAGTGTGAAGTGTGTCACCTCTAGGTAGAAGAGTTCAGGATGCTGGCCACCTGTCTTCGTATCGGCATAGCACCTGGCAGGTTTCTATATGCTAACTGTGGTTTATCCTGGTCCCGGGGTGAGGGAACATGGAGCAGAGTTCCCAGAAGACCCATGGTAATAAAGTTTGATCGCTGTAGGCCAGCGAATAAGACTTTGGGGCTGTTTGTTACCCACAGTATAACCTTGCCCACCTAATGCTGTGCATCATTTGTCCTGTTCTCGACGAGACAGCATTGCTGTTGCTGTTAGTTGCCATGGAGTCGGCTCCAGCTTGTGATCACCCAAGGACAACAGAATGAAATGTTGCCTGGTCCGGTGCCATCTTCATGGTCATTGGATGCTCAGGCCCTTTGTTTTGGCCACTATGGATTCTGAGTACCTTCCTACCTAGCAGGCTCATCCCTAACACTGTATCAGAAAATATTCTGTTGTAAACCATAGGATTTTCATCAGGTAATTTTGGGAAGTAGATTGGCAGGCCTTTGTTCCTAGTCTGCCTTAGTCTGGAAGCTCCACTGAAACCTGTCCAGCATGGGTGGCCCTGCTGATGTTTGCAATACTTCTCTGTCGGTTGGTGTTTCTGTGGTGCTTGGGTGTTGCTATGATGTGAAAGCTATGAGACAACAGCCAAAAATGAAAAGAATGAACTTTGTTGTCAGACACACCTGGGTTTGAGCTCCAGCCCTGCAATGTATTAGCTGTAATTTGAGGCCATTTGCTTTGTCTGTGCCTTAGTTTCCTCTATGTAGAACAGGATAGTTACACCATAGCAGATTGTGGCAAGGATTGAATGCGACATGTAGAAGATTTCCTACAGGGCCTGGCATGTAGAATAAGTGATCAGTAAACCTTAGCTATATGATGGGTATTGATTGTAAAAATTCAGACAATGCAGCAAAGTGTTAGATAAGAAAGGAATGTTAAGTCTTTGGCATCTGTATCCATTCCAACTTTATTTTTAAGCAAGTAGAATCATACTACATATACTATTCCATATTCTGCTTTCTTCTCTTAATAATGTGTTGCTGAGATCTTTTTAGGTCAAAAAATAAAATATGTGCATCATCATTTTTAAGTATGAAAAAACCAAACCCACTGTCATTAAGTCCATTCCGACTCATGGTGACCCTTGAGGACAGAGCAGAACTGCCCCTGAGGATTTCCAAGGCTGAAATCTTTACAGAAGCAGGCTGCCACATCTTTCTCCCAGGGAGCACCTCGTGGGCTCGATCCGCCAACCTTTTTGTTAGCATCTGAGCACTTCACCACTGTACCACCATGAGGAGCCCATGTTAATTCCATGAATAATTGAATCACTTCCCTATTTTAGACATTGAGATCAGTGATTTTCAAACCGTAGGCTGCCACTCATTAGTGAGTTTTCAAAGGAATTTTGTAGGTTGCAGGCAGCATTAAAAAAAATGAAGTAGAATAGAATGTTTTGAATGTATTGCAAGATAGAAGGATAAATATTTTATTAGATTTTTAATTTTATATTAATGTGTATATGTATTGGGTTGCAATACAAAATGTGTTTCTTCCTGTGAATCATGTTACAAAAAGTTTGAAAGCTGCTGGTTTGTACTTCATTTTCAGATTTTGCAGGATTATAAATACCCTTCTTGCAGGTATGTCTTTGGACACGATTTTTTTCTTTAGGTTAACTTGCCAGCAGTGAGTTCCTTTATGGTTTCTGACACAGGCTAGAGGCTCCCATCTAATAAAGTCTGCTTCACACTGTCCTTAAGTTGAATTGCTTCTTAAGTTGAATTGTGGTGGAAAAAGCTAGTGCTGTTGTTTACCTAAGCTTACCCTAACTGCCCTGGAGGACTTGGGAGAGCTGAGCACCAGAGGCAGCCAGGAGTACCAGACCCCATCCATCTGCATGTGCCCCTTCGTGGGGTGCTTGTACGGGTCTGTCACTCCCTTCACATGCTGCTGCAGTTCCTTGGTGAGCTGGTCCCAGTCATGGGACAGGAACTGTGGGGACATGACAGTGAACACCTTCACCCCCTGCAGCTCAGGAGTGAATTCATGGTGAGTGTCAACAAGTTATACCCCCATCCATTGCCATAGAGTTGATTCCCACCAGTAGTGAGCCTATAGGACAGAGTAGAACTGCCCTATAGGGTTTCCAAGGCTTTATGGGAGCAGACTGCCACATGTTTGTCCAGCAGAGGGGCTGGTGTGTTTGAACCGCCGACCTTTCGGATAGCAGGCGAGCATTTAACCACCGCAACACCAAAAATGCCGTGTTTATTGAATGAGTGGAAAAGCAAGATGATGCTTGAGACATGTACTTGATAAGAGCATGGCGACTTTGGAAAAGAAAGGATCAGGTTCAAATCCCAGTACTTCTAATTCTATCTACGTGTTTGCAAAATTATTTAACTCTCGTAAATTCAGTTTCCTTCTCTGTGAAATGGGGGCAATAAAATTTCATCCTTTACTTGGTATCTGTAAATATTCCAAGTGATGATATATGTGAAACATCTGGCTAGTTTAAATTTATTGTTACTGTTGTTCTAAGTAGTAGTATCATCATAGTTATTATTACTTTATGTACACTTCCCTACATGGAACCTAGTGAGTACTAAATATTGGTCATTGATGATGATTAATGATATCCCCAATTTAACTGCACAGGGCTCAGCACATAGTAGGTTTTCAATAAATACTTGTTGAATCAAGGAATACAGGCTGTGGAGCCAGATTGCTTAGTTTCCCATTCAGACCCCATCACTTATTAGCTGTGTGATCCAGGTGAGTTAATTTCTTTATGCCTGTGTCCTCAATTATACAAACCAAACCAAACTCATTGCCTTCCAGTCGATTCTGACTCATGGAGACCCCATGTGTTACAGGGTAGAATTGCTGCATAGGATCGTCTTGGCTGTACTCTTTATGGACAGTGATCACCAGGCCTTTCTTCTGCAGTGCCACTAGGTGGGTTCAAATCGTCAACCTTTAAGTTAATTTCTGACCTCTTGCCCAGCCAGGGATTGCCGCTCATCTATAAAAGGGGTGTAATAAGAGTCCTTAACTCATTGGGAACCCTGGTGGCACATTCATTGTGAACTTGGCTTCTAACCCAAAGGCTGGTAGTTTGAATCCATCAGCTGCTCCTTGGAGCACTTCAACTTTGTCCTATAGGGTCACTATTAGTTCGTATTGACTCGATAGCAACTTTTTTTTTTTTTTTCTCTTATACCTTACTGGGTTGTTGTGAGGGCTAAATGAGTTAGCACATAGTAAGTACTCATTAAATATTAGCTGTCATCCTTGTCACCATCATCATCATTTATAATTATTATTTACAGTGCCACAGAGGAGGCCAATGCCACCTGCTGACCACACAGTGTAAGTCCACACACACATCAATTATGCCCCCTGCCAGAGGACCAAGACTGGCTAGATAGTGCCTTGAAGTTGATCCTGCTTCTGGCTTCCCAGTGCCCACATGCAGATGTGATCCTCTACTCACCTCCCCTGGAATGGAATCCAGACTGCTCGCCACGGCTAATTCAGCCACCTCTGGGTGCTCCGCCAGGGCATTCTCCGCCTCCGCTAGAGCAATTCAGTACCTCGAAGATCTGCTGTTCCTTCATGGGGTTTGGAGGCAGGTGCCATAATTGGGGTGACCCATTGCCCAAATATCCGCTTTGAAGGGTCACGACTTCCCTTGGCACAGAGAGTAACTGGCATAGGGAGCCTGAGACTCGCAATCTGCCTCTGTCCTGGACTTGAAAATTAAAACCCTCGACACTCTATGCTAAGAAATACCAACACTCAGGTGCTTTCCAGGGCTGTCATGACCTGAGATGACAGAGAGGGTGATGTTTTGTGTTCCCAGAGCTCTGGGTCCTTGGCTCAAGCAGCTTCCACCAGTGGGAAATTACTTAGAAGCATCAAATTTTATCGTAATCATTTATGTAAATTTGGCATCTTTCCCCTAATGTGTAATGTTTGCTTTGGAAATTAAAAAAAACAAAGAAACAATTTGATTTCTTTTAATATCTAAGATTATTGGTGTAGGGTAATGTGTTTATTTTTTTTTTCTTAGTGTAGGGGCTTGGGACATGAATTCGGAGTCAGACAACCTCGATTAAAATCTGAGCTATACCATATGATAGGTTTGAGACTGAAGGCAACCTTCTTCACTGATCTGTGACTCAGTTTCCTCATCCTAAAATGGTATAAAAATAGTATCTACCTCCTACCATTGAAGGAGCCTGGGTGGTGCGAGAAGTTTGTGATCAGCTACTAACCCAAAGGTTGGCAGGTAGAACCCATCCAGTGATACCGTGGAAGAAAGGCCCGGTGATCTGCCAAGAAAACCTTACGGAACAGTTCTGTTCTGTAACACATGGCATCTCCAGGAATCTGGGGCCAACTCTATGGCAGCGAAGAGCAGCACAACATTGGGGGCTGGGTTAAATGAGTTAATGGGTATGAAGCTTTAAGAGAGTGCTTTCACATCCTAAGTACTCCGTGAAACCAAAATACAAAACTCGTTGCCGTCGAGTTGATTCCGACTCACAACAGTCCTATAAGACCCAGCAGAACTGCCCCATAGGGTTTCCAAGGAGCAGCTGGTAGATTCTTACTGCTGACCTCTTGGTTAGCAGCCAAGCCCTTAACCACTACAGCACCAGAGCTCCTTAACCTGGGAAGTGCAAGCTCTTAACCCCATATGCGTACACCTGTGTAAACACCACTAAGATCGTGACCCTCAGAATCGCTCCAGTTCCCAGTTACTCCCTCAGGCCCTGTCCTACTCGGCAACCCCGGAAGACAACCAATAGCCATTTAAAGCCCCTTAGTAGTTCACAGGAGTCCTTGGGTTGCACAAATGTGTAAGTTCTTCACTTCTGGCTGAAACGTCGGCAGTTCAAACTCCCCCAGAGGTGCCTCATAAGACACACCTGACAGTCTGCTTCTGAAATGTCGCAGCATTGAAAACCCTGTGGAGCACAGCTGTACCCTGAAACGTGTGGGTTCGGCATGATTTGGAACTGACTCCACGAGAACCACCAGCAACAAGAGTAGTTACCAGAAAGGCTGTGACTGAGAAGGATGGGTCTTGGCTCCTCCACGACTGAAGCAAAGTGGGCTGATCAGATCCAAGCTCGCTCCCTAGGGCAGGCTTTTTCATGGAAGAGCAGGAAGATCAGGAGAGGGATGGGTGGGAGCGATGGTGCCAACACCTTTCATGGTTTGGTGGGATGAGGTTCTCTGGGGACTATAGGGCTTTATTCCTGGGCCAGCCCTAAAGGAGTCAGTTGAAATTGAACCCTGGAGAAGGGCCCACTGGCATCTTCATTACCCCAGGGCCGCATTGGTCCTAAACACAGTGATCTTTACTAATGAACTCACTGCTTATGTCAATGGTCCCCGTGATGGTTTGTAATGTGTCAGTGTGGCATCCATTCACGTCTCCTGAAGCATACTTACTGTCCGAATAAAGACATGCTTCCACCGAACATGGTCCAACTCTGCTGCATACAACCGAGTACATAGTCCCTGCTTTGTCTTTGGGTGTTTTTCTTATGTATCCCTCCCTGTTTTTCTCAGGGGTGTGTGTGCCAGATCCTCCTTTCAACGGCTTTGTTGCTTGGCCTCTCTTGCTGATTGTCCATGAGGCGTAAGATTCAAAATGGGAGGAGGGCAATGTTGAAGGCATTCTAAGAACCTTCACAAAACTATTGGCAAATATGGACTTCAGAGAGTTAGGGCAGTTTACATTTGAAAGAGGGAAAATGAACAAGAGGGGAGATGGAATAGGCCCTTCAGAAGAGAATGAATTTCCTATCAGGTATTTTGAGTCTATTAGGAAAATTGCTAAAGCCCTGAAATTTTTGGGTAAAAAAAAAAAAGGCCATCTTGTCATGGTGGTGTACAGGTTAGCAATGGAGTGAAAGATGTCCTGATACTCAGCATATCATTTTGTTGGAAAGTTTGTACCTAAACTCCTCTCCATGGACGTCCATTCATTCTTGGTTTATTCCAAGAATTAGAGAATAGTTGCGATTATAACCTAAATGTGGTTGAATATAAACTTATTTTGACACACTTCAGATGTTTTTTTTCCATCGCAAATTCTCACTGTTATTTTCTTCTTTCACCATGTACTAGTAACTTTTGGATTCTAAATGGACTCACAGTTTTTTATATTATTTTATTGTGATTTCAGTGAAAGTTTACACAGCAAATTAGGTTTCCATTTAACAATTTCTATACATATTGTTCCATGGCATTGGTTACATTTTTTAGAATGTGTCAGCATTCTCATTATTTCCATTCTGGTTGATCTGCCTCCATTAATCTAGCTTCCCTATCCCCCATCCCCTTATCTTCTCATCTTTCCTGTAGGGTAAATATTGATCCTTCAGTCTCGTATAGATGATTATATAAAGGAGGACCGTACTCAAGGGGGATATTGTTTATTATTTTATGAGCCAATCTGTTATTTGTTTGAAAGGTGACCTATGGGAGTGGCTCCAGTTCCAAGTTTAAAGGGTATGTCAGGGTGAGAGCCTCGGGACTTCCTTTTGTCTGTTTTGGTCCAGGAAGTCTGGACTTTTTTAGGAATCTGAGTTTTGTTCAGCTTTTTTCTCCCATTCTGTCTAGGCCCATCTGTTGTGTCCCTGATCAGAATATTTGGTAATGATATCTGTGCACCATCTAGCTCCTCTGCTCTCAGAATACATGAGGCCGTGGTTTGTGTGGGCTATTAGTCCTGTAGACTAGTTTGTTCTTTGAGTCTTTGGTTTCCCTGTTTCCTTTTCAACCAGGCGAGTAGAGACTGGTAGGTGTATCTTAGATGGCCGCTGGCAAGTTTAAGACTGCAGATACTACTCACCAAACTAGTATGTAGAACATAATGTTTATGAACTTATGTTATGCCAGTTGACCGAGTTGTCCCATGAGACTCTGGTCCTAAGCCTTCAAACCCAGTAAACCAATCCTGAAAGGTGTTTGGTTATGTCTAGAAAGTATTCGTAACTGTGCCCCCATGTGCTTTATTATATATGAGTATATATGCAGCACACACAGACATGTACATACGTATGCCTACAGAGGCACTTGTACCTGAATACCCATATATTCTCAAGTGCCTTCCTGTACACATAGTTGCATTCATATCTACTTATGTAGCCATACACATATTTTTTGATTGTTATTGCAAAATTGTATATGTTACAGCATTTACCAAAATTGTCCCCTATTCTTGTGCCCTTAGTGTTATTGTTCACCTTGGCCAGATTGTGCAGATATCACCCATATTGGGTATTGCCTTTCCCATCACCAAAAATAACAAGCGTCTGCTCTCTAGAAAGTGATTTCTCCTCCCTCCCTCTCCCTTCCCTGGTAACTACCAAAGAAGATAGCTTTCTGTATGAATTAATATAGCTTCTGTTGTCTTTTTATGAAAGTGAGACCATACACTATCTGTCCTTTTGTGATTGCCTTATTTCACTCAGCATAATATTCTCCAGATTCATCCATTTTATAATATGTTTTGAGAACTCATCATTATCATTTTTTAATTGGGCTTTAGGTGAAAGTTTACAGCTCAAGTTAGTTTCTCGTGTAAAAGTGTATACACACATTGTTATGTGATTCTAGTTGCTATCCGTATACTGTGACAGCACACTGCCCCTTTGTGTCCATTCAAGCAGCTTCTCTCCCTTTTTGCTTTCTCATCCCATCTCCAGACAGGAGCTGCCCATTTAATCTCGTGTATCTACTTGAACTAAGAAGCACGATCTTCAAGGGTATCATTTTATGTCTTATAGTCCAGTGTAATATTTGTCTGAAGAGTTGGCTTCAGGAATGGTTTTAGTTTTGGGTTAACAGAGTTTGGGGGCCATGTCTTCTGGGGTTTCTCTAGTCTCAGTCAAACCATTAAGTCTGGTCTTTTTACATCAATTTCAGTTCTGCACCCCACGTTTCTCCTGCTCCATTAGGGACCCTCTGTTGTGTTCCCCATCAGGGCAGTCATTGGTGGTAGCTGGGCACCACCTGGTTCTTCTAGCCTCAGGCTGTTGGGGTCTTCAGTTTATGGAGACTTTTTTGTCTGTTGGGGTAATATTTTCCTTGTATCTTTGGTGTTCTCCATTTGCCTTTGCTCCAGGTGAGTTGGGTCCAATTGATGTACCTTAGATGGCCACTTGTAGGTTTAAGACCCCAGATGCCACTCACCAAAGAGGGATGCAGAACATCTTCTTAATAAACTTTATTATGCCAACTGATCTAGATGTCTCCAAAAACCATGGTCCCCAGACCCCTGCCCCTGCCACTCTGTCCCTCAAAATGTTTGGTAGTGTTCAGGAAACTTCTTAGCTTTTGCTTTAGTCCAGGTGTGCTGACTTTTCCTGTATTGTGTTATCCTTCCCTTCACCAAAGATAAGTCTTGTCTACCATCCAGTCAGTGAGTTCCCCCTCCCTCTCTCCCTACCCTGTAAACATCAAAGAATGTTTTCTTCTGTGTTTAAACCTTTTCTTGAGTTCTCATAAATGTGGTCTCATACAATATTTGTCCTTTTGCGTCTGATTAATTTCATTCAGCATAATGCCTTTCAGATTCATCTATGTTCTGAGATATTTTGAGAATTCATCATTGTTCTTTATCATTGCGTAGTGTTCCATTGTGTGCATATACCATAATCTGTTTATCCATTCATCCATTGATGGGCACCTAAGTTGTTTCCATCTTTTTGCTATTGTGAAGAGTGCTGTAGTGAACGTGGGTGTGCATATAGCTATTCGTGTGATGACTCTTATTTCTCTAGGATACATCTCAAGCGGTGGGATTGCTGGATCCTGTGGTACTTCTATTTATAGCTTTTTAAGGAAGAGCCAAATTGTTTTGCAAAGTGGTTGTTTCCATTTCTACCAGCAGTGTATAAGTGTTTCGGTCTCTCCACAACCTTTCTAACATTTATTACTCTGTGTTTTTGGATTAATGCTAGCCTCCTTAGGGTGCGATGGTATCTCATTGTAGTTTTGATTTTCATTTCTCTAAAGGCTAATAATCCCGAGCATTTCCTTATGTATCTCTAAGCCACGTGAAGGCCTTCTTTGATGAAGTGCCTGTTCATATCCTTTTCCCATTTTCTAATGGGGTTATGTTTCTTTTTGTTGTTGAAGTTTTGCAGTATCTTGTAGATTTTAGCGACTAGATTCTGATTCAGTATGTCGTAGTCAAAATTTTTTTCTCAGTCTGTAGGTTGCCTTTTTACTCTTTCGGTGAAGTCTTTTGATGAGTGTGTTTGATTTTTAGGAGCTCCCAGTAGTTATCTAGTTTCTCTTCTGTTGTTTATGCACTGTTAGTTATGTTTGTATTCTGTTTATGCCATGTATTAGGGCTTCTATCACCATCCCTACTTTTTCTTCCATGATCTTTATTGTTTTTGATTTTATATTTAGGTCTCTGGTCCATTTTGAGTTAGTTTTTGTGCATGGTGTGAGATGTGGGTGATATTTCATTTATTTACAAGTGGAAATCCAGTTATGCCAGCACCATTTGTTAAAGAGATTGCGTTTTCTTCATTTAACGGACTTTGGGCCTTTGTCAAATATCAGGTGCTCATAGGTAGACAAATTTACGTCTGGATTCTCAATTCTGTTGCATTGGTCTGTGTATCTCTTGTTGTACCAGTACCAGACTGTTTTGAGTACCAGGGTGGTCTAGTTGGTTCTAAAATCAGATAGTGTCATGGCCCCTGGGACCCATCCTCAGCCTAGTTGGGGTCCCTTCCCCCATCGGTGACCTGAGGGTTAGAGTCCCTCTGAGTTGTCTGTGGTCACCATGTCGGTAACCGCAGGGTTTGAATTCTTCTGTCTTTGGGAACACTCTTCTCTGTCTGCTCTCTATCCTTTATTTTCCTTCTCTTTCCTCTCCAAGTGGAAAAGGGTGGCTTTTCACCCCAAGGCAACGTGTAACCTCAAGAATTACCAACCTTGGCTGTGGGTGTAGTTTAGGAATTGTGGTAACTTAAAACCTAGTAATGGTAAATACTTAGAGAAAATGGTGAACTAAAGTTGAATAGCTTGTGACTTCCCTTAGGGGTATGTCATAAAGAATTGTGATTTTTTCAAATCTGAGGGAATGAAGAAGAAAAGCTAATTTTCTCACGTAATAGTGCTTGGCCCCATTATTGTTTATGGGACCAAGGAAGGTGGTCATTGAATGGTTCGCTGAACGGCAACACCATTCTTCACCTAGATTTATATTGTACGTGAAATGGTAAGTGGGATGAAAAGCATTATGAGGAGGCCTTCATGTCATTGCAAAATGTTAATGAAACTCAGAAGGCTTGCAAAATCTGTGTACAAAAGGACAAGGAAAAGCCCATCACTCTGCGGCCAGTGCTAGTGGCAGAGGACCGTTTGAACCCCAGCAGTGTGTCTATCTATAGCTCTCCTCCCTCACCTGCACCTGCTGGAGAAGGGCAGCTGGGGCAAGAAGGAGTGGGCTGGTGAGAGGGGGCAGAGAGCATGCTCCAGCTCCCCTTCTTGGGCATTGTTGTTTCCTGGAGCGGGGTGGAGGGTGGGGAGAGATGGAGAATTGAAGAGAAAAGCAAGGCTGTGAAAGTGCCCTGGGAATCTTCCTTAGCCATCACCCCATACAAGGGGGGGCACCCTATCAAGGGGCAAATGTGGCCCAGGGTGCCACAGAGCCAGGACAGAGCCAAGAGGAAGGGCCAGCCTCTGGCTAGTGTCCCTTCCGCCAAACAACTGCAGCAGCAGACAGGGGCCAGGTTCAGGTTTGTGTTCCTTTTAGTATAGCAAACCTGATTAACTAGAAGAATTACATCGTGGGATATCTCAAGAACCCGAAAGAAATGTATGAAGTCTTTACTACCATCTTTAACTCTTTTGATGTCACATGGGCAGACTGTCAGTCCCTCTTCAGCACTCTCCTCTCCCCAGAAGAGAGGTGGGTGATCCTAGACAGGGCTGGAGAGGAAGCCCAGAGATGACATGATGCTCAGCCAACCAGAGATGCAGTTGATGACATCTCCCCCTTAGAGACCCTCCCTGGGATCACAATCACGCAGCAGAGTATGGTATGCTCACCCATTATCGGGACTGTCTCTTAAGTGGGCTTTAAAAATGGAGTATCTAAGCACTTAAATTGGAGTAAGGTAAATGAAATTAAATAGCAGAAAGAAGAGTTTTCTGGTTCCGTGTGCAATGGATAGTGCTCCGGATGTCTGGCTAGATGGAGGCACTCAAAGTTATGGGCTCGAATCTCAGCAGAGTGAAGATAAGGATCCTTTAGCTTTCCTCAAGAAAGATTTATAGAGTCTTTAGGCAATATACTGATCAGGATCCAGGATACCTAGTGGAGATGGCACTCAAGGCCTCTAACAAGAGGGAAGACAAAGGCGGAAAGCGCCAGGTTGCCTTACTAGCAGCAGCAGTACAGGATAGGCTCCCTGAGAGGAGAAGACCTGTGGGCCCTAGTGGGGCCCAACCCCAACCCCTACTGGGAAAGAACCAGTGTACATATTGTAAGAAGGAGGGCCACTGGAAAAGACTATGACCCAAGAAAAAGATTGGGCAATGAGTAACTCAAATGTTAGCCCTCACTCTGGAGGAAGACTCTGACTAGGGTGGACCAGGGGCAGGACCTCCACCTGAGCCTCTGGTTATAATGAATATGGAGGAAGAACCTACTCAATTTTCTAGCCACACCTCTCCCCACTCTGCTCCTGGGAGACACACAGAGACACAGACAGAGACACAGACACACACACAGTGCAGTCAAGGTCTCCAGACACACACACACACACACACACACACACACACACACACACACACAGTGCAGTCAAGGTCTCCAGAAGGGGAGTGGGGATCCACCACTCTCGCATCAAACCAGCAACTGCAAAACAGTAAGAGTTGGCAGGGCAGTGATAATTGGAAGACTCAGGCTTTGGAGGATTTAAAGTGATAGACAATTGTTTCCGTTGATTGTCACCCCCTGGTGGCTGTGGGGCTTGTTTGCCTTATTGGTGGTTTATTTTCTGGCCCTGGCTTTGTATGGCCTGGTGCCTGTTTCCCACTGGACTCAGCAACCAGCTGTCACCTAGCTCTGTTCATGGCTGTGTTTGTGTTTGCCACCCACGTGCCTATGGTTGCAATGGAAATTTTGCCCAGCAAACTGTCCAGGGTCTCCCTGACTCCAGTGCTGAAGTCATGGACAGTTGGTGTGGGACAGCTTGTGTAGAGGCTGGTCTGGCCGGCTGGGTCTGCTGCACAGGGGCACCTGCTGGGGAGGGTGTCCAGGAATTTCCCAAGGGTTTTTTGTTTGCTCTTTGGCTGTTTCTTGCCCAGCCACAGGGGGCCTACAGCCTGGACAGGTTCGACTGCCTCTGAGGCATATTCGCAGTGCTGTAGGAGAGAGAGCCAGGGCCCCCGAGTGCCAAGTGTGCTGACCTGAGCTTTGTGCTCTCCTGGCCCTGAAATTGCAGAGCGGTGCTTGGGTCCAGCAGGCTTGCATAGCCTTCAGTGGCTGTACCATCGCTGGGTCTTTGTCTGCCCCCTGTGGATGTATCTGGGTGCATGGGTCCCGCTCGAGCCCAGCCGGCTGGGCGATTCCTTGCATCGACCCTGTCACTACCACCAGTCAGTGCTCTCTAGGATTTTTCTCCCCCTCAGGCACCAGTGTCCAATTATACCAGGTCTCTAACTGAACCTCAGGTAATAGATGAAAAAGAGCACTAGGTTTAATCCTGACTGGGGCAGGTGTAGTAATAGGGCTCCTGGCTCCTTGATGAGGATTTGCGTATCATGAAGCCACTCTCCATAATCTGACTTTGTCTATAGAAAATACTGTGTAATCCACTGCTCAAGCCATCGAAGATCAACGAATGAGCTTTGACTTTGTGCCTAGGGTGGTCTTAGAGCATCATGTAGTTTGGACTACTTGCTAGCTGAACAAGGAGGTGTTTGTGCAGTAGCCAACACGTCTTGCTGCACTTACATCAACACCTCTGGAGAGGTGGAAATAAATGTGAAGAAAGATTTACAAAGAAAGCTGAGGAGGTAGAATGTGACTATTTAATAACAGCGACAGGAATCAGGGTCTTGGAGGGAAGGTTCTGGCACTTCTGGAATTGTATCCAGTGGCCGGAAGCTTTTAGATGGTCACCACCGAGGACGTTGAGGCTGAGGAGTACTTGGTGCAGGCAGCTTTGGAGGCTCATATGGCTTCTTGGGTGGTGCAAGTGGACCACAGGCGAGCGGGAGAGAGGGACCCCAGCCAGGTGGGGGAGGCTCGAAGGGTGGGGGAGGGGGGTGCCAGCCAGGTGGGGGGGGCCTGAAGGGTGGGGGACGGGGTCGCCAGCCAGGTGGGGGTGGCCAGATGGATGGGGGAGGAGGGCACCAGCCAAGTGGGGGTGGGGGACGCCAGCCAGGTGGGGGAGGCCTGAAGGGAGTGGGAGGGGGATGCCAGCCAGGTGGGGGAGGCCTGGAGGGTGGGAGAGGCCTGGAGGGTGGGGGAGGGGGATGCCAGCCAGGTGGGGGAGGGGCATACCAGATGGATTGGGGAAGAGGTTGCTGGCCTGTTGGAGGTGGTGGAGGCCAGAAGGGTGGAAGAGGTGAGCACTCTGGTGCAGGCTTGATAGCTTTGCATGGTATGCAAGGAGGTGGAGCCTCTGTCCCAGCCTTGGGAGGCCAGCTGGGAGGAGACCTGGAAGGGTCTAGGTGTGGTTCAGGAACAGGGCTGAGAGGAAGAGGGGGAGGTTGTAGTGGAGGACCCAGAATACTGCTGGCAGGAGGAGGGGGAGGCTCTGGCTGAGGTTTGGGAACACAGGTGGAAGGAGGAAGGGGAGGGTCTGGCCTGGTTTTAGGAACAAGAGTGGGAGGAGGAGCGGGAGGGTCTAGCCCAGGTTTGGGAACACTGGTGGGAGGTGGTGGGGGAAGGTCTGGCCTAGGTTTGGGAACATGGGTGGGAGGAGGAGAGGGAGGGTCTGGCCTGGTTTGGGGAATAAGAATGGGAGGAGGAGGGGGAGGGTCTGTCCAGGCTTTGGGAACATGAGTGGGAGGAGGAGGGGGAAGGTCTGGCCTAGGTCTGGGAACATGGGTGGGAGGAGGAGGGGGAAATTCTGGCCTAGGGCTGGGAACATGGGTGGGAGGAGGAGGGGGAGGGTCTGGCCCACTTTTGGGATCATATCTGGGAGGAGGTGGTAGAAGGTATGGTGAACAGTCAGTCCAAGGCTGGGGAATACATCTGGGTGGAGCTGGTGGCCCACTGCCCATGGGTACTGCTGGAGGGCATCTGATGGGGCAGCGTGTGGCCAATCCTCCGGGGCCAGGAAGGGTCCCTGCTGAAGCCCGCAGACCCTGCGGAATAGAAGCAGTTTCATTTTTAAAATACTTCAATAGGACAGAACAAAACACTACGAAGTATAAAAGCTGAAACATAATGATGCATGCAGGGCGTCCGTAGCTAACACCTTCCCCTCCACCAGGTCTCAAAAGAGCATTGGTGCCAGAAAATTCTATTCCTCCTGCTGTTCCGCTACAGTTCAGGGGTGCTAAAGGATCCAACCAAAAAGTGAAAAACAAAAACTAGATTGAGTAAGTCACAGTGCACAAGAAAATTTGAGATCTTACTTAGGAGTAAGGAAGGAAAAGAGGAAGCCAGGCCCCTCCTGGGCCTTTCACTTAGAGTCCATCCAAGCCTTTGGTAAAAAGGAAGGAGAAAAGTGCCCCCACCCTCAATGCTGGAGTGAGGACAGAATTGAGTGTTCAGAGCCCCAGAAATAACTGTCAAGAAGTTGATACAGAAGTGATTACAGCACCCTTTAGAAAGCCCTGTTCTTCCATTCTGTGGTATTTTCATTTGTTCACTCTCTCTGTGCAGAACCATATGCACTCTTCCCTTCACAACACAGAAAGCCTGGTTTCTGGGTCTTTCCACTTGACATTACATTAAGAGCATTTTCTGGGTTCTGAAATGTCTTTGAAACATATGAGTTTCAGGAGCTGCCTCCACTGTGAGGATTTACACTAGTTCCACCATCCCTCTACCATGAGTGATTTAGTTTGTTGCCACATTTGCACTGTAATCCATCCTGTTCCACTGAATGTGCTCTCACCAGGTCTTTGGATACGTGGTGGTTCTTTCATTAGGGGAGATGACTAGACGTGGGACTGTGCTGAATAAAAGGGTGTGAATATTTGGAAGGCTTCGGGTAGACAGTGTTACATTGCATTTCAGGATGGTTGTGAGAATTCACAATTCCACTCTCAGTGTGTGAAAGGGGCCCCAGAAGAGTTAATATTTAATTCTTTGATAGAATTTATCAATTTAAAGTTTTCTCATTGAAGTTATATAGTTGTCTTATTCACTGATTCTTCACTAAAAACGATGAGACTGTTGTACAAAGTTAGCTTTGGTTTCACTCATCAGTTTGTGTTCTTATTAGTAGATTAAAGGCAAATCCAATAATAGGCCAGTGAATATAAAAATTCCTGATTATTCATGATTCAAAGCATATGTATAAACGAGAAAAACCCAGGCCTGGTGGTGTCGTGGTTAAGAGCTAAGGCTGCTAACCCAAAGGTCGGCATTCCAGTCCACCTGCTGCTCCTTGGAAACCCTATTGGCCATTCTACTGTGTCCTGATTATCCATGATTGAAAGATATCCATAAGGTATGTTAAAATACTCACCAAACGGAGACTGAAGAGCAAGAGTATTACTAAAGTACCAATCTGCAGAAGGAGGTACGCCGTTAAAAGTGTTTCGTCCGGCTCAGGAAAACTATTGTCAATGGGCTGAAAGAGCAATATTCAAAGTCACAAGAAGCCTCAGAGGAATGGACAGTATAGCAGTCCCAGGGAATCATGGAGAGAAACCTCACATCAGCCTCTGAGAACCATCCCCCCCACCAGATATCTCCAGTGGATTTCTCTGCTTCCTGGAAGGTTGACAGCTGGCCACCTGGTGTTTCTTCTGAGTCTGGCAGTGTTGTTAGAGGTCCTGAGTGTGCTTTCTCTAAATGGGGCTCAATCTCTGGTTCCCCAGAGGCTCTACCTGCCCTTGTGTCTCATGCTGAATCACACTTTTCTCATGGATACATTGAGGTTTTAGCATCTTAAAGACAAGCACAGGGCAAAAAAACAAAACAAAAAAAAAAAAAAATAGAAGATCACTACGGAGATGTCTTTATTCAGAAATAATGAACTTTTAGGGCTTGAATAAAAGCAAAGTGGTGACCATGAAGATGACACTAACAATGTGAAGTTTCTCTAAGATCCTTGATTTTAATTCTATTCTACCCCTCTGTGAATGAAGACAGACATCCTCTGAGTAAGTTCTGACTGCCCTAATACCTCGTCTGGAGAGATTGCTTTGGATTTAACTGTTTGTTCTTGAAAACTCATTATTTTCATTCTAAACGTTTCCTTCAAGACAGTGTGTTCAACAGAGATATGCATTCGACAGAATATGATTCAGCAATAGAAACGAATGAATTATGGAACCAGGCAAGAATGATTCATCATGAACTTCCAAAATGAAAGTATAAGCCGGGACAAACAACCCTGTAAAGGTGCTGCTTTCTGGGCTTTTGTTTAAAGGGCCATGTCCTAACGGGAAGAACCAGCTCTCTTTCCAAGGTAAAGGATCAAGGTAAAGGATGAACACACTGTGGCATATTCATATACAGAACTTCTACTCAGTAATGAAAACGAAGCAACTATTAGTACACCAAACATCCTGGATAAATCTCAAAATGATTCTGCTGACTTAAAGAATCCTGAATAAAAACAAAAAGTAAATTTTGTATCCTTCAATTACATAAAAGTTCTCTAAAAATGCAGATCACTGGTTGGAAGAGGGGTGGCAGAAACGGAGGGAGAGGACAGAATGAATTAAAAGAATCAGCAGGCGTGTTTGGGGGTGAGGGTTAGGCTCATTATCTTGATTATGGTAGTGCTTTCATGGCCATATACACACGTCCAAATTCGACAAACTAGGTGCTCATTATTATGCATCACTTATACTCTAGGTGTAGGAAAAAAGATTAGATATACAAACTGTTATAGTTTTCTATTTCCTTGACCAAAAGAATATTGTAAGTATTTTAAAAAAGACAACAGGATAAAATTTATGAATTTATAAGCCAATTTAGAATTGAGGAAAAAATACTTACATTACGTGGGAATCCTGGCACTCTACAATGGTTAAGAGTACACCCAACCTGTAGGAAAGCCTGAGAAATAATAGGCATGAAAATTCTGTATTAAAGAGAGTATATTTGAGATAAATATAGATATATATAGTTACGGCCATAACTAGGAGAGATAGGCAGTTGCCATCATAAATTCATATTCCCATAAAAAGTACAGAATACTGTTAACACCAAGTTTCTAAAACCATTGCAGTTTTCTTTCAACATTCATTTTCATTCTGAACCAGGCGATGTCATGTCAGATTTTTGAAGTCCATAAATATTTGCATGAAAGAGGAATCTTGTGTATTATAGATTAAAACTATGAAAATAGCAGCTAGTTAGCAACGCAATTACAGATAGCCACTAACAAGAATTTCCTTTCATATTTCATAGTATTTCACCTAAACCAATGAATAGCAACATGGAAACTAATACATAAAAGGAATATAAAAATTTCTGGAATGTATGGTCACCACAACAAAAGGCAAATCTTGTTTCTTTAAAAACAAGATTGTACAAGTATTTTAGGAGAAAATAACTTTGCAATGGAATTCATACTTATCCACATGGAGGTTCAGTTTCATGCAAATTGAAATCTCTCTGGAAAATAAACTCTGTGCTCTCTTAACACTTTCATCTCAGCCCTCACAGCTGATGTGACTACCCTGTGTGCTTTCAGAAAACACACTGTCTTTGAGTAGCCACTGTCTCAAAGGGAACAGTCATCTCAGCAAATTCATTAAAGAAGCGGATCAGATGCATGAAAAGACCAAGGCCATCCTTTCCTCACTGGTCAAACACCCCAGTTCTGGGCACTCTTGTCCCATCTGGCTATGGCTGAGACGCCGGTGTCAGGAGTGCCCTACTCCCTAAGTCAGCTCAGACAGGGGCCACTAAACACTGTGGTTCTGCTGGTCACCCTTTGTGCTAGACTGAGTCCTTCTCAATCACCCCAGGAAAAGCTGTTGTTTAAACTAGTGTGAAAGAGCCCAATAAAAGGTGAGAAAGTACGGCATGTTCAAGGATTACTCACATTTTCCAATGGAGTAGTTGGTGGCCAGAGCACCAGGAACCAAAACAATACCCTTTGTGCCTTCATGTCCTGTCCCGTTGAGGAGGCTCAGTGGCACAAAGTAGGAGTCGGGTAAGTGTGGGATGGGGACAGGGCCAGTTGTATATGAGAGTGGAACAAGGCGTATGGCCTGGAGAGACAGGGGTGCTTGTTCTCCTGGGAGGGGGGAAGGGGGGGAAGGGAAGGGAAAATGGTAGAGATGGCAGGAGTGGGATGGATGAGCGAGGAGACCACACAGGAGAGAAGTTGGAGGAGGTTTCAAAGTCGGTCAGTAGGTGAGCAGGTCAGCAGGATTCAAGGAGCAGAAGAGTTGGACTCGCAGGATCAGTAGCCTTCTCCTGTCTGGTCGATGCCTTAGTAACCTGCATGGCTTATAAATTCTCCCTCGTCCAATCCCTGCCTTCGCCCCTGACGCATCACAATGGAACCCAAGCCTGACATACCACAGGTAACCCACCATGTACCATCCCAGACCAACTGCCATACCAACTACAGGTCCTCTCTGGGACCATCAAGAAACTTGTGATTTATGGTCCTTCCCAACCCATCTTCCTTGTCCCCCACATTCTGGGTTGTTCCCCTCTTTCCTGAGCTCCCAGAATTTCCCATCCGAAGTCTTGGCTACAAAACTTATAGCGTGAATGAAGCCAGAGCTCTGAGTAGAAACAAACAGAAGCAGAGCATGGGATTTCCACCCCTGCCCTCTCTCTGCAACTGATAGAATAAACAGACAAAAATCAGTAAGGATGTGGAACATTTGAATAGCAAAGTGATATATACATGTGCTCATCTCATTATTTCTAACAGCTGTACTGGAAACGTTATTTTCAAGCACACGTGGTACATTTAAAAAAATCACTCTATTCTGGACTTGAAGCTCGCCTCCATCAATGTCAGAGGAATGAAATCACAGAGAACATGTTCTCTTGTTTTGTGATCATAACATAATCGTGCTGGAAATTATGATAGAGCACTAACTAGAAACTCCCCATGGTGGAACTGGTAATGTGCTGTTTTAAATGAAACACGAATCAAAGGAGAAATCTCAGGGGTAAAGGAATATGTATGAACTCAGCAATACCAAAGCCAGCTATAGAAAGACTTCATGAGCAAATAAAAATGTAGAGCACTATCCCTTAAGAATATGGATGTAAAAATCCTCAGTGTAAATGACAGCACATCCAAGGGATTATACACTGTGAGCAAGAGGGGTTTATCCCAGAAATGCGAGGGTGCTTTAACATAAAAATCAATCAATGTAACAGACTACATTAATAGAAGGAAGGACAAAAGCCCACACATGATCATGCTAATTGATGCAGATAAAGCATTTGAGAATATCCAATACTCTGTCATGAAAACAGCTTTCAGAAAGTTTGAACTAAGAGGGATGTTCCTCAACATGATAAAGGCCAAATAGGAAAAACCCACATTTTTTTTTTTTTTTTTAACGTTATACTTGATGGTGAATGACTGGAAGCTTTTCCCCTAACATCAGGAACGGGACAAAGATCCTTGCTGTGAATACTTCTGTTCAACGTGTAACAGAAGTTCTAGCCAGACTAGGCAAGAAAAGAAATAATTACCCACATTGGATTGGAAGAAGTCAAACTATCCCTAGTTACAGTTGATGTGATCTTGTAAAGATTAAAGCCTAAAGAATTAAGAAAAAACACTGTTAGAGCAAAGAAACAAATTTGACAAGGTTACTGGATACAAGACCAGCACAAAAAATCAGCTGAATGTGTATACAGTAGCATTGAAAAATCAAGAAGTAAACCGAGAAAAACATTCCATTTATAATAGCATCCAAATGAATACAGTACCTAGGAATAAATATAACCAATGAGGTAAGGTTGAAAGATTTGTACCCTGAAAACTAAAAAACATTTCTGCAGGAATTTAAAGAAGATCTAAATAGATGGAAAGGTCCTGTGTTGGTGAATGGAAAGATTTAATATCCTTCAAATGGCAGTATTCCCTAAAGTAATCCACATGTGTAATTCCCTGCCTATCAAAATTCCTACCCTTTTTGTGTAGAAATGGTAAAGTGGGTTCTGATGTTGGTGCAGAATTGCAAGGAAACTCAAGTAGCCAAAATAATCTTGAAAAAGAAGACCACGTGGCAGGACTCTCATTTTCCAATTTCAAAGCTTACTACACAGGTTCAATAATCAAAACAGTGTGGCATTAGCATAGAGATACACGTATAGATCAATAGAATAGAACTGAGCATCCAGAGCTGAACCCTCACCTACGAGGCCAATTGCTTTTCCACAAGGCTGCCAAGTCCATTCAATGAAGAAAGAAGAGTCTTTTCAACAAATGATGCTAGGGGAACTGGATATCACATGCAGAAATTGATGTTGGACTTTTCCTCACCGTGTATACAAACATTAATTCAAAATAATGATTTAAATATAGGTACTTCAACTATAAAAGCCTTCTTAGAAGAAAACACAGGTGTAGTTTTCGTGACCTCGGATTGGCCAATGGTTCCTTAGAAGTGGCACCTAAAGCACAAGCACCTACTAAAGAAGTCGAGAAATTGAATTTCATCAGAAGAAAAAATTCTTGTGCATCAAACAAAGGCCGCTAACCAGAGAGTGGAAAACAAATACAGAAAGAGAGAAAATGTTTGCAAATCATATATTTGATAAAGGTCTAGTATCCAGAAGGTACTGAGAAAAGTAAGGACAAAATCACAAACCACCCAATGCAAAATTGGGCAAAGGAATTGACATTTCTCCAAAGAAGATTACAAATGGCCGACAGGCACATGGAAAGATGCTGAACATTATTAGTCACAAACCCTATTGCACAAAGCCCTCAGTCAGGATCCCATATAGGTCTACAATTACTGGAGCCTGCAGGCTCCCCGACCCTTTAAACCTACAGAGCCCAAATCCCTGTCTCCAACTGGTCAAGAACCTGGGCACTTCTCTGTCTTGAGCATTAGTAACTCCCATTGCCCTGCCCCTCTGTTCTTTCCTCCTTTTTCCAGGCCCCTCAGATAACCTTTGGGCATTTCCTAGACAAACTGGGGCTCCAGGGAAGGTGACTGCTGAGTAGTTGGGCAAGTGTTCGATGCTGCTCGTTACTAACACTCTAACCACATCATAAACACACGCCCAAGACACGCATTCACACTGATGACACAACTTCTGACCACAAGAAAATGAGTACAGCACACACAGATATTGTAAATGATTTTTTATCTTCTAACAACCCATCAGCACTGAGAACTCACACATATTCTGACCACACTCACATCCTGCATTCACACACTGACCACACATTCTCACATTAGTCCACCTTAAAAACACACAGAACTCTGACAAGCACACACTCATTGCATATTGTCCAAATTCCCACATATCCATACACCCAACTGACCATAGCAAACATACATACAAAGAGACCCTGAAATGACCATCTACCCTCTGATCATACCCAAATATGAAAATCATGTACACACCGTAACAACATAACGGACCCCCACCACACTGACCATTCACTCTCTGCACACACACAAACACAGACCATACATGCACCCAGAGTTAACAGGGCATCTGGCTGTGCTTGTGTGGGCTTTGATCATGGGGCATCTCCCACCTTAGCATCAACATGGAAACCCAGAGAGGGGTGGGGACTCCTGTGACACAGGGACAAAGTGCAGGAGATTGTGATGTTGGTCCCTCATGAAGTACATCTGAGCCTTCAGAGCTGGTTGTCACAGTAGCATGTGAAACAGAGATAAGAGAGCCAAGAGGATCAGAAATGGTGTCTAAGAGGTCTCTGATAAAATACCCATTTCCAACTAAAGGATATAGTTATTCCACTCAAGCTATGAAGAGAATTCGTCAAGGAGTTAATTAACGTGTTTTCATTTTAACGTGATGATGGAGAATTCTCCCTGGAGATCAGCCAGTATTGCTGGTGAAATTCCTATTTCAATTTCTATTAAATCTTATTTTTTGTTTAAAATATCACTTAGAACTGAAAATGTCTGTCCTTCGCAGGGGTGCGTGGCCTCTGCTGAACAGCAGGCACAAAGCCACCTTGCCTGCGCTCCAACAGCTGGCAGAGGGCGCCCCGTCTCCTTTTCTGGCCCTTGGTTCTTCAGAGAGCAGAGGCTCTGAGCTGGGTGTCAGCCTGGCTGGTGAGGGTGCCCCTGGGGCGGGAAGAAGAGCTTCGTTTCCACAGGACCCAGCCCCAGGGAGGCGCCCCAGGCTTTGGGACCTGAGAGTCAACAGTGAGTACAAAGCTTCCTTTTGGGGCCCTGAGTGCTGAGGAGAAGGGGCTTTCTTGTGGCTTCTCCAAGCCAGTCATGGTGGGGCCTGAGGTCAAAGGAAAGATGCGCGGCCCTGTGTACAGGCTGTGGTTAACTTTTCAATGGTTGCTTTTACTTTTCGCTATGAGTCGAGATGCACTCGACGGCAATGGTTTGGTTTGGATTTTACTTTAGAAAGAGTCCTGTTGCCTCAGTGTTTAAGCGCTTGGCTGCGGTTGGAACCCACCAGCTGCTCAGCGGGACAAAGATGTGGCAGTCTGTTTCCGTAAAGATGACAGCCGAGGAAACCCTGTAGAAACCCTGGTGGAAGCCCTATGGAAACTCTGGTGGCGTAGTGGTTCAGTGCTAGGGTGGCAGTTGGAATCCACCCGGCGCTCTTTGGAAAGCCTATGAGGCAGTTCTACTCTGTCCTATAGGGCCGCTATGAGTCAGAATCGACTGGACGAACAATGGGTTTGGGTTTTTTTTTTTTTTAATGAGTCGGAATTGACTTGAAGGCAGTGGGTTTGGTTTTTGTTTCAGTTTTTACCTGTAACTTTGAAGTAGCTGGGAAATAGTAAAAAAAATTGAAAAGTAGGTGTATTAAAACTCTGAACATTAATTTTAATTATTTTCTTTATGAATATACTAGAAATTACTATAATTTTACTGTCCTAGTTTTCATGAAGGCATTGCTGTTGTTAGTTGTGGTGGAGTGAACTGGATTCTGACTGAGAGGAACCGATGTGAGCAGAGTAGAACTGCTCCATAGGGCTTTCAAGGCTGTGACCTTTCGCAAGCAAATTGCCAGGTGTGTCTTACAAGGTGATTCTGGATGACTTCCAACCGCCAACCTTTTGGCTTATAGTCCAGTGCTTAACCATCTTTGCAACCCTCACAGAAGCATAAAAACAAGGCAAAACCAAAAACAAACAAACAAACAAAAACGTTGCCATCGTGTCTGACTCATGACGACCGTGTAGGACAGAATAGAACTCCACCATGGAGTTTCCAAGGAGCGGCTGGTAGATTCCAACTGTCAACCTTTTGATTAGCAGCTGTGGCTCTTAACCACTGCACCACCAGGGCTCCCATGGAAGGATAGTCATCAATAACATTTTTTAAATATAATTCTATTTTTTGTCTCATTTTCAATTGAGATAATTGCCGAGTTTGAGGATTTTCATGACTCAGTGATGACCTCGAATAATTTCGAATTTCAGCTTTCTGAAAGGTATTTCACAGGACCCCATCGTGGCCATTAATGTTGAAAAAAAAAAATTACCAAAACTTGCTCCAAGTCAGTATAATATTGTCCTAAGCACAATTCCTGAATCTGATTTAGATGAATAAAGAACGTTGATATCTATTTTAGTACCAGCTATTGATATTTGACACAGCTTAAAACTCTTTAAGATGAAATTTCTGCAGGACTTAAGTTGCTAGAATTTTTAATAGCCAAGCCAATGGCTGTAAGTTGGATGTAGTCATTGAAAATAATTTTTTTTTCTATTAAAAATTCAAGATTTAGACACAGTAAACTTTTTATGTCTTTACTTTAAGGGCAAAGTCAGGGTGTTCATAATGTCCTGTTTAAAATACATCTATTCCTGTAATAATTGATACTTGGATCCAGTGAACCATACATTTCCCATTCCTTCATTTTCTTATATTTGCATTCAGAAGTATATGTCTTGTTAAAGTTTTACCTCCACAAAACATGCTTTCCAAGTTACTTTCTCTCATTTGCTGTAAGCAAGGGGCTAGGCCTTCTAATAGTCATGGAGCTTTATGTGTACTCAGGATTTCTCACTGGACAGCTTTATTGACTTTTTCTCCTTGGTTCAAAATATCATCCCACACTGAGGAGTTACACAAAAAGTTGCAATCTATTTGCACAAATATGCTTTTCATTTCAGCATCGGAGCTTTCTCCATTTGATATTTTATGTATGTTAGTATTGGAATAATATGTCAGTTTGTATGGGCATTGCTCTGATAACTGTACATCTGATCTTCACATCCATTGGGTATCTTTATGTGTTTATAATGTAGTGTTTAGAAAACATATGAGAATATCTTATCAACTCATTTAATTTAAACCAAAGTAGTATATTCTTTGTTCTGTATTTTAAAGGGTGGTTGTTGTTATTTGCCATGGAGTCCATTCCGAGTCACAGCAACCTTATAGGACATCATGGGACACATTTTTGTGGCTATTGTGTCAATCCAACTCATCGAAGGCTTCCCGTGTTTTTGCTGACCCTCTGTTTTACCAAACACGATGTCCTTTGTCTAGTGATTGGTTTTTCCTGATGACATGTCCAAAACACGAGAGGCAAAGTAAACCTTGCCATCCTCACTTCAAGGAGCCTTCTGATTGTATTTCTTCGAAGACTGATTTGTTTGTTCTTCTGGCACTCCACAGTATATTCTATATTCTTTGCCAACACCACAGTTTTTCTCCTGCCTTCCCTTTTAAATGCATCAGCTTTTCTCCTGCCTTCCCTTTTCATTGTTCAGGTTTTGCATGCATGAGGGGATTGAAAAGACCATAGTTTAGGTCAGGAGCATCTCAGTCATCAAAGTGACATTTCCAGTTTTTCAAACTTTTAAGAGGTCTTTTGCAGATTCGCCCAATGCAATGCATGTTTTGATTTCTTGACTGCTGTTTACATGGATGCATTCATCGTCAAAAAGACCATTTCAAGATGTATCCTGAAGTACATTGCTGTCAGTGATAGGATAATACCCATATACCTGAAAGGAAGACCAGTTAGTAAGAATGTTATTCAAATTTACACATGAATCACTAAGGCCAAAGATGAAAAAATTGAAGAGTTTTACCAACCTGTGCAGTCTGAAATTGATCAAACATGCAATCAGGATGCATTGATAATTACTGGTGATTGGAATGCGAAAGTTGGAGACAAAGAAGAATTGGTAGTTGGAAAATATAGCCTTGGTGATAGAAATGATGCTGGAGATCACATGATAGAATTTTGCAAGACCAACGACTTCTTCATTGCAAATACCTTTTTTCAACAACATAAATGGCTACTGTACACGTGGATCTTGCTAGATGGAATACTCAGGAATCGAATCAACTACATCTGTGGAAAGAGACAATGGAAAAGCTCAATACCATCAGCCAAAACAAGGCCAGGGGCTGATTGCGAAACAATCAGTTGCTCATATGCAAGTTCAAGTCGAAACTGAAGAAAATTAAAACAAGTCCACAAGAGCCAAGGCATGACCTTGAGCATATCACATGTGAATTTAGAGTCTATCTCAAGAATAGATTTGACACATTGAATACTAATGACCGAAGATCAGATGAGTTGTGGAAGGACATCATACATGAAGAAAGCAAAAAAATACAAAAACTCATTTCCATTGACTTGATTCTGACTTATAGCAACCCTATAAGACAGAATAAGAACTGCCCCATAGAGTTTGCAAGGAGCACCTGGTGGATTTGAACTGCTGACCTTTTAACCAAAAGCCATAGCACGTAACCATTACGCCACCAGGGGAGGTCATTAAAAAGACAGGAAAGAAAGATAAGACCAAAATGGATGTCAGAAGAGACTCTGAAACTTGCTCTTGAACGTCCAGCAACTAAAATGAAAGGAAGAAACGATGAGGTGAAAGAACTGAATAGAAGATTTCAAAAGGCGTCTCGAGAAGACAAAGTAAAGGGTTGTAATGACATATGCAAAGGCCTGAAGATAGAAAACCAAAAGGGAAGAACACACTTGGCATTTCTCAAGCTGAAGGAACTGAAAAAAAAAAATTCAAGCCTTGAGTTGCAATATTGAAGGATTCTACAGGGAAAATATTAAACGATGCACAAAGCATCAAAAGAAGGAATATGAAGAGTCAGTATACCAAAAAAAATTCGTCAACATTCAACCATTTCAGGAGGTAGCATATGATCAGGAACCGATGGTACTGAAGGAAGAAATCCAAGCTTCACTGAAGGCATTGGCAAAAAACAAGTCTCCAGGAATTGATGGAATACATATTGAGGTGTTTCAAGAAATGGATGCAGTACTGGAAGTGCTCACTCATCAATGCAAGAAATTTGGAATAAAGCTACCTGACCAAGCACCTGGAAGAGATACGTATTTATGTCTATTCCCAAGAAAGGTAATCCAGCCAAATGCACAAATTATTGAACAATATCGTTAATGTCACATGCAAGTAAAATTTGATGAAGATGATTCAAAAGCGGCTGAAACACTATATCGACCAGGAACTACAAGAAATTCAAATGAAATTCAGAAGAGGAAGTGGAACCAGGGATATCATTGCTGATGTCAGATGGATGCTGGCTGAAAGCAGAGAACACAGGAAAGATGTTTCCCTGTGTCTTATTGACTGTGCAAAGGCATTCGACTGTATGAATCATAAGATATTATGGAAAACATTGCAAAGAATGGGAATTCCAGAACACTTAATTGTGCTTGTGAGGAACCTATACATAGATCAAGAGTCAGTCGTTGGAACACAAGGGAATACTGCGTGGTTTAGTCAGGACAGGTGTGCATCAAGGTGGTATTCTTTCGCCATACTTATTCAGCCTGTATGCTGAACAAATAACCTCAGGAGCTGTACTGTATAAAGAAGAATGGGGCATCAGGATTGGAAGAAAACTGCGATATACAGGTGAACGACCTTGTTTGCTGAAGGTGAAGATGACTTGAAGCACTTACTGATGAAGATCAAGGACCACAGCCCTCAGTATAGATTACACCTCAACAAAAAGAAAACAAAATCTTCACAACTGGACCAATAAGCAACATCATGATAAACGGGAAAAGACTGAAGTTGTCAGGGATTTCATTTTACTTGGATCCACAATCAACACCCACGGAAGCAGCAGTCAGGAAATCCAAAGCCGCGTTGCATTGGACAAACCTGCTGCAAAAGACTCCTTTAAAGGGTTGAAAGGCAAAGATGTCATCTTGAAGAGTAAGGTACACCTGACCCAAGCCATGGTGCTTTCAATCACCTCATATGCATGGGAAAGCTGGACAATGAATAACGAAGACAGAATAAGAATTGACACCTTTGAATTGTGGTGTTGGCAAAGAATAGTGAATACACCCTGAACCCCCAAAAGAACAAACAAATCTGTCTTGGTAGAAGAACAACCCGAATGCTCCTTAGAAGCAAGGATGGCGAGACTGTGTCTCACATCTTTTGGACATGTTGTCAGGAGGGATAAGTCCCTGGAGAAGGACATCATGCTTGGTAAAGTAGAGGACCAGTGAAAAAAAGGAAAACCCTCAGCAGGATGGACTGAAATAGTGACTGCAGCAATGGGCTCAAGGATAACAACCATTGCAAGGGTGACCCAAGACTGGGCAGTGTTTCATTATGTTGTACATAGGGTCGATATGAGTCAATGGCACCTAACTACAACAGCTTGCATGGATATTTATTATTGACCGAAGTAGGATGAAATCTTTGACAACTTCAATATATTTGCCATCTAGCATGACGTGGTTTATTGGTCCAGTTGTGAGAATTTTTGTTTTCTTCACAGTTGGGCGAAATCTATAGTGAAAGCTCTAGTGTTTGACTTTGATCAGTAAGTGCTTCAAGTCGTCTTCATTTTCAGCAAGCAAGGTTGTGTCAATTGATTATTGAATTTGTTAATGAGTGTTCCTCCTTTCTTGATGCTGTCTTCTTCACATAGCCCAGCTTCTAGAATTATTTGTTCAACACACAGATTAAATAAATAAGGTGAAAAAATGTAACCCTGCCACACACCTTTTGCAATTTTTTCTGTTTGAACAATTGTCTCTTGTTCCATGTCAAGGTTAGGCAGGGCACAATTAGGTGTTCTGGAGTTCCCTTTATTTATAATGTTCCTCATGTGTGGAATATGCTTTGTTTATTAACTGGGCATTTCCTCTGTTCATTCTCTAGGACAGGCCCCTTGCCTTCCCTTACATTTCTACACACAGGTAGGAGTAGCACACAAAACTAATCATCACAACACCTATGAAAATTAACAACGGTTCCTGTGTCCTACCTTGACCTCTGCATCCACCAGGCTATACAAGACACCCCCTATCTAAGGGTCCCTGACAGGATCCAAGTCCCCACCTTGTGCTCAGAGTTTTTTGCCACAGCCACCCAGGCCTGGCCACTCTCAGAGCCCTGGGCACAGGCCTCTAGAGGGCCCCAGCATGAATTTGGAGCCAGGAAAGCACTCCCTGTTGTGAGAGCTTCAGTGGAGCAGGGCATGCCTGGACCATAGCCCCGTTTGCTGCAGTGGCCTCTGTTGGGAGTGCCAGGGCCCTCTGTGTGTCCTGTGGAGCCAAGGGTCTGTGCATGTGTGTGAGTGTGTGCGTGCAGTTGTGTAATCTGTGTGGCTTTCTCTGAGTTTCTGAGTCAGTGAGTATATTGATTGTGTGTTGTGTTTTCTCATGTGGCTGTTGTGTCTCTATGCTCTTCAGTATGTGTCTGTGTGTCTGTCTCAGTGAAGAGGTGTATGTCATTTGTGGAAATCCATGTATCTCTGTGCCTGTGCCTCTGTGTGTGTGTGTGTGTATCTGGGCATGTGTGTCCTTGCTGGAGTGTCTGTGTGTATCTGTGGTTTGGATCGGTGTTGTTGTGTAAATTTGCTCCTTTGTGTGCTCCTGACTGTGTATCTGTGTGTGTGTGTATCCATCGTGTGTCAGTTTGCCTGGGGGCTGTCTCAGGTGACCCTGAGTGTGTGTCTGTGTGTGCGTGTACTCCCCATAGTGTCTCTGCCTGGATCTGCTGTGTGGGTCCCTGTGAGCCTATACATGAGCCCACATCTGTGTTCCCAGCTGAGACCGGGTGGTCTCTGTTTATGCGTCTGTGTGCTCGTCCCATCTATACATTTCCCACTGAGTGTGTGTATGTGTGTGTGTGTTCCCCAGGAACATGCAGCCACAGAGGGGACTTCTTCGAGGGCCACCCCCATGTAGGTGAGAGGAGACAGTTTGTCCACCCTCCTCCCTCAGGTGGGGCTGGGTCCTTCCGTCACTGATCCATCAGCCTCTGGTGTGCTCCTGGTGGTCCCACCTCAGGCCCCAAGAATGGAGGGAGGGAAGGGTCAGTTCACAGGACACCCAACCAGGGGGCAGCTGCAGTGAGTTATAGTGAGTGGGAAAGGATCAGGGGTGGGGTTGGGGGAGTCTTGGGTTCCTGGGAGGGGTGATTGTGTGGGTGTCCTAGGGAGGCCTGGGGGTCTGTAGGGCTCTGTGTCCCTGGGGTGGTGTGAGTCGCTGGGAGTTGGTGGGAGAGTTGGGGCAGTTCTGGATCCCTGGCAAAGGTTTGGGTAGGAGAGATCTCTAGGGAAATCCGAGGAAGAGGGCTCCTGGGGCCTGGTTAGGGGTGAATGGGCAGCACACCTGGGGAGGACTCGGGGAGTCCTTGGGCTCCTGGATCCCCAGAGAGCCCTCGTCCCTCACTCACCGTGGTGCCTAGGAGGTCGGGCAGTGGTAGCAACAACAGCAGCGTTACTGTCAGGAGCAAAGGCGACAGACGCACTGGATGGTAGCAGGTGGTGGAGTAACTGGGAAATGAGTACAGGCACCAAGCAAGGGCCAACCCTGCAGACACTGCTCCTGGGTGACTTTTGGGCCCACCCTCGTGTGAGGCCCAATAGGAGCCCAGCAGAGCCTGAGCCTAGGGCCACATGGAGTTTCCCTTCGGGCCTCAGTGTCCCTGGCCATGGAAACGGGCACATGGGGCCACCAGATGGTGCTGGATCCAGTAGGGACAACCTTTCTGGCCGGGGTTATCTTGGATTGGGGACTGGGGAGACTCGCAGAGGAAGTTGTGAGAAGTGCTTAGCACAGGCCCAGGCACAGAGCAAGCTCACAAAACAGGACAATTGTAGACGTTGATGGTGGCATTGTATTACTCCTCACCCCAGTCCTAGCACCCTCCTGGCAACCCCAAAGGGACAGAGCCGCAGGAGGAAGGGTCCTGACTGAATTTAACTTCAAAGAGGAAAAATGTAGGAACCTAGGCGCTCCTGATCCCCTTTGAAATCAGCTTTCTCAACAACACCTCCCCCCACCACATAAGGGAAACTGAGGCAGTGAGGGGTATGCCCATGTTCACTCAGGGGGCCCGAGGTGACTGCCGGTTCAATCTGCCCAAACTCCTTTTTCCGAAGTTCACTGAGTTTCATCTTTCCAGTGATGGTTTTGGGCAGCTCTGGGACAAACTCCACCTGGACAAGGAGAAAGCAAACCTGACCTGACTCAGTCCTGCTATCATTTCCTTCCATTTCCGACTCTTTACCTTGTTACCTGCACAGACCTCAGACAGGCTGACACCATGTGGGAGTCTCTGTGGGTTCACCAGGTATCTCAGGTCCTCATCCTGACTCTCTGAAAGTGAATGTAGCGACACGATTTGCTTTGGCCAATGAACTGTGAAGTGTGTTACCTCTAGGCAGAAGAGTTCAGAACCCCTCAGATGGGAGGCTGACCACCCTGTCTTCCCATCAGCATAATACCTGGCAAGTGTCTACAGGGTGGCTGCACTTTATCCAGGTCCCAGGATGATGGGACGTGGAGCAGAGTTCCCAGAAGACCCATGGCAATAAACTTTCATTGGTATCAACCACTAAGATTTTTGGGCTGTTTGTTATTATGTTAGGCTGGATTCTGAGGCGAAGGAAAACCAGAAAAGCATATATGTATATATCAATAAAATGGCTGACGCAGTTGTAGACTGGAAAGTCCCAAGTCCATGGATCAGGTTGGACGCTTCTCCTGATTCACGTAGCTGCAAGGGCTGGTAAACCCAAGTTCGGCAGGTTGGAGAGTACGGCTGTTTTTCACAGGCTGTGAAGATTGATGAATCCCAAGATTGGCAGACAAGACCGCAGGGAAGCTGCTAGCTTAAGTCCCGAGAACCGGAGGTCAGATGAACAGGAGCCAGCTGCAGGATTCAGATCTAGCAAAAGCCACTGAGCCCTGCCAGAATGTCCCCCCACACTCCATGCAGGCAGCATGCCCACAGAAACTCCCTTTCAACTGATTGGCTACTTGTAGCAGATCCCATCTTGTATGGGTACACCTCAGGTGTCCAGGTCATTGGTCATCGAGTGTGTGGTGCAGGGCATCACCTACAATCCTAGAAGGGCAGGACTACGTAGGGGTGATTGGAGCAGGCACAGGTATCTGGTTGCAGTTGGGGGTTATGTGCTGAGCAAGGTTACAGGGATGACAGCTGCCACTGAGCGCCGGGGTGGAAGTCACGTCCCTGTTCACTAGAGCGCATAAGTGGGAGAATTTTGTAGCTGGTCTCCGGGCACCCAGTACTGTTGGCTGTAGAGACTGAGAGGCAACACTTATTCTCAGACCCTTGTTGCGGGTGGCTGGTGGAGTGAGTGGAGCCACCAGTTCTCAGGCCCCTGATGTGGGTAGGTAAGGACCCTGCTTTATGGGCAGGGTGGTGTCAGATGTCACGAATCTGCCACTCCCCCTTAGCTCTTGCAGTTGAAAATAGGCTTCAGGTATATACCCTGTTGTACTGTGGTAATGAGGGGTATGCTGTTGAAATGGCCCCACACAGGTCAACGCAGGAGTGAAGGGCATTCAAAGTCTGTGGATCCTTTGTGGCTGTATCTAGCCAAAGGGACTGTGCCTGCCCTGAGTTTCTGGTTTAGGGGAGCTGGCAGATTATTTTTTCCTGTTTGTTAATTTGTTCTCTCTCCACAGCTGGCAGAATGGCTTGGGATGAGCTACAGGTTGTACTTGTGGCCCAGGGGGCAAGGCAATGGCTGTACCAGAGTGGGGAGGGGGTGAGTAAGTGGGATAGAGGTATTTCCCAAAGGGGAGAAGGGATTTTTTTATCCATTGTGGTAGGTTAGACACTTCCACTTAACGTTCACAGATTCAGCACTGCTTCTCCCTGGTACTGGAGGCTTGAACAGACTCTCCACCGCTCAGTTTCTTCAGGTGTGGAAAATGCATCCCGAGCACTGCTGCTTGCCTTAGGCAGTATGAGCCAGCCGATCTGGGCTCCAGGGTGCTGGCCAGATCAGGTCGGGCAAATCCTTGGTGCTTCTGAACTGTGTCTCCCTCCCTGTAACACTCAGTTCAGATCCTCAACTTTGTATTTGGTGTTCAGGGCTCCTAGATTGTCATATATAATCGATTCAATTGTTTCTTCAGGTCTTTGCTGTAAGTGGGAACATAGGAAGCATCTGACTAGCCCACCGTCTTGGCGCCACCTTCCCTCAATCTCTTTTGTGATATAAAAGTGCAGATGGAGCAAGTAAGGAGGCAAACAGAGATAGATGCCACACCACATGAGATCTCCACAGAACCAAGAAAGAGAAGTTGAAGAGTGATAGGGACCGTCTCCCAGAGCCAACAGAGAGTCTTCCCCTATAGCTGGCACTCTGAATTCAGACTTCTAGCATCTTAAACTGTGAGAAAATGCATTTGTTAAAGCCACCCACTTGAGGTATTTCTGCTGTAATAGCACTTGATAACTAAGACAATAACCTACTATATGCTCTATCCTAAAGTCTGTGTGCACTGGAGAAGAATGTATGTACTACTGATGTTGGGTGGAGTGTTCTATATAGTTCTACTAGGTCTAGTTGGTTTAGAGTGTTGTTCAAAGCCTCTATTTCCCTACTGATGTTCTGTATAGACATTCTGTCCATTTTTGAAACAACTATGACTGTAGAACTATTTCTACGCTCAGTTCTGTCATGTTTACTTCATCTATTTTAGGGCTCTGTTGTTAGGTAATATCTTCTTAATGAATTGACCCTTTTATCAGTATGTAATGTCCTTGTCTGTTGTAACAGATTTTGACCTAAAGTCTATTTCGTCTGATATTAATACAGCCATCCAACTCTTTTGGTTGCTATTTGCATAGAATTTCTTTTTCCCATCCTTTCAGTTTCAACCCATTTGTGTATTGGATCTAAAGTGCATCTCTTGTAGACAGCATATCAACACATGAAAACTTAGGGAAAGAGGTCTTTACCTACTATACAAATGGGAATCACTAGTATGTAGAGGGCAATTTAAGTCATGAAAGTGGTTGTGAATGAGCAGAATGACGTGAGAATACAGTCAAGAACACAACTTTGGGGCATTCTTACTGGGAGATAGGGGCATGTCACTCAACCTTAGTTTCTTCAGAGGTGACTTTTTTGGGCCCTGATGTCCTGTCTGGAGCCGTGTTGGCACAGTGGTGAAGAGATCACCTGCTAACCAAGAGGTTGACAGTTCATATCCACACTCCTTGGAAACACCAGGGGACAGTTCTACTCTGTCCTATGGGGTTGGTGTGAGTCGGAATGGACTCTATGGCGACAGGTTAATGTCCACTCCAGCCCGAAGAGCTTTTGACAATTGTTGCACACACTTATTTCAGACTGTTGCATCTGAAGTCCATGTGGCCAAGGATCAAGTGTATTGTTTGTTATACCAGACAGCAGGTGCTCAATAAAGCTTTGTTGAATAAACAAATATCAGTGTAGACTGGTCGTGTACTTATCTTACATCTAATGAAGTTATGCCAGATAGCAGTTGTAAGATTCTTCTTTAAATGTTATGAATTTTGGTTGATAACTGATTTTCTCTAGTGATCAAGGTATTGGAAGAGGAGACTCTGACAACTCTGTAATGCTCTTCAGAGACTGGAAGAATAAAGGTGGTTGAGGCCGTGGACATTTTGACCTGGGAGTATGTGGAGGAGGCTGCTGATGAGACCCACATGGCCAGTTGTGTGGGGAAGGTGGACAAGAGCTCGGTAGCAAAGTAGAGCACCAGTCATGTGGTAGAGTGTGATGCCAGTCATGTGGGGGAGGGGGGCCCCTTCCCTGTGGGCAAATTAGGGAGTGGGGCTCCAGCTGTGTTTGGGAGGGGAATCAAGGCCCAGGAACACAGTTGTGGGGGTAAAGGGGAAGAGTCTGGCAGAGGTCCAGAAAGACAGCTAGGAGGAGGAGGGGGAGGGTGTGGCCTAGGTCCAGTAACACAGCTGGGAGGAGAAGATGGACTATATGGTTAAGGTCCAGGGACACAGCTGAGAGGAGGTGGGGGAGGTTTTGGCCAAGGTGCAGGAACAGAGCTGGTATGAGGAGGTGGACTTGCTGGCTAAGATCCAGGAATACAGCTGGGTGGAGGCAGGGAAGGTTTGGGTCAAGGTCCAGGAACACAGCTGGGAAGGGGAGGGGGAGAGGCAGGTTTTGTCCAACGTCTAGGAACAAAGCTGGGAGGAGGTGAGGGAGTTTTTGGCCAAGGTCCAGGAACATAGCTAGGAGGAGGTAGGGGAGGATCTGGCCAAGGTCTGGGAACATAGCTGGGAGGAGGAGGGACAGGGTGTGTCCAAGTTCTAGGAACACAGTTGGGAGGAGGAAAGGGAGGGCCTGGCTTTGTTGAGGAAAATATTGGGAGAAGGAGGAGGTGGGTCTGGCGGAAGTCTAGGAACACAGCTGGAAGGAGGAGGTGAAGGGTCTGTCCAAGGTCCAGGAACACAGCTGGTGGGAGGAGGTGGAGGGTCCTTCCAAGTTCTAGGAGCACAGTTGGGAGGAGGAGTAGGGCTTGACCAAGGTCCTAGGGCACAGCTGATAGGAGAAATGGTAAGGGTCTGGCAGAAGTCCAGGCACAGCTGAGAGGAAGAGATGGATGGTCTGGCCTAGGTGCAGGAGCACAGCTGGGAGGAGGTGGAGGGTCTTTCCAAGTTCCAGGAACACAGTTGGGATGAAGAGGTGGAGGTACTGACTGAGGTCCAGGGACACAGCTGGGACAAAGAGCAGGATAGCTATCCAAGTTCCAGGAACACAGCTCAGAGGAGGAGGGAGAGGGTCTGTCCAAGGTCCAGGAACTCAGGTGGGAGGAACAGATGGAGGGTATGGCCAAGATCCAGGACCACAGCTGGGAGGAGTGGAAGGAGAGTCTAGCCTAGGTCCAGGAACACAGTGGGGAAGAGGAGGGGGAAGGTCTGAACAAGGTCCTCAGCACATCTGGGAGGAGGAAGTCCAGAGTCTGGCAGAGGTCCAGGAACACAGCTGGGAGGAGTTGGTGGAGGGTCTGACTGAGGTCAAGGAACACTCCTGGGAGGACGTGGTGGAGTGTATGGTGAAGGATCCAACCAAGGCCTGGGAAGACATCCTGGTAGAGTACATGGCTCACTCCCCATGTGTGCTGATGGAGGGAGTTTATTGGGCAGTGTGTGGCCAATCGTCCTGGGCAAAGAAGGTCTCTCCTCAGCCCTCTGATTCTGTTGAAGAAACAGTTAAATTTTTTAAAAATGTTCCTGTAGAACAGACCAAAGCACTTCAAAATATAAAAGCTGTAACAAAAAGATACGGGTGTCATCACCTGGCACCTTCCCCTCCACCAGCTCTCTGAAGATCAGCATCAGGAGGCAGAGCAAAGATGGCAGAATAGACAGACGCTTCTGGTGGGCCCTCTTTACAACAAAGACCCGAAAAAACAAGTGAAATGAGTATATTTATGACAAGCTAGGTGCCCTGAGCATCAAAGGCAAGCTTAGAAAACAAACTGAGGGGCCGGGGGAGGAAGAAAACAAACTGAGGGGCAGGGGGAGGAAGAGACGGTTCAGAAGCAGAGAGGACTTACCAGACCTGCATCGTGGAGTGCCCTCAGGCACCATTCCTGGGAGCGGTGGTGGCAGGCTGGCAGTAGTGTTTGGCCACAGTTTCCTCAGGGAGAAGCAGCCAGCCACACAGCCTAGTCACACCTCCGGAACCAGAGAAGAATGGCGCTCTTGGCAAAAGCTAAGTACTTGTATAGATTTCACCACACCCCCACCCCTGCCTACTCCCACGCCGGCTTCAGTGGCTGACTTCTTTGGGCCGAGATAGGCCCTGTTGAGTGCCTAGAGCCATCCTCCCAGCCTTGGAAATGGAATAAACTTGGCATTGGGGGAAAAGATAATTTGCCAGCTCCACTAACTGGGGGAGCTCAAGACAGATGCATCTCCCATCCAGGCATAAATGGTTCATGGACTTTGAGTACCTTTCCCCTCTGCATGGACCTGTGTGGGCCTATTTTAGGAAAATAGGCCCCTGTCGGCAGACTCAAACCGTTTCAGCTGTGCAGTGGAGAGGTGGGTGTTTGATGTTTGACATCGCTTTACCTATTAAACAGGGTCCTCCCCAACCCACATGATGGGCGTAAGGCCTGGTGGCTCCACTCAGGTCACCCAGCCACCCACAACAGGGGTCCAAGGATAACTGGTACCTCCCAGTCCTTACAACCAAAAACATTGGGTGCCCATGGTCTGTCTGCAGAACCCACCTATCTGTATGCTCTAGGAAACAGGGACATGCTTTCCTCAGAGACACATGGGGGACGATTCTCAGCCCCCTGCCTTGTTCAGAGTGTGACCCCCTGCCCCAACCAGATACCATTACCTACAGCAATCACCCCTCCCCCTCTAAGACTATAGGACAGAGCCTGTACCACACAACTGATGATCAGCTACCTGGACACCTGAGCTGAATTCATACAAGAAAAGTGAATGGACTCCTAGACTGATATACCTGATAACAGCTCTAGCCATCTGGGGAAAGGATGTCAGAGCTCCAAAGGCAAAAATCATCAAATTAGCTCACTCAAGCAACCCATTTGGGCATATCAAAACAAAACAAAGTCCATCTTGTGCGAAGAGCTGAAGCAGGCACTCTTGGCACAGCGCAGCCCACTGCAATCCGTGGAGGAACGTGCCGCCCAGCCACCATCATGCCTGGGCACTTACAGGAAGGCTTCGGCTGCGTGGTTACCAACCGATTCGACCAGTTATTTGACGACAAATCGGATCCCGTCGAGGTGTTGAAGGTAGTGGAGAACAAGAAAAAAGAAGCCAGCGGGGGCAGCGTTGGGGGCCCTGGGGCCAAGAGCGCAGCTCAGGCCGCAGCCCAGACCAACTCCTATGAGGCAGGCAAACAGCTGCATAAAGAGTCCCAGAAAGACCGCAAGAACCCACTGCCTCCCAGTGCTGGCATGGTTGACAAGAAAGAGTAGACGCAGTCACCCGTGGCACTTAAAAAAGAAGGAATTAGACGTGTTGGAAGAAGACCTGATCAGCAACTTCAGGGTGAAAGGAAAATAATTGATAGAAGACCAGAAAGCTGACTACCTCGGGAAAGACGATTTGAAAAACCACTTGAAGAAAAGGGTGAAGGAGGAGAATTTTCAGTTGATAGACCAATCATTGACTGGCGTATTCGGGGCCGTGGTGCTCCTGGAAGAGGTCGAGGAGGCCGTGGACGTGGAATGGGCCAAGGAGATGGATTTGATTCTCATGGCAAATGTGAATTTGATAGGCATAGTGGAAGTGATAGATCTGGCCTGAAACACGAAGACAAACGGGGAGGTAGCAAATCTCACAACTGCGGGACTGTCAAAGATGAATTAACTGACTTGGATCAATTGAATGTGACTGAGGAATCACCTGAAGGTGAAGAACATCCAGTGGCAGACACTGAGAATAAGAAGAACGAAGTTGAAGAGGTGAAGGAAGAGGGTCCAAAAGAGATGACATTGGATGAGTGGAAGGCTATTCAAGATAAGGACCGGGCAAAAGGAGAATTTAATATCTGAAAACCAAATGAAGGTGCTGATGGGCAGTGGAAGAAGGGATTTGTTCTTCACAAGTCAAAGAGCGAAGAAGCTCATGCTGAAGATTCGGTCATGGATCATCATTTCCGCAAGCCAGCAAATGATATAATGTCCCAGCTGGAGATCAACCTTGGAGACCTTGGCTGTCCAGGACGTGGTGGCAGGAAGAGGTGGACGTGGTGGCAGGAAGAGGTGGACGTGGGCATGGTGAACGTCCCAATCGTGGCAGCAGGACTGACAAGTCAAGTGCTTCTGCCCCTGATGTAGATGACCCAGAGGCATTCCCAGCTCTGGCCTAACTGGATGCTATAAGACAACCCTGGTTCCTTCGTAGACCCTCCTCTCTGAGGCTTTGCATGCTTAAGGATCCCAAACAACTAAGAAATTAAAAAAAAAAAAAAGACTCATTCATACCATTCACACCTAAAGACTGAATTTTATCTGTTTTGAAAATGAACTTCTCTTGCTACACAGAAGTAACAAATATGGTAGTCAGTTTTGTATTTAGAAATGTATTGGTAACAGGGATGTTTTCATAATTTTTAGAGATTATGCATTCTTCATGAATTCTTTTGTATTGCCGCTTGCAAATAAGCATTTCCAAACTTGAAATATAGGTGTGAACAGTGTGTACCAGTTTAAAGCTTTCACTTCATTTGTTTTTTTTAATTAAGGATTTAGATGTTCCCTCAATTCCAAAGTGATTTTAAATATGGACATAATATTGGTTTTAATACCTGCTTTGCATTTTCACACATGGTCAGCTGAGACATGTAAACTTGATTAGTCAAATTTTATGCTGTGTGGAATACTAACTCCTTTATGTATTTTAACTCAGTTTTAATATTTTCATTTTTTGGGAAAAATCTTTTTTCTATTCTCATGATAGCTGTTATATATGCTAAATCTTTATATAGAAAAATATCAGTACTTGGACAAATTCAGAGCACACTGGTTTATTAACGCTTGCTCCTGCAGTGATGCATGGTTCATTAGGTTCAAATTATACTTGATTCAAGATTTTAACTATATGACTTTTCCATTTTAAAAAGCCAATTAGATACTTTATAGGTGAAAGTTGTTTAAGCTTATTGTTGATAGACAAATCCTGTCGAGTGAAGTAGTTACATGGGTATGGATTTTTTCCCCCTCCAACAGAGTAGTGGAATAGTTTGATTTGGCTAATGCATAATATTTAACCTATGTAAAATAAGTGTCTGGCCCTTCAGTATGATTCGTATATTTGAAAGGTCCCCAAATCAAAATTGTACTTCTTTAAACAACTCTTTAACCCTTCCTTGTTCTGAAGAAACCAAAGGGCACTGGCTAGTATGGTGAGAGGGGGAGTATTTTAATTTTTGGAATTTGGAAAGCAGGCAGCTTTACATTATAAGGTTGGAACAGCAGCACTATCTATGAAATACAAACAAAAATCTTAAAAAAAAGCAAGAAGCTACAACACAGTAAGGAAACATAAAATAAGCTAATACAATAACTTATACATGGCTCAGAGGCAACAGTCTATCAAGTCACGTAAAGAAACAGACCATGATCGCCTTAACAAGCTCTCAAAACAAAGAGTCAAGGGTTCTTCTAGGTGAAAGTGCATTCCTGGAATTATCAGAGGCAGAATACAAAAGATTAATATACAGAACCCTTCAAGACATCAGGAAGGAAATGAGGTAATATGCAGAACAAGCCAAGGAACCCACAGATAAAGCAATTGAAGAAATTAAAAAGATTATTCAGAAACATAATGAAAAATTTAATAAGCCGGAAAAATCCACAGGCAGACAGCAATCAGAAATCTGGAAGCTTAACAATAAAACTACAGAAGTAAATGCAATAGAAAGTCAGAGAAGCAGAACTGAATAACTGGAAGGCAGAATTCCTGAACTTGAAGATAAAGCACTTGGCACTAATATATTTGAAGAAAAATCAGATAAAATAATTTAAAAAAATGAAGAAAACTTAAGAATCATGTGGGACTCTATCAAGAGAAATAACCTCTGAGTGATTGGAGTGCCAGACCAGGGAGGGATAACAGAAAATACAGAGAGAATTGTTGAAGATTTGTTGGCAGAAAACTTCCCTGATATCGTGAAAGATGAAAAGATATCTATCAAAGATGCTGGTCGAACTCCACATAAGGTAGATGTTAAAAGAAAGTCACCAAGACATATCATAATCAAATTAGCCAAAACCAAAGATAAAGAGAGATTTATAATAGCAGCTATGGATAAATGAAAAGTCACCTACAAAGGAGAGCCAAAAAGAATAAACTCAGACTACTCAGCAAAACATGCAGGTAAGAAGGCAATGGGAATCCTCATGAGAGCATTAAAACAACAACAACAAAAACGTTGCTGTTGCATCCAACCTACAGCAACCCTATAGGACAGAGTAGAACTGCCCCCTGGGCTTTCCAAGGAGTGACTGGTGGGTTGGAACTGCCAACCTTTTGGTTAGCAGCCTAGTTCTTAACCACTGTGCCACCAGGGCTGCCACGGAAGCATAGTCATCAATAATATTTTAAAACTGTAATTCTTAGTTTGTCTCATTTTCAATGGAGATAATTGTTGTGTTTGTCGATTTTGATGACCTCAAAGAATTTTAAATTTCAGCTTTCTGAACCATCTTTCATAGGATCCATTGGGATCATTAATGTTTAAAAAAAATTACCAACGTTCGTTCCAAGTTGGGATAATATTCAACAAAGCACAATTCATGAGTCAGATGTTGATGAACAAAGAACATTAATATATTTTTTAGTACCAACTTATTGATATTTTACACAGCTTAAAACTCTATAAGATGAATCTTCTACAAGATATAATTTGCTAGAACATTTAAGAGCCAATCAAATGACTGCAATTTGGGTGTTTTCATTGAAAATACATTTTTTCTATTAAAAAGTCAAGATTTGAAAACTGAATTTTTTTATATCTTCACTTCAAAGGTGAAATGAGAATGTCCATAATGTCCTGTTTAAAATATATCTATTCTCATAATAATTGATAGTTGGATCCAGTGAGTCATACATGTCCCATTCCTTTACTTTTCTTTATTTTCAAATTCAGAAATGTACTCATATGTCTTGTTAAAGTTTTACATTCACCGAACATGCTTTCAAAGTTACTTTTTCTCATTCACTGTAAGCAAGGGGCTAGGCCTTCTCATAGGCCTGGAGCTTGATATACCCTCTGGATTTCTTATTGGACGCCTTTATTGACTCTTTCCACTTGGTTTAAAATATCATCCCACATTCAGGAGTTGCATAAAAGGTTGTAATCTATTTGCACAAATATGCTTTTCATTTTGAGCAGAGGCACTTTCTCCCTTTGGTATTTTATGTGTATTTTATTGGGATAATATGTGAATTTGTATGGGCATTGCCCTGATCGCCATACATCTGAGCTTGACATCCATTGAATATCCTTATATGTTTATAATGCAGTTTTTAGAATAAACATGAGAATATCCTATCTGCTCATTTAATTAAAAAGAAGGTGATGTATCATTTGTTGTATATTTTAAGGAAAGCCTGGTGGCTTAGTAGTTAAGAGCTGCAGCTGCTAACCAAAGTGTCAGCAGTTCAAATCCACCAGGCACTCCTTGGAAACCCTGTGGGGCAGTTCTGCTCTGTGCTGTATTTTAAAAGGTTGTTGTTTGTGTTTTTTTGTTGTTATTTGCCATGGAGTCCATTCCGACTCACGGCAACTTTATACGACATAATGAAGTCCATCGTTGTGGCTGTTGTGTCAGTCCATCTCCTTGGGGGTTTCCCTTGTTTTTGTGGCCTCTTTATGTTACCAAACACGATGTCCTTCTCTAGCGATGGGTCTTTCCTGATTAAAAAAAAAAGATGACACGTCCAAAATAAGCAAAACAAAGTAGATCTTGACATCTTCATTTCTAAGGAGCCTCCTGCTTGTATTTCTTCTGAGACTGACTTGTTTGTTCCTCTGGCACTCCACAGTATATTCAATATTTTTTGCCAACACCACAATTTAAGTGCATCAGTTCTTCTTCTGACTTCCTTTTTCATTGTCCAAGTTTCCCATGTATATGAGGTGATTGAAAAGACCATGGCTTAGGCCAGGGGCATCTTAGTCATCAAAGTAACTTTTCAGTTTTCAAAACTTTAAAGAGGTCGTGTGCAGCAGATTTGCCCAATGCAATACATTTTTTGATTTCTTGACTGCTGCTTGCATGGATATTGATTGTTGATCCAAGTAGGGTGAAATCCTTGACAACTTCAGTTTCTTTGCCATTTATCATGACATTGTTTATTGGTCCAGGTGTGAGTATTTTTCTCTTCTTCACATTCAGGCATAATCTATACGGAAGGCTCTGTCTTTAACTTCATTGGCAAGTGCTTCAAGTCGTCTTCATTTTCTGCAAGCAAGGTTGTGTCAGTTGTTTGTTAATGAGTATTCCTCCCATCCTGATGCTGTCTTCTGCATATAGTCCAGCTTCTAAGATTATTTGTTTAGTGTGCAGATTGTATAAGTAAGGTAAAAGGATACAACCCTGCCGCACACCTTTTGCAGTTTATTCTGTTGGAACAGTCGCCTCTTGATCTGTGTGGAGGGTAGGCATGAGTGCAATGTAGTGTTCCGAAGGTCCCATTATTTGTAATGTTACTCCTGTCTGGGATATACTTTCTTTATTAACTAGGCATTTCCTCTGTTGATCCTCTAGGACAGTCCCCTTGCCTTTCCTTACATTTACACACAGAGGTAGGATTGACACACAAAATTAATCATCACAACACCTATGAAAATGAACAATAGTTCCTGTGGCCTCCCTTGACCCATTCATCCACCAGGCTTCATAGGACCCCCCCACCCCCACTTTAAGGGCCCCTAACAGGGTTCGAGCCCCAACCTCGGGCCCAGAGGCTCTTCTCAAATCTACCCTGCCCTGGCCACTCTCAGCGCCTTGGGCAGAGCATGAATTTGGACCGAGGAAAGGACTCCCTGTTGTGACAGCTTCAGTGGAGCAGGGCATGTCTGAGCTTTAGCCATATTTGCCTGCAGTGGCCTCTGTTGGGAGTGCCGGCTCTGTCTGTCCTGTGGCACCAAAGGACTGTGCGTGTGTGTGTCTGTGTGCAGTTGTGTAATCTGTGTGGCTGTGTCTGTCTGAGTTTCTGAGTCTATGAGTATATTGATTGTGTGTTTTGTTTTCCCCTGTGTGGCTGTTGTGTGTATCTCTGTGCCCTTCTCTGTATATGTGTGTGTGTGTGTTTGTGCATCTGTCAGTGAAAGGGTGTGTGTCAGTTGTGGAAATCCATGTAATCCATGTGCCTCTGTGCCTGTGGTGTGTGTGGGAATGTGTGTCCTTGTTGGAGTATCTGTATTCTGGATCCATGTGCGTGTGAATTTGCACCTTTGGGTGTTCCTGAGTGTGGATCTGTGTGTGCGTGTGCCCATCATGTGGCAGTTTGTCCTGGGTGGACGTCTAGTGTGGCCCTGAGTGTGTGTGTGTGTGAGCCTCTCCATGAGCCCGCACCCTTTGCCCAGGTGTGTCTGGGTGGTCCTTGTCTGCACGTCTCCATGCTCGTTGTGTGTACACTTCTCACCGAGTGTGTTTGTGTGTGTGTACCCCAGGAACACACAGACATAGCGGGGACTTCCTCGAGAGCCACTCCAGAGGTGGGTGAGACTAGACAGTATGTCCATCGTCCTCCCCCAGGTGGGGCTGGACCCTTCTGGCCCTGCTCCTCTCAGCCTCTGCTGTCCTCCTGGTGGTCCCACTTCAGCCTCAAGGATGGAGGCAGTGAAGGGTCAGTTCACTTGGCCCCCAGCCAGGGGGCAAGTGCAGAGGGTTAGAGTGAGTGGGAGGGCTAGAGAGGGTCCTGGGTTCCAGGGGAGGGTCTGGGGGAGTCCTGGGTCCCTGGGAGGGGTGATTGAGTGGTTGTCCCTTGGGAGGGCTGGGTTCTGAGGGCTCTGTGTCCTTGGGGTGGGGCAAGTAGCTGGAGTTTGTTGGGAGTTTTGGGGGAGTCCTGGATTCCTGGGCATAGGTTGAGTTGGGGAATTCTGTAGGGAAATTCAAGGGGGAAGGCTTCTGGGGCCCTGGTTAGGGGTGAGTGGGCAGCACACCTGGGGAGGACTTGGGTCCCCAGAGAGCCCTGATCCCTCAGTCATCATGGTGGCCAGGAGCTGTGGTGGTAGCATCAACAGCAGCGTTACTGTCAGGCACAAAGTGACAGACCCACTGGATGGTGGCAGGTGCTGGACTGTCTATCCAGCAAGTGCAGCCACCAAGGGAGGGCCGAGCCTCCAGAAGCCCTTCCCGGGCCACTCCTGGGTTCACCCTCCTGTGGAGCCAAGAGGAGCCCAAAGGGCTAAAGCCTAGGGCCACCTGGAATTTCCCTCCCAATCTCAGTGTGCCTGACCATGGGAATGGGCACAGTGGGCCACCTGATGGTGCTGAATCGAGGAGGGAGAACCTATCTGGCCGGGGTTATCTCAGATTGGGGGCTGGGGAGGATGGCAGAAGAAGTTGTGAGAAGACTTAGCACAGGCCCAGGCATGGAACAAGCTCGCAAAACAAAGGCACTGTAGACGGTGATGGTGGCATTTTATTACCCCTTATCGCCAGTCCCAGCACTCACTTGGCCAATCCCAAAGGGATAGAGCAGGGAAGGAGGGGCAGTGAGTGAATTTAACTTCAAAGAAGAAAAATGTAGGAATCTAGGCACTCCTGATCCCCTTCGAAATCAACTCTCTTAACACAACTCCCCCCACCATGTTGGGGAAACTGAGGCTGCTGGGGGTGTGTCCAAGTTCACTCAATGGGCCTGAGTTAACTTGTTGATTATATCCATCCAAACTCATTTTTCCGAGGTTCACTCTGTTTCTTCTTGCCAGCAATGGTTTTGGGCAGCTCTGAGATAAACTCCACCTGGATAAGGAAGAACCATATCCAACCTGACTCAGTCCTGCTATCATTTCCTTCCATTTCCCACTCCCTTCCTTGCCACCTGCACAGACCCCAGACAGGGTAACACCATGTAGGGGTCTCCATGGGGCTCACCAGGTATCTCAGGTCCTCCTCCTGACTTCTGGAGGGTGGATGTAGCCACAAGACATGCTTTGGCCAGTGAACTGTGAAGTGTGTCACCTCTAGGCAGAACAGTTCAGAACCCTTCAGATGGGAAGCTGACCACCCTGTCTTCCCATCAGAATAGTACATGACAGGTGTGTACATGGTATTCGTGCTTTATCCAGGTCCCAGGGTGACGGAACATGGAGCAGAGTTCCCAGGAGACCCATGGTAAAAAACTTTCTTCGCTATCAGCCACTAAGACTCTAGAGCTGTTTTTTATTGTCTTAGGCTGGGTTCTCTAGAGAGGAAAAACCCGTATACCTTATATACGTATATGTATAAAGAAAAATATATATATAAACCAAACCAAAACCAAAACCAGTGCCTTTGAGTTGAGTCCTATTCATAGCGACCCTATAGGACAGAGTAGAACTGCCGCATAGAGTTTCCAAGGAACGCCTGGTGGATTCAAACTGCCGACCCTTTGGTTAGCAGCTGTAGCACTTAACCACTATGCCACGAGGCTTTCCATATATATGTATATGATCCATTGCCGTATATATGTATGTATATATATGTATATATATATATATACATGCATATATATACACACACGTATATATATAGAGAGAGAGATTTATATCAAGGAAATGGCTCACGCCATTGTAGAGGCAGGAATGTCCCAAGTCCGTGAGTCAGAATGGAGGCTTCTCCTGATTGACGCAACTGAAGGGGCAGGCAAATTCAAGATCATCAGGTTGGAGAGCAGGGCTGTTGTTCACAAACTGTGAAGATCGATGAATCCCAAGATCGGCAGGCAAGACCTCAGATAAACAGCTAGCTCAGGCCCCGAGAACTGGAGGTCAGATGAACAGGAGCCAGCTGCAGGATCCAGAACTGGCAAAAGGCCCTGAGCCATGTCAGAATGTCCCCCCACACTCGATGGAGACCACACACCCAAGGAAACTTCCTTTGAACTGACTGGCTACTCACAGCAGATCCCATCGTGGGGGTGATCACGCATCAGATCTCAACAGGGAAGTGATCACAACATCATGTGACTGCCAAAACACTGAGAATCATGCCCCAGCCAAGCTGACACACAATCTTAACCATCACAGTTACCCATAGTATAACGTAGCCCACCTAATGCTATGCATCATTTTCTCTATTCTCTGTGAGGCAGCATTGTTGTTGCTGTGAGCTGCCACTGAGTCAGTTGTGATGCATGACGACCCCAAGGACAATAGAATGAAGTGTTGCCTGGTCCTATGCCATCTCCATGATCATTGTTATGCTCAAGCCCATCGTTTTGGCCATGATGTATTTGAGCACATTCCAACTGAGAAGGCTCATCTTCCAACTCTATACCAGAAAATACCCTGTTGTGATCCATAGGATTTCCATTAGCTAAGTTTTGAAAGTAGATTGCCAGGCCTTTGTTCCTGTTTTGTCTTAGTCTGGAAACTCCACTGAAACCTGTCCACCATGGGTGGTCCTGCTGATGTTTGTAACACCTATCTGCCTCTTGGTCTTACTGGTGTTGCATGATGTGAAAGCTATGAGGCAACATAGCCTAAAATGAAAAGCATTGCTTTGCCTATGAAACAGGATCCTCACCTACCCACATCATGGTCCTAAGGACTGGTAGCTCCACTCAGGTCACCCAGCCACCCGCGAAAGAGGTCCAAAGATAACTGGTACCTCCCAGTCCTTACAACCAAAAACTTTGGGTGCCCATGGTCTGTCTGCAGAACCCACCTATCTGTATGCTCTAGGGAACAGGGACATGCTTTTCTCAGAGACACATGGGGGATGATTCTTAGCCCCCTGCCTTGTTCAGAGTGTGACCCCCTGCCGCAACCAGATACCATTACCTACACCAATCACCCCTGCCCCTCTAAGACTGTAGGACCCGGAAATGGTGCCTGAGGGCTCCCCGCGATGGAGGTCCAGTGACTCTTCTCCACTTCTGAATGGCCTGTTCCTCCCCCGCCCCTCAGTTCATTGTCTAAGCTTGCCTTTGATGCTCAGGCCTCCCAGCTTGTCACAAATATACTGATTTCACTTGTTTTTCCGGATCTTTGTTGTAAAGAGGGCTAGATGGAAGCGTCTGTCTAATCTGCCCTCTTGGCTCCGCCTCCCTTAGTAACATTCTTCAAGTCAAAAGGCTGCACCTTGAGAATCAGCTCCAAGCGGCCCCCCAGGCTCTCGCAGATTCTGACCTCAGAACTTCCCTCCTCTGGAGGGGTGCACAATCACTAGCCCACCGTTGTACCTGGAGCCCATTCTGGAGCGAAAGTTCCATCTACCAGTACATGCAACCCAGGATGACTCAACAGACTCCCAAACTTGGACAGGGGAGGGGAATTCCAAGAATGGGCAGGCTAAAGGGACTGAGGTATAATTCCCGGAACTAGTCTCCCCCTTAAAGACCCCCAAGTTACCAGCTTGGGGAGCTCATGGTCTAGACCCTGCGTTGCTCCTTATCTGCGCCGATAATAAACTTGCCACTTTCTGTTTCCCTTAAAACTGTTGTCCCTCTTACTTCAATTGGGAACCTTGGGGCCTATGGTTAAGTGCTAGGGCTGCTAACCAAAAGTTGGCAGTGTGAATTCACCAGGCCCTCCTTGGAAACTCTCTGGAGCCTTTCTACTCTGTCCTGTAGGGTTGCTATGAGTAGGAATTGACTTGATGGCAACCAGTTTGGCTTTTTTTTTGTTTTAATGGTAGATTCTAAGAACCTACGAGGCCTTGGGTTACAGAGGCAGCTGCTGAGGCCCATATGGCAGATTGGGCAGGGAAGGTGGAGGACACCAAGGGATGGAGGGGGATGCCAGCCAGGTGGGTTACTGGGCCCCCAGGTGGGTGGGGGAGTGGGATACCACTGGGGTGGAGGAGGGGGACCCAACTCATGAGGGGGAGGTTGACCCCACCCACCAGGGGGAGGGGGGCCCCAGCCATGTGGGGGAGAGGGACAGCAGCCAGGTTGACAAGGGTCGCAGCATCCGAGTAGGGGGGACGGACGGCTGCTGGATGGAGTGGGTGGACGGCACACTGGGGGGTTGGGTGGAGGGCCGCCTCCTGTCGTAGGCGGAAGCCAGCTACATGGAGGCAGGTGAAGCGAGCTGGGTTGGGGAGAGGGATCCCAGAAGGGTAAGGGAGGGGGACGCCAGCCAGGTGGGGGAGGAGGGTGCCAGCCTGGTAGAGGAGGTGGAGGCCAGAAGGGAGGGGGAAGTGAGCACCCTGGTGGAGGCTTGGGAGGACAGCAGGGTGTACAAGGAGGTAGAGACTCTGGCCAAGCCTTCGGAGGCCAGCAGGGAGAAGGAGGGGAAGGGTCTAGGCGAGGTCCAGGAACAGAGTTAGAAGGAGGAGGGGGAGGGTGTAATGGAGGATCCAGAATACTGCTGGGAGGAGGAAGGGGAGGCTCTGGCCCAGGTTTGGGAACACGGGAGGGAGGGGGAGTGGGAGGGTCTGGCCGGAATTTGGGAACACCAGTGGAAGAGGTTGGGGAGGCTCTGGCCCAGGTTTGGGAGCACATGTGGGACAAGGAGGAGGGGGAGGGTCTGGCAGATGTTTGGGAACACGGGTGGAAGGAAGAGGGGGAGGGTCTGGCCTAGGTTTGGAAACACGGGTGGGAGGGGGAGGGTTTGGCCCAGGTTTGGGAGCACAGGTGGGATGAGGAGGAGGGGGAGGGTCTGGCCCAGGTTTGGGAACTCGGGTGGGAGGAGGTTGGGGAGGGCCTGGCCCAGTTTTGGGAATGTATCTGGGAGGAGGTGGTAGAAGGTATGGTGAAGGGTCATTCCAAGATTGGGGAAGACATCCTGGTGGAGCTGGTGGCCCACCACCCATGGGTACTGATGGAGGCCATCTGATGGGGCAGCGTGTAGCCGATCCTTCTGGGCAAGGAAGGGTCCCTGCTGAAGCTAGCTGACCCTGCAGAATAGAAGCAGTTAAATTTTTAAAATACTTCAATAGGACAGACCAAAACACTATGAATTATAAAAGGTGAAACATAATGATGCAGGCGGGTGTCCACACCTGGCACCTTCCCCTCCACCAGGTCTCAAAAGAGAATCAGTGCCAGAAAACTCTGTCCCTCCCGCTGATCCCACTACAGTTTCGGGGGTGGTAAAGGACGCAACCAAAAAGCAAAAAACAAAAACTAGATTGAGAAGTCAGAGTGCACAAGAAACTTTGAGATCATACATAGGAGTAAGGAAGGAAGAGAGGAAGCCAGGCCCCTCCTGGGCCTGTCACTTAGAGTCCAATCAAGCCTTTGGTAAAAAGGAGGAAAGTGCCCCCACCCTCAATGGTGGAGTGAGGACAGAATTGAGTGTTTGGAGCCCCAGAAATAACTGTCAAGAAGTTGATACAGAGGTGGTTACGGCACCCTTTAGAAAGTCCTGTTCTTCCATTATGTGGTATTTTCTGAAGCATTTGTTCAGTCTTTCTGTGCAGAAACATATACATTCTTCTCTACACAACATAGAAAGGCTGGTTTCTGGGTCTTTCCACCTGACATGTTAAGAGCATTTTCTGTGCTCTGAAATGTCTTTGAAACATATGACTTTTAGGAGCTGCCTCCGCTGTAAGGATTTACACTAGTTCCCCAATCCCTCTACCATGAGTCATTTAGCTCGTTGCCACATTTTCACTGTAATCCATCCTGTTCCACTTGAATGTGGTCTCACCAGGTCTTTGGATACATGGTGGTTCTTTCATTAGGGCAGCTGACTAGACGTGTAATTGTGCTGAATAAAAGGGTGTGAGTATTTGGAAGGCTTCGGGTAGACAGTGTTACATTGCATTTCAGGATGGTTGTGAGAATTCACAATTCCACTATCAATGTGTGAAAGGGGCCCCAGAAGAGTTAATATTTAATTCCTTTGATAGAAAGAATTTATCAAATAATAGTTTTCTCATTGAAGTTATATAGTTGTCTTGTTCACTGATTCTTCACTAAACAAGATGAGACTGTTGTACAAATTTAGCTTTGGTTTCACTCATCAATTTGTGTTCTCATTAGTAGTTTAAAGGGAAATCCAATAATAGACCTGTGAGTATAAAAATTCCTGATTATTCATGATTCAAAGCATATGTATAAACCAAAAGAAACCCAGCCCTGGTGGTATAGTGTTTAAGAGCTAAGGCTGCTAACCCAAAGGTCGGCATTCCAGTCCACCTGCTGCTCCTTGGAAACCCTACTGGCCACTCTACTCTGTCCTGATTATCCATGATTCGAAGTGTATCTATAAGGTATGTTAAGATACTCACCGAACAGAGACTGAGGAGAAAGATTATTGGTAAAACAGCAATCTCCAGAAAGAGGAACATCGTTACAAGTTTTTGGTCCAGCCCAGGAAAACTGTTGTCAATAAGCTGAAAGAGCAGTATTCGAAGTCACGTGAAGCCTCAAAAGAAATGTACAATATAGCAGTCACATGGACTCCTGGAGAGAAACCCCAAATCAGCCTCCAAGAAGGAGCCCCACCCCTCAGATATCTCCAGTGGATTTCTCTGCTTCCAGGAAGCTTGGCAGCTGGCCACCTGGTGCTTCTTCTGAGTCTGGCAGTGTTGTTAGAGGTTGTGAGTGTCCTGTCTGTAATGGGGCTCAATCTCTAGTTCCCCAGAGACTCTACCTGCCCTTGTGTCTAATGCTGAATCACACTTTTCTCATGGATACATTGACTTTTTAGCATCTTAAAAACCAGCACAGGGCAAAAAAACAAAATCACTACAGAGATGTCTTTATTCAGAATTAATCAACTTTTAGGGCTTGAATAAAACAAAGTGGTGACCATGCAGATGACACTAACAACATGAGGCTTTTCTAAGATCCTTGATTTGAATTCTATTCCACTCCTCTGTGCATGTAGACGGACTTCATCTGAATAAGTTCAGACTTTTCTGATACCTGGTCGGGAGAGATTGCTTTGGTTTGAACTGTTTGTTCTTGAAAACTCATTACTTTCATTCTAAACATTTCCTTCAAGAGAGTGTGTTCAACAGAGATACCCATTCGACAGAATATGATTCAGCAACAGAAACGAATGAATTATGGAATGAGGCAAGAATGATCCATCTTGAACTTGCAAAATGCAAGTATAAGCTGGCAGAAACAACCCTGTAAAGGGGCTGCTTTCTGGGCTTTTGATTAAAGGGCCACGGCCCATTTGGAAAAACCAGCCCCCGAGGTCTCTTTCCAAGGTAAAGGGCAAACCCACTGTGGTATCTTCATATACAGGACTTCTACTGAGCAAGGAAAACAAAGCAGCTACTAGTACACCAAACATCCCGGATGAATCTAAAACAAGTATGCTGACTTAAAGGATCCTGGATAAAAACAAAGTAAACCTCGTACGCTTCGATTACACAAAAGTTCTTTAAAAATGCGGATCAGCGGTTGGAAGAGGGGTGCCAGAAATGGAGGGAGAGAACAGAATGAATTAAAAGAATCAGCAGGAGTGTTTTGGGGGTGAGGGTTAGGCTCATTATTCAAAATTCAACAAACTGCATACTTTAATTAGGTGCTGATTATTATATATCACTTATACACGAGCTGTCGGAAAAAAGATTAGATATACAAACTGTTATAGTTTTTTATTTCCTTGACCAAAAGAATATTGCAAGTATCTTTAAAAAGTCAACAGGATATAATTTATGAATTTATAAGCCAATTTAGAATTGAGGAAAAAATACATACTTAGATTATGTGGGAATCCTGGTACTTTACAATGGTTAGGAGTACACCTAACCTGTATGAAAGCATGAGAAATAATAGGAATGAAAATTCTGTGTTAAAGAGAGTATATGTGAGATACATGTAGATATAGTTATGGCCCTAACGAGGAGAGAGAGGCAGTTGCCATCATAAGTTCCTATTCCAATAAAAGGTACAGAATACTGCTAACATCAAGTTTCTAAAATCATTGAAGTTTTGTTTCAGCATGCATTTGCATTCTGAACCAAGCCATGTCATGTCAGACTTTTGAAGTCCATAAAAGATTTGCATAAAAGAGGAATTTTGTGTATTCTATCATTAAAACTATGAAATTAGCAGCCAGTTAGCAACACAATTCCAGACAGCCACTAACAAGAATTTAGTTTTGTATTTCATAGTACTTCACCTGAAGCAACGAATAGCAACATGGAAACTAATACATAAAAGGAATACAAAAATTTCTGGAATGTATGGTCACCACAACAAAAGGCAAATCTTGTTTCTTTAAAAACAAGATTGTACAAGTATTTTAGGAGAAAATAACTTTACAATGGAATTCATACTAACCCACATGGAGGTTCAGTTTCATGCAGATTGAAATCTCTCTGGAAAATAAACTCTGAGCTCTCTAACACTTTCATCTCAGCCCTCACAGCTGAGGTGACTACCGTGTGTGCTTTCAGAAAACACACTGTCTTTGAGTAGCCACTGTCTAAAAGGGAGCAGTCACTCTCAGCAGATTCATTAAAGAAGCAGATCACATGCATGAAAAAACCAAGGCCATCCTTTCCTCACTGGTCAAACACCCCAGTTCTGGGCACTCTTGTCCCATCTGGCTATGGTCGAGACGCTAGTGTCAGGAGTGCCCTACTGGCTAAGTCAGCTCAGACAGGAGCCACTAAACACTGCAGTTCTGCTCATCACCTTTCATGCTGGACTGAGTCCCCTTCAACCACCCCGGGAAAAGCTGTTGTTTAAACTGGTGTTAAAGAGCCCAATAAAAGGTGAGAAAACACGGCATGTTCAAGGACTACTCACATTTTGCAGTGGAGTAGTTGGTGGCCAGAGCACCAGGAACCAGAACAATACCCTTTGTGCCTTCATGTCCTGTCCCCTTGAGGAAGCTCAAGTGGCACAAAGAAAGAGTCTGGTAAGTGTGGGATGGGAACAGGGCCAATTGTGTATGAGAGTGTAACAAGGGGTATGGCCTGGAGGGATAGGGGATGCTTGCACTCCTGGGAGGGGGAAGGGAGGGAAAGGGATGGGAAAACGGTGGAGATGGCAGGAGTGGGCTGGAGGAGGAAGGAGACCACACAGGAGAGAAGTTGGAGGAGAGTTCAAAGTCAGTCAGTCAATGAGTAGATCAGCAGGTCAGTAGGATGCAAGGAGCAGAAGAGTTGGACTCACAGGATCAGTAGCCTTCTCCTGTGTGGTCGATGCCTTAGTAACCTGCATGGTTTATAAATTCTCCCTCGTCCAATCCCTGCCTTCGCCTCTGAAGCATCACAATGGAACCCAAGCCTGACACACCACAGGTAACCCACCATGTACCATCCCAGACCAACTGCCATACCAACTACAGGTCCTCTCTGGGACCATCAAGAAACTTGTGATTTATAGTCTTTCCCAACCCATCTTCCTTATCCCCCACATTCTGGGTTCCTCCTGTCCTGCACTCCCAGAATTTCCCATCCTAACTGATGGCTATGAAACTTATAGCATGAGTGATGACAGAGCTGCGAGAAGAAACAAACAAAAGCAGAACAGGGGAGTTCACACCCCTGCCCCCTGTCTGCAACTGATACAATAAACAGACAAAAAGCAGTGAGGATGTGGAACATTTGAATAGCATGTTGAATATATGTGTTTATCTCATTTTTCCTAAGAACTGTACAAGAAACGTTATTTTCAAATACACATTTACAAAAATCACTCTACTTTGGACTTGAAGCTCGTCCCCATCAATTTCAGAGGAATGAAATCACAGAGAACACATTTTCTTGTTTTGTGATCATAACATAACTGTGCTAGAAATAACGATATAGCGCTAACTAGAAACTCCCCATGTTGGAAATGGTAATGTGCCCTTTTAAATGAAATACTAATCAAAGGCGAATTCTCAAGGGAAAAGGAATATATGGGACCTCGGTGATAAGGATAACAGAAAACGGAATTCAAATGCAACTCCTTTTGGCCTGGGAATTCCGATTTGGGTTGGGAAGATATTCGGGTCTTAAAATCATCCCTTATTAACTTAGAAAATATCACACCTTAAATAGTTATAAAATGTCAGTTAACTATGTCACCCCACTATTGATTAGCATGGATTTTAAATGATGCACATAAATGTATGTATGTATCAAGCTGACTCTCACACTTGAACTTCCTGGGATCTTCAAAGAACTTGTGCATTTTAAGAAAGTTCCTTAGCTTCTGTTCTGGGGGACAAATAAACAATACCCAGAGAGCATGGCAACCCCAGGAATAATGGGTGGTGAGTGTCAAGCAGGTAGGCAGGGCCTGGGGGCGCCGGTGACTAGGACAAACCTGCACACGTGATCATCTTTCCCAGGCCCTGTCCTGAGTTGAACTCTTATGTAGGTGTTTATCTGCATGATTGAACACAGTGATTCTGAAATTTATTCAGGCCCGTGGCAGCTTCAAGATTGTTACATTAACTCAAATTACAAGAATCAAAAATGAAAGTGATGACATTACTATCAGTCTTACAGAAATAAAAATAGGTTGTAAGTAAATGCTTTGAACAACTGAAAGCCAACCAAATAAATAGGGTAAATCAAATGAGCAAATTCCAAGAAACACACATACTACAAAAGAGCTCAAAAAGAAACAGGAAGTGTGTATAGACTTATAACAAGAGATTGAATCCAGCATAAAAAAATCTCCCAACAATAAAGCCTGAGAACAGAAGTTTTTGTGGCTAAATTCCACCAAACATTTAAAGAATTATCACTAACTCTTCTCAAAATCTTCAAACACAAAAGAAGAGGAGGGAATACTTCCTCACTCATTCTATGAAGTCAGCATTACTCTGATACTAAAGGCAGAAATAGACTTCACAAGAAAAGAAAAATGTGGCACACTATTCCTTAAGAATATAGACATAAAAATCCTCAACCAAACAAGGGCAACGCAAATCCAGCAGCACAGCAAAAGGATTATACACTGTGAGCAAGAGGGGTTTACCCCAGAAATCCATGGGTGGTTTAACATAATCAATCAATGTAATATGCTTCATTAATATAAGGAAGCACACAAGCCCACACATGATCATGTTAATTGATGCAGGTACAGCATTTGAGAACATCCAATAGTCTGTCATGAAACAAATGTTCAGAAAGTTTGAACTAAGAGGGAATTTCCTCAACATGATAAAGGCCATATATGGAAAAACCAACAGCTAACGTTATACTCAGTGATGAAAGACTGAAAGCTTTTCCCCCTAACATCAGGAACAGGACAAAGATTCTTGGTGTCAATACTACTATTCAAATTGTATTGGAAGTTCTAGCCAGATTAGTCAGGCAGGAAAAAGAAATAACGTATCCAGGCTGAACTGGAAGAAGTCAAACTATCTGTACTCACAGTTGATATGATAGTATAAAGATTAAATCCTAAAGAATTAACAACAAACACTGTTAGAGCTAATCAACAAATTCAGCAAGGTTGCAGGATACAAGACCAACAGAAAAAAAACAGTTGAATATCTATACGCTAGCACTGAAAACTCCAAGAAGGAAACTGAGAGAACAATTCCATTTACAATAGCATCCAAATGAATACAATACCTAGGAATAAAATTAACCAATGAGGTGAAAGATTTGTACCCTGAAAACTATAAAATATCTCTGCAGGAATTTAAAAAAGACCTCAATAAATGCAAAGATCCTGTGTTTGTGAATAGAAAGATTTAATACTCTTAAAATGGCAATATTTCCTAAGGGAATTCACATATGCAATGCCTTGCCTATCAAAATGCCAACCTTTTTTTACAGAAATGATAAAGCCAGTCCTAAACTTGGTATAGAATTTCGGGGAATCTCATGTAGCCAAAATTATTTTTAAAAAGAAGAACCAAGTGGCAGAACGCATACTTTCCAATTTCAAAACTTACTACAAACCTTCAGTCATTAAAACAGCGTCATACTGGCATAGAAATACACATATAGATCAGCAGAGCATCCAGAATTGAACCCGCACATATGAGGCCAATTGCTTTTCAACAAGGCTGCCAAGTCCACTGGATGGAGAAAGAAGAGTCTTTTCAACAAATGCTGTTACGGGAGCTGGATATCACATACAAAAACTGATGTTGGACTTTTACCTCACCTCATATACAAATATGAATTCAAAATAATCAAAGATCTAAATATAGGTACCAAAACTATAAAAGTCTTAGAAGAAAACACAGGTGCAATTTTCACGACCTTGCATTTGGCAATGGTTTCTTAGAAATGGCACCTAAAGCACAAGCAACTATAGAAGAAATAGAGAAACTGATTTTCATCCAATTAAAACAAATTTTTGCATCAAAGGATGCTAACCAGAGAGTGGAAAACAAACCACAGAAAGGGAGAAAATATTTGCAAATCATACATTTGATAAAGGTCTAGTATCCAGGAGATACAAAGAACATTAAGAACGAAATCATAAACCAGCCAACTCAAAACTGAGCAAAGAGGAGGGGGCCAAGATGGCTGACCAGGTGGACACTACCTCGGATCCCTCTTGCAACAAAGACTCGGAAAAACAAGTGAATCGATCACATACATGACAATCTACGAACCCTGACCAACAAACACAGATTTAAAGAGTTGACCTGAGTGACAAAGACCAAGAAGGAACAACTACGGGGAAGCAGCGACTATTTTTGGAGCCTGGAGGCAGCGTCCCAGTCAGGAAACCTCGGCACCGGGCTTTGGATTGGGTGCAGGGGAGCTGGGCACGGCATCCTGTGTCGGTGGAAACACGGGGTGCAGCCCTACCCCCCTGAACTGACCTCAGGAGGGGGCCTAGCCGATCTGCGTGGGCAGTGTGGCGACGCGGCTGGTGGGAGGAGAAGTCGCTGGGAGGCAGTGGCTAGTTTTGGAGCCGGGAGTGCAGCGTCCCAGCCGGAGAACCTTGGCGCATGGCTTTGGACTGGACACAGGGGAGCTGAGCATGGCATCCTGTGACGGTGCAAACACGGGGCGCAGCCCCAGCCCCGTGAGCTGACCTCGGGGGAAGCCCATCCAATGCACACAAGCGGCGCAGTGACGCGGATGACAGGAGGAGAAGTCACCGGGAGGCAGCGACTGTTTTTGGAGCCGGGAGTGCAGTGTCACAGCTGGGGAACCTTGATGCTGGGCTTTGGATGGTAGCGGAGGAACTGACCGTGGCTTCTGAGACAGCACAAGCACGGAACACGGGCCTGACCCTCAGGGGCAATCTCTACCCAGCCAGCGCACACAGGCGACGCGCCCCTCAGGAATCTCAGATAAAACAGTCATCCCTAGCAAGATAAGTAACTTTGTCTATATTCCGGGGTACTACTCTCTCCTGTTTTTCTGAACCCTCCCCTCCCCTTCCCAGGCGGCTTCATTAACATTGGAATTTCCTGAGCCAGAGGGAGAACAGCTCCGTGGTTTTTCTTTTCCTTTTCTTTGGTGTTTTCCTAACCCATTCTTCTGGCCTGAGAGAAGCAACCACAAAAAACCCAGGGACCAAAAATCCTTCCCTAATTGGACTAAAAACACAGAACCAGCTCCAGCCAAGCATATGTGATCCACAGTCTCGGGCTTTCATCCCTACAGGGAACAAGGTGGCTATTATAATGCAAAGGCATTTCTGATAGGGATCTGACTGCAATTGTTTTAGCGGATTTACTGGAAAGACAAGTTTCCCAGGTCTGATATCTCTGCGTATTCAACAGAGCCCTCACTGACCCACAACAGGGAACTGAGGGCTGAAGCTCCCCCAGACCACCTAGCCTCCTGCCTTAGGGGTCTAGGGAGGGTGACACCTACCAATCTGTAGAGGTGCTTGCATTGGGGGCCTAAGGTACAGCTGACTGGCTACTCAAAACAAATCCCATCACGAGGGTGTTCACATAGCAAATCTCAACAGAGAAGTGATCACAACATTAAAAGGCTGCCAAAACACTGAGACTCATGGCCCAGCCAAGTTGACACAAAATCTTGACCGACACACACACAGGCACAGAGACATACACAGGTTTCAACAACTGACACACACCATTCACTGACACAGACTCGCATATGCACACACACAAATATACACAGAAGAACACAACAGCCACACAGGGGAAAACACAAAACACAACCGATATATTCACAGAGAATCCCAGACACACATGGACAGCCACACAGATTACACAACTGCACACACACACTCACACACCCACAAACTCTTAGCCACACTGGATACACAGGAAGCCCTGGCACTCCCAACAGAGGCCACTGCAGGCAAACGGGGCTTCATTCCCAGCATGTCCTACTGCACTGAAGCTGTTACAACAGGAAGCGCTTTCCTGGTTCAAAATTCAGGCTGGGGCCCTCTGGAGGGCTGTGCCCAGGGCACTGAGGTGCCAGAGAGTGGCCAGGGCTTGGTGGCTCTGGTAAGAGCCTCTGGGCACAAGGTTGGGAATCTGACACTATCAGGGGCCCTTAGAGTGGGGGTGTCCTGTGGGGACTGGTGGACACAGGGGTCAAGAGAGGCCACAGAAACTGTTGCTAATTTTCATAGGTGTTGTGATGATTAATTCTGTGTGTCAATCCTACCTGTGTGTGTAAATGTAAGGAAAGGTAAGGGGCTTGTCATACAGGATCAACAGAGGAAATGCCCAGTTAATAAAAAAAGCACATTCCAGACAGGAGTAACATTAGAAATAATCGGAACTGCAGAACACTTCATTGTGCTCATGCCTAACCTGTATATGCATCAAGAGGCAACTGTTCGAACAGAATGAATTACAAAAGGTGTGCAGCTGGGTTTATCCTTTCACCTTACTTATTCAATCTGCACGATAAACAAGTACTCCTAGAAGATGGATTATATGAAGAAGACAGCATCAGGATGGGAGGAACACTCATTAACAAACTCAGTAGTCAATTGACACAACCTTGCTTTCTGAAAATGAAGACGACTTGAAGCACTTTTGACCAAAGTCAAAGGCTAGAGCCTTCAGTAGAGATTACGCCTGAATGTGAAGAAAACAAAAATCTTCAAAACTGGACCAATAAAGAACATCGTGATGAATGGCAAAGAAACTGAAGCTGTCAAGGATTTCATCCTACTCAGATCAACAATATCCATATAAGCAGCAGTCAAGAAATCAAAAATCATACTACATTGGGCAAATCTGCTGCACACGACCTCTTTAAAGTTTTAAAACCTGAAAATGTCACTTTGATAACTAAGATGCCCCTGACCTAAGCCATGGTCTTTTCAATCACCTCATATACATGTGAAACTTGGACAATGAAAAAGGAAGGCAGGAGAAGAATTGATGCCTTTAAATTACAGTGTTGGCAAAGAATATAGACTACCCTGTGGAGTGCCAGAAGAACAAACAAATCAGTCTTAGAGGAAATGCAGTCAGAAGCCTCCTTAGAAGTGAGGATGACAAGACTTAACTCTGGCTCTCTTCTTGTGAACATGTCATCAGGAAGGAAGAACCACTAGAGAAGGACATCGTGTTTGGTAAAACAGAGGGTCAGCAAAAACATGGGAAAACCTCAATGAGACGGATTGACACTATGGCCACCACAATGGGCCTCATTACGTTATATAAGGCTGCTGTGATTTGGAATGGACTCCACGGCAAATAACGACAATAACCTTTTAAAATATACAACAAAGGATATAACACTTTCTTTAAATTAAATGAGCAGATAGGATGTTCTCATGTGTATTCTGAAAACTACATTATAAACTCATAAGGATACCCAATGGATGTCAAGGTCTGATGTACAGTAATTAGGGCAATGACCATACAAACTCACATATTATCCCAATACTAATTTACATATCAAATGGAGAAATCTCCTGTACTGAAATGAACAGCATACTTGTGCAAATAGATTCTAACATTTCATGCACCTCCTCAGTGTGAAAAGATACTTTGAATGAAGTGAAAAAGGTCCATAAAGCCATCCAGTGAGTAAACCAGAGTGTATATAAAGCTCCATGCCTATTAGAAGGCCTAGCCCCTTGCTTACAGCAAATGAGAAAAAGTAGCTTTGAGAGCTGTTTGGGGAATGTAAAACTTCAACAAGCCACATGAGTGTATTTCTGAATTTGAAAATAAAGGAAAGGGATGGGAAATGTATGATTCACTGGTCCAAGTATCAATTATTATGGGAAAAGATATATTTTAAACAGGACATTATGGAAATCCTGGTTTCACCTTTGAAGTGAAGACATAAAAAAAGTCGCTGTGTTCAAATCTTGAATTTTTAGTTGAAAAATATTTATTTTCAATAAATATGTCGAATTTACAGCACTGGCTTAGTTCTTAAATATTCTAGCAACTTTATATCCAGTGGAAATTCTACCTTAAAGAGTTTTAAGCTCTGTAAAATATCAAGAGTTGGTACTGTTCATCTAAATCTCATTCATGAATTCTGCTTAGTACAGTATTATTCCAACTTGGAACAAGCCTTGGTCTTTTTTTTTTTTTTTATACCATTCATGGTCACAATGTGTCCTATGAAAGACGGCTCAGAAAGCTGAAATTTAAAATTATTTGAGGTCATAAAAATAGGATCATGAAAATCATTAAACACGGCAATTATCTCAACTGAAAATGAGACAAACTAAGAATGACATTTTAGAAATATTATCAATGACTATGCTTCCATCGGAGCCCTGGTGCTGTAGTGGTTAAGAGCTATGGCTGCTAACCAGAAGTCTGGAAGTTCAAATCCACCAGGAGCTCCTTTGAAACCCTAAGGAGCAGTTCTACTCTGCACACATGGGTTGGCCCTGAGCCAAATTGAATCCACTCCACCACAACTAAAGCAACAAGGCTTTCATGAAAACTGGGATAGTAAAATTAGAATAATTTCTAATATTTTAATGAAGAAAAATAATTAAACTTAACATAAGGTTGAGAGTATTAATACATCCACTTTTCCATGTTTTACTATTTCCCAGCTACTTTAAAGTTATAGGTCAAAACAAACAAACCAACCCACTATCATCAAGTCAATTCCGATTCCCACCGACTCTCTAGGACAGAGTAGAACTGTCCCATAGGGTTTCCAAAGCTGTAATCTATAGGAAGCCTACTGCCACACTTTTCTCCAGCTGAGCAGCTGCTGGGTTCCAACCGGAAACCTTTCGGTTAGCAGCGAGCGCTTAACCGCTGCGCTACCACGGCTCCTTCTATAGGTAAAACAATCATGAAAAAGTTAACAACACCCTGTACGCAGGAACCCGCACCTTCCCTTTCATCTCGGGCTCCACCATGGGTGGCCTGGAGAAGCCACAGCAAAGCCCCTTCTCCTCAGCACTCAGGGCCCCAAAAGGAAGCTTTGTACTTACTGTTGACTCTCGGGTCCCGAAGCTAAGGGGCGCCACCCTGACGCTGGGTCCTGTGGAAATGAAGCTCTCCTTCCCGCCCAGAGGCACCATCACCCACCAGGCCCAAGCCCAGAACCACCAACCCTTCCAGGCGCCACCGGTCAGATAAGGCGAGGTGCGCCCTCTGTTGGCTATTGGCGCGCAGGGGCGGTCACTTTGTGCCGGCTGCTTAAAGGTAGCAGTGCCCCCATGGGAATGACGGACATTCTCAATTCTAAGTGATATTTACACCAAAAAATAGGTTAATTCCACTTTTATGCAGGGAATCATTTAAATAAGAATTCCATCATCACGTTAAAATGAAAACACGTTAATTTCTTGAGGAAGTCTCCTCAGACCTTGAGTGGAATATCTAAATTCTTTATTTGGAAATGGGTATTTTATCAGAGACCTTTTAGGCACCATTTCTAATCCTCTTGGCTCTCCTATCTCTGTTTCACATGCTACTGTGACAATCAGCTCTGAAGGCTCAGGTTTACTTCATGAGGGACCAACATCACAACCTCCTGCACTTTGTCCCTGTGTCACCTGACTCCCCACCCTTCTCTGGGTTTCTATGTTGATGCTGAGGTGGGAGATGCCCCAGGATCAAAGCCCACACATACACAGCCAGGTGCCTTGTTGACTCTGTGTGTGTGTGTGGTCTGAGTATTCAATGAATGGTCGTGGTGGGGGTCAGTATGTTGTTAGGGTGTGTACATATGATTTTCATATTTGGGTACAATCAGAAGGTAGTTGGTCATTTCAGGGTCTCTTTGTATGTTTGCTATGGTCAGTTGGGTGGATTGACATGTGGGATCTTGGACAATGTGCAATGAGTGTATGCTTGCTGTCAGCGTTTTGTATGTTTTAAAGGTAGACTAATGTGAGAATGTGTGGTCAGTGTGTGAATTCAGGATGTGAGTGTGGTCAGAATATGTGTGAGTTCTCAGTGTAGATGTGTTGTCAGAATATACAATCATTTGCAATATCTAAGTGTGTCTGGCATTGATTTTCATGTGGTCAGAAGTTTTGTGGTCAGTGTGAATGTGTGTGTCTTTGTGTGTGTTTACGATGTGGTTAGAGAGGGTTACTGAGAGCCCTATTAGAGATAGCACACTGCAACACTGCCATCCTCCTAAGAAACACCAGGTGGCCAGCTACCAGTCTTCCTGGGAGCAGTGGAATCCATTGGAGATATGTGATGGGTGGGGCTACTTCTTGGAGGTTGAATTAGGGTTTCTCTCCATGATAACATCTTACTCCTACATTGTACATTTCTTTGAAGCTGGTTAAGCTCTTTGACAATTGTTTCTCTGGGCCAGATCAAAAACTTACAAAAGCTTTTCTGTTCCTGGACAGTTATTTTAGCAATAGTCTTTGTGTGCACTGTCCTTTCAGTGAGGATTTCAACATAGCTTGTAAATCTGCTTTGAATCATGAATAATCAGGGCAGAGTATAGCTATCCCATATTGTTTCCAAGGAGGAGCTGGTGGATTCGAACTGCTGACCTTTTGGTTAGCGGCAGTAGCTCTTCACCACTGCACCACCAGGCTGAGTTTTTTTTTTTTTGGTTGTAGAAATCCTTTGGAAACCCTGGTGGCGTAGTGGATAAGGGTTAAGGCTGCTAACCAAAAGGTCGGCAGTTCAAATCCACCAGGCGCTCCTTGGAAACTCTATGGGGCAGTTCTACTCTGTCCTATACAGTCACTATGAGTCAGAATTGACTCGACAGCAATGCGTTTTAGATATGCTTTGAATCATGACTAATCAGGAATTTTTATAGTCACTGGCCTATTATTGGATTTTCAGATTATAAATGAGAACACAAATTGATGAGTGAAATCAAGCTAACTCTGTAAAATAATCTCATCTTTTTTAGTGAATAATCAGTGAATAAGACAACTGCATAACTTCAATGAGAAAACTTTTAAGTGACAAATTCCTTCTGTCCAACGAAGTAATAAATATTAACTCTTCTGGGGCCCCTTTCACACACTGGTAGTGGAAATGTGATTTCTCACAACCATCCCGAAATACAGTGTAACGCTGTCTACCCAAAGCCTTCGAAATGCTCACACTCTTTTCTTTATTCAGCACCATCCCACATCTAGTCCTCTACCCTAATGAAAAGACCACCATGATTCCAAAGACCTGGTGAGAGCACATTCAATGGAACCGGATGGATTACAGTGAAAATGTGGCAAGGAGCTGAATGACCCATGGTAGAGGGATTCTGTAACTAGTGTAAATCCTTACAGTAGAGGCAGCTCCTAAAAGTCATAAGCTTCAAAAACATTTCAGAACACAGAAAATGCTCTTAATATAATGTCAAGTGGAAAGACCCAGAAACCAGGTTTTCTACATTGTGTGGAGAAGAGCGTATGTGTTTCTGCACAGAGAGAGTGAACAAATGCTCCATGAAAATACCATAGAATGGAAGAACCGGAATTTCTTAAGGGTGCTGTAACCATCACTGTATCAACTTCCTTGGCAGCTGTTTCTGGGCTCCAAACACCCAATTCTGTCCTCACTCCAGCCTTGAGGGTAGGGGCGCTTTCCTCCTTTTTAACAAAGCCTTGGTTGAACTCCTACATATGATCTCAAAGTTTCTTGTGCACGGTGACTTCTTCAATCTAGTTTTTGTTTGGTTTTTTGCATTTTGGTTGCATCCTTTAAACCCCGTAATCTGCAATGGGATCAGGAGGAGCCATTGAGTTTCATGGCACTAATGCTGCTCATCAGAGACCTGGTGGATGGGAAGGTGCCAGGTGCTGACATCTGCATCTTTCTGTATCAGCTTTTTTTGTGTGTGTGCTTTTTTGGTCTGTCCTATAGAAGTATTTAAAAAAAATAATAACTTCTTCTATGCTGCAGAGTCAGAGGGCTGCAGCAGGACCCTCTTTGTCCGGGACGATCGTCCACACATTGCCCAATAGATGCCCTCCATCAGCACACGTGGGGAGTGGGCCATGTGCTCCACCCAGATGTCTTCTCAGGCCTTGGTCGGACCCTTCACCATACAGTCCACCACATACTTCAGTCAGACGCCCACCAACTCCTCCCAGCTATGTTCCCAGACTTCAGTCAGACCTCCATCAACTCCTCCCTGCTGTGTTCCCAGGCCTCTGCCAGATGTGTTGCTGGACCTTGGCCAGACCCTCCCACTCCTCTTTCCAGCTGTGTTTCTGGACCTTGGCTAGATGCTGCCCCTTCAACTCCCAACTGTGTTCCTGGACCTTGGACAGACCATCCTCCTTCTCATCCCAGCTGTGTTCCTGGACCTTGACCAGACACTAACCCTCCTCCTGCCATCTGGGTTACTGGAACTTGGACAGACCCTTCACATCACCCCCGATCTGTACTCTTGTACCTTGGTCAGATCCTCCACCTCCTCCTCTCAAGTGTGTTCCTGGACCTTGGTCACACCATCCGCCTCCTCTACCCAGCTGTGTTCATGGACTTCAGCCACACCTTTCCATTCCTCCACCCAGGTGTCTTCCTGAACCTTGTCAAGACACTCTCACTACTCCTCCCAGCTGTGATCTTGGACCTGGGCCAGACCCTTCACCACTTCCTCCCAGCTGTGCTCCTGACCTTCAAAAGACCCTCTACATCCTCCTCTCAGCTGTACTCCTTGACCTCTGCCAGACACTCCCCCTCCTCCTCCCAGCTGTGTTCCTAGAACCTGGCCAGACCCTCCAACTCCTTGTAGCTATGCTGCTGGACTTCAGCCAGGCCATACCCCTACTCCTCCCAGCTGTGTTCCTGGATTTCACACAGACCCTCTATCTCCTCCTGCTAGCTGTTTCTAGACATTGGCTAGACCTTCCACCTCGTCCTCCCAGCTGTGTTCCTAGACCTTGGCCAGACACTCTGCTCTGCGCAGCTGTGTTCCTGGACCTTGGACAGACCATCTGCTCCATCCAATTGTGTTCCTGGACCTTGGCCAGACCCTCCACCTCCACCTTCCAGCTGTGTTCCTCGACCTCAGCCAAACCCTGCCCCTCATCCTCCCAGCTGTGTTCCTAGAACTTGGACAGATCATTCCCTTCCTCCCCCCAACTGTGTTCCTGACCTTGGACAGACTCTCCACTCTTCTCTCAGCTCTGTGCCTAGACCTTGGAGAGACCCTCTGCCTCCTCCTTCCAGCTGTGTTCCTGAACCTTGGCCAGACCCTGCCCTTACTCCTCCCAGCCATCTTCCTGGATTTCAGCCAGACCTTCCCATTCCTCCACCCAGCTGTGTTCCTGAACCTTGTCAAGACCCTTCCTGTACTCCTCCCAGCTGTGCTCCTGGACCTTGGACATACCCTCTACACCCTCCTCCCAGCTGTGCTCCTGGACCTTGGACATACCCTCTACACCCTCCTCCCAGCTGTATACCTAGACCTTGGAAAGACCCTCCATCTCCTTCTAGCTATGTTCCTGATCCTTGTCCACACCCTCCCCCTCCTCCTCCCAGCTGTATTCTGGACATCTGCCAGACCCTCCTCCTTCTCCTCCAAGCTGTGTGCCTATACCTATACCTCAGAAGGCCCTCCCCCTCCTCCTCTCAGCTATGTTCCTGGAACTTGGCCAGATCCTCCATCTCCTCCTCCCAGCTGTATTCCTGGACCTAGGCCAGGTTATCTACCTCCTCATCTCAGCTGTGCGTGGAGCTCAGCCAGACCGCCCCATTCCTCCTACTAGCTGTGTTCCTGGACCTTGGTAAGACTCTACCCCTCCTCCCAACTATGTTCCTAGAACTTGGAAGAACCCTCCACCTCCTCCCACCAGCTGTGTTCCTAGACCTTGGACACACCCTCCAACTCTTCCCAGCTGTGCTCCTGGACTTCAGTCAGACCCTGCCCCTCGTCTTCTCAGCTGTGTTCCTCACCCTTGGCCAGAACCTATCCTTCCACCTCCCAGCTATGTTCCTGGAACTTGGACAGACCCTCCACCTTCTCTCACCTGCTGTGTTCCTGGACCTTGGTCAGACCCTCCCCATTAACCAACCAACTGTATTCCTGGAACGTGGACAAAACCTCCCCATCCTTGTCCCAAGTGTGTTCTTGGACCTAGGCCAGACCCTCCCTTTTCTCCTCCCAGTTGTGCTTCTGGACCTTGGCCAGATTCTCTCCCTCCTCCTCCCAGGTGTGTTCCTGGATCTTGGCCAAACCCTACCCCTCCTCCTTCCAGCTGTGTTCCTGGATCTAGGCCAGACCCTCCCTTTACTCTTTCCAGCTGTGTTCCTGAACCTTAGACAGAAGTTCCCCCCCGCGCCCCCTGCCCCGAGCTGGATTCCTGGAAATTAAACATACCGTATACCTCCTCCCCCGGAATGTGTTCCTGGACCTTGGACAGACCCTCAACCTTCTCCCAACTATGTTGCTGGATACTGGCCAAGCCCTCCCCATCCTCCTTCCAAATGTTCCTGGACCTCAGCCAGATCTTCCTCCACCTCATCTCAACTGTGTTCCTCCCACAATGCCAGATTCTCCCCCTTCTCCTCCCAGCTGTGTTCCTGAACTTTGGACAGACCCTCCACTGCCTCCTCCCAACAATTTTCTCAACAAGGCCAGATCTTCCCTTTCCTTCTCCCAAATGTGTTCCTAGGCCTTGAGCAGATCCTCCCCCACTTCCTCTCAGCTGGATTCCTGGACCTTAGCCATAGAGTCTACGTTCTCATTCCAGCTGTGTTTCTGGACCTTAGCCAGACAGTCCACTTCCTCTTTCCAGCTGTGCTCCTGGACCTTGACTCAAACCAGCCGCACCTCCTGCCAGCTCTGTTCCTGGACCTTAGCCAGATACTCCATCTTCTCCTCCTAGCTCTGTTACCAGACTTAGGCTACACCCTTCCCCGCTCCTCCCCCGGCTGTGTTTCTGGACCTCTGCAAGGCCCTTCCCCCTTGCCCCCACTCCCCCGACTGTGTTCCTAGAACTTGATTACCCTCCAAAACACAACTGGAATCCCACTCCACAACATGCCTGGGTTCCCCTCCCCCACGTGGCTGGCTTCGCACTTCCCAACATGACTGGCAGCCCCCTCCACTACCCAGCTTTTGTCCACATTCCCCACCTCACTGCCCATTTAGGCCTTATCAGCTGCCTCCACTACATACTCCCAGGCCTCAATGTCTACGGCCTGGACCACTTCCATGCTTCCAGCCTCTAAAGACCATTACAGTGTTGCCAGAGTCTCTTCCTGCAATACTTTGGTCACCAGTATTGCTGTTGGTGTTGTCAAGAGGTCTCGTTCTACCTCTTTCTATCTTCCATGGAAGAAAATCCTTTCCTGTCTAAAGAGACAATTCTTTATCTAACAAATCTTAACTGTGGCAATAAACTCACTATAGAAAATTAGTTACCAACCAAAATTTATAACATTTAAAAAAGAATCTCACAACTAGTGTTTCTTGTAATTTGATTAGATGTAAGATAAAGCCCACAACCAATCAACACTGATATTTGTTCACTCAACAAACCCTTAGTGAGCACCTGCTGTATGCTATGACAAACAATAGACTTGATCCTTGGCCTCATAGCCTTCAGATGCAACAGTCTGAAATGAGTGTGTGCACCAATTGTCTATAGCTCTTCACGTTGGAGAGGATATTAATCCATTGCTGTAGAGTCCATTCCAACTCATAGTGACCCCAAAGGACAGAGAAGAACTGTCACATGGTGTTTCCAAGGAGCATAGATCTGAACTGTCAACCTTTTGGTTAGCAGCCAATCTCTTTACCACTGCACCACCAGGGCTCTGGAGAGAACATCAAGGCCCAACCTTACAGATGAAAAAACTCTGGTTGAGTAATTTGCCCCTAATCTCCCAGTAAGGGTGCCCCAAAGCTGCATTCTTGCCCATATTCTCGTCTCATTCTGCTCATTCACAACCATTTTCATGACTTCAACTGCCCTGTATATACTAGTCATTCCCATTTCTGTATTAGGTCAAGACCTCTTCCCCTAAGTTTTCACGCGTCAATATGCTATCTATAAGACACACACTTTAGATCTAAAATACAAACAGGTTGAAACTGAAAGGGTGGGGGAGAAATTCCATGGAAATTGTAAACAAAAGAGACGGATAGTTATATTAATATCAGACGAAATAGACTTTAGGTCAGAATCTGTTACAACAGACAAGGACATTACATACTGATAAAAGGGTCGATTCATTAAGAAGATATTACCTATTACATGTGTACCAAACAACAGAGTCCTAAAATAGATAAAATAAACATGACAGAACTGAAAGGAGAGACACTTCTACAGTCCATAGTTATTTCAATAATGCACAGAATGTCTAGACAGAACATCAGTAGTGAAATAGGGGGTTTGAACAACACCAAAAAACAACTAGACCTAGTAGATATATACAGAACACTCCACCCAACATCAGTAGAACACACATTCTTCTCCAGTGCACATAGATTATTCTCCAGGATAGGGCATATACTAGGTCATTGTATTAGTTATCAAGTGCTGCTATAACAGAAATGAATTAAGTGGGTGGCTTGAACAAACAAATTTATTTTCTCACAGGTTAAGAGGCTAGAAGTCTGAGTTCAGGGTGCCAGATATAGGGGAAGACTCTCTGTTGGCTCTGGGGGACAGTCCTTTTCTCTTTTCACCTTCTGTTTCTTGGTTCTGTGGAGATCTCATGTGGTGTGGCATCTACGTTCCCCCATCTCTGCTTGCTTGCCTGTTAACTTGCTCAGTCTACTCTTTTATATCTCAGAAGAGATGGAGGGGAGGCGGGGTCAAGAAGGTTGACCAGGCAGATGCTTCCTACGGTCCCTCTTAAAACAAAAACCTGAAAAAACAAGTAAATCAATTTTATATGACAATCTAGGAGCCCTGAACATTAAAGACAAAGTTGAAGAGTCAGACTGAGCATCAGGGGGATGGAGAGACAATTCAGAAGCAGCCAGGATTTGCAAGACCTGACTTGGCCAGCACCCTGCAGCCTAGATTAGCTTGCATGTGCTGGCTGAGGCAAGCAGGAGCGCTCAGGATGCCTCTTCCATATCAGCGGAAACCAAGTGGCAGAGAGTCTGCTCAAGCCTCTGGTACCAAGGAGAAGTGGCACTGAATCTGCGGAAGTTAAGTGCAAGCATCTAATCTACCACAAGGGATCCAAAAAGCCTTTTTCCCTTCTGGGAAGTAACTCTCTCCTATATACGCAGCCCCTCTCACCCTGCTTCAAGGACACCCTCACCCCCTGGGCCAGAAGTGGAACCCATCGAGTGTCCTGAACCATTCTCTCGGCTTTCGAGCGGGAACAAATTAAGAAACAGGAAAAAATAATCTGCCAGCTCCCCTAAGCCAGGAACTCAGGGCAGGCACAGACCCTTTGCCTAGGTACAGGCATAAGGAGTCCACAGACTTAGAATGCCTTTCACCCCTGCCTAGACCTGTGTTGGCCCCTTTCAACAGTGTATCCCCTCATTAGCACAGTACAACAGGGTATATAATTGGAGCCTGTTTTCAAGTGCAACCACTAAGGACGAGTGGCATATTCTTGACATTGAATACCACCCTGTCCATTAAGCAGGGTCCTCGCCTACCCACATCGGATGCCTGAGGACTGGTGGCTTCACCCGCTCCACCTAGCCACCCACAACAGGGGTCCAAGACTAAGTGTTGCCTCCCAGTCGCTACAGCCAACAGCAATGGGTGCCCAAAGTCCGGATGCAAAACCCACCCACTTATGAGCTCTAGAAAACACAGGCATACCTTCTATCCAGCCACTCAGTGGCAGCTGTCAGCTCCCTCCTCCCTCCTTGCTCAGCACATAACCCTGACTACAGCCAGATAACACAAACCCAGTGCCGTCGAGTCGATCAGATACCTATGCCTAATCCAATCAGCCCTATGTAGTCCTGCCCATCTAGGACTGTAGGTGAGAGCCTGCACCACACACTTGATGACCGAAGACATGGACACCTGAATCCACACAAGAAAAATAAATGGACTCCTGGGCTCACATACCTAATAACAGCTCTAACTGCCTGGTGTCAGGATGTGAGAGCTTCAAAAATGCCAATAATCAAAGTAGCCCAAATGACCAACCTGCCTGGGCATATCAAAGTGGAATAAAACAAGAAGCTAGGATGCAGTAAGGAAACATAAAATAAATAAATATATATATTTTTGTTTTCTATCAAGAAGAATAATCTATGAGTGACTAGAGTGCTAGAATGGGGGGGTGGATAATACAGAGTGAATTGTTGAAGATATGCCAGCAAAAACTTCCTCGATATCATAAAAGATGAGAAGATACCTGTCCAAGAAACTCATCAAGCCTCACAGATGGTAGATCGCAAAAGAAACTCACCAAGACATACTATAATCAAACCAAAGATAAAGAGAATTTTAAGAGCAGTTGGGGATAAATGAAAAGTCATCTAAAAAGGAGAGTCAATAAGACTATATTCTGACTACTCAGCAGAAAACATGCAGGTAGGAAGTCAATGGGATGACATATATAAAACCTTGAACAAAAAAGAAAATGCCAGACAAGGATTATATATCAGGCAAAGCTCTCTGTCAAATATGATGGAGCAATTAGGGCATTTCCAGATAAACAGAACTTTAGGATATTTGTAAAAAACAAACCAAAATTACAAGAAATACTAAAGGGAGTCCTCTGGTTACAAAATCAATAATATCAGAAAACAACCCAAGACTCGAACCCAGGACAGAACAACCAAATATCAACCCAGATAGGGAAGTCAAAAACATAAATCAAAGCTAAAACATTGAAAATAGGGAAACAGAGACATGAATATGTAAAAGATGACAACATTAAAACAAAAAAAGAGGGACTAAGTAATGTAGTCATAGAACTTTCATATGGTGATGAAGTCAAGGCGGTATCTAGAAATAAAAGATTGGTTTAAACTTAGAAACACAGAGGTAAATATTAAGGTAATTACAAAGGAAACTAACTATCCTACACATCCAAATAAAAAATAAGAAAACATAAAGGCTTAGCAAATAAAAAATCAACAATAATGAAAAAAAGTTGAAAAGAAAATACATAAAGAAAAATGACTCAGCACAGAAAATTAACTGGAACAAAGAAACTGTCAAAAACAACACACATACACACACACACAGATACATCAGAAAGGCAGCACTAAACTCATACCTTTCAATAATTACACTGAATGTAAATGGAATAAATGCACTAATAAACAGAGAGTGGCAGAATAGATTTAAAAAACTTGATCTGTCTATATGCAGCCTACGAGAGACACACTTAGATTCAAAGGCACAAACAAGCTAAAACTCAAAGGACAGAAAAAATATATTAAGAAAACAATCAAAAAAGAGCAGGAGTGGCAATACTCATCTCTGACAAAACAGGCTTTACAGCAAAACCCACCACAAAGGTTAAGGAAGGACACTATATATGCTTAAGGGTCAATACACCAGGAGGACATAACCATACTAAATATTTATGCACCCAAAAACAGGGCTCCAAAATACATAAAACAAACTCTAACAGCACTGAGAAGAGACATAGCTCCACAACAATAGTAGGAGACTTCGACCGACCACTTTTTGGTGAAGGACAGAACATCCGAAAAGAAGCTCAATAAAGACATGGCAAATCTAAAGGCCACAGTCACCCCAACTTGATCTCATAGACATATACAGAACACTCCACCCAACTGAAGCCCCGTATACTTTCTTTTCCAACACACATGGAACATTCTCCAGAATAGAGCACGTATTAGGCCAAAAAAGCAAGCCTTAACAGAATCGAAAACATCAAAATATTATAAAGCATCTTCTCTGACCATAAAGACATAAGAGTAGAAACCAACAAAAGAAAAAGGAAAAAAACAAAAAAATCAAATACATGGAAACTGAAGAACACCTTGCTCCAAAACTACTGGGTTATAGAAGAAATTAAGGATACAGCAAACAAATTCACAGAATTCAATGAGAACGAAAACACATCCAACAAGAACCTCTGAGGCAGGGCAAAAGCACTGTTCAGAGGTCAACTTATAGCAATAAATGCACACATCCAAAAAGAAGAAAGGGTCAAAATCAAAACACTAACCCTACAACTCGAACAAACAGAAAAACAGCAGCATAATAAGCTCATGGGCACCAGAAGAAGGAAATAATAAAAATTAGAAAAGAAATGAATGATATGGAGAATAGAAAAACAATTGAAAGAGTTAACAAGACCAAAAGCTGGTTCTTTGAAAAGATCTACAAAACTGATAAACCATTGACCAAAGTGACTGAAGAAAAACAGGAGAGGAAGCAAATAACCCAAATAAGAAATGAGATGGGCGATAACAAAACAGACTCAACTGAAATTAAAAGAATCATAACAGGAGGCGGGGCCAAGATGGCTGACTAGGTAGAAGCTACCTCAGATCCCTCTTGCAACAAAGACTTGGGAAATCAAGTGTATCGATCACATACATGACAATCTATGAACCCTGACCATCAAACAGATCTAAAGAGTTGACCTGAGTGACAGAGACTGAGAAGGGACAACCACGGGGAAGCAGCGACTGTTTTCGGAGCCTGGAGCCAGCGTCCCAGTCAGAAACCTTGGCGCCGGGCTTTGGTCTGGGCACAGGGGAGCTGAGCACAGCATCCTGAGATGGCGCAAATATGGGGCACAGGCTAGCCCCCTGAAGTGACCCCAGGGGAAGCCCAGCCAGTGCACACAGGCAGCGCAGTTATGCGGCTGACAGGAGGAGGAGTCACCGGGAGGCAGCGACTGATTTTGGAGCCTGGAGTGCGGCATCCCAGCTGGGGAACCTTGGCGCTGGGCTTTGGACTGGGAGCAGAGGAACTAACCACGGCTTCTGGGACAGCACAAGCACAGGACACGGGCCTGACCCTCGGGGGCATTCTCTACCCAGCCAGCGCACACAGTCAATGCGCCCCTCGGGAATCTCAGATAAAACAGTCATCCCAAGCAAGATAAGTAACTTTGTCTATATTCCAGGGTGCTACCCTCTCCTATTTATCTGAACCCTCCCCTCCCCTTCCCAGGCAGCTTCTTTAACTTTGGAATTTCCTGAGCCAGAGAGTGAACTGCGCTGCAGTTTTCTTTCTTTCTTTTTTTTTTTTTTGGTCTTTTCCTAACCCATTCTCCTGGCCTGAGAGAAGCAGCTACAAAAAACCCAGGGACCAAAAATCCTTCCCTAATTGGACTAAAAATACAAAACCAGCTCCAGCCAAGCATATGTGATCCACAGTCTTGGGCTTTCATCCCTACAGGGAACAAGGTGGCTATTATAATGCAAAGGCATTTCTGATAGGGATCTGACTGCAATTGTTCTAGTGGATTACTGGAAAGACAAGTTTCCCAGGTCTGATATCTCTGTGTATTCAACAGAGCCCTCGCTGACCCACAACAGGGAACTGAGGGCTGAAGCTCCCCCCAGACCACCTAGCCTCCTGCCTTAGGGGTCTAAGGAGGGTGACACCTACCAATCTGTAGAGGTGCTTGCATTGGGGGCCTTAGGTACAGCTGCAGAGCTCACCCACCAAAGTGCCTTAGGAATAGAGACACACCTACCTCACTGGCACTTGGGGGAAGCCTGTCAGCATCCTGCCCCCCCTGGAGCGTGAACCCCTGCTGCTACTAGAATCTGGTGCACACAACTATCACCACTACTTCTCTAGGTGGATAGGTGACAGTCTGCATCACACACTTGATGACCCAAAATCAGATTCTACTCAAGAATAGTGAATGGACTCTTAGGCTTATATATTTGGTAACAGCCCAAACCAGCTGGTAATAGGACATAAGTGAGTCAAGGGCTACAACACCCAAGACAGCACAATCTAGTAGCCCATCTACGTATATTGAAAGAAAACAAAACAAGATAAGACTCAGTGAGCAAATATACAATAAATCACTACAATATCTTAGTGATGGCTCAGAGACAGCAGTCGATATCAAACCACATAAAGAAGCAGACCATGATTGCTTCTACAACTCCCCAAATTAAAGAATCAAAATCTTTCCCAAATGAAGATACAATCCTGGAATTGCCAGATGCAGAATATAAAAACTAATTTACAGAATGCTTCAAGACATCAGGGATGACCTCAGAAATGAAATAAGGCAAGCTACAGAAAAAGCCAAGGAACACGGTGATAAAGCAGTTGAAGAACTCAAAAGATTATTCAAGAACATAGTGGAAAAATGAATAAGTTGCAAGAATCCATAGAGAGACAGCATTCAGAAATCCAAAAGATTAACAGGAAAATTACAGAATTAGACAATGCAATAGGAAGTCAGAGGAGGAGACTCGAGCAATTAGAATGCAGAGTGGGAGATCTGGAGGACCAGGGAATTGACACCAATATAGCTGAAGAAAAATCAGATAAAATAATTAAAAAAAATGAAGAAACCCTAAGAATCATGTGGGACTCTATCAAGAAGAGTAACTTGCATGTGATTGGAGTCCCAGAACAGGGAGGGAAAACAGAAAACACAGAGAGAATAGTTGAAGATCTGCTGGCAGAAAACTTCCCTGACATCATGAAAGACGAAAGGATATCTATCCAAGATGCTCATCGAACCCCATATAAGATTGATCCAAAAAGAAAATCACCAAGACATATTATCATCAAACTTGCCAAAACCAAAGATAAAGAGAAAATTTTAAAAGCAGCCAGGGAGAAAAGAAAGGTCTCCTTCAAGGGAGAATCAATAAGAATAAGTTCAGACTACTCAGCAGAAACCATGCAGGCAAGAAGGCAATGGGATGACATATACAGAACACTGAAGGAGAAAAACTGCCAGCCAAGGATCATATATCCAGCAAAACTCTCTCTGAAATATGAAGGCGAAATTAAGATATTTACAGATAAACACAAGCTTACAGAATTTGCAAAAACCAAACCAAAGCTACAAGAAATACTAAAGGATATTGTTTGGTCAGAAAACCAATAATATCAGATACCAGCACAACACAAGGTCACAAAACAGAACATCCTGATATCAACTCAAATAGGGAAATCACAAAAACAAATTAAGATTAATTTTAAAAAGAAAAAAACCCTCAAAACAGGGAATCATTGAAGTCAATATGTAAAAGATCACAATAATAAAAAAAAGGGACTAAATACAGGTGGCATAGAACTGCCATATGGAGATGGATACAAGGCAATATCGGACAATACAAGTTAGGTTTTTACTTAGGAAAATAGGGGTAAATATTAAGGTAACCACAAAGAGGTACAACAACTCCATAACTGAAAATAAAAACCAAGAAAAACATAAGAACTCGGCAAACATTAAGTCAAATACTATGAAAATGAGGAACACACAATTTACAAAGAAAAACGTCTCAGCACAAAAAAGTAAGTGGAAAAATGAAATTGTCAACAACACACATAAAAAGGCATCAAAATGACAGCACTAAACACATACTTATCTATAATTACGCTGAATGTAAATGGACTAAATGCACCAATAAAGAGACAGAGAGTCTTAGACTGGATAAAGAAACATGATCTGTCTATATGCTGCCTACAAGAAACACACCTTAGACTTAGAGACACAAACAAACTAAAACTCAAAGGATGGAAAAAAATATATCAAGCAAACAATAAGCGAAAAAGAGCAGGAGTAGCAATATTAATTTCTGACAAAATAGACTTTAAAGTTAAATCCACCACAAAGGATAAAGAAGGACACTACATAATGATTAAAGGGACAATTGACCAGGAAGATATAAACATATTAAATATTTATGTACCCAGTGACAGGGCTGCAAGATACATAAAACAAACCTTAACAGAACTGAAAAGTGAGATAGACACCTCCACAGTTATAGTAGGAGACTTCAACACACCACTTTCGGATAAGGACAGGACATCCAGTAAGAAGCTCAATAGAGACACGGAAGACCTAATTGCTACTATCAACCAACTTGACCTCATACACTTATACAGAACACTCCACCCAACTGCTGCAAAGTATACTTTTTTTTCTAGCGCACATGAAACATTCTCTAGAATAGATGACATATTAGGTCATAAAACAAACCTTTGCAGAATCCAAAACATCGAAATATTACAAAGCGTCTTCTCAGACCATAAGGCCATAAAAGTGGAAATAAATAGCTGAAAAATTAGGGAAAAGAAATCAAATACTTGGAAACTGAACCATACCCTGCTGAAAAAAGACTGGGTTATAGAAGACATTAAGGAGGGAATAAAGAAATTCATAGAATGCAACGAGAATGAAAACACTTCCTATCAAAACCTCTGGGACTCAGCAAAAGCAGTGCTCAGAGGTCAATTTATATCGATAAATGCACACATACAAAAAGAAGAAAGAGCCAAAATCAGAGAACTGTCCCTACAACTTGAACAAATAGAAAGTGAGCAAGAAAAGAATCCATCAGGCACCAGAAGAAAACAAATAATAAAAATTAGAGCTGAACTAAATGAATTAGAGAACAGAAAAACAATTGAAAGAATTAACAAAGCCAAAAGCTGGTTTTTTGAAAAAATTAACAAAATTGATAAATCATTGGCCAGACTGACTAAAGAAATACAGGAAACAAATAACCTGAATAAGAAACGAGATGGGCCACATCACAACAGACCCAACTGAAATTAAAAGAATCATATCAGATTATTACAAAAAATTGTACTCTAACAAATTTGCAAACCTAGAAGAAATGGCTGAATTCCTAGAAAAACACTACCTACCTAAACTAACACAATCAGAAGTAGAACAACTAAATAGACCCACAACAGAAAAAGAGATTGAAACGGTAATCAAAAAACTCCCAACAAAAAAAAGCCCGAGCCAGGACGGCTTTACTGAAGAGTTCTACCAAACTTTCAGAGAAGAGTTAATACCACTACTGCTAAAGGTATTTCAAAGCATAGAAAATGACGAAATACTGCCTAACTCATTCTATGAAGCCACCATAACCCTGATACCCAAACCGGGTAAAGACATCACAAAAAAGGAAAATTACAGAACTATATCCCTCATGAACATAGATGCAAAAATCCTCAACAAAATTCTAGCCAATAGAATTCAACAACATATCAAAAAAAAATCCACCACGACCAAGTGGGATTTATACCAGGTATGTAAGGTTGGTTTAATATTAGAAAAACCATTAATGTAATCCACCATATAAATAAAACAAAAGACAAAAACCACATGATCTTATCAATTGATGCAGAAAAGGCATTTGACAAAGTCCAACACCCATTTATGATAAAAACTCTCAGCAAAAAAGGAATTGAAGGAAAATTCCCCAGCATAATAAAGAGTATCTATACAAAGCCAACAGCCAACATCATTTTAAATGGAGAGATCCTGAAAGCATTTCCCTTGAGAATGGGAACCAGACAGGGATGCCCTTTATCACTGCTCTTATTCAACATTGTGCTAGAGGTCCTAGCCAGAGCAATTAGGCTAGACAAGGAAATAAAGGGCATCCGAATTGGCGAGGACGAAATAAAATTATCTCTATTTGTAGATGACATGATCTTATACACAGAAAACCCTAAGGAATCCTCCAGAAAACTACTGAAACTAATAGAAGAGTTTGGCAGAGTCTCAGGTTACAAGATAAACATACAAAAATCACTTGGATTCCTCTACATCAACAAAAAGAGCATCGAAGAGGAAATCACCAAATCAATACCATTCACAGTAGCCCCCAAGAAGATAAAATACTTAGGAACAAATCTTACCAAAGATGTAAAAGACGTATACAAAGAAAACTACAAAGTACTACTACAAGAAACTAAAAAGGATCTACTTAAGTGGAAAAACATACCTTGCTCATGGATAGGAAGACTTAACATAGTAAAAATGTCTATTCTACCAAAAGCCATTTATACATACAATGCACTTCCGATCCAAATTCCAATGACATTTTTTAATTTGATGGAGAAACAAATCGCCAACTTCATATGGAAGAGAAAGAAGCCCCGGATAAGTAAAGCATTACTGAAAAAGAAGAAGAAAGTGGGAGGCCTCACTCTACCTGATTTCAGAAGCTATTATACAGTCACAGTAGTCAAAACAGCCTGGTACTGGTACAACAATAGGCACTTAGATCAATGGAACAGAATTGAGAACCCAGATATAAATCCTTCCACATATGAGCAGCTGATATTTGACAAAGGCCCAGTGTCAGCTAATTGGGGAAAAAATAGTCTTTTTAACAAATGGTGCTGGCATAACTGGATATCCATTTGCAAAAAAATGAAACAGGACCCGTACCTCACACCATGCACAAAAACTAATTCCAAGTGGATCAAAGACCTAAACATAAAGACTAAAACGATAAAGATCATGGAACAAAAAATAGGGACAACCTTAGGAGCCCTAATACAAGGCATAAACAGAATACAAAACATTACCCAAAATGACGAAGAGAAACCAGATAACTGGGAGCTCCTAAAAATCAAACACCTATGCTCATCTAAAGACTTCACCAAAAGAGTAAAAAGACCACCTACAGACTGGGAAAGAATTTTCAGCTATGACATCTCCGACCAGCGCCTGATCTCTAAAATCATATGATTCTGTCAAAACTCAACCACAAAAAGACAAACAACCCAATCAAGAAGTGGGCAAAGGATATGAACACACATTTCACTAAAGAAGATATTCAGGCAGCTAACAGATACATGAGAAAATGCTCTCGATCATTAGCCATTAGAGAAATGCAAATTAAAACTACGATGAGATTCCATCTCACTCCAACAAGGCTGGCATTAATCCAAAAAACACAAAATAATAAATGTTGGAGAGGCTGCGGAGAGATTGGAACTCTCATACACTGCTGGTGGGAATGTAAAATGGTACAACCACTTTGGAAATCTATCTGGAGTTATCTTAAACAGTTAGAAATAGAACTACCATACAACCCAGAAATCCCACTCCTCGGAATATACCCTAGAGAAATAAGAGCCTTCACACAAACAGATATATACACACCCACGTTTATTGCAGCTCTGTTCACAATAGCAAAAAGCTGGAAGCAACCAAGGTGTCCATCAACGGATGAATGGCGAAATAAATTGTGGTATATTCACACAATGGCATACTACGCATCGATAAAGAACAGTGACGAATCTGTGAAACATTTCATAACATGGAGGAACCTGTAAGGCATTATGCTGAGCTAAATTAGTCAGAGGCAAAAGGACAAATATTGTATAAAACCACTATTATAAGATCTTGAGAAATAGTATAAACTGAGAAGAGCACATACTTTTGTGGTTACGAGGAGGGGAAGGAGGGAGGGTGGGAGAGGGTTTTTTACTGATTAGTTAATAGATAAGAACTACTTTAGGTGAAGGGAAGGACAATACTCAATACATGGAAGGTCAGCTCAACTGGACTGGACCAAAAGCAAAGAAGTTTCCGGGATAAACTGAATGCTTCAAAGGTCAGCGGAGCAAGGGCAGGGGTTTGGGGTCCATGGTTTAAGGGGACTTCTAAGTCAATTGGCAAAATAATTCTATTATGAAAACATTCTGCATCCCACTTTGAAAGGTGGTGTCTGGGGTCTTAAATGGTATCAAGTGGCCATCTAAGATGCATCAATTGGTCTCACCCCACCTGGATCAAAGGAGAATGAAGAACACCACGCGGCCCTTTCTGTCTCTTGAGCTCTTAGTTATCGCACGATAACTAAGAGCTCAAGAGACAGAAAGGGCCGCATGAACCAGAGACCTACATCATCCTGAGACCAGAAGAACTAGTTGGTGCCCGGCCACAACCGATGACTGCCCTGACAGGGAGCACAACAGAGAACCCCTGAGGGAGCAGGAGATCAGTGGGATGCAGACCCCAAATTCTCACAAAAAGACCACACTTAATGGTCTGACTGAGACTAGAGGAATCCCGGCGGTCATGGTCCCCAAACCTTCTGTTGGCCCAGGACAGGAACCATTCCCGAAGACAACTCATCAGACATGGAAGGGACTGGACAGTGGGTAGGAGAGAGATGCTGATGAAGAGTGAGCTATTTGTATCAGGTGGACACTTGAGACTGTGTTGGCATCTCCTGTCTGGAGGGGGGATGGGAGGATATAGAGAGTTGGAAGCTGGCAAAATTGTCAGGAAAGGAGATACTGGAAGGGCTGACTCATTACGGGGAGAGCAAGTGGGGGTACGGAGTAAAAAAAAAAAAAAATTTTTTTTTTTTTGTGGAGTAAGGTGTATATAAACTTATATGTGACAGTTTGACTTGATTTGTAAACGTTCACTTGAAGCTCAATAAAAGTTAATTAAAAAAAAATTTTGGATACATAAAAAAAATTTTTTTTGCATCAAAGGATGCTAACCAGAGAGTGGAAAACAAACCACAGAATGGGAGAAAATGTTGGCAAATCATACATTTGATAAAGATCTAGTATCCAGAAGATACAAAGAACATTAAGAACGAAATCATAAACCAGCCAATGCAAAACTGAGCAAAGGACTTGAATAGACATTTCTCCAAAGAAGATTACAAATGGCCAATAGGCACATGAGAAGTAGTTCAGCATTCTTAGTCCCAAATCCCTATCTTGCACAAAGCCCTTAATCAGGATCCCATAAAGTTCTACTGATGCCTGCAGGTTCCCCAACCCCTTGAACCTACAGAACCCAAATCCCTGTCTCTAGCTGGTCAAGAACCTGTCCTGAGCATTAGTAGCTCCCATTGTCCAGATCCCTCTGTTCTTCTTTTTGCAGACCCTCAGGTAACCTTTGGGCAATTCCTGTATGAACTGGGGCTCCAGGGAAGGTGACTGCTGAATAGTTGGGCAAGTGTTCAATGCTGCTTCTCACTGACACTCTCTAACCACATCACAAACACACACACATACACACATTCACACTGACCACACAACTTCTGGCCACATGAAAATGAATGCAGCACACACAGAGATAATGCAAATGATTGTATTCTTCTGACAGCACATCAACACTGAGAACTCAGACATATTCTGACCACACTCACATCCTGAATTCACACACTGATCACACATTTTCACATGTCAGTCCACTTTAGAAACGCACAAAACACTGACAACAAACACACATTGCACATTCGCCAAGATTCCACATGTCCATACTCCCACTGACCACAGCAAACATAATAAAATACACATACAAAAAGACCCTGAAATGACCGTCTACCCTCTGATCATACATAAACATGAAAATCATATGTACACACCCTAACAACACACTGACCCCCACCACAATGACCACTCACTCTCTGAATACACACAGAGACCAGACACACACCCAGAGTCAAAAAGGCACCTGACTATGCATGTGTGGGCTTTGATCATGGGGCATGTCCCACCTCACTATCAACACAGAAACCCAGAGAAGGACAGGGAGTCATGGGACACAGGGACAAAGTGCAGGAGATTGTGATGTTTGTCCCTCATGAAGTACATCTGAGCTTTCAGAGCTGGTTGTTATAGTGGCAGCATGTGAAAAAGAGATAGGAGAGCCAAGAGGGTCAGAAATGATGCATAAGACGTCTCTGATAAATACTTATTTCCAAATCAAGAATATAGATATTCCACTCAAGCTCTGAGAATTCCTCAAGGAATTACCGTGTGTTCGTTTTAATGTGATAATGGAGAATTCTTCCTGGAGATTAGTCAATATTGCTGGTGAAATTCCTATTTAAATGTTTCTCTAGATAACACTGTAATTAACCTTTTTTTTTTTTCTTTTTGGTTTAAAACATCACTTAGAATTGAGAATGTCATTCCCAGGGGGCGGTGCGGCCACCGCTAACAGTTTGCACAAAGCGACCTTTCCTGGGCGGCAGCAGCCGGCAGAGGGCGCCCCGTCGCCATTTTGACCGGCGGCGCCTGAAGAGCTGGTGGATCGGAGCTTAGGCCTGGAGGGTGACGGGGCTGTCGGGGAAGGAAAAAGAGCTTAGTTTCCAGGGGACCCAGCGTCAGGGAGGCCCCGCAGCTATGGGACCCGAGAGTCAACAGTGAGTACAAAGCTTTCTTTTGGGGCCCTGAGTGCTGAGGAGAAGGGGCTTTGCTGTGGCTTCTCAGGCCAGCCACGGTGGAGCCCGAGGGGGAAGGGAAGACGCTACCCCTGTGTACAGGCTGTTGTTGCCTTTTTAATGGTTCTTTTTACCTAAAGAAGGAACCCAGGTGGAGGCGCAGTGGTGAAGTGCTCGGCTGGTAACCGAAATGTTGGCGTTTGGAACCCACCAGCCGCTCAGCTGGAGAAAGATGTGGCAGTCAGCTTCCTTGAAGATGACATCCTTGGAACCCCTAGGGGCGAGTTCTCCTCTGTCCTGTAGGGTTGATTAGAGTTGCAGTGGACTTGATGGCAGTGGGTTTTTGTTGTTATTTCTAAGTATAACTTTAAAGTAGCTGGGAAATAGTAAAAAATTGAAAAGTAGGTGTATGAAAACACTCAACATTACTTTAAATTTAATTATTTTTCTCTATTAAAATATTAGAAATTACTCTAATTTTATTGTCCTGGTTTTTGTGAAAGCGCTGATGTTTTTGTTGCGGTAGAGCGGGTTCGATTTTGGTTCAGGGCGACCCCATGTGTGCAGAGTAGAACTGCTGTATAGGGCTTTCAAGGCTATGATGTTATTGGAAGAAGATTGCCAAGTTTGTATTACAAGGCGCGTCTGGGTGGGTTCCAGCCGCCAACTGTTTGGCTTATAGTCCAGCACTTAATCATCTACACAGCCCAGGGAGTCCTCATGGAACCATGAAAAAACAAAACAACAACAAAAAACAAACTCACGTTGCTGCGGCATCCACCCTGTAGAGACTCTATAGGACAGAGTAGAACTGCCCCGTAGGGTTTCGGAGGAGTGGCTGGTGGATTGGAACTGCGAACTATTTGGTTAGCAGCCTAGGTCTTAACCAGTGTGCCACCAGGGTTCCCATGGAAGGATAGTCATCAATTACATCTTTGAAATATAATTATTAATTTGTCTCATTTTCAATGGAAATAATTGCCGTCTTTGTCGATTTTCATGACCTCAAAGAATTCTAAATTTCAGCTGTCTGAACCATCTTTCATAGGATCCAGTGGGACCACCAATGTTTTAAAAAAAAAATTTTACCAAGGCTTGTTCCAATGAATGGATAAATAAATTATTTATGATGAATGGATAAATAAATTATGGTATATTCACACAGTGGAATAGTATGCATCAATAAAGAACAGTGATGAATCTGTGAAACATTTCATAACATGGAGGAATCTGGAAGGCATTATGCAGAGTGAAATTAGTCAGTTGCAAAAGGACAAATATTGTATAAGGCTACTATTATATTATACGAACTCAAGAAATAGTTTAAACAGAGAAGAAAATATTGTTTGATGGTTACAAGGGGGAGGGAGGGAGGGTGGGAGAGGGGTACTCACTAATTAGATCGTAGATAAGAAGTACTTTAGGTGATGAGAAAGACAACACAATATAGGCGAGGTCAGCACAACTGGATTAAAGGAAAAGCAAAGAAGTTTCCGGAATAAACTGAATGCTTCGAAGGCCAGTGTAGCAGGGGCAGGGGTTTGGGGACCATGGTTCCAGGGGACATCTAAGTCAATTGGCACAATAAAATCTATTAAGAAAACATTCTGCATCCCACCTTGGAGAGAGGTGTCTGGGGCCTTAAACGCTAGCAAGTGGCCATCTAAGGTGCATCAATTTGTCTCAACCCACCCGGATCAAAGGCGAATGAAGAACACCAAAGACACAAGGTAATTACGAGCCCAAGAGACAGAAAGGGACACATAAACCAGAGACTACATCATCCTGAGACCAGAAGAACTAGATGGTGCTCAGCTACAACTGATGACTGCCCTGACAGGGACTACAACAGAGAACCCCTGAGGGAGCAGGAGAACAGTGGGATGCAGACCCCAAATTCTCATAAAAAGACCAGACTTAATGGTCTGACTGAGACTAGATGGACCCCAGTGGTCATGGCCCCGAGACCTTCTGCTGGCCCAGGACAGGAACCATTCCCAAAGCCAAATCTTCATACAGGGATTGGATTGGACAATGGGTTGGAGAGGGTTGCTAGTGAGGAGTGAGCTTCCTGGATCAGGTGGACACTTGAGACTATGTTGGCATCTCCTCCCTGGAGGGGGTTAGAAGCTGGCTAAATGGACAGGAAAAGAGAGTGGAGGGAGGGAGTGGGTTGTCTCATTAGGCGGAGAGCAGTTGGGAGTATGTAGCAAGGTGTATATAAGTTTTTGTGTGAGAGACTGACTTGATATGTAAACTTTCACTTAAAGCACAATAAAAATTAAAAAAAAAAAAACTTTAAAGAGGTCTTTTGCAGATTTACCCAATGCAATACATTCTCTGATTTCTTGACTGCTGCTTGCATGAATATTGATTGTTGATACAACTAGGAGGAAATCCTTGACAACTTCAGTTTCTCTGCCATTTATCATGACGTTGTTTATTGGTCCAGTCTGAGGATTTTTGTTTTCTTCACATTCAGTCATCATCTATACCAAAGGCTCTATGTAGTCTTTGACTTTGATCAGTAAGTGCTTCAAATCTCTTCATTTTCAGCAAGCAAGGTTCTGTCAATTGATTATTGAGTTTGTTAATGAGTGTTCCTTCCATCCTGATGCTGTCTTCTTCATATGCCAGCTTCCAGCATTATTTGTTTAGCGTACAGACTGTATAAGTAAGGTAAAAGGATAGAACCCTGCCGCACGTTTTGCAATTTATTCCTTTTCGACAATTGCCTCTGGATCCATGTGAAGGTTAGGCATGAGCACAATGAAGTGTTCTGGAGTTGCCATTATTTATAACGTTACTCCTGTCTAGAATATACTATCTTTATTTACTGGGCATTTCCTCTGTTGATCCACTAGGACAGGCCCCTTCCCTTTCCTTACATTTGCACACACAGGTAGAACTGACACACAAAATTAATCATCACAACACCTATGAAAATTAAGAACAGTTCCTGAAGCCTCCCTTGACCTCTGCATCCACCAGGCTCTACAGGACACCCCCACTTTACGGGCCCCTGATAGGGTCCTGAGTCCTAATCTCAGCCCCAGAGGCTCTTCCCAGAGCCACCCTGCCCTGACCACTCTCAGCAGCGCCCTGGGCACAGCCCTCTAGAGGGCTCCAGCATGAATTTGGAGCCAGGAAAGCACTCCCTGTAGAGACAGCTTCAGTGGAGCAGGGCATGCCTAGACTGTAGCCTCATTTGCCTGCAGTGACCTCTGTTGGGAGTGCAGGGGCTATCTGTGCCTCCTGGGGGGCCAAGGGTCTGTGCACGTGTGTGATTGTGTGCTTACAGGTGTGTAATCTGTGTGGCTGTCTCTGTCTGAGTTTCTGAGTCTGTGAGTGCATTGAGTGTGTGCTGTGCTTTCCCCTGTGTGGCTGTTGTGCGTTTCTCTGTGCCCTTCTCTGTGTATGTGTGTGTCTTGGTCATCTAGTGTTGCCATAACAGAAATACCACAAGTGGATGGCTTTAACAAACAGAATTTTATTTTCTTATACTCTAGTAGATTACAAGTCCAAATTGAGGGCGTGGGCTCCAGGGGAAGCTTTTCTTCCTTTGTTGGCTCTGGAGGAAGACCCTTGTCCTTAATCTTCCCCTGGTCGAGGAGCTTCACAGGCACAGGGGCCCTGTGGCCAAAGGACACACTCTGCTCCTGGTGCTGCTTTCTTGGTGGTATGAGGTCCCCAACTCTCTGCTTGCTTCCCTTTCCTTTTATCTCTTGAGAGATAAAAGGTGGTCCACGCCACACCCCAGGGAAACTGCCTTTACCTTGCATTAAGGAGGTGACATGATTAAGGGTGGTGTTTCAATCCCACCCTAATCTTCGCAGTTTAAAATTACAATCGCAAAATGGAGAACAGCCACACAATACGAGGAATCATGGCCTGACCAAGTTGACACATATTTTTGGGGGGAAACAATTCCATCCATTACAGTGTGTGTGTGTTTTCGTGTCTGTCAGTGAAAGGGTATGTGTCAGTTGTGGAAATGCATGTAATCCATGTGCCTCTGGGCCTGTGTATGTGTGTGGGAATGTGTGTCCCTATTGGAGTATCTGTGTTTTGGATCCATGTGTGTGTAAATTGCTCTTTTGGGTATTCCTGAGTGTGCATCTGTGTATGCGTGTGTCCATCGTATGAAAGTTTGCCCTGGGGGGCCATCTAGGGTGACCCTGAGTGTGTGTCTGTGTGCTCCCCACATTGTCTCTTCCTGGGTCTGCATTGTGGGGCCATGTGAGCCTCTCCATGAGCCCACACCCTTTGCCAGGTGAGTCTAGGTGGTCCTTGTCTGTGCATCTCCATTGCTCATTGTGTGTGCATACTTCTCACTGAGTGTGTATATGTGTATGTATGTGTATGCACCCTAGGAACATATAGACACAGAGTGGATTTTTTTTTTTATCCCAGGGGTGGGTGAGAGGAGACGGTATGTCCATCCTCTGTCAGGAGGGGCTGGACCTTTCTGCCCCTGCTCCTCTCAGCCTCTGCTATCCTTCTGGTGGTCCCATCTCAGGCCCCAAGATGGAGGGAGTGAAGGGTCAGTTCCCAGACCCCCCAGCCAGGGGGCAACTGCAGAGGTGTATAGTGAGTGGGAAGGGTGGAGGGGGTCCTGGGCCCCTGGGAAGGGACTGGGGGAGTCCTTGGTCCCTGGGAGAGGTGATTGAGTGAGTGTCCCTACGGAGGGCTAGGGTCTCAGGGCTCTGTGGCCTGGGGGTGAGGTGAGTAGCTAGGCATTGGTGGGAGTTTTGGAGGAGTCCTGGATTCCTGGGGATGGGTTGAGTGAAGGAGATCTCTAGGGAAATTCGAGGGGGAGGGCTTCTGAGGCCCTGGTTAGTGGTGAGTATGCAGCACACCTAGGTAGACCGGGGAGTCTTTGTGGCTCTTGGAATCCTAGAGAGCCCGGGTCCCTCCCTCACTGTGGTGGCCAGGAGCTGTGGTGGTAGCAGCAACAGCTGCTGTCAGGCACAAAGGTGACAGACCCACTGGGTGGTGGCAGGTAATAGACTATCCAGCCAGCAAGTGAAGCCACCAAGCAAGGGCCGAGGCCCCAGATGCCCTTCCAGGGCCACGCCAGGCTTACCCTCCTGTAGGGCCAGGAGGAGCCCAGCAGGTCTGGAGTCTAGGGCCACCTGGAGTTTACCTCCCAGCCTCAGTGTCTCTGGCCATGGGAATGGGCACCCGGGGCCCCCAGATGGTGCTGGTTCCAGAAGGGAGAATCCATCTGGCCTGGGATCTTGAATTGGGGGTTGGGGAGAATCTCAGAGGAAGTTGTGAGAAGCACTTAACACAGGCCCAGGCATTTTTATCGCCCCTCAGTAAAAAAAAAAAAAAAAAAATTTTCAGTCCCAGTCCCAGCACTCACCTGGCCAACCCCAAAGGGACAGAGCAGTGGGAGGAGGTGTGGTGACTGAATTTAACTTCAAAGAGGAAAAATGTAGGAATCTGGGCGCTCCTGATCCCCTTTGAAATCCAGTCTCTGAACACACCTCCCCCTGACCATAGTGGGGAAACTGAGATGGACTGGGGTGTGCCTAGGTTCACTCTGTGGGCCTGAGTTGACTGTCGATTACATCAGCTGCAACTCTTTTTCCGAAGTTCAGTCTGGTCGATCTTGCTAGTGATGGTTTTGGGCAGCTATTTATCAAACTCCACCTGGACTAGGAGAAAGCCGATCTGGCCTGACTTGGTCCTGCTATCATTTCCTTCCGTTTCCCAGTCCCATCCTTGTCACCTGCAGAGACCCCAGACAGGCTGACATCATGAGGGGGTCTCCATGTATCTCACCAGGTATCTCAGGTCCTCCCCCTGTCTCTCTGAGGGTGAATGTAGCCACATGACTTCCTTTGGCCAATGAACTGTGAAGTGTGTCACCTCTAGGCAGAAGAGTTCAGAACCTTTTAGATGGAAGGCTGACCACCATTTCTTCCCATCAGCATAGCACCTGGCAGGTGTCTCTATAGTGGCTGTGCTTTATCCAGGTCCCAGAGTGACAGGATGTGGAGCAGAGTTCCCAGAATACCCATGGTAATAAGCTTTCTTCGCTATCAGCCACTAAGATTTTAGGGCTGTTCATTATTGTTTGAGGCTGAGTTCTCTAGAGAAGAAAAACCAGTAAAGCTTGTAAATATACATAAAGAGAGAAAGATTTATATCAAGGAAATGGGTCATGCAGTTGTAGAGGCTGGAACATCCCAAGTCCATGGATCTAGATGGAGGGTTCTCCTGATTCACGTAGCTGCACGGGCTGGTGAACCCAAGATCATCTGGTTGGAGAGCCGGGCTGTTGTTCACAGGCTATGAAGATTGATGAATCCCAAGATTGGCAGGCAAGACGGCAGGTAAGCTGCTAGCTCAAGTCCTGAGAATGGGAGTTCAGATGAACTGGAGCCAGCTATAGGATCCAGAACTACCAAAAGCCCCTGAGCCCTGCCAGAATGTCCCCCCACACTTGATGCATGACACATGCCCAAGAAAACTCCTTCAACTGATTGGCCACTCGCAGCAGATCCCGTCATAGGGGTGATCACATATCAAATCTCAATAGGGACGTGATCACAACATGAAACGACTGCCAAAACACTGAGAATCAGGCTCTAGCCAAGCTGATGCACAATGTTAACCATCACAGTTCCCTGCGGTACAACCTCATGCTATGCGTCATTTTCTCTGTTCTCTGTGAGGTAGCGTTGTTGTTGCTGTTCGTTGGCATTAAGTCGGCTCCAACTCATGACGACCCCAAGGACAACAGAATGAAATGTTGACTGGTCCTGTGCCATCTTCATGATCATTGTTATGCTCAAGCCCATTGTTTTGGCCACGACGTATTTTGAGTACCTCCCAACTTAGGGGGCTCATCTTCCAGCTCTATATCAGAAAATATTCTGTTGTGATCCATAGGATTTCCATTAGCTAACTTTTGGAAGTAGATTACCAGGCCTTTCTACTTATTCTGTCTTGGTCTGGAAACTCCACTGAAACCTGTCCACCATGGGTGGGCCTGCTGATGTTTGCAATACTTGTCTGTCTGTTGATCGTACTGTGGTGGCTTGGGTGTTGCCATGATATGAAAGCTGTGAGGCAACGGAGCCTAAAATGGAAAGCATGAACTCTGTTGTCAGATACACCTGGGTTTGAGTTCCAGCTCTGCCTTTTATTAGCTGTAATTTCAGGCTATTTACTTTGTGTCTTAGTTTCCTCCATGTAGAACAGGAGAGTTTTCCATAGCAGGTTGTGGCGAAGATTAAGTGAAATAATACTACATGTAGAGCATTTACTACAGGGCCCAGGACACAGGATAGGTGATCAATTAGCTAGAATTATCAATTATCAAGTAGCTACATAATATGCATTGATTGTAAAGATTCGAACAATGCCGTAAAGTATTACAAAAGAAGGAAATGTTAAATTTGGCATCTGTACCCTTTCAAACTCAGAGCACGTAGGATCATACATCATATACCACTCCATATTCTGCCATGTGCTGTCGAGATCTGTTTATGTAAAAAATTAAATATGTGCAATCATTTCTAACTATAAAAAAACAATCCTGTTGCCACTAAGGTTGATTACGACTCATAGTGATCCTGCAGGACAGAGTGGAACTGCCCCATAGGGTTTCCAAGGCTCTAATCTTTACAGAAGCAGACTGCCACATCTTTCTCTCAGAGAGCAGTTAGAGAGTTCAAACTGTCTACTTTTTTGTTGGCAGCCAAGCAGTTAACCACTGTGCCATCAGGAGGTGCCTATATTAATTCTGGGAATAATTGAATCACTTCTCTATGTTGGACATTGAGATCCGTGATTTTCAAACCATATTGTGGCCCATTAGATAGTTGTAAAAGAAATTTTGTTGGTTGCAAGTAGCATTTAAAAACAAAGAAGTAGAACAGAAAGTACTGAATGTATTGAGTTATAATGATATTTTATTAACTTTTATATGTCATATTTATGTATATATGTATTTGGCTGCAATACGAAATGTGTTTCTTACGATGAATCATGTTAGAGATAGTTTTGAAGCTGCTGATTTGGACTTTTCTTTTTCGGAATCTGGAGGCTTATAAATAACCTTCTTGCACTTATGTCTATGGACACTTGTCTGATTTTTTTTCTTTAGGTTAACTTACCAGCAGTGAGTTCCTTTTTGGTTTCTGACACACGCTCGAGGATCCCAATCAATTAAGTCCGCTCCACCACATCCTTAAGTTGAATTGGGTCTTCTGCAGTAGAAAAAGGTAGTGCGGTGGTTTACCTAAGCTTACTCTAACCACCTTGGAGGACTTGGGAGAGCTGAGCACCAGAACCAGCCCAGAGGGCCAGACCCCATCCATCTGCCATGCTCACCTTCCTCGGGTACTTGTGTGGGGCTGTCGCTCCCTTCACGTGCTGCTGTAACTCCTTGGTGAGATGGTCTTGGTCATGGGACAGGAACAGTGGGGCCAGCACAATGAACACCATCACCACCTGCAGCACAGGAGTGAAGTCAGGGTGAGTGCCAAGAAATGATACCCCCACCCACTGGCTTCACATCAATTGCCACCCATAGCAGCCCTATAGGACAGAGGAGAACTGCCTCATAAGGTTTACAAGGCTTTATGGAAGCAGACTACCACATCTTTTTCCTGCGGAGTGGCTGGTGGGTTTGAACCGCCAACCTTTCAGGTAACAGCCAAGCACTTAACCACTGTGACGGCAAAAATGTAATGTTTATTAAATGAATGGAAAAGCAAGGTGATGCTTGAGCTGTGTTCTTGATAAGAGCACGGTGACTGTCTTAGTTATGTAGCTTTGCTATAAATACATATAAATACCACAAGTGGATGGCTTCAACAAAGAGAAATTTACTTCCTCACAGCCTAGTAGCTAGAAGTTCAAATTCAGGGCATCAGCTTCACAGGAAGGCTCTGGGGGAAGATCCTTCTCATCAATGTTCCCTTGGACTAGGAGCTTCTCTGCTCAGGAACCCCGGTCCAAAGGACATGCTCTGCTCTTGGCACTGCTTTCTTGGTGGTGTGAGGTCCCCGCTCTGGCCTTGCTTCTCTTTCCTATTATCTATTGCAAGGTAACAGTTGGTGCAGGCCACACTCCAGGGAAACTCCCTTTATATTGGATCAGGGATGTGACCTTAGTAAGGGTGTTACCATCCCACCCTAATCCTCTGTAACATAAAATTACAATTACAAAATGGAGGACAACCACACAATACTGGGAATCGTGGCCTAACCAAGTTGACACATACTTTTGGGGGACACAATTGAATCCATGCCATCAACTTTGGAAAAGGAAAGAGTCGAGTTCAAATCTAACTACTTCCAATTGCATCTATGTCCTTGGAAAATTATTTCCTTTTCTTAAGTTCAGTTTCCTTGTCTATGAAAGAGATACAATAAAAAATCATCCCTTACTGGATATCTGTAAATATTCCAGGTAATGATACACGTGAACCATCTGGTTAGTTTAAATTTATTGTTACTATTAGTAGTAGTAGTATCATCATAATTATTAATCTTATTGTATGTACAGCTCCCTACATGGGACCTAGCGAGTAATACTTATTGGCAATTGATGATTATGATTAAGGATATCCCCAAATTGACTGCGTAGGGCCCAGTACATAGTCGGTTTTCAATAAATACTTGTTGAATGAAGGAATAGAGGCTGTGGAGCCAGGTTGCTTAGATTCCCATTCTAGCTCCATCACTTATTAGAAGTGTGATCCAGGTGAGTTACAGAACTTCTTTATGCCTGTCTCCTCATCTGTAAAACAAAACCAAACCCATTGCCTTCCAGTTGATCCTGACTCATGGTGAAGCCATGTGTTATAGGGTAGAATTGCTCCATAGGGTTTTCTTGGATATAATCTTCATGGAAGTAGATCACCAGGCTTTTCTTCTCCAGTGCCACTGGGTGGGTTCAAACCACCAACCTTCAGGTTAGGTTAAAAAGACCTCTGCTTGCCAGGACCACACCTTATCTGTAAAAACAGTATATAAGAATACTTAACTCCTTGGATTTTTGTGAGGGTTAAGTGAGTTGGCCCATAGTAAGTACTGCTGCTCACAGGCTGTGAAGATCGATGAATCCAAAGATCAACGGGCAAGACCATAGGTAAGCTGCTAGCTAGTCTCAAGAACTGGAGGTGAGACAAACAGGAGCCAGGTGCAGAATCCGGAAGGAGTAAAAGCCCACAAACATTGTCAGAATATCCACTTATATTCAATGCAGGACAAATGACCAAGGAAACTCCCTTTCAACTGACTGGCTACTCAGACCAGATGCCATCGTGGACGTGATCACATCATATCAAATTTGATCATGGAAGTGATCACAACTTCATATGACTGTCAAGCTACCAAGAATCATGGCCGAGCCAAGTTGACACACAACCTTAACCATCACAGCCTTCATCATCATCATTCATAATCCTTATGTACAGAGCCACAGATGAGGCCCACTGCCACCTGCTGACCACATAGTGAAGTCCACACACACATCAGCTGTGCCCTCTGCGCCAGAGGACCAAGGCCGGCTAGAGAGTGGCTTGAAGTTTCTCCTGCTTCTGGCTTCCAAGTGCCCACATGCAGACTTGATCACATCGTGTCCTGTACTCACCTCCCATCTAATGGGATCTGGACTGCTCACCTCGGCTGACTCACCCGCCTCTGGGAGCTCCGCCAGGGCATTCTCCATCTCTGCCTGACTGATTCGGTAACTGCAAGATCAGCTGTTTGTTCCATCATGAGTTCGGAGGCAGATGCCAGGATTGGGGTGACCCAAGGCCAAAGATTGGCTTTGAAAGGTCACATCTTCCCTTGGCACAGAGAGTGACTAGCATAGGGAGCCCGACTCGTGACCTGCTTGGGACCTGGACCCGAAAAGTGAAGACCTTGACACTCTATGCTAAGAAACACCAATGCTCAGGCACACCCAAGGGCTCTCACAGCCTCAGACAACAGAGGGCCGATGCTTTGTCTTCCCAGAGCTCTGGGCCCTTAGCTCAAGCAGCTTCCACCAGTGTGAAATTTCATAAAAACTGCAAATTTTATCTTAATCATTTATGTAAATTCAGCATCTTATTCTCCAATATCTAAATGTTTGCTTTAGAAATTAAAAAAAAAAAAAAAAAAAAACTCTATTTCCTGTAATATCCAAGCATTATAGCTCTAGGGTATTGTCTCATTATCTCTCTGTCTTTTTTTTTTTCTTTTTTTTAGTGTACGGGTTAGGAACATGGATTTAGAGCCAGACAAGCTAGGTTAAAATATGAACTCCACCGTGTGATATCTTTGAGACTTAAGGCAACATTCTCCACTGCTTTGTGACACAGTTTCCTTATCCTAAAATGGGATAAAAATAGCATCTGCCTCATACTGTTGAAGGAGCCTGGGTGGTGCAAGAAGTTTGCCATCAGCTGCTAATGCAAAGGTTGGTGGGTCGAACCCACCCAGTGATACTGTGGAAGAAAGGCCTGGTGATCTGCCAAGAAGACTGTATGGAACAGTTCTACTCTGTAACACAGGGGGTCTGCAGGAGCCTGGGGCTGACTCGATGGCAGCTAACAACAACAACAACACAGTACTGAGGGCTAGGTGAAATGAGTTAATAGGTATAAAGCTTTAGGAGAGTGCTTTCACATCCCAAGTACTCTATGAAACCAAAAACACCAAACCTGTTGCCATTGAGCCGATTCTGACTCATAGCGACCCTCTAGGACACAGTAGAACTGTCCCATAAGGTTTCCAAGGAGTGGCTGGTAGATTGTTACTGCTGAACTGTTGGTTAGCAGCCTGAGCTCTTAACCACTCCACCGCTGGAACTCCATAAGCTGTAAAGTGCAATTTCTTAACCACATATGCATACACCTCTGTAACACCACCAAGATCATGACCCTGAGAGTAGGGCCAGTTTCCAGTTAACTCCCTTACAGCCTTGTCCCACTCAGTATTACCTGAAAGTAACCACTAGCCATTTTAAAACCCTTTAGTAGTTCATAGGAGTACTTGGGTGGCACAAACTGTTAAGTGCTTCACTACTAACTGAAAGGTTGGCAGTTCAAACCTACCCAGCGGTGCCTTGAAAGACAGACCTGGCAATCTGCTTCTGCAAGGTCACAACATTGAAATCCCTATGGAGCCCATGTCTACTGTGAAATATATGAGTCGAAATTGTCTGAACAAGAACTACCAACAACACTAGTTAACAGAAAGGCTATGACATAGAAGGATGTGTCTTTTCTCCTCCAGGGTTGAATCAAAGAGGGCTGATCAGATCCATGCTTGCTCTCGAGGGCATGCTTCCTCTTCAGGGGAGAGCGGACAGATCAGGAGAGGGATAGGTGGGAGCGATGCCAACAACACCTTTCGTGGTCTGGTGAGGTGGGGTTGTTTGGGGAGCATAAGGCTTTATTCCTGGTCCAGCTCTAGAGGACTCAGTCAGTTCAGATTGAACCGTGAAGAAGGGACCACTGGCATGTTCATTACCTTGGGGCTCCATTGGCCCTAAACACAATGATATTTACTAATGAACTCCCTGCTTATGTCAGTGTTCCCTGGGTGATTTGTCGTGTGTCTGTGTGGCATCCATTCATGTCTCCTTAAACATAATTATTCTCCAAATAAAGCCACGCTTCCATCTAACATGGTGTAACTGTGTTGCATACAACTGAGTACAGTTTCTTTGGGTCTTCTTCTTACGTATCCCTCCCTGTTTAAGTCAGGGGTGTATATTCCAGACTCTCCTCTCAACAGCTTTGTTACTTGGCCTTTCTTACTGATTGTCCATGAGGTTTAAAATTCAAGATGGGAGGAGGGTGATGCTGAAGAAACTCTAACGTCATTGGCAAAACTATTGGCAAATAAGGACTTCAGAGAGTGAGGGCAGCTTCCATTTGAAAGAGAGAAAATGAACAAGAGGGCTGAAGGCATAGGCCCTTCAGAAGAGAATGAATTTCCTATCAGCTATTTAGAGTCTCTGGGGAAAATTGTCGAAGCCCTCCAAATTTGGGGTAAAAATATATTTATAACTAAACTCTTCATCGATGTGGATTCACTCTTTGTTTATTCCGAGAATTAGTTGGAATTCTAACCTAAATATGGTTAAATACGAAGTAAACTTATTTTCATACCCTTCAGATTTTCTTTTCCCAAGGCAAATTCTCACATTTCCTTTTGTTCTATGTTTTTTATGTATTTATTTTAAAATTAAAAAAAAAAAATTTAGTCTCATGTATCTACTTGAACTAAGAAGCATGCTCTCCATGGGTATTATTAAAGTACTGTAAAGTCCAGCCTAATCTTTGTCGGAAGAGTTGGCTTTGGGAATGGTTTTAGTTCTGGGTGAACAGAGAGTCTGGGGGCCATGCCTTCTGGGGTTCCTCTAGGCTCAGTCAACCGTCAAGTCTGGTCTTTTTTACGTGAATTTGTTTTCTGCACCACACTTTTCTCCTGCTCCATCAAGGACTCTGTTGTGTTCCTTCTAAGGGCAGTCATTGATGGTAACAATTGGTGGTAGCTGGGCACTACCTAGTTCTTCTGTTCTCACACTGATGGAACTTCTGATTTACGTGGCCCTTTTGTCTCTTGGGCTAATATTTTCCTTGTGTCTTTGGTGTCCTTCATTCTCCTTTGCTCCAGGTAGGTTGGAACCAATTGATGCATCTTAGATAGCTGCTCCCAAGCTCTTAAGACCCCAGATGTGACTCAGCAAAGTGGGATGCAGAACATTTTCTTAATCAACTTTGTTATGCCAGTTGACCTAGATGTCCCCCGAAACCAAGGTCCCCCGACCCTCACCCCTGGTACTCTGTCCCTCAAAGTGTTTGGTAGCGTTCAGGAACCTTCTCAGCTTTTGGTTTAGTCCAGTTGTGCTGACTTACCCTGTATTGTGTGTTGTCCTTCTCTTCGCCTAAGATAATTCTTATCTACTATCTAGTTGGTGAATACCCCTCTCCCTCCCTCCCCACCCTTATAACCAGGAAAGAATGTTTCCTTCTGTGTTTAAACTTTTCTTGAGTTCTTATAATAGTGGTCTCATACAATATTTGTCCTTTTACGACTTACTAATTTCACTCAGCATAATGCCTTCCAGATTCATCATGTTGTGAGATGTTTTGCAGATTCATCATTGTTCTTTATCATTGCATAGTATTCCATTGTGTGAAATATACCATAATTTGTTTATCGATTCATCCGTTGATGGGATCCTATGTTGTTTTCATCTTTTTGTTATTGTTAACAGTGCTGCAGTGAAGATCGGTGTGCATGTATCTGTTTCTGAGATGGCTCTTATTTCTCTAGGATATATTGCCCGGAATAGGATTGCTGGATTGTATGGTACTTCTATTTCTAGCTTTGTAAGGAAGCACCAAATTGATTTTCAAAGTGGTTGAACCATTTTACATACCCACCAGCATTATGTAAGTGTTCTAGGCTCTCCACAACCTCTCCAACATTTATTATTTTGTATTTTTTGGATTAATTCTATCCTTGTTGGGGAGAGATGGTATCTCATTGTAGTTTTGATTTGCGTTTCTCTAATGGCTAATGATCATGAGCATTTCCTCTTATGTCTGTTAGGCGCGTAAATGTCTCCTTGGTGAAGTTCCTGTTCCTATCCTTTGCCCATTTTTTAATGGGTTGTTTGTCTTTTTGCTGTTGAAGTTTTGCAGTATCTTGTAGATTTCAGAGATTAGACCCTGATCGGATATGTTGTAACCAAAATTTTTTTCGTGGTCTGTAGGCTGTCTTTTTACTCTTTTGGTGAAGTCTTTTGATGAGCATAAGTGTTTGACTTTTAGGAACTCCTAGTTATCTACCTTCTCTTCTGTTCTTTGTGAATTGTGAGTTAGGTTTTGTATTTTGTTTCTGCCATGTATTAGGGCTCTTAGCATTGTCCCTATTTTTTCTTCCATGATTTTTATCATTTTAGACTTTATATTTAGGTCTTGGATCCACTTTGAGATCGTTTGTACATGGTGTGAGGTGTGAGTCTTGTTTCATTTTTTTCCAGATGGATATCCAGGTATGCCAGCACCACTTGTAAAAGAGATTGTCTTTTTCCCGTTTAATGGAGTTTGGGCCTTCGTCAAATATCAGCTGCTCATAGACGGATGAATTTACGTCTGGATTCTCAATGCTGTTGCATTGGTCTATGTATCTCTTGTACTAGTACCGAGCTGTTTTAGTGTTGTTTGACTGCCATGGTATGATAGGTTCTAAAATCAGGTAGTGTGAGGCCTCCCACATTGTTCTTCTCCTTCAGTAATGCTTTATTTATCTGGGGTCTTTTTTCTTTCCATATGAAGTTGTCAGTTTGTTTCTCTGTCTCATTAAAAAACGTCATTGTAATTTGGATTGTATTGCCTTGTATCTGTAGATAGTTTGGGGTAAAATTGAGATTTTGACAATGTTGAGTCTTCCTATCCATGAGCAAGGTATATTTTTCCACTTACGTGGGTCTCTTTTGGTTTCTATCAGCAGTGTCTTGTATTTTTCTTTGTATAGGTCTTTTATATCTCTGGTTGTATTTATTCCTAAGTTTTTTTCTCTTCTTGGAGGCTATTGTAAATGGTACTGGTTTGGTGATTTCCTCTGAGATTCTGTTTGTTGTTGTAGAGGGATCCAACTGATTTTTGTATGTTTATCTAATATCCTGATACTTGGCTGAAATCGTCTATTAGTTCCAGTAATTCTCTTATGGATTCCTTGGGGTTTTCTGTGTATAAGATCATATCATCTGCAAATAGGGATACTTTTATTTCTTCCTTACCAATTTGGATGCCCTTTATTTCTTTCTCTTACCTTATAGCTCCGGCTAGGACCTCCAGCATAATATTGAATAAGAGTGGTGATAAAGGGCATCGTGTGGATCCCCTTCTCAAGGGAAACGCTTTCAGACCCTCTCCATTTAGGATGATGTTGGTTGTTGTCTTTGTATATATGCCCTGTATTATTTTAAGGAATTTTGCTTCTATTCTAATTTGCTGAGAGTTTTTATCATGAATGGGTATTGGACTTTGTCAAATGCCATTTCTTCGTCAATTGATAACATCGTGTCATTCTTATCTTTTGTTTTATTTATATGAGGGATTAGATTGTTTTTCTAATGTTGAACCATCCCTGCATAACTGGCATGAATCCCACTTGGTCATAGTGAATTATTTTTTTGATATGTTTTTTAATTCTATTGGCTAGAATTTTGCCGAGGATTTTTGCGCCTGTTTTAGGGGGATATTGGTGTGTAATTTTCTTTGTTTTTTTTTTTTATTTTGTGGTGTCTTTACCTGGTTTTGGTATCAGAGTTATGCTGGCTTCATAGAATGAGTTCGGAAGTATTCCATCCTTTTCTATCCACTGATATACCTTTAGTAGTAGTGGTATTAACTCTTTTCTGAAAGTTTGATACAATTCTCCAGTGCAGCCATCAGGGCTAGGGCTTTTTTGAGGGGGAGGGGAAGCTTTTTAATTACCTCTTCAATCTCTTCTTTTCTTATGAGTTTATTTGGTTGTTCTACCTGTCTCTGTTAGTTTAGGTAGGTAGTGTGTTTCTAGAAATTTGTCCATTTCCTCTAGGGTTTCAAATTTGTTGCAGTACAGTTTTTCATAGTATTCTGTTATGATTCTTTTAATTTCAGTTGAGTCTGTTTTGTTATCGCCCATCTCATTTCTTATTTGGGTTATTTGCTTCCTCTCCTGTTTTTCTTCAGTGACTTTGGTCAATGGTTTATCAATTTTGTAGATCTTCTCAAAGTACCAGCTTTTGGTCTTGTTAACTCTTTCAGTTGTTTTTCTATTCTCCATATCATTCATTTCTTCTCTAATTTTTATTATTTCCTTCTTCTGGTGCCCATGAGCTTATTCTGCTGCTGTTTTTCTATTTGTTCAAGTTGTAGGGTTAGTGTTTTGATTTTGGCCCTTTCTTCTTTTTGGATGTGTGCATTTATTGCTATAAGTTGACCTCTGAACAGTGCTTTTGCCCTGCCTCAGAGGTTCTTGTTGGATGTGTTTTCGTTCTCATTGAATTCTGTGAATTTGTTTGCTGTATCTTTAATTTCTTCTGTAACCCAGTAGTTTTGGAGCAAGGTGTTCTTCAGTTTCCATGTATTTGATTTTTTTGTTTTTTTCCTTTTTCTTTTATTGCTTTCTACTTTTATGTCTTTATGGTCAGAGAAGATGCTGTGTAATATTTTGATGTTTTTGATTCTGTTAAGGCTTGCTTTTTTGGCCTAATATGTGCTCTGTTTTGGAGAATGTTCCATGTGTGTTGGAAAAGAAAGTATACTGGGCTTCAGTTGGGTGGAGTGTTCTGTATATGTCTATGAGGTCAAGTTGGGGTGACTGTGGCCTTTAGATTTGCCATGTCTTTATTGAGCTTCTTTTCGGATGTTCTGTCCTTCACCAAAAAGTGGTCGGTCGAAGTCTCCTACTATTGTTGTGGAGCTATGTCTCTTCTCAGTGCTGTTAGAGTTTGTTTTATGTATTTTGGAGCCCTGTTTTTGGGTGCATAAATATTTAGTATGGTTATGTCCTCCTGGTGTATTGACCCTTAAGCGTTATATAGTGTCCTTCTTAACCTTTCTGGTGGGTTTTGCTTTAAAGCCTATTTTGTCAGAGATGAGTATTGCCACTCCTACTCTTTTTTGATTGTTTTCTTAATATATTTTTTTCTGTCCTTTGAGTTTTAGATTGTTTGTGCCTTTGAATCTAAGTGTGTCTCTCGTAGGCTGCATATAGACAGATCATTTTTTAAAATCTATTCTGCCACTCTCTGTTTATTAGTGCATTTATTCCATTTACATTCAGTGTAATTATTGAAAGGTATGAGTTTAGTGCTGTCATTCTGATGTATCTGTGTGTGTGTGCATGTGTGTTGTTTTTGACAGTTTCTTTGTTGAGTTAATTTTCTGTGCTGAGTCATTTTTCTTTATGTATTTTCTTTTCAACTTTTTTTCATTATTGTTTCTTTTATATTTGTTAAGTCTTTATGTTTTTCTTATTTTTTAATTGGGTGTGTAGGATAGTTTCCTTTGTGGTTACCTTAATATTTACCTCTGTGTTTCTAAGTTTAAACCAGTCTTTTATTTCTAGATACCGCCTTGACTTCATCACCATATGAAAGTTCTATGACTACATTACTGAGTCCCTCCTTTTTTGTTTTAATGTTGTCATCTTTTACATATTCATGTCTCTGTTTCCCTATTTTCAATGTTTTAGCTTGGATTTATTTTTTTGACTTCCCTATCTGGGTTGATATTTGGTTGTTCTGTCCTGGGTTCGAGTCTTGGGTTGTTTTCTGATATTATTGATTTTGTAACCAGAGGACTCCCTTTAGTATTTCTTGTAATTTCGGTTTGTTTTTTACAAATATCCTAAAGTTCTGTTTATCTGGAAATGCCCTAATTTCTCCATCATATTTGACAGAGAGCTTTGCCTGATATATAATCCTTGGCTGGCATTTTCTTTTTTGTTCAAGGTTTTATATATGTCATCCCATTGCCTTCCTGCCTGCATGTTTTCTGCTGAGTAGTCAGAGTATAGTCTTATTGACTCTCCTTTTCAGATGACTTTTCATTTATCCCCAACTGCTGTTAAAATTCTCTCTTTATCTTTGGTTTGATTATACGATGTCTTGATGAGTTTCTTTTGGGATCTACCCTCTGTGGGGCTTGATGAGTTTCTTGGACAGGTATCTTCTCATCTTTTATGATATCAAGGAAGTTTTTGCTGGCATATCTTCAACAATTCTGTCTGTTTTATCCTCCTCCCCCTCCTCCCCATTCTAGTACTCAAGTCACTCATAGATTATTCTTCTTGATAGAGTCCCACATAATTCTTAGGGTTTCTTCATTTTTTAAAATTCTTGTAGCAGATTTCCCCTCAAAAAATTGCTGTCAAATGCTTTCTCTGCAGTCTCACTAATTCTGACTTCCATTGCCTCAATTCTGCTCCTATGCGTTTCTATTCAGTTGTATAATTCTGAAATTTTGTTGTTAATATATTGGGTTTCTGTTTGCTGTTTCTCTTTGGATTATTGCAGCTTGTTAAATTTGTCATTATGCTCTTGTCTAGCATCCTTATGTTCCACTATTGCGTTGTCTCTGTGTTCCTTGACTTGGTCTACATTTTGCCTGATCTCCTTCCTGATCTCTTAAAGAGCTCTGTATGTTAATCTTTTTAATTTTACCTCTGATAACTCCAAGACTTTTTCATCCTCCAGGAGACTTCTTGGTTCTTTGTTTTGGTCACTTGCTGAAGCCATCATGGTCTGCCTCTTTCTGTGATTTGATATTGACTGTTGTCTCTAACCCATCAATAAGTTATATTTATTTATTTTATGTTTCATTACTGCTTCCTAGCTTCTTGTTTTATTCCACTTTGATATGCCCAAGTAGGCTGGTCATTTGAGCTACTTTGATTATTGGCATTATTGAAGCTCTCACATCCTGATACCAGGCAGTTAGAGCTGTCATTGGGTATGTGAGCCCAGGAGTCCATTTATTTTTCTTGTGTGGATTCAGCTCAGGTGTCCATGTCTTCGGTCATCAAGTGTGTGGTGCAGGCTCTCACCTACAGTCCTAGATGGGCAGGACTACACAGGGCTGATTGGATTAGGCATAGGTTTCTGATCGACTCGACGGCACTGGGCTTGTGTTATCTGGCTATAGTCAGGGTTATGTGCTGAGCAAGGTAGGGGGCTGACAGTTGCCACTGAGTGGCTGGGTGGAAGGTATGTCTGTGCTTTCTAGAGCTCGTAAGTGGGTGGGCTTTGCATCCGGACTTTGGGGAGCCCATGCTGTCGGCTGTAGAGACTGGGAGGCAACACTTATTCTTGGACCCCTGTTGTGGGTGGCTAGGTGGAGTGGCTGAAGCCACCAGTCCTTAGGCATCGGATGTGGGTAGTCAAGGACCCTGCTTAATGGACAGGGTGGTGTCTAATGTCAAGAATATGCCACTCGTCCTTAGTGGTTGCAGTTGAAAATAGGCTCCAATTATATACCCTGTTGTACTGTGCTAATGAGGGGATACACTGTTGAAATGGGCCAACACAGGTCTAGGCAGGGGTGAACGGCATTCTAAGTCTGTGGACTCATGCCTGTGCCTAGGGAAAGGGTCTGTGCCTGCCCTGAGTTCCTGGCTTAGGGGAGGTGGCAGATTATTTTTTCCTGTTTCTTAATTTGTTCCTTCTGAAAAGCTAAGAGAATGGCTCAGGACATGCGATGGGTTCCACTTCAGGCTCAGGGGGTGAGGGTGTACTTGAAGCAGAGTGAGAGGAGCTGGGTATATAGGAGAAAGGTACTTCCCAGAAGGAAAAAGGGTTTTTTGGATCCCTTGTGGTAGATTAGATGCTTGCACTTAACTTCCGCAGATTCAGTGCCACTTCTCCTTGGAACCAGAGGCTTGAGCAGACTCTCTGCCACTTGGTTTCTGCCGATATGGAAAAGGCATCCCGAGTGCTACTGCTTGCCTCAGCCAGCACCCGCAAGCTAATCTAGGCTGTAGGGTGCTGGCCAAGTCAGGTCTTGCAAATCCTGGCTGATTCTGAATTCTCTCCATCCCCCTGATGCTCAGTCCGACTCTTCAACTTTGTCTTTAATGTTCAGGGCTCCTAGATCGTCATATATAATTGATTTACTTGTTTTTTCAGGTTTTTGTTGTAAGAGGGACCATAGGAAGCATCTGCCTGGTCCGCCGTCTTGACCCCACCTCCCCTCAATCTCTTTTGAGATATAAAAGAGCAGACTGAGCAAGTTAACAGGCAAGCAAGCAGAGATGGGGGAAGGTAGATGCCACACCACATGAGATCTCCACAGAACCAAGAAACAGAAGCTGAAAAGAGAAAAGGACTGTCCCCCAGAGCCAACAGAGAGTCTTCCCCTGTATCTGGCACCCTGAACTCAGACTTCTAGCCTCTTAACCTGTGAGAAAATAAATCTGTTTTTTCAAGCCACCTACTTAATTTATTTCTGTTATAGCACCACTTGATAACTAATGCAATGACCTTGTGTCTGCCCTATCCTGGAGAATAATGTATGTGCACTAGAGAAGAATGTGTGTTCTACTGATGTTGGGTGGAGTGTTCTATATATATCTACTAGGTCTAGTTGATTTTTGGTGTTGTTCAAACCCTCTATTTCACTACTGATGTTCTGTCTAGACATTCTGTTCATGATTGAAATAACTATGGACTGTAGAAGTGTCTCTTGTTTCGGTTCTGTCATGTTTATTTCATCTATTTTAGGACTCTGTTGTTTGGTACCTGTGTAATAGGTAATATCTTCTTAATGAATCGACCCTTTTCTCAGTATGTAATGTCCTTGTCTGTTGTAACAGATTCTGACCTAAAGTCTATTTCGTCTGATATTAATATAGCTATCCATCTCTTTTGGTTACAATTTGCATAGAATTTCTCCCCCACCCTTTCAGTTTCAACCTGTTTGTATTTTGGATGTAAAGTGTGTGTCTTACAGATAGCATATCAACACGTGAAAACTTAGGGGATGAGGTCTTGACCTAATACAGAAATGGGAATGACTAGTATATACAGGGCAGTTGAAGTCATGAAAATGGTTGTGAATGAGCAGAATGAGACGAGAATACAGGCAAGAATGCAGTTTTGGGGCACCCTTACTGGGAGATTAGGTGCAAGTCACTCAACCTTAGTTTTTTCATCTGTAAGGTTGGGCCTTGATGTTCTCTCCAGAGCCCTGGTGGTGCAGTGGTAAAGAGATTGGCTGCTAACCAAAAGGTTGACAGTTCAAATCTATGCTCCTTGGAAACACCATGTGACAGTTCTTCTCTGTCCTTTTGGGTCGCTGTAAGTTGGAGTGGACTCTACGGCAATGGACTAATGTCCTCTCCAACCTGAAGAGCTATAGACAATTGGTGCACACACTCATTTCAGACTGTTGCGTCTGAAGGCTGTGAGACCAAGGATCAAGTCTATTGTTTGTCATAGCATACAGCAGGTGCTCACTAAGGGTTTGTTGAGTGAACAAATATCAGTGTTGACTGGTTGTGGGCTTTATCTTACATCTAATCAAATTACAAGAAACACTAGTTGTGAGATTCTTTTTTAAATGTTATGCATTTTGGTTGATAACTAATTTTCTATAGTGAGTTTATTGCCACAGCTACGATTTGTTAGGTAAAAATTGTCTCTTTAGACAGGCAAGGATTTTCTTCCATGGAAGATGGAAGGAGGTAGAACGAGACCACTTGAGAACAGGAACAACAATACTGGTGATCAAGGTATTGGAGGATAAGACTCTGGCAGCACTGTAATGGTCTTTAGAGGCCGGAAGCATGGAGGTGGTCCAGGCCGTAGACATTGAGGCCTGGGAGTATGTAGTGGAGGCAGCTGATAAGGCCTAAATGGCCAGTGAGGTGGGGAATGTGGAGAAAAGCTGGGTAGTGGAGGGGGCTGCCAGTCATGTTGGGAAGTGCGAAGCCCGCCATGTGGGGGAGGGGAACCCAGGCATGTTGTGGAGTGGGACTCCAGTTGTGTTTTGGAGGGGAATCAAGGTCCAGGAGCACAGTCGGGGGAGGAGCGGGGAAGGGTCTAGCCTAATTCCTGTAACAGAGCTAGGAGAAGAAGGTGGACTATCTGGCTAAGGTCCAGGAACAAAGCTGGCAGGAGGTGTGGCAGGTTTTGGTCAAGGTCCAGGAGTACAGCTTGAAAGAGGAAGTGGACTGTGTGGCTAAGGTCCAGGAACACAGCTGGGAGGAGATGGGGGAGTTTTTGGCCAAGGTCCAGGAACACAGCTGGGAGGAGAAAGTGGACTGTCTGGCTAAGGTCCAGGAATCCAGCTGAGAGGAAGTGGGGGAGGATCTGCTCAAGGCCTAGGAACACAGTTGGGAGAAGGAAAGGGAAGATCTGGCCTTGTTGAGAAAATTGTTGAGAGGAGGCGGTGGAGGGTCTGTCCAAAGTCCAGGAACACAGCTGGGAGGAGGAGGTCAAGGTTCTGGCCGAGGTCTAGGAACACAGCTGGGAGGAGAAGGGGGAGAATCTGGCATTGTGGGAGGAACACAGTTGAGATGAGGTGGAGGAAGATCTGGCTGAGGTCCAGGAACATTTGGGAGGAGGATGGGGAGGGCTTGGCTAATATCCAGCAACATAGATGGGAGAAGGTTGAGGGTCTGTCCAAGGTCCAGGAACACATTCCGGGGGAGGAGGTACATGGTATGTTTAATTTCCAGGAATACAGCTCGGGGAGGCGGGGGGAGCTTCTGTCTAAGGTTAAGGAACACAGCTGGAAAGAGTAAAGGGAAGGTCTGGCCAAGATCCAGGAACAGAGCTGGGAGGAGGAGGGGTAGGGTTTGGCCAAGAGATCCAGGAACACACCTGGGAGGAGAAGGGAGAGAATCTGGCCAAGGTCCAGGAACACAGCTGGGAGGAGAAAGGGGACGGTCTGGCCTAGGTCCAAGAACACACTTGAGAAGAAGATGGGGAGGTTTTGTCCACGTTCCAGGAACACAGTTGGTTGGATAATGGGGAGGGTCTGACCAAGGCCCAGGAACACAGTAGGGGAGAGAAGGTGGAGGGTCTGTCCAAGTCCCAGGAACATAGCTGGGAGGAGGAAAGATAGGTTCTGGCCAAGGGTGAGGAACACAGCTGAGAAGACGAGGGGCAGGGTCTGACTGAAGTCCAGTAGCGCAGCTGGGAAGAGTTGGAGGATGTGTCCAAGTTCTAGGAATACAGCTGGTGGGAGGAGGTGGAGGGTTCTTTCAAGTTCTAGGAACATAGTTGGGAGGAGGGGTAGAGTCTGACCAAGGTCCAGGAACACAGCTAGTAGGAGGAACGGGGCAGTCTGGCTGAGGTCCAGGCATAGCTGAGATGAGGAGGTGGAGGGCCTGGCCTAGGTCCAGGAATACAGCTGGGAGGAGGAGATGGAGGATCTGGCCAGGTTCCAGGAACACAGCTGAGAGGAGGAGGGGTAGGGCCTGTCTGAAGTATAGGTATAGGGCCACAGCTTGGAGGAGAAGAAGGAGGGTCTGGCACATGTCCAGAATACAGCTGGGAGGAGGAGGGGGAGGGTGTGGCCAAGGTTCAGGAACATAGCTAGAAGGAGATGGAGGGCCTCCCCAAGGTCTAGGTATACAGCTGGGAGGAGGGTGTGGAGGGTATGTCCAAGGTCTAGGAACAGAGCTGGGAGGAGTATGGGGAGGGTCTTGACAAGGTTCAGGAACACAGCTGGGTGGAGGAATGGGAAGGTCTGGCTGAAATCCAGGAACACGTCTGGGAGGAGTAAGGGAAGGGTCTGTCCAAGGTCAGGAACCCTGTTGGGGGGAGGAGGGGAATGATCTATCCAAGTTCTAGGAACACAGCTGGAAGGATGAGGGACAGGGTTTGGCTGAGATCGAGGAACACAGTTGGTAGGTGGAGGTGAAGGGTCTGGCCAAGGTCCATGAACACAACTGGATGGAGCAGATGGTCTGTCCAAGGTCCAGGAACACAGCTGCACGGAGCAGAGTGTCTGGCCAAGGTCTAGGAACACTGCTGGGAGTATGAGGTGGAAGGTCTAGCCAATGTCTAGAAACAGCTGGGAGGAGGAGATAGAGGGTCTGTCTGAAATCCAGGAACACAGCTGGGAGTAGTAGGGGTATGGCCTGGCTGAAGTCCAGCAGCATAGCTGCAAGGAGGAGTTGGAGGATCTGGCCAGGTTCCCAGAACACAGCTGAGAGGAGGAGGGTTAGGGTCTGGCAGAGGTTGAGGAATACAGCTGAGAGGAGAATGTAGAGGGTCTTTCGAAGGTCAGGAGTACAGCTGGGAGGAAGTGGTGAAGGGTCTGGCCCAGGCCCAGGATCACAGCTGGGAGGAGCGGCGAGAGGGTCTTAACAAGGTTCAGGAAGACACCTGGGTGGAGAAATGGAAAGGTGTGGCTGAAGTCCATGAACACAGCTGGGCAGAGGAGGCGGATGGTGTGTCCAAGGTCCAGGAACACACTTGAGAGGAGGGGGTGGAGGACCTGACCAAGGTCCAAGAATACAGATGGGGGGTGATGTGAAGGGTCTGTCCCAGTTCCAGTAACCCAGATGGCAGGAGGAGAGTTAGTATCTGGTCAAGGTCCAGGAACACAGCTGGGATGAGAAGGAGGATGGTCTGTCCAAGGTCCAGGAACACAGTTGGGAGTTGAAGGGGCAGCATCTAGCCAAGGTTCAGAAACACAGCTGGAAAGAGGAGTGGGAGGGTCTGGCCAAGGTTTTGGAACACATTTGGGAGGAGGAGAGTTAGTATCTGGTCAAGGTCCAGGAACACAGCTGGGATGAGAAGGAGGATGGTCCGTCCAAGGTCCAGGAACACAGTTGGGAGTTGAAGGGGCAGCATCTAGCCAAGGTTCAGAAACACAGCTGGAAAGAGGAGTGGGAGGGTCTGGCCAAGGTTTTGGAACACATTTGGGAGGAGGAGGTAGAGGGTCTCTCCAAGGCCCAGGTATACAGCTGCGAGAAGGGACCAGAGGTCCTGTCCCAGTTGTAGGAACACAGTTGGGAGGATGAGAGTCAGAGCCTGGCCCAGGTAGAACACACCTGGGAGGAGGAGGGGGAGTGTCTGTTCAAGGTCCAGGAACTCAGCTGGAAGGAATAGGTGGAGGATCTGGCCAAGATCCAGGAATGCAGCTGGGAAGTGGAGGGGGAGGGTCTGACCAAGGTCCAGCAACACATCTGGAAGGAAGAAGTCCAGAATCTGGCAGAGGCCTGGGAACACAGCTGGGAGGATTTGGTGGATGTCTGACTGAAGTCTGGGAACACAGCTAAGAGGATGTGGTGGAGTGTATGGTGAAGGGTCCGACCAAGGCCTGAGAAAACATCTGGGTAGAGCACATGGCCCACTCCCCACGTGTACTGATGGAGGGCATCTATTGGGCAATGTGTGGACGATCGTCCCGGACAAAGAGGGTCCCTGCTGCAGCCCTCTGACTCTGCAGAATAGAAGCAGTTAATTTTTTTAAATACTTGTATAGGACAGACCAAAGCACTAAAAAAAAAAACCTGATAGAGAAAGATGCAGGTGTCAGCACCTGGCACCTTCCCATCGACCAGGTCTCTGATAAGCAGCACTAGCGCCATGAAACTCAATGGCTCCTGCTGATCCCATTGCAGATTACGGGGTTTAAAGAATGCAACCGAAATGCCAAAAAACAAAACAAAAACTAGATTGAAGAAGTCAAAGTGCACAAGAAGCTTTGAGATCATATATAGTAGTTCAGCCAAGGCTTTGTTAAAAAGGAGGAAAGCGCCCCTACCCTCAAGGCTGGAGTGAGGACAGAATTGAGTGTTTGGAGCCCAGAAACAGCTGCCAAGGAAGTTGATACAGTGATGGTTACAGCACCCTTTAGAAATTCTGGTTCTTCCATTCTATGGTATTTTCATGGAGCATTTGTTCACTCTATCTGTGCAGAAACACATACCCTCTTTTCTACACAACGTAGAAAACCTGGTTTATGGGTCTTTTCACTTGACATTACATTAAGAGCATTTTCTGTGTTCTGAAATGTCTTCGAAGCTTATGATTTTTAGGAGCCGCCTCCACCGTAAGGATTCACACTAGTTAGGGAATCCCTCTACCATGGGTCATTCAGCTCGTTGCCACATTTTCACTGTAATCCATCTGGTTCCATTGAATGTGCTCTCACCAGGTCTTTGGAATCATGGTGGTCCTTTCATTAGGGTAGATAACTAGATGTGGGATGGTGCTGAATAAAGAAAAGAGTGTGAGCATTTCGAAGGCTTTGGGTAGACAGCGTTACATCGTATTTCGGGATGGTTGTGAGAAATCACATTTCCACTACCAGTGTGTGAAAGGGGCCCCAGAAGAGTTAATATTTATTACTTCATTGGACAGAAAGAATTTGTCACTTAAAAGTTTTCTCATTGAAGTTATACGGTTGTCTTGTTCACTGATTATTCACTAAAAAAGATGAGATTATTTTACAGAGTTAGCTTGATTTCACTCATCAATTTGTGTTCTCATTTATAATGTGAAAATCCATTAATAGGCCCGTGACTATAAAAATTCCTGATTAGTCATGATTCAAAGCATATCTAAAACCCATTGCCGTCGAGTCAATTCTGACTCCTAGTGATGGCATAGGACAGGGTAGAACTGCCCCACAGAGTTTCCAAGGAGCGCCTGATGGATTTGAACTGCCGACCTTTTGGTTAGCAGCCTTAGCCCTTATCCACTACGCCACCAGGGTTTCCAAAGCATTTCTATAATCCAAAAAAAAAAAAAAAAACCCAGCCTGGTGGTGCAGTGGTGAAGAGCTACTGCCGCTAACCAAGAGGTCAGCAGTTCGAATGCACCAGCTCCTCCTTGGAAACAATATGGGATAGCTATACTCTGCCCTGATTATTCATGATTCAAAGCAGATTTACAAGCTATGCTGAAATACTCACTGAAAGGACAGTGCACACAAAGACTATTGCTAAAATACCTTCCCAGGAACAGAAAAGCTTTGGTAAGTTTTTGATCTGGCCCAGAGAAACAATTGTCAAAGAGCTTAACCAGCTTCAAAGAAATGTACAATGTAGGAGTAAGATGTTATCATGGAGAGAAACCCTAATTCAACCTCCAAGAAGTAGCCCCACCCATCAAATATCTCCAATGGATTCCACTGCTCCCAGGAAGACTGGAAGCTGGCCACCTGGTGTTTCCTGGGAGGCTGGCAGTGTTGCAGTGTGCTGCCTCTAACAGGGTTCTCACTAACCCTCTCTAACCACATCGTAAACACACACAAGGACACACACATTCACACTGACCACAAAACTTCTGACCTCATGAAAATCAATGCAAGACACACTTAGATATTGCAAATGATTGTGTATTCTGACAACACATCTACACTGAGAACTCACACATATTCTGACCACACTCACATCCTGAATTCACACACTGACCACACATTCTCACATTAGTCTACCTTTAAAACACACAAAACGCTGAGAACAAGCATACACTCATTGCACATTGTCCAAGATCCCACATGTCGATACACCCAACTGACCATAGCAAACATACATACAGAGACCCTGAAATGACCATCTACCTTGTGATTGTACCCAAATATGAAAATCATATGTACGTACCCTAACAACATACTGACCCCCATCACAATGACCATTCAGTGAATACACAGACAGACCACACACACACCCAGAGTCAACAAGGCACCTGCTGTGCATGTGTGGGCTCTGATCCTGGGGCATCTCCCACCTCAGCATCAACATAGAAACCCAGAGAAGGGTGGGGAGTCAGGTGACACAAGGACAAAGTGCAGGAGGTTGTGATGTTGGTCCCTCATGAGGTAAATCTGAGCCTTCAGAGCTGATTGTCACAGTAGCATGTGAAACAGAGATAGGAGAGCCAAGGGGATTAGAAATGGTGCCTAAGAGGTCTCTGATAAAACACCCGTTTCCAAATAAAGAATTTAGATATTCCACTCAAGGTCTGAGGAGACTTCCTCAAGAAATTCACGTGTTTTCATTTTAACGTGATGATGGAGAATTCTTCCTGGAGGTCCGTGTTGCTGGTGAAATTCTTATTTAAATGATTCCCTACATAAAAGTGGAATTAACCTATTTTTTGGTGTAAATATCACTTAGAATTGAGAATGTCGGTCATTCCCATGGGGGCACTGCTACCTTTAAACAGCGGGCACGAAGTGACCATCCCTGCGCGCCAATAGCCAGCAGAGGGCGCACCTCGCCTTATCTGACCGGGGGCTCCTGGAAGGGTTGGTGGTTCTGGGCTTAGGCCTGGTGGGTGATGGTGCAGCTGGGGCGGGAAGGAGAGCTTCATTTCCACAGGATCCAGCATAAGGGAGGTGCCCCTTAGCTTAGGAACCCGAGAGTCAACAGTGAGTGCCAAGCTTCCTTTTGGGGCCCTGAGTGAGGAGGAGAAGGTGCTTTGCTGTGGCTTCTCCAGGCCACCCATGGTGGAGCCCGAGATGAAAGGGAAGGTGCGGGTCCCTGTGTACAGGGTGTTGTTAACTTTTTCATGATTGTTTTACCTATAGAAGGAGCCTTGGTAGCGCAGTGGTTAAGCGCTCGGCTGCTAACCGAAAGGTTTCCGGTTGGAACCCAGCAGCTGCTCAGCTGGAGAAAAGTGTGGCAGTAGGCTTCCTATAGATTACAGCTTTGGAAACCCTATGGGACAGTTCTACTGTGTCCTACAGAGTCTCTGGGAGTCGGAATTGACTTGATGGTAGTGGGTTTGTTTGTTTGTTTTGACCTATAACTTTAAAGTAGCTGGGAAATAGTAAAAAATGGAAAAGTAGATGTATTAATATTCTCAACCTTATGTTAAGTTTAATTATTTTTCCTCATTAAAATATTAGAAATTATTCTAATTTTACTATCCTATTTTTCATGAAAGTGTTGTTGCTTTAGTTGTGGTGGAGTGGATTCAATTTTGACTCAGAGCCAAGCCATGTGTGCAGAGTAGAAGTGCTCCTTAGGGTTTCCAAGGAGCTGCTGGTGGATTTGAACTGCCAAACTTCTGGTTAGCGGCCATATCTCTTAACCACTGCAGCCCCAGGGCTCCCATGGAAGCATAGTCATCAATAATATTTCTAAAAAGTCATTCTTAGTTTGTCTTGTTTTCAGTTCAGATAATTGCCATGTTTAATGATTTTCAGAATCCTATGATGACCTCAAATAATTTGAAATTTCAGCTTTGTGAGCCGTCTTTCATAGGACACATTGTGACCATGAATGTTATTTAAAAAAAAAAAAAAAATGACCAAGGCTCATTCCAAGTCGGAATAATACTGCACTAAGCAGAATTCATGAATGAGATTTAGATGAACAAAGAACGGTGATATCTTTTTTTAGTACCAACTCTTGATATTTTACAGAACTTAAAACTCTTTAAGGTGAAATTTCCACTGGATATAAAGTTGCTAGAATATTTAAGAACTAAGCCAGTGCTGTAATTTAGATGTATTTATTGAAAATAAATATTTTTCAACTAAAAATTCAAGATTTGAATACAGCGACTTTTTTTATGTCTTCACTTCTAAGGCGAAATCAGGATGTCCATAATGTCCTGTTTAAAATATATCTTTTCCCATAATTGATACTTGGATCCAGTGAATCATACATTTCCCATCCCTTTTCTTTATTTTCAAATTCAGAAATATACTCATGTGACTTGTTGAAGTTTTACATTCCCCAAACAGCTCTCAAAGCTACTTTTTCTCACTTGCTGTAAGCAAGGGTCTAGGCCTTCTAAACCTTTTTCACTTCATTCAAAATATCTTTTCACATTGAGGAGTTGCATGAAATGTTACAATCTATTTGCACAAGTATGCTGTTCATTTCAGTAGAGGAGATTTCTCCATTTGATATGTAAATTAGTATCGGGATAATATGTGAGTTTGTATGGTCATTGCCCTAATTACTGTACATCAGACCTTGACATCCACTGGGTATTCTTATGTGTTTATAATGTAGTTTTTAGAATACACATGAGAACATCCTATCTGCTCATTTAATTTAAAAAAAGTGTTATATCCTTTGTTCTATATTTTAAAAGGTTATTGTCAGTATTTGCCATGGAGTCCATTCCAAATCACAGCAGCCTTATATAACGTAATGAGGCCCATTGTGGTGGCCATAGTGTCAATCCATCTCATTGAAGTTTTCCCGTGTTTTTGCTGACCCTCTGTTTTACCAAACACGATGTCCTTCTCTAGAGATTCTTCCTTCCTGATGACATGTTCACAAGAAGAGAGCCAAAGTTAAGTCTTGTCATCCTCACTTCTAAGGAGGCTTTTGATTGCATTTCCTCTAAGACTGATTTGTTTGTTCTTCTGGCACTCCATAAGGGTAGTCTATATTCTTTGCCAACACTATAATTTAACTGCATCAATTCTTCTTCTGCCTTCCTTTTTCATTGTCCAAGTTTCACATGTGTATGAGGTGATTGAAAAGACCATGGCTTAGGTCAGGGGCATCTTAGTTATCAAAGTGACATTTTCAGTTTTTAAAACTTTAAAGAGGTCGTGTGCAGCAGATTCGCCCAATGTAATATGATTTTTGATTTCTTGACTGCTGCTTATATGGATATTGTTGATCCGAGTAGGATGAAATCCTTGACAACTTCAGTTTCTTTGCCATTCATCACGATGTTCTTTATTGGTCCAGTTTTGAAGATTTTTGTTTTCTTCACATTCAGGTGTAATCTTTACTGAAGGCTCTAGCCTTTGACTTTGGTCAAAAGTGCTTCAAGTCGTCTTCATTTTCAGAAAGCAAGGTCGTGTCAATTGACTATTGAGTTTGTTAATGAGTGTTCCTCCCATCCTGATGCTGTCTTCTTCATATAATCCATCTTCTAGGAGTACTTGTTTATAGTGCAGATTGAATAAGTAAGGTGAAAGGATAAACCCAGCTGCAGACGTTTTGTAATTCATTCTGTTCAAACAGTTGCCTCTTGATCCATGTACAGGTTAGGCATGAGCACAATGGAGTGTTCTGCAGTTCCGATTATTTGTAATGTTACTCCTATCTGGAATATGCTTTCTTTATTAACTGGGCATTTCCTCTGTTGATCCTGTATGACAAGCCCCTTACCTTTCCTTACATTTACACACACAGGTAGGATTGACACACAGAATTAATCATCACAACACCTATGAAAATTAAGAACAGTTCCTGTGGCCTCCCTTGACCCCTGTGCCCACCAGTCCCCACAGGACACCCCCACTCTAAGGGCCCTTGACAGCGTCAGAGTCCCAACCTTGTGCCCAGAGGCTCTTACCAGAGCCACCATGGCCTGGCCACTCTCTGGCACCTCAGTGCCCTGGGCACGCCTTCCAGAGGGCCCCAGCCTGAATTTTGAACTAGGAAAGCACTTCCTGTTGTAACAGCTTCAGTGCAGTAGGACATGCTGGGAATGAAGCCCCATTTGCCTGTAGTGGCCTCTGTTGGGAGTGCCAGGGCTTCCTGTGTATCCAGTGCGGCTAAGGGTTTGTGGGTATGTGAATGTGTGTGTGCAGTTGTGTAATCTCTGTGGGTGTCCATGTGTGTCTGGCATTCTGACTCTGTGAATATATCGGTTGTGTTTTGTATTTTCCCCTGTGTGGCTGTTGTTTACTTCTGTGTGTTTTTGTGTGTGTGCGTATGCGAGTCTGTGTCAGTGAATGGTGTGGGTCAGTTGTTGAAATCTGTGTATGTCTCTGTGCGTGTCGGTCTGTGTGATGGTTAAGATTTTGTGTCAGCTTGGCTGGGCCATGAATCTCAGTGTTTTGACAGCCTTTTAATGTTGTGATCACTTCCCTGTTGAGATTTGATATGTGAACACCCTCGTGATGGGATTTGCTCTGAGTAGCCAGTCAGTTGAAAGGACGTTTCCTTGGGCATGTGGCCTGCATCGAATATAGGCAGACATTCTCGCAAGGCTTGTAGGCTTTTGTCATTCTAGATCCTGAAGGTGGCACCTGTTCATCTGACCTCCGATTCTTGGAACTTCAGCTACCGGCTTACTGTGGTCTTGCCTGCTGATCTTGGGATTTGTCAATCTCACAACTTGTGAGCAAGAGCCCTGCTCTCCTACTTGCCAATCTTGGGCTCGCGAGCCACTGCAGCTACATGAATCAGGAGAAGCCTCTATTCTGACCCACGGACTTGGGAGCGTTCCAGCCTCAACAACCGCATGACTAATTTCCATGATATAAATCTCTCTCTGTATATATATTTATACACCTCACTGGTTTGCTTCTCTAGAGAACCCAACCTAAGACATTTGGTACCAAGAGTGGTTCTAGAGAAACAAAATTGTAAGGGTGAGTCTTCTAAATTGGTTCTCAAGTCTGGTTAGTCTTCAAGATGTTGATGACTTTGCTAATCAATCGCTAATCAATGGTATGAGATGGCAATACAAATATGCAAAACATCACCACCAATAGCTCAGATATTGGTGAAAGGCAAGGCTCTGGGTGATTGCATGTGTGATATCTTTCTACAGTTTTGCCAGAATAAGAAATATAAGGTAACTGGTTGGTTGATCGTACTATTCCTAGAAAAACTGCTGAAAGAAAGAGATGTGCTGAGGGCTTCAGAGTCAAAGCTCAAGTGCCGCATAAATAACTTGAAAGTTTCCACTTGTGCCTTGAAAGAAAGCCTTGAATCTTGTAGTAACAGAGCGGAGAGTGCCAAAAACCAAATCCAGAATCTTATTGTAACAGTGGTTGAATTACAATGCCAAGTCAACTGTCAGCCTGGAAAGGTGTCTGAAGTTAAAGTGAGAGCATTGATTGGGAAGAAATGGGATCCTGAAACTTGAGATGGGGACATATGGGCAGATAATCAGGAAGCTGGAGATACCGAGCCCCAAAACTCCATTTACTCCTGCCAATAGAACCAGCCTTCTCACTCCCATCTGAAGAGACCATTCCGTGTTTGCCTGCTAAACCACCTTGCCCAGTAATACCATTAGCCCTTCCACTCCCATCTAATGAGACTAACCCAGCTGAGTCTAAAGCACCTTTTCTGAGTCATTGCCTAGCACCTCGCCTGAGGCAAATATTTTATAAGACAATGCTGAATGTTCTCAAAACATTTCCTCACTGACCTATACCTAGACTTACATCCCAGTGAGCCCCAAAAGGTAAAGTACAAAGTATGAGCCAGGATGAAGTGCACTACTTTCCAAAAGAATTGCTTGACTTTTCTACTATGTACCAACAAAAATCTGGGGAATATATATGGGAATGGCTATTAAGGGTGTGGGATAATAGTGAAAGGAACATAAAGATGGATCAGTCTGAGTTTGTTGATACGGGTCTACTAAGCACAGATTCTTTCATTCAGTGTTTCAGCTCTAGAAGTGAGGAAAGGATCTAATAGTTTATTTAATTGGGTTGCTGGAGCATGAATTATGCTTTGGCCTACAGTAAATCAAGTTGAAGTAGCAGACCTGCTTTGATATACTGTAGAAGAAAGTATTCAAAGGCTTAGGGAAAATGGCATGCTAGAGTGGTTTTATCAGGTTAGACCCACAGACAAACACAGAGGACACACCTTTTACCACAATGGTGAGGAACAAATTTGTGAAGGGAGCCCCAGGGCCCTTGAAGACTGCTGTGATTGCTATATTATGCAAGTCAGATTTGACAGTGGGAATTGGCCGAAGTGAATTAAGGCACCTAAGTATAAGGGGGCTGATCGGACCCTGTGGTGGTAGGGGCCAAGTGGCAGCACTTGATGAATGAAGAAGACAAGGTGGGCGTGGTTACTGTAGTGGACAGCAGAGTCAAAGCGGTAATCAGAATAATCTGACTCTTATGGATTTACAGCATGGGCTACTTAATCTTGGTGTCCCTTAGAGTGAAATAGATGGGAAATCTACTAAATATTTACTTGATCTGTACAAGCGGATGAATTCTAGGTCAAATGAACAACAGTCTAACTCGGACCCCGCCAGAATAGAGTCAGGGTTCGTCAATCAATTCCTAGACTTGAGCGAGTTTAAAAACCCACAACCCCTTGAATAAAGGGGATGCCGGGTCCCCTTGAGAAAAGACTCCAATATGCTGCCAAAAACTTACACTGTTATCCTTTCTCCCAGCCTTCCTCAAAGGGATCTCCTTGTAGGAGAGTGACTGTTCATTGGGGAACAGGAAATAATCAGACTTTTCAGGGATTACTGGACACTGGTTGTGAACTGACAGTGATTGTGGGAGACCACTGTGGTCCACCAGTCAGAGTGGGGACATATGCAGGTCAGGTTATTAATGGAGCCTTAGCTCATATCCGTCTGAAGTAGGCTCAGTGGGTCCCTGAACCTATCCTGTAGTGATTTCCCCAGTTAAGGAATGCAAAATTGGAATAGATATACTCAGTAACTGGCAAAACCCCCACATTGGATCCCTGACAAATGGAGTAAGGGCTATCATGGTAGGAAAAGCCAAGTGGAGGCCATTAGAAATGCCACTACCCAGGAAAATAGTAAAGCAAAGGAATACCACATTCATGGAGGGATTGTGGAGATTACAGCCACCATCAAGGACTTGAAGGATGCAGGGGTGGTAATTGCCACCATATCCCCATTCAGCTCTTCAGTTTGGCCTTTGGAAAACATGGATGAATCTTAGGGAAAGCCAGTGGATTGTCTAAAACTTAACCAGGTGGTGACTCCAATTGCAGCTCCTATTCCAGATGTAGTTTCATTGCTTGAGCAAATTAAGACTTCTCCTGGTAACTGGTATGCAGCTTTTGATCTGGCCTTTCTCCATACCTGTTTTGAAGGACCGTCAGAAGCAGTTTGCCTTCAGCTGGGAAGGCCAGCAGTGTACCTTCAGTTGCCTACCTCAGGGCTACATCAGCTGTCCAGCCTCATGTCGTAATTTAGTCTGCAGGGAACTTGATAACCTTTCCCTAAAACTAGACATCACACTGGTCCATTACATTGTTGTCATCATGCTGATTAGACCTAGCAAGGAAGAAGCGTCAATGACTCTGGACTTATTGGTAAAACTTTTTGTGTGCTAGAGGGTGGAAAATTCACACTACAAAAATTCAGATGACTTCCACCTCAGTGAAATTTCTAGGCGTCCATTGGTGTGGGGCATGTGGAGATATTCCTTCTAAAGGGAAGGATACATTATAGCATCTGACTTCTCCCGCAAGCAAAAATAAGGCATAATGCCAGATAGGCCTCTTTGGATTTTGGAGACAACATATTCCTCATTTGGGTGTGCTACTCCAGCCTATTTATCAAGTGACTCAAAAAGCTGCTAGTTTTGAGTGGGGCCCAGAAAAAGAGAGGGCTCTGCAACAGGTTCAGGCTGCCGTGCAAGCCACTCTACCACTTGGGCCATAGGATCCGGCTGATCCAATGGTGCTTACAGTGTCAGTGGCAGATAGAGATGCTGTCTGGAGTCTTTGGTAGGTTGCTATTTGTGAATCACAGTGTAGACCCTTAGGATTTTGGAACAAAGTCTTATCATCCTGTGCTGATAACTACTGTCCTTTTGAGTAACAACTTTAGGTTTGTTGCTGGGCCTTAGTAGAGACTGAATGCTTAACCATGGACCATCAAGTCAAGGTGTGGCCTGTGGTGCCCATCATGAACTACGTGTTGTCTGACCCACAGAGTCATAAAGTTGGATGTGCACAGCAGCACTCTGTCATTAAATGGAATTGGTATATATGAGATCGGGCCTGAGCAGGACCTGAAGACACAAGTGGCATGAGGAAGTGGTGAAAATGCCCATGGTCTCTGCTTCTGTCACATTGCCTTCCATCTCCCAGTCTGCATCTATGGCCTCCTCATCATGAGTTGACTGAGGAAGAGAAAATGTGTGCCTGGTTACAGATGGTTGTGCGTGATATGCAGGCACTACTCAAAAGTGGACTGCAGGAGCACCACAGCCCCTTTCGGGGACCTCCTGAAGGACAGTGGTGGAGACAAATCCTCGCAGTGGGCAGAACTTCGAGCAGTGCACCTGGTTGTTCACTTTGCTTGGGAGGAGAAATGGCCAGATGTGCAATTGTATACTGATTCATGGCCAAAGGTCTGGATGTTCAGGGACTTGGCAGGAACGTGACTGGAAAATTGGAGACAAAGAAGTACGGGCAAGAGGTATGTGGATAGACCTGTCCAAATGGGCCATAGAATTGAAGATATTTGTGTCTCATGTGAATGCTCACCAAAGGGTGACCTCAGCAGAGGAGGATTTTAACAATCAAGTGGATGGGATGTCGTATTCTGTGGAAGCCAGGCATTCTGTTTCCCTAGCTACTCCTGTTATTGCTCAATGGGCTCATGAAAAAAGTGGCCATAGTGGCAGGGATGGAGGTTAAGCATGCACTCAGCAATGTGTGCTTCCACTCACCAAGGCCAACTTGGCTACAGCCACTACCAAGTGCCCAGTCTGCCAGCAGCAGACCAGCCCTGAGTCCCTGATATGGTATCATCCGTCGAGGTGATCAGCCAATACGCTAGTGGCAAGTTCATTATGTTGGACCACTTCTATCATGGATAGGGCAGTGTTCTGTTCTTCCTAGTATAGACAAATACTCTGGATATGGATTTGCCTTCCTTTTATGTAATGCTTCTGCCAAAACTACCATCTGTGGACTTAGAGAATACCTTATCCACTCTCATGGTATCCCACATAGCATTGCCTTGGATCAAGGACTCATTCATAGCAAATGAAATGCCGTAAGGGCCCATTCTTATGGAATTCAGTGGTCTTACCATGTTCCTCATCATCCTGAAGTACCTCATGTGATAGAACAATGGGATGGCCTTCTAAAGACACAATTAGAGCAACAGCTAGGTGGCAATACCTTGCAGGGTTGGGGCAGTGTTCTCCAGGAGGCTGCATGTGCTCTGAACCAGTGTCCAATATGTGGTTCTCTTTCTCCCATAGCTAGGACTCATGGATCAAGGAATCAAGAGGTGGAAATGGGAATGGAACCGCTCACTATTATCCCTAGTCACCCACTCACAAGATTTTTGCTCCACGTCCCCACGTCCTTATGCTCTGCAGATCTAGAGGTCTTAGTTCAAAGGGAGGAATGGTCCCACCAGGAGAAACATCAGAGTCCACTGAAGTGGAAGCTAAGAATGTCACCTGGCCACTTTGGGCTCCTCATGTCTCTGGATGAACAGGCAAAGAAGGGAGTTGCCATACTGGCTGGTGTGATTGATCCTGATTACCAAGAGGAAATCGGATTTATTTTACATCATGAAGGCAAAGAAGAGTATGTTTGGAAAGCAGGTGATCTCTTAGGGTGTCTCTTAGTCCTACCATGCCCTGTGATTAAAGTCAATGGAATACTATAGCAACCTAATTCCAACATGTAAATTCCAACATGAATGAAGGTTTGAGTTACCCCACCAAACAAAGAACCACGACCAGCTGAGGGGCTTGCTAAAGGCAAAGGGAATACGGAATGGGTGGTGGAAGAAGGTAGTTCTAAATACCAGTTACAACCACATGACCAGTTGCAAAAATGAAGACTGTAATTTTTATGAGTGTTTCTGCTCTGTATGTGTACATCCGTGAAATGTTTTTGTTTTCTTCACTCATAAAAATAAGATGTAAACAGGCCTAGGTCATGTTTGGTTGTGTGTGTTCACTGTATCATGTTATGCCCAAATATGACTTTTAAGTAGTCTTTATTCAGAGGTTTTGTATGGTTTAATAAAATGTATGTAGGTGCCAAGTTGACAAGGGGTGAACTGTGATGGTTAAGATTGTGTGCCAACTTGGCTGTGCCAGGATTTTTAGTGTTTTGGCAGTTGGTACAATGTTGTGATCACTTCCTGTTGAGATTTGATATGTGATCACCCCCATGATGGGATCTGATGTGAGCAGCCAGTCAGTCAAAAGGGAGTTTCCTTGGGGGTGTGGGTGCATGGAATATAAGTGGACATTCTGGCAAGGCTTGGGGGCTTTTTGCTGGTACTGGATCCTGTAGCTGGCTCCCGTTACGTGACCCCCAGTTCTTGGGACTTGAGCTAGCAGCTTTCCTGTGATCTTGCCTTCCAGTCTTGGGATTCATCAATCTTCTAAGCTTGTGAGCAAGAGCCCTGCTATCCAACCTACCGCCCTTGTGTTTGCCAGCCCCTGCTGCGACATGAATCAGGAGAAGGTTCTATCTTGACCCATGGACTTGGGGCATTGCAACCTCTATAACCGAGTGAGCCATTGCCTTGATGTAAATCTGTTTCTCTCTCTCTATATTTATACGCTTTACTGGTTTTGCTTCTCTAGAGGTTCGAACCAGGATAGTGTGTATCTGGGCGTGTGTGTCCCTCCTGGAGTGTCTGTGTTTCTGATCTGTGTGTGTGTGTGTGAATTTGATCCTTTGGGTGTTTTTTGACTGTGGATCTGTGTGTGTGTGCATCCATCATGTGTCATCTCTTCCTGGGGCCGTCTTGGATGATCTTGAGTGAGTGTCTGTGTGTTCGTGTACTCCCTCCAGTGTCTGTGCCAGGGTCTACAATGTGGGTCCATGTGAACTTGTCCATGAGCCCACACCCGTGTGCCCCGCTGAGTCTGGGTGGTCCTTATGTGTACATCTCCGTGGTTGTTGTCTCAGCACACTTCTGAGTGTGTGTATGTGTGTCTGTGAGTGTGCACCCCAGGAACAAGCAGACACAGAGGGGACTTCTTCTAGGGCCGCCGCCAGAGGTGGGTGAGAGGTGACAGTATGTCAATCCTCCTCCCTCAGGCGGGGCTAGGCCCTTCTGCCCCTGCTCCCTTAGCCCCTGGTGTCCTCCTGGTGGTCCCACCACATGCCTCAAGGATTGAGGAAGTGAAGAGTTTGCTCACTGGAACCCCACCCAGGGGTGAATGTAGAGGGTTATGGTGAGTGGGTGTCTACGGAGCTCCTTGGGCCCCTGGGAAGGGCTGAGGGGGTACTGGGTCCCTGGGAAGCATGACTGAGTGAGTGTCCCTAGGGAGAGCTCTGGGTCTGTAGTGCTTTGTGTCCCTGGGGTGGGGTGAGTAGCCGGGGGTTGATAGGAGGGTTGGGGAAGTCCTGGATCCCTGGAGAGGGGTCAAGTGGGGGAGATCTCCTTGGAAATCTGAGGGGGAGGGCTCTTGGGTCCCTGGTTAGAGGTGAGTGGGCAGCACATCTCGGGAGGATTGGAGAAGTCCTTGGGGATCTTGGATCCCCAGAGAGCCCTGGTATCCCACTCACCATTATGGCCAGGAGCTGGGGCAGCAGCAGCATTAGTGTCAGGCACAAAGGTGACAGACCCACTGGATGGTGGCAGGTTCTGTGGTATCCGGCCATCAAGTACAGTCATCAAGGGCCGAGCCCCCAGATGCCCCTCTCAGCCCACCTTTGGGCTTACCCTCCTTGGGGGCCCAGGAGGAGCCCAGCAGGGCCAGAGCCTAGGGTCACATGGAATTTCCCTCCCAACCTGAGTGTCCCTGGCCATGGGAATAGACACACGGTGTCACTAGATGGTGCTGGGTCCAGTAAGGAGAATCCATCTGCCTCAGGATATCTCACATTGGGGGTCGGGGAGAATCGCAGAGGAAGTTGTGAGAAGCACTTAGCACAGGCCCAGGCATAGAAGAAGCTCACAAAACAGAGGCTCTGTTGATGTTGTTGGTGGCATTTTATTACCCGCCAGCCCCAGTCCCAGAGCTCACCTGGTCAACCCTAAGGGGGCAGAGCAGGGGAAGAAAGGGTAGTGACTGAATTTACCTTCAGAGAGGAAAAATGTGGGAACCTAGCTGCTCCTGATCCACTTTGAAATCAACTCTCTCAACACACCTCCACCCCACCATACTGGGGAAACTGAGTCTGCCAGAGGTGTTTCCAAGTTCACTCAGTGGGCCTGAGTTGACTGCCGATTTCATCTACCGAAACTCCTTTTCTGAAGTTCACTCCGTTTGAACTTGCCATTGATGGTTTTGGGCAGCTCTGGGACAAACTCTGCCTGAAGAAGGAGAAAGCAAATCCAACCTGACTTAGTCCTGCTCTCAATTCCTTCCATTTCTCACTCACCTACTTGTCACCTGCATAGACCCCAGACATGCTAATGCCATGTGGGGGTCTCCATGGGGTTCACCAGTTATCTCAGGTCCTCCTACTGACTCCCTGTCTGTGGATGTAGCCACATGACTTCCTTTGATCAAGGAACTGTGAAGCGTGTCACCTCTAGGTAGAAGAGTTCAGGATGCTGGCCACCTGTCTTCGTATCGGCATAGCACCTGGCAGGTTTCTATATGCTAACTGTGGTTTATCGTGGTCCCGGGGTGAGGCAACATGGAGCAGAGTTCCCAGAAGACCCATGGTAATAAACTTTCATCGCTCTGGGCCAGCCAATAAGACTTTGGGGCTGTTCGTTACCCACAGTATAACCTACCCCACCTAATGCTGTGCATCATTTGTTCTGTTCTCGACGAGACAGCATTGCTGTTGCTGTTAGTTGCCATGGAGTCGGCTCCAGCTTGTGATCACCCAAGGACAACAGAATGAAATGTTGCCTGGTCCTGGGCCATCTTCATGGTCATTGGATGCTCAGGCCCTTTATTTTGGCCACTATGGATTCTGAGTACCTTCCTACCTAGCAGGCTCATCCCTAACACTGTATCAGAAAATATTCTGTTGTAATCCATAGGATTTTCATCAGGTAATTTTGGGAAGTGGATTGGCAGGCCTTTGTTCCTAGTCTGCCTTAGTCTGGAAGCTCCACTGAAACCTGTCCAGCATGGGTGGCCCTGCTGATGTTTGCAATACTTCTCTGCCGGTTGGTGTTTCTGTGGTGCTTGGGTGTCGCTATGATGTGAAAGCTGTGAGGCAACAGCCGAAAATGAAAAGAATGAACTTTGTTGTCAGACACACCTGGGTTTGAGCTCCAGCCCTGCGTTGTATTAGCTGTAATTTGTGGCCATTTGCTTTGTCTGTGTCTTAGTTTCCTCTATGTAGAACAGGATAGTTACACCATAGCAGATTGTGGCAGGGATTGAATGCGACATGTAGAAGATTTCCTGTAGGGCCTGGCATGTAGAATAAGTGATGAATAAACGTTAGCTATATGATGATTTTTTTTTTTATATGATGGGTATTGATTGTAAAAATTCAGACAATGCAGCAAAGTGTTAGATAAGAAAGAAATGTTAAGTCTTTGGCATCTGTATCCTTTCCAACTTTATTGTTAAGCAAGTAGGATCATACTACATACATATACTATTCCATATTCTGCTTTCTTCTCTTAATAATGTGTTGCTGAGATCTTTTTGGGTCAAAAAATAAAATATGTGCATCATCATTTTTAAGTATGAAAAAACGAAACCCACTGTCATTAAGTCGATTGTGACTCATGGTGACCCTTGCGGACAGAGCAGAACTGCCCCTGAGGATTTCCAAGGCTGAAAGGTTTACAGAAGCAGACTGCCACATCTTTCTTCCAGGGAGCACCTCGTGGGCTCGATCTGCCAACCTTTTTGGTAGAATCCGAGCACTTCACCACTGTACGACCATGAGGAGCCCATGTTAATTCCATGAATAATTGAATCACTTTCCTATTTTGGACATTGAGATCAGTGATTTTCAAACCGTAGGCTGCCACTGATTAGTGAGTTTTCAAAGGAATTTTGTAGGTTGCAGGCAGCATTAAAAAAAATGAAGTGGAATAGAATATTTTGAATGTATTGCAAGATAGAAGGATAAATATTTTATTAGATTTTTAATGTTATATTAATGTGTATATGTATTGGGTTGCAATACAAAATGTGTTTCTTCCTGTGAATCATGTTACAAAATGTTTGAAAGCTGCTGGTTTGTACTTCATTTTCACATTTTGCAGAATTATAAATAACCTTCTTGCAGGTATGTCTTTGGACACGATTTTTTTCTTTAGGTTAACTTGCCAGCAGTGAGTTCCTTTATGTTTTCTGACACAGGCTGGAGGCTCCCATCTGATAAAGTCTGCTTCACACTGTCCTTAAGTTGAATTGCTTCTTAAGTTGAATTGTGGTGGAAAAAGCTAGTGCTGTTGTTTACCTAAGCTTACCCTAACTGCCCTGGAGGACTTGGGAGAGCTGAGCACCAGAGGCAGCCAGGAGGACCAGACCCCATCCATCTGCATGCTCCCGTTCCTGGGGTGCTTGTACGGGGCTGTCACTCCCTTCACATGCTGCTGCAGTTCCTTGGTGAGCTGGTCCCGGTCATGGGACAGGAACTGTGGGGACATAACAATGAACACCTTCACCACCTGCAGCTCAGGAGTGAATTCATGGTGAGTGTCAACAAATTATACCCCCAGCCATTGCCATAGAGTTGATTCCCACCAGTAGCGACCCTATAGCACAGAGTAGAACTGCCCTATAGAGTTTCCAAGGCTTTATGGAAGCAGACTGCCACATGTTTGTCCAGCAGAGGGGCTGGTGTGTTTGAACCGCCGACCTTTCGGATAGCAGCCGAGCATTTAACCACCGCAACACCAAAAATGCCATGTTTATTGAATGAGTAGAAAAGCAAGATGATGCTTGAGCCATGTACTTGATAAGAGCGTGGCGACTTTGGAAAAGAAACGATCAGGTTCAAATCCCAGTACTTCTAATTCTATCTACGTGTTTGCAAAATTATTTAACTCTCTTAAATTCAGTTTCCTTCTCTGTGAAATGGGGACAATAAAATTTCATCCGTTACTGGGTACCTATGAATATTCCAAGTGATGATATATGTGAAACATCTGGCTAGTTTAAATTTATTGTTACTGTTGTTCTAAGTAGTAGTATCATCACAGTTATTATTATTTTGTGTACAGTTCCCTACATGGAAGCTAGTGAGTACTAAATATTGGTCATTGATGATGATGATTAATGATGTCCCCAATTTAACTGCATAGGGTTCAGCACATAGTAGGTTTTCAATAAATCCTTGTTGAATCAAGGAATACAGGCTGTGGAGCCAGATTGCTTAGTTTCCCATTCAGACCCCATCACTTATTAGCTGTGTGATCCAGGTGAGTTAATTTCTTTATGCCTGTTTCCTCAATTATAAAAAGCAAACCAAACTCATTGCCTTCCAGTCGATTCTGGCTCATGGAGACACCATGTGTTACAGGGTAGAATTGCTCCGTAGGATTGTCTTGGCTATACTGTTTATGGACGGTGATCGCCAGGCCTTTCTTCTGCAGTGCCACTAGGTGGGTTCAAATCGTCAACCTTTAAGTTAATTTCTGACCTCTTGCCCAGCCAGGGATTGCCGCTCATGTATAAAAAGGGTATAATAAGAGTCCTTAACTCATTGGGAACCCTGGTGGCGCAGTCGTTATGAACTTGGTTTCTAACCCAAAGGCTGGTAGTTTGAATCCATCAGCCGCTCCTTGGAGCACTTCAACTTTGTCCTGTAGGGTCACTGTTAGTTTGTATTGTTTCCAACGGGGTTTTTTTTTTTTTTTTCTCTTATACCTCATTGGGTTGTTGTGAGGGTTAAATGAGTTGGCACATAGTAAATACTCATTAAATATTAGCTGTCATCATTGTCACCATCATCATCATTCATAATTATTATTTACAGTGCCACAGAGGAGGCCAACGCCATCTGCTGACCACACAGTGTAAGTCCACACACACATCAATTATGCCCCCTGCCAGAGGACCAAGACTGGCTAGATAGTGCCTTGAAGTTGATCCTGCTTCTGGCTTCCCAGTGCCCACATGCAGATATGATCCTCTACTCACCTCCCCTGGAATGGGGTCCAGACTGCTCACCACGGCTGTTTCAGCCACCTCTGGGTGCTCCGCCAGGGCATTCACCGCCTCCGCTAGAGCAATTCAGTACCTGGAAGATCTGCTGTTCCTTCACGGGGTTTGGAGGCAGGTGTCATAATTGGGGTGACCCATTGCCCAGATATCCGCTTTGAAGGGTCACGACTTCCTTTGGCAGAGAGAGTAACTGGCATAGGGAGCCTGAGACTCGCAATCTGCCTCTGTCCTGGACTCGAAAAGTAAAACCCTCGACACTCTGTGCTAAGAAATACCAACACTCAGGTGCTTTCCAGAGCAGTCATGACCTGAGATGACAGAGAGGGCGATGCTTTGTCTTCCCAGAGCTCTGGGTCCTTGGGTCAGGCAGCTTCCACCAGTGTGAAATTACTTAGAAGTGTCAAATTTTATTATAATCATTTATGTAAATTTAGCATCTTTCCCCTAATGTGTAATGTTTGCTTTATAAATTAAAAAAAAAAAACTTGATTTCTTTTAATATCTAAGATTATTGGTGTAGGGTAATGTGTTTATTTTTTTTTTCTTAGTGTAGGGGCTTGGGACATGAATTCGGAGTCAGACAACCTCGATTAAAATCTGAACTACACCATATGATAGGTTTGAGACTGAAGGCAACCTTCTTCACTGATCTGTGACTCAGTTTCCTCATCCTAAAACGGTATAAAAGTAGTATCTGCCTCATACCACTGAAGGAGCCTGGGTGGTGTGAGAAGTTTGTGATCAGCTACTAACCCAAAGGTTGGCAGGTGGAACCCACCCAGTGATACCGTGGAAGAAAGGCCCAGTGATCTGCCAAGAAAACCCTACGGAACAGTTCTGGTCTGTAACACCTGGCGTCTCCAGGAGTCTGCGGCCAACTCTATGGCAGCGAAGAGCAGCACAACATTGGGGGCTGGGTTAAATGAGTTAATGGGTATGAAGCTTTAGGAGAGTGCTTTCACATCCTAAGTACTCTGTGAAACCAAAATACAAAACCCGTTGTCGCCGAGTTGATTCCGACTCACAACAGCCCTATAAGACCAAGCAGAGCTGCCCCATAGGGTTTCCAGGGAGCAGCTGGTAGATTCTTACTGCTGACCTCTTGGTTAGCAGCCAAGCCCTTAACCACTACAGCACCAGAGCTCCTTAACCTGGGAAGTGCAAGCTCTTAACCCCAGATGCGTACACCTGTGTAAACACCACTAAGATCGTGACCCTCAGAATCGCTCCAGTTCCCAGCTGACTCCCTCGGGCCCTGTCCTACTCGGCAACCCCGGAAGACAACCAATAGCCATTTAAAGCCCCTTAGTAGTTCACAGGAGTCCTTGGGTTGCACAAATGTTTCAGTTCTTCACTTCTGGCTGAAACGTCGGCGGTTCAAACTCCCCCAGAGGTGCCTCGGAAGACACACCTGACAGTCTGCTTCTGAAAGGTCAGAGCATTGAAAACCCTGTGGAGCACAGCTCTACCCTGAAACGTGTGGAGTCGGCATGAGTTGGAACTGACTCCACAACAACCACCAGCAACAACAGTAGTTACCAGAAAGGCTGTGACTGAGAAGGATGGGTCTTGGCTCCTCCCCGACTGAAGCAAAGTGGGCTGATCAGATCCAAGCTCGCTCCCTAGGGCAGGCTTTTTCACGGAAGAGCAGGAAGATCAGGAGAGGGATGGGTGGGAGCGATGGTGCCACCACCTTTCATGGTTTGGTGGGATGAGGTTCTCTGGGGACTATAGGGCTTTATTCCTGGGCCAGCCCTAAAGGAGTCAGTTCAAATTGAACCCTGGAGAAGGGCCCACTGGCATCTTCATTACCCCAGGGCCGCATTGGTCCTAAACACAGTGATCTTTACTAATGAACTCACTGTTATGTCAGTCGTCCCTGTGATGGTTTGTAATGTGTCAGTGTGGCATCCATTCACGTCTCCTGAAGCATACTTACTGTCCGAATAAAGACATGCTTCCACCGAACATGGTCCAACTCTGCTGCATACAACCGAGTACATAGTCCCTGCTTTGTCTTTGGGTGTTTTTCTCATGTATCTCTCCCTGTTTTTCCCAGGGGTGTGTGTGCCAGATCCTCCTTTCAACGGCTTTGTTGCTTGGCCTCTCTTGCTGATTGTCCATGAGGCGTAAGATTCAAAATGGGAGGAGGGTGATGTTGAAGGCATTCTAAGAACCTTCACAAAACTATTGGCAAATATGGACTTCAGAGAGTTAGGGCAGTTTACATTTGAAAGAGGGAAAATGAACAAGAGGGGAGATGGAATAGGCCCTTCAGAAGAGAATGAATTTCCTATCAGGTATTTTGAGTCTCTTGGGAAAATTGCTAAAGCCCTGAAATTTTTGAGTAAAAAAAAAAAAAAAAAAGGCCATCTTGTCATGGTGGTCTACAGGTTAACAATGGAGTGAAAGATGTCCTGATACTCATCATATCATTTTGTTGGAAAGTTTGTACCTAAGCTGCTCTCCAAGGACGTCCATTCATTCTTGGTTTATTCCAAGAATTAGAGCATAGTTGCGATTATAACCTAAATGTGGTTAAATATAGACTTATTTTGACACACTTCAGATGTTTTTTTTCCATCGCAAATTCTCACTGTGATTTTCTTCTTTCACCATGTACTAGTAACTTTTGGATTCTAAATGGACTCACCGTTTTTTATATTATTTTATTGTGATTTCAGTGAAAGTTTACACAGCAAATTAGGTTTCCATTTAACAATTTCTATACATATTGTTCCATGGCATTGGTTACATTTTTTACAAGGTGTCAGCATTCTCATTATTTCCATTCCGGTTGATCTGCCTCCATTAATCTAGCTTCCCTATCCCCCACCCCCTTATCTTCTCATCTTTCCTGTAGGGTAAATATTGATCCTTTGGTCTCGTATAGATGATTATATAAAGGAGGACAGTACTCAAGGGGGATATTGTTTATTATTTTATGAGCCAATCTGTTATTTGTTTGAAAGGTGACCTATGGGAGTGGCTCCAGTTCCAAGTTTAAAGGGTATGTCAGGGTGACAGCCTCGGGACTTCCTTTTGTCTGTTCTGGTCCAGGAAGACTGGATTTTTTTAGAAATCTGAGTTTTGTTCAGCTTTTTTCTCCCATTCTGTCTAGGCCCATCTGTTGTGTCCCTGATCAGAATATTTGGTAATGATATCTGTGCACCATCTAGCTCCTCTGGTCTCAGAATACATGAGGCCGTGGTTTGTGTGGGCTATTAGTCCTGTAGACTAGTTTGTTCTTTGAGTCTTTGGTTTCCCTGTTTCCTTTTCAACCAGGCGAGTAGAGACTGGTAGGTGTATCTTAGATGGCCGCTGGCAAGTTTAAGACTGCAGATACTACTCACCAAACTAGTATGTAGAACATTAAGTTTATGAAGTGTGTTATGCCAGTTGACCGAGTTGTCCCATGAGACTCTGGTCCTAAGCCTTCGAACCCAGTAAACCAATCCTGAAAGGTGTTTGGTTATGTCTAGAAAGTATTCATAACCGTGCCCCCTATGTGCTTTATTATATATGAGTATATATGCAGCACACACAGACATGTACATACGTATGCCTACAGAGGCACTTGTACCTGAATACCCATATGTTGTCAAGTGCCTTCCTGTACACATAGTTGCATTCATATCTACTTACGTAGCCATAAACAAATTTTTTGATTGTTAATGCAAAATTGTATGTGTTACAGCATTTACCAAAATTGTCCCTTATTCTTGTGCCCTTAGTGTTATTTTTCACCTTGGCCAGATTGTGCGGATATCACCCATATTGGGTATTGCCTTTCCCATCACCAAAAATAACAAGTGTCTGCTCTCTAGAAAGTGATTTCTCCTCCCTCCCTCTCCCATCCCTGGTAACCACCAAAGAAGGTAGCTTTCTGTATGAATTAATGTAGCTTCTCTTATCTTTTTATAAGAGTGAGACCATACACTATTTGTCCTTTTGTGATTGCCTTATTTCACTCAGCATAATGTCCTCTAGATTAATTCATTTTATAAGATGTTTTGAGAACTCATCATTATCATTTTTTAATTGTGCTTTAGGCGAAAGTTTACAGCTCAAGTTAGTTTCTCGTGTAAAAATGTATACACACATTATTATGTGACCCTAGTTGCTATCCATATACTGTGACAGCACAGTGTCCCTTTGCACTCCAGATTTCCCCTGTCCATTGAAGCAGCTTCTCTCCCTTTCTGCTTTCTCATCCCATCTCCAGACAGGAGCTGCCCATTTAATCTTGTGTATCTACTTGAACTAAGAAGCACAATCTTCAAGAGTATCATTTTATATCTTATAGTCCAGTGTAATATTTGTCTGAAGAGTTGGCTTCAGGAATGGTTTTAGTTTTGGTTTAACAGAGTTTGGGGGCCATGTCTTCTGGGGTTTCTCTAGTCTCAGTCAAACCATTAAGTCTGGTCTTTTTACATCAATTTCAGTTCTGCACCCCACTTTTCTCCTGCTCCATCAGGGACCCTCTGTTGTGTTCCCCACCGGGGCAGTCATTTGTGGTAGCTGGGCACCACCTGGTTCTTCTAGCCTCAGGCTGTTGGGGTCTTCAGTTTATGGGGACTTTTTTGTCTGTTGGGCTAATATTTTCCTTGTATCTTTGGTGTTCTCCATTCGCCTTTGCTCCAGGTAAGTTGGGTCCAATTGATGTATCTTAGATGGCCACTCGTAGGTTTAAGACCCCAGATGCCACTCACCAAAGAGGGATGCAGAACATTTTCTTAATAAACTTTATTATGCCAACTGATCTAGATGTCTCCAAAAACCATGGTCCCCAGACCCCTGCCCCTGCCACTCTGTCCCTCGAAATGTTTGGTAGTGTTCAGGAAACTTCTTAGCTTTTGCTTTAGTCCAGGTGTGCTGACTTTTCCTGTATTGTGTTATCCTTCCCTTCACCAAAGATAAGTCTTGTCTACCATCCAGTCAGTGAGTTCCCCCTCCCTCTCTCCCTACCCTGTAAACATCAAAGAATGTTTTCTTCTGTGTTTAAACCTTTTCTTGAGTTCTCATAAATGTGGTCTCACACAATATTTGTCCTTTTGCGTCTGATTAATTTCATTCAGCATAATGCCTTTCAGATTCATCTGTGTTCTGATATATTTTGAGAATTCATCATTGTTCTTTCTCATTGCGTAGTGTTCCATTGTGTGCATATACCATAATCTGTTTATCCATTCATCCATTGATGGGCACCTAAGTTGTTTCCATCTTTTTGCTATTGTGAAGAGTGCTGTAGTGAACGTGGGTGTGCATATATCTATTCGTGTGATGACTCTTATTTTTCTAGGATACATCTCAAGCAGTGGGATTGCTGGATCCTGTGGTACTTCTATTTATAGCTTTTTAAGGAAGAGCCAAATTGTTTTGCAAAGTGGTTGTTTCCATTTCTACCAGCAGTGTATAAGTGTTTCGGTCTCTCCACAACCTTTCTAACATTTATTACTTTGTGTTTTTGGATTAATGCTAGCCTCGTTAGGGTGCGATGGTATCTCATTGTAGTTTTAATTTTCATTTCTCTAAAGGCTAATAATCCTGAGCATTTCCTTATGTATCTCTAAGCCACGTGAAGGCCTTCTTTGATGAAGTGCCTGTTCATATCCTTTTCCCATTTTCTAATGGGGTTATATTTCTTTTTGTTGTTGAAGTTTTGCAGTATCTTGTAGATTTTAGCGACTAGATTCTGATTGAATATGTCGTAGCCAAATTTTTCTTCTCAGTCTGTAGGTTGCCTTTTTACTCTTTTGGTGAAGTCTTTTGATGAGTGTGTTTGATTTTTAGGAGCTCCCAGTAGTTATATAGTTTCTCTTCTGTTTTTTATGCACTGTTAGTTATGTTTGTATTCTGTTTATGCCATGTATTAGGGCTTCTATCACCATCCCTACTTTTTCTTCCATGATCTTTATTGTTTTTGATTTTATATTTAGGTCTCTGGTCTATTTTGAGTTAGTTTTTGTGCATGGTGTGAGATATGGGTGATATTTCATTTATTTGCAAGTGGAAATCCAGTTATGCCAGCACCATTTGTTAAAGAGATTGCATTTTCTCCATTTAACGGACTTTGAGCCTTTGTCAAATATCAGGTGCTCATAGGTAGACAAATTTACGTGTGGATTCTCAATTCTGTTGCATTGGTCTATGTTATCTCTTGTTGTACCAGTACCAGACTGTTTTGAGTACCGGGGTGGTCTAGTTGGTTCTAAAATCAGATAGTGTCATGGCCCCTGGGACCCATCCTCAGCCTAGTTGGGGTCCCTTACCCCATCGGTGACCTGAGGGTTAGAGTCCCTCTGAGTTGTCTGTGGTCACCATGTTGGTAACCGCAGGGTTTGAATTCTTCTGTGTTTTGGAACACTCTTCTCTGTCTGTTCTCTATCCTTTATTTTCCTTCTCTTTCCTCTCTAAGTGGAAAAGGGTGGCTTTTCACCCCAAGGCAAAGTGTAACCCCAAGAATTACCAACCTTGGCTGTGGGCGTAGTTTAGGAATTGTGGTAACTTAAAACCTAGTAGTGGTAAATACTTAGAAGAAATGGTGAACTAAAGTTGAATAGCTTGTGACTTCCCTTAGGGGTATATCATAAAGAATTGTGATTTTTTCAAATCTGAGGGAATGAAGAAGAAAAGCTAATTTTCTCACGTAATAGTGCTGGGCCCCATTATTGTTTACGGGACCAAGGAATGTGGTCATTGAATGGGTTGCTGAACGGCAACACCATTCTTCAGCTAGATTTATATTGTACATGAAATGGTAACAGGGATGAAAAGCATTATGAGGAGGCCTTCATGTCATTGCAAAATGTTAATGAAACTCAGAAGGCTTGCAAAATCTGTGTACAAAAGGACAAGGAAAAGCCCATTGCTTTGCGGCCAGTGCTAGTGGCAGAGGACCGTTTGAACCCCAGCAGTGTGTCTATCTGTAGCTCTCCTCCCTAACCTGCACCTGCTGGAGAAGGGCAGCTGGGGCAAGAAGGAGTGGGCTGGTGAGAGGGGGCAGAGAGCATGCTCCAGCTCCCCTTCTTGGCGATTGTTGTTTCCTGGAGCGGGGTGGAGGGTGGGGAGAGAAGGAGAATTGAACAGAAAAGTAAGGCTGTGCAAGTGCCCTGGGAATCTTCCTTAGCCATCACCCCATACAAGGGGGGGCACCCTATCAAGGGTCAAATGTGGCCCAGGGTGCCACAGAGCCAGGACAGAGCCAACAGGAAGGGCCAGCCTCTGGCTAGTGTCCCTTCCGCCAAACAACTGCAGCAGCAGGCAGGGGCCAGGTTCAGGTTTGTGTTCCTTTTAGTATAGCAAACCTGATTAACTAGAAGAATTACATTGTGGGATATCTCAAGAACCCTAAAGAAATGTATGAAGTCTTTACTACCATCTTTAACTCTTTTGATGTCACATGGGCAGACTGTCAGTCCCTCTTCAGCACTCTCCTCTCCTCAGAAGAGAGGTGGGTGATCCTAGACAGGGCTGGAGAGGAAGCCCAGAGATGACATGATGCTCAGCCATCCAGAGATGCAGTTGATGACATCTCCTCCTTAGAGACCCTCCCTGGGATCACAATCGTGCAGCAGAGTATGGTATGCTCACCCATTATTGGCACTGTCTCTTAGTGGGCTTTAAAAATGGAGTATCTAAGCACTTAAATTGGAGTAAGGTAAATGAAATTAAATAGCAGAAAGAAGAGTTTTCTGGTTCCGTGGTGCAATGGATAGTGCACTGGATGTCTGGCTAGATAGAGGCACTCAAAGTTATGGGCTCGAATCTCACCACAGTTGTTAAGATAAGGATCCTTTAGCTTTCCTCAAAAAAGATTTATAGAGTTTTTAGGTAATATACTGATCAGGATCCAGGATACCTAGCCAAGATGGCATTCAAGACCTATAACAACAGCGAAGACAAAGGCGGAAAGCGCCAGGTTGCCTTACTAGCAGCAGCAGTACAGGATAGGCTCCCTGAGAGGAGGAGACCTGTGGGCCCTAGTGGGGCCCGACCCCAACCCCTCCTGGGAAAGAGCCAGTGTACATATTGTAGGAAGGAGGGCCACTAGAAAACAGTATGTCCCAAGAAAAAGATTGGGCAATGAGTAACTCAAATGTTAGCCCTCACTCTGGAGGAAGACTCTGACTAGGATGGACCAGGGGCAGGACCTCCACCTGAGCCTCTGGTTATAATGAATATGAAGGAAGACCCTACTCAGTTTTCTAGCCACACCTCTCCCCACTCTGCTCCTGGGAGACCGCATCCACCATGACTGTGGCCAGACGGTGGACCTGGCCTGTGCCAGGCACCCAGACCTCCCTTTTGGTGACCTGAGGATTTGAGTCTCTCTGTGGTAGCTTCATACAGGGTGGCCAGAAAGGACTGGCTACGCAGTCTCAGCCACACCAAGGACCTCAAAGCAAACGCTCTCCCAAACGGAACATCAGCCGAAAAAGCCGAGCTGGTTGCGTTGATCCTGGCTTTGTGGCTGGCCAAGCCCCGAAGTGGGCGATCATTTGTACAGATTGGAAGAATGTGTTGTCAGTTTTAAATGCACACGGGCATCTGTGGAAACAGTGGAGGCTTTGAATTCGGCTGATACAGGAATGAAACACAGCCAACAGATTTTTCAACCTCTTGAGGCAGTATTATTCTGCAGTGCTCTGGCCGTGGGACACTGCAAAGACGTCAGCAGAACGTTACACCAGAGGTCCAGGGCAATGGAAGGGCCGACTTAGAGGCCAAGTGGGCAGCAAGAACAATGACCCCAGCAGTAGTGGTGGCCTTCTCCCACACCCTAGCCCGCCACAAGCCACAGAAGACCCTGGTTACACTGACACAGACCTTTATGTGGCCCATTAGTGAAAAAGTATAAGAGACTCTGTATGAGGGATGGCAGACATGCCAAAGCACGTACACGAGGCCACTCAGTACAGGAGGAAAATCATGTATGATCAGGTAAAGAGACACTTTGTCGGCCAGACTTTGCAGGCTATTTTCAGAGACATTATTAGACAGTGTGTCACCTGTCAGAAAAGCAACCCCAGGACATTCTAGGCAGTGCCAGGGTGGACCAAGTACCAAGAGTATGTTCCAAGAAATGACTGGCAGATAGACTTCACTGAGATACCCAGGGCTCCAGGTGATTACCGGTATCTGCTCGTGTTTGCAGACAGCTTTTTCTAATTGCATTGAAGCATTCCCCTGCAGGACTGAGAAGGCCACAGAAATTGCCAGAAGCCTACTAGAAGACATCATCCCCAGGTATGGCCTTCTCCAAACCATCAGGAGTGGACACTACCAGAGGGTTCGAGTCCCTCTGTGATCGGCTCTGTTGAGGTTTCGAGTGCCTACCTGTTCTTCTCAGGTCACACAGCTTGTGTCCCGACAACTAAGGATTAAGTGATGTTTTCGCAGTGCCTGGAGACCCCAGTTCAGTAGAAAAGTAGAAAGACTGAACCCAACTATGGAAATCCATCTGACCAACCTTTCCCAGAAGATCGAATTAACATGGGTGAAGACCCTTCCCTTGGCTCTGTTCAGCGTCAGGGTTGCACCTCAAACGAAACTTCAGGTAAGTCCTTTTGAGCTTATGTATGGGCATCCCCAACTCTGTGTAACTTTTGGGAGGACTTAAATACTTTGGGTCCTGAAAACACCCTGGAGGCTAAGAACATACACAAGCAAGGCTAGGTCACTATTTGACAATATTTGTATTTTGTGGCGGGGGTCCTTCACTGTCTTTCCAAGTATGCAGTGTGGCAGACACCTGCAGAGCCTGAAGTCTCTCTCCACGTCCAGACCTGGAACACACCAGACCTGGCAGGAAAAATAGAAGGGACCTTTTGAGGTGTTGATGACACATACAGAGACACAGACACAGACACAGACACAGACACAGACACAGACACAGACACAGACACAGACACAGACACAGACACAGACACAGACACAGACACAGACACAGACACAGACACAGACACAGACACAGACACAGACACAGACACACTGCAGTCAAGGTCTCCAGACACACACACACACACACACACACACACACACACACACACACACACACAGTGCAGTCAAGGTCTCCAGAAGGCGAGTGGGAATCCACCACTCTCGCATCAGACCAGCAACTGCAAAACAGTAAGAGTTGGCAGGGCAGTGATAATTGGAAGACTCAGGCTTTAGAGGATTTAAAGTGATAGACAATTGTTTCCGTTGATTGTCACCCCCTGGTGGCTGTGGGGCTTGTTTGCCTCATTGGTGGTTTATTTTCTGGCTCTGGCTTTGTATGGCCTGGTGCCTGTTTCCCACTGGACTCAGCAACCAGCTGTCACCTAGCTCTGTTCAAGGCTGTGTTTGTGTTTGCCACCCACGTGCCTATGGTTGCAATGGAAATTTTGCCCGGCGAACTGTCCAGGGTCTCGCTGACTCCAGTGCTGAAGTCCTGGACAGTTGGTGTGGGACAGCTTGTGTAGAGGCTGGTCTGGCCGGCTGGGTCTGCTGCACAGGGGCACCTGCTGGGGAGGGTGTCCAGGAATTTCCCAAGGGTTTTTTGTTTGCTCTTTGGCTGTTTCTTGCCCAGCCACAGGGGGCCTACAGCCTGGATAGGTTCGACTGCCTCTGAGGCGTATTCGCAGTGCTGTAGGAGAGAGAGCCAGGGCCCCCGAGTGCCAAGTGTGCTGACCTGAGCTTTGTGCTCTCCTGGCCCTGAAATTGCAGAGCTGTGCTTGGGTCCAGCAGGCTTGCATAGCGTTCAGTGGCTGTGCCATCGCTGGGTCTTTGTCTGCCCCCTGTGGATGTATCTGGGTGCGTGGGTCCCACTCGAGCCCAGCCGGCTGGGCGATTCCTTGCATCGACCCTGTCACTACCACCAGTCAGTGCTCTCTAGGATTTTTCTCCCCCTCAGGCACCAGTGTCCAATTATACCAGGCCTCTAACTGAACCTCAGGTAATAGATGAAAGAGAGCCCTAGGTTTAATCCTGACTGGGGCAGGTGTAGTAATAGGGCTCCTGGCTCCTTGGGGAGAATTTGCGTATCATGAAGCCACTCTCCGTAATCTGACTTTGTCTATAGAAAATACTGTGCAATCCACTGCTCGAGCCATAGAAGATCAACAAATGAGCATTGACTTTCTGCCAAGGGTGGTCTTAGAGCATCATGTAGTTTGGGCTACTTGCTAGCTGAACAAGGAGGCGTTTGTGCAGTAGCCAACACCTCTTGCTGCACTTACATCAACACCTCTGGAGAGGTGGAAATAAATGTGAAGAAAGATTTACAAGAAAGCTGAGGAGGTAGAATGTGACTATTTAATAACAGCGACAGGAATCAGGGTCTTGGAGGGAAGGTTCTGGTACTTCTGGAATTGTATCCAGTGGTCGGAAGCTTTTAGATGGTCGCCATTGACGACGTTGAGGCCGAGGAGTACTTGGTGCAGGCAGCTTTGGAGGCTCACATGGCTTCTTGGGTGGTGCAAGTGGACCACAGGCGAGCGGGGGAGCGGGACCCCAGCCAGGTGGTGGAGGCCGGAAGGGTGTGGGAGGGGGATGCCAGCCAGGTGGGGGAGGCCGGAAGGGTGGGGGAGGGGGATGCCAGCCAGGTGGGGGAGGCCTGAAGGGTGGGGGAGGGGGTCGCCAGCCAGGTGGGGGTGGCCAGACGGATGGGGGAGGAGGACACCAGCCAAGTGGGGGTGGGGGACGCCAGCCAGGTGGGGGAGGCCTGAAGGGAGTGGGAGGGGGATGCCAGCCAGGTGGGGGAGGCCTGGAGGGCGGGGGAGGCCTGGAGCGTGGGGGAGGGGGATGCCATCCAGGTGGGGGAGGGGCATACCAGATGGATTGGGGAAGAGGTTGCTGGCCTGTTGGAGGTGGTGGAGGCCAGAAGGGTGGAAGAGGTGAGCACTCTGGTGCAGGCTTGATAGCTTTGCATGGTATGCAAGGAGGTGGAGCCTCTGTCCCAGCCTTGGGAGGCCAGCTGGGAGGAGGCCTGGAAGGGTCTAGGGGTGGTCCAGGAACAGGGCTGAGAGGAAGAGGGGGAGGTTGTAGTGGAGGACCCAGAATACTGCTGCCAGGAGGAGGGGGAGGCTCTGGCTGAGGTTTGGGAACACAGGTGGGAGGAGGAAGGGGAGGGTCTGGCCTGGTTTTAGGAACAAGAGTGGGAGGAGGAGGGGGAGGGTCTAGCCCAGGTTTGGGAACACTGGTGGGTGGAGGTGGGGGAAGGTCTGGCCTAGGTTTGGGAACATGGGTGGGAGGAGGAGAGGGAGGGTCTGGCCTGGTTTGGGGAATAAGAATGGGAGGAGGAGGAGGAGGGTCTGGCCAGGCTTTAGGAACATGAGTGGGAGGAGGAGGGGGAATTTCTGGCCTAGGTCTGGGATCGTAGGGGGGAGGAGAAGGGGGAGGGTCTGGCCAGGCTTTAGGAACATGAGTGGGAGGAGGAGGGGGAAGATCTGGCCTAGGGCTGGGAACATGGGTGGGAGGAGGAGGGGGAGGGTCTGGCCCACTTTTGGGATCATATCTGGGAGGAGGTGGTAGAAGGTATGGTGAACAGTCAGTCCAAGGCTGGGGAATACATCTGGGTGGAGCTGGTGGCCCACTGCCCATGGGTACTGCTGGAGGGCATCTGATGGGGCAGCGTGTGGCCAATCCTCCGGGGCCAGGAAGGGTCCCTGCTGAAGCCCGCAGACCCTGCAGAATAGAAGCAGTTTCATTTTTAAAATACTTCAATAGGACAGACCAAAACACTACAAAGTATAAAAGCTGAAACATAATGATGCATGCAGGGCGTCCGTAGCTAACACCTTCCCCTCCACCAGGTCTCAAAAGAGCATTGGTGCCAGAAAATTCTATTCCTCCTGCTGTTCCGCTACAGTTCAGGGGTGCTAAAGGATCCAACCAAAAAGCGAAAAATAAAAACTAGATTGAGTAAGTCACAGTGCACAAGAAACTTTGAGATCTTACTTAGGAGTAAGGAAGGAAAAGAGGAAGCCAGGCCCCTCCTGGGCCTTTCACTTAGAGTCCAACCAAGCCTTTGGTAAAAAGGAAGGAGAAAAGTGCCCCCACCCTCAATGCTGGAGTGAGGACAGAATTGAGTGTTCAGAGCCCCAGAAATAACTGTCAAGAAGTTGATACAGAGGTGGTTGCAGCACCCTTTAGAAAGCCCTGTTCTTCCATTCTGTGGTATTTTCATTTGTTCACTCTCTCTGTGCAGAACCATATGCACTCTTCCCTTCACAACACAGAAAGCCTGGTTTCTGGGTCTTTCCACTTGACATTACATTAAGAGCATTTTCTGGGTTCTGAAATGTCTTTGAAACATATGAGTTTCAGGAGCTGCCTCCACTGTGAGGATTTACACTAGTTCCACCATCCCTCTACCATGAGTGATTCAGTTTGTTGCCACATTTGCACTGTAATCCATCCTGTTCCACTGAATGTGCTCTCACCAGGTCTTTGGATACGTGGTGGTTCTTTCATTAGGGGAGATGACTAGACGTGGGATTGTGCTGAATAAAAGGGTGTGAGTATTTGGAAGGCTTCGGGTAGACAGTGTTACATTGCATTTTAGGATGGTTGTGAGAATTCAAATTCCACTATCAGTGTGTGAAAGGGGCCCCAGAAGAGTTAATATTTAATTCTTTGATAGAATTTATCAATTTAAAGTTTTCTCATTGAAGTTATATAGTTGTCTTATTCACTGATTCTTCACTAAAAACGATGAGACTGTTGTACAAAGTTAGCTTTGGTTTCACGCATGAATTTGTGTTCTCATTAGTAGATTAAAGGCAAATCCAATAATAGGCCAGTGAGTATAAAAATTCCTGATTATTCATGATTCAAAGCATATGTATAAACGAGAAAAACCCAGGCCTGGTGGTGTCGTGGTTAAGAGCTAAGGCTGCTAACCCAGAGGTCGACATTCCAGTCCACCTGCTGCTCCTTGGAAGCCCTATTGGCCATTCTACTGTGTCCTGATTATCCATGATTCAAAGATATCCATAAGGTATGTTAAAATACTCACCAAACGGAGACGGAAGAGAAAGAGTATTACTAAAGTACCAATCTGCAGAAGGAGGTACGCCGTTAAAAGTTTTTCGTCCGGCTCAGGAAGACTATTGTCAATGGGCTGAAAGAGCAATATTGAAAGTCACAAGAAGCCTCAAAGGAATGGACAGGATAGCAGTCCCAGGGAATCATGGAGAGAAACCCCACATCAGCCTCCGAGAACCATCCCCCCCACCAGATATCTCCAGTGGATTTCTCTGCTTCCTGGAAGGTTGACAGCTGGCCACTTGGTGTTTCTTCTGAGTCTGGCAGTGTTGTTAGAGGTTGTGAGTGTGCTTTCTCTAAATGGGGCTCAATCTCTGGTTCCCCAGAGGCTCTACCTGCCCTTGTGTCTAATGCTGAATCACACTTTTCTCATGGATACATTGAGTTTTTAGCATCTTAAGGACAAGCACAGGGCAAAAAAACAAAACAAAACAAAAAAACAGAAGATCACTACACAGATGTCTTTATTCAGAAATAATGAACTTTTAGGGCTTGAATAAAAGCAAAGTGGTGACCATGAAGATGACACTAACAATGTGAAGTTTCTCTAAGATCCTTGATTTTAATTCTATTCTACTCCTCTGTGAATGGAGACAGACATCCTCTGAGTAAGTTGTGACTGCCCCAATACCTGGTCTGGAGAGATTGCTTTGGATTTAACTGTTTGTTCTTGAAAACTCATTATTTTCATTCTAAACGTTTCCTTCAAGACAGTGTGTTCAACAGAGATATGCATTCGACAGAATATGATTCAGCAATAGAAACGAATGAATTATGGAACCAAGCAAGAATGATTCATCATGAACTTGCAAAATGGAAGTATAAGCTGGGACAAACAACCCTGTAAAGGTGCTGCTTTCTGGGTTTTTGTTTATAGGGCCATGTCCTAACGGGAAGAACCAGCTCTCTAAGTCTCTTTCCAAGGTTAAGGATCAAGGTAAAGGATAAACACACTGTGGCATATTCATATATAGAACTTCTACTCAGTAATGAAAACGAAGCAACTATTAGCACACCAAACATCCTGGATAAATCTAAAAATGATTCTGCTGACTTAAAGAATCCTGAATAAAAACAAAAAGTAAATCTTGTATCCTTCAATTACATAAGAGTTCTCTAAAAATGCAGATCAGTGGTTGGAAGAGGGGTGGCAGAAAGGGAGGGAGAGGACAGAATGAATTAAAAGAATCAGCAGGAGTGTTTTGGGGGTGAGGGTTAGGCTCATTATCTTGATTATGGTAATGGTTTCATGGCCATATACACACGTCCAAATTCGACAAACTGGATACTTTAATTAGGTGCTGATTATTATACATCACTTATACACGAGGTGTAGGAAAAAAGATTAGATATACAAACTGTTATAGTTTTCTATTTCCTTGACCAAAAGAATATTGTAAGTATTTTAAAAAAGCCAACAGGATAAAATTTATGAATTTATAAGCCAATTTAGAATTGAGGAAAAAATACTTACATTACGTGGGAATCCTGGCACTCTACAATGATTAAGAGTACACCCAACCTGTAGGAAAGCCTGAGAAATAATAGGCATGAAAATTCTGTATTAAAGAGAGTATATTTGAGATAAATATAGATATATATAGTTACGGCCATAACTAGGAGAGATAGGCAGTTGCCATCATAAATTCATATTCCAATAAAAAGTACAGAATACTGTTAACATCAAGTTTCTAAAACCATTGCAGTTTTCTTTCAACATTCATTTTCATTCTGAATCAGGCCATGTCATGTCAGATTTTTGAAGTCCATAAATATTTGCATGAAAGAGGAATCTTGTGTATTATAGATTAAAACTATGAAAATAGCAGCTAGTTAGCAACGCAATTCCAGATAGCCATTAACAAGAATTTCCTTTCATATTTCATAGTATTTCACCTAAACCGATGAATAGCAACATGGAAACTAATACATAAAAGGAATATCAAAATTTCTGGCATGTATGGTCACCACAACAAAAGGCAAATCTTGTTTCTTTAAAAACAAGATTGTACAAGTATTTTAGGAGAAAATAACTTTGGAATGGAATTCATACTAATCCACATGGAGATTCAGTTTCATGCAGATTGAAATCTCTCTGGAAAATAAACTCTGAGCTCTCTAACACTTTCATCTCAGCCCTCACAGCTGAGGTGACTACCGTGTGTGCTTTCAGAAAACACAGTGTCTTTGAGTACCCACTGTCTACAAGGGAGCAGTCACTCTCAGCAGATTCATTAAAGAAGCGGATCAGATGCATGAAAAGACCAAGGCCATCATTTCCTCACTGGTCAAACACCCCAGTTCTGGACACTCTTGTCCCATCTGGCTATGGCCGAGACGCCGGTGTCAGGAGTGCACTACTCCCTAAGTCAGCTCAGACAGGGGCCACTAAACACTGTGGTTCTGCTGGTCACCCTTTGTGCTGGACTGAGTCCCCTCAATCACCCCAGGAAAAGCTGTTGTTTAGTGTGAAAGAGCCCAATAAAAGGTGAGAAAGTACGGCATGTTCAAGGATTACTCACATTTTCCAATGGAGTAGTTGGTGGCCAGAGCACCAGGAACCAGAACAATACCCTTTGTGCCTTCATGTCCTGTCCCGTTGAGGAGGCTCAGTGGCACAAAGTAGGAGTCGGGTAAGTGTGGGATGGGGACAGGGCCAGTTGTATATGAGAGTGGAACAAGGAGTATGGCCTGGAGAGACGGGGGTGCTTGTTCTCCTGGGGGGGGGGGGGAAGGGGAGGGAAGGGAAGGGAAAATGGTAAAGATGGCAGGAGTGGGATGGATGAGCGAGGACGCCACACAGGAGAGAAGTTGGAGGAGGTTTCGAAGTCGGTCAGTAGGTGAGTAAGGCAGCAAGGAGCAGAAGAGTTGGACTCGCAGGATCAGTAGCCTTCTCCTGTCTGGTCGATGCCTTAGTAACCTGCATGGCTTATAAATTCTCCCTCGTCCAATCCCTGCCTTCGCCCCTGACGCGTCACAATGGAACCCAAGCCTGACACACCACAGGTAACCCACCATGTACCATCCCCCAGCAACTGCCATACCAACTACAGGTCCTCTCTGGGACCATCAAGAAACTTGTGATTTATGGTCCTTCCCAACCCATCTTCCTTGTCCCCCACATTCTGGGTTGTTCCCCTCTTTCCCTAGCTCCCAGAATTTCCCATCCGAAGTCTTGGCTACAAAACTTATAGAGTGAACAGTGACAGAGCTTCTATAAGAAACAAAGAGAAGCAGAGCAGGGGATTTCCACCCCTGCCCTCTCTCTGCAACTGATAGAGTAAACAGACAAAAATCAGTAAGGATGTGGAACATTTGAATAGCAAAGCGATATATATATGTGCTTATCTCATTATTCCTAACAGCTGTACTGGAAACGTTATTTTCAAGCACACGTGGTACTTTTAAAAAAATCACTCTATTCTGGACTTGAAGCTCGTCTCCATCAATGTCAGAGGAATGAAATCACAGAGAACATGTTCTCTTGTTTTGTGATCATAACATAATCGTGCTGGAAATTATGATAGAGCACTAACTAGAAACTCCCCATGGTGGAACTGGTAATGTGCTGTTTTAAATGAAACACGAATCAAAGGAGAAATCTCAGGAGTAAAGGAATATGTGTGAACTCAGTGATACCAAAGCCAGATATAGAAAGACCTCATAAGCAAATAAAAATGTAGAGCACTATCCCTTAAGAATATGGATGTAAAAATCCTCAGTGTAAATCTGAGAGCACATCCAAGGGATTATACACTGTGAGCAAGAGGGATTTATCCCAGAAATGCGAGGGTGATTTTACGTAAAAGTCGATCAATGTAACAGACTACATTAATAGAATGAAGCACAAAAGCCCATACATGATCATGTTGATTGATTCAGATAAAGCATTTGAGAGTATCCAATACTCTGTCATGAAAAAAACGTTGAGAAAGTTTGAACTAAGAGGGAACTTTCTCAACATGATAAAGACCATATAGGAAAAACCCACAGCTAACGTTATACTTGATGGTGAATGACTGGAAGCTTTTCCCCTAACATCAGGAACGGGACAAGGATCCTTGCTGTGAATACTTCTGTTCAACATGTAACGGAAGTTCTGGCCGCATTAGGCAAGAAAAGAAGTAATTACCCACACTGGATTGGAAGAAGTCAAACTATCCCTACTTACAGTTGATGTGATCTTGTAAAGATTAAAGCCTAAAGAATTAACAAAAAACACTGTTAGAGCAAAGAAACAGATTTGGCAAGGTTACTGGATACAAGATCAGCACAAAAAATCGGCTGAATGTCTATACAGTAGCATTGAAAAATCAAGAAGTAAATCGAGAAAAAAATTCCATTTACAATAGCATCCAAATGAATACAGTTCCTAGGAATAAATATAACCAATGAGGTAAGGTTGAAAGATTTGTACCCTGAAAACTAAAAAACATTTCTGCAGGAATTTAAAGAAGATCTAAATAAATGGAAAGGTCCTGTGTTGGTGAATGGAAAGATTTAATATCCTTCAAATGGCAGTATTCCCTAAAGTAATCCACATATGTAATTCCCTGCCTATCAAAATTGCTACCCTTTTTGTGTAGAAATGGTAAAGTGGGTTCTGATGTTGGTACAGAATTGCAAGGAAACTCAAGTAGCCAAAATAATCTTGAAAAAGAAGACCACGTGGCAGGACTCTCAATTTCCAATTTCAAAACTTACTACAAAGGTTCAATAATCAAAACAGTGTGGCACTAGCATAGAGATACACATATAGATCAATAGAATAGAACTGAGCATCCAGAGCTGAACCCTCACCTACGAGGCCAATTGCTTTTCCACAAGGCTGCCAAGTCCATTCAATGAAGGAAGAAGAGTCTTTCAACAAATGACGCTAGGGGAACTGGATATCACATACAGAAATTGATGTTGGACTTTTCCTCACCTTGTATACAAACATTAATTCAAAATAATGTTTTAAATATAGGTACTTCAACTATAAAAGCCTTCTTAGAAGAAAACACAGGTGTAGTTTTCATGACCTCGGATTGGCCAATGGTGTCTTAGAAGTGTCATCTAAAGCACAAGCACCTACTAAAGAAGTCGAGAAATTGAATTTCATCAAAAGGAAAAATTCTTGTGCATCAAAGGACACTAACCAGAGAGTGGAAAACAAATACAGAATGAGGGAAAATGTTTGCAAATCATATTTGATAAAGGTCTAGTATCCAGAAGTTATTGAGAAAACTAAGGACAAAATCGCAAACCACCCAATGCAAAACTGGGCAAAGGAATTGACATTTCTCCAAAGAAGATTACAAATGGCCGACAGGCACATGGAAAGATGCTGAACATTATTAGTCACAAACCCTATTACACAAAGCCCTCAATCACGATCCCATATAGGTCTACAGTTCCTGGTGCCTGCAGGCTCCCGGACCCTTTAAATCTACAGAGCCCAAATCCCTGTCTCCAGCGGGTCAAGAACCTGGGCACTTCTCTGTCTTCAGCATTAGTAGCTCCCATTGCCCTGACCCCTCTGTTCTTTCTTCCTTTTTCCAGGCCCCTCAGATAACCTTTGGGCATTTCCTAGACAAACTGGGGCTCCAGGGAAGGTGACTGCTGAGTAGTTGGGCAAGTGTTTGATGCTGCTCGTTACTAACACTCTAACCACATCATAAACACACGCTCAAGACACACACATTCACACTGATCACACAACTTCTAAGCACATAAACATGAGTGCAGCACACACAGATATTGTAAATGATTTTTTATCTTCTAACAACCCATCAGCACTGAGAACTCACACATATTTTGACCACACTCACATCCTGAATTCACACACTGGCAACACATTCTCACATTAGCCCACTTTAAAAACACACCGAAGTCTGATAAGCACACACTCATTGCATATTGTCTAAATTCCCACATGTCCATACACCCAACTGACCATAGCAAACATACATACAAAGAGACCCTGAAATGACTATCTACCCTCTGATCATACCCAAATATGAAAATCATGTACACACCCTAACAACATACGGAGCCCAAGCACAATGACCGTTCACTCTCTGCACACACACAAACACAGACCGCACACACACCCAGAGTTAACAAGGCACCTGGCTGTGCATGTGTGGGCTTTGATCAAGGGGCATCTCCCACCTCAGCATCAACATAGAAACCCAGAGAAGGGTGGGGAGTCATGTGACACAGGGACAAAGTGCAGGAGATTGTAATGTTGGTCCCTCATGAAGTACATCTGAGCCTTCAGAGCTGGTTGTCACAGTAGCATGTGAAACAGAGATAAGAGAGCCAAGAGGATCAGAAATGGTGTCTAAGAGATCGCTGATAAAACACCCATTTCCAACTAAAAAAAAAAAAAAAAATTTTTTTTTTTCCCCAACTAAAGGATGTAGTTATTCCACTCAAGCTTTGAAGAGCATTGGTCAAGGAGTTAATTAACGTGTTTTCATTTTAACGTGATGATGGAGAATTCTCCCTGGAGATCAGCCAATATTGCTGGTGAAATTCCTATTAAACCTATTTTTTTGTTTAAATATCACTTAGAACTGAGAATGTCTGTCCTTCACAGGAGTGCGCGGCCTCCGCTAAAGAGCAGGCGCAAAGCCACCTTCCCTGCGCGCCAACAGCCGGCAGAGGGCGCCCCGTCTCCTTTTCTGGCCCTTGGTTCCTCAGAGAGCAGAGGCGCTGAGCTGGGTGTCAGCCTGGCTGGTGAAGGTGCCACTGGGGCGGGAAGAAGAGCTTCGTTTCCACAGGACCCAGCCCCAGGGAGGCGCCCGAGGCTTTGGGACCTGAGAGTCAACAGTGAGTACAAAGCTTCCTTTTAAAAGGGGCCCAGAGTGCTGAGGAGAAGGAGCTTTGCTCTGGCTTCTCCAGGCCAGTCATGGTGGAGCCTGAGGTCAAAGGAAAGATGCGCGGCCCTGTGTACAGGCTGTTGTTAACTTTTTAATGGTTCCTTTTACTTTTCGCTATGAGTCGAAATGCACTCGACGGCAACGGTTTGGTTTGGTTTTTACTTTTAGAAAGAGCCCTGATGGCTCAGTGTTTAAGCGCTTGGCTGCGGTTGGAACCCACCAGCCGTTCAGCGGGACAAAGATGTGGCAGCCTGTTTCCGTAAAGATGACAGCTGAGGAAACCCCGTAGAAACCCTGGTAGAAGCCCTGTGGAAACTCTGGTGGCGTAGTGGTTCAGTGCTAGGTTGGCAGTTTCGAATCCACCAGGCGCTCTTTGGAAAGCCTATGAGGCAGTTCTACTCTGTCTTATAGGGCCGCTATGAGTCGGAATCAAATGGAAGAACAATGGGTTTGCGGTTTTTGTTTTTTTTTTAATGAGTCGGAATTGACTTGAAGGCAGTGGGTTTGGTTTTTGTTTCAGTTTTTACCTGTAACTTTGAAGAAGCTGGGAAATAGTAAAAAAAAATTGAAAAGTAGATGTATTAAAACCCTGAACATTAGTTTTAATTATTTTCTTTATTAATATACTAGAAATTACTATAATTTTACTGTCCTAGTTTTCATGAAGGCGTTGCCGTTGTTAGTTGTGGTGGAGTGAACTGGATTCTGACTGAGAGCGACCCATGTGAGCAGAGTAGAACTGCTCCCTAGGGCTTTGAAGGCTGTGACCTTTCGCAAGCAAATTGCCAGGTGTGTCTTACGAGGTGCTTCTGGGTGGCTTCCAACCACAAACCTTTTGGCTTATAGTCCAGTGCTTAACCATCTTCGCAACCCGGGGAATCCTCATAGAAGCATAAAAACAAACCAAAACCAAAAACAAACAAACAAAAAAAATTTGCCATCATGTCTGACTCATAACGACCCTGTAGGACAGAATAGAACTCCCCCATAGAGTTTCCAAGGAGCGGCTGGTAGATTCCAACTGTCAACCTTTTGATTAGCAGCTGTGGCTCTTAACCACTGCACCACCAGGACTCCCATGGAACGATAGTCATCAATAATATTTTTTAAATATAATTCTATTTTTTTGTCTCATTTTCAATTGAGATAATTGCCAAGTTTGAGGATTCTCATGACTCAGTGATGACCTCGAATAATTTCAAATTTCAGCTTTCTGAAGGTATTTCATAGGACCCCATCGTCGCCATTAATGTTGAAAAAAAAAATTACCAAAACTTGCTCCAAGTCGGTATAATATTGTCCTAAGCACAATTCCTGAATCAGATTTAGATGAATAAAGAACGTTGATATCTATTTTAGTACCAACTATTGATATTTGACACAGCTTAATACTCTTTACGATGAAATTTCTACAGGACTTAAGTTGCTAGAATTTTTAATAGCCAAGCCAATGGCTGTAAGTTGGATGTAGTCATTGAAAATAATTTTTTTTTCTTTTAAAAATTCAAGATTCAGACACAGTAAACTTTTTATGTCTTCACTTTAAGGGCAAAGTCGGGGTGTTCATAATGTCCTGTTTAAAATTTATCTATTCCCGTAATAATTGATACTTGGATCCAGTGAACCATACATTTCCCATTCCTTCATTTTCCTATATTTACATTCAGAAGTATATGTCTTGTTAAAGTTTTACATCCACCAAACATGCTTTCCAAGTTACTTTCCCTCATTTGCTGTAAGCAAGGGGCTAGGCCTTCTAATAGTCGTGGAGCTTTCTGTGTACTCAGGATTTCTCACTGGACAGCTTTATTGACTTTTTCTCCTGGGTTCAAAATATCATCCCACACTGAGGAGTTACACAAAAAGTTGGAATCTATTTGCACAAATATGCTTTTCATTTCAGCATAGGAGCTTTCTCCATTTGATATTTTATGTATATTAATATTGGAATAATATGTCAATTTGTATGGGCATTGCTCTGATAACTGTACATCTGATCTTCACATCTATTGAGTATCTTTATGTGTTTATAATGTAGTTTTTAGAATACATATGAGGATATCTTATCTGCTCGTTTAATTTAAACCAAGGTAGTATATTCTTTGTTCTATATTTTAAAGGGTGGTTGTTGTTATTTGCCATGGAGCCCATTCCGAGTCACAGCAACCTTATAGGACATAATGGGACACATTTTTATGGCTCTTGTGTCAATCCATCCCATCGAAGGCTTCTCGTATTTTTGCTGACCCTCTGTTTTACCAAACACGATGTCCTTTGTCTAGTGGTTGGTTTTTCCTGATGACATGTCCAAAACAAGAGAGCCAAAGTAAACCTTGCCATCCTCACTTCAAGGAACCTTCTGATTGTATTTCTTCTAAGACTGATTTGTTTTTTCTTCTGGCACTCCACAGTATATTCTATATTCTTTGCCAACACCACAGTTTCTCTTCTGCCTTCCCTTTAAATGCATCAGCTTTGCTCCTGCCTTCCCTTTTCATTGTTCAGGTTTTGCATGCATGAGGGGATTGAAAAGACCATAGTTTAGGTCAGGGGCATCTCAGTCATCAAAGTGACATTTCCAGTTTTTCAAACTTTAAAGAGGTCCTTTGCAGATTCGTCCAATGCAATGCATTTTTTGATTTCTTGACTGCTGTTTACATGGATGCATTCATCGTCAAAAAGACCATTTCAAGATCTATCCTGAAGTATATTGCTGTCAGTGATAGGATAATACCCATATACCTGAAAGGAAGACCAGTTAGTAAGACTATTATTCAAATTTGCACATGAATCACTAAGGCCAAACATGAAGAAATTGAAGAGTTTACCAACCTCTGCAGTCTGAAATTGATCAAACGTGCAATCAGGACGCAGTGATAATTACTGGTGACTGGAATGCGAAAGTTGGAGACGAAGAAGAATTGGTAGTTGGAAAATATAGCCTTGGTGATAGAAATGATGCTGGAGATCACATGATAGAATTTTGCAAGACCAGTGACTTCTTCATTGCAAATACCTTTTTTCAACAACATAAATGGCTACTGTACACGTGGATCTTGCTAGATGGAATACACAGGAATCAAATCAACTACATCTGTGGAAAGAGACGATGGAAAAGCTCAATACCATCAGCCAAAACAAGGCCAGGGGCTGATTGCGAAACAGACAATCAGTTGCTCATATGCAAGTTCAAGTTGAAACTGAAGAAAACTAAAACAAGTCCACAAGAGCCAAGGCATGACCTTGAGCACATCACATGTGAATTTAGAGACTATCTCAAGAATAGATTTGACACATTGAACACTAATGACTGAAGATCAGATGAGTTGTGGAAGGACATCATACATGAAGAAAGCAAAAAAAACAAAAACTCATTTCCATTGACTTGATTCTGACTTATAGCAACCCTATAAGACAGAATAAGAACTCCCCCATAGAGTTTCCAGGGAGCACCTGGTGGATTCGAACTGCTAACCTTTTAACCAAAAGCCATAGCACTTAACCATTACGCTACCAGGGGATGTCATTAAAAAGACAGGAAAGAAAGATAAGACCAAAATGAATGTCAGAAGAGACTCTGAAACTTGCTCTTGAACGTCCAGCAACTAAAATGAAAGGAAGAAATGATGAGGTGAAAGAACTCAATAGAAGATTTCAAAGGGCGTCTCGAGAAGACAAATTAAATTGTTGTAATGACATGTGCAAAGGTCTGAAGATAGAAAACCAAAAGGGGAGAACACACTTGGCATTTCTCAAGCTGAAGGAACTGAAAAAAAAAAAAAAAAATTCAAGCCTCGGGTAGCAATACTGAAGGATTCTACAGGGAAAATATTAAATGACGCACAAAGCATCAAAAGAAGGAATACACAGAGTCACTATACCAAAAAGAATTCATCAACATTCAGCCATTTCAGGAGGTAGCATATGATCAGGAACCGATGGTATTGAAGGAAGAAGTCCAAGCTTCACTGAAGGCATTGGCAAAAAACAAGTCTCCAGGAACTGATGGAATACATATTGAGGTGTTTCAAGAAATGGATGCAGCACTGGAAGTGCTCACTCATCAATGCAAGAAATTTGGAATAAAGCTACCTGGCCAAGCGCCTGGAAGAGATACGTATTTATGTCTATTCCCAAGAAAGGTAATCCAGCCAAATGCACAAATTATTGAACAATACCGTTAATGTCACATGCAAGTAAAATTTGATGAAGATGATTCAAAAGCGGCTGAAACACTGTATCGACCAGGAACTACCAGAAATTCAAACGAAATTCAGAAGAGGAAGTGGAACCAGGGATATCATTGCTGATGTCAGATGGATCCTGGCTGAAAGCAGAGAGCACAGGAAAGATATTTCGCTGTGTCTTATTGACTATGCAAAGGCATTCGACTGTATGAATCATAAGATATTATGGATAACATTGCAAAGAATGGGAATTCCAGAACACTTAATTGTGCTCATGAGGAACCTATAACAGATCAAGAGTCAGTCGTTGGAACACAACAAGGGGATACTGCGTGGTTTAGTCAGGAAAGATGTGCATCAAGGTTGTATCCTTTTGCAATACTTATTCAGTCTGTATGCTGAAGGAATAACCCGAGGGGCTGTACTATATGAAGAAGAATGGGGCATCAGGATTAGAAGAAGACTCATTAACAACCTGCGATATACAGGTGAACGACCTTGCTTGCTGAAGGTGAAGATGACTTGGAACACTTACTGATGAAGATCAAGGACCACAGCCTTCAGTATGGATTACACCTCAACAAAAAGAAAACAAAATCTTCACAACTGGACCAATAAGCAACATCATGATAAATGGGGAAAAGACTGAAGTTGTCAGGGATTTCATTTTACTTGGATCCACAATCAACACCCACGGAAGCAGCGGTCAGGAAATCAAAAGTCACATTGCATTGGGCAAACCTGCTGCAAAAGACTTCTTTAAAGGTTTGAAAAGCAAAGATGTCATCCTGAAGAGTAAGGTACACCTGACCCAAGCCATGGTGCTTTCAATCACCTCATATGCGTGGGAAAGCTGGACGATGGATAAAACAAAGACAGAATAAGAATTGACACCTTTAAATTGTGGTGTTGGCAAAGAATAGTGAATACACCCTCAACCCCGCAAAGAACAAACAAATCTGTCTTGGTAGAAGAACAACCAGACTGCTCCTTAGAAGCAAGGATGGCGAGACTGTGTCTCACATCCTCTGGATATGTGTTGTCAGGAGGGATCAGTCCCTGGAGAAGGACATGATGCTTGGTAAAGTAGAGGACCAGTGAAAAAAAGGAAAACCCTCAGCAAGATGGACTGAAGTAGTGACTGCAGCAATGGGCTCAAGGATAACAACCGTTGCGAGGATGACCCAAGACTGGGCAGTGTTTCATTATGTTGTACATAGCGTTGATATGAGTCAACGGCACCTAACTACAACAACAGCTTGCATGGATATTTATTATTGATCGAAGTAGGATGAACTCTTTGACAACTTCAGTATATTTGCCATCTAGCATGACGTGGTTTATTGGTCCAGTTGTGAGAATTTTTGTTTTCTTCACATTCGGGCGAAATCTATAGTGAAAGCTCTAGTCTTTGACTTTGATCAGCAAGTGCTTCAAGTCGTCTTCATTTTCAGGAAGCAAGGTTGTGTCAATTGATTATTGAATTTGTTAATGAGTGTTCCTCCTTTCCTGATGCTGTCTTCTTCATATAGCCCAGCTTGTAGGATTATTTGTTCAACATGCAGATTAAATAAGTAAGGTGAAAAAATGCAACCCTGCCACACACCTTTTGCAATTTGTTCTGTTTGAACAAGTGTCTCTTGTTCCATGTTGAGGTTAGGCATGAGCACAATTAGGTATTCTGGAGTTCCCATTATTTATAATGTTACTCCTGTCTGGAATATGCTTTGTTTATTAACTGGGCATTTCCTCTGTTTATCCTGTAGGACAGGCCCCTTGCCTTCCCTTACTTTTGCACACACAGGTATGACTGACACACATAACTAATCATCACAACACCTATGAAAATTGACAACAGTTCCTGTGGCCTACCTTGACCTCTGCATCCACCAGGCTGTACGAGACACCCCCACTCTAAGGGTCCCTGACAGGATCCAAGTCCCAACCTTGTGCCCAGAGGCTCTTGCCACAGCCACCTAGGCCTGGCCACTCTCAGAGCCTTGGGCACAGCCCTCTAGAGGGCCCCAGCATGAATTTGGAGCCAGGAAAGCACTCCCTGTTGTGACAGCTTCGATGGAGCAGGGCATGCCTGGACCGTAGTCCCGTTTGCCTGCAGTGGCCTCTGTTGGGAGTGCCAGGGCCCTCTGTGTGTCCTGTGGGGCCAAGGGTCTGTGCATGTGTGTGAATGTGTGCGTGCAGTTGTGTAATCTGTGTGGCTTTCTCTGAGTTTCTGAGTCGGTGAGTATATTGATTGTGTGTTGTGTTTTCTCGTGTGGCTGTTGTGTCTCTATGGTCTTCTGTATGTGTCTGTGTGTCTGTCTCAGTGAAGAGGTGTATGTCATTTGTGGAAATCCATGTATCTCTGTGCCTGTGCCTCTGTGTGTGTGAGTGTGTGTATCTGGGCATGTGTTTCCTTGCTGGAGTGTCTGTGTGTGTCTGTGTTTTGGATCTGTGTGCTTGTGTAAATTTGCTCCTTTGTGTGTTCCTTACTGTCCATTGTGTGTCAGTTTGCTTGGGGGTTGTCTCAGGTGACCCTGAGTGTGTGTCTGTGTGTGCGTGCGCTCCCCATAGTGTCTCTGCCTGGGTCTGCTGTGTGGGGCCCTGTGAACCTGTACATGAGCCCACATCTGTGTTCCCAGCTGAGACCGGGTGGTCTCTGTTTAAGCGTCTGTGTGCTCATTCCATCTATACATTTCCCACTGAGTGTGTGTATGTGTGTGTGTGTGTTCCCCAGGAACATGCAGCCACAGAGGGTACTTCTTCGAGGGCCACCCCCATGTAGGTGAGAGGAGACAGTTTGCCCATCCTCCTTCCTCAGATGGGGCTGGGCCCTTCTGTCGCTGATCCATCAGCCTCTGGTGTGCTCCTGGTGGTCCCACCTCAGGCCCCAAGGATGGAGGGAGTGAAGGATCAGTTCACAGGACACCCAACCAGGGGGCAGCTGCAGAGAGTTATAGTGAGTGAGAGAGGATCGGGGGTGGGGTTGGGGGAGTCTTGGGTTCCTGGGAGGGGTGATTGTGTGGGTGTCCTAGGGAGGCCTGAGGGTCTGTAGGGCTCTGTGTCCCTGGGGTGGTGTGAGTAGCTGGGGGTTGGTGGGAGAGTTGGGGCAGTCCTGGGTCCCTGGCAAAGGTTTGGGTAGGAGAGATCTCTAGGGATATCCAAGGGGGAGGGCTCCTGGGGCCTGGTTAGAGGTGAATGGGCAGCAAACCTGGGGTGGACTGGGGTAGTCCTTGGGGCTCCTGGATCCCCAGAGAGCCCTCATCCCTCACTCACCATGGTGGCCAGGAGGTCCGGCGGTGGTAACAGCAACAGCAGCATTACTGTCAGGCACAAAGCAACAGACCCACTGGATGGTGGCAGGTGCTGGACTAACTGGGAAACGAGTACAGGCACCAACCAAGGGCCAACCCTGTAGACACTGCTCCTGGGTGACTTTTGGGCCCACCCTCCTGTGAGGCCCAGTAGGAGCCCAGCAGAGCCTGAGCCTAGGGCCACATGGAGTTTCCCTTCGGGCCTCAGTGTACCTGGCCATGGAAACGGGCACATGGGGCCGCCTGGTGGTGCTGGATCCAGTAGGGAGAACCTTTCTGGCCTGGGTTATCTCAGATTGAGGGTTGGGGAGACTCGCAGAGGATGTTGTGAGAAGTGCTTAGCACAGGCCCAGGCACAGAGCAAGCTCACAAAACAGTACAACTGTAGACATTGATGGTGGCATTGTATTACTCCTCAGCCCCAGTCCTAGCGCTTTCCTGGCAACCCCAAAGGGACAGAGCAGTGGGAGGAAGGGTCCTGACTGAATTTAACTTCAAAGAGGAAAAATGTAGGAACCTAGGCACTCCTGATCCCCTTTGAAATCAGATTTCTCAACAACACCTCCCCCCACCACATAGGGGAAACTGAGGCGGGGAGGGGTGTGCCCAAGTTCACTCAAGGGGCCTGAGGTGACTGTTGGTTCAATCCGCCCAAACTCCTTTTTCCTAAATTCACTGAGTTTCATCTCTTGCCAGTGATGGTTTTGGGCAGGTCGGGAACAAACTCCACCTGCACAAGGAGAAAGCAAACCCGACCTGACTCAGTCCTGCTATCATTTCCTTCCATTTCCGACTCTTTACCTTGTCACCTGCACAGACCTCAGAGAGGCTGACACCATGTGGGATTCTGTATGGGGTTCACCAGGTAACTCGGGTCCTCATCCTGACTCTCTGAAAGTGAATGTAGCGACACGATTTGCGTTGGCCCATGAACTGTGAAGCGTGTTACCTCTAGGCAGAAGAGTTCAGAACCCCTCAGATGGGAGGCTGACCACCCTGTCTTCCCATCAGCATAATACCTGGCAAGTGTCTACAGGGTGGCTGCACTTTATCCAGGTCCCAGGATGATGGGACGTGGAGCAGAGTTCGCAGAAGACCTATGGCAATAAACTTTCATTGGTATCGGCCACTAAGATTTTTGGGCTGTTTGTTATTGTTTTAGGCTGGATTCTGAGGTGAAGGAAAACCAGAAAAGCATATATGTATATATCAATAAAATGGCTGACACAGTTGTAGACTGGAAAGTCCCAAGTCCATGGCTCAGGGTGGACGCTTCTCCTGATTGACGTAGCTGCAAGGGCTGGCAAACCCAAGATCGGCAGGTTGGAGAGCACGGCTGTTGTTCACAGGCTGTGAAGTTTGATGAATCCCAAGATTGGCAGACAAGACCACAGGGAAGCTGCTAGCTCAAGTCCTGAGAACCGGAGGTCAGATGAACAGGAGCCAGCTGCAGGATTCAGATCTAGCAAAAGCCACTGAGCGCTGCCAGAATGTTTCCCCACGCTCCATGCAGGCCATGTGCCCACAGAAACTCCCTTTCAACTGATTGGCTACTTGCAGCAGATCCCATCATGGGGGTGATCACGTATCAAATCTCAACAGGGAAGCGATCACAACATTATAGGACTGCCAAAACACTGAGAATCATGCCGCAGCCAAGCTGACACACAATAGTAATCATCACAGTTACCCACAGTACAACCTAGGCCACCTAATCCTGTACATCATTTTTCTCTTCTCTGTGAACATTGTTGTCGCTGTTAGTTGCCATTGAGTCAGCTCCTACTCATGATGACCCCAAGGACAAGAGAATGAAATGATGCCTGGTCCTGTGCCATCTTCATGGTCACTATTATGCTCAAGCCCATTGTTTTGGCCACTATGTGTTTACAGTACATTCCAACTTAGAGGGCTCATCTTCCAACTGTGTATCAGAAAATATTCTGTTGTAATCCGTAGGATTTCCATTAACTAACTTTTAGAAGTAATTTGCCAGGCCTTTGTTCCTATTCTGTCATAGCCTGAAAAACCCACTGAAACCTGTCCACCATGGGTGGTCCTGCCGATGTTTGCAATACTTATCTAATCTGTCTGTTCGTCTTACTGTGGCGGCTTGGGTGTTGCCATGATGTGAAAGCTATGAGCCATCCTTACAATCGTTGTTATGCTTGAGCTCATTGTTGCAGCCACCGTGTCAATCCACCTCATTAAGGGTCTCCATCCTTTCTGCTGACCCTGTACTCTGCCAAGCATGATGTCCTTCTCCAGGGACTGATCCCTCCTGACAACATGTCCAAAGTATGTAAGATGCAGTCTCGCCATCCTTGCTTCTAAGGAGCATTCTGGTTGTACTTCTTCTAAGACAGATTTGTTCCTTCTTTTGGCAGTCCGTGGTATGTTCAATATTCTTCGCCAACACCACAATTCGAAGGCATCAGTTCTTCTTTGGTCTTCCTTATGCATTGTCCAGCTTTCACATGCATATGATGCGATTGAAAATACTATGGCTTGGGTCAGGCGCACCTTAGTCTTCAAGGTGACATCTTTGCTCTTCAACACTTTAAAGAGGTCCTTTGCAGCAGATTTGCCCAATGCAATGCATCTTTTGATTTCTTGACTGCTGCTTGCATGGCTGTTGATTGTGGATCCAAGTAAAATGAAGTCCTTAACAAATTCAGTCTTCTCTCCGTTAATCATGATGTTGCTCATTGGTCCAGTTATGTTTTGTTTTCTTTATATTGAGGTGCAATCCATACTGAAGGCTTTGGTCTTTGATATTCATTAGTAAGTGCTTCAAGTCCTCTTCACTTTCAGCAAGCAAGGTTGTGTCATCTGTATAACGCAGGTTGTTAATGAGTCTTCCTCCAATCCTGATGCCCCGTTCTTCTTCATATACTCTAGCTTCTTGGATTATTTGCTCAGCACACAGATTGAATAGGTGTGGTGAAAGAATACAACCCTGACGCACATCTTTCCTGACATTAAACCACTCAGTATCCCCTTGTTCTGTCCGAACAACTGCTTCTTGATCTATGTAAAGGTTCCTCATGAGCACAATCAAGTGTTCTGGAATTCCCATTCTTCACAATGTTATCTGTAATTTGTTATGATCCACACAGTCGAATGCCTTTGCATAATCAATAAAACACAGGTAAACATCCTTCTGGTATTCTTTGCTCTCAGCCAGGATCCATCTGACGTCAGCAGTGATATCCCTGGTTCCACGTCCTCTTCTGAAACCGGCCTGAATTTCTGGCAGTTCCCTGTCAATATACTGCTGCCACCGTTTTTGAAAGATCCTCAGCAAAATTTTGCTTGCGTGTGATATTAATGATACTGTTCTATAACTTAATTCGGTTGGCTCACCTTTCTTGGGAATAGGCATAAATATGGATCTCTTCTAGTCAGTTGGCCAGGAAGCTGTCTTCCATATTTCTTGGCATAGACAAGTGAGCACCTCCAGCGCTGCATCTGTTTGTTGAAACATCTCAATTGATATGCCATCAATTCCTGGAGCCTTGTTTTTCGTCAATGCCTTCAGAGCATCTTGGACTTCTTCCTTCAGTACCATCAGTTCCTGATCTTATGCCACCTCTTGAAATGGCTGAACATCGACTAATTCTTTTTGGTATAATGACTCTGTGTATTCCTTCCATCTTCTATTGATGTTTCCTGGGTCATTTAATATTTTCCCCATAGAATCCTTCATTATTGCAACTCGAGGCTTGAAGTTTTTCTTCAGTTCTTTCAGCTTGAGAAACGCTGAGCGTGTTCTTCCCTTTTGGTTTTCCATCTCCAGCTCTTTGCACATGTCATTATAATACTTTCCTTTGTCTTCTCAAGAGGTCCTTTGAAATCTTCTGTTCAGTTGTTTTACTTCATCAATTCTTCCTTTTGCTTTAGCTGCTCGACGTTCAAGAGGAAGTTTCAGAGTCTCTTCCGACATCCATCTTGGTCTTTTCTTTCTTTCCTGTCTTTTCAATGACCTCTTGCTTTCTTCATGTATGATGTCCTTGATGTCATTCCACAACTCATCTGGTCTTCTGTCACTAGTTTTCAATGCATCAAATCTGTTCTTCAGATGGTCTCTATATTTAGGTGGGATATACTCAGGGTCATATTTTGGCTCTCGTGGACTTGCTCTGATTTTCTTCGGTTTCAGCTTGAACTTGCATATGAGCAATTGATGGTCTGTTCCACAGTCGGCCCCTGGCCTTGTTCTGAGTGATGATATCAAGCTTTTCCATTGTCTCTTTCCACAGGTGTAGTCAATTTGATTTCTGTGCGTTCCATGTGGCGAGGTCCATGTATATAGTCGCTGTTTATGTTGGTGAAACTGACAGACATGTGGGGGGTATAAGATCATATCATCTGCAAATAGGGATACTTTTACTTCTTTGTTACCAGCTTGGATGCCCTTTATTTCTTTTTCTTGCCTTACCGCTCTGGCTCAGACCTCCAGCAAAATGTTGAATAAAAGTGGTGGTACAGGACATCCTTGTGTGGTTCCCATTCTGAAGGGCAATGCTTTCAGACTCTGTCTACTACGATGTTGGCTGTTGGCTTTGTCTAAGTGTCCTTTATTATGTTGAGGAATTTGCCTTCTATGTCTATTTTGCTAAGCGTTTTTATCATGAATGGGCATTGGACTTTGTCAAATACCGTTTCTGCATCAATCGATAATATCAACTGGTTCCTATCTTTTATTTTATTTATGTGATGGATAACATTGACTGTTTCTCAAATGTTGAAGCAGACCTGCATGCCTGGCATGAATTCCACTTGGTCATGGTGAATTATTTTCTTTGATATGTTTTTGAATTCTATTGGCTAGAATTTGTTGAGGATTTTTGCATCTAAGTTCATGGGGGATAAAAAAGTTCATGGGGGATATTGGTGTTTAATTTTCTTGTTGTGTTGTGGCGTTACCTGTTTTTGGTATCAGGGTTACGCTGGCTTCATAGAAAGAGTTTGGGAGTATTCCATCCTTTTCTATGCTCTGACATACCTTTAGTAGTACTGGTGTTAACTCTTCTCTGAAAGTTTGATAGAATTCTCCAGTGAAGCCCTCAGGGCCAGGGCTATTTTTTTCCCTTGGGAGAATTTAAATTACCTCTTCAGTCTCTTCTTATAAGTTTATTTTGTTGTTCTACCTATGTCTGTGATAGTTTAGGTAGGTAGTGTGTTTGTAGACATTTGTCCATTTCCTCTAGGTTTTCAAATTTGTTAGAGTACAATTTTTCATGATAATCTGATATGATTCTTTAAATTTCAGTAGGTTTCTGTTTTGATATTTCCCATTTCATTTCTTATTCAAGTTACTTGCTTTGTCTGCTGTTTTTCTTTTATCAGTCTGGACAATGGTTTATTGATTTTGTTGATCTTTCCAAAGAACCAGCTTTCAGTCTTGTTAACTCTTTCAATTGTTTTTCTGTTCTCTATTTCATTTATTTCTGCTCTAATTTTTATTATTTCCTTTCTTCCAGTGCCGAAGGGATTTTTTTACTGCTATCTCTCTATTTGTTCAAGTTGTAGGGTAAGTGTTTTGATTTTGGCCCTTTCTTCTTTTTGGATGTGTGCATTTACTGCAAAAATGACCTCTGAGCACTGCTTTTGCTATGTCCCAAAGGTTCTGGTTGAATGTGTTTTCGTTCTCATTTGATTCTGTGACTGTCTTTGTTCTTCCCTTAATTTCTTCTATAACCCAGTAGTTTTTGACCAAGGTGTTGTTCAGTTTCCATGTATTTAATTTTTTTCTTTGCTCTTTCTGTTATTCATTTCCACCTTTTATGGCTTTATGGTCAGAGAAGATACTTTGTAATATTTCAACGTTTTGGGTTCTGTTAAGGCTTGCTTTTGTGGCCTAGTATGTGGTCTTCTCTAGAGAGTGTTCCATGTGTGTTGCAAAAGAAAGTATACTTGGCTGCTGTTGGATGGAGTGTTTTGTATATGTCTATGAGGTCTTTTTTTTTTTTTTTTATGAGGTCAGGTTGGTTGATTGTGGTATTTAGATCGTCCATGTCTTTACTGAGTTTCTTTTTGGATATTCTGTCCTTCACCAAAAGTGGCGTATTGAAGTCTCTTACTATTATTGTAGCGCTAAGTCTCTTTTCAATGCTGTTAGAGTTTCTTTTATGTATTTTGAAGCCCTGTCATTGGGCACATAAATATTTATTGTGGTTATGTCCACCTGGTATATTGACCCTTTAATCATTACATAGTGTCCTTCCTTATCCTTTGTGGTGGATTTAAAGTCTATTTTGTCAGAAATTAATTTTGCCACCCCTACTATTTTGGTCATTACTCTTTTTTGGTCATTGTTTGGTTGATGTATTTTTTCCATCCTTTGAGTTTTAGTTTGTTTGTTTCTTTAAGTCTAATGTGTGTCTCTTGTGGGCAACATATAGATGGATAGTGTTTTTTATCCATTCTGTCACTCTCTGTCTCATTATTAGTGCATTTAGTCCATTTACAGTCAGTATAATTATGGGTAGGTATGAGTTTAGTGGTGTCATGTTGGTATCTTTTTTGTGTGTTGTTGACAGTTCCTTTTTTCCACTTCATTTTTTGTGCTGAGTATTTTATCTCTATATATTGTCTTTTCCTCATTTTCATTGTTGTTGATTTTGTTTTTCCTGCATCTTTATGTTTTTCTTGTATTTTATTTTGATGTGTAGAATTGTTAGTCTCCTTTGTGGTTACCTTATTATTTACCCCTATTTTTCTAAGCTTAAATCAAACTTTTATCTCTCTATATTGCCTTGACTTCCTCTCCATATGAAAGATCCATGACTTCATTTTTTATTCCCTCTTTATTGATTTAATGTTGTTATCTTTTACATATTGATGTTCCCGTTTCCCTGTTTTTAGGGTTTCAGCATTGATTTATTTTTGTGACTTCCCTATCTAGGTTGATATTTGGTTGTTCTGTCCTGTGTTCTAGTTTTGAGTTGTTTTCTGATGTTATTAATTTTCTGACCCGAGGACTCCCTTTAGTATTTCTTGTAATTTTGGTTTGGTTTTTACAAATTCCCTTAACTTCTTTTTATCTGGAAATGCCCTTATTTTGCCATCATATTTGGGAGTCAGTTTTGCTGGATATATAACACTTGGCTTTTGGATTTCCATTTGCTGTCTGTCTATGGATTCTTGCAGCCTGTTAAATTTGTCATTATGCCATTATATAACCTTCTTATGTTCATCTGTTGCTTTGTCTGTGTGTTCCTTGACATGGTCTCCATTTTTCCTAATCTCCTTTTTGATCTCTTAAAGAACTCTGTATATTAATCTTTTGAATTCTGCCCCTAGAAACTCTAAGACCCTCTCTCCCTCCAAGAGGTTTCTTGGTCCTTTGTTTTGGTCACTTGCTGAAGCCATCATGGTGTGCCTCTTTATATGATTTGATATTGACTGTTGACTCTGAACCACCAAAAATGTATTATATTTATTTCATGTTTGCTTACTGTGTCCTAGCTTCTTGTTTTGTTTTGGTATGCCCAAGTAGTCTGGTCATGTGAGCTACATTGATTATTGGCGTCTTTGAAGCTCTCAGGTCCTGTCACCAGGTGGTTAGACGTGTTACTAGGTACACGAACCCAGGAGTCCATTTACTTTTCTTGAGTGGGTACACTTCAGGTGTCCAGGTCACTGGTCATCGAGTGCGTGGTGCAGGGTGTCACCTACAATCCTAGAAGGGCAGGACTACGCAGGGGTGATTGGAGCAGGCACAGGTATCTGGTTGCAGTTGGGGGTTATGTGCTGAGCAAGGTTAGGGGGATGACAGCTGCCGCTGAGCGCCTGAGTGGAATTTATGTCCCTGTTCCCTAGAGTGCGGAAGTGGGTGAATTTTGTAACTGGACTCTGGGTACCCAGTACTGTTGGCTGTAGAGACTGAGAGGCAACACTTATTCTCAGACCCCTGTTGCGGGTGGCTAGGTGGAGTGAGTGGAGCCACCAGTTCTCAGGCCCCTGATGTGAGTAGGTAAGGACCCTGCTTTATGGGCAGGGTGGTGTCAGATGTCATGAATCTGCCACTCCCCGTTAACTGTTGCAGTTGAAAATAGGCTTCAGGTATATACCCTGTTGTACTGTGGTAATGAGGGCGTATGCTGTTGAAATGGCCCCACACAGGTCTAGGTAGGGGTGAAGGGCATTCAAAGTCTGTGGATCCTTTGTGCCTGTATCTAGCCAAAGGGGCTGTGCCTGCCCTGAGTTCCTGATTTAGGGGAGCTGGCAGATTATTTTTTCCTGTTTATTAATTTGTTCCCTCTCCACAGCTGGCAGAATGGCTTGGGATGAGCTACAGGTTGTACTTGTGGCCCAGGGGGCAAGGCAATAGCTGTACCAGAGTGGGGGGAGGGGGTGAGTAAGTGGGGTAGAGGTATTTCCCAAAGGGGAGAAGGGATTTTTTCATCCATTGTGGTAGGTTAGACACTTCCACTTAACATTCACAGATTCAGCACTGCTTCTCCCTGGTTCCGGAGGCTTGAGCAGACTCTCCACCGCTCAGTTTCTTCAGGTGTGGAAAATGCATCCCGAGCACTGCTGCTTGCCTTAGGCAGTGTGAGCCAGCCGATCTAGACTCCAAGGTGCTGGCCAGATCAGGTCTGGCAAATCCTTGGTGCTTCTGAACTGTGTCTCCCTCCCTGTAACACTCAGTCCAGATCCTCAACTTTGTATTTGGTGTTCAGGGCTCCTACATTGTAATACATAATTGATTCAATTGTTTCTTCAGGTCTTTGTTGTAAGTGGGAACATAGGAAGCATCTGACTAGCCCACCATCTTGGCGCCACCTTCCCTCAATCTCTCTTGTGATATAAAAGTGCAGATGGAGCCAAGTAAGCAGGCAAACAGAATGGGGGAAGATAGATGCCACACCACATGAGATCTCCATGGAACCAAGAAAGAGAAGTTGAAGAGTGATAGGGACCATCTCCCAGAGCCAACAGAGAGTCTTCCCCTATAGCTGGCACTCTGAATTCAGACTTCTAGCATCTTAAACTGTGAGAAAATGCATTTGCTACAGCCACCCACTTGAGGTATTTCTGCTGTAATAGCACTTGATAACTAAGACAATAACCTACTATATGCTCTATCCTAAAGTCTATGTGCACTGGAGAAGAATGTATGTACTACTGATGTTGTGTGGAGTGTTCTATATAGTTCTACTAGGTCTAGTTGGTTTATAGTGTTGTTCAAAGCCTCTATTTCCCTATTGATGTTCTGTATAGACATTCTGTCCATTTTTGAAACAACTAAGGCTGTAGAACTATTTCTACGCTCAGTTCTGTCATGTTTACTTCATCTATTTTAGGGCTCTGTTGTTAGGTAATATCTTCTTAATGAATTGACCCTTTTATCAGTGTGTAATGTCCTTGTCTGTTGTAACAGATTTTGACCTAAAGTCTATTTCGTCTGATATTAATACAGCCATCCAACTCTTTTGGTTGCTATTTGCATAGAATTTTTTTTCCCATCCTTTCAGTTTCAACCCATTTGTGTATTGGATCTAAAGTGCGTCTCTTGTAGACAGCATATCGACACATGAAAACTTAGGGAAAGAAGTCTTACCTAATATACAAATGGGAATCACTAGTATGTAGAGGGCAGTTTAAGTCATGAAAGTGGTTGTGAATGAGCGGAATGACTCGAGAATACAGTCAAGAACACAACTTTGGGGCATTCTTACTGGGAGATAGGGGCATGTCTCTCAACCTTACTTTCTTCAGAGGTGACTTTTTTGGGCCCTGATGTCCTCTCTGGAGCCCTGGTGGCACAGTGGTGAAGAAATCACTTGCTAACCAAGAGGTCGACAGTTCAAATCCACACTGCTTGGAAACACCATGGGACAGTTCTGTTCTGTCCTATGGGGTTGCTGTGAGTCGGAATGGACTCTATGGCGACAGGTTAATGTCCACTCCAGCCCGAAGAGCTTTTGACAATTGTTGCACACACTTATTTCAGACTGTTGCATCTGAAGGCCAGGTGGCCAAGGATCAAGTGTATTTTTTGTCATAGCATACAGCAGGTGCTCAATAAAGCTTTGTTGAGTAAACAAATATCAGTGTAGACTGGTTGTGTACTTATCTTACATCTAATGAAGTTATGCCAGATACCACTTGTAAGATTCTTCTTTAAATGTTTTGAATTTTGGTTGATAACTGATTTTCTCTAGTGATCAGGGTATTGGAAGAGGAGACTCTGGCAACTCTGTAATGCTCTTCAGAGACCGGAAGCATAAAGGTCGTTGAGGCCGTGGACATTTCAGCCTGGGAGTATGTGGAGGAGGCTGCTGATGAGAACCACATGGCCAGTTGGGTGGGTAAGGTAGACAAGAGCTGGGTAGCAAAGTAGAGCGGCAGTCATGTGGTAGAGTGTGATGCCAGTCATGTGTGGGAGGGTGGCCCCTTCCCTGTGGGCAAATTAGGGAGTGGGGACTCCAGTTGTGTTTGGGAGGGGAATCAAGGCCCAGGAACACAGTTGGGAGGGTAAAGGGGAAGAGTGTGGCAGAGGTCCAGAAAGACAGCTGGGAGGAGGAGGGGGAGGGTCTAGCTTAGGTCCAATAACACAGCTGGGAGAAGATGGACTGTATGGTTAAGGTCCAGGAACACAGATGGGAGGAGGTAGGGGAGGTTTTGGCCAAGGTCCAAGAACACAGCTGGGAGGTGGTAGGGGACGTTTTAGCCAAGGTCCAGGAACACAGCTGGTAGGAGGAGGTGGAATGGCTGGATAAGATCCAGGAATACAGCTGGGTGGAGGCAGAGAAGGTTTGAGTCAAGGACCAGGAACACAGCTGGGAGGGGGAGGGGGAGGTTTTGTCCAAAGTCTAGGAACACAGCTGGGAGGAGGTGAGGGAGTTTTTGGCCAAGGTCCAGGAACGTAGCTGGGAGGAGGAGGGACAGGGTGTGTCCAAGTCTAGGAACACAGTTGGGAGCAGGAAAGGGAGGGCCTGGCTTTGTTGAGGAAAATATTGGGAGAAGGAGGAGGTGGGTCTGGCTGAAGTCTAGGAACACAGGTGGGAGGAGGAGGTGAAGGGTCTGTCCAAGGTCTAGGAACACAGCTGGTGAGAGGAGGTGGAGAGTCCTTCCAAGTTCTAGCAACACAGCTGGGAGGAGGACTAGGGCTTGACCAAGGTCCTGGAGCACAGCTGGTAGGAGAAATGGTAAGGGTCTGGCAGAAGTCCAGGCACAGCTGAGAGGAAGAGGTGGATGGTGGGGCCTAGGTCCAGGAGCACAGCTGGGTGGAGGTGGGTCTTTCCAAGTTCCAGGAACACAGTTGGGATGAAGAGGTGGAGGTACTGACTGAGGTCCAGGAACACAGCTGGGACGAAGAGCAGGATAGCCTATCCAAGTTCCAGGAACACAACTCAGAGGAGGAGGGAGAGGGTCTGGCCAAGGTCCAGGAACTCAGGTGGGAGGAACAGATGGAGGGTATGGCCAAGATCCAGGAACACAGCTGGGAGGAATGGAAGGAGAGTCTAGCCTAGGTCCAGGAACACAGTGGGGAAGAGGAGGGGGAGGGTCTGAACAAGGTCCTCAGCACATCTGGGAGGAGGAAGTCCAGAGTCTGGCAGAAGTCCAGGAATACAGCTGGGAGGAGTTGGTGGAGGGTCTGACTGAGGTCAAGGAACACACCTGGGAGGACGTGGTGGAGTTTATGGTGAAGGATCCAACCAAAGCCTCGGAAGACATCCTGGTAGAGCACATGGCCCACTCCCCATGTGTGCTGAAATCGTCCTGGGCAAAGAAGGTCTCTCCTGCAGCCCTCTGATTCTGCTGAATAAAAACAGTTAAATTTTTTCAAATATTCCTGTAGAACAGACCAAAGCACTTCAAAATATAAAAGCTGTAACAAAAAGATGCGGGTGTCATCACCTGGCACCTTCCCCTCCACCAGCTCTCTGAAGATCAGCATCAGGAGGTAGAGCGAAGATGTCAGAATAGACAGACGCTTCTGGTGGGCCCTCTTTACAACAAAGACCCGAAAAACAAGTCTTCATGAGTATATTTATGACAGGCTAGGCGCCCTGAGCATCAAAGGCAAGCTTGGAAAACAAACTGAGGGGCAGGGGGAGGAAGAGACGGTTCAGAAGCAGAGAGGACTTACCAGACCTGCATCGTGGAGAGCCCTCAAGCACCATTCCTGGGAGCGGTGGTGACAGGCTGGCACTAGTGTTTGGCCACAGTTTCCTCAGGAAGAAGCAGCCAGCCACACAGCCTAGTCACACCTCCGGAACCAGAGAAGAATGGCGCTCTTGGCAAAAGCTAAGTACTTGTATGTATTTCACCACACCCCCACCCCTGCCTACTCCCACGCCGGCTTCAGTGGCTGACTTCTTTGGGCCGAGATAGGCCCTGTTGAGAGCCTAGAGCCATCGTCCCAGCCTTGGAGATAGAATAAACTTGAAATTGGGGGAAAAGATAATTTGCCAGCTCCACTAACTGGGGGAGCTGAGGACAGACGCATCTCCTGTCCAGGCATAAACGGTCCATGGACTTTGAGTACCTTCCCCTCTGCATGGACCTGTGTGGGCCTATTTCAGAAGAATAGGCCCCTGTTGGCAGACTCCAACCATTTCAGCTGTGCAGTGGAGAGATGGGTGTTTGAAGTTTGACATTGCTTTGCCTGTTAAACAGGGTCCTCACCAACCCACATCATGGGCATAAGGACTGGTGGCTCCACTCAGGTTACCCAGCCACCCACAACAGGGGTCCAAGGATAAGTGGTACCTCCCAGTCCTTATAACCAAAAACATTGGGTGCCCATGGTCTGTCTGCAGAACCCACCTATCTGTATGCTCTAGGAAACAGGGACATGCTTTCCTCAGAGACACATGGGGGACGATTCTTAGCCCCCTGCCTTGTTCAGAGTGTGATCCCCTGCGGTAACCAGATACCATTACCTACACCAATCACCCCTGTCCCTCTAAGACTGTAGGACAGAGCCTGTACCACACACTTGATGATCAGCTACCTGGACACCTGAGCTGAATTCATACAAGAAAAGTGAATGGACTCCTAGACTGATATACCTGAGAACAGCTCTAGCCACTGGGGAAAGGATGTCAGAGCTCCAAAGGCAAAAATCATCAAATTAGCTCACTCAACCAACCCATTTGGGCATATCAAAACAAAACAAAGGCCATCTTGTGGGAAGAGCTGAAGCAGGCACTCTTGGCTCAGCGCGGCCCACAGCAATCTGTGGAGGAACGCACCGCCCAGCCACCATCATGCCTGGGCACTTACAGGAAGGCTTCGGCTGCGTGGTCACCAACCGATTCGACCAGTTATTTGACGACTAATTGGATCCCTTCGAGGTGTTGAAGGCAGCAGACAACAAGAAAAAAGAAGCCGGCGGGGGTGGTGTTGGGGGCCCTGGGGTCAAGAGCACAGCTCAGGCCGCAGCCCAGACGAACTCCAATGTGGCAGGCAAACAACTGCATAAAGAGTCCCAGAAAGACCGCAAGAACCCACTGCCTCCCAGTGCTGGCGTGGTTGACAGGAAAGAGGAGATGCAGCCACCCATGGCACTTAAAAAAGAAGGAATTAGACGTGTTGGAAGAAGACCTGATCAGGAACTTCAGGGTGAAGGGAAAATAATGGATAGAAGACCAGAAAGGCAACCACCTCGGAAAAGACGATTTGAAAAACCACTTGAAGAAAAGGGTGAAGGAGGAGAATTTTCAGTTGATAGACCAATCATTGACCGGCCTATTCGGGGCCATGGTGGTCTTGGAAGAGGTTGAGAAGGCCGTGGACGTGGAATGGGCCAAGGACATGGATTTGATTCTCGTGGCAAATGTGAATTTGATAGGCATAGTGGAAGTGATAGATCTGGCCTGAAACACGAAGACAAGTGGGGAGGAAGCAGATCTCACAACTGGGGGACTGTCAAATATGAATTAACTGACTTGGATCAATCAAATGTGACTGAGGAAACACCTGAAGGTGAAGAACATCCAGTGGCAGACACTGAGAATGAGGAGAACGAAGTTGAAGAGGTAAAGGAAGAGGGTCCAAAAGAGATGACATTGGATGAGTGGAAGGCTATTCAAAATGAGGATCGGGCAAAAGTAGAATTTAATATCTGAAAACCAGATGAAGGTGCCGATGGGCAGTGGAAGAAGGGATTTGTTCTTCACAAGTCAAAGGGTGAAGAGGTTCATGCTGAAGATTCGGTCATGGATCATCATTTCCGGAAGCCAGCAAATGATATAACGTCCCAGCTGGAGATCAACCTTGGAGAACTTGGCCGTCCAGGACGTGGTGGCAGGGGAGGAAGGGGTGGACGTGGGTGTGGTGGACATCCCAATCATGGCAGCAGGACTGACAAGTCAAGTGCTTCTGCCCCTGATGTAGATGACCCAGAGGCATTCCCAGCTCTGGCCTAACTGGATGCCATAAGACAACCCTGCTTAAAGATCCCAAACAACTAAGAAATTAAAAAAAAAAAGACTCATTCATACCATTCACACCTAAAGACTGAATTTTATCTGTTTTGAAAATGAACTTCTCTTGCTACACAGAAGTAACAAATATGGTAGTCAGTTTTGTATTTAGAAATGTATTGGTAACAGGGATGTTTTCATAATTTTCAGAGATTATGCATTCTTCATGAATACTTTTGTATTGCTGCTTGCAAATAAGCATTTCCAAACTTGAAATATAGGTGTGAACAGTGTGTACCAGTTTAAAACTTTCACTTCATTTGTGTTTTTTAATTAAGGACTTAGATGTTCCCTCAATTACAAAGTGATTTTAAATATTAGACATAATATTGGTTTTAATACCTGCTTTGTGTTTTCACACGTGGTCAGCTGAGACATGTAAACTTGATATGTCAAATTTTATGCTGTGTGGAATACTAACTACTTTATGTATTTTAATTTAGTTTTAATATTTTCATTTTTTGGGAAAAATCTTTTTTTCAATTCTCATGATAGCTGTTATATATGCTAAATCTTTATATACAAAAATATCAGTACTTGGACAAATTCAAAGCACATTGGTTTATTAACCCTTGCTGCTGCAGTGATGCATGGTTCATTAGGTTCAAATTATACTTGTTCACGATTTTAACTATATGACTTTTCCATTTAAAAAAGCAAATTAGATACATTATAGGTGAAAGTTGTTTAAGCTTATTGTTGATAGACAAATCCTGTCGAGTGAAGTAGTTACATGGGTATGGATTTTTTCCCCCTCCAACAGAGTAGTGGAATAGTTTGATTTGGCTAATGCATAATATTTAAAGTATGTAAAATAAGTGTCTGGCCCTTCAGTATGATTTGTATATTTGAAAGGTCCCAAAATCAAAATTGTCCTTCTTTAAACAACTCTTTAACCCTTCCTTGTTCTGAAGAAACCAAAGGGCACTGGCTAGTATGGTGAGAGGGGGAGTATTTTAATTTTTGGAATTTGGAAAGCAGGCAGCTTTACATTATAAGGTTGGAACAGCAGCATAACTATCCATGAAATACAAACAAAAATCTTAAAAAAAAAAAAAAAAAAGCAAGAAGCTACAACACAGTAAGCAAACATAAAAAACTAATACAATAACTTATAGATGGCTCAGAGACAACAGTCAATATCAAGTCACATAAAGAAACAGACCATGATTGCCTCAGCAAGCTCTCAAAACAAAGAGTCAAGGGATCTTCTAGGTGAAAGTGCATTCCTGGAATTATCAGAGGCAGAATACAAGAAATTAATATACAGAACCCTTCAAGATATCAGGAAGGAAATGAGGTAATATGCAGAACAAGCCAAGGAACACACAGATAAAGCAATTGAAGAAATTAAAAAGATAATTCAGAAACATAGTGAAAAATTTAAAAAGCTGGAAAAATCCATAGGCAGACAGCAATCAGAAATCTGGAAGCTTAACAATAAAACTACAGAAGTAAATGCAATAGAAAGTCAGAGGAGCAGAACTGAACAACTGGAAGGCAGAATTCCTGAACTTGAAGATAAAACACTTGGAACTAATATATTTGAAGAAAAATCAGATAAAATAATTTAAAAAAATGAAGAAAACTTAAGAATCATGTGGGACTCTATCAAGAGAAATAACCTGTGAGTGATTAGAGTACCAGACCAGGGAAGGATAACAGAAAATACAGAGAGAATTGTTGAAGATTTGTTGGCAGAAAACTTCCCTGATATCGTGAAAGATGAAAAGATATCTATCAAAGATTCTGGTCGAACTCCACATAAAGTAGATGTTAAAGTCACCAAGACATATTATAATCAAATTAGCCAAAACCAAAGATAAAGAGAGAATTATAAGAGCAGCTAGGGATAAATGAAAAGTCACCTACAAAGGAGAGCCAAAAAGAATAAGCTCGGACTACTCAGCAAAACCATGCAGGCAAGAAGGCAATGGGAATCCTCACGAGAGCATTAAAACAACAACAACAAAAACGTTGCTGTTGCGTCCAACCTACAGCGACCCTATAGGACAGAGTAGAACTGCCCCATGAGCTTTCCAAAGAGTGACTGGTGGGTTGGAACTGCCAACCTTTTGGTTAGCAGCCTAGTTCTTAACCACTGTGCCACCAGGGCTGCCACAGAAGCATAGTCATCAACAATATTTTAAAACTGTAATTCTTAGTTTGTGTCATTTTCAATGGAGGTAATTGTTGTGTTTGTTGATTTTGATGACCTCAAAGAATTTTAAATTTCAGCTTTCTGAACCGTCTTTCATAGGATCCATTGGGATCATTAATGTTTAAAAAAAATTACCAAGGCTCATTCCAAGTTGGGATAATATTGTACTAAGCACAATTCATGAGTCAGATGTAGGTGGACAAAGAACATTAATGTATTTTTTAGTACCAACAGTTGATATTTTACACAGCTTAAAACTGTGTGAGATGAAACTTCTACAAGATATAATTTGCTAGAATATTTAAAAAAAAAAAAAACTTTTTAAGAGCCAATCAAATGACTGCAATTTGGATGTTTTCATTGAAAATACATTTTTTCTATTAAAAAGTCAAGATTTGAAAACTGAGTTTTTTATATCTTCACTTCAAAGGTGAAATCAGGATGTCTATAATGTCCTGTTTAAAATATATCTATTCCCATAATAATTGATAGTTGGATCCAGTGAGTCATACATGTCCCATTCCATTACTTCTCTTTATTTTGAAATTCAGAAATGTACTCATATGTCTTGTGAAAGTTTTACATTCACCGAACATGCTTTCAAAGTTACTTTTTCTCATTTGCTGTAAGCAAGGGGCTAGGCCTTCTCATAGGCCTGGAGCTTGATATACACTCTGGATTTCTTATTGGATGGCTTTATTGACTCTTTCCACTTGGCTTAAAATATCATCCCACATTCAGGAGTTGCATAAAAGGTTGTAATCTATTTGCACAAATATGCTTTTCATTTTGAGCAGAGGCACTTTCTCCCTTTGGTATTTTATGTATATTTTATTGGGATAATATGTGAATTTGTATGGGCATTGCCCTGATCACCATACATCTGAGCTTGACATCCCTTGAATATCCTTATATGTTTATAATGCAGTTTTTAGAATAAACATGAGAATATCCTATCTGCTCATTTAATTAAAAAGAAGGTGATGTATCATTGTTCTATATTTTAAGGAAAGCCTGGTGGCTTAGTAGTTAAGAGCTGCAGCTGCTAACCAAAGTGTCAGCAGTTCAAATCCACCAGGCACTCCTTGGAAACCCTGTGGGGCAGTTCTGCTCTGTGCTGTATTTTAAAAGGTTGTTGTTTGTGTTTTTTTGTTGCTATTTGCCATGGAGTCCATTCCGACTCACGGCAACTTTATATGACATAATGAAGTCCATCGTTGTGGCTGTTGTGTCAGTCCATCTCATTGGGGGTTTCCCTTGTTTTTGTTGCCTCTTTATGTTACCAAACACAATGTCCTTCTCTAGCGAGTGGTCTTTCCTGATGACACGTCAAAATAAGGAAAACAAAGTAGGTCTTGACATCTTCATTTCTAAGGAGCCTCCTGCTTGTATTTCTTCTAAGACTGACTTGTTTGTTCTTCTGGCACTCCACAGTATATTCAATATTTTTTGCCAACACCACAATTTAAATGCATCAGTTCTTCTTCTGCCTTTCTTTTTCATTGTCCGAGTTTCCCATGTATATGAGGTGATTGAAAAGACCATGGCTTAGGCCAGGGGCATCTTAGTCATCAAAGTAACTTTTCAGTGTTTAAAACTTTAAAGAGGTCGTGTACAGCAGATTTACCCAATGCAATACATTTTTTGATTTCTTGACTTTTCCTTGCATGGATATTGATTGTTGATCCAAGTAGGGTAAAATCCTTGACAACTTCAGTTTCTTTGCCATTTATCATGACATTGTTTATTGGTCCAGGTGTGAGTATTTTTCTCTTCTTCACATTTAGGCGTAAAAGGCTCTGTCTTTAACTTCATCAGCAAGGGCTTCAAGTCGTCTTCATTTTCTGCAAGCAAGGTTGTGTCAATTGAGTTTGTTAATGAGTATTCCTCCCATCCTGATGCTGTCTTCTGCATATAGTCCAGCTTCTAAGATTACTTGTTTAGTGTGCAGATTGTATAAGTAAGGTAAAAGAATACAACCCTGCCGTACACGTTTTGCAGTTTATTCTGTTGGAACAATCACCTCTTGATCTGTGTAGAGGGTAGACATGAGCGCAGTATAGTCTTCTGGAAGTCCCATTAGTTGTAATGTTACTCCTGTCTGGAATATGCTTTCTTTATTAACTGGGCGTTTCCTCTGTTGATCCTCTAGGAGAGTCCACTTGCCTTTCCTTACATTTACACACACAGGTAAGATTGACACACAAAATTAATCATCACAACACCTATGAAAATTAACAACAGTTCCTGTGGCCTCCCTTGACCCATTCATCCACCAGGCTTCATAGGACCCCCCCACCCCACCCCCACTCTAAGGGCCCCTAACAGGGTTCGAGCCCCAACCTCGGGCCCAGAGGCTCTTCTCAAAGCCACCCTACCCTGGCCACTCTCAGCGCCTTGGGCAGAGCATGAATTTGGACCCAGGAAGGACTCCCTGTTGTGACAGCTTCAGAGGAGCCGGGCATGTGTGAGCTTTAGCCGTATTTGCCTGCAGTGCCTCTGTTGGGAGTGCCAGGTCTATCTGTCTGTCCTGTGGAGCCAAAGGACTGTGCGTGTGTGTGTCTGTGTGCAGGTGTGTAATCGGTGTGGCTGTGTCTAAGTTTCTGAGTCTATGAGTATATTGATTGTGTGTTTTGTTTTCCCCTGTGTGGCTGTTGTGTGTATCTCTGTGCCCTTCTCTGTATATGCATGTGTGTGTTTGTGCATCTGTCAGTGAAAGGGTGTGTGTCAGTTGTGGAAATCCATGTAATCCATGTGCCTCTGTGGCTGTGGTGTGTGTGGGAATGTGTGTCCCTGTTGGAGTATCTGTATCCTGGATCCATGTGTGTGTGACTTTGCAACTTTGCGTGTTCCTGAGTGTGGATCTGTGTGTGCATGTGCCCATCCTGTGACAGTTTGTCCTGGGTGGACATCTTGGGTGGCCCTGAGTGTGTGTGTGTGTGAGCCTCTCCATGAGCCCGCACCCTTTGCCCAGGTGTGTCTGGGTGGTCCTTGTCTGCACGTCTCCATGCTCGTTGTGTGTGTACACTTCTCACTGAGTGTGTTTCTGTGAGCGTGTGTACCCCAGGAACACACAGATACAGAGGAGACTTGCTCGAGAGCCACCCTAGGGATGGGTGAGAGGAGACACTATGTCCATCCTCCTCCCTCAGGTGAGGCTGGACCCTTCTGCCCCTGCTCGTCTCAGCCGCTGCTGTCCTCCTGGTGGTCCCACCTCAGCCTCAAGGATGGAGGCAGTGAAGGGTCAGTTCACGTGGCCCCCAGCCAGGGGGCAACTTCAGAGGGCTAGAGTGAGTGGGAGGGCTAGAGAGGGTCCTGGGTTCCAGGGGAGGGTCTTGGGGAGTCCTGGATCCCTGGGAGGGGTGATTGAGTGGGTGTCCCTTGGGAGGTCTGGGTTTGAGGGCTCTGTGTCCCTGGAGTTGGGCAAGTAGCTGGACATTGGTGGGAGTTTTCGGGGAGTCCTGGATTCCTGGGCATAGGTTGAGTTGGGGAATTTGTAGGGAAATTCAAGGGGGAAGGCTTCTGGGGCTCTGGTTAGGGGTGAGTGGGCAGCACACCTGGGGAGGACTTGGGTCCCCAGAGAGCCCTGGTACCTGAGTCACCATGGTAGCCAGGAGCTGTGGTGATAGCATCAACAGCAGCGTTACTGTCAGGCACAAAGTGACAGACCCACTGGATGGTGGCAGGTGCTGGACTGTCTAGCCAGCAAGTGCAGCCACCAAGGGAGGGCCGAGCCCCCAGAAGCCCTTCCTGGGCCACTCCTGGGTTCACCCTCCTGTGGAGCCACGAGGAGCCCAAAGGGCTGAAGCCTAGGGCCACCTGGAATTTCCCTCCCAACCTCCATGTCCCTGACCATGGGAATGGGTACACTGGGCCACCTGATGGTGCTGAATCCAGGAGGGAGAACTCTTCTCTCAGATTGGGGATTGGGGAGGATGGCAGAAGAAGTTGTGAGAAGACTTAGCACAGGCCCAGGCACGGAACAAGCTCACAAAACAGAGGCGCTGTAGACGTTGATGGTGGCATTTTATTACCCCTCAACCCCAGTCCCAGCACTCACCTGTCCAATCCCAAAGGGACAGACCAGGGAAAGAGGGGTAGTGACTGAATTTAACTTTAAAGAAGAAAAATGTAGGAATCTAGGCACTCCTGATCCCCTTTGAAATCAACTCTCTTAACACAACTCCCCCCACCGTATTGGGGAAACTGAGGCTGCTGGGGGTGTGTCCAAGTTCACTCAGTGGGCCTGAGTTGACTTGTTGACTATATCCACCCAAACTCATTTTTCCGAGGTTCACTCTGTTTGATCTTGCCAGCAATGGTTTTGGGCAGCTCTGGGATAAACTCCACCTGGACAAGGAAGAACCATATCCAACCTGACTCAGTCCTGCTATCATTTCCTTCCATTTCCCACTCCCTTCCTTGTCACCTGCACAGACTCCAGAGAGGGTAACACCATGTAGGGGTCTCCATGGGGCTCACCAGGTATCTCAGGTCGTCCTCCTGACTTCGGGAGGGTGGATGTAGCCACAAGACTTGCTTTGGCCAGTGAACTGTGACATGTGTCACCTCTAGGCAAAAGAGCTCAGAATCCTTCAGATGGAAGGCTGACCACCCTGTCTTCCCACCAGAATAGTACGTGACGGGTGTCTACATGGTAGCCGTGCTTTATCCAGGTCCCAGGGTGACAGAACATGGAGCAGAGTTCCCAAGAAACCCATGATAAAAAACTTTCTTTGCTATCAGCCACTAAGACTCTAGAGCTGTTTGTTATTGTCTTAGGCTGGGTTCTATAGAGAAGAAAAACCCGTAAACCTTATATATGTATATGTATATATAAACCAAACCAAAACCAAACCCAGTGCCTTCGAGTTGAGTCCTACTCATAGCGACCCTATAGGACAGAGTAGAAGTGCCGTATAGAGTTTCCAAGGGACACTTGGTGGATTCAAACTGCCAACCCTTTGGTTAGCAGCTATAGCACTTAACCACTGTGCCAGGAGGGTTTCCATATATATGTATATATATATATATGCATATATATATATATATACACATGTATATATATAGAGAGAGAGATTTATATCAAGGAAATGGCTCGCACGGTTGTAGAGGCAGGAATGTCCCAAGTCCGTAGTCAGAATGGAGGCTTCTCCTGATTGACGCAGCTGCAGGGGCAGACAAATTCAAGATCATCAGGTTGGAGTGTAGGGCTGTTGTTCACAGATGGTGAAGATTGATGAATCCCAAGATCGGCAGGCAAGACCACAGGTAAACAGCTAGCTCAAGCGCTGAGAACTGGAGGTCAGATGAACAGGAGTCAGCTGGAGGATCCAGAGCTGGCAAAAGGCCCTGAGCTGTGTCAGAATGTCCCCCCACACTCGATGGAGACCACACACCCAAGGAAACTTCTTTTGAACTGACTGGCTACTCACAGCAGATCCCATTATTGAGGTGATCACACACCAGATCTCAACAGGGAAGTGATCACAACATCATGTGACTGCCAAAACCCTGAGAATCATGCCCCAGCCAAGTTGACACACAATCTTAACCATCACAGTTACCATAGTATGACGCAGCCCACCTTGCATCATTTTTTCTGTTTTCTGTGAGGCAGCATTGTTATTGCTGTGAGCTGCCACTGAGTCAGTTCTGATGCATGACGACCCCAAGGACAACAGAATGAAATGTTGCCTGGTCCTGTGCCATCTCCATGATCATTGTTAGGCTCAAGCCCATTGTTTTGGCCACAATGTATTTTGAGCACATTCCAACTGAGAAGGCTCATGTTTCAACTCTATACCAGAAAATCCTCTGTTGTGATCCAGAGGATTTCCATTAGCTAAGTTTTGGAAGTAGATTGCCAGGCCTTTGTTCCTGTTTTGTCTTAGTCTGGAAACTCCACTGAAACCTGTCCACCATGGGTGGTCCTGCTGATATTTGCAATACTTATCTGCCTGTTGGTCTTACTGGTGTTGTATGATGTGAAAGCTATGAGGCAACATAGCCTAAAATGAAAAGCATTGCTTCTCCTATGAAACAGGGTCCTCACCTACCCACATCATGGTCCTAAGGACTGGTAGCTCCACTCAGGTCACCCAGCCACCCGTGAGAGGGGTCCAGAGATAACTGGTACCTCCCAGTCCTTACAACCAAAAACTTTGGGTGCCCATGGTCCCTCTGCATAACCCACCCACCAGCACATTCTAGGGAACAGAGCCGTGTTTTCCTCAGAGACACATGGGGGTTGGTTCTCAGCCCCCTGCCTTGTTCAGAGTGTGACCCCCTGCTCCAATCAGATACCAGTATATACGCCAATCACCCCTGCCCCTCTAAGAATGTAGGACCTGGAAATGGTGCCTGAGGGCTCCCTGCGATTGAGATCCAGTGACTCTTCTCCACTTCTGAATGGCCTGTTCCTCTCCCGCCCCTCAGTTCATTGTCTAGGCTTGCCTTTGATGCTCAGGCCTCCCAGCTTGTCACAAATGTACTCATTTCACTTGTTTTTCTGGGTCTTTGTCGTAAAGAGGGCTCCATGGAAGCGTTTGTCTGTTCTGCCCTCTTGGCTCCACCTCCCTTAGTAACATTCTTCAATTCAAAAGGCTGCACCTTGAGAACCAGCGCCAAGTGGCCACCCAGGCTCTCGCAGATTCTGACCTCGGAACTTCCCTCCTCTGGAGGGGTGCACAATCATTAGCCCACTGCTGTACCTGGAGCCCATTCTGGAGCGAAAGTTCCATCTACCAGTACATGCAACCCAAGATGACTCGACAGACTCCCAAACTTGGACAGGGGAGGGGAATTCCAAGAATGGGCAGGCTAAAGGGACTGAGGTATAAGATTTGGAACTAGTCTCCCCCTTAAAGATCCCCAAGTTAGAAAAAGAAGAAGAAAGTGGGAGGCTTCACTCTACCTGATTTCAGAACCTATTATACAGCCACAGTAGTCAAAACAGCCTGGTACTGGTACAACAACAGACACACAGACCAGTGGAACAGAATTGAGAACCCAGATATTAATCCATCCACGTATGAGCAGCTGATATTTGACAAAGGCCCAGTGTCAGTTAATTGGGGAAAAGATAGCCTTTTTAACAAATGGTGCTGGCATAACTGGATATCCATTTGCAAAAAAAATGAAACAGGACCCATACCTCACACCATGCACAAAGACTAACTCCAAGTGGATCAAAGACCTAAACATAAAGACTAAAACGATTAAGATCATGGAAGAAAAAAATAGGGACAACCTTAGGAGCCCTAATACAAGGCATAAACAGAATACAAAACATTAGCAAAAATGACAAAGAGAAACCAGATAACTGGGAGCTCCTAAAAATCAAACACATAGTATGCTCATCTAAAGACTTCACCAAAAGAGTAAAAAGACTACCTACAGACTGGGAAAGAATTTTCAGCTATGACATCTCCGACCAGCACCTGATCTCTAAAATCTATACGATTCTATTAAAACTCAACCACAAAAAGACAAACAACCCAATCAAGAAGTGGGCAAAGGATATGAACAGACACTTCACTAAAGAAGATATTCAGGCAGCTAACAGATACATGAGAAAATGCTCTCTATCATTAGCCATTAGAGAAATGCAAATTAAAACTGTGATGAGATTCCATCTCACTCCAACAAGGCTGGCATGAATCCAAAAAACACAAAACAATAAATGTTAGGCTGCGGAGAGATTGGAACTCTTATACACTGCTGGTGGGAATGTAAAATGGTACAACTACTTTGGAAATCTATCTGGCGTTATCTTAAACAGTTAGAAATAGAACTACCATACAACCCAGAAATCTCACTCCTCGGAATATACCCTAGAGAAATAAGAGCCTTCACACAAACAGATGTATGCACACCCATGTTTATTGCAGCTCTGTTTACAATAGCAAAAAGCTGGAAGCAACCAAGGTGTACATCAGCGGAGGAATGGGTGAATAAATTGTGGTATATTCACACAATGGAATACTACGCATCGATAAAGAACAGTGACGAATCTATGATACATTTCATAACATGGAGGAACCTGGAAGGCATTATGCTGAGCGAAATTAGTCAGAGGCAAAAGGACAAATATTGTATAAGACCACTATTATAAGATCTTGAGAAATAGTAAAAACTGAGAAGAACACATACTTTTGTGGTTACGAGGGGGGGAGGGAGGGAGGGTGGGAGAGGGTTTTTTACTGATTAATTAGTAGATAAGAACTGCTTTAGGTGAAGGGAAGGACAATACTCAATACATGGAAGGTCAGCTCAACTGGACTGGACCAAAAGCAAAGAAGTTTCTGGGATAAAATGAATGCTTCAAAGGTCAGCGGAGTAGGGGCTGGGGTCTGGGGAACATGGTTTAAGGGGACTTCTAAGTCAATTGGCAAAATAATTCTATTATGAAAACATTCTGCATCCCACTTTGAAATGTGGCATCTGGGGTCTTAAATGCTAACAAGCGGCCAACTAAGATGCATCAATTGGTCACAACCCACCTGGATCAAAGGAGAATGAAGAACACCAAGGTCACACGATAACTAAGAGCCCAAGAGACAGAAAGGGCCACATGAACCAGAGACCTACATCATCCTGAGACCAGAAGAACTAGTTGGTGCCCAGCCACAATCGATGACTGCCCTGACAGGGAGCACAACAGAGAACCCCTGAGGGAGCAGGAGATCAGTGGGATGCAGACCCCAAATTCTCACAAAAAGACCATACTTAATGGTCTGACTGAGACTAGAATCCCGGTGGTCATGGTCCCCAAACCTTCTGTTGGCCCAGGACAGGAACCATTCCCGAAGACAACTCATCAGACATGAAAGGGACTGGACAGTAGGTAGGACAGAGATGCTGATGAAGAGTGAGCTAATTATATCAGGTGGACATTTGAGACTGTGTTGGCATCTCCTGTCTGGAGGGGGGATGGGAGGATAGAGAGAGATGGAAGCTGACAAAATTGTCACGAAAGAAGAGACTGGAAGGGCTGACTCATTAGGGGGAGAACAAGTGGGAATACGGAGTAAGGTGTATATAAACTTATATGTGACGGTCTGACTTGATTTGTAAACGTTCACTTGAAGCTCAATAAAAGTTAATTAAAAAAAAAAAAATTCCCCAAGTTACTAGCTTGGGGAGTTCATGGTTTAGACCCTGCGTTGCTCCTTATCTGCACGGATAATAAACTTGCCACTTTCTGTTTCCCTTAAAACTGTTGTCCCTCTTACTTCAATGGGGAACCCTGGGGCCTATGGTTAAGTGCTAGCTAGGGCTGCTAACCAAAAGTCGGCAGTGTGAATTCACCAGGCGCTCCTTGGAAACTCTGTGGGGCCTTTCTACTCTGTCCTGTAGGGTTGCTATGAGTAGGAATTGACTTGATGGCAACCAGTTTGGCTTTTTTTTGTTTTAATGGTAGACGCTAAGAACCTAAGAGACCTTGGGTTACAGAGGCAGCTGCTGAGGCCCATATGGCAGATTGGGCAGGGAAGGTGGAGGACACCAAGGGATGGAGGGGGACGTCATCCAGGTGGGTTACTGGGCCCTCAGGTGGGTGGGGGAGTGGGATACCACTGGGGTGGAGGAGGGGGACCCAACTCATGAGGAGGAGGTCGAACCCACCCACCAGGGGGAGGGGGACAGCAGCCAGGTTGACAAGGGTCGCAGCATCCGGGTGGGGGGGATGGACGGCTGCTGGATGGAGTGGGTGGACAGCATCCGGGTGGGGTAGGTGGATGGTAGCCAGGTGGGGTTGGTGGACAGCTGCCCGATGGGGTGGATGGACGGCATACTGGCGGGTTGAGTGGAGAGCAGCCTCCTGTGTTAGGCAGAAGCCAGCTACCTGGAGCCAGGGGAAGCGAGCTGGGTTGGGGAGAGGGCTCCCAGAAGGGTAAGGGAGGGGGAAGCTAGCCAGGTGGGGGAGGGGCTTGCCAGAGCGGTGAAGGAGGAGTGCGCCAGCCTGGTAGAGGAGGTGGAGGCCAGAAGGGAGGGGGAAGTGAGCACCCTGGTGGAGGCTTGGGAGGACAGCAGGGTATACAAGGAGGTGGAGATTCTGGCGAAGCCTTGGGAGGCCAGCAGGGAGGAGGAGGGGAAGGGTCTAGGTGAGGTCCAGGAACAGGGTTAGGAGGAGGAGGGGGAGAGTATAATGGAGGATCCAGAATACTGCTGGGAGGAGGAAGGGGAGGCTCTGGCCCAGGTTTGGGAACACAGGAGGGAGGAGGAGGGGGAGGGTCTGATCCGGATTTGGGAACGCCAGTGGGAGGAGGCTGGGGAGGCTCTGGCCCAGGTTTGGGAGCACAGGTGGGATGACGAGGAGGGGGAGGGTCTGGCCCAGGTTTGGGAACATGGGTGAGTGGAGGAGGGGGAGGGTCTGGCCCTGTTTTGGGAACACGGGTGGCAGGAGGAGGATGGTCTGGCTGGGGTTGGGAACACAGGTGGGAGGTGGAGGTGGAGGTGGAGGGTATAGCCCGGGTTTGGTAACACGGGCGGGAGGAGGTGGTAGAAGGTATGGTGAAAGGTCATTCCAAGATTGGGGAAGACATCCGGGTGGAGCTGGTGGCCCACCGCGTCTAGCCAATCCTTCTGAGAAAGGAAGGGTCCGTGCTGAAGCCTGCTCACCCTGCAGAATAGAAGCAGTTTCATTTTTAAAATACTTCAATAGGACAGACCAAAACACTATGAATTATAAAAGCTGAAACATAACGATGCAAGCAGGTGTCCACACCTGGCACCTCCCCCTCCACCAGGTCTCAAAAGAGAATCAGTGCCAGAAAACTCTGTCCCTCCCGCTGATCCCAGTACAGTTTAATTTTTTTTTTTTTTTACAGTTTAGGGGGTGGTAAAGGACGCAGCCAAAAAGCAAAAAACAAAAACTAGATTGAGAAGTCAAGGTGTACAAGAAACTTTGAGATCATACGTAGGAGTAAGGAAGGAAAAGAGGAAGCCAGGCCCCTCCTAGGCCTGTCACTTAGAGTCCAACCAAGCCTTTGGTAAAAAGGAGGAAAGTGCCCCCACCCTCAATGGTTGAATGAGGACAGAATTGAGTGTTTGGAGCCCCAGAAATAACTGTCAAGAAGTTGATACAGAGGTGGTTACAGCACCCTTTAGAAAGTCCTGTTCTTCCATTATGTGGTGTTTTCTGAAGCATTTGTTCACTCTTTCTGTGCAGAAACATATAGACTCTTCTCTACACAACATAGAAAGCCTGATTTCTGGGTCTTTCCACTTGACATTATGTTAAGAGCATTTTCTGTGTTCTGAAATGTCTTTGAAACATATGACTTTTAGGAGCTGCCTCCACTGTAAGGATTTACTCTAGTTCCACCATCCCTCTACCATGAGTGATTCAGCTCGTTGCCACATTTTCACTGTAATCCATCCTGTTCCCCTTGAATGTGGTCTCACCAGGTCTTTGGATACGTGGTGGTTCTTTCATTAGGGCAGCTGACTAGACGTGCAATTGTGCTGAATACAAGGGTGTGAGTATTTGGAAGGCTTCGGGTAGACAGTGAGTGTTACATTGCATTTCAGGATGGTTGTGATAATTCACAATTCCACTATCAGTGTGTGAAAGGGGCCCCAGAAGAGTTAATATTTAATTCCTTTGATAGAAAGAATTTATCAATTAAAAGTTTTCTAGTTGAAGTTCCATAGTTGTCTTGTTCACTGATTCTTCACTAAAAAAGATGAGACTGTTGTACAAAGTTAGCTTTGGTTTCACTCATCAATTTGTGTTCTCATTAGTAGTTTAAAGGGAAATCCAATAATAGTCCAGTGAGTATAAAAATTCCTGATTATTCATGATTCAAAGCATATGTATAAACAAACAAAAAAAAACCCAGGCCTGGTGGTGTAGTGGTTAAGATCTAAGGCTGCTAACCCAAAGGTCGGCATTCCAGTCCACCTGCTGCTCCTTGGAAGCCCTACTGGCCACTCCACTCTGTCCTGATTATCCATGATTTGAAGCGTATCTATAAGGTATGTTAAGACACTCACCGAACAGAGACTGAGGAGAAAGATTATTGCTAAAACAGCAATCTCCAGAAAGAGGAACATCGTTGCAAGTTTTTGATCCAGCCCAGGAAAACTATTGTCAATGAGCTGAGAGAGCAATGTTCAAAGTCACCTGAAGCCTCAAAAGAAATGTACAATATAGCAGTCACGTGGACTCCTGGAGAGAAACCCCAAATCAGCCTCCAAGAAGGAGCCCCACCCCTCAGATATCTCCAGTGGATTTCTCTGCTTCCAGGAAGCTTGGCAGCTGGCCACCTGGCGCTTCTTCTGAGTCTGGCAGTGTTGTTAGAGGTTGTGAGTGTCCTGTCTGTAACGGGGCTCAATATCTAGTTCCCCAGAGACTCTACCTGCCCTTGTGTCTAATCCTGAATCACACTTTTCTCGTGGATACATTGACTTTTTAACATTTTAAAGACCAGCATAGGGCAAAACAAAAAAAAAAAAAACAGAAAATCACTACAGAGATGTCTTATTCAGAATTAATCAACTTTTAGGGCTTGAACAAAAGCAAAGTGGTGACCATGCAGATGACACTAACAACGTGAGACTTCTCTAAGATCCTTGATTTTAATTCTATTCCACTCCTCTGTGCATGTAGACAGACTTCATATGAGTAAGTTCGGACTTTTCTGATGCCTGGTCGGGAGAGATTGCTTTGGTTTGAACTGTTTGTTCTTGAAAACTCATTACTTTCATTCTAAACATTTCCTTCAAGACAGTGTGTTCAACAGAGATACACATTCGACAGAATATGATTCAGCAACAGAAACGAATGAATTATGGAAGGAGGCAAGAATGATCCATCTTGAACTTGCAAAATGCAAGTATAAGCTGGGAGAAACAACCCTGTAAAGGGGCTGCTTTCTGGGCTTTTGATTAAAGGGCCACGGCCCATTTGGAAAAACCAGCCCCCGAGGTCTCTTTCCAAGGTAAAGGGCAAACCCACTGTGGTATATTCATATACAGGACTTCTACTGAGCAAGGAAAACAAAGCAGCTACTAGTACAGCAAACATCCTGGATGAATCTAAAACGAGTATGCTGACTTAAAGGATCCTGGATAAAAACAAAGTAAATCTCGTACGCTTCGATTACACAAAAGTTCTTTAAAACTGCAGATCAGCGGTTGGAAGAGGGGTGCCAGAAATGGAGGGAGAGGACAGAATGAATTAAAAGAAGCAGCAGGAGTGTTTGGGGGTGAGGGTTAGGTTCATTATCTTGATTATGGTAATGGTTTCATGACGTATATACACGTCGAAATTCAACAAACTCCATACTTTAATTAATTAAACCCACTGCAGCCGAGTGGATTCCGACTCATAGCGACCCTATAGGACAGAGTAGAACTGCCCCATAGAGTTTCCAAGGAGCGCCTGGCAGATCTGAACTGCAACCTCTTGGTTAGCAGCCATAGCACTTAACCACTATGCCACCAGGGTTTCCATGCTTTAATTAGGTGCTGATTATTTTACATCACTGATACATAAGCCGTAGGAAAAAAGATTACATATACAAAGTGTTACAGTTTTTTATTTCCTTGACCAAAAGAATATTGCAAGTATCTTTAAAAAGTCAACAGGATATAATTTATGAATTTATAAGCCAATTTAGAATTGAGGAAAAAATACATACTTACATTATGTGGGAATCCTGGCACTTCACAATGGTTAGGAATATACCCAACCTGTATGAAAGCGTGAGAAATAATAAGAATGAAAATTCTGTGTTAAAGAGAGTATATGCGAGATAAATATAGATATAGTTATAGCCATAACTAGGAGAGGTAGGAAGTTGCCATCATAAGTTCATATTCCAATGAAAGGTACAGAATACTGTTAACATCCAGCTTCTAAAATCATTGGTTTTCCTTCAACATTCATTTTCATTCTGAACCTAGCCATGTCATGTCAGATTTTTGAAGTCCATAAAAGATTTGCATAAAAGAGGAATCTTGTGTATTATATGATTAAAACTATGAAAATAGCAGCTAGTTAGCAACACAATTCCAGGTAGCTATTAACAAGAATTAGTTTTGTATTTCATGGTACTTCACCTGAACCAATGAATAGGAACATGGAAACTAATATGTAAAAGGAATATGCAACTTTCTGGAATGTATGATGGCCACAACAAAAGGCAGATCTTGTTTCTTTAAAAACAAGATTGTACAAGTATTTTAGGAGAAAATAACTTTGCAATGGAATTCATACTAACCCACATGGAAGTTCAGTTTCATGCAGATTGAAATCTCTCTGGAAAGTAAACTCTGAGCTCTCTAACACTGTCATCTCAGCCCTCACAGCTGAGGTGACTACCGTGTGTGATTTCAGGAAACACACTGTCTTTGAGTAGCCACTGTCTAAAAGGGAGCAGTCACCTCAGCAAATTCATTAAAGAAGCAGATCAGATGCATGAAAAGACCAAGGCCATCCTTTCCTCACTGGTCAAACACCCCAGTTCTGGGCGCTCTTGTTCCACCTGGCTATGGTCGAGACGCTGGTGTCAGGGGTGCCCTACTCCCTAAGTCAGCTCAGACGGGGCCACTAAACACTGTAGTTCTGCTGGTCACCCTTCGTGCTGGACTGAGTCCCCCTCAATCACCCCAGGAAAAGCTGTTGTTTAAACTAGTGTGAAAGAGCCCAATAAAAGGTGAGAAAGCATGGCATGTTCAAGGATTACTCACATTTTCCAATGGAGTAGTTGGTGGCCAGAGCACCAGGAACCAGAACAATACCCTTTGTACCTTCATGTCCTGCCCCCTTGAGGAAGCTCAGTGGGACAAAGAGTCGGGTAAGTATGGAATGGGGACAGGGTCAGTTGTATATGAGAGTGGAACAAGGGGTATGGCCTGGAGGGACAGGGGGTGCTTGTTCTCCTGGGAGGGGGGAAGGGGGGGAAAGGAAGGGAAAATGGTAGAGATGGCAGGAGTGGGATGGATGAGCAAGGAGAGCACACAGGAGAGAAGTTGGAGGAGGTTCCAAAGTTGGTCAGTAGGTGAGTAAGTCAGCAGGTCAGTAGGATGCAAGGAGCAGAAGAGTTGGACTTGCAGGATCAGTAGCCTTCTCCTGTCTGGTCGATGCCTTAGTAACCTGCATGGTTTATAAATTCTCCCTCGTCCAATCCCTGCCTTCGCCCCTGATGCATCACAGTAGAACCCAAGCCTGACACACCACAGGTAACCCACCGTGTACCATCCCCCAGCAACTGCCATACCAACTACAGGTCCTCTCTGGGACCATCAAGAAACTTGTGATTTATGGTCCTTCCCAACCCATCTTCCTTGTCCCCCACATTCTGGGTTGTTCCCCTCTTTCCTGAGCTCCCAGAATTTCCCATCCTAACTGTTGGCTACAAAACTTACTGCGTGAGTGATGACAGAGCTGCTAGAAGAAACAAACAGAAGCAGAGCAGGGGAGTTCACACCCCTGGCATCTCTCTGCAACTCGTATAATAAACAGACAAATGTCAGTGACGATGTGGAACATTTGAAGAGCAAACCGATACATATGTGTTTATCTCATTATTCCTAACAACTGTACAAGAAACGTTATTTTCAAGTACACATGGTACATTTACAAAAATCACTCTATTTTGGACTTGAAGCTCGTCTCCATTAATTTCAGAGGAATGAAATCACAGAGAACACATTTTCTAGTTTTATGATCATAACTTAACTGTGCTAGAAATAACGATATAGCGCTAACTAGAAACTCCCCGTGTTGGAAATGGTAATATGCCCTTTTAAATGAAACACGAATCAAAGGCAAAATCTCAAGGGAAAAGGAATATATGGGACCTCGGTGATAAGGATAACATAAAACGGAATTAAAATGCAACTCCTTTTGGCCTGGGAATTCCGACTTGGGTTGGGAAGATTTTCAGGTCTCAAAATCATCCCTTATTAACTTAGAAAATATCACACCTTAAATAGTTATAAAATGTCAATTAACTGTGTCACCCCACTATTCATTAGTGTGGATTTTAAATGATGCACATAAATGGGGAATGTATCAAGCTGACTCTCACACTTGAACTTCCTAGGATCTCCAAAGAACTTGTGCATTTCAAGAAAGTTTCTCAGCTTCAGTCCTGGGGGACAAATAATACCCAGAGAGCATGGCAACCCCAGGAATAATGGGTGGTGAGTGTCAAGCAGGTAGGCAGGGCCTGGGGGCGCCGGTGACTAGCACAAACCTGCACAGGTGATCATCTTTCCCAGGCCCTGTCCTGAGTTGAACTCTTATTTAGGTGTTTATCTGCATGATTGAACTTAGGTGTTTATCTGCATGATTGAACCTAGTGATTCTGAAATTTATTCAGGCCCATGGCAGCTTCAAGATTGTTACATTAACTCAAATTACAAGAATCAAAAATGAAAGTGATGACATTACTATTAGCCTTACAGAAATAAAAATAGGTTTTAAGTGAATACTTTGAACAACTGAAAGCCAACCAAATAAATAGGGTAAATCAAATGAGCAAATTCCAAGAAACACACATACTACAAAAGAGCTCAAAAAGAAATAGGAAATGTGTATAGACTTATGACAAGAGATTGAATCAGTCATAAAAAATCTCCCAACAATAAAGGCTGAGAACGGAAGTTTTTGTGGCTAAATTCTACCAAACATTTAAACAATTATCACCAATTCTTCTCAAAATTTTCAAAAACATAAGAAGAGGAGGTAATACTTCCTCACTCATTCTATGAGGTCAGCATTACTCTGATACCAAAGGCAGAAACAGACTGCATAAGAAAAGAAAAATGTAGCACACTATTCCTTAAGAATATAGACATAAAAGTCCTCAACCTTTTTTTTTTTTTAACCAAACAAGGGCAACGCAAATCCAGCAGTACAGCAAAAGGATTATACACTGTGAGCAAGAGGAGTTTACCCCAGAAATCCATGGGTGTTTTAACATAATCAACCAATGTAATATGCTTCATTAATATAAGGAAGCACACAAGCCCACACATGATCATGTTAATTGATGGAGATAAAGCATTTGAGAACATCGAATAGTCTGTCGTGAAACAAACATTCAGAAAGTTTGAACTAAGAGAATTTCCTCAACATGACAAAGGCCATATATGGAAAAACCCACAGCGAATGTTATACTCAATGGTGAAAGACTGAAAGCTTTTCCCCCTAACATCAGGAACAGGACAAAGATTCTTGCTGTCAATACTACTATTCAACTTGTATTGGAAATTCTAGCCAGATTAGTCAGGCAAGAAAAAGAAATAGCGTATCCAGGCTGAACTGGAAGAAGTCAAACTATCTGTACTCACAGTTGATATGATAGTGTAAAGATTAAATCCTAAAGAATTAACAACAAACACTGTTAGAGCTAATCAACAAATTCAGCAAGGTTGCAGGATACAAGACCAACACAAAAAATCAGTTGAATATTTATACGCTAGCATTGAAAACTCCAGGAAGGAAACTGAGAGGACAATTCCATTTACAATACCATCCAAATGAATACAATACCTAGGAATAAAATTAACCAATGAGGTGAAAGATTTGTACCCTGAAAACTACAAAATATCTCTGCAGGAATTTAAAAAAGACCTAAATAAATGCAAAGATCCTGTGTTTGTGAATAGAAAGATTTAATACTCTTAAAATGGCAATATTTCCTAAGGGAATTCACATATGCAATGCCTTACCTATCAAAATCCCAACCTTTTTTTACAGAAATGATAAAGCCAGTCCTAAACTTGGTATAGAATTTCGGGGAATCTCATGTAGCCAAAATTATTTTTAAAAAGAAGAACCAAGAAGGCATACTTTCCAATTTCAAAACTTGCTGCAAACCTTCAGTCATTAAAATAGCATCATACTGGCATAGAAATACACATATAGATCAACAGAGCATCCAGAATTGAACCCTCACGTATGAGGCCAATTGCTTTTCCACAAGGCTGCCACGTCCACTGGATGGAGAAAGAAGAGTCTTTTCAACAAATGATGTTAAGGGAACTGGATATCACATACAAAAACTGATGTTGGACTTTTACCTCACCTCATATACAAATATGAATTCAAAATAATCAAAGATCTAAATATAGGTACCAAAGTCTTAGAAGAAAACATAGGTGCAATTTTCACGACCTTGCATTTGGCCATGGTTTCTTAGAAATGGCACCTAAAGCACAAGCAACTATAGAAGAAATAGAGAAACTGATTTTCATCCAATTAAAACAAATCTTTGCATCAAAGGATGCTAACCAGAGAGTGGAAAACAAACGACAGAATGGGAGAAAATGTTTGCAAATCATGCATTTGATAAAGGTCTAGTATCCAGAAGATACAAAGAACACTAAGAACGAAATCATAAACCAGCCAATGCAAAACTGAGGAAAGGACGTGAATAGACATTTCTCCAAAGAAGATTACAAATGGCCAATAGGCACACAAAAAGTAGTTCAACATTCTTAGTCCCAAATCCCTATCTTGCACAAAGCCCTTAATCAAGATCCCATAAAGTTCTACTGATGCCTGCAGGTTCCCCAACCCCTTGAACCTACAGAACCCAAATCCCTGTCTCTAGCTGGTCAAGAACCTGTCCTGAGCATTAGTAGCTCCCATTGCCCTGATCCCTCTGTTCTTTCCTCCTTTTTGCAGACCCTCAGGTAACCTTTGGGCAATTCCTGGATAAACTGGGGCTCCAGGGAAGGTGACTGCTGAATAGTTGGGCAAGTGTTCAATGCTGCTTCTCACTAACACTCTGTAACCACATCATAAACACACACACAGACACACACATTCACACTGACCACACAACTTCTGACCACATGAAAATGAATGCAGCACACACAGAGATATTGCAAATGTTTGTATATTCTGACAACACATCTATACTGAGAACTCACACATATTCTGACCACACTCACATCCTGAATTCACACACTGATCACACATTTTCACATGTCAGTCCACTTTAGAAACGCACAAAACACTGACAACAAACACACATTGCACATTCTCCAAGATTCCACATGTCCATACTCCCAGTGACCATAGCAAACATAATAAAATACACATACAAAGAGACCCTGAAATAACCATCTACCTTCTGATTGTACATAAACATGAAAATCATATGTACACACCCTAACAACACACTGACCCCCACCGCAGTGACCACTCACTCTCTGAATACACACAGAGACCAGACACACAGCCAGAGTCAAAAAGGCACCTGACTATGCATGTGTGGGCTTTGATCATGGGGCATGTCCCACCTCACCATCAACATAGAAACCCAGAGAAGGATAGGGAGTCATGGGACACAGGGACAAAGTGCAGGAGATTGTGATGTTTGTCCCTCATGAAGTACATCTGAGCTTTCAGAGCTGGTTGTTATAGTGGCATGTGAAAAAGAGGAGAGCCACGAGGGTTTCACAAATGATGCATAAGACGTCTCTGATAAATACTTATTTCCAGATAAACAATATAGGTATTCCACTCAAGCTCTGAGGAGAATTCCTCAAGGAATTACCGTGTGTTCGTTTTAACGTGATAATGGAGAATTCTTCCTGGAGATCAGTCAATATTGCTGGTAAAATTCCTATTTAAGTGCTTCTCTAGATATTTCTTTTTTTCTAAATAAAACTGTAATTAATCTTTTTTTTTTTTTTGGTTTAAAACATCACTTAGAATTGAGAATGTCATTCCCAGGGGGCGGTGCAGACACCGCCAACAGTTTGCACAAAGCCACCTTTCCTGGGCGGCAGCAGCTGGCAGAGGGCGGCCAGGTCGCAATTTTGACCGGCGGCGCCTGAAGAGCTGGTGGATCGGAGCTTCAGCCTGGAGGGTGACCGGGCTGTCGGGGAAGGACAAAGAGCTTAGTTTCCAGGGGACCCAGCGTCAGGGAGGCCCCGCGGCTGTGGGACCCGAGAGTCAACAGTGAATACAAAGCTTTCTTGTGGGGCCCTGAGTGCTGAGGAGAAGGGGCTTTGCTGTGGCTTCTCAGGCCAGCCACGGTGGAGCCCGAGGGGAAAGGGAAGACGCTACCCCTGTGTACAGGCTGTTGTTGCCTTTTTAATGGTTCTTTTTTTTTTTTTTTTTTTTAACCTAAAGAAGGAACCCAGGTGGAGGCGCAGTGGTGAAGCGCTCGGCTGCTAACCGAAATGTTGGCGTTTGGAACCCACCAGCCGCTCAGCTGGAGAAAGATGTGGCAGTCAGCTTCCTTGAAGATGACATCCTTGGAACCCCTAGGGGCCAGTTCTCCTCTGTCCTGCAGGGCTGATATGAGTTGCAGTGGACTTGATGGCAGCGGGTTTTTGTTGTTATTTTTACATATAACTTTAAAGTAGCTGGGAAATAATAAAAAATTGAACAGTAGGTGTATGAAAACACTCAACATTACTTTAATTTGAATTATTTTTCTTTATTAAAATATTAGAAATTACTCTAATTTTATTGTCCTGGTTTTCGTGAAACTGCTGATGTTTTTAGTTGCGGTAGAGCGGGTTCAATTTTGGTTCAGGGTGACCCCATGTGTGCAGAGTAGAACTGCTGTATAGGGCTTTCAAGGCTATGATGTTATTGGAAGCAGATTGCCAAGTTTGTATTACAAGGCACGTCTGGGTGGGTTCCAACCGCCAACCATTTGGCTTATAGTCCAGCGCTTAATCATCTGCACAGCCCAGGGAGTGCTCATGGAACCATGAAAAAACAAAACAACAACAAAAAACAAACTCACGTTACTGCGGCGTCCACCCTGTAGAGACTCTATAGGACAGAGTAGAACTGCCCCGTAGGGTTTCTGAGGAGTGGCTGGTGGATTGGAACTGCCAACTATTTGGTTAGCAGCCTAGGTCTTAACCACTGTGCCACTAGGGTTCCCATGGAAGGATAGTCATCAATTACATCTTTGAAATATAATTATTAGTTTGTCGCATTTTCAATGGAAATAATTGCCGTGTTTGTCGATTTTCATGCCCTCAAAGAATTCTAAATTTCAGCTTTCTCAACCATCTTTCATAGGATCCAGTGGGACCACTAATGTTTAAAAAAAAAATTTACCAAGGCTTGTTCCAATGAATGGATAAATAAATTATGGTGTATTCACACAGTGGAACACTATGCATCAATAAAGAACAGTGATGAATCTGTGAAACATTTTACAACATGGAGGAATCTGGAAGGCATTATGCAGAGTGAAATTAGTCAGTTGCAAAACGACAAATATTGTATAAGGCGACTATTATACGAACTCAAGAAATAGTTTAAACAGAGAAGAAAATATTCTTTGATGGTTACGAGGGGGAGGGAGGGAGGATGGGAGAGGGGTACTCGCTAATTAGATAGTAGATAAGAACTACTTTAGGTGATGAGAAAGACAACACAGTATAGGCGAGGTCAGCACAACTGGACTAAACGAAAAGCAAAGAAATTTCCGGAATAAACTGAATGCTTCGAAGGCCAGCGTAGCAGGGATAGGGGTTTGGGGACCATAATTCCAGGGGACATCTAAGTCAATTGGCAGAATAAAAGTCTATTAAGAAAACATTCTGCATCCCACCTTGGAGAGAGGTGTCTGGGGCCTTTAACGCTAGCAAGTGGCCATCTAAGGTGCATCAATTTGTCTCAACCCACCCGGATCAAAGGAGAATGAAGAACACCAAGGACACAAGGTAATTACGAGCCCAAGAGACAGAAAGGGCCACATGAACCAGAGACTACATCATCCTGAGACCAGAAGAACTACATGGTGCCCAGCTACAACCGATGACTGCCCTGACCGGGACTGCAACAGAGAACCCCTGAGGGAGCAGGAGAGCAGTGGGATGCAGACCCCAAATTCTCATAAAAAGACCAGACTTAATGGCCTGACTGAGACTAGATAGACCCCAGTGGTCATGGCCCCCAGACCTTCTGTTGGCCCAGGACAGGTACCATTCCCAAAGCCAAATCTGCATACAGGGATTGGATTGGACAATGGGTTGGAAAGGGATGCTAGTGAGGAGTGAGCTTCTTGGATCAGGTGGACACTTGAGACTATGTTGGCATCTGCTCCCTGGAGGGGGTTAGAAGCTGGCGAAATGGACAGGAAAAGAGAGTGGAGGGAGGGAGCGGGTTGTCTCATTAGGGGGAGAGCAGTTGGGAGTATGTAACAAGGTGTATATAAGTTTTTGTGAAAGACTGACTTGATATGTAAACTTTCACTTAAAGCCCAATAAAAATTAAAAAAAAACTTTAAAGAGGTCTTTTGCAGATTTGCCCAATGCAATACATTCTCTGATTTCTTGACTGCTGCTTGCATGGATATTGATTGTTGATACAACTAGAAGGAAATCTTTGACAACTTCAGTTTCTCTGCCATTTATCATGACGTTGTTTATTGGTTCAGTGTGATAATTTTTGTTTTCTTCACATTCAGGCATCATCTATACCAAAGGCTCTATGTAGTCTTTGACTTTGATCAGTAAGTGCTTCAAGTCTCTTCATTTTCAGCTAGCAAGGTTCTGTCAATTGATTATTGAGTTTGTTAATGAGTGTTCTTTCCATCCTGATGCTGTCTTCTTTATATCCCATCTTCCAGGATTATTTGTTTAGCGTACAGACTGCATAAGTAAGGTAAAAGGATAGAACCCTGCTGTACCTTTTGCAATTTATTCCGTTTCGACAGTTGCCTCTGAATCAATGTGAAGGTTAGGCATGAGCACAATGAAGTGTTCTGGAGTTGCCATTATTTATAACTTTAATCCTGTCTGGAATATACTTTCTTAACTGGGCATTTCCTCTGTTGATCCACTAGGACAGGCCCCTTCCCTTTCCTTACATTTGCACACACAGGTAGAACTGACACACAAAATTAATCATCCCAACACCTATGAAAATTAACTACAGTTCCTGAAGCCTCCCTTGACCTCTGCATCCACCAGCCTCTACAGGACACCCCCACTTTAAGGGCCCCTGACAGGGTCCCGAGTCCTAATCTCAGCCCCAGAGACTCTTCCCAGAGCCACCCTGCCTCGGCCACTCTCAGTACCCTGGGCACAGCCCTCTAGAGGGCTCCAGCATGAATTTGGAGCCAGGAAAGCACTCCCTGTAGAGACAGCTTCAGTGGAGCAGGGCATGCCTGGACTGTAGCCTCATTTGCCTGCAGTGGCCTCTGTTGGGAGTGCCGGGGCTATCTGTGCCTCCTGGGGGGCTGAGGGTCTGTGCATGTGTGTGACTGTGTGCATACAGGTGTGTAATCTGTGTGGGTGTCTCTGTCTGAGTTTCTGAGTCTGTGAGTGCATTGATTGTGTGCTCTGCTTTCCCCTGTGTGGCTGTTGTGCGTTTCTCTGTGCCCTTCTCTGTGTATGTGTGTGTCTTGGTCATCTAGTGCTGCCATAACAGAAATACCACAAGTGGATGGCTTTAACAAAGAGAATTTTATTTTCTTATCCTCTGGTAGATTACAAGTCCAAATTGAGGGTGTGGGCTCCAGGGGAAGCTTTTCTTGCTTTGTTGGCTCTGGAGGAAGATCCTTGTCCTCAATCTTCCCCTGGTCAAGGAGCTTCACAGGCACAGGGGCCCTGTGGCTCCTGGTGCTGCTTTCTTGGTGGTATGAGGTCCCCAACTCTCTGCTTGCTTCCCTTTCCTTTTATCTCTTGAGAGATAAAAGGTCCACTCCACACCCAAGGGAAACTGCCTTTACCTTGCATTAAGGAGGTGACATGATTAAGGGCAGTGTTTCAATCCCACCCTGATCTTCTCAGCTTAAAATTACAATCACAAAATGGAGGACAGCCACACCATACCAGGAATCATGGCCTAACCAAGTTGACACATATTTTTTGGGGGGAACAATTCCATCCATTACAGTGTGTATGTGTTTTCGTGCGTGTCAATGAAAGGGTGTGTGTCAGTTGTGGAAATGCATGTAATCCATGTGCCTCTGGGCCTGTGTATGTGTGTGGGAATGTGTGTCCCTATTGGAGTATCTGTGTTTTGGATCCGTGTGTGTGTAAATTTCTCTTTTGGGTATTCCTGAGTGTGCATCTGTGTATGCGTGTGTCCATCGTATGAAAGTTTGCCTTGGGGGGCCATCTAGGGTGACCCTGAGTGTGTGTCTGTGTGCTCCCCACGTTGTCTTTGCCTGGGTCTGCAGTGTGGGGCCATGTGAGCCTCTCCATGAGCCCACACCCTTTGCCAGGTGAGTCTAGGTGGTCCTTGTCTGTGCATCTCCATGCTCGTTGTGTGTGTACACTTCTCACTGAGTGTGTATATGTATATGTGTGTGTATGCACCCCAGGAACATGCAGACACAGAGTGGACTTTTTGGAGAGCCATCCCAGGGGTGGGTGAGAGGAGACGGTGTGTCCATCCTCTGTCAGGCCAGGCTGGACCTTTCTGCCCCTGCTCCTCTCAGCCTCTGCTGTCCTTCTGGTGGTCCCATCTCAGGCCCCAAGATGGAGGGAGTGAAGGGTCAGTTCACAGGACCCCCCAGCCAGGGGGCAACTGCAGAGGTTTATAGTGAGTGGGAAGGGTGGAGGGGGTCCTGGGCCCCTGGGAGAGGTGACTGAGGGAGTGTCCCTACGGAGGGCTAGGGTCTCAGGGCTCTGTGGCCCGGGGGTGAGGTGAGTAGCTAGGCATTGGTGGGAGTTTTGGGGGAGTCCTGGATTCCTGGGGTTGGGTTAAGTGAGGGAGATCTCTAGGGAAATTCGAGGGGGAGGGCTTCTGGGGCCCTGGTTAATGGTGAGTATGCAGCACACCTAGGTTGACTCGGGGAGTCTTTGGGGCTCTTGGAATCCTAGAGAGTCCGGGTCCCTCCCTCACTGTGGTGGCCAGGAGCTGTGGTGGTAGCAGCAACAGCAACGTTACTGTCAGGCACAAAGTTGACAGACCCACTGGGTGGTGGCAGGTACTAGACTATCTAGCCAGCTGGTGAAGCCACCAAGCAAGGGCCAAGGCCCCAGATGCCCTTCCAGGGCCACGCCAGGCTTACCCTCCTGTAGGGTCAGGAGGAGCCCAGCAGGTCTAGAGCCGAGGGCCACCTGAAGTTTCTCTCCCAGCCTCAGTGTCTCTGGCCATGGGAATGGCCACACGGGGCCCCCAGATGGTGCTGGTTCCAGAAGGGAGAATCCATCTGGCCTGGGATCTTGAATTGGGGGTTGGGGAGAACCTCAGAGGAAGTTGCGAGAAGCAGTTAACACAGGCCCAGGCATTTTTATCTCCCCTCAGTCCCAGCACTCACCTGGCGAACCCCAAAGGGACAGAGCAGTGGGAGGAGGTGTGGTGACTGAATTTAACTTCAAAGGAGAAAAATGTAGGAATCTAGGCTCTCCTGATCCCCTTTGAAATCCAGTCTGTGAACACACCTCCCCCCGACCACACTGGGGAAACTGAGATGGGGTGTGCCCAGTTTTACTCCATGGGTCTGAGTTGACTGTCGATTACATCAGCTACAACTCTTTTCCCGAAGTTCACTCTGTTGGATCTTGCTAGTGATGGTTTTGGGCAGCTATTTAACAAACTCCACGTGGACCAGGAGAAAGCAGATCTGGCCTGACTTGGTCCTGCTATCATTTCCTTCCGTTTCGCACTCCCATTCTTGTCACCTACTGAGACCCCAGACAGGCTGGCATCATGAGGGGGTCTCCATGTATCTCACCAGGTATCTCAGGTCCTCCCCCTGTCTCCCTGAGGGTGGATGTAGCCACATGACTTCCTTTGGCCAATGAACTGTGAAGTGTGTCACCTCTAGGCAGAAGAGTTCAGAACCTTTTAGATGGAAGGCTGACCAGTGTTTCTTCCCATCGCATAGCACCTGGCAGGTGTCTCTATAGTGGCTATGCTTTATCCAGGTCCCAGAGAGTGACAGGATGTGGAGCAGAGTTCCCAAAATACCCACAGTAATAAGCTTTCTTTGCTGTCAGCCACTAAGATTTTAGGGCTGTTCGTAATTGTCTGAGGCTGGATTCTCTAGAGAAGAAAAACCAGTAAAGCTTATAAATATATATAAACAGAGAAAGATTTATATCAAGGAAATGGCTCATGCAATTGTAGAGGCTGGAACATCCCAAGTCCGTGGATCAGGATGGAGGGTTCTACTGATTCACGTAGCTGCAGGGGCTGGTGAACCCAAGATCATCTGGTTGGAGAGCCGGGCTGTTGTTCACAGGCTATGAAGATTGATGAATCCCAAGGTCGGCAGGCAAGACGGCAGGTAAGCTGCTAGCTCAAGTCCCGAGAATGGGAGTTCAGACGAACTGGAGCCAGCTGTAGAATCCAGAACGAGGGAAAGCCCCTGAGCCCTGCCAGAATGTCCCCCCACACTTGATGCATGACACATGCCCAAGAAAACTCCTTCAACTGATTGGCCACTCACAGCAGATCCCATCATAGGGGTGATCACATATCAAATCTCAACAAGGACGTGATCACAACATGAAACGACTGCCAAAACACTGAGAATCAGGCTCTAGGCAAGCTGATGCACAATCTTAACCATCACAGTTCCCCACGGTACAACCTAATTCTATGCATCGTTTTTTCTGTTCTCTGTGAGGTAGCGTTGTTGTTGCTGTTCTTTGGCATTAAGTCGGGCCCAATTCATGACGACCCCAAGGACAACAGAATGAAATGTTGACTGGTCCTGTGCCATCTTTGTGATCATTGTTATGCTCAAGCCCATTGTTTTGGCCACGACGTGTTTTGAGTACCTCCCAACTTAGAGGGCTCATCTTCCAACTCTACATCAGAAAATATTTTGTTGTGATCCATAGGATTTCCATTAGCTAACTTTTGGAAGTAGATTTCCGGGCCTTTGTTCCTTTTCTGTCTTAGTCTGGAAACTCCACTGAAACCTGTCTGCCATGGGTGGTCCTGCTGATGTTTACAATACTTGTCTGTCTGTTGGTGTTACTGTGGTGGCTTGGGTGTTGCCATGATATGAAAGCTATGAGGCAACGGAGCCTAAAATGGAAAGCATGAACTCTGTTGTCAGATACATCTGGGTTTGAGTTCCAGCTCTGCCTTTTATTAGCTGGAATTTCAGGCAATCTACTTTCTGTCTTACTTTCCTCCACGTAGAACAGGAGAGTTATACCATAGCAGGTTATGGCAAGGATGAATTGAAATAATGCTACATGTAGAGCATTTGCTACAGGGCCCAGGACACAGGGTAGGTGATCAATAAATATTAGACGTGTAGCTACATAATACGCATTGATTGTAAAGATTCGAACAATGCCACAAAGTATTACAAAAGAAGGAAATGTTAAATCTTTGGCATCTGTACCCTTTCAAACTCTGAGCACGTAGGATCATACATCATAGACCATTCCGTATTCTGCCATGTGCTGTCGAGATCTGTTTATGTAAAAAATTAAATATGTGCAATCATTTCTAACTATATAAAAAAAATCCTGTTGCCATTAAGGTTGATTACGACTCATAGTGCTCCTACAGGACAGAGTGGAACTGCCCCATAGGGTTTCCAAGGCTATAATCTTTGCAGAAGCAGACTGCCACATCTTTCTCTCAGAGAGCAGTTGGAGAGTTCAAACTGTCTACTTTTTTGTTGGCAGCCAAGCAATTAACCACTGTGCCATCAGGAGGTGCCCATATTAATCCTGGGAATAATTGAATCACTTCTCTATGTTGGACATTGAGATCAGTGATTTTCAAACCATATTGTGGCCCATTAGATAGTTGTAAAAGAAATTTTGTTGGTTGCATGTAGCATTTAAAAACAAAGAAGTAGAACAGGAAGTACTGAATGTATTGAGTTATAATGATATTTTATTAACTTTTATATGTCATATTTATGTATGTATGTATTGGGCTCCAATACAAAATGTATTTCTTACAATGAATCATGTTAGAGATAGTTTTGAAGCTGCTGATTTGGATTTTTTTTTCGGATTCTGGAGGCTTATAAATAACCTTCTTGCACTTATGTCTGTGGACACTTGTCTGATTTTTTTTCTTTAGGTTAACTTACCAGCAGTGAGTTCCTTTTTGGTTTCTGACACATGCTCAAGGATCCCAATCAATTAAGTCCGCTCCACCACATCCTTAAGTTGAATTGGGTCTTCTGCAGTAGAAAAAGGTAGTGCGGTTGTTTACCTAAGCTTACCCTAACCACCTTGGAGGACTTGGGAGAGCTGAGCACCAGACCCAGCCCAGAGGGCCAGACCCCATCCATCTGCCATGCTCACCTTCCTCGGGTACTTGTGTGGGGCTGTCGCTCCCTTCACGTGCTGCTGTAACTCCTTGGTGAGATGGTCCTGGTCACGGGACAGGATCAGTGGGGCCAGGACAATGAACACCATCAGCACCTGCAGCACAGGAGTGAAGTCATGGTGATTGCCAAGAAATGATACCCCCACCCACTGGCTTCACATCAATTGCCACCCGTAGGACAGAGGAGAAGTGCCCCATAGGGTTTACAAGGCTTTATGGAAGCAGACTACCACATCTTTTTCCTGCGGAGTGGCTGGTGGTTTTGAACTGCCAACCTTTCAGGTAACAGCCAAGTACTTAAGCACTGTGACGGCAAAAATGTAATGTTTATTGAATGAATGGAAAAGCAAGGTGATGCTTGTGCTGTGTTCTTGATAAGAGCATGGTGACTGTCTTAGTTATGTAGCTTTGCTATAACATAAATACCACAAGTGGATGGCTTCCACAAAGAGAAATGTACTTGCTCACAGCCTACTAGCTCAAATTCAGGGCATCAGCTTTGCAGGGAGGCTCTGGGGGAAGATCCTTCTTATCAATCTTCCCTTGGACTAGGAGCTTCTCCACTCAGGAACCCCAGTCCAAAGGACACGCTCTGCTCTTGGCACTGCTTTCTTGGTGGTATGAGGTCCCCACTCTGGTCTTGCTTCTCTTTCCTATTATCTATTACAAGGTAACATTTGGTGCAGGCCACATTCCAGGGAAAGTCCGTTTACATTGGATGAGGGATGTGACCTTAGTAAGGGTGTTACCATCCCACCCTAATCCTCTGTAACATAAAATTACAATTACAAAATGGAGGACAACCACACATTACTGGGAATCGTGGCCTAAACAAGTTGACACATACTTTTGGGGGCCACAATTGAATCCATGCCATCGACTTTGGAAAAGGAAAGAGTCAGGTTCAAATCTAACTACTTCCAATTCCATCTATGTCTTGGAAAATTATTTCCTTCTCTTAACTTCAGTTTCCTTGTCTATGAAACAGATACAACAAAAGTTCATCCGTTACTGGGTATCTGTAAATATTCCAGGTAATGGCAGTAGTATCATCATAATTATTAATCTTATTGTATGTACAGTTCCCTACATGGGACCTAGTGAGTAATACTTATTGGCAATTGATGATTATGATTAAGGATATCCCCAAACTGACTGCATAGGCCCAGTCACATAGTAGGTTTTCAATAAATACTTGTTGAATGAAGGAATACAAGCTGTGGAGCCAGGTTGCATAGATTCCCATTCTAGCTCCATCACTTATTAGAAGAGTGATCCAGGTGAGTTACAGAACTTTTTTATGCCTGTTTCCTCATCTATAAAACCAAACCAAACCCATTGCCTTCCAGTTGATCCTGACTCATGGCGAAGCCATGTGTTACAGGGTAGAATTGTTCCATAGGGTTTTCTTGGATATAATCTTCATGGAAGTAGATCACCAGGCTTTTCTTCTCCAGTGCCATTGGGTGGGTTCAAACCGCCAACCTTCAGGTTAGGTTAAAAAGACCTCTGCTTGCCAGGACCGCACCTTATCTGTAAAAACAGTATATAAGAGTACTTAACTCCTTGGATTTTTGTGAGGGTTAAGTGAGTTGGCAGATAGTAAGGATTGCTGCTCACAGGCGGTGAAGATCGATGAATCCAAAGATCAGCAGGCAAGACCACAGGTAAGCTGCTAGCTAGTCTCAGGAACTGGAGGTGAGACGAACAGGAGTCAGGTGCAGAATCCAGAAGGAGTAAAAGCCCACAAGCATTGTCAGAATATCCACTTACATTCAATGCAGGACAAATGACCAAGGAAACTCCCTTTCAACTGATTGGCTACTCAGACCAGATGCCATCGTGGAGGTGATCACATCATATCAAATTTCATCATGGAAGTGATCACAACTTCATATGACTGTCAAGCTACAATGAATCATGGCTGAGCCAAGTTGACACACAACCTTAACCATCACAGCCTTCATCATCATCATTCATAATCCTTATGTACAGAGCCACAGATGAGGCCCACTGCCACCTGCTGACCACATAGTGAAGTCCACACACACATCAGTTGTGTCCTCTGCCCCAGAGGACCAAGGCTGGTTAGATAGTGCCTTGAAGTTTCTCCTGCTTCTGGCTTCCAAGTGCCCGCATGCAGACATGATCACATCGTGTCTTGTACTCACCTCCCATCTAATGGGATCTGGACTGCTCACCTCGGCTGACTCACCGGACTCTGGGAGCTCAGCCAGGGCATTCTCCATCTCTGCCTGACTGATTTGGTAACTGCAAGATCAGCTCTTTATTCCATCATGAGTTCAAAGGCAGATGCCAGGATTGGGGTGACCCAAGGCCAAAGATTGGCTTTGAAAGGTCACATCTTCCCTTGGCACAGAGAGTAACTAGCATAGGGAGCCCAAGACTCGTGACCTGCTTGGGACCTGGACCCGAAAAGTGAAGACCTCGACACTCTATGCTATGAAACATCAATGCTCAGGCACACCCAAGGGCTCTCACAACCTCAGATGACAGAGGGTGGATGCTTTGTCTTCCTAGAGCTCCGGGTCCTTAGCTCAAGCAGCTTCCACCAGTATGAAATTTCTAGAAACTCCAAATGTTATCTTAATCATTTATGTAAATTCAGCATCTTATTCGCCAATATCTAAGTGTTTGCTTTAGAAATTAAAAAAAAAAAAAAAGAAACTCTATTTCCTGTAATATCCAAGCATTATAGCTCTAGGGTATTGTCTCATTCTCTCTCTCCTTTTTTTTTTAGTGTAGGGTTTAGGAACGTGGATTTAGAGCCAGACAAGCTCGGTTAAAATATGAACTCCACCGTGTGATATCTTTGAGACTTAAGGCAACATTCTTCACTGCTTTGTGACACAGTTTCCTTATCCTAAAATGGGATAAAAATAGCATCTGCCTCTTACTGTTGAAGGAGCCTGGGTGGTGCAAGAAGTTTGCCATCAGCTGCTAATGCAAAGGTTGGTGGGTCAAACCCACCCAGTGATACTGTGGAAGAAAGGCCTGGTAATCTGCCAAGAAGACCGTATGGAACAGTTCTACTCCGTAACACATGGGATCTGCAGGAGCCTGGGGCTGACTCGATGGCAGCTAACAACAACAACAACAACACAGTATTGAGGGCTAGGTGAAATGAGTTAATAGGTATAAAGCTTTAGGAGAGTGCTTTCACATCTTAAGTACTCTATGAAACCAAAAACACCAAACCTGTTGCCATTGAGCTTATTCTGACTCATAGCGACCCTCTGGGACACAGTAGAACTGTCCCAGAAGGTTTCCAAGGAGTGGCTGGTCGATTCTTAACTGCTGAAGTTTTGGTTAGCAGCCTGAGCTCTTAACCACTTCACCGCTGGAACTCCATAAGCTGTAAAGTACAATTTCTTACCCACATATGCATACACCTCTGTAACACCACCAAGATCATGACCCTGAGAATAGGGCCAGTTCCCAGTTAACTCCCTTACAGCCTCGTCCCACTCAGTATTACCTGAAAGTAACCACTAGCCATTTTAAAACCCTTTAGTAGTTCATAGGAGTACTTGGGTGGCACAAACTGTTAAGTGCTTCACTACTAACTGAAAGGTTGGCAGTTCAAACCCACCCAGCGGTGCCTTGAAAGACAGATCTGGCAATCTGCTTCTGCAAGGTCACAACATTGAAATCCCTATGGAGCCCATGTCTACTGTGAAATATATGAGGTCAGCATGAGTCGAAATTGACTCAACAACAACTACCAACAGCAGTAGTTAACAGAAAGGCTATGCCATAGAAGGACATGTCCTGTCTCCTCCAGGGTTGAATCCAAGACGGCTGATCAGATCTATGCTTGCTCTCTAGGGCATGCTTCCTTTTCAGGGGAGAGCAGAAAGATCAGGAGAGGGATAGGTGGGCGCGATGGCAACAACACCTTTCATGGTCTGGTGAGGTGGGGTTGTTTGGGGATCATAGGGCTTTATTCCTGGTCCAGCTCTAGAGGACTCAGTCAGTTCAGATTGAACCGTGAAGAAGGGACCACTGGCATGTTCATTACCTTGGGGCTCCATTGGCCCTAAACACAATGATATTTACTAATGAACTCCCTGCTTATGTCAGTGTTCCCTGGGTGAGTTGTCCTGTGTCTGTGTGGCCATCCGTTCATGTCTCCTTAAACATAATTATTCTCCAAATAAAGCCACGCTTCCATCTAACATGGTGTAACTATGCTGCATACAACTGAGTACATTTTCTCTGGGTCTTCTTCTTATGTATCGCTCCCTGTTTAAGTCAGGGGTGTATATTCCAGACTCTCCTCTCAACAGCTTTGTTACTTGGCCTTTCTTACTGATTGTCCATGAGGTTTAAAATTCAAGATGGAAGCAGGGTGATGCTGAAGAAACTCTAATGTCATTGACAAAACTATTGGCAAATAAGGACTTCAGAGAGTTAGGGCAGCTTCCATCTGAAAGAGAGAAAATGAACAAGAGGGCTGAAGGCATAGGCCCTTCAGAAGAGAATGAATTTCCTATCAGCTATTTAGAGTCTCTGGGGAAATTGTTGAAGCCCTCAAAATTTGGGGGAAAAAAATATTTATACCTAAACTCTCCATCGATGTTGATTGACTCTTTGTTTATTCTGAGAATTGGAGCATAGTTGGAATTCTAACCTAAATATGGTAAAATATGAAGTAAACTTATTTTCATACCCTTCAGATTTTCTTTTCCCTAGGCAATTCTCACATTTCTTTTCCTTTTTTTCTATGTACTATGTATTTATTTTAAAAGTTTTTTGAAAAAAATTTAGTCTCCTGTATCTACTTGAACTAAGAAGCACACTCTCCATAGGTATTGTTAAATTACTGTAAAGTCCAGCCTAATGTTTGTCGGAAGAGTTGGCTTTGAGAATGGTTTTAGTTCTGGGTGAACAGAGAGTCTGGGGGCCATGCCTTCTGGGGTTCCTCTAGGCTCAGTCAACCGTCAAGTCTGGTCTTTTTACGTGAATTTGTGTTCTGCACCACACTTTTCTCCTGCTCTGTCAAGGGCTCTGTTGTGTTCCTTCTAAGGGCAGTCATTGGTGGTAAGAATTGGTGGTAGCTGGGCACTATCTAGTTCTTCTGTTCTCACACTGATGGAACTTCTGGTTTACGTGGCCCTTTTGTCTCTTTTCTTTTTTTGTCTCTTGGGCTAATATTTTCCTTGTGTGTTTGGTGTCCATTTTCCTTTGCTCCAGGTGGGTTGGAAGCAATTGATGCATCTTAGATGGCTGCTCCCAAGCTCTTAAGACCCCAGATGCAACTCAGCAAAGTGGAATGCAGAACGTTTTCTTCATCAACTTTGTTATGCCAGTTGACCAAGATGTCCCCCGAAACTAAGGTCCCTTGACCCTCACTTCTGGTACTCTCTCCCTCAGAGTGTTTGGTAGTGTTCAGGAAACTTCTCAGCTTTTGGTTTAGTCCAGTTGTGCTGACTTACCCTGTACTGTGTGTTGTCCTTCCCTTCACCTAAGATATAATTCTTGTCTACTATCTGGTTAGTGAATACCCCTCTCCCTCCCTCCGCACCCTTATAAGGATGAAGGAATGTTTTCTTCTGTGTTTAAACATTTCTTGAGTTCTTATAATAGTGGTCTCATACAATATTTGTCCTTTTGCGACTTACTAATTTCACTCAGCATAATGCCTTCCAGATTCATCATGTTGTGAGATGTTTTGCAGATTCATCGTTGTTCTTTATCATTGCATAGTATTCCATTGTGTGAAATATACCATAATTTGTTCATCGATTCATCCGTTGATGGGATCCTATGTTGTTTTCATCTTTTTGTTATTGTTAACAGTGCTGCAATGAAGATGGGTGTGCATATATCTGTTTGCGTGATGGCTCTTATTTCTCTAGAATATATTGCAGGGAATAGGATTGCTGGATTGTATGGTACTTCTATTTCTAGCTTTGTAAGGAAGCACCAAATCGATTTTCAAAGTGGTTGAACCATTTTACATACCCACCAGCATTATGTAAGTGTTCTAGGCTCTCCACAACCTCTCCAACATTTATTATTTTGTATTTTTTGGATTAATTCTATCCTTGTTGGGGAGAGATGGTATCTCGTTGTAGTTTTGATTTGCATTTCTCTAATGGCTAATGATCATGAGCATTTCCTCTTATGTCTGTTAGTCGCCTAAATGTCTCCTTGGTGAAGTTCCTGTTCCTATCCTTTGCCCATTTTTTAATGGGTTATTTGTGGTTTTGCTGTTGAAGTTTTGCAGTATCTTGTAGATTTCAGAGATTAGACCCTGATCGGATATGTCGTAACCAAAATTTTTTTGTGGTCTCTAGATTGTCTTTTTACTCTTTTGGTGAAGTCTTTTGATGAGCATTAAGTGTTTGACTTTTAGGAGCTCCTAGTTATCTACCTTCTCTTCTGTTCTTTGTGAATTGTTAGTTATGTTTTGTGTTTTGTTTCTGCCATGTATGAGGGCTCTAAGCATTGTCCCTATTTTTTCTTCCATGATCGTCATCATTTTAGACTTTATATTTACGTCTTGGATCCTCTTTGAGATAGCTTGTACGTGGTGTGAGGTGTGAGTCTTGTTTCATTTTTTCCAGATGGGTATCCAGTTATGCCAGCACCGCTTGTAAAAGAGATTGTCTTTTTCCCGTTTAATGGAGTTTGAGCCTTTGTCAAATATCAGCTGCTCCTAAAAAAAAAAAAAAAGCTCCTAGACGGATGAATTTACGTCTAGATTCTCAATGCTGTTGCATTGGTCTATGTATCTCTTGTACTAGTACCAAGCTGTTTTACTGTTGTTTGACTGCCATGGTATAATAGGTTCTAAAATCAGGTAGTGTGAGGCCTCCCACATTGTTCTTCTCCTTCAGTAATGCTTTATTTATCTGGGGTCTTTTCCCTTTCTATATGAAGTTGTCAGTTTGTTTCTCTGTCTCATTAAAAAACGTCATTGTAGTTTGGATTGTATTGCCTTGTATCTGTAGATAGTTTGGGGTAAAATTGAGATTTTGACAATGTTGAGTCTTTCTATCCATGAGCAAGGTATATTTTTCCACTTACGTGGGTCTCTTTTGGTTTCTTTCAGTAGTGTCTTGTATTTTTCTTTGTATATGTCTTTTACATCTCTGGTTGTATTTATTCCTAAGTATTTTCTCTTCTTGGAGGCTATTGTAAATGGTATTAGTTTGGTGATTTCCTCTGAGATTCTGTTTGTTGTTGTAGAGGGATCCAACTGATTTTTGTATGTTTATCTAATATCCTGATACTTTGCAGAAATCGTCTATTAGTTCCAGTAATTCTCTTATGGATTCCTTGGGGTTTTCTGTGTATAAGATCATATCATCTGCAAATAGGGATACTTTTATTTCTTCCTTACCAATTTGGATGCCCTTTATTTCTTTCTCTTACCTTATAGCTCCGGCTAGGACCTCCAGCATAATATTGAATAAGAGTGGTGATAAAGGGCATCGTGTGGATCCCCTTCTCAAGAGAAATGCTTTCAGATCCTCTCCATTTAGGATGATGTTGGTTGTTTGCTTTGAATAATGCCCTTTATTATGTTAAGGAATTTTGCTTCTATTCTTATTTTGCTGAGTTTTTATCATGAATGGGTATCAGACCTTGTCAAATGCCATTTCTTTGTCAATTGATAAGATCATGTCATTCTTATCTTTTATTTATATGAGGAATTACATTAATTATTTTTCTAATGTTGAACCATCCCTACATACCTGGCATGAATCCCACATGGTCATAGTGAATTATCTCTTTGATATGTTTTTTTAATTCAGTTGGCTAGAGAATTGCTCAGGATTTTTGCGCCTGTTTTAGGGGTATACTGGTGTGTAATTTTCTTTTTTTTTTTTTTGTGGTGTCTTTACCTGGTTTTGGTATCAGAGTTACGCTGGCATCATAGAATGAGTTCGGAACTTTTCAATCCTTTTCTATGCACTGACATACCTTTACTAGTAGTGGTATTAACTGTTTTCTGAAAGTTTGGTGGAATTCTCCAGTGTAGCCATTAGAGCTAGGGCTTTTTTGGTGTGGGAGGGGCAGCTTTTTAATTACCTCTTCAGTCTCTTCTTTTCTTATGAGTTTATTTGGTTGTTCTGTCTCTGTTAGTTTAGGTAGGTAGTGTGTTTCTAGAAATTTGTCCATTTCCTCTAGGTTTTCAAATTTGTTGCAGTACAGTTTTTCATAGTATTCTGTTATGATTCTTTTAATTTCAGTTGAGTCTGTTTTGTTATCGCCCATCTCATTTCTTATTTGGGTTATTTGCTTCCTCTCCTGTTTTTCTTCAGTCACTTTGGTCAATGGTTTATCAATTTTGTAGATCTTCTCAAAGTACCAGCTTTTGGTCTTGTTAACTCTTTCAGTTGTTTTTCTATTCTCCATATCATTCATTTCTTCCCTAATTTTTCTTATTTCCTTCTTCTGGTGCCCATGAGCTTATTCTGCTGCTGTTTTTCTATTTGTTCGAGTTGTAGGGTTAGTGTTTTGATTTTGGCCCTTTCTTCCCTTTGGATGTGTGCATTTATTGCTATAAGTTGACCTCTGAACAGTGCTTTTGCCCTGCCTCAGAGGTTCTTGTTGGATGTGTTTTCGTTCTCATTGAATTCTGTGAATTTGTTTGCTGTATCTTTAATTTCTTCTGTAACCCAGTAGTTTTGGAGCAAGGTGTTCTTCAGTTTCCATGTATTTGATTTTTTTGTTTTTTTCCTTTTTCTTTTATTGCTTTCTACTTTTATGTCTTTATGGTCAGAGAAGATGCTGTGTAATATTTTGATGTTTTTGATTCTGTTAAGGCTTGCTTTTTTGGCCTAATACGTGCTCTGTTTTGGAGAATGTTCCATGTGTGTTGGAAAAGAAAGTATACTGGGCTTCAGTTGGGTGGAGTGTTCTGTATATGTCTATGAGATCAAGTTGGGTGACTGTGGCCTTTAGATTTGCCATGTCTTTATTGAGCTTCTTTTCAGATGTTCTGTCCTTCAGCAAAAAGTGGTCGGTCAAAGACTCCTACTATTGTTGTGGAGCTATGTCTCTTCTCAGTGCTGTTAGAGTTTGTTTTATGTATTTTGGAGCCCTGTTTTTGGGTGCATAAATATTTAGTATGGTTATGTCCTCCTGGTGTATTGACCCTTAAGCATTATATAGTGTCCTTCCTTAACCTTTGTGGTGGGTTTTGCTGTAAAGCCTAATTTGTCAGATATGAGTATTGCCACTCCTACTCTTTTTTGATTGTTTTCTTAACATATTTTTTTCCGTCCTTTGAGTTTTAGATTGTTCGTGCCTTTCAATCTAAGTGTGTCTCTCGTAGGCTGCATATAGACAGATCATTTTTTAAAATCTATTCTGCCACTCTCTGTTTAGTAGTGCATTTATTCCATTTACATTCAGTGTAATTATTGAAAGGTATGAGTTTAGTGCTGTCATTCTGATGTATCTGTGTGTGTGTGCATGTGTGTTGTTTTTGACAGTTTCTTTGTTGAGTTAATTTTCTGTGCTGAGTCATTTTTCTTTATGTATTTTCTTTTCAACTTTTTTTCATTATTGTTTCTTTTATATTTGTTAAGTCTTTATGTTTTTCTTATTTTTTAATTGGGTGTGTAGGATAGTTTCCTTTGTGGTTACCTTAATATTTACCTCTCTGTTTCTAAGTTTAAACCAATCTTTTATTTCGAGATACCGCCTTGACTTCATCACCATATGAAAGTTCTATGACTATCTTACTTAGTCCCTCTTTTTTTGTTCTAATGTTGTCATCTTTTACATATTGATGTCTCTGTTTCCCTATTTTCAATGTTTTAGCTTTGATTTATTTTTTTGACTTCCCTATCTGGGTTGATATTTGGTTGTTCTGTCCTGTGTTCTACTCTTGGGTTGTTTTCTGATATTATTGATTTTGTGACCAGAGGACTCCCTTTAGTATTTCTTGTAATTTTGGTTTGGTTTTTACACATATCCTAAAGTTCTGTTTATCTGGAAATGCCCTAATTTCTCCATCATATTTGACAGAGAGTTTTGCCTGATATATAATTCTTGACTGGCATTTTCTTTTTTGTTCAAGGTTTTATATATGTCATCCCATTGCCTTCCTGCCTGCATGTTTTCTGCTGAGTAGTCAGAGTATAGTCTTATTGACTCTCCTTTTTAGATGACTTTTCATTTATCCCCAACTGCTCTTAAAATTCTCTCTTTATCTTTGGTTTGATTATACTATGTCTTGGTGAGTTTCTTTTCAGATCTACCCTATGTGGGGCTCGGTGAGTTTCTTGGACAGGTATCTTCTCATCTTTTATGATATCAAGGAAGTTTTTGCTGGCATATCTTCAACAATTCTGTCTGTATTATCCACTCCCCTCCCCCCATTCTAGTACTCTAGTCACTTATAGATTATTCTTCTTGATAGAGTCCCACATAATTCTTAGGGTTTCTTCATTTTTTTAAATTCTTGTAGCAGATTTCCCCTCAAAAAATTGCTGTCAAATGCTTTCTCTGCAGTCTCACTAATTCTGACTTCCATTGCCTCAATTCTGCTCCTATGCATTTCTATTCAGTTGTATAATTCTGAAATTTTTTTGTTAATATATTGGGTTTCTGTTTGCTGTTTCTCTATGGATTATTGCAGCTTGTTAAATTTGTCATTATGCTCTTGTCTAGCATCCTTATGTTCCACTATTGCTTTGTCTGTGTGTTCCTTGACTTGGTCTGCATTTTGCCTGATCTCCTTCCCGATCTCTTAAAGAGTTCTGTATGTTAATCTTTTTAATTTTACCTCCGATAACTCCAAGACTTTTTCGTCCTCCAGAAAGTTTCTTGGTTCTTTGTTTTGGTCACTTGCTGAAGCCATCATGGTCTGCCTCTTTCTGTGATTTGATATTGACTGTTGTCTCTAAGCCATCAATAAGTTATATTTATTTGTTTTACGTTTCCTTACTGCTTCCTAGCTTCTTGTTTTATTCCACTTTGATATGCCCAAGTAGGCTGGTCATTTGAGCTACTTTGATTATTGGCGTTTTTGAAGCTCTCACATCCTGATAGCAGGCAGTTATAGCTGTTATTAGGTACGTGAGCCCAGAAGTCCATTTATTTTTCTTGTGTGGATTCAGCTCAGGTGTCCATGTCTTCGGTCATCAAGTATGTGGTGCAGGCTCTCACCTACAGTCCTAGATGGGCAGGACTACATAGGGCTGATTGAATTAGGCATAGGTATCTGATCGACTAGACAGCACTGGGCTTGTGTTATCTGGCTATAGTCAGGGTTATGTGCTGAGCAAGGTAGGGGGCTGACAGTTGCCACTGAGTGGCTGGGTGGAAGGTATGTCTGTGTTTTCTAGAGCTCGTAAGTGGGTGGGCTTTGCATCTGGACTTTGGGGGCCCCATGCTGTCGGCTGTAGAGACTGGGAGGCAACACTTATTCTTAGACCCCTGTTGTGGGTGGCTAGGTGGAGTGCGTGAAGCCACCAGTCCTCAGGCATCTGATGTGGGTAGTCAAGGACCCTGCTTAATGGACAGGGTGGTGTCCAATGTCAAGAATATGCCACTCCTCCTTAGTGGTTGCAGTTGAAAATAGGCTCCAATTATATACCCTGTTGTACTGTGCTAATGAGGGGATACACTGTTGAAAGGGGCCAACACAGGTCTAGGCAGGGGTGAACGGCATTCTAAGTCTGTGGACTCATGCCTGTGCCTAGGCAAATGGTCTGTGCCCGCCCTGAGTTCCTGGCTTAGGGGAGCTGGCAGATTATTTTTTCCTGTTTCTTAATTTGTTCCCGCTCGAAAGCTGAGAGAATGGTTGAGGACATGTGATGGGTTCCACTTCAGGCCTAGGGGGCGAGGGTGTACTTGAAGTAGAGTGAGAGGGGCTGTGTATATAGGAGAGAGGCACTTCTCAGAAGGGAAAAAGGTTTTTTGGATCCCTTGTGGTAGATTAGATGCTTGCACTTAACTTCCGCAGATTCAGTGCCACTTCTCCTTGGTACCAGAGGCTTGAGCAGACTCTCCGCCACTTGGTTTCCTCTGATATGGAAGAGGCATCCCGAGCGCTACAGCTTGCCTCAGCCAGCACACGCAAGGTAATCTAGGCTGCAGGGTGCTGGCCAAGTCAGGTCTCACAAATCCTTGCTGCTTCTGAATTGTCTGTCCATCCCCCTGATGCTCAGTCCGACTCTTCAACTTTGTCTTTAATGTTCAGGGCTCCTAGATTATCATATATAATTGATTTACTTGTGTTTTCAGGTTTTTGTTGTAAGAGGGACCATAGGAAGCATCTGCCTGGTCCACCGTCTTGACCCCACCTCCCGTCAATCTCTTTTAAGATATAAAAGAGCAGACTGAGCAAGTTAACAGACAAGCAAGCAGAGATGGGGGAAGGTAGATGCCACACCACATGAGATCTCCACAGAACCAAGAAACAGAAGCTGAAAAGAGAAAAGGACTGTCCCCCAGAGCCAATAGAGAGTCTTCCCCTATATCTGGCACCCTGAACTCAGACTTCTAGCCTCTTAACCTGTGAGAAGATAAATTTGTTCAAGCCACCCACTTAATTTATTTCTGTTATAGCAGCACTTGATAACTAATACAATGACCTAGTACATGCCCTATCCTGGAGAATAATCTATGTGCACTAGAGAAGAGTGTGTGTTCTACTGATGTTGGGTGGAGTGTTCTATATATATCTACTAGGTCTAGTTGTTTTTTGCTGTTGTTCAAACCCTCTATTTCGCTACGGGTGTTCTGTCTAGACATTCTGTGCATTATGGAAATAACTATGGACTGTAGAAGTGTCTCTCCTTTCAATTCTGTCATGTTAATTCACCTATTTTAGGACTGTGTTGTTTGGTACATATGTAATAGGTAATATCTTCTTAATGAATTAACCCTTTTATCAGTATGTAATGTCCTTGTCTGTTGCAACAGATTCTGACCTAAAGTCTATTTCGTCTGATATTAATATAGCTATCCATCTCTTTTGGTTACAATTTGCATAGAATTTCTCCCCCACCATTTCAGTTTCAACCTGTTTGTATTTTGGATCTAAAGCGTGTGTCTTATAGATAGCATATCGACACGTGAAAACTTAGGGGAAGAGGTCTTGACCTAATATAGAAATAGGAATGACTAGTATATACAGGGCAGTTGAAGTCATGAAAATGGTTGTGAATGAGCAAAATGGGATGAGAATATGGGCAAGAATGCAGCTTTGGGGCACGCTTACTGGGAGATTAGGGGCAAGTCACTCAGCCTTAGTTTTTTCCTCTGTGAGGTTGGGCCTTGATGTTCTCTCCAGAGCCCTAGTGGTGCAGTGGTAAAGAGATTGGCTGCTAACCAAAAGGTTGACAGTTCAAATCTATGCTCCTTGGAAACACCATGTGACAATTCTTCTCTGTCCTTTGGGTCACTATGAGTTGGAATGGACTGTAGGGCAATGGATTAATTTCGTCTCTAACCTGAAGAGGTATAGACAATTGGTGCACACACTCATTTCAGACTGTTGCGTTTGAAGGCCGTGAGGCCAAGGATCAAGTCTATTGTTTGTCATAGCAGACAGCAGGTGCTCACTAAGGGTTTGTTGAGTAAACAAATATCAGTGTTGACTGGTTGTGGGCTTTATCTTACATCTAATCAAATTACAAGAAACACTAGTTGTGAGATTCTTTTTTAAATGTTATGAATTTTAGTTGATAACTAATTTTCTATAGTGAGTTTATTGCCATAGTTAAGATTTGTTAGGTAAAGAATTGTCTCTTTAGAAAGGCAAGGATTTTCTTCCATGGAAGTTGGAAGGAGGTAGAACGAGACCACTTGAGAACAGCAACAACAATACTGGTGATCAAAGTATTGGAGGAGAAGACTCTTGCAAGACTGTAATGGTCTTTAGAGGCCGGAAGCATGGAGGTGGTCCAGGCCGTAGACAATGAGGCCTGGGAGTATATAGCGGAGGCAGCTGATAAGGCCTAAATGGCCAGTGAGGTGGGGAATGTGGAGAAAAGCTGGGTAGTGGAGGGGGCTACCAGTCATGTTGGGAAGTGTGAAGCCAACCATGTGGGGGAGGGGAACCCAGGCATGTTTTGGAGTGGGACTCCAGTTGTGTTTTGGAGGGGAATCAAGGTCCAGGAACACAGTCGGGGGAGAGGGAGTAAGGGGGAAGGGTCTTGCAGAGGTCCAGAAACACAGCCAGGGGACGAGCGGGGAAGGGTGTAGCCTAAGTCTGGTAACAGAGCTAGGAGGAGAAGATGGTCTATCTGGCTAAGGTCCAGGAACAGAGCTGGCAGGAGGTGCGGCAGGTTTTGGTCAAGGTCCAGGAGCACAGCTGGAAAGAGGAAGTGGACTGTCTGGCTAAGGTCCAGGAACACAGCTGGGAGGAGATGGGGGAGTTTTTGCCAAGGTCCAGGAACACAGCTGGGAGGAGAAAGTGGACTGTCTGGCTAAGGTCCAGGAACACAGCTGAGAGAAAGTAGGGGAGGATCTGCTCAAGGCCTAGGAACACAGTTGGGAGAAGGAAAGGGAAGATCTGGCCTTGTTGAGAAAATTGTTGAGAGGAGGCGGTGGAGGGTCTGTCCAAAGTCCAGGAACACAGCTGGGAGGAGGAGGTCAAGGTTCTGGCCGAGGTCCAGGAACACAGCTAGGAGGAGAAGGGGGAGAATCTGGCATTGTGGAGGAACACAGTTGAGATGAGGTGGAGGAAGATCTGGCTGAGGTCCAGGAACATTTGGAAGGAGGATGGGGAGGGCTTGGCTAATATCCAGCAACATAGGTGGGAGAAGGTTGAGGGTCTGTCCAAGGTCCAGGAACACATTCCGGGGGAGGAGGTATCCGGTATGTTTAATTTCCAAGAATACAGCTCGGAGGAGGGGGGAGCTTCCGTCTAAGGTTCAGGAACACAGCTAGAAAGAGTAAAGGGTAGGCCTGGCCAAGATCCAGGAACAGAGGTGGGAGGAGGAGGGGTAGGGTTTGGCCAAGATCCAGGAACACACCGGGGGGGGAGGAGGGAGAGAATCTGGCCAAGGTCCAGGAGCACAGCTAGGAGGAGAAAGGGGAGGGTCTGGCCTAGGTCCAAGAACACACTTGGGACGAGGATGGGGACGTTTTTTCCACGTTCAAGGAACACGGTTGGATAATGGGGAGGGTCTGACCAAGGTCCAGGAACACAGTAGGGGAGAGAAGGTGGAGGGTCTGTCCAAGTTCCAGGAACACAGCTGGGAGGAGGAAGGATAGGTTCTGGCCAAGGTTGAGGAACACAGCTGAGAAGAGGAGGGGCACGGTCTGAATGAAGTCGAGGAGCACAGCTGGGAAGAGTTGGAGGGTGTGTCCAAGGTCTAGGAACACAGTTGGTGGGAAGAGGTGGAGGGTTCTTCCAAGTTCTAGGAACATAGTTGGGAGGAGGGGTAGAGTCTGACCAAGGTCCAGGAACACAACTAGTAGGAGGCACGGGTCGGGGGGGGGTCTGGCCGAGGTCCAGGCACATCTAAGACGAGGAGGTGGATGGCCTGGCCTAGGTCCAGGAATACAGCTGGGAGGAGGAGAAGATGGAGAATCTGGCCAGGTTCCAGGAACATAGCTGAGAGGAGGAGGGCGAGGGCCTTCTGAAGTATAGGTATAGGCACACAGCTTGGAGGAGAAGGAGGAGGGTCTGGCAGATGTCCAGAATACAGCTGGGAGGAGGAGGGGGAGGGTGTGGCCAAGGTTCAGGAACATAGCTAGAAGGAGATGGAGGGTCTCTCCAAGGTCTAGGTATACATCTGGGAGGAGTGTGTGGAAGGTATGTCCATGGTCCAGGAACACAGCTGGGAGGAGTATGGGGAGGGTCTTGACAAGGTTCAGGAACACAGCTGGGTGGAGGAATGGGAAGGTCTGGCTGAAATCCAGGAAGACGGCTGGGAGGAGTAAGGGCAGGGTCTGGCCAAGGTCCAGGAACACAGCTGGAAGGAGGAGGCAGAGGGTCTCTCCAAGGTCTAGGCATAGAGCTGAGAGAGGAGTGGAGAGTCTGTCCAAGGTCAGGAACACAGTTGGGGGGAGGAGGGGAATGATTTGTCCAAGTTCTAGGAACACAGCTGGGAGGATGAGGGGCAGGGTTTGGCTGAGGTCGAGGAACCCAGCTGGTAGGTGGAGGTGGAGGGTCTGGCCAAGGCCCATGAACACAACTGGATGGAGCAGATGGTCTGTCCAAGGTCCAGGAACACAGCTGCATGGAGCAGAGTGTCTGGCCAAGGTCTAGGAACAGAGCTGGGAGGATGAGGTGGAAGGTCTAGCCAATGTCTAGAAACAGCTGGGAGGAGGAGATACAAGGTCTGTCCAAAATCCAGAAGCACAGCTGGGAGTAGTAGGGGTGGGCCTGGCTGAAGTCCAGCAGCATAGCTGCAAGGAGGAGTTGGAGGGTCTGGCCAGGTTCCCAGAACACAGCTGAGAGGAGGAGGGGGAGGGTCTGGCAGAGGTTGAGGAATACAGCTGAGAGGAGGATGTAGAGGGTCTTTTGAAGGTCAGGAGCACAGCTGGGAGGAAGTGGTGAAGGGTCTGGCCCAGGTCCAAGATCACAGCTGGGAGGAGTAGTGAGAGTGTCTTGACAAGGTTCAGGAACACACCTGGGTGGAGGAAACGAAAGGTGTGGCTGAAGTCCATGAACACAGCTGGGCAGAGGAGGCGGATGGTGTGTCCAAGGTCCAGGAACACACTTGAGAGGAGGAGGTAGAGGACCTGACCAAGGTCCAAGAATACAGATGGGGGGTGATGTGAAGGGTCTGTCCAAGTTCCAGTAACCCAGATGGCAGGAGGAGGGCTAGTGTCTGGTCAAGGTCCAGGAACACAGCTGGGATGAGAAGGAGGATGGTCTGTCCAAGGTCCAGGAACACAGTTGGGAGTTGAAGGGGCAGCATCTAGCCAAGGTTCAGAAACACAGCTGGAAAGAGGAGTGGGAGGGTCTGGCCAAGGTTTCGGAACACATTTGGGAGGAGGAGGTGGAGGGTCTCTCCAAGGTCCGGGTATACAGCTGGGAGGAGGGGCCAGAGGTCCTCTCCAAGTTGTAGGAACACAGTTGGGAGGGTGAGAGGCAGAGCCTGGCCCAGGTAGAACACAACTGGGAGGAGGAGGGGGAGTGTCTATTCAAGGTCCAGGAACTCAGCTGGAAGGAATAGGTGGAGGATCTGGCCAAGATCCAGGAACGCAGCTAGGAGGAGTGGGTGGAGGGTCTGGCCTAGGTCCAGGAACACAGCTGGGAAGAGGAGGGGGAGGGTCTGACCAAGGTCCAGCAAGACATCTGGAAGGAAGAAGTCCAGAATCTGGCAGAGGCCTGGGAACACAGCTGGGAGGAGTTGATGGAGGTCTGACTGAAGTCTGGGAACGCGGCTGAGAGGATGTGGTGGAGTGTATGGTGAAGGGTCTGACCAAGGCCTGAGAAGATATCTGGGTAGAGCACATGGCCCCCTCCCCATGTGTGCTGATGGAGGGCATCTATTGGGCAATGTGTGAACGATCGTCCCATACAAAGAGGGTACCTAGTGCAGCCCTCTGACTCTGCAGAATAGAAGCAGTTAATTTTTTTTAAACACTTCTATAGGACAGACCAAAGCACCAAAAAAATAAAAAAAAGCTGATACAGAAAGATGCAGATGTCAGCACCTGGCACCTTCCCATCCACCAGGTCTCTGATGAGCAGCATTAGTGCCATGAAACTAAATGGCTCCTGCTGATCCCATTGCAGATTACGGGGTTTAAAGGATGCAACCGAAATGCAAAAAAACAAAACAAGAACTAGATTGAACAAGTCAAAGTGCACAAGATACTTTGAGATCATATGTAGGAGTTCAACCGAGGCTTTGTTAAAAAGGAGGAAAGCGCCCCTATCCTCAAGGCTGGAGTGAGGACAGAATTGGGTGTTTGGAGCCCAGAAACAGCTGCCAAGGAAGTTGATACAGTGATGGTTACAGCATCCTTTAGAAATTCCGGTTCTTCATTCTGTGGTATTTTCATGAAGCATTTGTTCACTCTCTCTGTGCAGAAACACATATGCTCTTCTCTACACAATGTAGAAAACCTGGTTTCTGGGTCTTTCCACTTGACATTACATTAAGAGCATTTTCTGTGTTCTGAAATGTCTTTGAAGCTTATGACTTTTAGGTGCTGCCTCCACTGTAAGGATTTGCACTAGTTACAGCTCGTTGCCACATTTTCACTGTAATCTATCCGGTTCCATTGAACGTGCTCTCGCCAGGTCTTTGGAATCATGGTGGTCGTTTCATTAGCGTAGACAATTAGATGTGCGATTTTGCTGAATAAAGAAAAGAGTGTGAGCATTTTTAAGGCTTTGGGTAGACAGCGTTACATTGTGTTTCAGGATGGTTGTGAGAAATCACATTTCCACTACCAGCATGTGAAAGGGGCCCCAGCAGAGTTAATATTTATTACTTCATCGGACGGAAAGAATTTGTCACTTTAAAGTTTTCTTATTGAGAGGCGGGGCCAAGATGGCAGACTAGGTGGATGCTACCGCGGATCCCTCTTGCAAGAAAGACTCGGAAAAACAAGTGAATCGATCACATACATAACAATCTACAAACTCTGAACAACAAACACAGATTTAGAGACGGAGGACGAACAAATACGGGGAGACGGCGATTGTTTTCAGAGTCAGGAGCCAGCGTACCAGGCAGGTGACCTTCGGAGCCCGATTTGGGGCAGAGCCCAGGGGGCAGACGGCACAGACAAGGGGCCCAGCCCTAGCTCCCGAACTCATCCCGGGAGGGAGCCCAGCCGGTTGGCGCGGGTGGAGTAGCGGTGCAGCCGGTGGGAGAAGTCCCCGGGAGGCAGTGACTGGTCTTGGAGCGGGGAGAGCAGCGTCCCAGCCGGGGAACCGTCCCGCCGGGAGTTTGGCAGGGAGCGGGCGTGGCACGACCACGGGGACCAGCTACATTTCCCCGAATTGACCCCGGGGGGGGCCCAGTCGTCGTGCGGGCGGCGCGGTGCGCCGGAGGGAGAAGTCCCCGGGAGGAAGCGACTGGTCTTGGAGCGGGGAGAGCAGCGTCCCAGCCGGGGAGCCGCCCCGCCGGGATTTTGGCGGGCACAGGCGGGGTGTGAGCGTGGGGATCAACTACATTCCCCTGAATTGACCCCGGGGCGGTCCCAACCGGTTCACGCGGGCCCAGCTGGTTCGCGCGGGCGGTGTGGCAGAGCAGCCGGTGGAAGAAGTCCCTGGGAGGCAGTGGCTGGTCTTGGAGCGGGGAGAGCGGCGCCCCAGCCGGGACACACAGTCGCGACTCAGGCGCGGGGACCTGCTCTGCTCTCCTGAGCTGACCCTAGGGGGGGAGCCCACCCGGTTCGCAGGAGCAGCGCGTGACGCGGCTGGTGGGATGGGGAGTCCCTGGGAGGCAGCGACTGATTTTGGAGACAGGAGTGCATCGTCCCAGTAGGGGAGCCTTAACCTTGGGGGTGGGGCTGACAGCGGAGGATCTGACCGTGACGCCAGTGGGCCAGACCCCCCCGGGGGCAATCTCCACACAACCAGTACATATAGGCGACGCGCCCCACAGAAATCTCAGATATAAGAGTCATTCCAAGTAAGACAAAAAACTCTGGCTATATTCTGAGGTGCTACGCTCCTAGCTCTCTGGTCCCTCCCCCATCCTCCCCAGGCGGCTCCATTAACATCCGAATAGCCTGAGCCAGAGGGAGAACTCTGATAGGGATCTGACTGCATTTTTTTTAGCGGATTTTCTGGAAAAACTAGTTTCCCAGTGATGGCTCGGAGACAGCAGTCCGTATCAAACCACATAAAGAAGCAGACCATGACAGCTTCTCCAACCCCCCAAACAAAAGAATCAAAATCTTTCCCAAATGAAGATACAATCCTGGAATTATCAGATACAGAATATAAAAAACTAATTTACAGAATGCTTAAAGACATCACAAATGAAATTAGGCTAACTGCAGAAAAAGCCAAGGAACACACTGATAAAACTGTTGAAGAACTCAAAAAGATTATTCAAGAACATAGTGGAAAAATTAATAAGTTGCAAGAATCCATAGAGAGACAACATGTAGAAATCCAAAAGATTAACAATAAAATTACAGAATTAGACAACGCAATAGGAAGTCAGAGGAGCAGACTCGAGCAATTAGAATGTAGACTGGGACATCTGGAGGACCAGGGAATCAACACCAACATAGCTGAAAAAAAAACAGATAAAAGAATTTAAAAAAATGAAGAAACCCTAAGAATCATGTGGGACTCTATCAAGAAGGATAACTTGCGTGTGATTGGAGTCCCAGAACAGGGAGGGAGGAAAGAAAATAGTTGAAGATCTGCTGACAGAAAACTTCCCTGACATAGTGAAAGACGAAAGGATATATATCCAAGATGCTCATCAAACCCCATTTAAGATTGATCCAAAAAGAAAAACACCAAGACATATTATCATCAAACTCAACAAAACCAAAGATAAACAGAAAATTTTAAAAGCACCCAGGGAGAAAAGAAAGGTTTCCTTCAAGGGAGAATCAATAAGAATAAGTTCAGACTACTCAGCAGAAACCATGCAGGCAAGAAGGGAATGGGACGACGTATACAGAGCCCTGAAGGAGAAAAACTGCCAGCCAAGGATCATATATCCAGCAAAACTCTCTCTGAAACATGAAGGCGAAATTTAGATATTTACAGATAAACATATGTTTAGAGACTTTGCAAAAACCAAACCAAGGCTACAAGAAATGCTAAAGGAGATTGTTTGGTCAGATGACCAATAATATCAGATACCAGCACAATACAAGGTCACAAAACAGAACATCCTGATATCAACTCAAATAGGGAAAGCACAAAAACAAAAAAAATAAGATTAATTCTAATAAATAAATAAATAAACAAAATAATACACATAACAGGGAATCATGGAAATCAATAGATAAAAGATCACAATAATCAAAAAGAGGGACTAAATATAGGAGGCATTGAACTGCCAGATGGAGAGTGATACAAGGCGATATAGAACGATACAAGTTAGGTTTTTACTTAGAAAAATAGGGGTAAATAATAAGATAACCACAAAAAGGAATATCAACTCCATAACTCAAGAAAAAAGGCAAGAAAAACGTAACGACTCAACTAACATAAAGTTAAACATTATGAAAATGAGGGTCTCACAATCTACTAAGAAAAACGTCTCAGCACAAAAAAGTATGTGGAAAAATGAAATGGCCAACAACACACATGAAAAGGCATCAAAATGACAGCACTAAAAACTTATTTATCTATAATTACTCTGAATGTAAATGGACTAAATGCACCAATAAAGAGACAGAGAGTCACGGGCTGGATAAAGAAACATGATCTGTCTATATGCTGCCTACAAGAGACACACCTCAGACTTAGAGACACAAACAAACTAAAACTCAAAGGATGGAAAAAAATATATCAAGCAAACAATAAGCAAAAAAGAAGAGGAGGAGCAATATTAATTTCTGACAAAATAGACTTTAGACTTAAATCCACCACAAAGGATAAAGAAGGACACTATATAATGATAAAAGGGACAATTGATCAGGAAGACATAACCATATTAAATATTTATGCACCCAATGACAGGGCTGCAAGATACATAAATCAAATTTTAACAGAATTGAAAAGTGAGATAGACACCTCCACATTTATAGTAGGAGACTTCAACACACCACTTTCGGAGAAGGACAGGACATCCAGTAAGAAGCTCAACAGAGACCTAATTACAACAATCAACCAACTTGGCCTCACTGACTTATACAGAACTCTCCACCCAACTGCTGCAAAGTATACTTTTTTTTCTAGCGCACATGGAACATTCTCTAGAATAGACCACATATTAGGTCATAAAACAAATCTTTGCAGAGTCCAAAACATAGAAATATTACAAAGCATCTTCTCAGACCACAAGGCAATGAAACTAGACATCAATAACAGAAAAACTAGGGAAAAGAAATCAAATACTTGGAAAATGAACAATACCCTCCTGAAAAAAGACTGAGTTATAGAAGACATCAAGGAGGGAATAAGGAAATTCTTAGAAAGCAACGAGAATGAAAATACTTCCTATCAAAACCTCTGGGACAGAGCAAAAGCAGTGCTCAGAGGCCAATTTATATCGATAAATGCACACATACAAAAAGAAGAAAGAGCCAAAATCAGAGAACTGTCCCTACAACTTGAACAAATAGAAAGTGAGCAACAAAAGAACCCATCAGTCACCAGAAGAAAACAAATAATAAAAATTAGAGCTGAACTAAATGAATTAGAGAACAGAAAAACAATTGAAAGAATTAACAAAGCCAAAAGCTGGCTCTTCAAAAAAATTAACAAAATTGATAAACCATTGGCTAGACTGACTAAAGAAATACAGGAAAGGAAACAAATAACCCGAATAAGAAACGAGAAGGACCACATCACAACAGAGCCAAATGAAATTAAAAGAATCATTTCAGATTACTACGAAAAATTGTACTGTAACAAATTTGAAAACCTAGAGGTAATGGATAAATTCTTGGAAAAACACTACCTACCTAAACTAACACATTCAGAAGTAGAACAACTAAATAGACCCACAACAAAAAAAGAGATTGAAACGGTAATCAAAAAACTCCTAACAAAAAAAAGCCCTGGCCTGGACGGCTTCACTGCAGAGTTCTACCAAACCTTCAGAGAATACTTAACACCACTACTACTGAAGGTATTTCAAAGCATAGAAAAAGACGGAATACTACCCAACTCATTCTATGAAGCTACCATCTCCCTGATACGAAAACCAGGTAAAGACATTACAAAAAAAGAAAATTACAGACCTATATCCCTCATGAACATTGATGCAAAAATCCTCAACAAAATTCTAGCCAATAGAATCCAACAACACATCAAAAAAATAATTCACCCTGATCAAGTGGGATTTATACCAGGTATGCAAGGCTGGTTTAATATCAGAAAAACCATTAATATAATCTATCACATAAATAAAACAAAAGACAAAAACCACATGATCTTATCAATTGATGCGGAAAAGACATTTGACAAAGTTCAACACCCATTTATGATAAAAACTCTTACCAAAATAGGAATTGAAGGAAAATTCCTCAACATAATAAAGGGCATCTATGCAAAGCCAACAGCCAATATCACTCTAAATGGAGAGAACCTGAAGCATTTCCCTTGAGAACGGGAACCAGACAAGGATGCCCTTTATCACCGCTCTTATTCAACATCATACTTGAAGTCCTAGCCAGGGCAATTAGGCTACACAAAGAAATAAAGGGTATCTGGATTGGCAAGGAGGAAGTAAAGCTATCACTATTTGCAGATGACATGATCATATACATGGAAAACCCTAAGGAATCCTCCAGAAAACTACTGAAACTAATAGAAGAGTTTGGCAGAGTCTCAGGTTATAAAATAAACATACAAAAATCACTTGGATTCCTCTACATCAACAAAAAGAACACCGAAGAGGAAATAACCACATCAATACCATTCACAGTAGCCCCGAAGAAGATAAAATACTTAGGAATAAATCTTACCAAGGATGTAAAAGACCTATACAAAGAAAACTACAAAGCTCTACTACAAGAAATTCAAAAGGACATACTTAAGTGGAAAAACATGCCCTGTTCATGGATAGGAAGACTTAACATAGTAAAAATGTCTATTCTACCAAAAGCCATCTATACATATAACGCACTTCCGATCCAAATTCCAATGTCATATTTTAAGGGGATAGAGAAACAAATCACCAGTTTCATATGGAAGGGAAAGAACCCCAGGATAAGCAAAGCATTACTGAAAAAGAAGAAGAAAGTGGGAGGCCTCACTCTACCTGATTTCAGAACCTATTATAGAGCTACAGTAGTCAAAACAGCCTGGTACTGGTACAACAACAGGCAAATAGACCAATGGAACAGAATTGAGAACCCAGACATAGATCCATCCACGTATGGGCAGCTGATATTTGACAAAGGACCAGTGTCAGTTAATTGGGGAAAAGATAGTCTTTTTAACAAATGGTGCTGGCATAACTGGATATCCATTTGCAAAAGAATGAAACAGTACCCATACCTCACACCATGCACAAAAACTAACTCCAAGTGGACCAAAGACCTAAACATAAAGACTAAAACAATAAAGATCATGGAAGAAAAAATTGGGACAACCCTAGGAGCCCTAATACAGGGCATAAACAGAATACAAAACATTACCAAAAATGATGAAGAGAAACCAGATAACTGGGAGCTCCTAAAAATCAAACACCTATGCTCATCTAAAGACTTCACCAAAAGAGTAAAAAGACCACCTACAGACTGGGAAAGAATTTTCAGCTATGACATCTCAGACCAGCGCCTGATCTCTAAAATCTACATGATTCTGTCAAAACTCAACCACAAAAAGACAAACAAGCCAATCAAGAAGTGGGCAAAGGATATGAACACACATTTCACTAAAGAAGATATTCAGGCAGCCAACAGATACATGAGAAAATGCTTTCGATCATTAGCCATTAGAGAAATGCAAATTAAAACTACGATGAGATTCCATCTCACACCAACTAGACTGGCATTAATTCAAAAAACACAAAATAATAAATGTTGGAGAGGCTGCGGAGAGATTGGAACTCTCATACACTGCTGGTGGGATTGTAAAATGGTACAACCACTTTGGAAATCCATCTGGCGTTATCTTAAACAGTTAGAAATAGAACTACCATACAACCCAGAAATCCCACTCCTGGGAATATACCCTAGAGATACAAGAGCCTTCATACAAACAGATATATGCACACCCATGTTTATTGCAGCTCTGTTTACAATAGCAAAAAGTTGGAAGCAACCAAGGTGTCCGTCAACGGATGAATGGGTAAATAAATTGTGGTATATTCACACAATGGAATACTACGCATCGATAAAGAACAGTGACGAATCTCTGAAACATTTCATAACATGGAGGAATCTGGAAGGCATTATGCTGAGCAAAATGAGTCAGATGCAAAAGGACAAATATTGTATAAGACCACTATTATAAGATCTTGAGAAATAGAAAAAACTGAGAAGAACACATACTTTTGTGGTTACAAGGGGGGAGGGAGGGAGAGGGTTTTTTATTGATCAATCAGTAGATAAGAACTGCTTTGGGTGAAGGGAAAGACAAAACTCAATACAAGAAAGGTCAGCCCAATTGGACTGGACAAAAAGCAAAGCGGTTTCCGGGATAAAATGAATGCTTCAAAGGTCTTTTTTTTTTTTTCAAAGGTCAGCGGAGTAGGGGCTGGGGTCTGGGGAACATGGTTTGAGGGGACTTCTAAGTCAATTGGCAAAAGAATTCTATTATGAAAACATTCTGCATCCCACTTTGAAATGTGGCGTCTGGGGTCCTAAATGCTAACAAGCGGCCATCTAAGATACATCAATTGGTCACAACCCACCTGGAGCAAAGGAAAATGAAGAACACCAAGGTCACACAACAACTAAGAACCCAAGAGACAGAAAGGGCCACATGAACCAGAGACCTACATCATCCTGAGACCAGAAGAACTAGTTGGTGCCCGGCCACAATCGATGACTGCCCTGACAGGGAGCACAACAGAGAACTCCTGAGGCAGCAGGAGATCAGTGGGATACAGACCCCAAATTCTCATAAAAAGATCATACTTAATGGCCTGACTGAGACTAGAGGAATCCCGGCGGCAGTGCTCCCCAGACCTTCTGTTGGCACAGGACAGGAACCATTCCCGAAGACAACTCATCAGACATGAAACGGACTGGTCAGCGGGTGGGAGAGAGATGCTGATGAAGAGTGAGCTAATTAAATCAGGTGGACACTGGAGAGTGTGTTGGCAACTCTTGACTGGAGAGGGGATGGGAAGATAGAGAGAGAGGGAAGCCGGCAAAATTGTCACGAAAGGAGAGACTGAAAGGGCTGACTCAATAGGGGGAGAGCAAGTGGGAGAAGGGAGTAAGATGTATGTAAACTTAAATGTGACAGACTGATTGGAATTGTAAATGTTCACTTGAAGCTTAATAAAAGTTAATTAAAAAAAAAGTTTTCTTATTGAAGTTATGCAGTTGTCTTGTTCACTGATTATTCACTAAAAAAGATGAGATTATTTTACAGAGTTAGCTTGATTTCACTCATCAATTTGTGTTCTCATTTATAATCTGAAAATCCAGTAATAGGCCAGTGAGTATAAAAATTCCTGATCAGTCATGATTCAAAGCACATCTAAAACCCATTTCCATCCAGTCAATTCTGACTCATATCGACCGTATAGGACAGAGTAGAACTGCCCCATGGAGTTTCCAAGGAGCGCCTGGTGCATTTGAACTGCCGACCTTTTGGTTAGCAGCCTTAGCCCTTATCCACTACGCCACCAGGGTTTCCAAAGCATTTCTATAATCCAAGAAAAAAAAAAAAACCCCAGCCTGGTGGTGCAGTGGTGAAGAGCTACTGCCACTAACCAAAAGGTGAGCAGTTCGAATCCACCAGCTCCTCCTTGGAAACAATATGGGATAGCTATACTCTGCCCTGATTATTCATGATTCAAAGCAGATTTACAAGGTATGTTGAAATACTCAGTGAAAGGACAGCGCAGACAAAGACTATTGCTAAAATAACTGCCCAGGAACAGAAAAGCTTTGGTAAGTTTTTGATCTGGCCCAGAGAAACAATTGTCAAAGGGCTTGAACAGCTTCAAAGAAATGTACAATGTAGGAGTAAGATGTTATCATGGAGAGAAACCCTAATTCAACCTCCAAGAAGTAGCCCCACCCATCAAATATCTCCAGTGGATTCCACTGCTCCCAGGAAGACTGGAAGCTGGCCACCTGGTGTTTCTTAGGAGGCTGGCAGTGTTGCAGTGTGCTATCTCTAATAGGGGTCTCACCAACCCTCTCTAACCACATCATAAACGCACACAAAGACACACATTCACACTGACCACAAAACTTCTGACCACATGAAAATCAATGCAAGACACACTTAGATATTGCAAATGATTGTATATTCTGACAACACATCTACACTGAGCACTCACACACATTCTGACCACACTCACATCCTGAATTCACACACTGACCACACATTCTCACGTTAGTCTACCTTTAAAACATACAAAACGCTGACAACAAGCATATGCTTGTTGCACATTGTCCAAGATCCCACATGTCGATACACCCAATTGACCATAGCAAACACACATACAATGAGACCCTGAAATGACCAACTACCTTCTGATTGTACCCAAATATGAAAATCGTATGTACATACCCTAACAACATACTGACCCCCACCACAATGACCGTTCACTAAATAGACCACACACACACCCACAGTCAACAAGGCACTGGCTGTGCATGTGTGGGCTTTGATCCTGAGGCATCTCCCACCTCAGCATCAACATAGAAACCCAGAGAAGGGTGGGGAGTCAGGTGACACACAGACAAAGTGCAGGAGGTTGTGATGTTGGTCCCTCATGAGGTAAATCTGAGCCTTCAGAGCTGATTGTCACAGTAGCATGTGAAACAGAGATAGGAGAGCCAAGAGGATTAGAAATGGTGCCTAAGAGGTCTCTGATAAAACACCCGTTTCCAAATAAAGAATTTAGATATTCCACTCAAGGTCTGAGGAGACATCCTCAAGAAATTAACGTGTTTTCATTTTAACGTGATGATGGAGAATTCTTCCTGGAGGTCAGTGTTGCTGGTGAAATTTTTATTTAAATGATTCCCTACATAGAAGTGGAATTAACCTATTTTTTGGTGTAGATATCACTTAGAATTGAGAATATCCATCATTCCCATGGGGCACTGCTACCTTTAAGCAGCCGGCACAAAGCGACCATCCCTGCGCGCCAATAGCCAGCAGAGGGCGCACCTCGCCTTATCTGACCGGTGGCTCCTGGAAGGGTTGGTGGTTCTGGGCTTGGGCCTGGTGGGTGACGGTGCCTCTGGGCGGGAAGGAGAGCTTCATTTCCACAGGACCCAGCGCCAGGGAGGCACCCCTTAGCTTCGGGACTCGAGAGTCAACAGTGAGTACAAAGCTTCCTTTTGGGGCCCTGAGGGCTGAGGAGAAGGGGCTTTGCTGTGGCTTCTCCAGGCCACCCATGGTGGAGCCCGAGATGAAAGGGAAGGTGCGGCTCCCTGTGTACAGGATGTTGTTAACTTTTTCGTGATCTTTTTACCTATAGAAGGAGCCGTGGTAGCGCAGTGGTTAAGCCCTCGGCTGCTAACCCTAAAGGTTTCCGGTTGGAACCCACCCGCTGCTCAGCTGGAGAAAAGTGTGGCAGTAGGCTTCCTATAGATTACAGCTTTGGAAACCCTATGGGACAGTTCTACTGTGTCCTATAGAGTCGCTGGGAGTTGGAACTGACTTGATGGTAGTGGGTTTGTTTGTTTTGACCTATAACTTTAAAGTAGCTGGGAAATAGTAAAAAATGGCAAAGTGGATGTATTAATACTGTCAACCTTATGTTAAGTCTAATTATTTTTTTCTTTAAAATATTAGAAATTATTGTAATTTTACTATCCTATTTTTCATGAAAGCCTTGTTGCTTTAGTTGTGGTGGAGTGGATTCAATTTTGACTCAGGGCCAACCCATGTGTGCAGAGTAGAAGTGCTCCTTAGGGTTTCCAAGGAACTGCTGGTGGATTTGAACTTCCAGACTTCTGGTTAGCAGCCATAGCTCTTAACCACTGCAGCACCAGGGCTCCCATGGAAGCATAATCATCAGTAATATTTCTAAAATGTCATTCTTAGTTTGTCTCATTTTCAGTTGAGATAATTCCCGTGTTTAATGATTTTCATGATCCTGTGATGACCTCAAATAATTTGAAATTTCAGCTTCCTGAGCCGTCTTTCATAGGACACATTGTGACCATGAATGTTATTTAAAAAAAAAAAAAAAAAAAGACCAAGGCTTGTTCCAAGTTGGAATAATACTGTACTAAGCAGAATTCGTGAATCAGCTTTAGAGGAACAAAGAACGGTGATATCTTTTTTTGGTACCAACTCTTGATATTTTACAGAGCTTAAAACTCTTTAAGGTGAAATTTCCACTGGATATAAAGTTGCTAGAATATTTAAGAGCTAAGCCAGTGCTATAATTTAGATGTATTTATTGAAAATAAATATTTTCAACTAAAAATTCAAGATTTCATTACAGAGAATTTTTTTATATCTTCACCTCAAAGGTGAAATCAGGATGTCCATAATGTCCTATTTAAAATATATCTTTTCCCATAATAATTGATACTTGGATCCAGTGAATCATACATTTCCTGTTCATTTATTTTCTTTTTTTTTTTATAACTTTTATTAAGCTTCAAGTGAACGTTTACAAATCCAATCAGTCTGTCACATTTAAGTTTACATACATCTTACTCCCTTCTCCCACCATGGACCACCAAGTCAAGGTGTGGCCTGTGGTGCCCATCATGAACTGGGTGTTGTCTGACCCATAGAGTCATACAGTTGGATGTGCACAGCAGCACTGCATCGTTAACTGGAAGTGGTATATACGAGATCGGGCCTGAACAGGACCTGAAGACACAAGTAAGTGGCATGAGGAAGTGTTGAAAATGCCTATGGTCTCTGCTTCTGTCACATTGCCTTCCATCTCCCAGTCTGCACCTATGGCGTCCTCATCATGAGTTGACTGAGGAAGAGAAAATGTGTGCCTGGTTACAGATGGTTGTGCGTGATATGCAGGCACTACTCAAAAGTGGACTGCAGGAGCACCACAGCCCCTTTCGGGGACCTCCTGAAGGACAGTGGTGGAGACAAATCCTCGCAGTGGGTAGAACTTTTAGCAGTGCACCTGGTTGTTCACTTTGCTTGGAAGGAGAAATGGCCAGATGTGCAATTGTATACTGATTCATGGGCTGGGGCCAAAGATCTGGCTGGATGTTCAGGGACTTGGGAGGAGCATGACTGGAAAATTGGAGACAGAGAAGTACGGACAAGAGGTATGTGGATAGACCTGTCCGAATGGGCCATAGAATTGAAGATATTTGTGTCTCATGTGAATGGTCACCAAAGGGTGACCTCAGCACAGGAGGATTTTAACAATCAAGTGGATAGGATGTCATGTTCTGTGGAAGCCAGGCATTCTGTTTCCCTAGCTACTCCTGGTATTGCTCAATGGGCTCATGAAAAAAGTGGCCATAGTGGCAGGGATGGAGGTTATGCATGGACTCAGCAATGTGGGCTTCCACTTACCAAGGCCAACTTGGCTACAGCCACTACTAAGTGCCCAGTCTGCCAACAGCAGACCAGCCCCGAGTCCCTGATACGGTATCATCCCTCAAGGTGATAAGCCAACAACCTAGTGGCAAGTTCATTATGTTGGACCACTTCTATCATGGATAGGGCAGTGTTCTGTTCTTGCTAGTATAGAGATGTACTCTGTATATGGATTTGCCATCCCTTTATGTAATCCTTCTGCCAAAACTACCATTTGTGGACTTAAAGAATACAACATTATCCACTGTCATGGTATCCCACATAGCATTACCTTGGTTCAAGGACTCACTTCATAGCAAATGAAATGCAGTAAAGGGCCCATTCTTATGGAATTCAGTGGTCTTACCATGTTCCTCATCATCCTGAAGTATCTCATGTGATAGAACAATGGAATGGCCTTCTAAAGACACAATTAGAGCAACAGCTAGGTGGCAATACCTTGCAGGGTTGGGGCAGTGTTCTCCAGGAGGCTGCATGTGCTCTGAACCAGTGTCCAATATGTGGTTCTCTTTCTCCCATAGCCAGGACTCATAGATCAAGGAATCAAGAGGTGGAAATGGGAATGGAACCGCTCACTATTATCCCTAGTCACCCACTCACAAGATTTTTGCTCCACGTCCCCACGTCCTTATGCTCTGCAGATCTAGAGGTCTTAGTTCAAAGGGAGGAATGTTCCCACCAGGAGAAACATCAGAGTCCACTGAAGTGGAAGCTAAGAATGTCACCTGGCCACTTTGGGCTCCTCATGCCTCTGGATCAACAGGCAAAGAAGAGAGTTACCATACAGGCTGGTGTGATTGATCTTGATTACCAAGAGGAAATCGGATTTATTTTACATCATGAAGGCAAAGAAGAGTATGCTGGAAAGCAGGTGATCTCTTAAGGTGTCTCTTAGTCCCACCATGCCCTGTGATTAAAGTCAATGGAATACTATAGCAACCTAATTCCAACATGTAACTTCCAACATGAATGAAGGTTTGCGTTACCCCACCGAACAAAGAACCGCGACCGGCTGAGGGGCTTGCTAAAGGCAAAGGGAATACGGAATGGGTGGTGGACGAAGGTAGTTCTAAGTACCAGTTACAATCACATGACCAGTTGCAAAAATGAAGACTGTAATTTTTATGATTGTTTCTGCTTTGTATGTGTACATCCGTCAAATATTTTTGTTTCCTTCACTCATAAAAATAAGATGTAAACGGGCCTAGTACATGTTTGGTTGTGTATGTTCACTGTATCATGTTATGCCCAAATATGACTTTTAAATTGTCTTTATTCAGAGGTATGGTTTAATAAAATGTATGTAGGTGCCAAGTTGACAAGGGGTGAACTGTGATGGTTAAGATTGTGTGCCAACTTGGCTGTGCCAGGATTTTTAGTGTTTTGGCAGTTGGTACAATGTTGTGATCACTTCCTGTTGAGATTTGATATGTGATCACCCCCATGATGGGATCTGATATGAGCAGCCAGTCAGTCGAAAGGAGTTTCCTTGGGTGTGTGGGTGCATGGAATATAAGTGGACATTCTGGCAAGGCTTGGGGTCTTTTTGCTGGTGCTGGATCCTGTAGCTGGCTCCCGTTATGTGACCCCCAGGTCTAGGTACTTCAGCTAGCAGCTTTCCTGTGATCTTGCCTTCCAGTCTTGGGATTCATCAATCTTCCAAGCTTGTGAGCAAGAGCCCTGCTATCCAACCTACTGCCCTTGTGTTTGCCAGCCCCTGCAGCTACGTGCATCAGGAGAAGCCTCTATCTTGACCCATGGACTTGGGGCATTGCAACCTCTATAACCGAGTGAGCTATTGCCTTGATGTAAATCTTTTTCTCTCTATGTATATTTATACGCTTTACTGGTTTTGCTTCTCTAGAGAATCGAACCAGGACAGTGTGTATCTGGGCATGTGTGTCCCTCCTGGAGTGTCTGTGTTTCTGATCTCTGTGTGTGTGTGTTTAAATTTGATCCTTTGGGTGTTTTTGAGTGTGGATCTGTGTGTGCGTGCATCCATCATGTGTCATCTCATCCTGGGGCCATCTTGGATGATCTTGAGTGAGTATCTGGGTGTTCGTGTACTCCCTTCAGTGTCTGTGCCAAGGTCTACAATGTGGGGCCATGTGAGCTTGTCCATGAGCCCACACCCAGGTGCCCCGCTGAGTCTGGGTGGTCCTTGTGTATGCATCTCCATGGTTGTTGTCTCGGCACACTTCTGAGTGTGTGTATGTGTGTCTGTGAGTGTGCACCCCAGGAACAAGCAGGCACAGAGGGGACTTCTTCTAGGGCCACCGCCAGAGGTGGGTGAGAGGTGACAGTATGTCTATCCTCCTCCCTCAGGCGGGGCTGGGCCCTTCTGCCCCTGCTCCCTTAGCCCCTGGTGTCCTCCTGTTGGTCCCACCACACGCCTCAAGGATTGAGGAAGTGAAGAGTTTGTTCACAGGAACCCCACCCAGGGGTGGATGTAGAGGGTTATAGTGAGTGGGTGTCTACGGAGCTGCTTGGGCCCCTGGGAAGGGCTGAGGGGGTACTGGGTCCCTGGGAAGCATGATTGAGTGAGTGTCCCTAGGGAGAGCTCTGGGTCTGTAGTGCTTTGTGTCCCTGGGGTGGGGTGAGTAGCTGGAGGTTGATAGGAGGATTGGGGAAGTCCTGGATCCCTGGGGAGGGGTCAAGTGGGGGAGATCTCTGTGGAAATCTGAGGGGGAGGGCTCTTGTGTCCCTGGTTAGGGGTTAGTGGGCAGCACATCTGGGGAGGACTGGGGGAGTCCTTGGGGATCTTGGATCCCCAGAGAGCCCTAGTATCCCACTCACTGTTGTGGCCAGGAGCTGGGGCAGCAGTAGCATTAGTGTCAGGCACAAATGTGACAGACCCACTGGATGGTGGCAGGTTCTGTGGTATCCGTCCATCAAATACAGTCACCAAGGGCCGAGCCCCCAGAAGCCCCTCTCACCCCACCTTTGGGCTTACCCTCCTGTGGGCCCAGGAGGAGTCCAGCAGGGCCAGAGCCTAGGGTCACATGGAGTTTCCTTCCCAACCTCAGTGTCCCTGGCCATGGGAATAGACACACGGCGTCACTAGATCGTGCTGGTTCCAGGAAGGAGAATCCATCTCCCTCAGGATATCTCACATTGGGGGTTAGGGAGAATCGCAGAGGAAGTTGTGAGAAGCACTTAGCACAGGCCCAGGCACAGAGGAAGCTCACAAAACAGAGGCTCTATTGATGTTGATGGTGACATTTTATTACCCGCCAGCCCCAGTCCCAGAGCTCACCTGGTCAACCCTAAGGGGGCAGAGCAGGGGGAGAAAGGGTAGTGACTGAATTTACCTTCAAAGAGGAAAAATGTGGGAACCTAGCTGCTCCTGATCCATTTTGAAATCAACTCTCTCAACACACCTCCACCCCACCATACTGGGGAAAGTGAGTCGGCCAGAGGTGTGTCCAGGTTCACTCAGTGGGCCTGAGCTGACTGCTGATTACATGCATCCAATCTCCTTTTCTGAAGTTCACTCCGTTTGAACTTGCCAGTGATGGTTTTGGGCAGCTCTGGGACAAACTCCACCTGAAGAAGGAGAAAGCAAATCCAACCTGACTCCGTCCTGCTCTCAATTCCTTCCATTTCCCACTCCCCTACTTGTCACCTGCATAGACCCCAGACATGCTAACACCATGTGGGGGTCTCCACGGGGTTCACTAGGTATCTCAGGTCCTCCTACTGACTCCCTGTCTGTGGATGTAGCCACGTGACTTCCTTTGATCAATGAACTGTGAAGTGTGTCACCTCTAGGTAGAAGAGTTCAGGATGCTAGCCACCTGTCTTTGTATCAGCATAGCACCTGGCAGGTTTCTGTGTTAACTGTGGTTTATCGTGGTCCCGGGGTGAGGGAACATGGAGCAGAGTTCCCAGAAGACCCATGGTAATAAAGTTTGATCGCTCTAGGCCAGCCAATAAGACATTGGGGCCGTTCGTTACCGACGGTATAACCTAGCCCACCTAATGCTGTGCATCATTTGTTCTGTTCTCTACGGGACAGCATTGCTGTTGCTCTTAGTTGCCATGGAGTTGGCTCCAGCTTGTGATCACCCAAGGACAACAGGATGAAATGTTACCTGGTCCTGTGCCATCTTCATGGTCATTGGTATGCTCAAGCCCTTTGTTTTGGCCACTATGGATTCTGAGTACCTTCCTACCTAGCAGGCTCATCTCCAACACTGTATCAGAAAATATTCTGTTGTAATCCATAGGATTTTCATTAGCTAATTTTGGGAAGTAGATTGGCAGGCCTTTGTTCCTAGTCTGTCTTAGTCTGGAAGCTCCACTGAAACCTGTCCAGCATGGGTGGCCCTGCTGATGTTTGCAATACTTCTCTGCCGGTTGGTGTTTCTGTGGTGCTTGGGTGTTGCTATGATGTGAAAGCTATGAGGCAACAGCCAAAAATGAAAAGAATGAACTTTGTTGTCAGACATACCTGGGTTTGAGTTCCAGCTCTGCCTTTTATGAGCTGTAATTTGAGGCCATTTCCTTTGTCTGTGTCTTAGTTTCCTCTATGTAGAATAGGATAGTTACACCATAGCAGGTTGTGGCAGGGATTGAATGCAACATGTAGAAAATTTACTACAGAGCCTGGCATGTAGAATAAGTGATGAATAAATGTTAGCTATATGATGGGTATTGATTGTAAAAATTTAGACAATGCAGCAAAGTGTTAGATAAGAAAGAAATGTTAAGTCTTTGGCATCTGTATCCATTCCAACTTTATTTTTAAGCAAGTAGGATCATACTACATATACTATTCCATATTCTGTTTCTTCTCTTAATAATGTGCTGCTGAGATCTTTTTAGGTCAAAAAACAAAATATGTGCATCATCAGTTTTAAGTATGAAAAAACGAAACCCACTGTCATTAAGTCGATTCTGACTCATGGTGACCCTTGAGGACAGAGCAGAACTGCCCCTGAGGATTTCCAAGGCTGAAATCTTTACAGAAGCAGACTGCCACATCCTTCTCCCAGGGAGCACCTCGTGGGCTCGATCCGCCAACCTTTTTGTTAGCATCCGATCACTTCACCGCTGTGCCACCATGAGGTAAAAAAAAAAATTTTTTTTTTGTTTTTTTACCATGAAGAGCCCATGTTAATTCCATGAATAATTGAATCACTTCCCTATTTTGGACATTGAGATCAGTGATTTTCAAACCGTAGGCTGCCACTCATTAGTGAGTTTTCAAAGGAATTTTGTAGGTTGCAGGCAGCATTAAAAAAAATGAAGTACCCTAATACAAGGCATAAACAGAATACAAAACATTACCAAAAATGACGAAGAGAAACCAGATAACTGGGAGCTCCTAAAAATCAAACACCTATGCTCATCTAAAGACTTCACCAAAAGAGTAAAAACACCACCTATAGACTGGGAAAGAATTTTCAGCTATGACTTCTCAGACCAGCGCCTGATCTCTAAAATCTACATGATTCTGTCAAAACTCAACCACAAAAAGACAAACAACCCAATCAAGAAGTGGGCAAAGGATATGAACACACACTTCACTAAAGAAGATATTCAGGCAGCCAACAGATACATGAGAAAATGCTCTCGATCATTAGCCATTAGAGAAATGCAAATTAAAAGTACGATGAGATTCCATCTCACTCCAACAAGGCTGGCATTAATCCAAAAAAACGCAAAATAGTAAATGTTGGAGAGGCTGCAGAGAGATTGGAACTCTTATACACTGCTGGTGGGAATGTAAATTGGTACAACCACTTTGGAAATCTATCTGGCGTTATCTTAAACAGTTAGAAATAGAACTACCATACAACCCAGAAATCCCACTCCTTGGAATATACTCTAGAGAAACTAGAGCCTTCACACAAACAGATATATGCACACCCATGTTTATTGCAGCTCTGTTCACAATAGCAAAAAGCTGGAAGCAACCAAGGTGTCCATCAACGGATGAATGGGTAAATAAATTGTGGTATATTCACACAATGGAATACTACGCATCGATAAAGAACAGTGACGAATCTGTGAAACATTTCATAACATGGAGGAACCTGGAAGGCATTATGCTGAGCTAAATTAGTCAGAGGCAAAAGGACAAATATTGTATAAGACCACTATTATAAGATCTTGAGAAATAGTAAAAACGGAGAAGAACACATACTTTTGTGGTTACGCGAGGGGGAGGGAGGGAGGGAGGGCGAGGGTTTTTTATTGATTAATTAGTAGATAAGAACTGCTTTTGGTGAAGGGAAGGAGAACACTCAATACATGGAAGGTCAGCTCAATTGGACTGGACCAAAAGCAAAGAAGTTTCCGGGATAAAATGAATGCTTCAAAGGTCAGCGGAGCAAGGGCGGGGGTTTGGGAACCATGCTCTAAGGGGACTTCTAAGTCAATTGGCAAAATAATTCTATTATGAAAACATTCTGCATCCCACTTTGAAATGTGGCGTCTGGGGTCTTAAATGCTAACAAGCGGCCATCTAAGATGCATCAATTGGTCTCAACCCACCTGGATCAAAGGAGAATGAAGAACACCAAGGTCACACGATAACTAAGAGCCCAAGAGACAGAAAGGGCCACATGAACCAGAGACCTACATCATCCTGAGACCAGAAGAACTAGTTGGTGCCCGGCCACAATCGATGACTGCCCTGACAGGAAGCACAATAGAGAACCCCTGAGGGGGCAGGAGATCAGTGGGATGCAGACCCCAAATTCTCACAAAAAGACCATACTTAATGGTCTGACTGAGACTAGAGGAATCCCGGCAGTCATGGTCCCTAGACGTTCTGTTGGCACAGGACAGGAACCATCCCCGAAGACAACTCATGAGACATGAAAGGGACTGGACAGTAGGTGGGAGAGAGATGCTGATGAAGAGTGAGCTAATTATATCAGGTGGACACTTGAGATTGTGTTGGCATCTCCTGTCTGGAGGGGGGATGGGAGGATAGAGAGAGTGGGAAGCTGGCAAAATTGTCACGAAAGGAGAGACTGGAAGGGCTGACTCATTAGGGGGAGAGCAAGTGGGAGTAAGGAGTAAGATGTATGTAAACTTATATATGACAGACTGACTTGATTTGTAAACGTTCACTTGAAGCTCAATAAAAGTTAATAAAAAAACTGAAGTAGAATAGAATATTTTGAATGTATTGCAAGATAGAAGGATAAATATTTTATTAGGTTTTTAATGTTACATTAATGTGTATATGTATTGGGTTGCAATACAAAATGTTTCTTCCTGTGAATCATGTTATAAAAAGTTTGAAATCTGCTGGTTTGTACTTCATTTTCAGATTTTGCAGGATTATAAATGACCTTCTTGCAGGTATGTCTTTGGACACGATTTTTTTCTTTAGGTTCACTTGCCAGCATTGAGCTCCTTTATGGTTTCTGACACAGGCTAGAGGCTCCCATCTAATAAAGTTTGCTTCACACTGTCCCTAAGTTGAATTGCTTCTTAAGTTGAATTGTGGTGGAAAAAGCTAGTGCTGTTGTTTACCTAAGCTTACCCTAACTGCCCTGGAGGACTTGGGAGAGCTGAGCACCAGAGGCAGCCAGGAGGACCAGACCCCATCCATCTGCATGCTCCCGTTCCTGGGGTGCTTGTACGGGGCTGTCACTCCCTTCACATGCTGCTGCAGTTCCTTGGTGAGCTGGTCCCAGTCATGGGACAGGAACTGTGGGGACATGACAATGAACACCTTCACCCCCTGCAGCTCAGGAGTGAATTCATGGTGAGTGTCAACAAATTATATCCCTAGCCATTGCCATAGAGTTGATTTCTACCAGTAGCCACCCTATAGGACAGAGTAGAACTGCCCTATAGGGTTTCCAAGGCTTTATGGAAGCAGACTGCCACATGTTTGTCCAGCAGAGGGGCTGGTGTGTTTGAACCGCCGACCTTTTGGATAGCAGCCGAGCATTTAACCACCGCAACACCAAAAATGTCATGTTTATTGAATGAGTGGAAAAGCAAGATGATGCTTGAGCCATGTACTTGATAAGAGCATGGCGACTTTGGAAAAGAAAGAATCAGGTTCAAATCCCAGTACTTCTAATTCTATCTATGTGTTTGCAAAATTATTTAACTCTCGTAAATTCAGTTTCCTTCTCTGTGAAATGGGGACAATAAAATTTCATCCGTTACTTGGTATCTGTAAATATTCCAAGTGATGATATATGTGAAACATCTGGCTAGTTTAAATTTATTGTTACTGTTGTTCTAAGTAGTAGTATCATCATAGTTATTATTATTTTATGTACAGTTCCCTACATGGAACCTCGTGAGTACTAAATATTGGTCATTGATGATGATGATTAATGATATCCCCAATTTAACTGCATAGGGCTCAGCACATAGTAGGTTTTCAATAAATACTTGTTGAATCAAGGAATACAGGCTGTGGAGCCAGATTGCTTAGTTTCCCATTCGGACCCCATCACTTATTAGCTGTGTGATCCAGGTGAGTTAATTTCTTTATGCCTGTTTCCTCAATTATACAAACCAAACCAAACTCGTTGCCTTCCAGTCGATTCTGACTCATGGAGACACCATGTGTTACAGGGTAGAATAGCTCCATAGGATTGTCTTGGCTATACTCTTTATAGATGGTGATCACCAGGCCTTTCTTCTGCAGTGCCACTAGGTGGGTTCAGATTGTCAACCTTTAAGTTAATTTCTGAACTCTTGCCCAGCCAGGGATTGCTGCTCATCTATAAAAAGGGTATAATAAGAGTCCTTAACTCATTGCGAACGCTGGTGGCGCATTCATTATGAACTTGGCTTCTAACCCAAAGGCTGGTAGTTTGAATCCATCAGCCGCTCCTTGGAGCACTTCAACTTTGTCCTATAGGGTCACTATTAGTTGGTATTGACTCGATAGCAACGGGTTTTTTTTTCTTTCTCTAATAACTCATTGGGTCGTTGTGAGGGTTAAATGAGTTGGCACATAGTAAGTACTCATTAAATATTAGTTGTCGTAATTGTCACCATCATCATCATTCATAATTATTATCTACAGTGCCACAGAGGAGGCCAAGGCCATCTGCTGACTACACAGTGTAAGTCCACACACACATCAATTATGCCCCCTGCCAGAGGACCAAGACTGGCTAGATAGTGCCTTGAAGTTGATCCTGCTTCTGGCTTCCCAGTGCCCACATGCAGATATGATCCTCTACTCACCTTCCCTGGAATGGGGTCGAGACTGCTCGCCACGGCTGATTCAGCCACCTCTGGGTGCTCCGCCAGGGCATTCTCCACCTCTACTAGAGCAATTCAGTACCTGGAATATCCACTGTTCCTTCACGGGGTTTTCAGGCAGGTGCCAGAACTGGGTGACACATTGCCCAAATATCCGCTTTGAAGGGTCACGACTTCCCTTGGCACAGAGAGTAACTGGCATAGGGAGCCTGAGACTCGCAATCTGCCTCTGTCCTGGACTCAAAAAGTAAAACCCTCGACACTCTATGCTAAGAAATACCAACACTCAGGTGCTTTCCAGAGCAGTCATGACCTGAGATGACAGAGAGGGCGATGCTTTGTGTTCCCAGAGCTCTGGGTCCTTGGCTCAAGCAGCTTCCACCAGTGTGAAATTGCTTAGAAGCGTCAAATTTTATTGTAATCATTTATGTAAATTTGGCATCTTTCCCCTAATGTGTAATGTTTGCTTTAGAAATTAAAAAAAAAAAACAACTTGATTTCTTTTCATATCTAAGATTATTGGTGTAGGGTAATGTGTTTATTTTTTTTTTCTTCGTGTAGGGGCTTGGAACATGAATTCGGAGTCAGACAACCTCGATTACAATCTGGACTACACCGTATGATAGGTTTGAGACTGAAGGTAACCTTCTTCCCTGATCTGTGACTCAGTTTCCTCATCCTAAAATGGTATGAAAATAGTATCTGCCTCCTACCATTGAAGGAGCCTGGGTGGTGCGCGAAGTTTGTGATCAGCTACTAACCCAAAGGTTGGCAGGTGGAACCCACCCAGTGATACCGTGGAAGAAAGGCCCAGTGATCTGCCAAGAAAACTCTACGGAACAGTGCTGTTCTGTAACACATGGCATCTCCAGGAGTCTGGGGCCAACTCTATGGCAGCGAAGAGCTGCACAACATTGGGGGCTGGGTTAAATGAGTTAATAGGTATGAAGCTTTACGAGAGTGCTTTCACATCCTAAGTACTCCGTGAAACCAAAATACAAAACCCGTTGCCGTCGAGTTGATTCTGACTCACAACAGCCCTATAAGACTGAGCAGAACGGCCCCACAGGGTTTCCAAGGAGCAGCTGGTAGATTCTTACTGCTGACCTCTTGGTTAGCAGCCAAGCCCTTAACCACTACAGCACCAGAGCTCCTTAACCTGTGAAGTGCAAGCTCTTAACCCCATATGCGTACACCTGTGTAAACACCACTAAGATCATGACCCTCAGAATCGCTCCAGTTCCCAGCTGACTCCCTCAGGCCCTGTCCTACTCAGCAACCCCGGAAGACAACCAATAGCCATTTAAAGCCCCTTAGTAGTTCACAGGAGTCCTTGGGTTGCACAAATGTGTAAGTTCTTCACTTCTGGCTGAAACGTCGGCGGTTCAAACTCCCCTAGAGGTGCCTCGGAAGACACACCTGACAGTCTGCTTCTGAAGGGTCACAGCATTGAAAACCCTGTGGAGCACAGCTCTACCCTGAAACGTGTGGGGTCAGCATGAGTTGGAACTGACTCCACGACAAGCACCAGCAACAAGAGTAGTTACCAGAAAGGCTGTGACTGAGAAGGATGGGTCTTGGCTCCTCCCCGACTGAAGCAAAGTGGGCTGATCAGATCCAAGCTCGCTCCCTAGGGCAGGCTTTTTCACGGAAGAGCAGAAAGATCAGGAGAGGAATGGGTGGGAGCGATGGCGCCACCACCTTTCATGGTTTGGTGGGATGGTGTTCTTTGGGGATTATAGGGCTTTATTCCTGGGCCAGCCCTAAAGGAGTCAGTTCAAATTGAACCCTGGAGAAGGGCCCACTGGCATCTTCATTACCCCAGGGCCACATTGGTCCTAAACACAATGATTTTTACTAATGAACTCACTGCTTATGTCAATGGTCCCTGTGATGGTTTGTAATGTGTCAGTGTGGCATCCATTCACGTCTCCTGAAGCATACTCATTGTCCGAATAAAGACATGCTTCCACCGAACATGGTCCAACTATGCTGCATACAACCGAGTACACAGTCCCTGCTTTGTCTTTGGGTGTTCTTCTTATGTATCCCTCCCTGTTTTTCCCAGGGGTGTGTGTGCCAGATCCTCCTTTCAGCGGCTTTGTTGCTTGGCCTCTCTTGCTGATTGTCCATGAGGCATAAGAGTCAAACCGGGAGGAGGGTGATGTTGAAGAAATTCTAAGATCCTTCACAGAACTATTGGCAAATATGGACTTCAGAGAGTTAGGGCAGTTTACATTTGAAAGAGGGAAAATGAACAAGAGGGGAGATGGAATAGGCCCTTCAGAAAAGAATGAATTTCCTATCAGGAATTTAGAGTCTCTTGGGAAAATTGCTAAAGCCCTCAAATTTTTGAGTAAAAAAAAAAAAAAAAGGCCATCTTGTCATGGTGGTGTACAGGTTAGCAATGGAGTGAAAGATGTCCTGATACTCATCATATCATTTTGTTGGAAAGTTTGTACCTAAACTCCTCTCCATGGACGTCCATTCATTCTTGGTTTATTCCAAGAATTAGAGCATAGTTGCGATTATAACCTAAATGTGGTTAAATATAAACTTATTTTGACACACTTCAGATTTTTTTTTTTCCGTCGCAAATTCTCAGTGTGATTTTCTTCTTTCACTATGTACTGGTAACTTTCAGATTCTAAATGGACTCACCATTTTTTATATTATTTTATTGTGATTTCAGTGAAAGTTTACACAGCAAATTAGGTTTCCATTTAAGAATTTCTATATATATTGTTCCATGGCATTGGTTACACTTTTTACAATGTGTCAGCATTCTCATTATTTCCATTCTGGTTGATCTGCCTCCATTAATCTAGCTTCCCTATCCCCCAGCCCCTTATCTTCTCATCTTTCCTGTAGGGTAAATATTGATCCTTTGGTCTCGTATACATGATTATATAAAGGAGGACAGTACTCAAGGGGGATATTGTTTATTATTTTATGAGCCAATCTGTCATTTGTTTGAAAGGTGACCTGTGGGAGTGACTCCAGTTCCAAGTTTAAAGGGTATGTCAGGGCGAGAGCCTCGGGACTTCCTTTTGTCTGTTCTGGTCTAGGAAGTCTGGCCTTTTTTAGGAATCTGAGTTTTTTTCAGCTTTTTTCTCCCACTCTGTCTGGGCCCATCTGTTGTGTCTCTGATCAGAACATTTGGTAATGGTATCTGTGCACCATCTAGCTCCTCTGGTCTCAGAATACATGAGTCCGTGGTTTGTGTGGGCTATTAGTCCTGTAGACTAGTTTGTTCTCTGAGTCTTTGGTTTCCCTCTTTCCTTTTCAACCAGGCGAGTAGAGACTGGTAGGTGTATCTTAGATGGCTGCTGGCAAGTTTAAGACTGCAGATACTACTCACCAAACTAGTATGTAGAACATTATGTTTATGAACTACGTTATGCCAGTTGACCGAGTTGTCCCATGAGACTCTGGTCCTAAGCCTTCCATCCCAGTAAACCAATTCTGAAAGGTGTTTGGTTATGTCTAGAATGTATTCGTAACCATGCCCCCTATGTGCTTTATTATACATGAGTATATATGCAGCACACAGAGACATGTACATACGTATGCCTACAGAGGCACTTGTACCTGAACACCCATATATTCTCAAATGCCTTCCTGTACACATAGTTGCATTCATATCTACTTATGTAGCCATACACATATTTTTTGGTTGTTATTGCCAAATTGTATATGTTACAGCATTTACCAAAATTGTCCCTTATTCTCGTGCCCTTAGTGTTATTGTTCACCTTGGCCAGATTGTGCAGATATCACCCATATTGGGTATTGCCTTTCCCATCACCGAAAATGACAAGTGTCTGCTCTCTAGAAAGTGATTTCTCCTCCCTCCATCTCCCATCCCTGGTAAGCACCAAAGAAGATAGCTTTCTGTATGAATTAATGTAGCTTCTCTTGTCTTTTTTTTTTTTTTTTTTTATAAAAGTGAGACCATACACTATTTGTCCTTTTGTGATTGCCTTATTTCACTCAGCATAATGTCCTCCAGATTCATCCATTTTATAAGATGTTTTGAGAACTCATCATTATCATTTTTTAATTGGGCTTTAGGCAAAAGTGTACAGCTCAGGTTAGTTTCTCGTATAAAAATGTATACACACATTGTTTTGTGACCCTAGTTGCTATCTGTATACTGTGACAGCACACTGCCCCTTTGCACTTCAGATTTCCCCTGTCCATTGAAGCACCTTCTCTCCCTTTCTGCTTTCTCATCCCATCTCCAGACAGGAGCTGCCCGTTTAATCTCGTGTATCTACTTGAACTAAGAAGCACAATCTTCAAGAGTATCATTTTATGTCTTATAGTCCAGTGTAATATTTGTCTAAAGAGTTGGCTTCAGGAATGGTTTTAGTTTTGGTTTAACAGAGTTTGGGGGCCATGTCTTCTGGGGTTCCTCTAGTCTCAGTCAAACCATTAAGTCTGGTCTTTTTAGTCAATTTCAGTTCTGCACCCCACTTCTCTCCTGCTCCATCAGGGACCCTCTGTTTTGTTCCCTATCAGGGCAGTCATTGGTGGTAGCTGGGCACCACCTGGTTCTTCTAGCCTCAGGCTGTTGGAGTCTTCAGTTCATGGGGACTTTTTTGTCTGTTGGGGTAATATTTTCCTTGTATCTTTGGTGTTCTCCATTCGCCTTTGCTGTAGGTGAGTTGGGTCCAATTGATGTATCTTCGATGGCCACTCGTAGATTTAAGACTCCAGATGCCACTCACCAAAGAGGGATGCAGAACATTTTCTTAATAAACTTTATTATGCCAACTGATCTAGATGTCTCCAAAAACCATGGTCCCCAGACACCTGCCCCTGCCACTCTGTCCCTCGAAATGTTGGTAGTGGTCAGGAATCTTCTTAGCTTTTGCTTTAGTCCAGGTGTGCTGACTTCTCCTGTATTGTGTTATCCTTCCTTTTACCTAAGATAAGTCTTGTCTACCATCCAGTCAGTGAGTTCCCCTCTCCCTCTCTCCCTACCCTGTAAACATCAAAGAATGTTTTCTTCTGTGTTGAAACCTTTTCTTGAGTTCTCATAAATGTGGTCTCATACAATATTTGTCCTTTTGCGTCTGATTAATTTCATTCAACATAATGCCTTTCAGATTCATCTATGTTCTGAGATATTTTGAGAATTCATCATTGTTCTTTATCATTGCGTAGTGTTCCATTGTGTGCATATACCATAATCTGTTTATCCATTCATCCATTGATGGGCACCTAAGTTGTTTCCATCTTTTTGCTATTGTGAACAGTGTTGTAGTGAACGTGGGTGTGCATATATCTATTCGTGTGATGACTCTTATTTCTCTAGGATACATCTCAAGGAGTGGTATTGCTGGATCCTGTGGTACTTCTATTTATAGCTTTTTAAGGAAGTGCCAAATTGTTTTCCAAAGTGGTTGTACCATTTTCCATTTCCACCAGCAGTGTATAAGTGTTTCGGTCTCTCCACAACCTTTCTAACATTTATTACTTTGTGTTTTTGGATTAATGCTAGCCTCCTTAGGGTGCGATGGTATCTCATTATAGTTTTCATTTTCATTTCTCTAAAGGCTAATAATCCTGAGCATTTCCTTCTCTATCTATAAGCCGCGTGAAGGCCTTCTTTGATGAAGTGTCTGTTCATATCCTTTGCCCATTTTCTAATGGGGTTATGTTTCTTTTTGTTGTTGAAGTTTTGCAGTATCTTGTAGATTTTAGCGACTAGATTCTGATTGAATATGTCGTAGGCAAAATTTTTTTCTCAGTCTGTAGGTCGCCTTTCTACTCTTTTGGTGAAGTCTTTTGATGAGTGTGTTTGATTTTTAGGAGCTCCCAGTAGTTATCTAGTTTCTCTTCTGTTGTTTATGCATTGTTAGTTATGTTTGTATTCTGTTTATGCCATGTATTAGGGCTCCTATCACCGTCCCTACTTTTTCTTCCATGATCTTTTTGTTTTTGATTTTATATCTAGGCCTCTGATCCATTTTGAGTTAGTTTTTGTGCATGGTGTGAGATATGGGTGATATTTCATTTATTTGCAAGTGGAAATCCAGTTATGCCAGCACCATTTGTTAAAGAGATTGCATTTTCTCCATTTAACAGACTTTGGGCATTTGTCAAATATCAGGTGCTCATAGGTAGACAAATTTACGTCTGGATTCTCAATTCTGTTGCATTGGTCTATGTATCTCTTGTTGTACCAGTACCAGACTGTTTTGAGTACCGGGGTGGTATAGTTGGTTCTAAAATCAGATAGTGTCATGGCCCTGGGACCCATCCTCAGCCTAGTTGGGGTCCCTTGACCCGTCGGTGACCTGAGGGTTAGAGTCTCTCTGAGTCATCTGTGGTCACCATGTTGGTAACCACAGGGTTTGAATTCTTCTGTCTTTGGGAACACTCTTCTCTGTCTGTTCTCTATCCTTTATTTTCCTTCTCTTTCCTCTCCAAGTGGAAAAGGGTGGTTTTTCACCCCAAGGCAAAGTGTAACCCCAAGAATTACCAACCTTGGCTGTGGGCGTACTTCAGGAATTGTAGTAACTTAAAACCTAGTAGTGGCAAATACTTAGAGGAAATGGTGAACAAAAGTTGAATAGCTTTTGACTTCCCTTAGGGGTATGTCATAAAGAATTGTGATTTTTTTCAAATCCGAGGGAATGAAGAAGAAAAGCTAATTTTCTCACGTAATAGTGCTTTACGGGACCAAGGAAGGTGGTCATTGAATCTGTCACTGAACGGCAACACCATTCTTCAGCTAGATTTATATTATACGAGAAATGGTAAGTGGGATGAAAAGCGTTATGTGGAGGCCTTCATGTCAATGCAAAATGTTAAGAAAACTCAGAAGACTTGCAAAATCTGTGTATAAAAGGACAAGGAAAAGCCCATCGCTCTGTGGCCAGTGCTAGCGGTTGAGGACCGTTTGAACCCCAGCAGCGTGTCTATCTACAGCTCTCCTCCCTCACCTGCACCTGCTGGAGAAGGGCAGCTGGGGCAAGAAGGAGTGGGCTGGTGAGAGGGGGTGGAGAGCATGCTCCAGCTCCCCTTCTTGGCAACTGTTGTTTCCTGGAGTGGGGTGGGGGGTGGGGAGAGATGGAGAATTGAAGAGAAAAGTAAGGCTGTGCAAGTGCCCTGGGAATCTTCCTTAGCCATCACCCCATACAAGGGGGGGCACCGTATCAAGGGTCAAATGTGGCCCAGGGTGCCACAGAGCCAGGACAGAGCCAACAGGAAGGGCCACCCTCTGGCTAGTGTCCCTTCCGCCAAACAACTCCAGCAGCAGACAGGGGCCGGGTTCAGTTTTGTGTTCTCTTTTTTAGTATAGCAAACCTGATTAACTAGAAGAATTACATCCTGGGATATCTCAAGAACCCGAAAGAAATGTATGAAGTCTTTACTACCATCTTTAACTCTTTTGATGTCACATGGGCAGACTGTCAGTCCCTCTTCAGCACTCTCCTCTCCCCAGAAGAGAGGTGGGTGATCCTAGACAGGGCTGGAGAGGAAGCCCAGAGATGACGTGATGCTCAGCCAACCAGAGATGCAGTTGATGACATCTCCCCCTTAGATACCCTCCCTGGGATCACAATCACGCAGCAGAGTATGGTATGCTCACCCATTATCGGCACTGTCTCTTAGTGGGCTTTAAAAATGCAGCATCTAAGCACTTAAATTGGAGTAAGTTATGTGAAATTAAAGAGCAGAAAGAAGAGTTTTCTGCTTCCGTGGTGCAATGGATAGTGCATTCGTTGTCTGGCTAGATAGAGGCACTCAAAGTTATGGGCTCGAATCTCACCAGAGTTGTTAAGATAAGGATCCTTTAGCTTTCCTCAAAAAAGATTTATAGAGTCTTTAGGTAATACACTGATCAGGATCCAGGATACCTAGCCAAGATGGCATTCAAGGCCTATTACAACAGAGAAGACAAAGGCGGAAAGCCCCAGGTTGCCTCATTAGCAGCAGCAGTACAGGATAGGCTCCCTGAGAGGAGAAGATCTGTGGGCCCTAGTGGGGCCCGACCCCAGCCCCTACTGGGAAAGAACCAGAGTACGTACTGTAAAAAGGAGGGTCACTGGAAAAGAGTATGACCCAAGAAAAAGATTGGGCAATGAGTAATTCAAATGTTAGCCCTCACTCTGGAGGAAGACTCTGACTAGGGTGGACCAGGGGCAGGACCTCCACCTGAGCCTCTGGTTATAATGAATATGGAGGAAGAACCTACTCAATTTGCTAGCCACACCTCTCCCGACTCTGCTCCTGGGAGACCGCATTCACCATGACTGTGTCCAGACAGTGGACCTGGCCTGTGCCAGCCACCCAGACCTCTCTGTTGGTGACCTAAGGATTTGAGTCTCTCTGTGGTAGCTTCATAGAAGGTGGCCAGAAAGGGCTGGCTACGCAGTCTCAGCCACACCAAGGACCTCAAAGCAAACGGTCTCCCAAACGGTACCTCAACCCAAAAAGCCGAGCTGGTTGCGGTGACCCTGGCTTTGTGGCCGGCCAAGGCCCGAATTGGGTGATCATTTGTACAGATGGAAGAATGTATTTTCAGTTTTACATGCACACGGTGATCTGTGGAAACGGGAGGCTTCGAATGCGGCTGATAAAGGAATCAAACACAGCCAACAGATTTTTCAGCCTCTTGAGGCAGTGTTATTCCCCTGTGCTCTGGCTGTGGGACACTGCAAAGACATCAGCAGAAAGTTACTCCAGTGGCCCAGGGCAAAGGAAGGGCCGACTTAGAGGCCAAGTGGGCGGCAAGAACAATGACCCCAGCAGTAGTGGCGGCCTTCTTCCACACCCTAGCCCACCACAAGCCACAGAAGACCCTGGTTACAGTGACACAGACCTTTATGTGGCCCATTAGTGAAAAACTATAAGTGACTCTATATGAGGGATGGAAGACATCCTAACGCACGTACACGAGGCCACTCAGTACGGGTGGAAAATAATTTATAATCAGGTAAAGAGACACTTTGTCGGCCAGACTTTGCAGGCAATTTTCAGAGACATTATTAGACAGTGTGTCACCTGTCAGAAAAGCAACCCCAGGACATTCTAGGCAGTGCCAGAGTGGACCAAGTACCAAGAGTATGTTCCAGGAAATGACTGGCAGATAGACTTCACTGAGATACCCAGGGCTCCAGGTGATTACCGGTATCTGCTGGTGTTTGCAGACAGCTTTTTCCAATTGCATCGAAGTATTCCCCTGCAGGACTGAGAAGGCCACATAAATTGCCAGAAGCCTACTAGAAGACATCATCCCCAGATTTGGCCTTCTCCAAACCATCAGGAGTGGTCACTCACTACCAGAGGGTTCGAGTCCCTCTGTGATCGGCTCTGTTGAGGTTTCGAGTGCCTACCTGTTCTTCTCAGGTCACACAGCTTGTGGCCCAACAACTAAGGATTAAGTGATGTTTTCGCAGTGCCTGGAGACTCCAGTTCAGTAGAAAAGTAGAAAGACTGAACCCAACTATGGAAACCCATCTGACCAAACTTTCTCAGAAGATTGAATTAACATGAGTGAAGACCCTTCCCTTGGCTCCGTTCAGCATCAGGGTTGCACCTCAAACCAAACTTCAGGTAAGTCCTTTTGAGCTCATGTATGGGCATCCACAACTCTGTAACTTTTGGGAGGACTTAAATACTTTGGGTCCTGAAAACACCCTGGAGGGTAAAACATACACAAGCAAAGCTAGGTCAGTATTCAATAATATTTGTATTTTGTGGCGGTGGTCCTTCACTGTGGCAGACACCTGCAGAGCCTGAAGTCTCTCTCCACGTTCAGATCTGGAACACACCAGACTCGGCAGGAAAAATAGTAGGGATTTTTTGACGTGTTGATGTCAAACCCCGTCCCCTACACACACGCGTGCGCGCGCGCGCACACACACACACTCTGCAGTCAAGGTCTCCAGAAGGGGAGTGCGAATCCACCACTCTCGCATCAAACCAGCAACTGCAAAACAGTAAGAGTTGCAGGGCAGTGATAATTGGAAGACTCAGGCTTTAGAGGATTAAAAGTGATAGACAATTGTTTCCGTTGATTGTCACCCCCTGTTTGCCTTAAACGCCTTATTGGTGGTTTATTTTCTGGCTCTGGCTTTGTATGGCCTGGTGCCTATTTCCCACTGGACTCAGCAACCAGCTGTCACCTAGCTCTGTTCATGGCTGTGTTTGTGTTTGCCACCCACATGCCTATGGTTGCAATGGAAATTTTGCCTGGCAAACTGTCCAGGGTCTCGCTGACTCCAGTGCTGAAGCCCTGGAGAGTTGGTGTGGGACAGCTTGTGCACAGGCTGGTCTGGCCGGCTGGGTCTGCTGCACAGGGGCACCTGCTGGGGAGGGTGTCCAGGAATTTCCCAAGGGTTTTTTGTTTGCTCTTTGGCTGTTTCTTGCCCAGCCACAGGGGGCCTACAGCCTGGACAGGTTCGACTGCCTCTGAGGCATATTCGCAGTGCTGTAGGAGAGAGAGCCAGGGCCCCCGAGTGCCAAGTGTTGTGACCTGAGCTTTGTGCTCTCCTGGCCCTGAAATTGCAGAGCGGTGCTTGGGTCCAGCAGGCTTGCATAGCCTTCAGTGGCTGTGCCATCGCTGGGTCTTTGTCTGCCCCCTGTGGATGTATCTGGGTGCGTGGGTCCCGCTCGAGCCCAGCCGGCTGGGCGATTCCTTGTATCGACCCTGTCACTACCACCAGTCAGTGCTCTCTAGGATTTTTCTCCCCCTCAGGCACCAGTGTCCAATTATACCAGGCCTCTAACTGAACCTCAGGTAATAGATGAAAGAGAGCACTAGGTTTAATCCTGACTGGGGCAGGTGTAGTAATAGGGCTCCTGGCTCCTTGGGGAGAATTTGCGTATCATGAAGCCACTCTCCATAATCTGACTTTGTCTATAGAGAATACTGTGTAATCCACTGCTCGAGCCATCGACGATCAACAAATGAGCATTGACTTTCTGCCAAGGGTGGCCTTAGAGCATCATGTAGTTTGGACTACTTGCTAGCTGAATAAGCAGGCGTTTGTGCAGTAGCCAACACGTCTTGCTGCACTTACATCAACACCTCTGGAGAGGTGGAAATAAATGTGAAGAAAGATTTACAAAGAAAGCTGAGGAGGTAGAATGTGACTATTTAATAACAGCGACAGGAATCAGGGTCTTGGAGGGAAGGTTCTGGCACTTCTGGAATTGTATCCAGTGGTCGGAAGCTTTTAGATGGTCGCCACCGAGGACGCTGAGGCCGAGGAGTACTTGGTGCAGGCAGCTTTGGAGGCTCACATGGCTTCTTGGGTGGTGCAAGTGGACCACAGGCGAGCGGGGAAGGGGGACCCCAGCCAAGTGGGAGAGGCCGGAAGGGTGTGGGAGGGGGATGCCAGCCAGGTGGGGGAGGCCGGAAGGGTGTGGGGGGGGTGCCAGCCAGGTGGGGGAGGCCTGAAGGGTGGGGGAGGGGGTCGCCAGCCAGGTGGGGGTGGCCAGAAGGATGGGGGAGGAGGACACCAGCCAAGTGGGGGTGGGGGACGCCAGCCAGGTGGGGGAGGCCTGAAGGGAGTGGGAGGGGGATGCCAGCCAGGTGGGGGAGGCCTGGAGGGTGGGGGAGGGGGACGCCAGCCAGGTGGGGTAGGGGCATACCAGATGGATGGGGGAGGAGGTTGCTGGCCTGTTGGAGGTGGTGGAGGCCAGAAGGGTGGAAGAGGTGAGCACTCTGGTGCAGGCTTGATAGCTTTGCAGGGTATGCAAGGAGGTGGATCCTCTGTCCCAGCCTTGGGAGGCCAGCTGGGAAGAGGCCTGGAAGGGTCTAGGGGTGGTCCAGGAACAGGCCTCAGAGGAAGAAGGGGAGGTTGTAGTGGAGGACCCAGAATACTGCTGCCAGGAGGAGGGGGAGGCTCTGGCTGAGGTTTGGGAACACAGGTGGGAGGAGGAAGGGGAGGGTCTGGCCTGGTTTTAGGAACAAGAGTGGGAGGAGGAGGGGGAGGGTCTAGCCCAGGTTTGGGAACACTGGTGGGTGGAGGTGGGGGAAGGTCTGGCCTAGGTTTGGGAACATGGGTGGGAGGAGGAGAGGGAGGGTCTGGCCTGGTTTGGGGAATACGAATGGGAGGAGGAGGGGAGGGTCTGGCCAGGCTTTAGGAACATGAGTGGGAGGAGGAGGGGGAAGGTCTGGCCTAGGGCTGGGAACATGGGTGGGAGGAGGAGGGGGAGGGTCTGGCCCACTTTTGGGATCATATCTGGGAGGAGGTGGTAGAAGGTATGGTGAACAGTCAGTCCAAGGCTGGGGAATACATCTGGGTGGAGCTGGTGGCCCACTGCCCATGGGTACTGCTGGAGGGCATCTGATGGGGCAGCGTGTGGCCAATCCTCCGGGGCCAGGAAGGGTCCCTGCTGAAGCCCGCAGACCCTGCAGAATAGAAGCAGTTTCATTTTTAAAATACTTCAATAGGACAGACCAAAACACTACAAAGTATAAAAGCTGAAACATAATGAGGCATGCAGGCGTATGCAGCTAACACCTTCCCCTCCACCAGGTCTCAAAAGAGCATTGGTGCCAGAAAATTCTATTCCTCCTGCTGTTCCGCTACAGTTCAGGGATGCTAAAGGATCCAACCAAAAAGCGAAAAACAAAAACTAGATTGAGTAAGTCAAAGTGCACTAGAAACTTTGAGCTCTTACATAGGAGTAAGGAAGGGAAAGAGGAAGCCAGGCCCCTCCTGGGCCTGTCACCTAGAGTCCAACCAAGCCTTTGGTAAAAAGGAAGGGGAGAAGTGCCCCCACCCTCAGTGGTGGAGTGAGGACAGAATTGAGTGTTCAGAGCCCAGAAATAACTGTCAAGAATTTGATACAGAGGTGGTTACAGCACCCTTTAGAAAGCCCTGTTCTTCCATTCTGTGGTATTTTCATGGAGCATTTGTTCACTCTCTCTGTGCAGAACCGTATACACTCTTCCCTACACAACACAGAAAGCCTGGTTTCTGGGTCTTTCCACTTGACATTACATTAAGAGCATTTTCTGTGTTCTGAAATGTCTTTGAAACATATGAGTTTCAGGAGCTGCCTCCACTGTGAGGATTTACACTAGTTCCACCATCCCTCTACCATGAGTGATTCAGTTTGTTGCCACATTTGCACTGTAATCCATCCTGTTCCACTGAATGTGCTCTCACCCGGTCTTTGGATGCATGGTGGCTCTTTCATTAGGGAAGATGACTAGACATGGGACTGTGCTGAATAAAAGGCTGTATTTTTAAGGCTTCGGGTAGACAGTGTTACATTGCATTTCAGGATGGTTGTGAGAATTCACAATTCCACTCTCAGTGTGTGAAAGGGGCCCCAGAAGAGTTAATATTTAATTCTTTGATAGAATTTATCAATTTAAAGTTTTGTCATTGAAGTTATGTAGTTGTCTTATTCACTGATTCTTCACTAAAAATGATGAGACTGTTGTACAAAGTTAGCTTTGGTTTCACTCATCAATTTGTGTTCTCATTAGTAGATTAAGGGCAAATCCAATAATAGGCCAGTGAGTATAAAAATTCCTGATTATTCATGATTCAGAGCATAGGTATAAACCCAAAAACCCAGGCCTGGTGGTGTCAGGGTTAAGAGCTAAGGCTGCTAACCCAAAGGTTGGCATTCCGGTCCACCTGCTGCTCCTTGGAAACCCTATTGGCCATTCTACTGTGTCCTGATTATCCATGATTCAAAGATATCCATAAGGTATGTTAAAATACTCACCAAACGGAGACTGAAGAGAAAGAGTATTACTAAAGTACCAATCTGCAGAAGGAGGTACGCTGTTAAAAGTGTCTCGTCTGGCTCAGGAAAACTATTGTCAATGGGCTGAAAGAGCAATATTGAAAGTCACAAGAAGCCTCAAAGGAATGGACAGTATAGCAGTCACAGGGGATCATGGAGAGAAACCCCACATCAGCCTCTGAGAACCATCCCCCCTACCAGATATCTCCAGTGGATTTCTCTGCTTCCTGGAAGGTTGGCAGCTGGCCACCTGGTGTTTCTTCTGAGTCTGGCAGTGTTGTTAGAGGTTGTGAGTGTGCTTTCTCTAAATGGGGCTCAATCTCTGGTTCCCCAGAGGCTCTACCTGCCCTTGTGTCTAATGCTGAATCACACTTTTCTCATGGATACATTGAGTTTTTAGCATCTTAAAGACAAGCACGGGGCAAAAAAACAAAAAACCCAGAGGATCACTACAGAGATGTCTTTATTCAGAATTAATGAACTTTTAGGGCTTGAATAAAAGCAAAGTGGTGACCATGAAGATGACACTAACAATGTGAAGTTTCTCTAAGATCCTTGATTTTAATTCTATTCTACTCCTCTGTGAATGGAGACAGACTTCCTCTGAGTAAGTTCAGGCTGCCCCAATACCTGGTCTGGAGAGATTGCTGTGGATTTAACTGTTTGTTCTTGAAAACTCATTATTTTCATTCTAAACGTTTCCTTCAAGACAGTGTGTTCAACAGAGATATGCATTCGACAGAATATGATTCAGCAATAGAAACGAATGAATTATGGAACCAGGCAAGAATGATTCATCATGAACTTGCAAAATGGAAGTATAAGCTGGGACAAACAACCCTGTAAAGGTGCTGCTTTCTGGGTTTTTGTTTAAAGGGCCATGTCCTAATGGGAAGAACCAGCTCTCTAAGTCTCTTTCCAAGGTAAAGGATCAAGGTAAAGGATAAACACACTGTGGCATATTCATATATAGAACTTCTACTCAGTAATGAAAAGGAAGCAAGTATTAGCACACCAAACATCCTGGATAAATCTAAAAATGATTCTGCTGACTTGAAGAATCCTGAATAAAAACAAAAAGTAAATCTTGTATCCTTCAATTACATAAAAGTTCTCTAAAAATGCAGATCAATGGTTGGAAGAGGGGTGGCAGAAACGGAGGGAGAGGACAGAATGAAATAAAAGAATCAGCAGGAGTGTTTTGGGGGTGAGGGTTAGGCTCATTATCTTGATTATGGTAATGGTTTCATGGCTGTATACACATGTCCAAATTCGACAAACTGCATACTTTCATTAAAAAAAAAAAGCATACTTTTATTAGGTGCTGATTATTATACATCACTTATGCACGAGCTGTAGGAAAAAAGATTAGGTGTACAAACTGTTATAGTTTTTTATTTCCTTGACCAAAAGAATATTGTAAGTATTTTAAAAAAACCAACAGGATAAAATTTATGAATTTATAAGCCAATTTAGAATTGAGGAAAAAATACTTAAATTACGTGGGAATCCTGGCACTCTACAATGGTTAAGAGTACACCCAACCTGTAGGAAAGTCTGAGAAATAATAGGCATGAAAATTCTGTATTAAAGAGAGTATATTTGAGATAAATATAGATATATATAGTTACGGCCATAACTAGGAGAGATAGGCAGTTGCCATCATAATTTCATTTTCCAATAAAAAGTACAGAATACGGCTAACATCAAGTTTCTAAAACCATTGCAGTTTTCATTCAACATTCATTTTCATTCTGAACCAGGCCACGTCATGTCAGATTTTTGAAGTCCATAAAAGATTTGCATGAAAGAGGAATCTTGTGTATTATATGATTCAAACTATGAAAATAGCAGCCAGTTACAGATAGCCACTAACAAGAATTTCCTTTCATATTTCATAGTATTTCACCTAAACCAATGAATAGCAACATGGAAACTAATACATAAAAGGAATATAAAAATTTCTGGAATGTATGGTCACCACAACAAAAGGCAAATCTTGTTTCTTTAAAAACAAGATTGTACAAGTATTTCAGGAGAAAATAACTTTGCAATGGAATTCATACTCATCCACATGGAGGTTCAGTTTCATGCAGATTGAAATCTCTCTGGAAAATAAACTCTGAGCTCTCTAACACTTTCATCTCAGCCCTCACAGCTGAGGTGACTACTGTCTGTGCTTTCAGGAAACACATTGTCTTGAGTAGCCCGTGTCTAAAAGGGAGCAGTCACTCTCAGCAGATTCATTAAAGAAGCGGATCAGATGCATGAAAAGACCAAGGCCATCCTTTCCTCACTGGTCAAACACCCCAGTTCTGGGCACTCTTGTTCCATCTGGCTGTGGTCGAGACGCCGGTGTCAGGAGTGCCCTACTCCCTAAGTCAGCTCAGACAGGGGCCACTAAACACTGTGGTTCTGCTGGTCACCCTTTGTGCTGGACTGAGTCCCCCTCAATCACCCCAGGAAAGGCTGTTGTTTAGTGTGAAAGAGCCCAATAAAAGGTGAGAAAGTACGGCATGTTCAAGGATTACTCACATTTTCCAATGGAGTAGTTGGTGGCCAGAGCACCAGGAACCAGAACAATACCCTTTGTGCCTTCATGTCCTGTCCCGTTGAGGAGGCTCAGTAGCACAAAGTAGGAGTCGGGTAAGTGTGGGATGGGGACAGGGCCAGTTGTATATGAGAGTGGAACAAGAGGTATGGCCTCGAGAGACAGGGGGTGCTTGTTTTCCTGGGATGGGGGGAGGTGGAGGGAAGGGAAGGGAAAATGGTAGAGATGGCAGGAGTGGGATGGCTGAGCGAGGACACCACACAGGAGAGAAGTTGGAGGAGGTTTCGAAGTCGGTCAGTAGGTGAGTAGGTCAGCAAGGAGCAGAAGAGTTGGACTCGCAGGATCAGTAGCCTTCTCCTGTCTGGTCGATCCCTTAGTAACCTGCATGGCTTATAAATTCTCCCTCGTCCAATCCCTGCCTTCGCCCCTGACGCGTCACAATGGAACCCAAGCCTGACACACCACAGGTAACCCACCATGTACCATCCCCCAGCAACTGCCATACCAACTACAGGTCCTCTCTGGGACCATCAAGAAACTTGTGATTTATGGTCCTTCCCAACCCATCTTCCTTGTCCCCCACATTCTGGGTTGTTCCCCTCTTTCCTGAGCTCCCAGAATTTCCCATCCTAAGTCTTGGCTACAAAACTTACAGCGTGAATGATGCCAGAGCTCTGAGTAGAAACAAAGAGAGGCAGAGCAGGGGATTTCCACCCCTGCCCTCTCTCTGCAACTGATAGAATAAACAGACAAAAATCAGTGAGGATGTGGAACATTTGAATAGCAAAGCGATATATATGTGTGCTTATCTCATTATTCCTAACAGCTGTACTAGAAACGTTATTTTCAAGCACACGTGGTTCATTTACAAAAATCACTCTATTCTGGACTTGAAGCTCGTCTCCATCAATGTCAGAGGAATGAAATCACAGAGAACATGTTCTCTTGTTTTGTGATCATAACATAATCGTGCTAGAAATTATGATAGAGCACTTACTAGAAACTCCCCATGGTGGAACTGGTAATGTGCTGTTTTAAATGAAACACGAATCAAAGGAGAAATCTCAGAGGTAAAGGAATATGTATGAACTCAGTGATACCAAAGCCAGATATAGAAAGACCTCATAAGCAAATAAAAATGTAGAGCACTATCCCTTAAGAATATGGATGTAAAAATCCTCAGTGTAAATCTGAGAGCACATCCAAGGGATTATACACTGTGAGCAAGAGGGATTTATCCCAGAAATGCGAGGGTGATTTTATGTAAAAATCAATCAATGTAACAGACTACATTAATAGAATGAAGCACAAGAGCCCACACATGATGTTAATTGGTTCAGAGAAAGCATTTGAGAATATCCAATACTCTGTCATGAAAAAAAACGTTGAGAAAGTTTGAACTAAGAGGGAACTTCCTCAACATGATAAAGACCATATAGGAAAAACCCACAGCTAACGTTATACTTGATGGTGAATGACTGGAAGCTTTTCCCCTAACATCAGGAACGGGACAAGGATCCTTGCTGTGAATACTTCTTTTCAACATGTAACGGAAGTTCTGGCCACATTAGGCAAGAAAAGAATTACCCACATTGGATTGGAAGAAGTCAAACTATCCCTACTTACAGTTGATGTGATCTTGTAAAGATTAAAGCCTAAAGAATTAACAAAAAACACTCTTAGAGCAAAGAAACATTTGACAAGGTTACTGGATACAAGACCAGCACAAAAAATCGGCTGAATGCCTATATAGTAATGAAAAATCAAGAAGTAAACCGAGAAAAACATTCCATTTACAATAGCATCCAAATGAATACAGTACCTAGGAATAAATATAACCAATGAGGTAAGGTTGAAAGATTTGTACCCTGAAAACTAAAAAACATTTCTGCAGGAATTTAAAGAAGATCTAAATAAATGGAAAGGTCCTGTGTTGGTGAATGGAAAGATTTAATATCCTTCAAATGGCAGTATTCCCTAAAGTAATCCACATATGTAATTCCCTGCCTATCAAAATTGCTACCCTTTTTGTGTAGAAATGGTAAAGTGGGTTCTGATGTTGGTACAGAATTGTAGGGAAACTCAAGTAGCCAAAATAATCTTGAAAAAGAAGACCACGAGGCAGGACTCTCATTTTCCAATTTCAAAACTTACTACAAAGGTTCAATAATCAAAACAGTGTGGCGCTAGCATAGAGATACACGTATAGATCAATAGAATAGAACTGAGCATCCAGAGCTGAACCCTCACCTACGAGGCCAATTGCTTTTCCACAAGGCTGCCAAGTCCATTCAATGAAGAAAGAAGAGTCTTTTCAACAAATGATGCTAGGGGAACTGGATATCACATACAGAAATTGATGTTGGACTTTTCCTCACCTTGTATACAAACATTAATTCAAAATAATGAGTTAAATATAGGTACTTCAACTATAAAAGCCTTCTTAGAAGAAAACACAGGTGTAGTTTTCGTGACCTGGGATTGGCCAATGGTTCCTTAGAAGTGGCATCTAAAGCACAAGCACCTACTGAAGAAGTCGAGAAATTGAGTTTCATCAAAAGGAAAAATTCTTGTGCATCAAAGGACGCTAACCAGAGAGTGGAAAACAAATACAGAATGCGAGAAAATGTTTGCAAATCATATTTGATAAAGGTCTAGTATCAAGAAGTTATTGAGAAAACTAAGGACAAAATCACAAACCACCCAATGCAAAACTGGGCAAAGGAATTGACATTTCTCCGAAGAAGATTACAAATGGCCGACAGGCACATGGGAAGATGTGAACATTATTAGTCACAAACCCTATTGCACAAAGCCTTCAATCAGGATCCCATATAGGTCTACAATTACTGGTGCCTGCAGGCTCCCCGACCCTTTAAACCTATAGAACCTGAATCCCTGTCTCCAACTGGTCAAGAACCCGGGCACTTCTCTGTCTTGAGCATTAGTAACTCCCATTGCCCTGCCCCTCTGTTCTTTCTCTCTTTTTCCAGGCCCCTCAGATAACCTTTGGGCATTTCCTAGACAAACTGGGGCTCCAGGGAAGGTGACTGCTGAGTAGTTGGGCAAGTGTTCGATGCTGCTCGTTACTAACACTGTAACCACATCATAAATACACGCTCAAGACACACATTCACACTGATCATACAACTTCTGAGCACATGAAAATGAGTACAGCACACACAGATATTGTAAATGATTTTTTATCTTCTAACAACCCATCAGTACTGAGAACTCACACATATTCTGACCACACTTACATCCTGAATTCACACACTGACCACATATTCTCACTAGTCCACCGTGAAAACACACAAAACACTGACAAACACACGCTCATTGCATATTGTCCAAATTCCCACGTCCATTCCCCAACTGTCCATAGCAGACATACATACAAAGAGACCCTGAAATGAACATCTACCCTCTGATCATACCCAAATATGAAAATCAAGTACACACCCTAACAACATACAGACCCCAAGCACAATGACCGTTCACTCTCTGCACACACACAAACACAGACCACACATGCACCCGGAGTTAACAAGGCACCGGGCTGTGCATGCTAGGTTGGCAGTTGGAATCCACCCGGTGCTCTTTGGAAAGCCTATGAGGCAGTTCTACTCTGTCCTATAGGGCCGCTATGAGTCAGAATGGACTGGGCGAACAATGGGTTTGGGTTTTTTTTTTTAATGAGTCGGAATTGACTTGAAGGCAGTGGGTTTGGTTTTTGTTTCACTTTTTACCTGTAACTTTGAAGTAGCTGGGAAATAGTAAAAAAAAAAAAAAGAAAAGCAGATGTATTAAAACCCTGAACATTAATTTTAATTATTTTCTTTATTAATATACTAGAAATTACTATAATTTTACTGTCCTAGTTTTCATGAAGGCTTTGCTGTTGTTAGTTGTGGTGGAGTGAACTGGATTCTGACTGAGAGCAACCCATGTGAGCAGAGTAGAACTGCTCCATAGGGCTTTGAAGGCTGTGACCTTTCGCAAGCAAATTGCCAGGTGTGCCTTACAAGGTGCTTCTGGATGGCTTCCAACCGCCAACCTTTTGGCTTATAGCCCAGTGCTTAGCCATCTTCGCAACCCAGGGAATCCTCATAGAAGCATAAAAACAAACCAAAACCAAAAACAAAGAAACAAAAAAAAAAAAACGTTGCCATCATGTCTGACTCATAACGACCCTGTAGGACAGACTAGAACTCCCCCATAGAGTTTCCAAGGAGCAGCTGGTAGATTCCAACTGTCAACCTTTTGATTAGCAGCTGTGGCTCTTAACCACTGCGCCACCAGGGCTCCCATGGAAGGATAGTCATAAATAACATTTTTTTTTATTAACTTTTATTGAGCTTCAAGTGAACGTTTACAAATCAAGTCAGTCTGTCACATATAAGTTAATATACATCTTACTCCCTACTCCCACTTGCTCTCCCCCTAATGAGTCAACCCTTCCAGTCTCTCCTTTCGTGAAAACTTTGCCAGCCTCCAACTCTCTCTATCCTCCCATCCCCCCTCCAGACAGGAGATGCCAACACAGTCTCAAGTGTCCACCTGATATAATTAGCTCACTCTTCATCAGCATCTCTCTCCCACTCACTGTCCAGTCCCTTTCATGTCTGATGAGTTGTCTTCGGGGATGGTTCCCGTCCTGTGCCAACAGAAGGTTTGGGGACCATGACCACCGGGATTCCTCTAGTCACAGCCAGACCATTAAGTATGGTCTTTTTATGAGCATTTGGGGTCTGCATCCCACTGATCTCCTGCTCCCTCAGGGGTTCTCTATTGTGCTCCCTGTCAGGGCAGTCATCGATTGTGGCCGGGCACCAACTAGTTCTTCTAGTCTCAGGATGATGTAGGTCTCTGGTTCATGTGGCCCTTTCTGTCTCTTGGGTTCTTAGTTATCGTGTGACCTTGGTGTTCTTCATTCTCCTTTGATCCAGGTGGGTTGAGACCAATTGATGCATCTTAGATGGCCGCTTGTTAGCATTTAAGACCCCAGACGCCACATTTCAAAGTGGGATGCAGAATGTTTTCATAATAGAATTATTTTGCCAATTGACTTAGAAGTCCCCGCAAACCATGGTTCCCAAACCCCCACCCTTGCTCCGCTGACCTTTGAAGTATTCAGTTTATCCCGGAAACTTCTTTGCTTTTGGTCCAGTCCAGTCCAGTTGAGCTGACCTTCCATGTGTTGAGTGTTGTCCTCCCTTTCACCTAAAGCAGTTCTTATCTACTAATTAATCATTAAAAAACACTCTCCCTCCCTCCTTCCCTCCCCCCTTGTAACCACAAAAGTATGTGTTCTTCTCAGTTTATACTATTTCTCAAGCTCTTATAATAGTGGTCTTATACAATATTTGTCCTTTTGCCTCTGACTAATTTCGCTCAGCATAATGCCTTCCAGGTTCCTCCATGTTATGAAATGTTTCACAGATTCGTCACTGTTCTTTATCGATGCGTAGTATTCCATTGTGTGAATATACCACAATTTATTTACCCATTCATCCGTTGATGGTCACCTTGGTTTCTTCCAGGTTTTTGCTATTGTAAACAGAGCTGCAATAAACATGGGTGTGCATATATCTGTTTGTGTGAAGGCTCTTGTTTCTCTAGGGTATATTCCGAGGAGTGGGATTTCTGAGTTGTATGGTAGTTCTATTTCTAACTGTTTAAGATAACGCCAGATAGATTTCCAAAGTAGTTGTACCATTTTACATTCCCACCAGCAGTGTATAAGAGTTCCAATCTCTCCGCAGCCTCTCCAACATTTATTATTTTGTGTTTTTTGGATTAATGCCAGCCTTGTTGGAGTGAGACGGAATCTCATCGTAGTTTTAATCTGCATTTCTCTAATGGCTAATAATCGAGAGCATTTTCTCATGTATCTGTTAGCTGCCTGAGTATCTTCTTTAGTGAAGTGTGTGTTCATATCCTTTGCCCACTTCTTGATTGGGTTGTTTGTCTTTTTGTGGTTGAGTTTTGACAGAATCATGTAGATTTTAGAGATCAGGCGCTGGTCTGAGATGTCATAGCTGAAAATTCTTTCCCAGTCTATAGGTGGTGTTTTTACTCTTTTGGTGAAGTCTTTAGATGAGCATAGGTGTTTGATTTTTAGGAGCTCCCAGTTATCTGGTTTCTCTTCATCATTTTTGGTAATGTTTTGTATTCTGTTTATGCCTTGTATTAGGGCTCCTAGGGTTGCCCCAATTTTTTCTTCCATGATCTTTATTGTTTTAGTCTTTATGTTTAGGTCTTTGATCCACTTGGAGTTAGTCTTTGTGCATGGTGTGAGGTATGGGTCCTGTTTCATTTTTTTGCAAATGGATATCCAGTTATGCCAGCACCATTTGTTAAAAAGACTATCTTTTCCCCAATTAACTGACACTGGGCCTTTGTCAAATATCAGCTGCTCATATGTGGATGGATTTATATCTGGGTTCTCAATTCTGTTCCATTGGTCTATGTGCCTGTTGTTGTACCAGTACCAGGCTGTTTTGACTACTGTGGCTGTATAATAGGTTCTGAAATCAGGTAGACTGAGGCCTCCCACTTTCTTCTTCTTTTTCAGTAATGCTTTACTTATCCGGGGCTTCTTTCCCTTCCATATGAAATTGGTGATTTGTTTCTCTATCACCTTAAAAAATGACATTGGAATTTGGATCGGAAGTGCATTGTATGTATAGATGGCTTTTGGTAGAATAGACATTTTTACTATGTTAAGTCTTCCTATCCATGAGCAAGGTATGTTTTTCCACTTACGTATGTCCTTTTTAATTTCTTGTAGTAGAGCTTTGTAGTTTTCTTTGTATAGGTCTTTTACATCCTTGGTAAGATTTATTCCTATCTTCTTGGGGGCTACTGTGAATGGTATTGTTTTGGTTATTTCCTCTTCAATGTTCTTTTTGTTGATGTAGAGGAATCCAAGTGATTTTTGTATGTTTATCTTATAACCTGAGACTCTGCCAAACTCTTCCATTAGTTTCAGTAGTTTTCTGGAGGATTCCTTAGGGTCTTCTGTGAATGAGATCATGTCATCTGCAAATAGAGATAATTTTACTTCCTCCTTGCCAATCCGGATGCCCTTTATTTCTTTGTCTAGCCTAATTGCCTTGGCTAGGACTTCTAGCCCGAAGTTGAATAAGAGCAGTTATAAAGGGCATCCTTGTCTGGTTCCCGTTCTCAAGGGACATGCTTTCAGGCTCTCTCCATTTAGAGTGATGCTGGCTGTTGGCTTTGCATAGATGCCCTTTATTATGTTGAGGAATTTTCCTTCAATTCCTATTTAGGTGAGAGTTTTTATCATAAGTCGGTGTTGGGCTTTGTCAAATGCCTTTTCTGCATCAATTGATAAGATCATGTGGTTTTTGTCTTTTGTTTTATTTATATGGTGGATTACATTAATGGTTTTTCTGATATTAAACCAGCCTTGCATACCTGGTATAAATCCCACTTGGTCGTGGTGAATTATTTTTTTGATATGTTGTTGAATTCTATTGGCTAGAATTTTGTTCAGGATTTTTGCATCTATGTTCATGAGGGATATAGGTCTGTAATTTTCTTTTTTTGTAATGTCTTTACCTGGTTTTGGTATCAGGGAGATGGTGGCTTCATAGAATGAGTTGGGTAGTATTCCGTCATTTTCTACACTTTGAAATACCTTTAGTAGTAGTGGTGTTAACTCTTCTCTGAAAGTTTGGTAGAACTCTGCAGTGAAGCCGTCCGGGCCAGGGCTTTTTTTTGTTGGGAGTTTTTTGATTACCATTTCAATCTCTTTTTTTGTTATAGGTCTATTTAGTTGTTCTACTTCTGAATGTGTTAGTTTAGGTAGGTAGTGTTTTTCCAGGAATTCATCCATTTCTTCTAGGTTTTCAAATTTGTTAGAGTACAATTTTTGGTAATAATCTGATATGATTCTTTTAATTTCAGTTGGGTCTGTTGTGATGTGGCCCTTCTCGTTTCTTATTCGAGTTATTTGTTTCCTTTCCTGTATTTCTTTAGTCAGTCTGGCCAATGGTTTATCAATTTTGTTAGTTTTTTCGAAGAACCGGCTTTTGGCTTTGTTAATTCTTTCAATTGTTTTTCTGTTCTCATTTAGTTCAGCTCTAATTTTTATTATTTGTTTCCTTCTGGTGCCTGATGGATTCTTTTGTTGCTCACTCTCTATTTGTTCAAGTTGTAGGGACAGTTCTCTGCTTTTGGCTCTTTCTTCTTTTTGTATGTGTGCATTTATCGATATAAATTGGCCTCTGAGCACTGCTTTTGCTCTGTCCCAGAGGTTTTGATAGGAAGTATTTTCATTCTCGTTGCATTCTATGAATTTCCTTATTCCTTCCTTGATGTCTTCTATAACCCAGTCTTTTTTCAGGAGGGTGTTGTTCATTTTCCAAGTATTTGATTTCTTTTCCCTAGTTTTTCTGTTATTGATTTCTAGTTTTATTGCCTTGTGGTCTGAGAAGATGCTTTGTAATATTTCGATGTTTTGGATTCTGCAAAGGTTTGTTTTATGACCTAATATGTGGTCTATTCTAGAGAATGTTCCATGTGCGCTAGAAAAAAAGTATACTTTGCAGCAGTTGGGTGGAGAGTTCTGTATAAGTCAATGAGGTCAAGTTGGTTGATTGTTGTAATTGGATCTTCCGTGTCTCTACTGAGCTTCTTACTGGATGTCCTGTCCTTCTCCGAAAGTGGCGTGTTGAAGTCTCCTACTATAATTGTGCAGGTGTCTATCTCACTTTTCAGTTCTGTTAAAATTTGATTTATGTATCTTGCAGCCCTGTCATTGGGTACATAAATATTTAATATGGTTATGTCTTCCTGATCAATCGTCCCTTTTATCATTATATAGTGTCCTTCTTTATCCTTTATGGTGGATTTAAGTCTGAAGTCTATTTTGTCAGAAATTAATATTGCTACTCCTCTTCTTTTTTGCTTATTGTTTGCTTGATATACTTTTTTCCATCCTTTGAGTTTTAGTTTGTTTGTGTCTCTAAGTCTAAGGTGTGTCTCTTGTAGGCAGCATATCGACGGATCGTGTTTCTTTCTCCAGTCCGAGACTCTCTGTCTCTTTATTGGTGCATTTAGTCCATTTACGTTCAGCGTAATTATAGATAAATAAGTGTTTAGTGTTGTCATTTTGATGCCTTTTTATGCATGTTGTTGACATTTTCATTTTTCCACATACTTTTTTGTGCTGAGGCATTTTTCTTAGTAAATTGCGAGATCCTCATTTTCATAGTGTTTGACTTTATGTTAGTTGAGTCGTTACGTTTTTCTTGGCTTTTATCTTGAGTTCTGGAGTTGTTATACCTCTTTGTGGTTACCTTAATATTTACCCCTATTTTTCTAAGTAAAACCTAACTTGTATTGTCTATATCGCCTTGTATCTGTCTCCATATGGCAGTTCTATGCCACCTGTATTTAGTCCCTCTTTTTGATTATTGTGATCTTTTACATATTGACTTCAGTGATTCCCTGTTATGAGCATGTTTTTTTTTTTTAATTAATCTTAATTTGTTTTTGTGATTTCCCTATTTGAGTTGATATCAGGATGTTCTGTTCTCCGACCTTGTGTTGTGCTGGTATCTGATATTATTGGTTTTCTGACCAAACAATATCCTTTAGTATTTCTTGTAGCTTTGGTTTGGTTTTTGCAAATTCTCTAAACATATGTTTGTCTGTAAATATCTTAATTTCGCCTTCATGTTTCAGAGAGAGTTTTGCTGGATATATGATCCTTGGCTGGCAGTTTTTCTCCTTCAGTGCTCTGTATATGTCATCCCATTCCCTTCTTGCCTGCATGGTTTCTGCTGAGTAGTCTGAACTTATTCTTATTGATTCTCCCTTGAAGGAAACCTTTCTTTTCTCCCTGGCTGCTTTTAAAATTTTCTGTTTATCTTTGGTTTTGGCAAGTTTGATGATAATATGTCTTGGTGTTTTTCTTTTTGGATCAATCTTAAATGGGGTTCGATGAGCATCTTGGATAGATATCCTTTCGTCTTTCATGATGTCAGGGAAGTTTTCTGTCAGCAGATCTTCAACTATTTTCTCTCCTCCCTCCCTGTTCTGGGACTCCAATCACCCGCAAGTTATCCTTCTTGATAGAGTCCCACATGATTCTTAGGGTTTCTTCATTTTTTTTAATTCTTTTATCTGATTTTTTTTCAGCTATGTTGGTGTTAATTCCCTGGTCCTCCAGATTTCGCAGTCTGCATTCTAATTGCTCGAGTCTGCTCCTCTGACTTCCTATTGCGTTGTCTAATTCTGTAATTTTATTGTTAATCTTTTGGATTTCTACATGCTGTCTCTCTATGCATTCTTGCAACTTATTAATTTTTCCACTATGTTCTTGAATAATCTTTTTGAGTTCTTCAACTGTTTTATCAGTGTCTTCGTTGGCTTTTTCTGCAGTTTGCCTTATTTCGTTTCTGATGTCTTGAAAAAAAATTTTTTTTTTTTTTGAAGCATTCTGTAAATTAGTTTTTTATATTCTGTATCTGATAATTCCAGGATTGTATCTTCATTTGGGAAAGATTTTGATTCTTTTGTTTGGGGGGTTGTAGAAGCTGTCATGGTCTGCTTCTTTATGCAGTTTGATATGGACTGCTGTCTCTGAGCCATCACTGGGAAACCAGTTTTTCCAGAAAATCCCCTGACCGGGACGCTGGCTCCAGGCTCCAAAAACAGTCACTGCTTCCCCGTATTTGTTCGTTTTTCATCTCTAAATCTGTGTTTGTTGTTCAGGGTTTGTAGATTGTTATGTATGTGATCGATTCACTAGTTTTTCCGAGTCTTTGTTGCAAGAGGGATCCGAGGTAGTGTCTACCTAGTCTGCCATCTTGGCCCCGCCCCCAATAACATTTTTTAAATACTATTTTTTGTCTAATTTTCAATTGAGATAATTGCCGAGTTTGAGGATTTTCATGACTCAGTGATGACCTCAAATAATTTCTAATTTCAGCCTTCTGAAAGGTATTTTCATAGAACCCCATCGTGGCCATTAATGTTGGAAAAAAAAAAATTACCAAAACTTGCTCCAAGTCGGTATAATATTGTCCTAAGCACAATTCCTGAATCAGATTTAGATGAATAAAGAACGTTGATATCTATTTTAGTACCAACTATTGATATTTGACGCAGCTTAAAACTCTTTAAGATGAAATTTCTGCAGGACTTAAGTTGCTAGAATTTTTAATAGCCAAGCCAATGGCTGTAAGTTGGATGTAGTCATTGAAAATAATTTTTTTTTCTATTAAAAATTCAAGATTCAGACACAGTAAACTTTTTCTGTCTTTACTTTAAGGGCAAAGTCGGGGTGTTCATAATGTCCTGTTTAAAATACATCTATTCCTGTAATAATTGATACTTGGATCCAGTGAACCATACATTTCCCATTCCTTCATTTTCTTATATTTGCATTCAGAAGTATATGTCTTGTTAAAGTTTTACCTCCACCAAACATGCTTTCCAAGTTACTTTCTCTCATTTGCTGTAAGCAAGGGGCTAGGCCTTCTAATAGTCATGGAGCTTTCTGTGTACTCAGGATTTCTCACTGGACAGCTTTATTGACTTTTTCTCCTTGGTTCAAAATATCATCCCACATTGAGGAGTTACACAAAAAGTTGGAATCTATTTGCACAAATACGCTTTTCATTTCAGCATAGGAGCTTTCTCCATTTGATATTTTATGTACATTAGTATTGGAATAATATGTCAGTTTGTATGGGCATTGCTCTGATAACTGTACATCTGATCTTCACATCCATTGGGTATCTTTCTGTGTTTATAATGTAGTGTTTAGAATACACATGATAATATCTTATCTGCTCATTTAATTTAAACCAAAGTAGTATATTCTTTGTTCTGTATTTTAAAGGGTGGTTGTTGTTATTTGCCATGGAGTCCATTCCGACACACAGCAACCTTATAGGACATCATGGGACACATTTTTGTGGCTATTGTGTCAATCCATCCCATAGAAGGCTTTCCGTGTTTTTGCTGACCCTCTGTTTTACCAAACACGATGTCCTTTGTCTAGTGATTGTTTTTTCCTGATGACATGTCCAAAACAGGAGAGCCAAAGTAAACCTTGCCATCCTCACTTCAAGGAGTCTTCTGATTGTATTTCTTCTAAGACTGATTTGTTTGTTCTTCTGGCACTCCACAGTATATTCTATATTCTTTGCCAACACCACAGTTTTTCTTCTGCCTTCCCTTTTAAATGCATCAGATTTTCTCCTGCCTTCCCCTTTCATTGTTCAGGTTTTGCATGCATGAGGGGATTGAAAAGACCATAGTTTAGGTCAGGGGCATCTCAGTCATCAAAGTGACATTTCCAGTTTTTCAAACTTTAAAGAGGTCTTTTGCAGATTGGCCCAATGCAATGCATTTTTTGATTTCTTGACTGCTGTTTACATGGATGCATTCATCATCAAAAAGACCATTTCAAGATCTATCCTGAAGTACATTGCTGTCAGTGATAGGATAATACCCATATCCCTGAAAGGAAGACCAGTTAGTAAGACTATTATTCAAATTTAGACATGAATCACTAACATGAAGGCCAAACATGAAGAAATTGAAGAGTTTTACGAACCTGTGCAGTCTGAAATTGGTCAAACATGCAATCAGGATGCATTGATAATTACTGGTGACTGGAATGCGAAACTTGGAGACAAAGAAGATCTGGTAGTTGGAAAATATAGCCTTGGTGATAGAAATGATGCTGGAGATCACATGATAGAATTTTGCAAGACCAACGACTTCTTCATTGCAAATACCTTTTTTCAACAACATAAATGGCTACTGTACACGTGGATCTTGCTAGATGGAATACTCAGGAATCAAATCAACTACATCTGTGGAAAGAGACGATGGAAAAGCTCAATGTCATCAGCCAAGACAAGGCCAGGGGCTGATTACGAAACAATCAGTTGCTCATATGCAAGTTCAAGTTGAAACTGAAGAAAATTAAAACAAGTCCACAAGAGGCAAGGCATGACCTTGAGCATATCACATGTGAATTTAGAGTCTATCTCAAGAATAAATTTGACACATTGAATACTAATGACCGAAGATCAGACGAGTTGTGGAAGGACATCATACATGAAGAAAGGAAAAAAAACAAAAACTCATTTCCATTGACTTGATCCTGACTTATAGCAACCCTATAAGACAGAATAAGAACTGCCCTATAGACTTTCCAAGGAGCACCTGGTGGATTCGAACTGCTAACCTTTTAACCAAAAGCCATAGCACTTAACCATTACGCCACCAGGGGAGGTCATTAAAAAGACAGGAAAGAAAGATAAGACCAAAATGGATGTCAGAAGAGACTCTGAAACTTGCTCTTGAACGTCCAGCAACTAAAATGAAAGGAAGAAATGATGAGGTGAAAGAACTGAATAGAAGATTTCAAAAGTCGTCTCGAGAAGACAAAGTAAATTGTTGTAATGACATGTGCAAAGGCCTGAAGATAGAAAACCAAAAGTGAAGAACACACTTGGCATTTCTCAAACTGAAGGAACTGAAAAAAAAAATTCAAGCCTCGAGTTGCAATATTGAAGGATTCTACAGGGAAAATATTAAACGATGCACAAAGCATCAAAAGAAGGAATACACAGAGCCAGTATACCAAAAAAAATTCGTCAACATTCAGCCATTTCAGGAGGTAGCATATGATCAGGAACTGATGGTATTGAAGGAAGAAGTCCAAGCTTCACGGAAGGCATTGGCAAAAAACAAGGCTCCAGGAATTGATGAAATACATATTGAGGTGTTTCAAGAAATGGATGCAGTACTGGAAGTGGTCACTCATCAATGCAAGAAATTTGGAATAAAGCTACCTGGCCAAGCGCCTGGAAGAGATACGTATTTATGTCTATTCCCAAGAAAGGTAATCCAGCCAAATGCACAAATTATTGAACAATACCGTTAATGTCACATGCAAGTAAAATTTGATGAAGATGATTCAAAAGCGCCTGAAACACTATATCCACCAGGAACTACCAGAAATTCAAACAAAATTCAGAAGAGGAAGTGGAACCAGGGATATCATTGGTGATGTCAGATGGATCCTGGCTGAAAGCAGAGAACACAGGAAAGATGTTTCCCTGTGTCTTATTGACTATGCGAAGGCATTCGACTGTGTGAATCATAAGATATTATGGATAACATTGCAAAGAATGGGAATTCCAGAACCCTTAATTGTGCTCGTGAGGAACCTATACATAGATCAAGAGTCACTCGTTGGAACACAACAAGGAAATACTGCGTGGTTTAGTCAGCAAAGGTGTGCATCAAGGTTGTATCCTTTTGCCATACTTATTCAGCCTGTGTGCTGGACAAATAACCTCAGGAGCTGTACTGTATAAAGAAGCATGGGGCATCAGGATTGGAAGAAGACTGTGATATACAGGTGAACGACCTTGCTTGCTGAAGGTGAAGACGACTTGAAGCACTTACTGATGAAGATCAAGGACCACAGCCTTCAGTATGGATTACACCTCAACAAAAAGAAAACCAAGTCTTCACAACTGGACCAATAAGCAACATCATGATAAACGGGGAAAAGACTGAAGTTGTCAAGGATTTCATTTTACTTGGATCCACAATCAACACCCACGGAAGCAGCGGTCAGGAAATCAAAAGTCGCATTGCATTGGGCAAACCTGCTGCAAAAGACTTCTTTAAAGGGTTGAAAAGCAAAGATGTCATCTTGAAGAGTAAGGTACACCTGACCCAAGCCATGGTGCTTTCAATCACCTCATATGCGTGGGAAAGCTGGACGATGAATAAAGAAGACAGAATAAGAATTGACACCTTTGAATTGTGGTGTTGGCGAAGAATAGTGAATACACCCTGAACCCCCCAAAGAACAAACAAATCTGTCTTGGTACAAGAACAACCAGAATGCTCCTTAGAAGCAAGGATGGCAAGACTGTGTCTCACATCCTCTGGATATGTGTTGTCAGGAGGGATCAGTCCCTGGAGAAGGGCATGATGCTTGGTAAAGCAGAGGACCCGTGAAAAAAAGGAAAACCCTGAGCAAGATGGACTGAAATAGTGACTGCAGCAATGGGCTCAAGGTTAACAACCGTTGTGAGGATGACCCAAGACAGGGCAGTGTTTCATTATGTCGTACATAGGGTTGATATGAGTCAACGGCACCTAACTACAACAACAGCTTGCATGGATATTTATTATTGATCGAAGTAGGATGAAACCTTTGGCAACCTCAATATATTTGCCATCTTCCATGACGTGTTTTATTGGTCCAGTTGTGAGAATTTTTGTTTTCTTCACGTTTTGGTGAAATCTATAGGGAAAGCTCTAGTCTTTGACTTTGATCAGTAAGTGCTTCAAGTCGTCTTCATTTTCAGCAAGCAAGGTTGTGTCAATTGATTATTGAATTTGTTAATGAGTGTTCCTCCTTTCTTGATGCTGTCTTCTTCATATAGCCCAGCTTCTAGGATTATTTGTTCAACATGCAGATTAAATAAATAAGGTGAAAAAATGCAACCCTGCCACACACCTTTTGCAGTTTTTTCTGTTTGAACAATTGTTTCTTTTTCCACGTTGAGGTTAGGCATGAGCACAATTAGGTGTTCTGGAGTTCCCTTTATTTATAATGTTCCTCATGTCTGGAATATGCTTTTTTTATTCACTGGGCATTTCCTCTGTTCATCCTCTACGACAGGCCCCTTGCCTTCCCTTACATTTGTACACACAGGTAGGACTAGCACACAAAACTAATCATCACAACACCTATGAAAATTAACAACAGTTCCTGTGGCCTACCTTGACCTCTGCATCCACCAGGCTGTACGAGACACCCCCACTCTAAGGGTCCCTGACAGGATCCAAGTCCCAACCTTGTGCCCAGAGGCTTTTGTCACAGCCACCCAGGTCTGGCCACTGTCAGAGCCCTGGGCACAGCCCTCTAAAGGGCCCCAGCATGAATTTGGAGCCAGGAAAGCACTCCCTGTTGTGACAGCTTCGATGGAGCAGGGCATGCCTGGACCATAGCCCCGTTTGCCTGCAGTGGCCTCTGTTGGGAGTGCCAGGGCCCTCTGTGTGTCCTGTGGGGCCAAGGGTCTGTGCATGTGTGTGAGTGTGTGGGTGCAGTTGTGTAATCTGTGTGGCTTTCTCTGAGTTTCTGAGTCAGTGAGTATTTTGACTGTGTGTTGTGTTTTCTCATGTGGCTGTTGTGTTTCTATGCTCTTCTGTATGTGTGTGTCTGTCTCAGTGAAGAGGTGTATGTCATTTGTGGAAATCCATGTATCTCTCTGCCTGTGCCTCTGTGCTTGTGTGTGTGTGTGTGTGTGTGTGTGTATCTGGGCATGTGTTTCCTTGCTGGAGTGTCTGTGTGTGTCTGTGTTTTGGATCTGTGTGCTTGTGTAAATTTGCTCCTTTGTGTGTGTGTCCATCGTGTGTCAGTTTGCCTGGGGGCTGTCTCAGGTGACCCTGAGTGTGTGTCTGTGTGTACGTGTGCTCCCCATAGTGTCTCTGCCTGGATCTGCTGTGTGGGGCCCTGTGACCCTATACATAAGCCCACATCTGTGTTCCCGCCTGAGACCACATCTGTGTTCCCAGCTGAGACCGGGTGGTCTCTGTTTATGCGTCTGTGTGCTCGTTCCATCCATACATTTCCCACTGAGTGTGTGTATGTGTGTGTGTGTTCCCCAGGAACATGCAGCCACAGAGGGGACTTCTTCGAGGGCCACCCCCATGTAGGTGAGAGGAGACAGTTTGTCCATCCTCCTCCCTCAGGCGGGGCTGGGCCCTTTCGTCACTGATCCATCAGCCTCTGGTGTGCTCCTGGTGGTCCCACCTCAGACCCCAAGGATGGAGGGAGTGAAGGGTCAGTTCATAGGACCCTCCAACCAGGGGGCAGCTGCAGAGGGTTATACTGAGTGCGAGAGGATCAGGGGTGGGGTTGGGGGAGTCTTGGGTTCCTGGGAGAGGTGATTGTGTGGGTGTCCCTAGGGAGGCCTGGGGGTCTGTAGGGCTCTGTATCCCTGGGGTGGTGTGAGTCGCTGGGGGTTGGTGGGAGAGTTGGGGCAGTTTTGGATCCCTGGCAAAGGTTTGGGTAGGAGGGAACTCTAGGGAAATCCGAGGGAGAGGGCTCCTGGGGCCTGGTTAGGGATGATTGGGCAGCACACCTGGGGAGGACTGGGGGAGTCCTTGGGGCTCCTGGATCCCCAGAGAGCCCTCATCCGTCACTCACCGTGGTGCCTAGGAGGTTGGGCGGTGGTAGCACCAACAGCAGATAGTATGTCAGGAGCAAAGGCAACAGACCCACTGGATGGTAGCAGGTGCTGGAGTAACTGGGAAACGAGTACAGCCACCAAGCAAGGGCCAACCGTGTAGACACTGCTCCTGGGTGACTTTTGGGCCCACCCTCCTGTGAGGCCCAGTAGGAGGCCAGCAGAGCCTGATCCTAGGGCCACATGGAGTTTCCCTTCGGGCCTCAGTGTCCCTGGCCATGGAAACGGGCACATGGGGCCACATGTTGATGCTGGTTCCAGTAGGGAGAACCTTTCTGGCCTGGGTTATCTCAGATTGGGGGTTGGGGAGACTCAGAGAGGAAGTTGTGAGAAGTGCTTAGCACAGGCCCAGGCACAGAGCAAGCTCACAAAACAGGGCAACTGTAGACGTTGATGGTGGCATTGTATTACTCCTCAGCCCCAGTCCTAGCACTCTTCTGGCAACCCCAAAGGGGAATAGGCGTAAATATGGATCTCTTCCAATCAGTTGGCCAGGAAGCTGTCTTCCATATTTCTTGGCATAGACGAGTGAGCACCTCCAGCACTGCATCTGTTTGTTGAAACATCTCAATTGATATTCCATCAATTCCTGAAGCCTTGTTTTTCGCCAATGCCTTCAGAGCAGCTTAGACTTCTTCCTTCAGTACCATCGGTTCTTGATCGTATGCTACCTCTTGAAATGGTTGAACAGCGACTAATTCTTTTTGGTATAATGACTCTGTGTATTCCTTCAATCTTCTTTTTTGCTTCCTGCGTCGTTTAATATTTTCCCCATAGAATCCTTCCCTATTGGAACTCGAGGCTTGAATTTTTTCTCCATTTCTTTCAGCTTGAGAAACGCTGAGCGTGTTCTTCCCTTTTGGTTTTCCATCTCCAGCTCTTTGTACATGTCATTATAATACTTTACTTTGTCTTCTTGAATGTCTTTGAAATCTTCTGTTCAGTTGTTTTACTTCATCAATTCTTCCTTTTGCTTTAGCTGCTCGACGTTCGAGAGCAAGTTTCAGAGTCTCCTCTGACATCCATCTTGGTCTTTTCTTTCTTTCCTGTCTTTTCACTGACCTCTTGCTTTCTTCACGTACGATGTCCTTGATGTCATTCCACAACTCATCTGGTCTTCGGTCAGTAGTTTTCAATGTGTCAAATCTATTCCTCAGATGGTCTCTAAATTCAGGTGGGATATACTCAGGGTCATATTTTGGGTTTCGTGGACTTGCTCTGATCTTCTTCAGTTTCATCTTGAACTTGCATATGAGCAATTGATGGTCTGTTCCACAGTCAGCCCCTGGCCTTGTTCTGAGTGATGATATTGAGCTTTTCCATCGTCTCTTTCCACAGATGTAGTCAATTTGATTTCTGTGTGTTCCATGTGGCGAGGTCCATGTATATAAAAAAAAAAAAAAAATTTTTTTTTTTTTTTTTATACTCACCGTTTATGTTGGTGAAACTGACAGACGTGTGGGGGGTATAAGATCATCCAGAACCCAAAAAACCCAATGCTGTCGAATCGATTCCGACTCATAGTGACCCTATAAGAGAGAGTAGAACTGCCCCATAGAGTTTTCAAGGAGCGCCTGGTGGATTTGAACTGCCAACCCTTTGGTTAGCAGACATAGCACTTAACCACTGTGCCATAAGATCATATCATCTGCAAATAGGGATACTTTTACTTCTTTGTTACCAGCTTGGATGCCCTTTATTTCTTTTTCTTGCCTTACTGCTCTGGCTCGGACCTCCAGCAAAACGTTGAATAAGAATGGTGGTAAAGGACATCCTTGTATGGTTCCCATTCTGAAGGGCAATGCTTTCAGACTCTGTGTACTATGATGTTGGCTGTTGGCTTTGTGTAAATGCCCTTTATTATGTTGAGGAATTTGCCTTCTATTGCTATTTTGCTAAGAGTTTTTATCATGAATGGGCGTTCGACTTCGTCAAATACTGTTTCTACATCAATTGATAATATCAAGTGGCTCTTATCTTTTGTTTTATTTATGTGATGGATAACATTGATTGTTTCTCTAATGTTGAAGCATACCTGCATGCCTGGCATGAATTCCACTTGGTCATGGTGAATTATTTTTTTTGATATATTGTTGAATTCTATTGGCTAGAATTTGTTGAGGGTTTTCGCATCTAAGTTCATGGGGGATATTGGTCTGTGATTTTCTTGTTTTGTTGTAGCTTTCCCTGTTTTTGGTATCAGGGTTACTCTGGCTTCATAGAATGAGTTCGGGAGTATTCCGTCCTTTTCTATGCTCTGACATACCTTTAGTAGTGCTGGTGTTAACTCTTCTCTGGAAGTTTGATAGAATTCTCCAGTGAAGCCCTCAGGGCCGGGGCTATTTTTTTCCCTTGGGAGATTTTAAATTACCTCTTCAATCTCTTCTTTTCTTATAAGTTTATTTTGTTGTTCTACCTAAATCTGTGATAGTTTAGGTAGGTAGTGTGTTGTAGACATTTGTCCATTTCCTCTAGGTTTTCAAATTTGTTAGAATACAATTTTTCATAGTCATCTGATATGATTCTTTAAATTTCAGTAGGTTTCTGTTTTGATATTGCCCATCTCATTTCTTATTCGGGTTAATTGCTTCATCTGCTGTTTTTCTTTTGTCAGTCTGGCGAGTGGTTTATTGATTTTGTTGATCTTTTCAAAGAACCAGCTTTCAGTCTTGTTAACTCTTTCAATTGTTTCTCTGTTCTCTATTTCAATTATTTCTTCTCTAATTTTTATTATTTCCTTTCTTCTGGTTCCCAAAGGATTCTTTTACTGCTGTCTATTTGTTCAAGTTGTAGGGTAAATGTTTTGATTTTGGCCCTTTCTTCTTTTTGGATCTGTACATTTACTGCAAAAATGACCTCTGAGCACTGCTTTTGCTATGTCCCAAAGGTTCTGGTTGGATGTGTTTTCGTTCTCATTTGATTCTGTGAATATCTTTGTTCTGTCCATAATTTCTTCTATAACCCAGTAGTTTTTGACCAAGGTGTTGTTCAGTTTCCATGTATTTAATTTTTTTCTTTGCTTTTTCTGTTATTCATTTCCACTTTTATGGCTTTACAGTCAGAGAAGATTCTTTGTAATATTTCAATATTTTGGATTCTGTTAAGGCTTGCTTTTGTGGCCTAGTATGTGGTCTACTCTAGAGAGTGTTCCATGTGTGTTGCAAAAGAAAGTATACTTGGCTGCTGTTGGATGGAATGTTTTGTATATGTCTACGAGGTCAAGTTGGTTGGTTGTGGTATTTAGATCGTCCGTGTCTTTACTGCGTTTCTTCCTGGATATCCTGTCCTTTACCGAAAGTGGTGTATTGAAGTCTCTTACTAGTATTGTGGAGCTAAGTCTCTTTTCAATGGTATTAGGGTTTGTTTTATGTATTTTGAAGCCCTGTCATTGGGCCCATAAATATTTATTATGGTTATGTCCACCTGGTATATTGATCCTTTAATCATTATATAGTGTCCTTCCTTATCCTTTGTGGTGGATTTAAAGTCTATTTTGTCAGAAATTAATATTGCCACCCCTGCTCTTTTTTGATTGTTGTTGGTTGATGAATTTTTTCCATCCTTTGAGTTTTAGTTTGTTTGTGTCTTTAAGGCTAATGTGTGTCTCTTGTAGGTAGCATATAGATGGATAGTGTTTTTTATCCATCCTGCCACTCTCTATCTCATTATTAGCACATTTAGTCCATTTACATTCAGCAGAATTATGGGTAGGTATTTTTTTTTTTATGAGTTTAGTGGTGTCATGTTGATATCTTTTTTGTGTGTTGTTGACAGTTCCTTTTTCCCACTTAATTTTTTGTGCTAAGTATTTTATCTCTATATATTGTCTTTTCCTCATTTTCATTGTTGTTGATTTTGTTTTTCCTGCATCTTTATGTTTTTCTTGTATTTTATTTTGATGTGTAGAATTGTTTTTTTTTGTGTGTGTGGTTACCTTATTATTTACCCCTATTTTTCTAAGCTTAAACCAAACTTTTATCTTTATATATTGCCTTGACTTCCTTTCCATATGAAAGATTCATGACTTCATTTTTTAGCCCCTCTTTCTTGATTTAATGTTGTCATCTTTTACGTATTGATGTCCCTGTTTCCCTGTTTTCAGGGTTTCAGCTTTATTTTTGTAACATCCCTATCTAGGTTGGTATTTGGTTGTTCTGTCCTGTGTTCTAGTTTTGAGCTGTTTTCTGATGTTATTAATTTTCTAACCCGAGGACTCTCTTTAGTATTTCTTGTAATTTTGGTTTGGTTTTTACAAATTCCCTTAACTTCTTTTTATCTGGAAATGCCCTAATTTTTCCATCATATTCGAAAGAGAATTTTGCTGGATGTATAATACTTGGCAATTTCCACTTGCTGTCTCTCTGTGGATTCTTGCAGCCTGTTAAATTTGTCATTATGCCATTGTATAACCTTCTTATGTCCGTCTGTTGCTTTGTCTGTGTGTTCCTTGACTTGGTCTGCATTTTTCCTAATTTCCTTCCTGATCTCCTAAAAAAAAAAAAAAAATTTTTTTTTTTAAAGAGATCTCTGTACATTAATCTTTTGAATTCTACCCCTGGAAACTCTAAGACCTGCTCTTCCTCCAAGAGGTTTCTTGGTTCTTTGTTTTGGTCACTCGCTGAAGCCATCATGGTGTGCCTCTTTATATGCTTCTATACTGACTGTTGACTCTGAACCACCAAAAATATATTATATTCATTTTACGTTTGCTTACTGTGTCCTAGCTTCTTGTTTTGTTTTGATATGCCCAAGCAGGCTGGTCATGTGAGCTACTTTGATTATTGGCGTCTTTGAAGCTCTCAGGTCCTATCACCAGGTGGTTAGAGCTCTTACTAGGTATGCGAACCCAGGAGCCCATTTGCTTTTCTTGTGTGGGTACACCTCAGGTGTCCAGGTCGTTGGTCATCGTGTGTGTGGTGCAGGGCGTCACCTACAATCCTAGAAGGTCAGGACTACGTAGGGGTGATTGGAGCAGGCACAGGTATCTGGTTGCAGTTGGGGGTTATGTGGTGAGCAAAGTTACGGAGATGACAGCTGCCACTGAGTGCCGGGGTGGAAGTCACGTCCCTGTTCCCTAGAGCGCATAAGTGGGTGAATTTTGTAGCTGGTCTCCGGGCACCCAGTACTGTTGGCTGTAGAGACTGAGAGGCAACACTTATTCTCAGACCCCTGTTGCGGGTGGCTAGGTGGAGTGAGTGGAGCCACCAGTTCTCAGGCCCCTGATGTGGGTAGGTAAGGACCCTGCTTTATGGGCAGGGTGGTGTCAGATGTCATGAATCTGCCACTCCCCGTTAGCTGTTGCAGTTGAAAATAGGCTTCAGGTATATACCCTGTTGTACTGTGGTAATGAGGGCGTATGCTGTTGAAATGGCCCCACACAGGTCTAGGCAGTGGTGAAGGGCATTCAAAGTCTGTGGATCCCTTGTGCCTGTATCTAGCCAAAGGGGCTGTGCCTGCCCTGAGTTCCTGGTTTAGGGGAGCTGGCAGATTATTTTTTCCCGTTTGTTAATTTATTCCCTCTCCACAGCTGGTAGAATGGCTTGGGATGAGCTACAGGTTGTACTTGTGGCCGAGGGGGCAAGGTAATGGCTGTACCAGAGTGGGGAGGGGGTAAGTGGGATAGAGGTATTTCCCAAAGGGGAGAAGGGATTTTTTTTATCCATGTGGTAGGTTAGACACTTCCACTTAACGTTCACAGATTCAGCACTGCTTCTTCCTGGTACTGGAAGCTTGAACAGACTCTCCACCGCTCAGTTTCTTCAGGTGTGGAAAATGCATCCTGAGCACTGCTGCTTGCCTTAGGCAGTGTGAGCCAGCTGATCTAGGCTCCAGGGTGCTGGCCAGATCACGTCTGGCAAATCCTTGGTGCTTCTGAACTGTGTCTCCCTCCCTGTAACACTGAGTCCAGATCCTCAACTTTGTATTTGGTGTTCAGGGCTCCTAGATTGTCATATATAATTGATTCAATTGTTTCTTCAGGTCTTTGCTGTAAGTGGGAACATAGGAAGCATCTGACTAGCCCACCATCTTGGCGCCACCTTCCCTCAATCTCTTTTGTGATATAAAAGTGCAGATGGAGCAAGTAAGGAGGCAAACAGAGATAGATGCCACACCACATGAGATCTCCACAGAACCAAGAAAGAGAAGTTGAAGAGTGATAGGGACCGTCTCCTAGAGCCAACAGAGAGTCTTCCCCTATAGCTGGCACTCTGAATTCAGACTTCTAGCGTCTTAAACTGTGAGAAAATGCATTTGTTAAAGCCACCCACTTGAGGTATTTCTGCTATAATAGCACTTGATAACTAAGACAATAACCTACTATATGCTCTATCCTAAAGTCTGTGTGCACTGGAGAAGAATGTGCGTACTACTGATGTTGGGTGGAGTGTTCTGTATAGTTCTACTAGGTCTAGTTGGTTTATAGTGTTGTTCAAAGCCTCTATTTCCCTGTTGATGCTCTGTATAGACATCAATACATTGTTCCATTTTTTAAACAACTATGACTGTAGAACTATTCCTAAGCTCAGTTCCATCATGTTTACTTCATCTGTTTTAGGGCTCTGTTGTTAGGTAATATCTTCTTAATGAATTGACCCTTTTATCAGTATGTAATGTCCTTGTCTGTTGTAACAGATTTTGACCTAAAGTCTATTTTGTCTGATATTCATACAGTCATCCAACTCTTTTGGTTGCTATTTGCATAGAATTTCTTTTTCCCATCCTTTCAGTTTCAACCCATTTGTGTATTGGATCTAAAGTGTGTCTCTTGTAGACAGCATATCGACACATGAAAACTTAGGGAAAGAGGTCTTTACCTAATATACAAATGGGAATCAGTAGTATGTAGAGGGCAGTTTAAGTCATGAAAGTGGTTGTGAATGAGCGGAATGACGAGAATACAGTCAAGAACACAACTTTGGGGCATTGTTACTGGGAGATAGGGGCATGTCACTCAACCTTAGTTTCTTCAAAGGTGACTTTTTTGGGCGCTGATGTCCTCTCTGGAACCCTGTGGCACAGTGTTGAAGAGGTCACCTGCTAACCAAGACGTTGACAGTTCAAATCCACACTCCTTGGAAACACCAGGGGACAGTTCTACTCTGTCCTATGGGGTTGCTGTGAGTCGGAATGGACTCTATGGCGAAAGGTTAATATCCACTCCAGCTCGAAGAGCTTTTGACAATTGTTGCACACACTTATTTCAGACTCTTGCATCTGAAAGCCATGTGGCCAAGGATCAAGTGTATTGTTGTCATAGCAGAAAGCAGGTGCTCAATAAAGCTTTGTTGTGTAAACAAATATCAGTGTAGACTGGTTGTGTACTTATCTTACATCTAATGAAGTTATGCCAGATACCAGTTGTAAAATTCTTCTTTAAATGTGATTAATTTTGGTTGATAACTGATGTTCTATAGTGATCAGGGTATTGGAAGAGGAGACTCTGGCAACTCTGTAATGCTCTTCAGAGACCGGAAGCATAAAGGTGGTTGAGGCGTGTGGACATTTCAGCCTGGGAGTATGTGGAGGAGGCTGCTGATGAGACCCACATGGCCAGTTGGGTGGGAAGTTGGACAAGAGCTGGGTAGCAAAGTAGAGCACCAGTCATGTGGTAGAGTGTGATGCCAGCCATGTGGGGGAGGGGGACCCCTTCCCTGTGGGCAAATTAGGGAGTGGGGACTCGAGCTGTGTTTGGGAGGGGAATCAAGGCCCAGGAACACAGTTGTGGGGGTAAAGGGGAAGAGTCTGGCAGAGGTCCAGAAAGACAGCTGAGAGTAGGAGGGGGAGGGTGTGGCCTAGGTCCAGTAACACAGCTGGGAGGAGAAGATGGACTATATGGTTAAGGTCCAGGAACACAGCTGGGAGGAGGTGGGGGAGGTTTTGGCCAAGGTCCAGGAACACAGCTGGTGGGAGGAGGTAGAGGGTCCTTCCAAGTTCTAGGAACACAGTTGGGAGGAAGACTAGGGCTTGAGCAAGGTCCTAGGGCACAGCTGATAGGAGAAGTGGTACGGGCCTGGCAGAAGTCCAGGCACAGCTGAGAGGAAGAGATGGATGGTCTGGCCTAGGTCCAGGAGCACAGCTGGGAGGAGGTGGAGGGTCTTTCCAAGTTCCAGGAACACAGTTGGGATGAAGAGGTGGAGGTACTGACTGAGGTCCAGGAACACAGCTGGGACGAAGAGCAGGATAGCCTATCCAAGTTCCAGGAACACAACTCAGAGGAGGAGGGAGAGGGTCTGGCCAAGGTCCAGGAACTCAGGTGGGAGGAACAGGTGGAGGATATGGCCAAGATCCAGAAACACAGCTGGGAAGAGGGGAAGGAGAGTCTAGCCTAGGCCCAGGAACACGGTGGGGAAGAGGAGGGGGAAGGTCTGAACAAGGTCCTCAGCACATCTGGGAGGAGGAAGTCCAGAGTCTGGCAGAGGTCCAGGAACACAGCTGGAAGGAGTTGGTGGAGAGTCTGACTGAGGTCAAGGAACACACCTGGGAGGACGTGGTGGAGTGTATGGTGAAGGATCCAACCAAGGCCTGGGAAGACATCCTGGTAGAGTACTTTGCTCACTCCCCATGTGTGCTGATGGAGGGAGTTTATTGGGCAGTGTGTGACCAATCGTCCTGGGCAATGAAGGTCTCTCCTCAGCCCTCTGATTCTGCTGAATAGAAACAGTTAAATTTTTAAAAATATTCCTGTAGAACAGACCAAAGCACTTCAAAATATAGAAGCTGTAACAAAAAGATGCGGGTGTCATCACCTGGCACCTTCCCCTCCACCAGCTCTCTGAAGATCAGCATCAGGAGGCAGAGCCAAGATGGCAGAATAGACAGATGCTTCTGGTGGGCCCTCTTTACAACAAAGACCCGAAAAAACAAGTGAAATGAGTACATTTATGACAAGCTAGGTGCCCGGAGCATCAAAGGCAAGCTTAGAAAACAAACTGAGAGGCAGGGGGAGGAAGAGACGGTTCAGAAGCAGAGAGGACTTACCAGACCTGCATCGTGGAGAGCCCTCAGGCACCATTCCTGGGAGCGGTGGTGGCACGCTGGCACTAGTGTTCGGCCACAGTTTCCTCAGAGAGAAGCAGCCAGCCACACAGCCTAGTCACACCTCCAGAACCAGAGAAGAATGGCGCTCTTGGGAAAAGCTAAGTACTTGTATATATTTCACCGCGCCCCCACCCCTGCCTACTCCCACACCTGCTTCAGTGGCTGACTTCTTTGGGCCTGAGATAGGCCCTGTTGAGAGCCTAGAGCCATCCTCCCGGCCTTGCAGATGGAATAAACCTGAAATTGGGGGAAAAGATAATTTGCCAGCTCCACTAACTGGGGGAGCTCAGGACAGACGTGTCTCCTGTCCAGGCATAAACAGTCCATGGACTTTGAGTACCTTTCCACTCTGCATGGACCTGTGTGGGCCTATTTTAGGAGAATAGGCCCCTGTTGGCAGACTCAAACCATTTCAGCTGTGCAGTGCACAGGTGGGTGTTTGATGTTTGACATTGCTTTGCCTATTAAACAGGGTCCTCACCAACCCACATCATGGGCATAAGGACTGGTGGCTCCACTCAGGTCACCCAGCCACCCACGACAGGGGTCCAAGGATAACTGGTACCTCCTAGTCCTTACAACCAAAAATATTGGGTGCCCATGGTCTGTCTGCAGAACCCACCTATCTGTATGCTCTAGGAAACAGGGACATGCTTTCCTCAGAGACACGCGGGGGACAATTCTCAGCCCCCTGGCTTGTTCAGAGTGTGACCCCCTGCTGCAACCAGATACCATTGCCTACACTAATCACCCCTGCCCCTCTAAGAGTGTAGGACAGAGCCTGTACCATACAATTGATGATCAGCTACCTGGACATCCGGGCTGAATTCATACAAGAAAAGTGAATGGACTCCTAGACTAATATACCTGATAACAGCTCTAGCCATCTGGGGAAAGGATGTCAGAGCTCCAAAGGCGAAAATAATCAAATTAGCTCACTCAACCAACCCATTTGGGCATATCAAAACAAAACAAAGGCCATCTTGTGGGAAGTGCTGAAACAGGCACTCTTGGCTCAGCGCGGCCCACTGCAATCGTGGAGGAATGCGCCTCCCAGCCACCATCATGCCTGGGCACTTACAGGAAGGCTTCGGCTGCGTGGTCACCAACCGATTCGACCAGTTATTTGATGACGAATCAGATCCCTTGGAGGTGTTGAAGGCGGTGGAGAGCAAGAAAAAAGAAGCTGGCGGAGGCAGTGTTGGGGGCCCTGGGGCCAAAAGCGCACCCCAGACCAACTCCTATGAGGCAGGCAAACAGTTGAGTAAAGAGTCCCAGAAAGACCGGAAGAACCCACTGCCTCCCAGTGCTGGCGTGGTTGACAAGAAAGAGGAGACGCAGCCACCCGTGACGCTTAAGAAAGAAGGAATTAGACGTGTTGGAAGAAGACCTGATCAGCAACTTCAGGGTGAAGGGAAAATAATTGATAGAAGACCAGAAAGGTGACCGCCTCGGGAAAGACGATTTGCAAAACCACTTGAAGAAAAGGGTGAAGGAGGAGAATTTTCATTTGATAGACCAATCATTGATAGGCCTATTCGGGGCCGTGGTGGTCCTGGAAGAGGTCGAGGAGGCCGTGGACGTGGAATGGGCCGAGGAGATGGATTTGATTCTCATGGCAATTGTGAATTTGATAGGCATAGTGGAAGTGATAGATCTGGCCTAAAACACGAAGACAAACGGGGAGGTAGCAAATCTCACAACTGGGGGACTATTGGAGATGAATTAACTGACTTGGATCATTCGAATGTGACTGAAGAAGCACCTGAAGGTGAAGAACATCCAGTGGCAGACACTGAGAATAAGGAGAACGAAGTTGAAGGGGTAAAGGAAGAGGTCCAAAAGAGATGACATTGGATGAGTGGAAGGCTATTCAAGATAAGGACCGGGCAAAAGTAGAATTTAATATCTGAAAACCAAATGAAGGTGCCGATGGGCAGGGGAAGAAGGGATTTGTTCTTCACAAGTCAAAGAGTGAAGAGGTTCATGCTGAAGATTCGGTCATGGATCATCATTTCCGGAAGCCAGCAAATGATATAATGTCCCAGCTGGAGATCAACCTTGGAGAACTTGGCCGTCCAGGACGTGGTGGCAGGGGAGGAAGAGGTTGACGTGGGCGTGGTGGGCGGCCCAATCATGGCAGCAGGACTGACAAGTCAAGTGCTTCTGCCCCTGATGTAGACGACCCAGAGGCATTCCCAGTTCTGGCCTAACTGGATGCCATAAGACAACCCTGGTTCCTTTGTGGACCCTTCTCTCTGAGGCTTTGCATGCTTAAGGATCCCAAACAACTAAGAAATTAAAAAAAAAAAAAGACTCATTCATACCATTCACACCTAAAGAGTGAATTTCATCTGCTTTGAAAATGAACTTCTCTTGCTACACAGAAGTAACAAATATGGCAGTCAGTTTTGTATTTAGAAATGTATTGGTATCAGGGATGTTTTCATAATTTTTAGAGATTTTGCATTCTTCATGAATACTTTTGTGTTGCTGCTTGCAAATAAGCATTTCCAAACTTGAAATATAGGTGTGAATAGTGTGTACCAGTTTAAAGCTTTCACTTCATTTGTGTTTTTTAATTAAGGATTTAGATGTTCCCTCAATTACAAAGTGATTTTAAATATTGGACATAATATTGGTTTTTATACCTGCTTTGCGTTTTCACACATGGTCAGCTGAGACATGTAAACTTGATTTGTCAAATTTTATGCTGTGTGGAATACTAACTCCTTTATGTATTTTAACTTAGTTTTAATATTTTCATTTTTGGGAAAAATCTTTTTTCAATTCTCATGATAGCTGTTATATATGCTAAATCTTTATATAGAAAATATCAGTACTTGAACAAATTCAAAGCACATTGGTTTATTAACCCTTGCTCCTGCAGTGATGTATGGTTCATTAGGTTGAAATTATACTTGATTCACGATTTTAACTATATGACATTTCCATTTAAAAAAGCAAATTAGGTACATTATAGGTGAAAGTTGTTTAAGCTTATTGTTGGTAGACAAATCCTGTCGAGTGAAGTAGTTACATGGGTATGGATTTTTTCCCCCCTCCAACAGAGTGGTGGAATAGTTTGATTTGGCTAATGCATAATATTTAAACTATGTAAAATAAGTGTCTGGCCCTTCAGTATGATTTGTATATTTGGAAGGTCCCCAAATCAAAATTGTACTTCTTTAAAGAACTCTTTAACCCTTCCTTGTTCTGAAGAAGCCAAAGGGCACTGGCTAGTATGGTGAGAGGGAAACTCTTTTAATTTTTGGAATTTGGAAAGCAGGCAGCTTTACATTATAAGGTTGGAACAGCAGCACTATCCATGAAATACAAACAAAAATCTTAAAAAAAAAAAAACAAAGCAAGAAGCTATGACACAGTAAGCAAACATAAAATAAACTAGTACAATAACTTATAGATGGCTCAGAGACAACAGTCAATATCAAGTCACATAAAGAAACAGACCATGATTGCCTCAGCAAGCTCTCAAAACAAAGAGTCAAGGGATCTTCTAGGTGAAAGTACATTCCTGGAATTATCAGAGGCAGAATACAAAAGATTAATATACAGAACCCTTCAAGACATCAGGAAGGAAATGAGGTAATATGCAGAAGAAGCCAAGGAACACACAGATAAAGCAACTGAAGAAATTAAAAAGATTATTCAGAAACATAATGAAAAATTTAATAAGCTGGAGAAATCCGTAGGCAGAAAGCAATCAGAAATCTGGAAGATTAACAATAAAACTACAGAAGTAAATGCAATAGAAAGTCAGAGGAGCAGAACTGAACAACTGGAAGGCAGAATTCCTGAACTTGAAGATAAAGCACTTGGCACTAATATATTTGAAGAAAAATCACATAAAATATTTTAAAAACATGAAGAAAACTTAAGAATCATGTGGGATTCTATCAAGAGAAATAACCTCTGAGTGATTGGAGTACCAGACCAGGGAGGGATAACAGAAAATACAGAGAGAATTGATGAAGATTTGTTGGCAGAAAACTTCCCTGATATCGTGAAAGATGAAAAGATATCTATCAAAGATGCTGGTCGAACTCCACATAAGGTAGATGTTAAAAGAAAGTCACCAAGACATATTATAATCAAATTAGCCAAAACCAAAGATAAAGAGAGAATTATAATAGCAGCTATGGATAAATGAAAAGTCACCTACAAAGGAGAGCCAAAAAGAATAAGCTCGGACTACTCAGCAAAACCATGCAGGCAAGAAGGCAATGGGAATCCTCATGAGAGCATTAAAACAACAATAACAAAAACGTTGCTGTTGTGTCAAACCTACAGCGACCCTATGGGCCAGAGTAGAACTGCCCCCTGGGCTTTCCAAGGAGTGACTGGTGGGTTGGAACTGCCAACTTTTTGGTTAGAAGCCTAGTTCTTAGCCACTGTGCCACCAGGGCTGCCATGGAAGCATAGTCATCAATAATATTTTAAAACTGTAATTCTTAGTTTGTCTCATTTTCAATGGAGATAATTGTGTTTGTCGATTTTGATGACCTCAAAGAATTTTAAATTTCAGCTTTCTGAACCATCTTTCATAGGATCCTTCGGGATCATTAATGTTTTAAAAAAAATTACCAAGGCTCATTCCAAGTTGGGATAATATTGTACAAAGCACAATTCATGAGTCAGATGTAGATGAACAAAGAACATTAATGTATTTTTTAGTACCAACTATTGATATTTTACACAGCTTAAAACTCTAAGATGAAACTTCTACAGGATATAATTTGTTAGAATATTTAAGAGCCAATCAAATGACTGCAATTTGGATGTTTTCATTGAAAATACATTTTTTCTATTAAAAAGTCAAGATTTGAAAACTGAATTTTTTTGTATCTTCACTTCAAAGGTGAAATGAGAATGTCCATAATGTCCTGTTTAAAATATATCTATTCCCATAATAATTGATAGTTGGATCCAGTGAGTCATACATGTCCCATTCCTTTACTTTTCTTTATTTTCAAATTCAGAAATGTACTCACATGTCTTGTGAAAGTTTTACATTCACCGAACATGCTTTCAAAGTTACTTTTTCTCATTTGCCGTAAGCAAGGGGCTAGGCCTTCTCATAGGCCTGGAGCTTGATATACACTCTGGATTTCTTATTGGATGGCTTTATTGACTCTTTCCACTTGGTTTAAAATATCATCCCACATTCAGGAGTTGCATAAAAGGTTGTAATCTGTTTGCAGAAATATGCTTTTCATTTTGAGCAGAGGCACTTTCTCTCTTTGGTATTTTATGTATATTTTATTGGGATAATATGTGAATTTGTATGGGCATTGCCCCGATCAGCATACATCTGAGCTTGACATCCATTGAATATCCTTATATGTTTATAATGCAGTTTTTAGAATAAACATGAGACTATCCTATCTGCTCATTTAATTAAAAAGAAAGTGATGTATGGTTTTTCTATATTTTAAGGAAAGCCTGGTGGCGTAGTAGTTAAGAGCTGCAGCTGCTAACCAAACAGTCAGCAGTTGAAATCCACCGGGCACTCCTTGGAAACCCTGTGGGGCAGTTCTGCTCTGTGCTGTATTTTAAAAGGTTGTTGTTTGTGTTTTTTGTTGTTATTTGCCATGGAGTCCATTCCGACTCACGGCAACTTTATACGACAAAATGAAGTCCATCGTTGGGCTGTTGTGTCAGTCCATCTCATTGGGGGTTTCCCTTGTTTTTGTGGCCTCTTTATGTTACCAAACACAATGTCCTTCTCTAGCGATTGGTCTTTCCTGATGACACGTCCAAAATAAGCAAAACAAAGTAGATCTTGACATCTTCATTTCTAAGGAGCCTCCTGCTTGTATTTCTTCCAAGACTGACTTGTTTGTTCTTCTGGCACTCCACAGTATATTCAATATTTTTTGCCAACACCACAGTTTAAACGCATCAGTTCTTCTTCTGACTTCCTTTTTCATTGTCCGAGTTTCCCATGTATATGAGGTGATTGAAAAGACCATGGCTTAGGCCAGGGGCATCTTAGTCATCAAAGTAACTTTTCAGTGTTTAAAACTTTGAAGAGGTCGTGTGCAGCAGATTTACCCAATGCAATACATTTTTTGATTTCTTGACTGCTGCTTGCATGGATGTTGATTGTTGATCCAAGTAGGGTGAAATCCTTGACAACTTCAGTGTCTTTGCCATTTATCATGACATTGTTTATTGGTCCAGGTGTGAGTATTTTTCTCTTCTTCACATTCAGGCATAATCTATACGGAAGGCTCTGTCTTTAACTTCATCAGCAAGGGCTTCAAGTTGTCTTCATTTTCTGTAAGCAAGGTTGTGTCAATTGAGGTTGTTAATGAGTATTCCTCCCATCCTGATGCTGTCTTCTGCATATAGTCCAGCTTCTAAGATTATTTGTTTAGTGTGCAGATTGTATAAGTAAGGTACAAGGATACCTCCCTGCCGCACACCTTTTGCAGTTTATTCTGTTGGAACAGTCGCCTCTTGATCTGTGTAGAGGGTAGGCATGAGCGCAATGTAGTGTTCTGGAGGTCCCATTATTTGTAATGTTACTCCTGTCTGGGATATGCTTTCATTATTAACTGGGCATTTCCTCTGTTGATCCTCTAGGACAGTCCCTTGCCTTTCCTTACATTTACACACACAGGTAAGATTGACACACAAAATTAATCATCACAACACCTATGAAAATGAACAACGGTTCCTGTGGCCTCCATTGACCCATTCATCCACCAGGCTTCATAGGACCCCCCACCCCACCCCTACTCTAAGGGCCCCTAACAGGGTTCAAGCCCCAACCTCGGGCCCAGAGACTCTTCTCAAAGCCACCCTGCCCTGGCCACTCTCAGCGCCTTGGGCAGAGCATGAATTTGGACCCAGGAAGGACTCCCTGTTGTGACAGCTTCAGTGGAGCAGGGCATGTCTGAGCTTTAGCCGTATTTGCCTGCAGTGGCCTCTGTTGGGAGTGCGGGGTCTGTCTGTCTGTCCTGTGGCACCAAAGGACTGTGCGTGTGTGTGTCTGTGTGCAGTTGTGTAATCTGTGTGGCTGTCTCTGTCTGAGTTTCTGAGTCTATAAGTGTACTGATTGTGTTTTGTTTTCCCCTGTGTGGCTGTTGTGTGTATCTTTGTGCCCTTCTCTGTATATGTGTGTGTGTGTGTTTGTGCATCTGTCAGTGAAAGGGTGTGTGTCAGTTGTGGAAATCCATGTAATCCATGTGCCTCTGTGCCTGTGGTGTGTGTGGGAATGTGTGTCCTTGTTGGAGTATCTGTATTCTGGATCCGTTTCTGTGTGAATTTGCACCTTTGGGTGTTCCTGAGTGTGGATCTGTGTGTGCGTGTGCCCATCATGTGACAGTTTGTCCTGGGTGGACATCTAGGGTGGCCCTGAGTGTGTGTCTGTGTGAGCCTCTCCATGAGCCCGCACCCTTTGCCCAGGTGTGTCTGGGTGGTCCTTATCTGCACGTCTCCATGCTTGCTGTGTGTGTACACTTCTCACTGAGTGTGTTTGTGTGTGTGTACCCCAGAAACACACAGACACAGAGGAGACTTCCTCTAGAGCCACCCCAGGGGTGGGTGAGAGGAGACAGTATGTCCATCGTCCTCTCTCAGGTGGGGCTGGGCCCTTCTGCCCCTGCTCCTCTCAGCCTCTGCTGTCCTCCTGTTGGTCCCACCTCAGCCCCAAGGATGGAGGCAGTGAAGGGTCAGTTCACGTGGCCCCCAGCCAGGGGGCAACTGCAGAGGGCTAGAGTGAGTGGGAGGGCTAGAGAGGGTCCTGGGTTCCAGGGGAGGTTCTGGGGGAGTCCTGGGTCCCTGGGAGGGGTGATTGAGTGGGTGTCCCTTGGGAGGGCTGGATTCTGAGGGCTCCGTGTCCCTGGAGTGGGGCAAGTAGCTGGAGTTTGTTGGGAGTTTTGGGGGAGTCCTGGATTCCTGGGCATAGGTTGAGTTGGGGAATTCTGTAGGGAAATTCAAGGGGGAAGGCTTCTGGGGCCCTGGTTAGGGGTGAGTGGGCAGCACACCTGGGAATGACTTGGGTCCCCAGAGAGCCCTGATCCCTCAGTCATCATGGTGGCCAGGAGCTGTGGTGGTAGCATCAACAGCAGCGTTACTGTCAGGCACAAAGTGACAGACCCACTGGATGGTGGCAGGTGCTGGACTGTCTATCCAGCAAGTGCAGCCACCAAGGGAGGGCCGAGCCTCCAGAAGCCCTTCCCGGGCCACTCCTGGGTTCACCCTCCTGTGGAGCCAAGAGGAGCCCAAAGGGCTAAAGCCTAGGGCCACCTGGAATTTCCCTCCCAATCTCAGTGTCCCTGACCATGGGAATGGGTACACTGGGCCACCTGATGGTGCTGAATCGAGGAGGGAGAACCTATCTGGCTGGGGTTATCTCAGATTGGGGGCTGGGAAGGATGGCAGAAGAAGTTGTGAGAAGACTTAGCACAGGCCCAGACACAGAACAAGCTCGCAAAACAGAGGCGCTGTAGACGTTGATGGTGGCATTTTATTACCCCTCAACCCCAGTCCCAGCACTCACCTGGCCAATCCCAAAGGGACAGAGCAGGGAAGGAGGGGGAGTGACTGAATTTAACTTCAAAGAAGAAAAATGTAGGAATCTAGGCACTCCTGATCCCCTTTGAAATCAACTCTCTTAACATAACTCCCCCCAGCATATTGGGGAAACTGAGGCTGCTGGGAGTGTGCCCAAGTTCACTTAGCAGGCCTGAGTTGACTGTTGATTATATCCACCCAAACTCATTTTTCTGAGGTTCACTCTGTTTGATCTTGCCAGGAATGGTTTTGGGCAGCTCTGAGATAAACTCCACCTGGATGAGAAAGAACCATATCCAACCTGACTCAGTCCTGGTATCATTTCCTTCCATTCCCCACTCCCTTCCTTACCACCTGCACAGACCCCAGACAGGCTAACACCATGTAGGGATCTCCATGGGTCTCACCAGGTGTCTCAGGTCTTCCTCCTCACTACCGGAGGGTGGATGTAGCCACAAGACTTGCTTTGGCCGGTGAACTGTGACGTGTGTCACCTCTAGGCAAAAGAGCTCAGAACCCTTCAGATTGGAGGCTGACCAGCCTGTCTTCCCATCAGAATAGTACGTGACAGGTGTCTACATGGTAGTCGTGCTTTATCCAGGTCCCAGGATGACGGAACATGGAACAGAGTTCCCAAGAGACCCATGGTAATAAACTTTCTTTGCTATCAGCCTCTAAGACTCTAGAGCTGTTTGTTATTTTCTTAGGCTGGGTTGTATAAAAAAAAAAAAATTTTTTTTTTTTTTAGAGAAGAAAAACCCGTAAACCTTATATATGTATGTGTATATATATATATATATATATATATATACCAAACCAAAACCAAACCCAGTGCCTTCAAGTTGAGTCCTACTCATAGCGACCGTATAGGACAGAGTAGAACTGCTGCATAGAGTTTCCAAGGAAAGCCTGGTGAATTCAAACTGCCAACCCTTTGGTTAGCAGCTGTAGCACTTAACCACTATGGCACGAGGGTTTCCATATATATATATATATATACATATATATATATGCATATATATATATGTATACACACACGTATATATAGAGAGAGATTTATATCAAGGAAATGGCTCACGTGGTTGTAGAGGCAGGAATGTCCCAAGTCCGTAGTCAGAATGGAGGCTTCTCCTGATTGACGCAGCTGCAGGGGCAGGCAAATACAAGATTATCAGGTTGGAGAGCATGGCTGTTTTTCACAGACGGTGAAGATTGATGAATCCCAAGATCAGCAGGCAAGACCACAGGTAAACAGCTAGCTCAAGCCCTGAGAACTGGAGGTCAGATGAACAGGAGTCAGCTGCAGGATCCAGAACTGGCAAAAGGCCCTGAGTCGTGTCAGAATGTCCCCGCACACTTGATGGAGACCACACACCCAAGGAAACTTCCTTTGAACTGACTGGCTACTCAGAGCAGATCCTGTCCTGGGGGTGATCACACATCAGATCTCAACAGGGAAGTGATCAGAACATCACGTGAGTGCCAAAACACTGAGAATCATGCCCCAGCCAAGTTGACACACAATCTTAACCATCACAGTTACCCATAGTATAATCTAGCCCACCTAATGCTATGCATCATTTTCTCTGTTCTCTGTGAGGCAGCATTGTTGTTGCTGTGAGCTGCCACTGAGTCAGTTCTGATGCATGACGACCCCAAGGACAACAGAATGAAATGTCGCCTGGTCCTGTGCCATCTCTATGATCATTGTTATGCTCAAGCCCATTGTTTTGGCCAGAATGTATTCTGAGCACATTCCAACTGAGAAGGCTGATGTTCCAACTCTATACCAGAAAATCCTCTGTTGTGATCCATAGGATTTCCGTTAGCTAAGTTTTGAAAGTAGATTGCCAGGCCTTTGTTCCTGTTTTGTCTTAGTCTGGGAACTCCACTGAAACCTGTCCACCATGGGTGGTCCTGCTGATATTTGCAATACTTATCTGCCTGTTGGTCTTACTGGTGTTGCATGATGTGAAAGCTATGAGGCAACATAGCCTAAAATGAAAAGCATCGCTTTGCCTATGAAACAGGATCCTCACCTACCCACATCATGGTCCTAAGGACTGGTAGCTCCACTCAGGTCACCCAGCCACCTGCAAAAGGGGTCCAAAGATAACTGGTACCTTCCAGTCCTTACAACCAAAAACTTTAGGTGCCCGTGGTCCCTCTGCAGAACCCACCCACCAGCACGCTCTGTGGAACAGAGACGCGTTTTCCTCAGAGACACTTGGGGGTTGGTTCTCAGCCCCCTGCCTTGTTCAGAGCATGACCCCCTGCTCCAATCAGATACTGGTATATATGCCAGTCACCCCTGCCCCTCTAAGACTGTAGGACCCGGAAATAGTGCCTGAGGGCTTCCTGTGATTGAGGTCCCGGTGACTCTTCTCCACTCTGAATGGCCTGTTCCTCCCCCGCCCCTCAGTTCACTGTCTAAGCTTGCCTTTGATGCTCAGGCCTCCCAGCTTGTCACAAATATACTGATTTCACTTGTTTTTCCGGATCTTTGTTGTAAAGAGGGCTAGATGGAAGCGTCTGTCTAATCTGCCATCTTGGCTCCGCCTCCCTTAGTAACATTCTTCAAGTCAAAAGGCTGCACCTTGAGAACCAGCTCCAAGTGGCCACCCAGGCTCTCGCAGATTCTGACCTCGGAACTTCCCTCCTCTGGAGGGATGCACAATCATTAGCCCACCGTTGTACCTGGAGCCCATTCTGGAGCGAAAGTTCCATCTACCAGTACATGCAACCCAAGATGACCCGACAGACTCCCAAACTTGGACAGGGGAGGGGAATTCCAAGAATGGGCAGGCTAAAGGGACTGAGGTATAAGACCCAAAACTAGTCTCCCCCTTAAAGATCCCCAAGTTACCAGCTTGGGGAGCTCATGGTTTAGACCCTGCGTTGCTCCTTATCTGCGCCGATAATAAACTTGCCACTTTCTGTTTCCCTTAAAACTGTTGTCCCTCTTACTTCAGTTGGGAACCTTGGGGCCTATGGTTAAGTGCTAGGGCTGCTAACCAAGTCGGCAGTGTGAATTCACCAGGCGCTCCTTGGAAACTCTGTGGGGCCTTTCTACTCTGTCCTGTAGGGTTGCTATGAGTAGGAATTGACTTGACGGCAACCAGTTTGGCTCTTTTTTTGTTTTAATGGTAGATGCTAAGAACCTAAGAGGCCTTGGGTTATAGAGGCAGCTGCTGAGGCCCATATGGCAGATTGGGCAGGGAAAGTGAAGGACAGCCAAGGGATGGAGGGGGATGCCAACCAGGTGGGTTACTGGGCCCTCAGGTGGGTGGGGGAGTGGGATACCACTGGGGTGGAGGAGGGGGACCCAACTCATGAGGAGGGGGAGGTCGACCCCACCCACCAGGGGGAGGGGACCCCAGCCATGTGGGGGAGAGGGACAGCAGCCAGGTTGACAAGGGTCGCAGCACCTGGGTGGGGGGAATGGACGGTAGCCAGGTGGGGCTGGTGGACGGCTGCCCGATGGGGTGGATGGACGGCATACTGGCGGGTTGGGTGGAGGGCAGCCTCCTGTGGTAGGCAGAAGCCAGGTACGTGGAGGCAGGGGAAGCGAGCTGGGTTGGGGAGAGGGCTCCCAGAAGGGTAAGGGAGGGGGAAGCCAGCCAGGTGGGGGAGGGGCTTGCCAGAGTGGTGGGGGAGGAGGGTTCCAGCCTGGTAGAGGAGGTGGAGGGCAGAAGGGAGGGGGAGGTGAGCACCCTGGTGGAGGCTTGGGAGGACAGCAGGGTGTACAAGGAGGTGGAGATTCTGGGGAAGCCTTGGGAGGCCAGCGGGGAGGAGGAGGGGAAGGGTCTAGGCGATGTCCAGGAACAGGGTTAGCAGGAGGAGGGGGAGGGTATAATGGAGGATCCAGAATACTGCTGGGAGGAGGAAGGGGAGGCTCTGGCCCAGGTTTGGGAACTCAGGAGGGAGGAGGAGGGGGAGGGTCTGGCCTGGATTTGGGAATGCCAGTGGGAGGAGGCTGGGGAGGCTCTGGCCCAGGTTTGGGAGCACAGGTGGGAGGAGGAGGGGGAGGGTCTGGCCTAGGTTTGCAAACACGGTTGGGGGGGGTTGGCCCAGGTTTGGGAGCACAGGTGGGATGAGGAGGAGGGGGAGGGTCTGGCCCAGGTTTGGGAACACTGGTGAGAGAAGGAGGGGGAGGGTCGGGCCCAGGTTTCCTAACAGGGGTGGGAGGAGGAGGGGGAGGGTCTGGCCCAGTTTTGGCAACACGGTTGGCAGGAGGATGGTCTGGCCGGGGTTTGGGAACACAGGTGGAAGGTGGAGGTGGAGGGTCTAGCCCGGGTTTGGTAACACAGGTGGGAGGGTGTGGGGGAGGGCCTGGCCCAGTTTTGGGAATGTATCTGGGAGGAGGGGGTAGAAGGTATGGTGAAGGGTCATTCCAAGATTGGGGAAGACATCCAGGTGGAGCTTGTGGCCCACCACCCATGGGTACTGATGGAGGCCATCTGATATGGCAGCGTGTAGCATATCCTTCTGGGCAAGGAAGGGTCCCTGCTGAAGCCTGCTGACCCTGCAGAATAGAAGCAGTTAAATTTTTAAAATACTTCAATAGGACAGACCAAAACACTATGAATTATAAAAGCTGAAACATAATGATGCAGGCCAGTGTCTACACCTGACACCTTCCCCTCCACCAGGTCTCAAAAGAGCATCAGTGCCAGAAAACTCTATCGCTCCCGCTGATCTCAGTACAGTTTAGGGGGTGGGAAAGGATGCAACCAAAAAGCAAAAAACAAAAACTAGATTGAGGAGTCAAAGTGCACAAGAAACTTTGAGATCATACATAGGAGTAAGGAAGGAAAAGAGGAAGCCAGTCCCCTCCTGGGCCTGTCACTTAGAGTCCAACCAAGCCTTTGGTAAAAAGGAGGAAAGCGCCCCCACCCTCAGTGGTGGAGTGAGGACAGAATTGAGTGTTTGGAGCCCCAGAAATAACTGTCAAGAAGTTGATACAGAGGTGGTTACAGCACCCTTTAGAAAGCTCTGTTCTTCAATTCTATGGTATTTTCATCAAGCATTTGTTCACTCTCTCTGTGCAGAAGCATATACACTCTTCTCTACACAACATAGAAAGCCTGGTTTCTGGGTCTTTCCACTTGACATTACGTTAAGAGCATTTTCTGTGTTCTGAAATGTCTTTGAAACATAGGACTTTTAGGAGCTGCCTCCACTGTGAGGATTTACTCTAGTTCCACCATCCCTCTACCATGAGTCATTCAGCTCGTTGCCACATTTTCACCGTAATCCATCCTGTTCCACTTGAATGTGGTCTCACCTGGTCTTTGGATATGTGGTGGTTCTTTCATTAGGGTAGATGACCAGACATGGGATTGTGCTGAATAAAAGGGTGTGAGTATTTGGAAGGCTTCGGGTAGACAGTGTTACATTGCATTTCAGGATGGTTGTGAGAATTCACAATTCCACTCTCAGTGTGTGAAAGGGGCCCCAGAAGAGTTAATATTTAATTCCTTTGATAGAAAGAATTTATCAAATAAAAGTTTTCTCATTGAAGTTATATAGTTGTCTTGTTCACTGTTTCTTCACTAAAAAAGATGAGACTGTTGTACAAAGTTAGCTTTGGTTTCACTCATTGATTTGTGTTCTCATTAGTAGTTTAAAGGGAAATCCAATAATAGGCCCGTGAGTATAAAAATTCCTGATTATTCATGATTCAAAGCATATGTATAAACCAAAAGAAACCCAGGCCTGGTGGTATAGTGGTTAAGAGCTAAGGCTGCTAACCCAGCGGTCGGCATTCCAGTCCATCTGCTGCTCCTTGGAAACCCTACTGGCCACTCCACTCTGTCCTGATTATCCATGATTCGAAGTGTATCTATAAGGTATGTTAAGATACTCACCGAACAGAGACTGAGGAGAAAGATTATTCCTAAAACAGCAATCTCCAGAAAGAGGAACATCGTTACAAGTTTTTGGTCCAGCCCAGGAAAACTATTGTCAATGAGCTGAAAGAGCAGTATTCAAAGTCACGTGAAGCCTCAAAAGAAATGTACAATATAGCAGTGACATGGACTCCTGGAGAGAAACCCCAAATCAGCCTCCAAGAAGGAGCCCCACCCATCAGATATCTCCAGTGGATTTCTCTGCTTCCAGGAAGCTTGGCAGCTGGCCACCTGGCGCTTCTTCTGAGTCTGGCAGTGTTGTTAGAGGTTGTGAGTGTCCTGTCTCTAATGGGGCTCAATCTCTAGTTCCCCAGAGACTCTACCTGCCCTTGTGTCTAATGCTGAATCACACTTTTCTCGTGGATACATTGACTTTTTAGCCTCTTAAAAACCAGCACAGGGCAAAAAAAACAAAAACAAAATCACTACAGAGATGTCTTTATTCAGAATTAATCAACTTTTAGGGCTTGAATAAAAGCAAAGTGGTGACCATGGAGATGACACTAACAACATGAGGCTTCTCTAAGATCCTTGATTTTAATTCTATTCCACTCCTCTGTGCATGTAGACAGACTTCATATGAGTAAGTTCGGACTTTTCTGATGCCTGGTTGGGAGAGATTGCTTTGGTTTTCACTATGTGTTCTTGAAAAATCATTACTTTCATTCTAAACATTTCCTTCAAGACAGTGTGTTCAACAGAGATACACATTCAACAGAATATGATTCAGCAACAGAAACGAATGAATTATGGAAGGAGGCAAGAATGATCCATCTTGAACTTGCAAAATGCAAGTATAAGCTGGGAGAAACAACCCTGTAAAGGGGCTGCTTTCTGGGCTTTTGATTAAAGGGCCACGGCCCATTTGGAAAAACCAGCCCCCGAGGTCTCTTTCCAAGGTAAAGGGCAAACCCACTGTGGTATATTCATATACAGAACTTCTACTGAGCAAGGAAAACAAAGCAGCTACTAGTACAGCAAACATCCTGGATGAATCTAAAACGAGTATGCTGACTTAAAGGATCCTGGATAAAAACAAAAAGTAAATCTCGTACGCTTCGATTACACAAAAGTTCTTTAAAAATGCAGATCAGCGGTTGGAAGAGGGGTGCCAGAAATGGAGGGAGAGGACAGGATGAATTAAAAGAATCAGCAGGAGTGTTTGGGGGTGAGGGTTAGGCTCATTATTCAAAATTCAACAAACTGCATACTTTAATTAGGTGCTGATTATTATATATCATTTATACACGAGCTGTAGGAAAAAAGATTAGATATACAAACTGTTACAGTTTTTTATTTCCTTGACCAAAAGAATATTGCAAGTATCTTTAAAAAGTCAACAGGATATAATTTATGAATTTATAAGAAAATTTAGAATTGAGGAAAAAATACATACTTAGATTATGTGGGAATCCTGGCACTTTACAATGGTTAGGAGTACACCCAACGTGTATGAAAGCATGAGAAATAATAGGAATGAAAATTCTGTGTTAAAGAGAGTATATGTAAGATAAATGTAGATATAGTTATGGCCATAACTAGGAGAGAGAGGCAGTTGCCATCATAAGTTCCTATTCCAATAAAAGGTACAGAATACTGCTAACATCAAGTTTCTAAAATCATTCAAGTTTTGTTTCAGCATGCATTTTCATTCTGAACCAAGCCATGTCATGTCAGATTTTTGAAGTCCATAAAAGATTTGCATAAAAGAGGAATTTTGCGTATTATATGATTAAAACTATGAAATTAGCAGCCAGTTAGCAACACAATTCCAGATAGCTGCTAACAAGAATTTAGTTTTGTATTTCATGGTACTTCACCTGAACCAATGAATAGCAACATGGAAACTAAAGGAATACAAAAAATTCTGGAATGTGTGGTCACCACAACAAAAGGCAAATCTTGTTTCTTTAAAAACAAGATTGTACAAGTATTTCAGGAGAAAATACCTTTGCAATGGAATTCATACTAATCCACATGGAGGTTCAGTTCCATGCAGATTGAAATCTCTCTGGAAAGTAAACTCTGAGCTCCCTAACACTGTCATCTCAGCCTTCACAGCTGAGGTGACTACTCTGTGTGCTTTCAGGAAACACACTGTCTTTGCGTAGCCACTGTCTAAAAGGGAGGAGTCACTCTCAGCAGATTCATTAAAGAAGCAGACCAGATGCATGAAAAGGCCAAGGCCATCCTTTCCTCACTGGTCAAACACCCCAGTTCTGGGCACTCTTGTTCCATCTGGCTATGGTCAAGACGCTGGTGTCAGGAGTGCCCTACTACCAAATTCAGCTCAGACAGGGGCCACTCAACACTGCAGTTCTGCTGGTCACCTTTCATGCTGGACTGAGTCCCCCTCAACCACCCCAGGAAAAGCTGTTGTTTAAACTAATGTGAAAGAGCCCAATAAAAGCTGAGAAAACATGGCATGTTCGAGGACTACTCACATTTTCCAATGGAGTAGTTGGTGGCCAGAGCACCAGGAACCAGAACAATACCCTTTGTGCCTTCATGTCCTGTCCCCTTCAGGAAGCTCAAGTGGCACAAAGTAGGAGTCGGGTAAGTGTGGGATGGGGACAGGGCCGATTGTGTATGAGAGTGGAACAAGGGGTATGGCCTGGAGGGATAGGGGATGCTTGCACTCCTGGGAGGGGGAAGGGAGAGAAAGGGATGGGAAAATGGTGGAGATGGCAGGAGTGGGCTGGAGGAGGAAGGAGACCACACAGGAGAGAAGTTGGAGGAGAGTTCAAAGTCAGTCAGTCAATGAGTAGATCAGCAGGTCGGTAGGATGCAAGGAGCAGAAGAGTTGGATTTGCAGGATCAGTAGCCTTCTCCTGTCTGGTCGATGCCTTTGTTTCCTGCATGGTTTATAAATTCTCCCTCGTCCAATCCCTGCCTTCGCCCCTGACGCATCACAATGGAACCCAATCCTGACACACCACAGGTAACCCACCATGTACCATCCCAGACCAACTGCCATACCTACTACAGGTCCTCACTGGGGCCATCAAGAAACTTGTGATTTATAGTCTTTTCCAACCCATCTTCCTTGTCCCCCACATTCTGGGTTCCTCCTTTCCTGCACTCCCAGAATTTCCCATCCTAACTGATGGCTATGAAACTTATAGCATGAATGATGACAGAGCTGCGAGAAGAAACAAAAGCAGAACAGGGGAGTTCACACCCCTGCCCCCTCTCTGCAACTGATACAGTAAACAGACAAAAATCAGTGAGGATGTGCAACATTTGAATAGCACGTTGAATATATGTGTTTATCTCATTTTTCCTAAGAACTGTACAAGAAACGTTATTTTCAAATACATATTCACAAAAATCACTGTACTTTGGACTTGAAGCTCGTCTCCATCAATTTCAGAGGAATGAAATCACAGAGAACACATTTTCTTGTTTTGTGATCATAACATAACGGTGCTAGAAATAACGATATAGCGCTAACTAGAAACTCCCCGTGTTGGAAATGGTAATATGCCCTTTTAAATGAAATACCAATCAAAGGTGAATTCTCAAGGGAGAAGGAATATATGGGACCTCAGTGATAGGGATAACAGAAAACGGAATTCAAATGCAACTCCTTTTGGCCTGGGAATTCCGATTTGGGTTGGGAAGATATTCGGGTCTCAAAATCATCCCTTATTAACTTAGAAAATATCACACCTTAAATAGTTATAAAATGTCAGTTAACTATGTCACCCCACTATTCATTAGTGTGGACTTTAAATGATGCACATAATCTATGTATGTATCAAGCTGACTCTCACACTCGAACTTCCTGGGATCTCCAAAGAACTTGTGCATTTTAAAAAAGTTCCGCAGCTTCTGTCCTGGGGGGCCAATGAACAATACCCAGAGAGCATGGCAACCCCAGGAATAATGGGTGGTGAGTGTCAAGAAGGTAGGCAGGGCCTAGAGGCACCCGTGACTAGGACAAACCCACATGGGTGATCATCTTCCCCAGGCCCTGTCCTGAGTTGAACTCTTATTTAGGTGTTTATCTGCATGATTGGACACAGTGATTCTGAAATTTATTCAGGCCCCTGGCAGCTTCAAGACTGTCACATTAACTCAAATTACAAGAATCAAAAATGAAAGTGATGACATTACTATCAGCCTTACAGAAGTAAAAATAGGTTTTAAGTGAATAATTTGAACAACTGAAAGCCAACCAAATAAATAGGGTAAATCAAATGAGCAAATTCCAAGAAACACACATACTACAAAAGAGTTGAAAGAGAAATAGGAAATGTGTATAGACTTATAACAAGACATTGAATCAGTCATAAAAGCTCTCCCAACAATAAAGCCTGAGAACAGAATCTTTTGTGGCTAAATTCCACCAAACATTTAAAGAATTATCACCAATTATTCTCAAAATCTTCAAAAACAAAAGAAGACGAGGGAATACCTCCTAACTCATTCTATAAGGTCAGCATTACTCTGATACTAAAGGCAGATATAGACTTCACAAGAAAAGAAAAATGTGGCACACTATTCCTTAAGAGTATAGACATAAAAATCCTCAACCAAACAAGGGCAACACAAATCCAGCAGTACAGCAAAAGGATTATACACTGTGAGCAAGAAGGGTTTACCCCAGAAATCCATGGGTGGTTTAACATAATCAATCAATGTAATATGCTTCATTAATATAAGGAAGCACACAAGCCCACACATGATCATGTTAATTGATGGAGATAAAGCATTTGAGAACATCCAATAGTCTGTCATGAAACAAATGTTCAGTATGTTTGAACTAAGGGAATTTCCTCAACATGATAAAGGCCATATATGGAAAAACCCACAGCTAACGTTATACTCAATGGTGAAAGACTGAGAGCTTTTCCCCCTAACATCAGGAACAGGACAAAGATTCTTGGTGTCAATACTACTATTCAACTTGTATTGGAAGTTCTACCTAGCCAGATTAGTCAGGCAAGAAGAAGAAATAGCGTATCCAGGCTGAACTGGAAGAAGTCAAACTATCTGTACTCACAGTTGATATGATAGTGTAAAGATTAAATCCTAAAGAATTAACAACAAACACTGTTAGAGCTAATCAACGAATTCAGCAAGGATGCAGGATACAAGACCAACACAAAAAATCAGTTGAATATCTATACGCTAGCACTGAAAACTCCAGGAAGGAAACTGAGAGAACAATTCCGTTTACAATACCATCCAAATAAATACAATACCTAGGAATAAAATTAACCAATGAGGTGAAAGATTTGTACCCTGATAACTACAAAATATCTCTGCAGGAATTTAAAAAACACCTAAATAAATGCAAAGATCCTGTGTTCGTGAATAGAAAGATTTAATACTCTTAAAATGGCAATATTTCCTAAGGGAATTCACATGTGCAATGCCTTGCCTATCAAAATCCCAACCTTTTTTTACAGAAATGATAAAGCCAGTCCTAAACTTGGTATAGAATTTCGGGGAATCTCATGTAGCCAAAATTATTTTTAAAACGAAGAACCAAGTGGCAGAACGCATACTTTCCAATTTCAAAACTTACTAGAAACCTTCAGTCATTAAAACAGTGTCATACTGGCATAGAAATACATATGTAGATCAACAGAGCATCCAGAATTGAACCCTCACGTATGAGGCCAATTGCTTTTCCACAAGGCTGCCAAGTCTATTGGATGGAGAAAGAAGAATCTTCTCAACAAATGATGTTAGGGGAACCGGGTATCACATACAAAAACTGATGTTGGACATTTACCTCACCTCATATACAAATATGAATTCAAAATAATCAAAGATCTAAATATAGGTACCAAAACTATAAAAGTCTTAGAAGAAAACATAGGTGCAATTTTCACAACCTTGCATTTGGTGATGGTTTCTTAGAAATGGCACCTAAAGCACAAGCAACTATAGAAGAAATAGAGAAACTGATTTTCATCCAATTAAAACAAATTTTTGCCTCAAAGGATGCTAACCAGAGAGTGGAAAACAAACCACAGAATGGGAGAAAATGTTTGCAAATCATACGTTTGATAAAGGCCTAGTATCCAGAAGATACAAAGAACACTAAGGAAGAAATCATAAACCAGCCAATGCAAAACTGAGCAAAGAACTTGAATAGACATTTCTCCAAAGAAGTTTACAAATGGCCAATAGGCACATGAAAAGTAGTTCAGCATTCTTAGTCCCAAATCCCTATCTTGCACAAAGCCCTTAATCAGGATCCCATAAAGTTCTACAGTTACTGATGCCTGCAGGTTCCCCAACCCCTTGAACCTACAGAACCCAAATCCCTGTCTCTAGCTGGTCAAGAACCTGTCCTGAGCATTAGTAGCTCCGATTGTCCAGATGCCTCTGTTCTTTCCTTCTTTTTGCAGACCTTCAGGTAACCTTTGGGCAATTCCTGGATAAACTGGGGGTCCAGGGAAGGTGACTGCTGAATAGTTGGGCAAGTGTTCAATGCTGCTTCTCACTAACACTCTCTAACCACATCATAAACACACACAGAGACACACACATTCCCACTGACCACACAACTTCTGACCACATGAAAATCAATGCAGCACACACAGAGATATTGCAAATGATTGTATATGCTGACAACACATCAACACTGAGAACTCACACATATTCTGACCACACTCACGTCCTGAACTCACACACTGATCACACATTTTCACATGTCAGTCCAATTTAGAAACGCACAAAACACAACAAACACACATTGCACATTCGCCAAGATTCCACATGTCCATACTCCCAGTGACCATAGCAAACATAATAAAATACACATACAAAGAGACCCTGAAATGACCATCTACTCTCTGATCATACATAAACATGAAAATCATATGTACACACCCTAACAACACACTGACCCCCACCACAATGACCATTCACTCTCTGAATACACACAGAGACCAGGCACACACCCAGAGTCAAAAAGGCACCTGACTATGCATGTGTGGGCTTTGATCATGGGGCATGTCCCACCTCACCATCAACACAGAAACCCGGAGAAGGATAGGGAGTCATGGGACACAGGGACAAAGTGCAGGAGATTGTGATGTTTGTCCCTCATGAAGTACATCTGAGCTTTCAGAGCTGGTTGTTATAGTGGCAGCATGTGAAAAAGAGATAGGAGAGGCAAGAGGGTCAGAAATGATGCATAAGACGTCTCTGATAAATACTTATTTCCAAATAAAGAATATAGGTATTCCACTCAAGCTCTGAGAAGAATTCCTCAAGGAATTACCGTGTGTTCATTTTAACGTGATAATGGAGAATTCTTCCTGAAGATCAGTCAATATTGCTGGTGAAATTCCTATTTAAATGCTTCTCTAGATAACACTGTAATTAACCTTTTTTTTCTTTTCTTTTTGATTTAAAACATCACTTAGAATTGAGAATGTCATTCCCAGGGGGCGGTGCGGCCACCGCTAACAGTTTGCACAAAGCGACCTTTCCTGGGCGGCAGCAGCCGGCAGAGGGCGCCCCGTCGCCATTTTGACCGGCGGCGCCTGGAAGAGCTGGTGGATCGGAGCTTCGGCCTGGAGGGTGACGGGGCTGTCGGGGAAGGAAAAAGAGCTTAGTTTCCAGGGGACCCAGCGTCAGGGAGGCCCCGCGGCTATGGGACCCGAGAGTCAACAGTGAGTACAAAGCTTTGTTTTGGGGCCCTGAGTGCTGAGGAGAAGGGGCTTTGCTGTGGCTTCTCAGGCCAGCCACGGTGGAGCCCGAGGGGGAAGGGAAGACGCTACCCCTGTGTACAGGCTGTTGTTGCCTTTTTAATGGTTCTTTTTACCTAAAGAAGGAACCCAGGTGGAGGCGCAGTGGTGAAGCGCTCGGCTGGCTGGTAACTGAAATGTTGGCGTTTGGAACCCACCAGCCGCTCAGCTGGAGAAAGATGTGGCAGTCAGCTTCCTTGAAGATGACATCCTTGGAGCCCCTAGGGGCCAGTTCTCCTCTGTCCTGTAGGGTTGATATGAGTTGCAGTGGACTTGATGGCAGCGGGTTTTTGTTGTTATTTTTACGTATAACTTTAAAGTAGCTGGGAAATAGTAAAAAATTGGAAAGTAGGTGTATGAAAACATTCAACATTAAGTTGAATTATTTTTCTTTATTAAAATATTAGAAATTACTCTAATTTTATTGTCCTGGTTTTCGTGAAAGCGCTGATGTTTTTGTTGCGGTAGAGCGGGTTCGATTTTGGTTCAGGGCGACCCCATGTGTGCAGAGTAGAACTCCTCTATGGGGCTTTCAAGGCTGTGATGTTAATGGAAGCGGATTGCCAAGTTTGTATTACAAGGCACGTCTGGGTGGGTTCTAACCACCAACCGTTTGGCTTGTAGCCCAGCGCTTAATCATCTGCACAGCCCAGGGAGTCCCTATGGAAGAATTAAAAAACAAAACAACAACAAAAAACAAACTCACGTTGCTGCGGCATCCACCCTGTAGAGACTCTATACGACAGAGTAGAACTGCCCCGTAGGGTTTCTGAGGAGTGGCTGGTGGATTGGAACTGCCAACTATTTGGTTAGCAGCCTAGGTCTTAACCAGTGTGCCACCAGGGTTCCCATGGAAGGATAGTCATCAATTACATCTTTGAAATGTAATTATTAGTTTGTCTCATTGTCAATGGAAATAATTGCTATGTTTGTTGATTTTCATGACCTCAAAGAATTCTAAATTTCAGCTTTCTGAACCATCTTTCATAGGATCCAGTGGGACCACTAATGTTTAAAAAAAAATTTTACCAAGGCTTGTTCCAATGAATGGATAAATAAATAATTTATGATGAATGGATAAATAAATTATGGTATATTCACACAGTGGAATACTATGCATCGATAAAGAACAGTGATGAATCTGTGAAACATTTCATAACATGGAGGAATCTGAAAGGTATGCAGAGTGAAATTAGTCAGTTGTGAAAGGACAAATAATGTATAGGGTGACTATTATAATCTACGAACTCAAGAAATAGTTTAAACAGAGAAGAAAATATTCTTTGATGGTTACGAGGGGGAAGGAGGGAGGGTGGGAGAGGGGTACTCACTAATTAGATAGTAGATAAGAACTACTTTAGGTGATGAGAAAGACAACACAATATAGGCGAGGTCAGCACAACTGGACTAAACGAAAAGCAAAGAAGTTTCTGGAATAAACTGAATGCTTCGAAGGCCAGCGTAGTAGGGGCAGGGGTTTGGGGACCATGGTTCCAGGGGACATCTAAGTCAATTGGCACAATAAAAATCTATTAAGAAAACCTTCTGCATCCCATCTCGGAGAGAGGTGTCTGGGGCCTTAAACGCTAGCAAATGGCCATCTAATATGCATCAATTGATCTCAACCCACCCGGATCAAAGGAGAATGAAGAACACCAAAGACACAAGGTAATTACGAGCCCAAGAGACAGAAAGGGCCTCATTAACCAGAGACTACATCATCCTGAGACCAGAAGAACTAGATGGTGCCCAGCTTCAACCGATGACTGCCCTGACAGGGACCGCAATAGAGAACCCCTGAGGGAGCAGGAGAGCAGTGGGATGCAGACCCCAAATTCTCATAAAAATACCAGACTTAATGGTCTGACTGAGACTAAATGGACCCCAGTGGTCATGGCCCCCAGACCTTCTGTTGGCCCAGGACAGGTACCATTCCCACAGCCAAATCTTCATACAGGGATTGGATTGGACAATGGGTTGGAGAGGGATGCTAGTGAGGAGTGAGCTTCCTGGATCAGGTGGACACTTGAGACTATGTTGGCATCTCCTCCCTGGAGGGGGTTAGAAGCTGGTGAAATGGACTCGAAAAGAGAGAGTGGAGGGAGGGAGTGGGTTGTCTCATTAGGGGGAGAGCAGTTGGGAGTATGTAGCAAGGTGTATATAAGTTTTTGTGTGAGAGACTGACTTGATATGTAAACTTTCACTTAAAGCACAATAAAAATTAAAAAAAAAAAAAGACTTTTAAGAGGTCTTTTGCAGATTTGCCCAATGCAGTACATTCTCTGATTTCTTGACTGCTGCTTGCATGGATATTTTTTTTTTTTATTAACTTTTATTGAGCTTTCAGTGAATGTTTACAAATCAAGTCAGTCTGTCACATATAAGTTTATATACATCCTACTCCTTACTCCCACTTGCTCTCCCCCTAATGATTCAGCCCTTCCAGTCTCTCCTTTCCTGACAATTTTGCCAGCTTCCAACTCTCTCTATCCTACCATCCCCCCTCCAGACAGGAGATGCCAACACAGTCTCAAGTGTCCACCTGATATAAGGAGCTCACTCTTCTTCAGCATCTCTCTCCTACCCACTGTCCAGTCCCTTTCATGTCTGATGAGCTGTCTTCGGGAATGGTTCCTGTCCTGTGCCAACAGAAGGTTTGGGGACCATGCCCGCCGGGATTCCTCTAGTCACAGTCAGACCATTAAGTATGGTATTTTTATGAGAATTTGGGGTCTGCATCCCACTGATCTCCTGCTCCCTCAGGGGTTCTCTATTGTGCTCCCTGTCAGGGCAGTCATCGATTGTGGCCGGGCACCAACTAGTTCTTCTGGTCTCAGGATAATGTAGGTCTCTGGTTCGTGTGGCCCTTTCTGTCTCTTGGGCCCTTAGTTGTCATGTGACCTTGGTGTTCTTCATTCTTCTTTGATCCAGGTGGGTTGAGACGAATTGATGCATCTTAGATGGCCGCTTGTTAGCATTTAAGACCCCAGACGCCACATTTCAAAGTGGGATGCAGAATGTTTTCATAACAGAATTATTTTGCCAATTGACTTAGAAGTCCCCTTAGAGCATGGTTCCCAAACCCCCGTCCTTGCTCCACTGACCTTTGAAGCATTCATTTTATCCCGGAAACTTCTTTGCTTTTGGTCCAGTCCAATTGACCTTCCATGTATTGAGTGTTGTCCTTCCCTTCACCTAAAGCAGTTCTTATGTACTAATTAATCAGTAAAAAACCCTCTCCCACCCTCCCTCCCTCCCCCCCTTGTAACCACAAAAGTATGTGTTCTTCTTAGTTTATACTATTTCTCAAGATCTTGTAATAGTGGTCTTATACAATATTTGTCCTTTTGCCTCTGACTAATTTCGCTCAGCATAATGCCTTCCAGGTTCCTCCATGTTATGAAATGTTTCACAGATTCGTCACTGTTCTTTATCGATGTGTAGTATTCCATTGTGTGAATATACCACGGTTTATTTACCCATTCATCCGTTGATGGACACCTTGGTTGCTTCCAGCTTTTTGCTATTGTAAACAGTGCTGCTAGCATGGATATTGATTGTTGATACAACTAGGAGGAAATCCTTGACAACTTCAGTTTCTCTGCCATTTATCATGATGTTGTTTATTGGTCCAGTCTGAGGATTTTTGTTTTCTTCACATTCAGGCGTCATCTATACCAAAGGCTCTATGTATCTTTGATCAGTAAGTGCTTCAAGTCTCTTCATTTTTGGCAAGCTAGGTTCTGTCAGTTGATTTTTGAGTTTGTTAATGAGTGTTCCTCCCATCCTGATGCTGTCTTCTTCATATGCCAGCTTCCAGGATTATTTGTTTAGCGTACAGACTGCATAAGTAAGGTAAAAGGATAGAACCCTGCCGCACCTTTTGCAATTTATTCTGTTTCGACAGTTGCCTCTTGGTCCATGTGAAGGTTAGGCATGAGCACAATGAAGTGTTCTGGAGTTGCCATTATTTATAATGTTACTCCTGTCTGGAATATGCTTTCTTTATTAACTGGGCATTTCCTCTGTTGATCCTCTAGGACAGGCCCCTTCCCTTTCTTTACATTTGCACACACAGGTAGAACTGACACAGAAAATTAATCATGACAACACCTAGGAAAATTAACAACAGTTCCTGAAGCCTCCCTTGACCTTTGCATCCACCAGGCTCTACAGGACACCCCCACTTTAAGGGCCCCTGACAGGGTCCGGGTCCCAATCTCAGGCCCAGAGGCTCTTCCCAGAGCCACCCTGTCCTGGCCACTCTCAGTGCCCTGGGCACAGCCCTCTAGAGGGCTCCAGCATGAATTTGGAGGCAGGAAAGCACTCCCTGTAGAGACAGCTTCAGTGGAGCAGGGCATGCCTGGACTGTAGCCTCATTTGCCTGCAGTGGCCTCTGTTGGGAGTGCAGGGGCTATCTGTGCCTCCTAGGGAGCCAAGGGCCTGTGCATGTGTGTGATTGTGTGCGTGCAGGTGTGTAATCTGTGTGGCTGTCTCTGTCTGTCTGAGTTTCTGAGTCTGTGAGTGTATCGATTGTGTGCTGTGCTTTCCCCTGTGTGGCTGTTGTGCGTTTCTCTGTGCCCTTCTCTGTGCATGTGTGTGTCTTGGTCATCTAGTGCTGCCATAACAGAAATACCACAAGTGGATGGCTTTAACAAAGAGAATTTTATTTTCTTGTACTCTGGTAGATTACAAGTCCAAATTGAGGGCGTGGGCTCCAGGGGAAGCTTTTCTTGCTTTGTTGGCTCTGGAGGAAGATCCTTGTCCTCAATCTTCCCCTGGTCGAGGAGCTCCACAGGCACAGGGACCCCGTGGCCAAAGGACACACTCTGCTCCTGGTGCTGCTTTCTTGGTGGTAGGAGGTCCCCAACTCTCTGCTTGCTTCCCTTTCCTTTTATCTCTTGAGAGATAAAAGGTGGTCCAGTCCACACCCCAGGAAAACTCCCTTTACCTTGCATTAAGGAGGTGACATGATTAAGGGCGTTGTTTCAATCCCACCCTAATCTTCTCAGCTTAAAATTGGAATCAGAAAATGGAGGACAGCCACACAATACCAGGAATCATGGCCTAACCAAGTTGACACATATGTTTTGGGGGAAACAATTCCATCCATTACAGTGTGTGTGTTTTTATGTCTGTCAATGAAAGGGTGTGTGTCAGTTGTGGAAATGCATGTAATCCATGTGCCTCTGGGCCTGTGTCTGTGTGTGGGAATGTGTGTCCCTGTTGGAGTATGTCCCTGTTGGAGTATCTGTGTTTTGAATCCATGTGTGTGTGTAAATTGCTCTTTTGGGTATTCCTGAGTGTGCATCTGTGTATGCGTGTGTCCATCGTATGAAAGTTTGCTCTGGGGGACCGTCTAGGGTGACCCTGAGTGTGTGTCTGTGTGCTCCCCATGTTGTCTCTGCCTGGGTCTGCAGTGTGGGGCCATGTGAGCCTCTCCATGAGCCCATAACCTTTGCCAGGTGAGTCTAGGTGGTCCTTGTCTGTGCATCTCCATGCTCGTTGTCTGTGTACACTTCTCACTGAGTGTGTGTATGTGTATGTGTATGTGTATGTGTATGTGTATGTGTATGTGTATGTGTATGTGTATGTGTGTGTATACACCCCAGGAACATACAGACATAGAGCAGACTTTTTCAAGAGCCATCCCAGGGGTGGGTGAGAGGAGACAGTATGTCCATCCTCTGTCAGGTGGGGCTGGACCTTTCTGCCCCTGCTCCTCTCAGCCTCTGCTGTCCTTCTGGTGGTCCCATCTCAGGCCCCAAGATGGACGGAGTGAAGGGTCAGTTCACAGGACTCCCTAGCCAGGGGGCAACTGCAGAGGTTTATAGTGAGTGGGAAGGGTGGAGGGGGTCCTATGCCCCTGGGAAGGGTCTGGGGGAGTCCTTGGTCCCTGGGAGAGGTGATTGAGTGAGTGTCCCTACGGAAGGCAAGGGTCTCAGGGCTCTGTGGCCCGGGGGTGAGGTGAGTAGCTAGGCATTGGTGGGAGTTTTGGGGGAGTCCTGGATTCCTGGGGATGGGTTGAGTGAGGGAGATCTCTAGGAAAATTTGATGGCGGGGGGGGGGGCTTCTGAGGCCCTGGTTAGCGGTGAGTATGCAGCACACCTAGGTAGACTCGGGGGGGGGGGCCTGGTTAGTGGTGAGTATGCAGCACACCTAGGTAGACTCGGGGAGTCTTTGTGACTCTTGGAATCCTAGAGAGCCCGGGTCCCTCCCTCACTGTGGTGGCCAGGAGCTGTGGTGGTAGCAGCAACAGCAGTGTTACTATCAGGCACAAAGGTGACAGACCCACTGGATGGTGGCAGATATTAGACTATCTAGCCAGCAAGTGAAGCCACCAAGCAAGGGCCGAGGCCCCAGACGCCCTTCCAGGGCCACGCCAGGCTTACCCTCCTGTAGGGTCAGGAGGAGCCCAGCAGGTCTAGAGCCGAGGGCCACCTGAAGTTTCCCTCCCAGCCTCAGCGTCTCTGGCCATGGGAATGGGCACACGGGGCCCCCAGATGGTGCTGGTTCCAGAAGGGAGAAACCATCTGGCCTGGGATCTTGAATTGGGGGTTGAGGAGAATCTCAGAGGAAGTTGTGAGAAGCACTTAACACAGGCCCAGGCATTTTTATCATCCCCTCAGTCCCAGTCCCAGCACTCACCTGGCCAACCCCAAAGGGACAGAGCAATGGGAGGAGGTGTGGTGACTGAATTTCACTTCAAAGAGGAAAAATGTAGGAATCTGGGCGCTCCTGATCCCCTTTGAAATCCAGTCTCTGAACACACCTCCCCCCGACTATACTGGGGAAACTGAGATGGAGAGGGTGTGCCCAGGTTCACTCCGTGGCCCTGAGTTGACTGTCGATTACATGAGCTGCAACTCTTTTTCCGAAGTTCACTCTGTTGGATCTTGCTAGTGATGGTTTGGGGCAGCTATTTAACAAACTCCACCTGGACCAGGAGAAAGCAGATCCAGCCTGGCTTGGTCCTGCTATCATTTCCTTCCGTTTCCCACTCCCATCCTTGTCACCTGCAGAGACCACAGACAGGCTGACATCATGAGGAGGTCTCCATGTATCTCACCAGGTTTCTCAGGTCATTCCCCTGTCTCCCTGAGGGTGGACATAGCCACATGACTTCCTTTGGGCAATAAACTGTGAAGTGTGTCACCTCTAGGCAGAAGAGTTCAGAACCTTTTAGATGGAAGGCTGACCACCGTTTCTTCCCATCAGCATAGCACCTGGCAGGTGTCTCTATAGTGGCTGTGCTTTATCCAGGTCCCAGAGTGACAGGATGTGGAGCAGAGTTTCCAGAATACCCATGGTAATAAGCTTTCTTCGCTATCAGCCACTAAGATTTTAGGGCTGTTCGTTATTGTTTGAGGCTGAGTTCTCTAAAGAAAAACCAGTAAAGCTTATAAACATATATAAAGAGAGAAAGATTTATAGCAAGGAAATGGCTCATGCAGTTGTAGAGGCTAGAACATCCCAAGTCCGTGGATCAGGATGGAGGGTTCTACTGATTCACATAGCTGCAGGGGCTGGTGAACCCAAGATCATCTGGTTGGAGAGCCGGGCTGTTGTTCACAGGCTATGAAGATTGATGAATCCCAAGATCGGCAGGCAAGACGGCAGGTAAGCTGCTAGCTCAAGTCCCGAGAATGGGAGTTCAGATGAACTGGAGCCAGCTGTAGAATCCAGAACAAGCAAAAGCCCCTGAGCCCTGCCAGAATGTCCCCCCACACCTGATGCATGACACATGCCCAAGAAAACTCCTTCAACTGATCCCACTCGCAGCAGATCCCATCATAGGTGTGATCACATATCAAATCTCAACAGGGACGTGATCACAACGTGAAACGACTGCCAAAACACTGAGAATCAGGCTCTAGCCAAGCTAATGCACAATCTTAACCATCACAGTTCCCCACGGTACAACCTAATGCTATGCGTCATTTTTTCTGTTCTCTGTGAGGTAGCGTTGTTGTTGCTGTTCGTTGGCATTAAGTTGGCTCCATCTCAAGACGACCCCAAGGACAACAGAATGAAATGTTGACTGGTCCTGTGCCATCTTTGTGATCATTGTTATGCTCAAGCCCATTGTTTTGGCCACGACGTCTTTTGAGTACCTCCCAACTTAGAGGGCTCATCTTCCAACTGTACATCAGAAAATATTCTGTTGCGATCCATAGGAGTTCCATTAGCTAACTTTTGGAAGTAGATTTCCGGGCCTTTGTTCCTTTTCTGTCTTAGTCTGGAAACTCTACTGAAATCTGTTTGCCACGGGTGGGCCTGCTGAAGTTTGCAGTACTTGTCTGTCCGTTGATCGTACTGTGGTGGCCTGGGTGTTGCCGTGATATGAAAGCTATGAGGCAACGGAGCCTAAAATGGAAAGCATGAACTCTGTTGTCAGATACACCTGGGTTTGAGTTCCAGCTCTGCCTTTTATTGGCTGTGATTTCAGACCATTTACTTTGTGTCTTAGTTTCCTCCATGTAGTACAGGAAAGTTATAACATAGCAGGTTGTGGCAAGGATTAAGTGAAATAATACTACATGTAGAGCATTTACTACAGGGCCCAGGACACAGGGTAGGTGATCAATAAATATTAGACATACAGCTACGTAATGTGCATTGATTGTAAAGATCCGAACAATGCCACAAAGTATTACAAAAGAAGGAAATGTTAAATCTTTGGCATCTGTACCCTTTCAAACTCTGAGCACGTAGGATCATACATCATGTACCATTCCATATTCTGCCATGTGCTGTCGAGATCTGTTTATGTAAAAAATTAAATATGTGCAATCATTTCTAACTATATAAAAACAATCCTGTTGCCATTAAGGATGATTACGACTCATAGCGATCCTACAGGACAGAGTGGAACTGCCCCATAGGGTTTCCAAGGCTCTAATCTTTACAGAAGCAGACTGCCACATCTTTCTCTCAGAGAGCAGTTAGAGAGTTCAAACTGTCTACTTTTTTGTTGGCAGCCAAGCAGTTAACCACTGTGCCATCAGGAGGTGCCTATATTAATTCTGGGAATAACTGAATCACTTCTCTATGTTGGACATTGAGATCAGTGATTTTCAAACCATATTGTGGCCCATTAGATAGTTGTAAAAAAATTTTGTTGGTTGCAAGTAGCATTTAAAAACAAAGAATTAGAACAGAAAGTACTGAATGTATTGAGTTATAATGATATTTTATTAACTTTTATATGTCATATTTATGTATATATGTATTGGGCTGCAATACAAAATGTATTTGTTACGATGAATCATGTTAGAGATAATTTTGAAGCTGCTGATTTGGACTTTTCTTTTTCAGATTCTGGAGGCTTATAAATACCCTTCTTGCACTTACGTCTGTGGACACTTGTCTGATTTTTTTTCTTTAGGTTAACTTACCAGCAGTGAGTTCCTTTTTGATTTCTGACACACGCTCGAGGATCCCAGTCAATTAAGTCTGCTCCACCACATCCTTAATTTGAATTGGGTCTTCTGCAGAAGAAAAAGGTAGTGCGGTTGTTGACCTAAGCTTACCCTAACCACCTTGGAGGACTTGGGAGAGCTGAGCACCAGAACCAGCCAAGACGGCCAGACCCCATCCATCTGCCATGCTCACCTTCCTCGGGTACTTGTGTGGGGCTGTCGCTCCCTTCACGTGCTGCTCTAACTCCTTGGTGAGATGGTCCTGGTCATGGGACAAGAACAGTGGGGCCAGGACAATGAACACCATCACCACCTGCAGCACAGGAGTGAAGTCATGGTGAGTGCCAAGAAATGATCCCCCTACCCACTGGCTTCACATCAATTGGCCACCCATAGCAACCCTATAGGACAGAGGAGAACTGCCCCATAGGGTTTACAAGGCTTTATGGAAGCAGACTACCGCATCTTTGTCCTGCGGAGTGGCTGGTGGGTTTGAACCGCCAACCTGTCAGGTAACAGCCAAGCACTTAACCACTGTGACGGCAAAAATGTAATGTTTATTGAATGAATGGAAAAGCAAGGTGATGCTTGAGCTGTGTTCTTGATAAGAGTATCGTGACTGTCTTAGTTATGTAGCTTTGCTATAACATAAATACCACAAGTAGATGGCTTCAACAAAGAGAAATTTACTTGCTCACATCCTAGTAGCTCGAAGTTCAAATTCAGGGCATCAGCTTCACAGGAAGGCTCTGGGGGAAGATCCTTCTCATCAATCTTCCCTTGGACTAGGAGCTTCTCTGCTCAGGAACCCCGGTCCAAAGGACTCGCTCTGCTCTTGGCACTGCTTTCTTGGTGGTATGAGGTCCCCACTCTGGTCTTGCTTCTCTTTCCTATCATCTATTGCAAGGTAACAGTTGGTGCAGGCCACACTCCAGGGAAACTCCCTTTACATTGGATCAGGGATGTGACCTTAGTAAGGGTGTTACCATCCCACCCTAATCCTCTGTAACATAAAATTACAATTACAAAATGGAGGACAACCACACATTACTGGGAATCGTGGCCTAACCAAGTTGACGCATGCTTTTGGGAAAGAGTCGGGTTCAAATCTAACTACTTCCAATTCCATCTATGTCTTGGAAAATTATTTCCTTCTCTCAACTTCAGTTTCCTTTTCTATGAAACAGATACAATAAAAGTTCATCCCTTACTGGGTATCTGTAAATATTCCAGGTAATGATACATGTGAACCATCTGGTTAGTTTAAATTTATTGTTACTATTAGTAGTAGTAGTATCATCATAATTATTAATCTTTTTGTATGTACAGTTCCCTACATGGGACCTAGTGAGTAATACTTATTGGCAATTGATGATTATGATTAAGGATATCCCCAAATTGACTGCATAGGGCCCAGTACATAGTCGGTTTTCAATAAATACTTGTTGAATGAAGGAATACAGGCTGTGGAGCCAGGTTGCTTAGATTCCCATTCTAGCTCCATCACTTATTAGAAGTGTGATCCAGGTGAGTTACAGAACTTCTTTATGCCTGTCTCCTCATCTATAAAACAAAACCAAACCCATTGCCTTCCAGTTGATCCTGACTCATGGCGAAGCCATGTGTTACAGGGTAGAATTGTTCCATAGGGTTTTCTTGGATATAATCTTCATGGAAGTAGATCACCAGGCTTTTCTTCTCCAGTGCCACTGGGTGGGTTCAAACCGCCAACCTTCAGGTTAGGTTAAAAAGACCTCTGCTTGCCAGGACCACACCTTATCTGTAAAAACAGTATATAAGAGTAGTTAACTCCTTGGATTTTTGTGAGGGTTAAGTGAGTTGGCACATAGTAAGGATTGCTGCTCACAGGCGGTGAAGATCGATGAATCCAAAGATCAGCAGGCAAGACTACAGGCAAGCTGCTAGCTAGTCTCAAGAACTGGAGGTGAGACGAACAGGAGCCAGGTGCAGAATCCAGAAGGAGTAAAAGCCCACAAGCGTTGTCAGAATATCCACTTATATTCAATGCAGGACAAATGACCAAGGAAACTCCCTTTCAACTGATTGGCTACTCAGACCAGATGCCATCGTGGAGGTGATCACATCATATCAAATTTCATCATGGAAGTGATCACAACTTCATATGACTGTCAAGCTACCAAGAATCATGGCCGAGCCAAGTTGACACACAACCTTAACCATCACAGCCTTCATCATCATCATTCATAATCCTTATGTACAGAGCCACAGATGAGGCCCACTGCCACCTGCTGAACACATAGTGAAGTCCACACACACATCAGCTGTGCCCTCTGCCCCAGAGGACCAAGGCTGGCTAGATAGTACGTTGAAGTTTCTCCTGCTTCTGGCTTCCAAGTGCCCACATGCAGACATGATCACATCGTGTCCTGTACTCACCTCCCATCTAATGGGATCTGGACTGCTCACCTTGGCGGACTCACCCGCCTCTGGGAGCTCGGCCAGGGCATTCTCCATCTCTGCCTGACTGATTCGGTAACTGCAAGACCAGCTCTTTTTTCCATCATGAGTTCAGAGGCTGATGCCAGGATTGGGGTGACCCAAGGCCAAAGATTGGCTTTGAAAGGTCACATCTTCCCTTGGCACAGAGAGTAACTAGCATAGGGAGCCCAAGACTCGTGACCTGCTTGGGACCTGGACCCGAAAAGTGAAGACCTCGACACTCTATGCTAAGAAACACCAATGCTCAGGCACACCCAAGGGCTCTCACAGCCTCAGATGACAGAGGACAGATGCTTTGTATTGCCAGAGCTCTGGGTCCTTAGCTCAAGCACCTTCCACCAGTGTGAAATTTCTTAGAAACTCCAAATTTTATCTTAATCATTTATGTAAATTCAGCATCTTATTCCCCAATATCTAAGTGTTTGCTTTAGAAATTAAAAAAAAAAAAAAAAACAACTCTATTTCCTGTAATATCCAAGCATTATAGCTCTAGGGTATTGTCTCATTCTCTCTCTCCTTTTTTTTTTTAGTCTAGGTGTTAGGAACATGGATTTAGAGCCAGACAAGCTCAGTTAAAATTTGAACTCCACCGTGTGATATCTTTGAGACTTAAGGCAACATTCTTCACTGCTTTGTGACACAGTTTCCTTATCCTAAAATGGGATAAAAATAGCATCTGCCTCATACTGTTGAAGGAGTCTGGGTGGTGCAATAAGTTTGCCATCAGCTGCTAATGCAAAGATTGGTGGGTCGAACCCACCCAGTGATACTGTGGAAGAAAGGCCTGGTGATCTGCCAAGAAGACCCTACGGAACAGTTCTGCTCTGTAACACATGGGGTCTGCAGGAGCCTGGGGCTGACTCGATGGCAGCTAACAACAACAACAACACAGTATTGAGGGCTAGGTGAAATGAGTTAATAGGTATAAAGCTTTAGGAGAGTGCTTTCACATCCCAAGTACTCTATGAAACCAAAAACACCAAACCTGTTGCCATTGAGCTTATTCTGACTCATAGTGACCCTCTGGGACACAGTAGAACTGTCCCATAAGGTTTCCAAGGAGTGGCTGGTAGATTGTTACTGCTGAACTGTTGGTTAGCAGCCTGAGCTCTTAACCACTCCACCGCTGGAACTCCATAAGCTGTAAAGTGCAATTTCTTAACCACATATGCATACACCTCTGTAACACCACCAAGATCATGACCCTGAGAATAGGGCCGGTTCCCAGTTAACTCCCTTACAGCCTTGTCCCACTCAGTATTACCTGAAAGTAACCACTAGCCATTTTAAAACCCTTTAGTAGTTCATAGGAGTACTTGGGTGGCACAGACTGTTAAGTGCTTCACTACTAACTGAAAGGTTGGCAGTTCAAACCCACCCAGCGGTGCCTTGAAAGACAGAGCTGGCAATCTGCTTCTGCAAGGTCACAACATTGAAATCCCTATGGAGCCCATGTCTACTGTGAAATATATGAGGTCAGCATGAGTCGAAATTGACTCAACAACAACTACCAACAACAGTAGTTAACAGAAAGGCTATGACATAGAAGGACGTGTCTTGTGTCCTCCAGGGTTGAATCAAAGAGGGCTGATCAGATCCATGCTTGCTCTCTAGGGCATGCTTCCTTTTCAGGGGAGAGCAGACAGATCAGGAGAGGGATAGGTGGGAGCAATGGCAACAACACCTTTCATGGTCTGGTGAGGTGGGGTTGTTTGGGGAGCATAGGGCTTTATTCCCGGTCCAGGTCTAGAGGACCCAGTCAGTTCAGATTGAACCGTGAAGAAGTGACCACTGGCATGTTCATTACCTTGGGGCTCCATTGGCCCTAAACACAATGATATTTACTAATGAACTCCCTGCTTATGTCAGTGTTCCCTGGGTGATTTGTCCTGTGTCTGTGTGGCATCCATTCATGTCTCCTTAAACATAATTATTCTCCAAATAAAGCCATGCTTCCATCTAACATTGTGTAACTATGCTGCATACAACTGAGTACATTTTCTTTGGGTCTTCTTCTTACGTATCCCTCCCTGTTTAAGTCAGGGTGTATATTCCAGACTCTCCTTTCAACAGCTTTGTTACTTGGCCTTTCTTACTGATTGTCCATGAGGTTTAAAATTCAAGATGGGAGGAGGGTGATGCTGAAGAAACTCTAATGTCATTGACAAAACTATTGGCAAATAAGGACTTCAGAGAGTGAGGGCAGCTTCCATTTGAAAGAGAGAAAATGAACAAGAGGGCTGATGGCATAGGCCCTTCAGAAGAGAATGAATTTCCTATCAGCTATTTAGAGTCTCTGGGGAAAATTGTCGAAGCCCTCAAAATTTGGGGTAAAAAAATGTTTATACCTAAACTCTCCATCGATGTTGATTCACTCTTTGTTTATTCCGAGAATTAGAGCATAGTTGGAGTTCTAACCTAAATATGGTTAAATATGAAGTAAACTTATTTTCATACACTTCAGATTTTCTTTTCTGAAGGCAAATTCTCACATTTCTTTTCCTTTTTTTCTACGTACTATGTATTTATTTTAAAAGTTTTAAAAAAAAAAAACTTAGTCTCATGTATCTACTTGAACTAAGAAGCACACTCTCCATGGGTATTATTAAAGTACTGTAAAGTCCAGCCTAATCTTTGTCGGAAGAGTTGGCTTCGGGAATGGTTTTAGTTCTGGGTGAACAGAGAGTCTGGGGGCCATGCCTTCTGGGGTTCCTCTAGGCTCAGTCAACTGTCAAGTCTGGTCTTTTTTATGTGAATTTGTTTTCTGCACCACACTTTTCTCCTGCTCCATCAAGGACTCTGTTGTGTTCCTTCTAAGAGCAGTCATTGGTGGTAAGAATTGGTGGTAGCTGGGTACTATCTAGTTCTTCTGTTCTCACACTGATGGAACTTCTGGTTTACGTGGCCCTTTTGTCTCTTGGGCTAATATTTTCCTTGTGTCTTTGGTGTCCTTCATTTTCCTTTGCTCCAGGTAGGTTGGAACCAATTGAAGCATCTTAGATGGCTGCTCCGAAGCTCTTAAGACCCCAGATGCGACTCAGCAAAGTGGGATGCAGAACATTTTCTTAATGAACTTTGTTATGCCAGTTGACCTAGATGTCCCCTGAAACTAGGGTCCCCTGACCCTCACCTCTGGTACTCTGTCCCTCAAAGTGTTTGGTAGTGTTCAGGAACCTTCTCAGCTTTTGGTTTAGTCCAGTCATACTGACTTACCCTGTACTGTGTGTTGTCCTTCCCTTATCTAGTTAGTGAATACCCCCTCCCTCCCTCTGCACCCTTATAAGGATGAAGGAATGTTTTCTTCTGTGTTTAAACATTTCTTGAGTTCCTATAATAGTGGTCTCATACAATATTTGTCCTTTTGCGACTTACTAATTTCACTCAGCATGATGCCTTCCAGATTCATCATGTTGTGAGATGTTTTGCAGATTCATCGTTGTCCTTTATCATTGCATAGTATTCCATTGTGTGAAATATACCATAATTTGTTTATCCATTCATCTGTTGATGGAATCCTATGTTGTTTTCATCTTTTTGGTATTGTTAACAGTGCTGCAATGAAGATGGGTGTGCATATATTTGTTTGCGTGATGGCTCTTATTTCTCTAGAATATAATGCAGGGAATAGGATTGCTGGATTGTATGGTACTTCTATTCCTAGCTTTGTAAGGAAGCACCAAATTGATTTTCAAAGTGGTTGAACCATTTTACATACCCACCAGCATTATGTAAGTGTTCTGGGCTCTCCACAACCTCTCCAACATTTATTATTTTGTATTTTTTCGATTAATTCTATCTTTGTTGGGGAGAGATGGTATCTCATTGTAGTTTTGATTTGCATTTCTCTAATGATCATGAGCGTTTCCTCTTATGTCTGTTAGTCGCCTAAATGTCTCCTTGGTGAAGTTCCTGTTCCTATCCTTTGCCCATTTTTTAATGGGTTATTTATCTTTTTGCTGTTGAAGTTTTGCAGTATCTTGTAGATTTCAGAGATTAGACCCTGATCGGATATGTTGTAACCAAAATTTTTTTCGTGGTCTGTAGGTTGTCTTTTTACTCTTTTGGTGAAGTGTTTTGATGAGCATAAGTGTTTGACTTTACCTTCTCTTCTGTTCTTTGTGAATTGTTAGTTATGTTTTGTGTTTTGTTTCTGCCATGTTTTAGGGCTTTTAGCGCTGTCCCTATTTTTTCTTCCATGATCGTTATCATTTTAGACTTTATATTTAGGTCTTGGATCCTCTTTAAGATAGCTTGTACATGGTGTGAGGTGTGAGTCTTGTTTCATTTTTTTCCAGATGGGTATCCAGTTATGCCAGCACCACTTGTAAAAGAGATTGTCTTTTTCCCGTTTAATGGAGTTTGGGCCTTTGTCAAATATCAGCTGCTCCTAGACGGATGAATTTACCTCTAGATTCTCAATTCTGTTGCATTGGTCTATGTAGCTCTTGTACTAGTACCAAGCTATTTTACTGCCATGGTATAATTGGTTCTAAAATCAGGTGGTGTGAGACCTCCCACATTGTTCTTCTCATTTAGTAATGCTTTATTTATCTGGGGTCTTTTCTCTTTCCATAAGAAGTTGTCAGTTTGTTTCTTTCTCTGTCTCATTAAAAAAGTCATTGTAATTTGGATTGTATTGCCTTGTATCTGTAGATAGTTTGGGGTAAAATCGAGATTTTGACAATGTTGAGTCTTTCTATCCATGAGCAAGGTATATTTTTCCACTTACATGGGTCTCTTTTGGTTTCTTTCAGTAGTGTCTTGTATTTTTCTTTGTATATGTCTTTTACATCTCTGGTTGTATTTATTCCTAAGTATTTTCTCTTCTTGGAGGCTATTGTAAATGGTATTAGTTTGGTGATTTCCTCTGAGATTCTGTTTGTTGTTGTAGAGGGATCCAACTGATTTTTGTATGTTTATCTGCTATCCTGATACTTTGCTGAAATCGTCTATTAGTTCCAGTAATTCTCTTATGGATTCCTTGGGGTTTTCTGTGTATAAGATCATATCATCTGCAAATAGGGTTACTTTTATTTCTTCCTTACCAATTTGGATGCTCCTTATTTCTTTCTCTTACCTTATAGCTCCGGCTAGGACCTCCAGCACAATATTGAATAAGAGTGGTGATAAAGGGCATCATGTGGCTCCCCTTCTCAAGGGAAACGCTTTCAGACCCTCTCCATTTAGGATGATGTTGGTTGTTCACTTTGTATAACGCCCTTTATTATGTTAAGGAATTTTGCTTCTATTCTAATTTGCTGAGAGTTTTTATCATGAATGGGTATTGGACCTTGTCAAATGCCATTTCTTCGTCAATTGATAAGATCATGTTGTTCTTATCTTTTATTTATATGAGGGATTACATTAATTATTTTTCTAATGTTGAACCATCCCTGCTTACCTGGCATGAATCCCACTTGGTCATAGTGAATTATCTTTCTGATATGTTTTTTTTTAATTCTATAGGCTAGAATATTGCTGAGGATTTTTGCGCCTGTTTTGGGGGTTTATTTGTGTGTAATTTTCTTTCTTTTTTTTTTTTGTGGTGTCTTTACCTGGTTTTGGTATCAGAGTTATGCTGCCATCATAGAATGAGTTCGGAAGTATTCAATCCTTTTCTGTGCACTGACATACCTTTACTAGTAGTGGTATTAACTCTTTTCTGAAAGTTTGGTAGAATTCTCCAGCGCACCCATTAGAGCTAGGGCTTTTTGGGGAGGGGGAGAGGGGGAGCTTTTTAATTACCTCTTCAGTCTCTTCTTTTCTTATGAGTTTATTTGGTTGGTCTGTCTCTGTTAGTTTAGGTAGGTAGTGTGTTTCTAGAAATTTGTCCATTTCCTCTAGGTTTTCAAATTTGTCGCAGTACAGTTTTTCATAGTATTCTATTATGATTCTTTTAATTTCAGTTGAGTCTGTTTTGTTATCGCCCATCTCATTTCTTATTTGGGTTATTTGCTTCCTCTCCTGTTTTTCTTCAGTCACTTTGGTCAATGGTTTATCAATTTTGTAGATCTTCTCAAAGTACCAGCTTTTGGTCTTGTTAACTCTTTCAGTTGTTTTTCTATTCTCCGTATCATTCATTTCTTCTCTAATTTTTATTATTTCCTTCTTCTGGTGCCCATGAGCTTATTCTGCTGCTGTTTTTCTGTTTGTTCGAGTTGTAGGGTTAGTGTTTTGATTTTGGCCCTTTCTTCTTTTTGGATGTGTGCATTTATTGCTATAAGTTGACCTCTGAACAGTGCTTTTGCCCTGCCTCAGAGGTTCTTGTTGGATGTGTTTTCGTTCTCATTGAATTCTGTGAATTTGTTTGCTGTATCCTTAATTTCTTCTGTAACCCAGTAGTTTTGGAGCAAGGTGTTCTTCAGTTTCCATGTATTTGATTTTTTTGTTTTTTTCCTTTTTCTTTTGTTGGTTTCTACTCTTATGGCTTTATGGTCAGAGAAGATGCTTTGTAATATTTTGATGTTTTCGATTCTGTTAAGGCTTCCTTTTTTGGCCTAATATGTGCTCTATTCTGGAGAATGTTCCATGTGTGTTGGAAAAAAAAGTATACGGGGCTTCAGTTGGGTGGAGTGTTCTGTATATGTCTATGAGATCAAGTTGGGGTGACTGTGGCCTTTAGATTTGCCATGTCTTTATTGAGCTTCTTTTCAGATGTTCTGTCCTTCACCAAAAAGTGGTCTGTCGACGTCTCCTACTATTGTTGTGGAGCTATGTCTCTTCTCAGTGCTGTTAGAGTTTGTTTTATGTATTTTGGAGCCCTGTTTTTGGGTGCATAAGTATTTAGTATGGTTATGTCCTCCTGGTGTATTGACCCTTAAGCATTATATAGTGTCCTTCCTTAACCTTTTTGGTGGGTTTTACTGTGAAGTCTATTTTGTCAGAGATGAGTATTGCCACTCCTGCTCTTTTTTGATTGTTTTCTTAATATATTTTTTTCCGTCCTTTGAGTTTTAGACTGTTTGTGCCTTTGAATGTAAGTGTGTCTCTTGTAGGCTGCCTATAGACAGATTGTTTTTTAAATCTATTCTGCCGCTCTCTGTTTTTTAGTGCATTTATTCCATTTACATTCAGTGTAATTATTGAAAGGTATTTTTTTTTTATGAGTTTAGTGCTGTCATTCTGATGTATCTGTGTGTGTGTGTATGTGTGCTGTTTTTGACAGTTTCTTTGTTCCAGTTAATTTTCTGTGCTGAGTCATTTTTCTTTATGTATTTTCTTTCCAACTTTTTTTCATTATTGTTGATTTTGTATTTGCTAAGTCTTTATGTTTTCTTATTTGGATGTGTAGGATAGTTAGTTTCCTTTGTGGTTACCTTAATATTTACCTCTGTGTTTCTAAGTTTAAACCAATCTTTCATTTCTAGATACCGCTTTGACTTCGTCACCGTATGAAAGTTCTATGACTACCGTACTTAGTCCCTCTTTTTTTGTTTTAATGTTGTCATCTTTTACATATTGATGTCTCTGTTTCCCTATTTTCAATGTTTTAGCTTTGATTTATTTTTTTTGACTTCCCTATCTGGGTTGATATTTGGTTGTTCTGTCCTGTGTTCTACTCTTGGGTTGTTTTCTGATATTATTGATTTTGTGACCGGAGGACTCCCTTTAGTATTTCTTGTTATTTCGGTTTGGTTTTTACACATATCCTAAAGTTCTGTTTATCTGGAAATGCCCTAATTTCTCCATCATATTTGACAGAGAGTTTTGCCTGATATAGAATTCTTGGCTGGCATTTTCTTTTTTGTTCAAGGTTTTATATATGTCATGCGTTGCCTTCCTGCCTGCATGTTTTCTGCTGAGTAGTCAGAATATAGTCTTATTGACTCTCCTTTTTAGATGACTTTTCATTTATCCCCAACTGCTCTTAAAATTCTCTCTTTACCTTTGGTTTGGTTATACTATGTCTTGGTGAGTTTCTTTGGGATCTACCGTCTGTGGGGCTCAGTGAGTTTCTTGGACAGGTATCTTCTCATCTTTTATGATATCAAGGAAGTTTTTGCTGGCATATCTTCAACAAGTCTGTCTGTATTATCCACCCGCGGCCCCCCACCCCCGTTCCAGTACTCTAGTCACTTATAGATTATTCTTCTTGATAGAGTCCCACATAATTCTTAGGGTTTCTTCATTTTTTTAAATTCTTGTAGCAGATTTTTCCTCCCAAAATTGCTTTCAGATGCTTTCTCTGCAGTCTCACTAATTCTGACTTCCATTGCCTCAATTCTGCTCCTATGCATTTCTATTCAGTTGTATAATTCTGAAATTTTTTTGTTAATATATTGGGTTTCTGTTTGCTGTTTTTCTATGGATTATTGCAGCTTGTTAAATTTATCATTATGCTCTTGTATAGCATCCTTATGTTCCACTATTGCTTTGTCTGTGTGTTCCTTGACTTGGTCTACATTTTGCCTGATCTCCTTCCTGATCTCTTAAAGAGCTCTGTATGTTAATCTTTTTAATTTTACCTCCGATAACTCCAAGACTTTTTCGTCCTCCAGGAGGTTTCTTGGTTCTTTGTTCTGGTCACTTGCTGAAGCCATCATGGTCTGCCTCTTTTTGTGATTTGATATTGACTGTTGTCTCTAACCCATCAATAAGTTATATTTATTTCTTTATGTTTCCTTACTGCATCCTAGCTTCTTGTTTTATTCCACTTTGATATGCCCCAGTAGGCTGGTCATTTGAGCTACTTTGATTATTGGCATTTTTGAAGCTCTCACATCCTGATAGCAGGCAGTTATAGCTGTTATTAGGTATGTGAGCCCAGGAGTCCATTTATTTTTCTTGTGTGGATTCAGCTCAGGTGTCCATGTCTTCGGTCATCAGGTGTGTGGTGCAGGCTCTCACCTACAGTCCTAGATGGGCAGGACTGCATAGGGCTGATTGAATTAGGCATAGGTATCTGATTGACTCGACGGCATTGGGCTTGTTTTATCTGGCTATAGTCAGGGTTATGTGCTGAGCAAGGTAGGGGGCTGACAGTTGCCACTGAGTGGCTGGGTGGAAGGTATGTCTGTGCTTTCGAGAGCTCGTAAGTGGGTGGGCTTTGCATCCGGACTTTGGGGACCCCATGCTGTCGGCTGTAGAGACTGGGAGGCAACACTTATTCTTAGACCCCTGTTGTGGGTGGCTAGGTGGAGTGCGTGAAGCCACCAGTCCTCAGGCATCTGATGTGGGTAGTCAAGGACCCTGCTTAATGGACAGTGTGGTGTCTAATGTCAGGAATATGCCACTCGTCCTTAGTGGTTGCAGTTGAAAATAGGCTCCAATTATATACCCTGTTGTACTGTGCTAATGAGGGGATACACTGTTGAAATGGGCCCACACAGGTCTAGGCAGGAGTGAAAGGCATTCTAAGTCTGTGAACTCCTTTTGCCTGTGCCTAGGCAAAGGGTCTGTGCCTGCCCTGAGTTCCTGGCTTAGGGGAGCTGGCAGATTATTTTTTCCTGTTTCTTAATTTGTTCCCGCTCGAAAGCTGAGAGAATGGTTGAGGACATGTGATGGGTTCCACTTCAGGCCTAGGGGGCGAGGGTGTACTTGAAGTAGAGTGAGAGGAGCTGGGTATGTAGGAGAGAGGTACTTCCCAGAAGGGAAAACGGTTTTTTGGATCCCTTGTGGTAGATTAGATGCTTGCACTTAACTTCCGCAGATTCAGTGCCACTTCTCCTTGGTACCAGAGGCTTGAGCAGACTCTCCGCCACTTGGTTTCTGCTGATATGGAAGAGGCATCCTGAGCACTACTGCTTGGCTCAGCCAGCACACGCAAGCTAATCTAGGCTGCAGGGTGCTGGCCAAGTCAGGTCTCACAAATCCTTGCTGCTTCTGAATTGTCTCTCCATCCCTCTGATGCTCAGTCCGACTCTTCAACTTTGTCTTTAATGTTCAGGGCTCCTAGATTATCATATATAATTGATTTACTTGTTTTTTCAGGTTTTTGTTGTAAGAGGGACCATAGGAAGCATCTGCCTGGTCCACCGTGTTGACCCAACCTCCTTTCAATCTCTTTTGAGATATAAAAGAGCAGACTGAGCAAGTTAACAGACAAGCAAGCAGAGATGGGGGAAGGTAGATGCCACACCACATGAGATCTCCACAGAACCAAGAAACAGAAGCTGAAAAGAGAAAAGGACTGTACCCCAGAGCCAATAGAGGGTCTTCCCCTGTATCTGGCACCCTGAACTCAGACTTCTAGCCTCTTAACCTGTGAGAAGATAAATTTGTTCAAGCCACCCACTTAATTTATTTCTGTTATAGCAGCACTTGATAACTAATACAATGACCTAGTACATGCCCTATCCTGGAGAATAATCTATGTGCACTAGAGAAGAGTGTGTGTTCTACTGATGTTGGGTGGAGTGTTCTATATATATCTACTAGGTCTAGTTGTTTTTTGCTGTTGTTGAAACCCTCTATTTCGCTACGGGTGTTCTGTCTAGACATTCTGTGCATTATGGAAATAACTATGGACTGTAGAAGTGTCTCTCCTTTCAATTCTGTCATGTTAATTCACCTATTTTAGGACTGTGTTGTTTGGTACATATGGAATAGGTAATATCTTCTTAATGAATTAACCCTTTTATCAGTATGTAATGTCCTTGTCTGTTGCAACAGATTCTGACCTAAAGTCTATTTCGTCTGATATTAATACAGCTATCCATCTCTTTTGGTTACAATTTGCATAGAATTTCTCCCCCACCCTTTCAGTTTCAACCTGTTTGTATTTTGGATCTAAAGCATGTGTCTTATAGATAGCATATTGACACGTGAAAACTTAGGGGAAGAGGTCTTGACCTAATATAGAAATGGGAATGACTAGTATTTACAGGGCAGTTGAAGTCATGAAAATGGTTGTGAATGAGCAGAATGAGACGAGAATATGGGCAAGAATGCAGCTTTGGGGCACCCTTACTGGGAGATTAGGGGCAAGTCACTCAACCTTAGTTTTTTCGTCTGTGAGGTTGGGCCTTGATGTTCTCTCCAGAGCCCTGGTGATGCAGTGGTAAAGAGATTGGCTGCTAACCAAAAGGTTGACAGTTCAAATCTATGCTCCTTGGAAACACCATGTGACAATTCTTCTCTGTCCTTTGGGTCACTATGAGTTGGAATGGACTCTATGGCAATGGATTAATGTCCTCTCCAACCTGAAGAGCTATAGACAATTGGTGCACACACTCATTTCAGACTGTTGCATCTGAAGGCCATGAGGCCAAGGATCAAGTCTATTGTTTGTTATAGCAGATGCAGGTGCTCACTAAGGGTTTGTTGAGTGAACAAATATCAGTGTTGACTGGTTGTGGGCTTTATCTTACATCTAATCAAATTACAAGAAACACTAGTTGTGAGATTCTTTTTTAAATGTTATGAATTTTAGCTGATAACTAATTTTCTATAGTGAGTTAATTGCCACAGTTAAGATTTGTTAGGTAAAGAATTGTCTCTTTAGACAGGCAAGGATTTTCTTCCATGGAAGATGGAAGGAGGTAGAACGAGACCACTTGAGAACAGCAACAACAATACTGGTGATCAAAGTATTTGAGGAGAAGTCTCTGGCAACACTATAATGGTCTTTGGAGGCTGGAAGCATGGAGGTGGTCCAGGCCATAGACATTGAGGCCTGGGAGTATGTAGCGGAGGCAGCTGATAAGGCCTAAATGGCCAGTGAGGTGGGGAATGTGGAGAAAAGCTGGGTAGTGGAGGGGGCTACCAGTCATGTTGGGAAGTGTGAAGCCAACCATGTGGGGGAGGGGAACCCAGGCATGTTTTGGAGTGGGACTCCAGTTGTGTTTTGGGGGGAAATCAAGGTCCAGGAACACAGTCGGGGGAGAGGGAGTAAGGGGGAAGGGTCTTGCAGAGGTCCAGAAACACAGCCAGGGGACGAGCGGGGAAGGGTGTAGCCTAAGTCTGGTAACAGAGCTAGGAGGAGAAGATGGTCTATCTGGCTAAGGTCCAGGAACAGAGCTGGCAGGAGGTGCGGCAGGTTTTGGTCAAGGTCCAGGAGCACAGCTGGAAAGAGAAAGTGGACTGTCTGGCTAAGGTCCAGGAACACAGCTGGGAGGAGATGGGGGAGTTTTTGCCAAGGTCCAGGAACACAGCTGGGAGGAGAAAGTGGACTGTCTGGCTAAGGTCCAGGAACACAGCTGAGAGAAAGTAGGGGAGGATCTGCTCAAGGCCTAGGAACACAGTTGGGAGAAGGAAAGGGAAGATCTGGCCTTGTTGAGAAAATTGTTGAGAGGAGGCGGTGGAGGGTCTGTCCAAAGTCCAGGAACACAGCTGGGAGGAGGAGGTCAAGGTTCTGGCCGAGGTCCAGGAACACAGCTAGGAGGAGAAGGGGGAGAATCTGGCATTGTGGAGGAACACAGTTGAGATGAGGTGGAGGAAGATCTGGCTGAGGTCCAGAAACATTTGGAAGGAGGATGGGGAGGGCTTGGCTAATATCCAGCAACATAGGTGGGAGAAGGTTGAGGGTCTGTCCAAGGTCCAGGAACACATTCCGGGGGAGGAGGTATCCGGTATGTTTAATTTCCAGGAATACAGCTCGGGGAGGCGGGGAGAGCTTCTGTCTAAGGTTAAGGAACACAGCTTGAAAGAGTAAAGGGAAGGTCTGGCCAAGATCCAGGAACAGAGGTGGGAGGAGGAGGGGTAGGGTTTGGCCAAGATCCAGGAACACACCTGGGAGGAGGAGGGAGAGAATCTGGCCAAGGTCCAGGAACACAGCTGGGAGGAGAAAGGGGACGGTCTGGCCTAGGTCCAAGAACACACTTGGGAAGAGGATGGGGAGGTTTTGTCCACGTTCCAGGAACACAGTTGGTTGGATAATGGGGAGGGTCTGACCAAGGTCGAGGAACACAGTAGGGGAGAGAAGGTGGAGGGTCTGTCCAAGTTCCAGGAACACAGCTGGGAGGAGGAAGGATAGGTTCTGGCCAAGGTTGAGGAACACAGCTGAGAAGAGAAGGGGCAGGGTCTGAATGAAGTCCAGGAGCACAGCTGGGAAGAGTTGGAGGGTGTGTCCAAGGTCTAGGAACACAGCTGGTGGGAGGAGGTGGAGGGTTCTTCCAAGTTCTAGGAACATAGTTGGGAGAAGGGGTAGAGTCTGACCAAGGTCCAGGAACACAACTAGTAGGAGGCACGGGTGGGGGGGTCTGGCCGAGGTCCAGGCACATCTAAGACGAGGAGGTAGATGGCCTGGCCTAGGTCCAGGAATACAGCTGGGAGGAGGAGAAGATGGAGGATCTGGCCAGGTTCCAGGAGCATAGCTGAGAGGAGGAGGGCGAGGGCCTTCTGAAGTATAGGTATAGGCACACAGCTTGGAGGAGAAGGAGGAGGGTCTGGCAGATGTCCAGAATACAGCTGGGAGGAGGAGGCGGAGGGTGTGGCCAAGGTTCAGGAACATAGCTAGAAGGAGATGGAGGGTCTCTCCAAGGTCTAGGTATACATCTGGGAGGAGTGTGTGGAAGGTATGTCCATGGTCCAGGAACACAGCTGGGAGGAGTATGGGGAGGGTCTTGACAAGGTTCAGGAACACAGCTGGGTGGAGGAATGGGAAGGTCTGGCTGAAATCCAGGAAGACGGCTGGGAGGAGTAAGGGCAGGGTCTGGCCAAGGTCCAGGAACACAGCTGGAAGGAGGAGGCAGAGGGTCTCTCCAAGGTCTAGGCATAGAGCTGAGAGAGGAGTGGAGAGTCTGTCCAAGGTCAGGAACACAGTTGGGGGGAGGAGGGGAATGATTTGTCCAAGTTCTAGGAACACAGCTGGGAGGATGAGGGGCAGGGTTTGGCTGAGGTCGAGGAACCCAGCTGGTAGGTGGAGGTGGAGGGTCTGGCCAAGGTCCATGAACACAACTGGATGGAGCAGATGGTCTGTCCAAGGTCCAGGAACACAGCTGCATGGAGCAGAGTGTCTGGCCAAGGTCTAGGAACAGAGCTGGGAGGATGAGGTGGAAGGTCTAGCCAATGTCTAGAAACAGCTGGGAGGAGGAGATACAAGGTCTGTCCAAAATCCAGAAGCACAGCTGGGAGTAGTAGGGGTGGGCCTGGCTGAAGTCCAGCAGCATAGCTGCAAGGAGGAGTTGGAGGGTCTGGCCAGGTTCCCAGAACACAGCTGAGAGGAGGAGGGGGAGGGTCTGGCAGAGGTTGAGGAATACAGCTGAGAGGAGGATGTAGAGGGTCTTTTGAAGGTCAGGAGCACAGCTGGGAGGAAGTGGTGAAGGGTCTGGCCCAGGTCCAAGATCACAGCTGGGAGGAGTAGTGAGAGTGTCTTAACAAGGTTCAGGAACACACCTGGGTGGAGGAAAGGAAAGGTGTGGCTGAAGTCCATGATACAGGTGGGCAGAGGAGGTGGATGGTGTGTCCAAGGTCCAGGAACACACTTGAGAGGAGGAGGTGGAGGATCTGACCAAGGTCCAAGAATAGAGATGGGGGGTGATGTGAAGGGTCTGTCCAAGTTCCAGTAACCCAGATGGCAGGAGGAGGGTTAGTGTCTGGTCAAGGTCCAGGAACACAGCTGGGATGAGAAGGAGGATGGTCTGTCCAAGGTCCAGGAACACAGTTGGGAGTTGAAGGGGCAGCATCTAGCCAAGGTTCAGAAACACAGCTGGAAAGAGGAGTGGGAGGGTCTGGCCAAGGTTTCGGAACACATTTGGGAGGAGGAGGTGGAGGGTCTCTCCAAGGTCCGGGTATACAACTGGGAGGAGGGGCCAGAGGTCCTGTCCAAGTTGTAGGAACACAGTTGGGAGGGTGAGAGGCAGAGCCTGGCCCAGGTAGAACACAACTGGGAGGAGGAGGGGGAGTGTCTATTCAAGGTCCAGGAACTCAGCTGGAAGGAATAGGTGGAGGATCTGGCCAAGATCCAGGAACGCAGCTAGGAGGAGCGGGTGGAGGGTCTGGCCTAGGTCCAGGAACACAGCTGGGAAGAGGAGGGGGAGGGTCTGACCAAGGTCCAGCAAGACATCTGGAAGGAAGAAGTCCAGAATCTGGCAGAGGCCTGGGAACACAGCTGGGAGGAGTTGATGGAGGTCTGACTGAAGTCTGGGAACGCGGCTGAGAGGATGTGGTGGAGTGATGGTGAAAGGTCTGACCAAGGCCTGAGAAGACATCTGGGTAGAGCACATGGCCCCCTCCCCATGTGTGCTGATGGAGGGCATCTATTGGGCAATGTGTGAACGATCGTCCCATACAAAGAGGGTACCTAGTGCAGCCCTCTGACTCTGCAGAATAGAAGCAGTTAATTTTTTTTAAACACTTCTATAGGACAGACCAAAGCACTAAAAAAAAAAAAAAAAAAAAAAGCTGATACAGAAAGATGCAGATGTCAGCACCTGGCACCTTCCCATCCACCAGGTCTCTGATGAGCAGCATTAGCACCATGAAACTCAATGGCTCCTGCTGATCCCATTGCAGATTACGGGGTTTAAAGGATGCAACTGAAATGCAAAAAAACAAAACAAGAACTAGATTGAACAAGTCAAAGTGCACAAGATAGTTTCAGATCATATGTAGGAGTTCAACCAAGGCTTTGTTAAAAAGGAGGAAAGCGCCCCTACTCTCAAGGCTGGAGTGAGGACAGAATTGGGTGTTTGGAGCCCAGAAACAGCTGCCAAGGAAGTTGATACAGTGATGGTTACAGCACTCTAGAAATTCCAGTTCTTCCATTCTATGGTATTTTCATGAAGCATTTGTTCACTCTCTCTGTGCAGAAACACATATGCTCTTCTCTACACAATGTAGAAAACCTGGTTTCTGGGTCTTTCCACTTGACATTACATTAAGAGCATTTTCTGTGTTCTGAAATGTCTTTGAAGCTCATGACTTTTAGGAGCTGCCTCCACTGTAAGGATTTACACTAGTTACAGAATCCCTCCACCATGGGTCATTCAGCTTGTTGCCACATTTTCACTGTAATCTATCCGGTTCCATTGAATGTGCTCTCACCAGGTCTTTGGAATCATGGTGGCCGTTTCATTAGGGTAGACGACTAGATGTTAGATTTTGCTGAATAAAGAAAAGAGTGTGAGCATTTTGAAGGCTTTGGGTAGACAGCGTTACATTGTATTTCGGGATGGTTGTGAGGAATCACATTTCCACTACCAGCATGTGAAAGGGGCCCCAGAAGATTTAATATTTATTACTTCAATGGATGGAAAGAATTTGTCACTTAAAAGTTTTCTCATTGAAGTTATACAGTTGTCTTGTTCACTGATTATTCCCTAAAAAAGATGAGATTATTTTACAGAGTTAGCTTGATTTCACTCATCAATTTGTGTTCTCATTTATAATCTGAAAATCCGGTAATAGGCCAGTAACTAAAAAAATTTCTGATTAGTCATGATTCAAAGCACATCTAAAACCCATTTCCATCGAGTCAATTCTGACTCATAGCGACTGTATAGGACAGAGTAGAACTGCCCCATAGAGTTTCCAAGGAGCGCCTGGTGGATTTGAACTGCCGACCTTTTGGTTAGCAGCCTTAGCCCTTATCCATTATGCCACCAGGGTTTCCAAAGCATTTCTATAATCCAAAAAAAAAGAAACATAAAAAAAAACCCAGCCTGGTGGTGCAGTGGTGAAGAGCTACTGCCGCTAAGCAAAAGGTCAGCAGCTCGAATCCACCAGCTCCTCCTTGGAAACAATACGGGATAGCTATAGTCTGCCCTGATTATTCATGATTCAAAGCAGATTTACAAGGTATGTTGAAATACTCAGTGAAAGGACAGCGCAGACAAAGACTATTGCTAGAATAACTGCCCAGGAACAGAAAAGCTTTGGTAAGTTTTTGATCTGGCCCAGAGGAACAATTGTCAAAGAGCTTAACCAGCTTCAAAGAAGTGTACAATGTAGGAGTAAGATGTTATCATGGAGAGAAACCCTAATTCAACCTCCAAGAAGTAGCCCCACCCATCAAATATCTCCAGTGGATTCCACTGCTCTCAGGAAGACTGGAAGCTGGCCACCTGGTGTTTCTTAGAAGGCTGGCAGTGTTGCAGTGTGCTGTCTCTAATAGGGCTCTCACTAACCCTCTCTGACCACATCGTAAACACAGACAAAGACACACATTCACACTGACCACAAAACTTCTGAGCACATAAAAATCAATGCAAGACACACTTAGATATTGCAAATGATTGTATATTCTGACAACACATCTACACTGAGAACTCACACATATTCTGACCACACTCACATCCTGAATTCACACACTGACCACACATTCTCACATTAGTCTACCTTTAAAACATACAAAACGCTGACAACAAGCATACACTCATTGCACATTGTCCAAGATCCCACATGTCAATACACCCAATTGACCATAGCAAACATGCATACAAAGAGACCCTGAAATGACCATCTACCTTCTGATTGTACCCAAATATGAAAATCGGATGTACATACCCTAACAACATACTGACCCCCACCACAATGACCGTTCACTAAATAGACAGACCACACGCACCCCCAGAGTCAACAAGGCACCTGGCTGTGCATGTGTGGGCTTTGATCTTGGGGCATCTCCCACCTCAGCATCAACATAGAAACCCAGAGAAGGGTGGGGAGTCAGGTGACACAAGGACAAAGTGCAGGAGGTTGTGATGTTGGTCCCTCATGAGGTAAATCTGAGCCTTCAGAGCTGAATGTCACAGTAGCATGTGAAACAGATAGGAGAGCCAAGGGGATTAGAAATGGTGCCTAAGAGGTCTCTGATAAAACACCCGTTTCCAAATAAAGAATTTAGATATTCCACTCAAGGTCTGAGGAGACTTCCTCAAGAAGTTAACGTGTTTTCATTTTAACATGATGATGGAGAATTCTTCCTGGAGGTCAGTGTTGCTGGTAAAATTCTTATTTAAACGATTCCCTGCATGAAAGTGAAATTAACCTATTTTTTGGTGTAAATATCACTTAGAATTGAGAATATCCATCATTCCCATGGGGCACTGCTACCTTTAAGCAGCCGGCACAAAGCGACCATCCCTGTGCGCCAGTAGCCGGCAGAGGGCGCACCTCGCCTTATCTGACCGGTGGCTCTTGGAAGGGTTGGTGGTTCTGGGCTTGGGCCTGGTGGGTGACGGTGCCTCTGGGCGGGAAGGAGAGCTTCATTTCCACAGGACCCAGCGCCAGGGAGGCGCCCCTTAGCTTCGGAACCCGAGAGTCAACAGTGAGTACAAAGCTTCCTTTTGGGGCCCTGAGTGCTGAGGAGAAGGGGCTTTGCTGTGGCTTCTCCAGGCCACCCATGGTGGAGCCTGAGATGAAAGGGAAGGTGCGAGTCCCTGTGTACAGGATGTTAACTTTTTCATGATTGTTTTACGTATAGAAGGAGCCGTGGTAGCGCAGTGGTTAAGCGCTTGGCTGCTAACCAAAAGGTTTCCGGTTGGAACCCAGCAGCTGCTCAGCTGGAGAAAAGTGTGGCAGTAGGCTCCCTATAGATTACAGCTTTGGAAACCCTATGGGACAGTTCTACTGTGTCCTACAGAGTCGCTGGGAGTCGGAATTGACTTGATGGTAGTGGTTTTGTTTCTTTTGACCTATAACTTTAAAGTAGCTGGGAAATAGTAAAAAATGGAAAAGTGGATGTATTAATACTCTCAACCTTATGTTAAGTTTAATTATTTTTCTTCATTAAAATATTAGAAATTATTCTAATTTTACTATCCTAGTTTTCATGAAAGTGTTGTTGCTTTAGTTGTGGTGGAGTGGATTCAGTTTTGACTCAGGGCCAACCCATGTGTGCAGAGTAGAAGTGCTCCTTAGGGTTTCCGAGGAACTGCTGGTGGATTTGAACTTCCAGACTTCTGGTTAGCAGCCATAGCTCTTAACCACTGCAGCCCCAGGGCTCCCATGGAAGCATAGTCATCAATAATATTTCTAAAATGACATTCTTAGTTTGTCTCATTTTCAGTTGAGATAATTCCCGTGTTTAATGATTTTCATGATCCTGTGATGACCTCAAATAATTTGAAATTTCAGCTTTGTGAGCCGTCTTTCATAGGACACATTGTGACCATGAATGTTATTTAAAAAAAAAAGACCAAGGCTTGTTCCAAGTTGAAATAATACTGTACTAAGCAGAACTCGTGAATCAGCTTTAGAGGAACAAAGAACGGTGATATCTTTTTTTAGTACTAACTCTTGATATTTTACAGAGCTTAAAACTGTTTAAGGTGAAATTTCCACTGGATATAAAGTTGCTAGAATATTTAAGAGCTAAGCAAGCCAGTGCTGTAATTTAGATGTATTTATTGAAAATAAATATTTTTCAACTAAAAATTCAAGATTTGAATACAGCGACTTTTTTTGTCTTCACTTCAAAGCTGAAATCAGGATGTCCATAATGTCCTGTTTAAAATATATCTTTTCCCATAATAATTGATACTTGGACCAGTGAATCATACATTTTCCATTCCTTTGCTTTATTTTCAAGTTCAGAAATACACTCATGTGGCTTGTTGAAGTTTTACATTCCCCAAACAACTCTCAAAGCTACTTTTCCTCATTTGCTGTAAGCAAGGGCCTAGGCCTTCTAATAGGCATGGAGCTTTATATACACTCTGGATTACTCACTGGATGGCTTTATTGTCCTTTTTCACTTCATTCAAATTATCTTTTCACATTGAGGAGTTGCATGAAATGTTAGAATCTATTTGCACAAGTATGCTGTTCATTTCAGTAGAGGAGATTTCTCCATTTGATATGTAAATTAGTATTGGGATAATATGTGAGTTTGTATGGTCATTGCCCTAATTACTGTACATCAGACCTTGACATCCATTGGGTATCCTTATGTGTTTACAATGTAGTTTTTAGAATACACATGAGAACATCCTATCTGCTCATTGAATTTAAAAAAAAAAGTGTTATATCCTTTGTTCTATATTTTAAAAGGTTATTGTCATCATTTGCCATGGAGTCCATTCCAAATCGCAACAGCCTTATACAACGTAATGAGGCCCATTGTGGTGGCCATAGTGTCAATCCATCTCATTGAGGTTTTCCCGTGTTTTTGCTGACCCTCTGTTTTACCAAACACGATGTCCTTCTCTAGAGATTCTTCCTTCCTGATGACATGTTCACAAGAAGAGAGCCAAAGTCAAGTTTTGTCATCCTTACTTCTAAGGAGGCTTGTGATTGCATTTCCTCTAAGACTGATTTGTTTGTTCTTCTGGCACTCCACAGGATAGTCTATATTCTTTGCCAACACTGTGATTTAACTGCATCAATTCTTCTTCTGCCTTCCTTTTTAATTGTCCAAGTTTCACATGTATATGAGGTGATTGAAAAGACCATGGCTTAGGTCAAGGGCATCTTAGTTATCAAAGTGACATTTTCAGTTTTTAAAACTTTAAAGAGGTCGTGTGCAGCCGATTCGCCCAATGTAATATGCTATTTGATTTCTTGACTGCTGCTTATATGGATATTGTTGATCCGGGTAGGATGAAATCCTTGACAACTTCAGTTTCTTTGCCATTCATCACGATGTTGTTTATTGGTCCAGTTTTGAAGATTTTTGTTTTCTTCACATTCAGGCGTAATCTCTACTGGAGGCTCTAGCCTTTGACTTTGGTCAAAAGTGCTTCAAGTCGTCTTCATTTTCAGAAAGCAAGGTTGTGTCAATTGACTATTGAGTTTGTTAATGAGTGTTCCTCCCATCCTGATGCTGTCTTCTTCATATAATCCATTTTCTAGGAGTACTTGTTTCTCGTGCAGATTGAATAAGTAAGGTGAAAGGATAAACCCAGCTGCAGACCTTTTGTAGTTCATTCCGTTCAAGCAGTTGCCTCTTGATCCATGTACAGGTTAGGCATGAGCACAATGGAGTGTTCTGCAGTTCCGATTATTTGTAATGTTACTCCTGTCTGGAATATGCTTTCCTTATTAACTGGGCGTTTCCTCTGTTGATCCTCTATGACAGGCCCCTTACCTTTCCTTACATTTACACACACAGGTAGGATTGGCACACAGAATTAATCATCACAACACCTGTGAAAATTAAGAACAGTACCTGTGGCCTCCCTTGACCCCTGTGTCCACCAGTTCCCACAGGACACCCCTACTCTAAGGGCCCCTGACAGTGTCAGAGTCCCAACCTTGTGCCCAGAGACTCTTACCAGAGCCACCATGCCGTGGCCACTCTCTGGCACCTCAGTGCCCTGGGCACAGCCCTCCAGAGGGCCCCAGCCTGAATTTTGAACCAGGAAAGCACTTCCTGTTGTAACAGCTTCGGTGCAGTAGGACATGCTGGGAATGAAGCCCCGTTTGCCTGCAGTGGCCCCTGTTGGGAGTGCCAGGGCTTCCTGTGTATCCAGTGCGGCTAAGAGTTTGTGGGTGTGTGAGTGTGTGTGCAGTTGTGAAATCTGTGTGGCTGTCCATGTGTGTCTGGGATTCTGACTCTGTGAATATATCGGTTGTGTTTATGTTTTCCCCTGTGTGGCTGTTGTTTACTTCTGTGTGTTTTTGTGTGTGTGCGTATGGCGAGTCTGTGGCAGTGAATGGTGTGTGTCAGTTGTTGAAATCTGTGTATGTCTCTGTGCCTGTGTGTGTGTCGGTCTGTGTGATGGTTAAGATTTTGTGTCAACTTGGCTGGGCCATGAAGCTCAGTGTTTTGGCAGCCTTTTAATGTTGTGATCACTTCCCTGTTGAGATTTGCTATGTGAACACCCTCATGATGGGATTTGCTGTGAGTAGCCAGTCAGTTGAAAGGATGTTTCCTTGGGCATGTGGCCTGCATCGAATATAGGCAGACATTCTGGCAAGGCTTGTAGGCTTTTGTCATTCTAGATCCTGCAGCTGGCACCTGTTCATCTGACCTCCGATTCTTGGAACTTCAGCTACCAGCTTACTGTGGTCTTGCCTGCTGATCTTGGGATTTGTCAATCTCACAACTTGTGAGCAAGAGCCCTGCTCTCCAACTTGCCAATCTTGGGCTCGCCAGCTACTGCAGCTACATGAATCACGAAAAGCCTCTATTCTGACCCACCGAGTTGGGAGCATTCCATCCTCAACAACCGCATGACTAATTTCCATGATATAAATCTCTCTCTGGATATGTATTTATACACCTCACTGGTTTGCTTCTCTAGAGAACCCAGCCTAAGACATTTGGTACCGAGAGTGGTTCTAGAGAAACAAAATTGTAAGGGTGAGTCTTCTAAATTGGTTCTCAAGTCTGGTTAGTCTTCAAGATGTTGATGACTCTGCTAATCAATTGCTAATCAATGGTATGAGGTGGCAATACAAATATGCAAAACATCACCACCAATAGCTTAGATACTGGTGAAAGGCAAGGCTCTGGGTTATTGCATGTGTGATATCTTTCTACAGTTTTGCCAGAACAAGAAATATAAGGTAGCTGGTTGGTTGATCCTACTATTGCTAGACAAACTGGTGAAAGAAAGAGATGTGCTGAGGGCTTCAGAGTCAAAGCTCAAGTGCCGCATAAATGACTTGAAAGTTTCCACTTGTGCCTTGAAAGAAAGCCTTGACTCTTGTAGTAACAGAGAGGATAGTGCCAAAAACCAAATCCAGAGTCTTATTGTAACAGTGGTTGAATTACAATGCCAACTCAACCGTCAGCCTGGAAAGGTGTCTGAAGTTAAAGTGAGAGCATTGATTGGGAAGAAATGGGATCCTGAAACTTGAGTTTGGGACATATGGGCAGATAATCAGGAAGCTGGAGATACCGAGCCCCAAAACTCCATTTACTGCTGCCAATAGAACCAGCCTTCTCACGCCCATCTGAAGAGACCATTCCGTGTTTGCCTGCTAAACCACCTTGCCCAGTAATACCATTAGCCCCTCCACTCCCATCTAATGAGATTAACCCAACTGAGTCTAAAGCACCTTTTCTGAGTCATTGCCTAGGGCCTCGCCTGAGGCAAATGTTTTACAAGACAATGCTGAATGTTCTCAAAACATTTCCCCACTGATTTGGGCTTCTAGGCCTATACCTAGACTTACATCCCAGTGAGCCCCAAAAGGTAAAGTATAAGTATGACCCAGGATGAGGTACACTACTGTCCAAAAGAATTGCTTGACTTTTCTACTATGTACCAACAAAAACCTGGGGAATATATACGGGAATGGCTATTAAGGGTGTGGGATAATAGTGAAAGGAACATAAAGATGGATCAGTCTGAGTTTATTGATACGGGTCTACTAAGCACAGATTCTTTCATTCAGTGTTTCAGCTCTAGAAGTGAGGAAAGGATCTAATAGTTCATTTAATTGGGTTGCTGGAGCATGAATTATGCATTGGCCTACAGTAAATCAAGTTGAAGTACCAGACCTGCTTTGATATACTGTAGAAGAAAGTATTCAAAGGCTTAGGGAAAATGGCATGCTAGAGTGGTTTCATAAGGTTAGACCCACAGACACACACAGAGGACACACCTTTTACCACAATGGTGAGGAACAAATTTGTGAAGGGAGCCCCAGGGCCCTTGAAGACTGCTGTGATTGCTATATTATGCAAGTCAAATTTGCCAGTGGGAATTGGCCGAAGTGAATTAAGGCACCTAAGTATAATGGGGCTGATTGGACCCTGTGGTGGTAGGGGCCAAGTGGCAGCACTTGATTAATGAAGACAAGGTGGGTGTGGTTACTGTAGTGGACAGCAGAGTCAAAGTGGTAATCAAAATAATGACTCTTATGGATTTACAGCATGGGCTACTTAATCTTGGTGTCCCTTAGAGTGAAATAGATAGGAAATCTACTAAATATTTACTTGATCTGTACAAGCGGATGAATTCCAGGTCAAGTGAACAACAGTCTAACTCGGAGCCGCCAGAATAGAGTCAGGGTTTGTCAATCAATTCCTAGACTTGAGCGAGTTTAAAAACCCACAACCCCTTGAATAAAGGGGATGCCGGGTCCTCTTGAGAAAAGACTCCAATATGCTGCCAAAAACTTACACTGTTATTCTTTCTCCCAGCCTTCCTCAAAGGGATCTCCTTGTAGGAGAGTGACTGTTCATTGGCGAAGAGGAAATAATCAGACTTTTCAGAGATTACTGGACACTGGTTGTGAACTGACACTGATTCTGGGAGACCACTGTGGTCCACTGGTCAGAGTGGGGACATATGCAGGTCAGGTTATTAATGGAGCCTTAGCTTATAGCCATCTGAAGTAGGCTCAGTGGGTCCCTGAACCTATCCTGTAGTGATTTCCCCAGTTAAGGAATGCAAAATTGGAATAGATATACTCAGTAACTGGCAAAACCCCCACATTGGATCCCTGATAAGTGGAGTAAGGGCTATCATGGTAGGAAAAGCCAAGTGGAGGCCATTAGAAATGCCGCTACCCCGGAAAATAGTAAAGCAAAGGAATACCACATTCATGGAGGGATTGTGGAGATTACGGCCACCATCAAGGACTTGAAGGGTGCAGGGGTGGTAATTCCCACCATATCCCCATTCAGCTCTTCAGTTTGGCCTTTGGAAAACACGGATGAATCTTAGGGAAAGCCAGTGGAGTGTCTAAAACTTAACCAGGTGGTGACTCCAGTTGCAGCTCCTATTCCAGATGTAGTTTCATTGCTTGAGCAAATTAAGACTTCTCCTGGTAACTGGTATGCAGCTTTTGATCTGGCTTTTCTCCATACCTGTTTTGAAGGACCATCAGAAGCGGTTTGCCTTCAGCTGGGAAGGCCAGCAGTGTACCTTCAGTTGCCTACCTGAGGGCTACATCAGCTGTCCAGCCTCATGTCATAATTTAGTCTGCAGGGAACTTGATAACCTTCCCCTTAAACTAGACATCACACTGGTCCATTACATTGTTGTCATCATGCTGATTGGACCTAGCAAGGAAGAAGCGTCAATGACTCTGGACTTATTGGTAAAACTTTTGTGTGCTATGGGTGGAAAATTAACACTACAAAAATTCAGAAGACTTCCACCTCAGTGAATTTTCTAGGGGTCCAGTGGTGTGGGGCATGTCGAGATATTCCTTCTAAAGGGAAGGATACATTATAGCATCTGACTTCTCCCACAAGTAAAAACAAGGCACAATGCCGGATACGCTTCTTTGGATTTTGGAGACAACATATTCCTCATTTGGGTGTGCTTCTCGAGCCTATTTATCAAGTGACTCAAAAAGCTGCTAGTTTTGAGTGGGGCCCAGAAAAAGAGAGGGCTCTGCAACAGGTTCAGGCTGCCGTGCAAGCCACTCTACCACTTGGGCCATAGGATCCGGCTGATCCAATGGTGCTTGTGGTGTCAGTGGCAGATAGAGATGCTGTTTTGAGTCTTTGGTAGGTTGCTATTTGTGAATCACAGTGCAGACCCTTAGGATTTTGGAACAAAGTCCTATCATCCTATGCTGATAACTACTGTCCTTTTGAGTAACAACTTTAGGTTTGTTACTGGGCCTTAGTAGAGACTAAATGCTTAACCATGGACCACCAAGTCAAGATGTGGCCTGTGTTGCCCATCATGAACTAGGTGTTGTCTGACCTACAGAGTCATACAGTTGGATGTGCACAGCAGCACTCCGTCATTAAATGGAAGTGGTATATACGAGATCGGGCCTGAGCAGGACCTGAAGACACAAGTAAGTGGCATGAGGAAGTGTTGAAAATGCCCATGGTCTCTGCTTCTGTCACATTGCCTTCCATCTCCCAGTCTGCACCTATGGCCTCCTCATCATGAGTTCACTGAGGAAGAGAAAATGTGTGCTTGGTCACAGATGGTTGTGCGTGATATGCAGGCCCTACTCAAAAGTGGACTGCAGGAGCACCACAGCCCCTTTCGGGGACCTCCTGAAGGACAGTGGTGGAGACAAATCCTCGCAGTGGGCAGAACTTCGAGCAGTGCACCTGGTTGTTCACTTTGCTTGGAAGGAGAAATGGCCAGATGTGCAATTGTATACTGATTCATGCACTGTGGCCAAAGGTCTGGCTGGATGTTCAGGGACTTGGCAGGAACGTGACTAGAAAATTGGAGACGAAGAAGTACGGGCAAGAAGTATGTGGATAGACCTGTCCAAATGGGCCATAGAATTGAAGATATTTGTGTCTCATGTGAATGCTCACCAAAGGGTGACCTCAGCAGAGGAGGATTTTAACAATCAAGTGGATGGGATGTCGTATTCTGTGGAAGCCAGGCATTCTGTTTCCCTAGCTACTCCTGGTATTGCTCAACGGGCTCATGAAAAAATTGGCCATAGTGGCAGGAATGGAGGTTAAGCATGGACTCAGCAATGTGGGCTTCTACTCACCAAGGCCAACTTGGCTACAGCCACTACTAAGTGCCCAGTCTGCCAGCAGCAGACCAGCCCTGAGTCCCTGATACGGTATCATCCCTCAAGGTGATCAGCCAATAACCTAGTGGCAAGTTCATTATGTTGGACCACTTCTATCATGGATAGGGCAGTGTTCTGTTCTTACTAGTATAGACACGTACTCTGGATATGGATTTGCCATGCCTTTAGGTAATGCTTCTGCCGAAACTACCATCTCTGGAGTTACAGAATACAACCTTATCCACTGTCATGGTATCCCACATAGCATTGCCTTGGATCAAGGACGCACTTCATAGCAAATGAAATGCAATAATTGGCCCATTCTTATGGAATTCAGTGGTCTTACCATGTTCCTCATCATCCTGAACTACCTCATGTGATAGAAAAATGGAATGGCCTTCTAAAGACACAATTAGAGCAACAGCTAGGTGGCAATACCTTGCAGGGTTGGGGCAGTGTTCTCCAGAAGGCTGCATGTGCTCTAAACCAGTGTCCAATATGTTGTTCTGTTTCTCCCATAGCCAGGACTCATGGATCAAGGAATCAAGAGGTGGAAATGGAAATGGAACCGCTCACTTTTATCCCTAGTCACCCACTCACAAGATCTTTGCTCCACGTCCCCACGACCTTATGCTCTGCAGATCTAGAGGTCTTAGTTCAAAGGGAGAAATAGTCCGGCCAGGAGAAATATCAGAGTCCATTCAACTGGAAGCGAAGAATCTCACCTGGCCACTTTGGGCTCCTCATGCCTCTGGATCAACAGGCAAAGAAGGGAGTTACCATACTGGCTGGTGTGATTGATCCTGATTACCAAGAGGAAATCGGATTTATTTTACATCATGAAGGCAAAGAAGAGTATGTCTGGAAAGCAGGTGATCTCTTAGCGTGTCTCTTAGTCCTACCATGCCCTGTGATTAAAGTCAATGGAATACTATAGCAACTTAATTCCAACATGAAAATTCCAACATGAATGAAGGTGTGAGTTACCCCACCAAATAAAGAACCACGACCAGCTGAGGGGCTTGCTAAAGGCAAAGGGAATACAGAATGGGTGGTGGAAGAAGGTAGTTCTAAATACCAGTTACAATCACATGACCAGTTGCAAAAATGAAGACTGTAATTTTTATGAGTGTTTCTGCTTTGTATGTGTACATCCGTGAAATGTTTTTGTTTTCTTCACTCATAAAAATAAGAAGTAAACAGGCCTAGTACATGTTTGGTTGTGTGTGTTCACTGTATCATGTTATGCCCAAATATGACTTTTAAATTGTCTTTATTCAGAGGTTTTGTATGGTTTAATAAAATGTATGTAGGTGCCAAGTTGACAAGGGGTGAACTGTGATGGTTAAGATTGTGTGCCAACGTGGCTGTGCCAGGATTTTTAGTGTTTTGGCAGTTTGTACAATGTTGTGATTACTTCCTGTTGAGATTTGATGTGTGATCACCCCCATGATGGGATCTGATGTGAGCAGCCAGTCAGTCAAAAGGGAGTTTCCTTGGGTGTGTGGGTGCATGGAATATAAGTGGACATTCTGGCAAGGCTTGGGGTCTTTTTGCTGGTGCTGGATCCTGTAGCTGGCTCCCGTTATGTGACCCCCAGTTCTTGGGACTTGAGCTAGCAGCTTTCCTGTGATCTTGCTTTCCAGTCTTGGGATTCATCAGTCTTCCAAGCTTGTGAGCAAGAGCCCTGCTATCCAACCTACCGCCCTTGTATTTGCCAGCCCCTGCAGCTACGTGAATCAGGAGAAGCCTCTATCTTGACCCATGGACTTGGGGCATTGCAACCTCTATAACTGAGTGAGCCATTGCCTTGATGTAAATCTGTTTTTCTCTATATATATTTATATGCTTTACTGGTTTTGCTTCTCTAGAGAATCGAACCAGGACAGTGCGTATCTGGGCGTGTGTGTCCCCCTTGGAGTGTCTGTGTTTCTGATGTGTGTGTGTGTGTCGATTTGATCCTTTGGGTGTTTTTGAGTGTGGATCTGTGTGTGCGTGCATCCATCATGTGTCATCTCATCCTGGGGCCGTCTTGGATGATCTTGAGTGAGTGTCTGTGTGTTTGTATACTCCCTCCAGTGTCTGTGCCAGAGTCTACAATGTGGGTCCATGTGAACTTGTCCATGAGCCCACACCCGTGTGCCCCGCTGAATCTGGGAGGTCCTTATGTGTACATCTCCGTGGTTGTTGTCTCGGTACACTTCTGAGTGTGTGTATGTGTGTCTGTGAGTGTGCACCCCAGGAACAAGCAGACACAGAGGGGACTTCTTCTAGGGCCAACGCCAGAGGTGGGTGAGAGGTGACAGTATGTCTATCCTCCTCCCTCAGGCGGGGCTGGGCCCTTCTGCCCCTGCTCCCTTAGCCCCTGGTGTCCTCCTGGTCGTCCCACCACACACCTCAAGGATTGAGGAACTGAAGAGTTTGTTCACAGGAACCCCACCCAGGGGTGGATGTAGAGGGTTATCGTGAGTGGGTGTCTACGGAGCTGCTTGGGCCCCTGGGAAGGGCTGAGGGGGTACTGGGTCCCTGGGAAGCATGATTGAGTGAGTGTCCCTAGGGAGAGCTCTGGGTCTGTAGTACTTTGTGTCCCTGGGGTGGGGTGAGTAGCTGGAGGTTGATAGGAGGGTAGGGGAAGTCCTGGATCCCTGGAGAGGGGTCAAGTGGGGGAGATCTCTATGGAATTCTGAGTGGGAGAGCTCTTGGGTCCCTGGTTAGGGGTGAGTGGGCAGCACATCTGGGGAGGATTGGGGGAGTCCTTGGGGATCTTGGACCCCTGGTATCCCACTCACCGTCGTGGCCAGGAGCTGGGGCAGCAGCAGCATTAGTGTCAGGCACAAAGGTGACAGAACCACTGGATGGTGACAGGTTCTGTGGTATCTGGCCATCAAGTATAGTCACCAAGGGCCGAGCCCCCAGATGCCCCTCTCAGCCCACCTTTGGGCTTACCCTCCTTGGGGGCCCAGGAGGAGCCCAGCAGGGCCAGAGCCTAGGGTCACATGGAGTTTCCCTCCCAACCTCAGTGTCCCTGGCCATGGGAATAGACACAGGGCGTCACTAGATGGTGCTGGATCCAGTAAGGAGAATCCATCTGCCTCAGGATATCTCACATTGGGGGTTGGGGAGAATCGCAGAGGAAGTTGTGAGAAGCACTTAGCATAGGCCCAGGCACAGAGGAAGCTCACAAAACAGAGGCTCTGTTGATGTTGATGGTGGCATTTTATTACCCGCCATCCCCAGTCCTAGAGCTCACCTGGTCAACCCTAAGGGGGCAGAGCAGGGGAAGAATGGGTAGTGACTGAATTTACCTTCAAAGAGGAAAAATGTGGGAACGTAGCAGCTCCTGATCCACTTTGAAAACAACTCTCTCAACACACCTTCACCCCAGCATACTGGGGAAACTGAGTCGGCCAGAGGTGTGTCCAAGTTCACTCAGTGTGCCTGAGTTGACTGCCGATTACATGCACCCAAACTCCTTTTCTGAAGTTCACTCCGTTTGAACTTGCCAGTGATGGTTTTGGGCAGCTCTGGCACAAACTCCGCCTGAACAAGGAGAAAACAAATCCAACCTGACTCCGTCCTGCTCTCAATTCCTGCCATTTCGCACTCACCTACTTGTCACCTGCATAGACCCCAGACATGCTAGTGCCATGTGGGGGACTCCATGGGGTTCACCAGGTATCTCAGGTCCTCCTACTGACTCCCTATAGGTGGATGTAGCCACGTGACTTCCTTTGATCAAGGAAGTGTGAAGTGTGTCACCTCTAGGTAGGAGAGTTCAGGATGCTGGCCACCTGTCTTCGTATCGGCATAGCACCTGGCAGGTTTCTATATGCTAACTGTGGTTTATCGTGGTCCCGGGGTGAGGCAACATGGAGCAGAGTTCCCAGAAGACCCATGGTAATAAACTTTCATCGCTCTGGGCCAGCCAATAAGACTTTGGGGCTGTTCATTACCCACAGTATAACCTTGCCCACCTAATGCTGTGCATCATTTGTCCTGTTCTCTACGAGACAGCATTGCTGTTGCTGTTAGTTGCCATGGAGTCGGCTCCAGCTTGTGATCACCCAAGGACAACAGAATGAAATGTTGCCTGGTCCTGTGCCATCCTCATGGTCATTGGATGCTCAAGCCCTTTGTTTTGGCCACTATGGATTCTGAGTACCTTCCTACCTAGCGGGCTCATCCCTAACACTGTATCAGAAAATATTCTGTTGTAATTAATTTCTTTTTTAATCCATAGGATTTTCATTAGCTAATTTTGGGAAGTAGATTGGCAGGCCTTTGTTCCTAGTCTGTCTTAGTCTGGAAGCTCCACTGAAACCTGTCCAGCATGGGTGGCCCTGCTGATGTTTGCAATACTTCTCTGCCGGTTGGTGTTTCTGTGGTGCTTGGGTGTTGCTATGATGTGAAAGCTATGAGGCAACAGCCGAAAATGCAAAGAATGAACTTTGTTGTCAGACACACCTGGGTTTGAGTTCCAGCTCTGCCTTTTATGAGCTGTAATTTCAGGCCATTTGCTTTGTCTGTGTCTTAGTTTCCTCTATGTAGAACAGGACAGTTACACCATAGCAGGTTGTGGCAGGGATTAAATGCGAAATGTAAAAGATTTCCTACAGGGCCTGGCATGTAGAATAAGTGATCAGTAAACATTAGCCATATAGCTATATAATGGGTATTGATTGTAAAAATTCAGACAATGCAGCAAAGTGTTAGATAAGAAAGAAATGTTAAGTCTTTGGCATTTGTATCCATTCCAACTTTATTTTCAAGCAAGTAGGATCATACTACATATACTATTCCATATTCTGCTTTCTTCTCTTAATAATGTGTTGCTGAGATCTCTTTAGGTCAAAAAATAAAATATGTGCATCATCATTTTTAAATATGAAAAAACCAAACCCACTGTCATTAAGTCACTTCCAACTGATGGTGTCGCTTGAGGACAGAGCAGAACTGCCCCTGAGGATTTCCAAGGCTGAAATCTTTACAGAAGCAGACTGCCACATCTTTCTCCCAGGGAGCACCTCGTGGGCTCGATCCGCCAACCTTTTTGTTAGCATCCGAGCACATCACCACTGTGCCACCATGAGGAGCCCATGTTAATTCCATGAATAATTGAATCACTTCCCTATTTTGGACGTTGAGATCAGTGATTTTCAAATCGTCGGCTGCCACTCGTTAGTGAGTTTTCAAAGGAATTTTGTAGGTTGCAGGCAGCATTAAGAAAAATGAAGTAAAATAGAATATTTTGAATGTATTGCAAGATAGAAGGATAAGTATTTTATTAGGTTTTTAATGTTATATTAATGTGTATATGTATTGGGTTGCAATACAAAATGTGTTTCTTCCTGTGAATCTTGTTACAGAAAGTTTGAAAGCTGCTGGTTTGGACTTCATTTTCAGATTTTGCAGGATTATAAATAACCTTCTTGCAGGTATGTCTTTGGACACCATTTTTTTCTTTAGGTTCACTTGCCAGCAATGAGTTCCTTCATGGTTTCTGAAACAGGCTAGAGGCTCCCATCTAATAAAGTCTGCTTCACACTGTCCTTAAGTTGAATTGCTTCGTAAGTTGAATTGTGGTGGAAAAAGCTAGTGCTGTTGTTTACCTAAGCTTACCCTAACTGCCCTGGAGGACTTGGGAGAGCTGAGCACCAGAGGCAGCCAGGAGGACCAGACCCCATCCATCTGCATGCTCCCGTTCCTGGGGTACTTGTACGGGGCTGTCACTCCCTTCACATGCTGCTGCAGTTCCTTGGTGAGCTGGTCCCAGTCATGGGACAGGAACTGTGGGGACATGACAATGAGCACCTTCACCCCCTGCAGCTCAGGAGTGAAGTCATGGTGAGTGTCAACAAATTATGCCCCCACCCATTGCCATAGAGTTGATTCCCACCAGTAGCGACCCTATAGGACAGAGTAGAACTGCCCTATAGGGTTTCCAAGGCTTTATGGAAGCAGACTGCCACATGTTTGTCCAGCAGAGGGGCAGGTGTGTTTGAACCGCCTTTCGGATAGCAGCTGAGCATTTAACCACCGTGACACCAAAAATGCCATGTTTTTTGAATGAGTGGAAAAGCAAGATGATGCTTGAGCCATGTACTTGATAAGAGCATGGCGACTTTGGAAAAGAAAGAATCAGGTTCAAATCCCAGTACTTCTAATTCTATCTACGTGTTTGCAAGATTATTTAACTCTCTTAAATTCAGTTTCCTTCTCTGTGAAATGGGGACAATAAAATTTCATCCTTTACTGGGCATCTATAAATATTCCAAGTGATGATATATGTGAAACATCTGGCTAGTTTAAATTTATTGTTACTGTTGTTCTAAGTAGTAGTATCATCATAGTTATTATTATTTCATGTACAGTTCCCTACATGGAACCTAGTGAGTACTAAATATTGGTCATTGATGATGATGATTAATGATATCCCCAGTTTAACTGCATAGGGCTCAGCACATAGTAGGTTTTCAATAAATACTTGTTGAATCAAGGAATACAGGCTGTGGAGCCAGATTGCTTAGTTTCCCATTCTGACGCCATCACTTATTAGCTGTGTGATCCAGGTGAGTTAATTTCTTTATGCCTGTTTCCTCAATTATAAAATCCAAACCAAACTCATTGCCTTCCAGTCGATTCTGACTCATGGAGACACCATGTGTAACAGGGTAGAATTGCTCCATAGTATCGTCTTGGCTGTACTCATTATGGACAGTGATCGCCAGGCCTTTCTTCTGCAGTGCCACTAGGTGGGTTCAAATCGTCAACCTTTAAGTTAATTTCTGACCTCTTGCCCAGCCAGGGATTGCTGCTCATCTATAAAAACGGTATAATAAGAGTCCTTAACTCACTGGGAACCCTGGTGGCGCAGTCGTTATGAACTTGGCTTCTAACCCAAAGGCTGGTAGTTTGAATCCATCAGCCGCTCCTTGGAGCACTTCAACTTTGTCGTATAGGGTCACTATTAGTTTGTATTGACTCGATAGCAATGGGTTTTTTTTTTTGCCTTATAACTCATTGGGTTGTTGTGAGGGTTAAATGAGTTGGCACATAGTAAGTACTCATTAAATATTAGCTGTCATCATTGTCACCATCATCATCATTCATTATTATTATTACAGTGCCACAGAGGAGGCCAGCGCCATCTCCTGACCACACAGTGTATTTCCCCACACACATCAATTATGCCCCCTGCCAGAGGACCAAGACTGGCTAGATAGTGCCTTAAAGTTGATCCTGCTTCTGGCTTCCCAGTGCCCACATGCAGATATGATCCTCTACTCACCTCCCCTGGAATGGGGTCCAGACTGCTCGCCACGGCTTCAGCCACCTCTGGGTGCTCTGCCAGGGCATTCTCCACCTCTGCTAGAACAACTCAGTACCTGGAAGATCTGCTGTTCCTTCACGGGGTTTGGAGACAGGTGCCAGAATTGGGGTGACCCATTGCCCAAATATCCGCTTTGAAGGGTCACGACTTCCCCTGGCACAGAGAGTAACTGGCATAGGGAGCCTGAGACTCGCAATCTGCCTATGTCCTGGACTCGAAAAGTAAAACCCTCGACACTCTATCTTTCCCCTAATGTGTAATGTTTGCTTTAGAAATTAAAAAAAAAAAAAAAACTCGATTTCTTTTAATATCTATGATTATTGGTGTATAGTAATGTGTTTATTTTTCTTTTCTTAGTGTAGGGGCTTGGGACATGAATTCGGAGTCAGACAACCTCGATTAACATCTGAACTATACCATGTGATAGGTTTGAGATTGAAGGCAACCTTCTTCACTGATCTGTGACTCAGTTTCCTCATCCTAAAATGGTATAAAAATAGTATCTGCCTCCTACCATTGAAGGAGCCTGGGTGGTGCGAGAAGTTTGTGATCAGCTACTAACCCAAAGGTTGGCAGGTGGAACCCACCCAGTGATACTGTGGAGGAAAGGGCCTGTGATCTGCCAAGAAAACCCTACAGAACAGTTCTGTTCTGTAACACATGGCGTCTCCAGGAGTCTGGGGCCAACTCTATGGCAGCGAAGAGCTGCACAACATTGGGGGCTGGGTTAAATGAGTTAATGGATATGAAGCTTTTGGAGAGTGCTTTCACATCCTAAGTACTCTGTGAAACCAAAGATACAAAACCCGTTGCCGTCGAGTTGATTCCGACTCACAACAGCCCTATAAGACCGAGCAGAACTGCCCCATAGGGTTTCCAAGGAGCAGCTGGTAGATTCTTAGTGCTGACCTCTTGGTTAGCAGCCAAGCTCTTAACCACTACAGCAGCAGAGCTCCTTAACCTGTGAAGTGCAAGCTCTTAACCCCAGATGCGTACACCTGTGTAAACACCACTAAGATCATGACCCTCAGAATCGCTCCAGTTCTCAGCTGACTCCCTCAGGCCCTGTCCTACTCGGCAACCCCGGAAGACAACCAATAGCCATTTAAAGCCCCTTAGTAGTTCACAGGACTCCTTGGGTTGCACAAATGTTTCAGTTCTTCACTTCTGGCTGAAACGTCGGCGGTTCAAACTCCCCCAGAGGTGCCTCGGAAGACACACCTGACAGTCTGCTTCTGAAGGGTCACAGCATTGAAAACCCTGTGGAGCACAGCTCTACCCTGAAATGTGTGGGTCGACATGAGTTGGAACTGACTCCACGACAACCACCAGCAACAAGAGTAGTTACCAGAAAGGCTGTGACTGAGAAGGATGGGTCTTGGCTCCTCTCCGACTGAAGCAAAATGGGCTGATCATATCCAAGCTCGCTCCATAGGGCAGGCTTTTTCACGGAAGAGCAGAAAGATCAGGAGAGGGATGGGTGGGAGCGATGGTGCCACCACCTTTCATGGTTTGGTGGGATGGTGTTCTTTGGAGATTATAGGGCTTTATTCCTGGGTCAGCCCTAAAGGAGTCAGTTCAAATTGAACCCTGGAGAAGGGCCCACTGGCATCTTCATTACCCCAGGGCCACATTGGTCCTAAACACAGTGATCTTTACTAATGAACTCACTGCTTATGTCAGTGGTCCCTGTGATGGTTTGTAATGTGTCAGTGTGGCATCCATTCACGTCTCCTGAAGCATACTTATTGTCCGAATAAAGACATGCTTCCACCGAACATGGTCCAACTCTGCTGCATACAACCGAGTCCGTAGTCCCTGCTTTGTCTTTGGGTGTTCTTATGTATCCCTCCCTGTTTTTCCCAGGGGTGTGTGTGCCAGATCCTCCTTTCAGCGGCTTTGTTGCTTGGCCTCTCTTGCTGATTGTCCATGAGGCATAAGATTCAAGGTGGGAGGAGGGTGATGTTGAAGAAATTCTAAGATCATTCACAAAAGTATTGGCAGAGGCCGGGCCAAGATGGAGGACTAGGTGGATGCTACCGCGGATCCATCTTGCAACAAAGACTCGGAAAAACAAGTGAATCGATCACATACATAACAATCTACGAACCCTGAACAACAAACACAGATTTAGAGACGGAGAACGAACAAATACGGGGAGGCAGCGATTGTTTTCAGAGCCTGGAGCCAGCATAACAGTCAGGTGATCTTCGGCGCCTGATTTGGGGCAGAGCCCATGGGGGCAGACGGCACAAACAAGGGGCCCAGCCCTGACCCCCGAACTCATTCCGGGAGGGGGCCCCTCCGGTTTGCGTGGGCGGCGTGGTGGCGCAGCCGGTGGGAGAAGTCCCCAGGAGGCAGTGACTGGTCTTGGAGCGGGGAGAGCAGCGTCCCAGCCAGTGAGCCGTCCCACCGGGATTTTGGCGGGCCGCAGGCACGGCATAAGCGCGGGGAGCTGCTCCACCCACCTGAAATAACCCCGGGAGGTGGCCCAGCCGGTTCGCGCGGGTGGCGTGGCGACACAGCCGGTGGGAGAAGTCCCCGGGAGGCAATGACTGGTCTTGGAGTGGGGAGAGCAGCGTACCAGCCGGGGAACTGTCCCACCGGGATTTTGGCGGGGCGCGGGTATGGCATAAGTGCGGGGAGCAGCCCCATCCCCCTTAACTGACCCCGGGGGGAGCCCAGCCAGTTTCTGTGGGCGGCGTGGCGACGCAGCCGGTGGGAGAAGTCTCCGGGAGACAGTGATGGGTCTTGGAGCGGGGAAAGCGACGTCCCAGCCGGGGAACCATCCCACCGGAATTTGGACTGAGCGCAGGCACGGCATAGGCGCGGAGAGCTGCTTCACCCCCCTGAACTAGCCCCGGGGGGGGCCCAGCCGGTTCACACGGGCGGCGTGGCGACGCGGCCGGTGGGGGAGGTCCCCCGGGGGCAGCGACTGGTCTTGGAGCGAGGAGAGCAGCGTCCGAGCTCCGGAACGCATGGTCGCGGTGCAGGCACGGGGAGCTGCTCCACTCCCCTGAGCTGACCCCGGGGGGGAGGTCTAGCCGGTTCGCAGGGGCGGCGCGGCGATGCGGCTGGCGGGACGGGGAGTCCCCGGGAGGCAGCGACTGATTTTGGAGTCGGGAGTGCACTGTCCCAGTAGGGCAATGTTAACGTTGGGCGTGGTGCTGCAGCTGAGGATCTGACCGTGACTCCAGCGGGCCAGACCCCCCGGGGGGCAATCTCCACACAGCCAGCACAAATAGGCGATGCGCCCCGTGGAAATCTCAGATATAATAGTCATTCCAAGCAAGACAAGCAACTCTGCCTATATTCTGAGGTGCTACTCTCCTATCTCTCTGATCCCTCCCCCACCCTCCCCAGGCGGCTTCATTAACATCCGAATAGCCTGAGCCAGAGGGAGAACTCTGATAGGGATCTTCCTGCATTTTTTTTTAGCGGATTTTCTGGAAAAACTAGTTTCCCAGTGATGGCTCGGAGACAGCAGTCCGTATCAAACCACATAAAGAAGCAGACCATGACAACTTCTCCAACCCCCCAAACAAAAGAATCAAAATCTTTCCCAAATGAAGATACAATCCTGGAATTATCAGATACAGAATATAAAAAACTAATTTACAGAATGCTTCAAGACATCACAAACGAAATAAGGCAAACTGCAGAAAAGGCCAACGAACACACTGATAAAACTGTTGAAGAACTCAAAAAGATTATTCAAGAATATAGTGGAAAAATTAATAAGTTGCAAGAATCCATAGAGAGACAACATGTAGAAATCCAAAAGATTAACAATAAAATTACAGAATTAGACAACGCAATAGGAAGTCAGAGGAGCAGACTCGAGCAATTAGAATGCAGACTGGGACATCTGGAGGACCAGGGAATCAACACCGACATAGCTGAAAAAAAATCAGATAAAAGAATTAAGAAAAATGAAGAAACCCTAAGAATCATGTGGGACTCTATCAAGAAGGATAACTTGCGGGTGATTGGAGTCCCAGAACAGGGAGGGGGGACAGAAAACACAGGGAAAATAGTTGAAGAACTCCTGACAGAAAACTTCCCTGACATCATCAAAGACGAAAGGATATCTATCCAAGATGCTCATCGAACCCCATTTAAGATTGATCCAAAAAGAAAAACACCAAGACATATTATCATCAAACTCACCAAAACCAAAGATAAACAGAAAATTTTAAAAGCAGCCAGGGAGAAAAGAAAGGTTTCCTTCAAGGGAGAATCAGTAAGAATAAGTTCAGACTACTCAGCAGAAACCATGCAGGCAAGAAGGGAATGGGACGACATATACAGAGCACTGAAGGAGAAAAACTGCCAGCCAAGGATCATATATCCAGCAAAACTCTCTCTGAAATATGAAGGCGAAATTAAGATATTTACAGATAAACACAAGTTTAGAGAATTTGCAAAAACCAAACCAAAGGTACAAGAAATACTAAAGGATATTGTTTGGTCAGAAAACCAATAATATCAGATATGAGCACAACACAAGGTCACAAAACAGAACGTCCTGATAGCAACTGAAATAGGGAAATCACAAAAACAAACAAATTAAGATTAATTAAAAAAATAATAATAATACACATAACAGGGAATCATGGAAGTCAATAGGTAAAAGATCACAATAATCAAAAAGAGGGACTAAATACAGGAGGCATTGAACTGCCAGATGGAGAGTGATACAAGGCGATATAGAACGATACAAGTTAGGTTTTTACTTAGAAAAATAGGGGTAAATAATAAGGTAACCACAAAAAGGTATAACAACTCCATAACTCAAGATAAAAGCCAAGAAAAACGTAACGACTCAACTAACATAAAGTCAAACACTATGAAAATGAGGATCTCACAATTTACTAAGAAAAACACCTCAGCACAAAAAAGTATGCAGAAAAATGAAATTGTCAACAACACACATGAAAAGGCATCGAAATGACAGCACTAAAAACTTATTTATCTATAATTACGCTGAATGTAAATGGACTAAATGCACCAATAAAGAGACCGAGAGTCACGGACTGGATAAAGAAACACGATCCATCTATATGCTGCGTACAAGAGACACACCTTAGACTTAGAGACACAAACAAACTCAAACTCGAAGGAAGGGAAAAAAATATATCAAGCAAACAATAAGCAAAAAAGAAGAGGAGTAGCAATATTAATTTCTGACAAAATAGACTTTAGACTTAAATCCACCACAAAGGATAAAGAAGGACACTACATAATGATAAAAGGGACAATTGATCAGGAAGACATAACCATATTAAATATTTATGCACCCAATGACAGGGCTGCAAGATACATAAATCAAATTTTAACAGAATTGAAAAGTGAGATGGACACCTCCACAATTATCGTAGGAGACTTCAACACACCACTTTCGGAGAAGGACAGGACATCCAGTAAGAAGCTCAATAGAGACACGGAAGACCTACTTACAACAATCAACCAACTTGACCTCATTGACTTCTACAGAACTCTCCACCCAACTGCTGCAAAGTATACTTTTTTTTCTAGCGCACATGGAACATTCTCTAGAATAGACCACATATTAGGTCATAAAACAAACCTTTGCAGAGTCCAAAACATCGAAATATTACAAAGCATCTTCTCAGACCACAAGGCAATAAAACTAGAAATCAATAACAGAAAAACTAGGGAAAAGAAATCAAATACTTGGAAAATGAACAATACCTTCCTGAAAAAAGACTGGGTTATAGAAGACATCAAGGAGGGAATAAGGAAATTCATAGAATGCAACGAGAATGAAAATACTTCCTATCAAAACCTCTGGGACAGAGCAAAAGCAGTGCTCAGAGGCCAATTTATATCGATAAATGCACACATACAAAAAGAAGAAAGAGCCAAAATCAGAGAACTGTCCCTACAACTTGAACAAATAGAAAGTGAGCAACAAAAGAACCCATCAGGCACCAGAAGAAAACAAATAATAAAAATTAGAGCTGAACTAAATGAATTAGAGAACAGAAAAACAATTGAAAGAGTTAACAAAGCCAAAAGCTGGTTCTTTGAAAAAATTAGCAAAATTGATAAACCATTGGCTAGACTGACTAAAGAAATACAGGAAAGGAAACAAATAACCTGAATAAGAAACGAGAAGGACCACATCACAACAGAACCAAATGAAATTAAAAGAATCATTTCAGATTACTACGAAAAATTGTACTCTAAGAAATTTGAAAACCTAGAAGAAATGGATGAATTCTTGGAAAAACACTACCTACCTAAACTAACACATTGAGAAGTAGAACAACTACATAGACCCATAACAAAAAAAGAGATTGAAACGGTAATCAAAAAACTTCCAACAAAAAAAAGCCCTGGCCCGCATGGCTTCACTGCAGAGTTCTACCAAACTTTCAGAGAAGAGTTAACACCACTACTACTGAAGGTATTTCAAAGCATAGAAAATGATGGAATACTACCCAACTCATTCTATGAAACCACCATCTCCCTGATACCAAAACCAGGTAAAGACATTACAAAAAAAGAAAATTACAGACCTATATCCCTCATGAACATAGATGCAAAAATCCTCAACAAAATTCTAGCCAATAGAATCCAACAACACATCAAAAAAATAATTCACCCTGATCAAGTGGGATTTATACCAGGTATGCAAGGCTGGTTTAATATCAGAAAAACCATTAATGTAATCCATCACATAAATAAAACAAAAGACAAAAACCACATGATCTTATCAATTGATGCAGAAAAGGCATTTGACAAAGTCCAACACCCATTTATGATAAAAACTCTTACCAAAATAGGAATTGAAGGAAAATTCCTCAACATAATAAAGGGCATCTATGCAAAGCCAACAGCCAATATCACTCTAAATGGAGAGAACCTGAAGCATTTCCCTTGAGAATGGGAACCAGACAAGGATGCCCTTTATCACCGCTCTTATTCAACATCGTGCTAGAAGTCCTAGCCAGGGCAATTAGGCTAGACAAAGAAATAAAGGGTATCCGGATTGGCAAGGAGAAAGTAAAGTTACCACTATTTGCAGATGACATGATCTTATACACAGAAAACCCTAAGGAATCCTCCAGAAAACTACTGAAACTAATAGAAGAGTTTGGCAGAGTCTCAGGTTATAAAATAAACATACAAAAATCACTTGGATTCCTCTACATCAACAAAAAGAACACCGAAGAGGAAATCACCAAATCAATACCATTCACAGTAGCCCCCAAGAAGATAAAACACTTAGGAATAAATCTTACCAAGGATGTAAAAGACCTATACAAAGAAAACTACAAAGCTCTACTACAAGAAATTCAAAAGGACATACTTAAGTGCAGAAAACGTACCTTGCTCATGGATAGGAAGACTTAACATAGTAAAAATGTGTATTCTACCAAAAGCCGTCTATACATACAACGCACTTCCGATCCAAATTCCAATGTCATATTTTAAGGGGATAGAGAAACAAATCACCAATTTCATATGGAAGGGAAAGAAGCCCCAGATAAGCAAAGCATTACTGAAAAAGAAGAAGAAAGTGGGAGGCCTCACTCTACCTGATTTCAGAACCTATTATACAGCCACAGTAGTCAAAACAGCCTGGTATTGGTACAACAACAGGCACATAGACCAAAGGAACAGAATTGAGAACCCAGGTATAAATCCATCCACGTATGAGCAGCTGATATTTGACAAAGGCCCAGTGTCAGTTAATTGGGGAAAAGATAGTCTTTTTAACAAATGGTGCTGGCATAACTGGATATCCATTTGCAAAAGAATGAAACAGGACCCATACCTCACACCATGCATAAAAACTAATTCCAAGTGGATCAAAGACCTAAACATAAAGACTAAAACGATAAAGATCATGGAAGAAAAAATAGGGACAACCCTAGGAGCCCTAATACAAGGCATAAACAGAATACAAAACATTACCAAAAATGATGAAGAGAAACCCGATAACTGGGAGCTCCTAAAAATCAAATACCTATGCTCATCTAAAGACTTCACCAGAAGAGTAAAAAGACCACCTACAGATTGGGAAAGAATTTTCAGCTATGACATCTCAGACCAGCGCCTGATCTCTAAAATCTACATGATTCTGTCAAAACTCAACCACAAAAAGACAAACAACCCAATCAAGAAGTGGGCAAAGGATATGAACACACATTTCAGTAAAGAAGATATTCAGGCAGCTAACAGATACATGAGAAAATGCTCTGGATCATTAACCATTAGAGAAATGCAAATTAAAACCACGATGAGATTCCATCTCACTCCAACAAGGCTGGCATTAATCCAAAAAACACAAAATAATAAATGCTGGAGAGGCTGCGGAGAGATTGGAACTCTTATACACTGCTGGTGGGAATGTAAAATGGTACAACCACTTTGGAAATCTATCTGGCGTTATCTTAAACAGTTAGAAATAGAACTACCATACAACCCAGAAATCCCACTCTTCGGAATATACCCTAGAGATACAAGGGCCTTCACACAAACAGATATATGCACACCCACGTTTATTGCAGCTCTGTTTACAATAGCAAAAAGCTGGAAGCAACCAAGGTGTCCATCAACGGATGAATGGGTAAATAAATTGTGGTATATTCACACAATGGAATACTACGCATCGATAAAGAACAGTGACGAATCTGTGAAACATTTCATAACATGGAGGAACCTGGAAGGCATTATGCTGAGCGAAATGAGTCAGAGGCAAAAGGGCAAATATTGTATAAGACCACTATTATAAGATCTTGAGAAATAGTAAAAACTGAGAAGGACACATACTTTTGTGGTTACGAAGGGGGGAGGGAGGGAGGGTGGGTGAGGGTTTTTTATTGATTCATCAGTAGATAAGAACTGCTTTGGGTGAAGGGAAAGACAACACTCAATACATGGAAGGTCAGCTCAAGTGGACTGGACCAAAAGCAAAGAAGTTTCCGGGATAAAATGAATGCTTCAAAGGTCAGCGGAGCAGGGGCGGGGGTCTGGGGAACATGGTTTGCGGGGACTTCTAAGTCAATTGGCAAAAGAATTCTAGTATGAAAACATTCTGCATCCCACTTTGAAATGTGGCGTCTGAGATCTTAAATGCTAACAAGCGGCCATCTAAGATACATCAATTGGTCTCAACCCACCTGGAGCAAAGGAAAATGAAGAACACCAAGGTCACACGACAACTAAGAGCCCAAGAGACAGAAGGGGCCACATGAACCGGAGACCTACATCATCCTGAGACCAGAAGAACTAGTTGGTGCCCGGCCACAATGGATGACTGCCCTGTCAGGGAGCACAACAGAGAACTCCTGAGGGAGCGGGAGATCAGTGGGATGCAGACCCCAAATTCTCATAAAAAGACCATACTTAATGGTCTGACTGAGACTAGAGGAATCCCGGTGGCCATGCTCCCCAGACCTTCTGTTGGCACAGGACGGGAACCATCCCCAAAGACAACTCATCAGACATGAAGGGGACTGGTCAGCGGGTGGGAGAGAGATGCTGATGAAGAGTGAGCTAATTATATCAGGTGGTCACTTGAGAGTGTGTTGGCAACTCTTGTCTGGAGGGGGGATGGGAGGATAGAGAGAGAGGGAAGCTGGCAAAATTGTCACGAAAGGAGAGACTGAAAGGGCTGACTCAATAGGGGGAGAGCAAGTGGGAGTATGGAGTAAGAATTATGTAAACTTATATGTGACAGACTGGATTTGTAAATGTTCACTTGAAGCTTAATAAAATTTAATAATAAAAAAAAGTATTGGCAAATACGGACTTCAGAGAGTTAGGGCAGTTTACATATGAAAGAGGGAAAATGAACAAGAGGGGAGATGGAATAGGCCCTTCAGAAGAGAATGAATTTCCTATCAGGTATTTAGAGTCTCTTGGGAAAATTGCTGAAGCCCTCAAATTTATGAGTTTAAAAAAAAAAAAAAAAAAGGCCATCTTGTCATGGTAGTGTACAAGTTAGCAATGGAGTGAAAGATGTCCTGATACTCATCATATCATTTTGTTGGAAAGTTTGTACCTAAACTCCTCTCCATGGACATCCATTCATTCTTGGTTTATTCCAAGAATTACAGCATAGTTGTGATTATAACCTAAATGTGGTTAAATATAAACTTATTGTTACACACTTCAGATTTTTTTTCTATCACAAATTCTCACTGTGATTTTCTTCTTTCAATATGTACTAGTAAATTTTGGATTCTAAATGGACTCACAGTTTTTTGTATTATTTTATTGTGATTTCAGTGAAAGTTTACACAGCAAATTAGGTTCCCGTTTAACAATTTCTATATATATTGTTCCATGGCACTGGTTACATTTTTTACAACGTGTAAGCGTTCTCATTATTTCCATTCTGGTTGTTCTGTCTCGATTAATCTAGCTTCCCTATGCCCCACCCTCTTATCTTCTCATCTTTCTTGTTCGGTAAATATTAATCCTTTGGTCTCATACAGGTGATTATATAAAGGAGGACAGTACTCAAGGGGGAAATTGTTTATTATTTTATGAGCCAATCTGTTATTTGTTTGAAAGGTGACCTATGGGAGTGACTCCAGTTCCAAGTTTAAAGGGTATGTCAGGGTGACAGCCTCGGGACTTCCTTTTGTCTGTTCTGGTCCAGGAAGTCTGCCTTTTTTAGGAATCTGAGTTTTGTTCAGCTTTTTTCTCCCACTCTGTCTGGGCCCATCTGTTGTGTCCCTGATCCGAACATTTGGTAATGGTATCTGTGCACCATCTAGCTCCTCTGGTCTCAGAATACATGAGGCAGTGGTTGGGTGGGCTATTAGTCCTGTAGACGAGTTTGTTCTTTGAGTCTTTGGTTTCCCTCTTTCCTCTTCAATGAGGCAAGTAGAGACTGATAGTTGTATCTTAGATGGCCGCTGGCAGGTTTAAGACTGCAGATACTACCCACCAAACTCGTATGTAGAACATTATGTTTATGAACTATGTTATGCCACTTGACCGAGTTGTCCCATGAGACTCTGGTCCTAAGCCTTCAAACCCAGTAAACCAATCCTGAAAGGTGTTTGGTTATGTCTAGAAAGTATTCGTAACCGTGCCCCCTATGTGCTTTATTATATGTGAGTATATATGCAGCACACACAGACATGTACATACCTATGCCTACAGAGGCACTTGTACTTGAAGATCCATATATTGTCAAGTGCCTTCCTGTACACATACATGCGTACATAACTACTTATGTAGCCGTACGCATATTTTTTGGTTGTTATTGCCAAATTGTATACGTTACAGCATTTACCAAAATTGTCCCTTATTCTTGTGCCCTTAGTGTTATTGTTCACCTTGGCCAGATTGTGCAGATATCACCCATATTGGGTATTGCCTTTCCCATCACCAAAAATAACAAGTGTCTGCTCTCTAGAAAGTGATTTCTCCTCCCTCCCTCTCCCATCCCTGGTAACCACCAAAGAAGATAGCTTTCTGTATGAATTAATATAGCTTCTGTTGTCTTTTTATAAAAGTGAGACCATACACTATTTGTACTTTTGTGATTGCCTAATTTCACTCAGCATAATGTCCTCTAGATTCATCCATTTTATAAGATGTTTTGAGAACTCATCATTATCATTTTTTAATTGTGTTTTAGACGAGAGTTTACAGCTCAAGTTAGTTTCTCGTATAAAAATGTATACACACGTTGTTATGTGACCCTAGTTGCTATCCGTATACTGTGACAGCACACTCCCCCTTTCCACTCCAGATTTCCCATGTCCATTCAACCAGCTCCTCTCCCTTTCTGCTTTCTCATCCCATCTCCAGACAGGAGCTGCCCATTTAATCTCATGTATCTACTTGAACTAAGAAGCACAATCTTCAAGAGTATCATTTTACGTCTTATAGTCCAGTGTAATATTTGTCTGAAGAGTTGGCATCAGGAATGGTTTTAGTTTTGAATTAACAGAATTTGGGGTCCATGTCTTCTGGTTTCCTCTAGTCTCAGTCAAACCATTAAGTCTGGTCTTTTTATATCAATTTGAGCTCTGCACCCCACTTTTCTCCTGCTCCATCACGGACCCTCTGTTTTGTTCCCCATCAGGGCAGTCATTGGTGGTAGCTGGGCACCAGCTGGTTCTTCTAGCCTCAGGCTGTTGGGGTCTTCAGTTTATGGGGACTTTTTTGTCTGTTGGGCTAATATTTTCCTTGTATCTTTGGTGCTCTCCATTTGCCTTTGCTCCAGGTGAGTTGGGTCCAATTGATGTATCTTAGATGGCCACTCATAGGTTTAAGACCCCAGATGCCAGTCACCAAAGAGGGATGCAGAACATTTTCTTAATAAACTTTATTATGCCAACTGATCTAGATGTCACCAAAAACCATGGTCCCCAGACCCCTGCCCCTGCCACTCTGTCCCTCGAAATGTTTGGTAGTGTTCAGGAAACTTCTTAGCTTTTGCTTTAGTGCAGGTGTGCTGATTTTTCCTGTATTATGTTATCCTTCCCTTCACCTAAGATAAGTCTTGTCTACCATCCAGTTAGTGAGTTCCCCTCTCCCTCCCTCCCTACCCTGTAAACATCAAAGAATGTTTTCTTCTGTGTTTAAACCTTTTCTTGAGTTCTTATAAATGTGGTCTCATACAATATTTGTCCTTTTGCATCTGACTAATTTCACTCAGCATAATGCCTTCCAGATTCATTTATGTTATGAGATATTTTGAGGATTCATCATTGTTCTTTATCATTGCATAGTATTCCATTGTGTGCATATACCATAACCTGTTTATCCATTCATCCATTGATGGGCACCTAAGTTGTTTCCATCTTTTTGCTATTGTGAACAGTGCTGTAGTGAACGTGGGTGTGCATATATCTATTCGTGTGATGACTCTTATTTCTCTAGGATACATCTCTAGGAGTGGGATTGCTGGATCGTGTGATACTTCTATTTATAGCTTTTTAAGGAAGCACGAAATTGATTTCCAAATTGATTGTACCATTTTCCGTTTCCACCAGCAGTGTATAAGTGTTTCAGGCTCTCCACAACCTTTCTAACATTTATTACTTTGTGTTTTTGGATTAATGGTAGCCTCGTTAGGGTGCGATGGTATCTCATTGTAGTTTTGATTTTCATTTCTCTAAAGGCTAATGATCCTGAGCGTTTTGTCATGTATCTATAAGCCACCTGAAGGCCTTCTTTGATGAAGTGCCTGTTCATATCCTTTGCCCCTTTTTAATTGGGTTATGTTTCTTTTTGTTGTTGAAGTTTTGCAGTATCTTGTAGATTTTAGAGACTAGATTCTGATTGAATATCTCGTAGCCAAATTTTTTTTCTCAGTCTGTAGGTCACCTTTTTATTCTTTTGGTGAAGTCTTTTGATGAGCGTAAGTATTTGATTTTCAGGAGCTCCCAGTAGTTATCTAGTTTCTCTTCTGTTGTTTATGCATTGTTAGTTATGTTTTGTATTCTGTTTATGCCATGTATTAGGGCTCCTATCACTGTCCCTACTTTTTCTTCCATGATCTTTATTGTTTTTGATTTTATATTTAGGTCTCTGATATATTTTGAGTTAGTTTTTGTGCATGGTATGAGATATGGATGATATTTCGTTTTTTTGCAAGTAGAAATCCAGTTATGCCAGCTCCATTTGTTAAAGAGATTGCATTTTCTCCATTTAACGGACTTTGGGCCTTTGTCAAATATCAGGTGCTCTTTTTTTTTTTTCATACGTAGATGAATTTACGTCTGGATTCTCAATTCTGTTGCGTTGGTCTATGTATCTCTTGTTGTACCAGTACCAGCCTGTTTTGACTACCGGGGTGGAATAGTTCTTTCCAAAATCAGATAGTATGAGGCCTCCCACTTTGTTCTTCTTCTTCAGTAATGCTTTACTTATCGAAGGCCTCTTCCTTTTCCATATGAAGTTGATGATTTGTTTCTTCAGCTCATTTAACATTGTCGTTGGAATTTGGATAAGGATTGCATTGTATCTGTAGGTTGCTTTGGGTGGAGCTGATGTTTTTCCAATCTTGAGTCTTCCTATCCATGAGCAAGGTATGTTTTTCCACTTATGTAGGTCTTTTTTGGTTTCTTGCAGTAGTGTCTTGTAGTTTTCTTTGTATAGGTCTTTCACATCTCTGGTTCAATTTATTCCTAAGTATTTTATCTTCTTGGGGGCTATTGTAAATGATATTGATTTGGTGCTTTCCTCTTCGAAATTCTCTTTGTTGGTATAGATGAAGCCAACTGATTTTTGTATATTTATCTTGTTCCCTGATACTTTGCTGAAATCTATTATTTCCAGTAGTTTTCTTGGAGATTCTTTGGGGTTTTCTGTCGATGAGATCATATCATCTGCCAATAGGGGTACTTTTCTTCTTCCTTACTAATTCGGTTGCCTTCTATTTCTTTCTCTAGCCTAATTACTCTAGCTAGGACCTGCAGCAGAATGTTGCATAAGAATGATGATAAACGACATCCTTGTCTGGTTCCCATTCTAAAGGGGAATGCTTTCAGATTCTGTCTATTTAGGATGATGTTGGCTGTTGGCTTTCTATAAATGCCCTTATTATGTTGAGGAATTTTCCTTCTTCCTATTTTTCTGAGAGTTTTTATCATGAATGGGTGTTTCACTTTGTCAAATGCCTTTTTTGCATCAGTTGATAAGATCATGTGGTTCTTGTCTTTTGTTTTATTTATGTGATGGATTACATCGATTTTTTTCTAATGTTGAACCATCCCTGCATAGCTGGTATGAATCCCACTTAGTCATGGTGAATTATATCCTTTTGGTATATTGTTGGATTCTATTGGTGAGAATTTTGTTGAGAATTTTCTATGTTCCTGAGGGATATTGGTCTGTAATTTTCTTTTTTAAGGGTGGGATGTCTTTACCTGGTTTCAGTATCAGGGTTATGGTGGCTTCAGAGACTGATTTGGGGAGTATTCCATCCTTTTCTATGCTCTTACATACCTTTAGTAGTAGTGGTGTTAACTCTTCTCTGAAAGTTTGGTAGATTTCTCCAGTGAAGCCATCAAGGCCAGGGCTTTTTTTCTTCTTGGGAGTTTTTAAATTATCTTTTCAATCTCTTCTTTTGTTTTAAGTTTATTTAGTTGTTCCACCTCTGTTTGCATTAGTTTATGTTGGTAGTGTGTTTCTAGAAATTTTCCATTTCCTCTAGGTTATCAATTTTTTTGAAGTACACTTTTTCATAGTATTGTGTTATGGTTCTTTTAATTTCAATTGAGTCTGTTGTGATATTGCCCATCTGGTTTCTTATTCAAGGTATTTGCTTCCTCTCCTGTTTTTCTTTTGTCAGTTCAGCCAGCGGTTTATTGATTTTGTTGATCTTTTCAAAGAACTAGTTTTGGTCCTGCTAACTCTTTCAATTGTTTTTCTATTGTCTATTTCATTTAATTCTGCTCTAATTTTTATTTATCCTTTCTTCTGATGCCTGAGGGCTTCTATTGCTGCCCTCTTTCTACTTGTTCGAGTTGTCGGGTTAATGTTTTGATTTTGGCTCTTTCTTCTTTTTGGATGTTTGCATTTATTGCTATAAATTGATCTCTGAGTAGTGCTTTTGCTGTGTCCCAAAGGTTCTGGTAGGAAGCATTTACATTCTCATGTGATTCTGTGAATTTCTTTATTCCATCCTTGATTTCCTCTATAACTCAGTAGTTTTTGAGCAAGGTGTTGTTCAGTTTCCCTCTGTTTAGTTTTTTTTTTTTTTTCCTTCCTTTTTTCTGTTATTGATTTCTGCTTTTATGGCTTTATGGTCAGAAAAGGTGGTTTATGGTATTTTGATGTTTTGGATTCTGTTAAGTCCTGCTTTGTGACCTAATATGTGGTCTATTCTGGAGAATGTTCCATGTGTGTTGGGAAAGAAAGTATAGTTGGCTGCTGTTGAGGGGGATGTTCTGTATATGTCTATGAGATCTAGTTGGTTGGTTGTGGCATTTAGATCTTGCATGTCTTTATTGAGCTTCTTTTTGGATGTTCTGTCCTTCACTGAAAGTGGTGTGTCAAAGTCTCCTACTGTTACTGTGGAGCTGTCTATCTGTCTTTTCAATGCTGTTAGAGTTTGTTTTACGTATTTTGGAGCCCTGTCATTGCGTGGGTAAATATTTAGAATGGTTATGTCCTCCTGCTATATTGACCCTTTAATCATTATATGCTTTCCTTTTTTATCCTTTGTGAAGTGAATTTTTCTTTAAATTCTATTTTGTCAGAGATTAGTACTGCCACTCCTGCTCTTTTTTGAATGTTGTTTGCTTGATAAAATTTTTCTGTCCTTTGAGTTTGAGTTTGTTTGTGTCTTTGAGTCTAATGTGCGTCTCTTGGAGGCAGCATGTTGACAGGTCTTTTTTCTTTATCCATCCTGCAACTCTGGCTCTTTCTTGGTGCAATTAGTCCATTTACATTCAGTGTAATTATTGATAGATGTGAGTTTACTGCTGTCATTTTGATATAATTGGGGGGGGGCATTGTAGACAGTTTCTTTATTCCACTTACTTTTCTGTGCTGAGTCATTTTTCTTTATGTATTTTCTTTTCATCTTTTTCATTGTTGTAGATTTTGTATTTCTGAGTCTTCATGTTTTTCTTGTTTTTTATTTTGATGTGTAGGATCGTTAGCTTCCTTTGTGGTTACCTTAATATTTACCTCTATTTTTCTAAGTTTAAGCCAATCTTTTATTTCATGATACCGCCTTGACTTCCTCTTCATATGAAAACTCTGTGACTACATTATTTACTCCTCCTTTTTTGTTTTAATGTTGTTTTCTTTTACATATTGACACCTTTATTTCCCTATTTGCAGTGTTTTAGCTTTGTTTATTTTTGTGAACTCCCCATCAGGGTTGATATCTGGTTGTTCTGTCCTGTGTTCTAGTGTTGGGTTGCTATCTGATGTTATTGATTTTCTATCTGGAGGACTCCGTTCAGTGTTTCTTGTAATTTTGTTTTGGTTTTTACAAATTCCTGAAACTTCTATTTATCTGGAAATGCCCTAAATTCGCCATCACATTTGAGAGACACTTTTGCTGGATATATAATTCTTGTTTGGCAGTTTTTTCCTTCAAGGCTTTATATGTGCCATCCCATTGCCTTCTTGCCTACATGGTTTGTACTTGGAATTACCAGAGGTAGAATTCAAAAGATTAATAGAGTCCCACTGCATAATTCTTAGGGTGTCTTTATTTTTTTTAAATTCTTTTATCTGATTTTTCCTCAGAAAAGTTGGTATGAAGTACTTTATCTTCAATCTCAGTAATTCTATCTTCCACTGCCTCAGTTCTGCTCCTATGACTACTATTGAGTTGTATAATTCTGAAATTTTATTGTTAATCTTTTGGATTCCTGTTTGCTGTCTCTCTATGGATTCTTGCAGCCTGTTCAATTTGTCATTATGGTCTTGTTTAACCTTCTGAAATTCCTCTTGGTTTGTCTGTGTGTTCCTTGGCTTGTCTGTGTTTTGCATGATCTCCTTCCTGATCTCCTGAAGAGCTGTGTGTATTAATCTTTTGAATTCTACCTCTGGTAATTCCAAGAAGTTATCTTCCTCCAGGAGGTTTATTGATTCTTTGTTTTGGTCACTTGCTGAAGCCATCATGGTCTGCCTCATTATGTGATTTGATAATGAGTGTTGTCTCCGAGCCATCGATTAGTTTTTATACTTATTTATTTATTACCGCATCCTAGCTTCTTGTTTTGCTTTGTTTTGTTATGCCCAAAGAGGCTGGTCGTATGAGCTACTTTGATTATTGGTGTCTTTGAAACTGTGACGTTCCATCACGAGGTGGTTAAGAGCTGTTAGTAGGTTTGTGAGCTCAGGTGTCCATTTACTTTTCTTATGTGGATTCAGCTCAGTTATCCAGGATTTCGGTCACCGAGCGTGTGGTGCAGCCTCTCACCTACAGTCCTAGATGGGCAGGGGTGATTGGATTAAGCATAGGTAATGGGCTGCAGCAGGATGTCATTTTCTGAGCAAGGCAGGAGGCTGATGGCTGCCCCTGAGTGTCTGGGTAGAAGACATGTCCCTGTTCCCTAGGATCCATAGTTGGATGGGCTTTGCAACCGGACTTTGGGCACCCAGTTCTGTTGGTTGTAAGGACTGGGAGGCAGCACTTATTCTCGGACCCCTGTCATGGGTGGCTAGTTGGAGTGGGTGGCGCTACCAGTCCTCAGGCCCCTGATGTATGTAGGTGAAGACCCTGCTTAGTGGAAAAGCCGGTGTCAAATATCATGAATCTGCCACTCTCCCTTATTGCTGTTGCAGTTGAAAATAGACTTCAGGTATATACCCTGTTATACTGTGCTATTAAGGGCCTAGACTTTTGAAATGTGCCCACACAGATCTGTGCAGTGGTTAAAGCCATTCGATATCCATGGGCCTTTTATGCCTGTGGCTAGGCAAAGGGGCTGTGTCTACCATGAGTTCACGGGTTACGGGAGCTCCAGATTATTTTTTTCCTGTTTGTTAATTAGTTCTCTCTCCAAAGCCAAGAAAATGCCTTGGGCCATGCAACAGGTCCTACTTCCATCCCAGGGGGTGCAACAATCGCTGAATCTGAACCAGGACCAGAGCTGAGCAAGGAGGGCCAGGTAAATGGGAGAGAGGTACTTTCCAAAAGGGGGAAGGGTTTTTTTTGATCCACATGGTAGGTTAGATGCTTGTCCTTATCCTCCACAGACTGAGTGCCGCTTCTCCCTGGTACTGGAGGCTTAAGCAGGCTCTCCGCTGCTCATTTTCTCCCAATGTGGAAAATGCATCTTGAGCGCTACTGCTTGCCTCAGCCTGTATGTGCCAGCTGATCCAGCCTGCAGGGTACTGGGCAGGTCAGATTCAGCAAATCCTCGCTGCTTCTGGATGGTCTCTCCCCCCACCATTCTGCTCAATCCAACTCCTCAACTTTGTCTTTGATGTTCAGGGCTCCTAGATGGCCATATGTAATCAATTTACTTGTTTCTTTCTAGTCTTTGTGTTAAGAGGGACCACAGGAAGCATCTGACTAGTCTGTCATCTTGGCACTGCCTCTAATCGTTTTTATAACTCCATAGTATTCCATTGTTTGCATGTACCACAATTTGTTTATCCATTCCTCCGTTGCTGGACAGTTAGGTTTTTTTCTGTCTTTTGGCTATTGTGGATAATGCTGCAAAGAACATAGGTGTGCGTATGTCTATTCATGTCACTGCTGTTAGATCCCTAAACCAAAAAAACCAAACCCAGTGCCGTCGAGTCAATTCTGACTCATAGAGAGCCCTATAGGACAGAGTAGAACTGCCCCACAGAGTTTCCAAGGAGTGCCTGGTGGATTCGAACTGCCAACCCCTTGGTTAGCAGCCATAGCCCTTAACCACTACGCCACCAGGGTTTCTGTTAAATCCCTAAGAGTGGCATTGTTGAATCATAAAGTATTTCTATTTCTAGCTTTTTGAGGAAGTGCCATATCATATTCCATAGTGGTTATAGCATTTTACAATCCTACCAGCAATGTGAAAGTGTTCCAAACTCCCCACAGCCTCACCAGCATTTGTTGTTTTCTGCTTTTTTGATCAATGCTGTTTTTGCAGGGGAAAGATGATGACTTAGCTATTTAATACTGCTATAAAACATATACCCCAAGTGGGTGGCTTTAACAAACAGAAATTTATTCTGTCACATTTTAGGAACCTAGAAGTCTGAATTCAGTGACCCAGCTCCAGGGAGAAGGCTTTCTGTCTGTGTCAGCTCTGGGTAAGGTCCTTGTAGACAATCTTACCTTGGTATAGGAACATCTTAGCACAGGGACCCTGAGTCTAAAGCACTCAGTCTGCTCCTGGCTCTTCTTGCTGAGTAGTAATGAAGTCCCTCTCTCCCTGCTTGCTTCTCTCTCCTTTTATCCTGAGGAAAGCTATTGCATCTTGCTCTAATGCCCTTTAACATAACCTAATGTTACCTCGTTAACCACAGTTGGATATTAGAATTTATAGCATAGGAAAATTACATCAGATCGCAAAGTGGAGGAGAAGCATACAATTCTAGGAATCATGGCCTAGCCAAGTTGACACATTTTTGGGGGGACACAATTCAATCTATGGCAGGTGGTATCTCATAGCAGTTTTAACTTGCATCTTCCTAATCGCTAATGCTTGCAAACAAATTTTCATATGTTTGTTGGCCACCTGAATGTCCTCTTTGGTGAAGTGGCTGGATTTGTGTTTTAATTTTCAGTGTTGATTTTTTCTTTTAAAAAGTCTTTTATTGTTGTAAAAATATAAGGAATATATTTGCCAATTAAACATTTTTTCCATGTACAATTCCATAAAACCAAATATATCAGTCATGTGCAACCACCATCAATATCTAGCACCAGATTTTCCATCTCCGTAAACAAGAACCGTGTGCTACCTAAACAATGAAACATCCCTTCCCCCCATCCGTCCTGCCCCTGGTAATCACTCTTAATCTCTGATGTCAATACTTTTGCCTATTCTAGGTACTTCATGTCAGTGGTTGACTAATTTCACTCAACATAATGTTTTCTATTGTGACATGGGTCAGGACTTCATTTAGCTTGATGGCAGAGTAGTATTCCCTTGTATGTATGTACCACATTTTGATTATTCATTCTTCTGTTGATGGACATTTGGGTCATTTCCACCTTTTGGCTATTGGCATACATGTGCCTGCTGGTGTCACTGCTTTCAAGTGTCTTAAGAGTGGAGTTGCTGGGCCATATGGTAGCTTTATATTTAGTTTTTTTATATATATATAACTTTTTAGAACCTCCATAACCACTTTCCAGAGTGGCTATGCCATTTTGCATTGCCACCAGCAATGGAGGAGGGTTCCAGTTTTCTATATCCTTGTCAACACTTCTGATTTTCCATTTTCTAAACTTAGCCATGTTAGTGGGAGTGACAGGGTATGTCACCATGGTTCTGATTTTCTTCTCCCTAATGGATAGTGACGTTTAGCATGGTTTCATGTGCTTGTTGGCCATTTGCATATCCTCTTTGGTGAAATATTTATTTAGGTCCTTTGCCTATTTTTTGATTGGGTTGTTTATCTTTTTCATGTAAAGTTGTAGTAGTTCTTTCTATATCCTGGATATTAAACCTTTATCTGATATATGGGTCCCACACATTTTCTCCCATTCTGTAGGTTGTTTCTTCACTTTATTGATAAGGTCCTTTGTTGCACAGAAGTTTTTAATTTTGATGAGATCCCATTTACCCATTTTCTGTTTTGTTGCTTGTGCTTTTGTTGTCATATATAAGAATCTGTTGGAGACTAGGTCCCAGAACATTACCTCTATGTTTTCTTCTAAGGCTTTTATGGTGTTAGATTGTACATTTAGGTCTTTAATCCATTTTAAATTAGTTTTTGTACATGGTGTAAGACATGTATCTAACACCAATCTTTTGCGTGTGGAAATCCAGTAGTTGTCCCAGCAGTGTTTATTAAAGAGACGATTCTTTCCCCATTTGATGAATTTAGCAGCATTATAGAAAATTAATTCACCGTATATGTGTGAGCTTAACTGTGGATACTCAATTCCATTCCGTTGGCCTATATGTCTATGACTATTTTTTTTTTTATACCAATACAAGAGTGTTTTGATTACTGCAGCTTTATAATCTGTTTTGAGATCAGGAAGCAAGAAACCTCCTACTCTGTTCTTTTTTGAGATTGCTTTGGCTGTTGATGGTCTTCTGCAGTTCCGTATAAATCTGAGGATTGGCTTTTCCAGTTCTGCAGAGAAGGCTGTTGGAATTTTGATAGGGATTTCATTGATTGCTTTCTGTATTATTGACATCTTGACAATATTAAGTCTTCTGATCCACAAACAAGGAATGTCTTTTCATTTGTTGAGGTGGTCTTTAATTTCTTTCAGTAGCATTATATAGTTTTGGGTGTATAGGTCTTTCACCTTTCTCATTAATTCCTAAGCACTTTATTTGTTTTGATTACTGTAGCTGGATAGTATGTTTTGAAATTGCGAAGTGTGAGTCCTCTTAATTTCTTTTTCTTTTTCTTTTTCAAGATTGTTTGGGCTATTTGGGACCCCTTTCAATTCCATATGAATTTGAGACTCAGCTTTTCCATTTTTGCAAAATAGGGCCATTGGAATTTGTAATGGATTGACTTGTTTCTCCCCAAAATATGTGTTCTAAATCCTAACCACTATGCCTGTGTTTATAATCCCATTTGGGAATGGATTGTCTTTCTTATGATAATGAGAAAGGATTAATGTAGAGTGTATCTTAAGTTGAGCTCTACTGAAATATGAAAGAGATTGAACAGACAAGCTAAAGAAACAGAGATGGGGGAAAGAGATGCCATGCAATATGAAAATCACCCAGCAACAGAAGCTCGAAGAGAAAAGGACCTTCCTACAGGGCCATCAGAGAAAACCTTCCTGTATAGTTGGAACCCTGAATTCAGAGTTGTAGCCACCTAAAATGTGAAAAAATAAAATTTTGTCTGTTAAAGTCATCTACTTGTAGCATTTCTGTTATAGCAACACTAGATAACTAAACAGAATTGGCACAGGGATTACCTTGAACTATAGATTACTTTGTGTAGTATTGACATCTTAACAATATTAAGTCTTCCAATCCATAACGTGAAGTGTTCTTCCTTTATCCAGGTCTTCTTTCATTTTCTTCAGCATCGTTTTATACTTTTCAGTGTACAAATCTTTCACTTCCCTGGTTAACTTTATTCCAAGGTATTTTATTCTTTTTTATACTGTTTTAAATGAAATTGTTTTCTTTAAATCCTGTTCAGATTGTTCATTGCTGGTGTATAGAAACCCAACTTATTTTTATGTGTTGATCTTATATATTGCAACTTTGCGAAATTCATTTATTAGCTGCACTATTTCCGGTGTATGTGTTTGTGACTGTGGCTTCTTTGGGATTTTCTACATATAGGATCATGTCATCTGCAAATAGGAATAGTTTTATTTCCTCCTTTCCAATTTGGATACTTTTCTTTTCCTCTTTTCTTTTTTTCTTTTCCTTGCCTGTTAGCTGTGGCTAGAACTTCCAGTACAATGCTGAAAAGCAGTGGTGAGAGCAGGCATCCTCGTCTGGTCCTGACCTTAGATGCAGAGTTATCAGTCTTTTACCATTGAGTATGATGTGAACTGTGGGTGTTTCATAAATGCCCTTCATCACATTAAGTAAGTTCCTTCCTGTGCCTAGATTTTTGACTGATTTTCTCATGAAAGCATATTGGGTTTTGTCACCTGTCCTTTGTGCGTCAGCTGAGATGATCGTGTGGTTTTTTTCCTTCACTGTATTACGCTGATAGATTTCCTGATGTTGAACCACCCTTGCATTCCTGGGAGAAACCCCAGTCAGTCGTGGATAGGGTTTGCTAATATTTTGTTAAGGACTTTTATCTCTGTGTTCATTAGGGATATTTGCTTGTAGTTTTCTTGTAGTATCCTTGTCAGGATAATGGTGGCCTGATAAAATGAGTTAGGGAGCGATCCGTCCTTTTTTGGGGGGGACAGTTTGAGACATATTGGTGTCAAGTTTTCTTTAAATGTTTGATAGACTTCCCCACTGAAGCCGTCTGGTTCTGGGCTTTTCTTTGCTGGGAGGTTTTTGATTCAATTTCTTCACGTGTTATGGAATTGTTGAGATTTTTTATTCTTCTTGAATCAATATGAGTAATTTGTGTGTTTCTAGGAATGTGTCTCATTCATCTAGGTTATCTAATTTGTTGGTGTACAATTGTTCCTAGTTTTCTCATATATTAATTTGCATTTCTGTAAATGCAAATACATTCTGTTGTCATGTCCCTACTTTCATTTCTTGCTTTAGTAATTTGCACCTTCTCTTTTTTTTTGTCAGTCTAGCTACTGATTTGTCAATTTGATTGATCTTTTCAAAGAACCGACTTCTAATTTTGTTGATTTTGTTCTATTGTTTTGCTATTCTGTGTATCATTTATCTCTGCTTTGACCTTTGTTATTTCCTTCCTTTTGGTAGCTTTGGAATTAGTTTGTTCTTCTTTTTCTAGCTTCTCAAATTGTAAAGTTGCCTTATTGATTTGATTTTTTTCCCACGTAAGCATTTACAACTATACATTTCCCTCTAAGCCCTGCCCTTACCGCATCTCTTAAGTTTTGAGGTGTTGTTTTCATTTTGTTTGTCTCTCAGCATTTTTTGATTTCCTTTACTTTCTTCTTTGACCACTGGTTAATAATGTGTTGTTTAACTTCCATATATGTTTGTACTTTCCAGTTTTTTTTCCGTTACTGGTTTTCTAGTTTCATTCCATGTGGTCAGAGAAGATGCTTCGTATGATTTTAATCTTTTCAAATTTATTGAGATTTGTTTTGTGACTGTTATGAATTGAGTTGTGTCTCCCCAAAATATGGATTGTAAATCTTAACCCCTATTCCTGTGGTTATAATCCCATTTGGAAATAGGTTTTCATTGTTATATGAATGAGGCAGCATTTAGTGTAGGATGTATCTTAAATCAATCTCTTTTGAGATATAAAAGAGCAGGTTAAGCAGGTGTCCAAGCCAGCAAACAGAGATGGGGGAAGTTAGATGCCACACCACATGACATCTCCACGGAACCAAGAAACAGGAGCTGAAAAGAGATAAGGACCATCCCACAGAGTCAACAGAATCTTCCCCTATAGCTGTCACCATGAATTCAGACTTCTAGCCTCTTACATTGTGAGAAAATAAATTTGTTTGTTAAAGCCACCCACTTAAGGTATTTCCGTTATAGCAGCACTTGATAAGCAAGACAGTGACCTAGTATATGATCTATCTTGAAGAATAATCTGTATGCACTGGAGAAGAATGTGTGCTCTGGTGTTGGGTGGAGTGTTCTGCATATGTCTGTTAGGTCTAGTTGTTTTACAGTGTTGTTCAAACCCTCTATTTCCCTATTGATATTCTGTCCACTACTGAAATAATTAGGACTGTACAACTATTTCTCTTTTCAATTCTGTCATGTTTATTTCATCTATTTTAGGACCTGTTGCTAGGTACATTTGCAATGGTTATATCTTCTTAACGAATTGACCCTTCTATCAGTATATAATATCCTTGTGTGTTTTAAGGAAACCCTGGTGGCTTAGTGGGTAAGTGCTACGGCTCCTAACCAAAAGGTCAGCAGTTTGACTCTGCCAAGCGCTCCTTGGAAACTCTATGGGGCAGTTCTACTCTACTCAATAGGGTCACTATGAGTTGGAATGGATTTGACAGCAGCGGATCTGTTTTAACAGATTTGACCTAAAGCCTGTATTGTCTAGGGCTATTAATATAGCCCTCCAAGTTTTTTGGTTACAATTTACGTGGAATATTTTTTTCCATCCTTCCAGTTTCAATCTATTTTTATTTTGGATCTAAAGTGTTTCTTTTATAGACAGCATATTGACACATAAAAATGTAGGAAAAGAGGTCTTGATCTAATGTACAAATGGGCATAACTAGTATATACAGAGCAGTTGAAGTCATGCAAGTGGGTGTGAATGTGTGGAATGAGACAAGAATATGGCCAAGGACACAACCTGGGAGCATCCTTACATGGAGACTGGGGGCAAGTCACTCAACCTTAGTTTTTTCATTTGTAACAGGTGACTTTTTTGCACCCTGATGTCTTCTCTGCAGCCCTGGTGGCATTGTGGTAAAGAGATTGGCTGCTAACCAAAAGGTCCACAGTTCAAATCTACACACTTTGGAAACCCCAAGGGGCAGTTCTGCTCTGTCCTATGTGATCACTGTGAATCAGAATGGACTCGAGCACTGTTGCACACACTTATTTCAGAGTGTTGTATCTGAAGGCTGTGAGGCCAGGGATCAAGTCTATGGTCTGTCATAGCAGACAACAGGTGCTCAATAAGGGTTTGTTGAGTAAATAAATATCAGTGTTGACTGGTTGTGTGCTCATTTTACATTTGATCAACTTATGAGAGACATCAGTTGTGAGATTCTTTTTTAAATATTATGAATTTTAGTTGATAATGCATTTTCTGTAGTGAGTTTAATGTCACAATTAAGATTTCTTAAAGAATTGTATCTTTCCACAGGCAAGGCTTTCTTTCCATGGAGGATGGTATAACAGAATTCCTCGGGTTCTTGTCCTCCCTTACTAGCCAATGGTAATAAGACAGACGTTAGTTGCAAGGGAAACAGAAAGTGGCAATTTATTGTCACGCATTCCTTGTCTGCAGACAATAAATTGCCACTTTCTGTTTCCCTTGAAACTAGCATCTGTCTCATTTAGGTCGGGTAATCGGACAGGACAAGAACCCGAGGAATTCAGTTACAAATCCTGGCTACTCTGCTGGAACCTGTGGACCCTGAAACCTGCGAGGTAAGTATCTGGACCCCTGAAGCCCCATAAAGCATGCCCTGATCTTGTTTGATTGGTAAGACATTTCGGGTGGCCACCATGATCCCCACCCCAGGGTGAGGTCCACTGGTTCCCACCTTAGCTCAGGAACAGGAACTGGACGGGAGCAGGTTAGAGTCCCTCCCCTAAATTAAGGTAAGTGTGCTCAGCCAGGTTGTTCCAGTGGTCTTGGGCGTTAGAGTCCCCCAGGGGAACTAGGCAAGAAGAAGGTGTCAAAAGCACAGACCTAAGGCCAGACCCTAAGGGTTAAAGCCTCATTAGAAAATGAGGGAAGTAGGGGTCATGGCCCCTGGGACCCATCTTCAGCCTAGTTGGGGTCCGTCACCCCATTGGTGACCTGAGGGTTAGAGTCCCTCTGAGTCATCTGTGGTCACCGTATTGGTAACCAGAGGGTTCGAATTCCTCTGTCTTTCAGAACACTCTTCTCTGTCTGCTCTCTATCCTTTATTTTCCTTCTCTTTCCTCTCCAAGTGGAAAAGGGTGGCTTTTCACTCCCAGGTAAAATGTAAGCCCAAGAAATACCAACCTTGGCAGTGGGCATGGGTTAGGAACTGTGGTAACTTAAAACCTAGTAGTGGTAAATACTTAAAGGAAATGGGGAACAAAAGTTTGATACCTTGTGACTCCCCTTAGGGGTGTGTCATAAAGAATTGGGATTTTTTCAAATCTGAGGGAATGAAGAAGGAAAGCTAATTTTCTCAGGTAATATTGCTTGGCCCCAGTATTGTTTAGGGGACCAAGTAAGGTGGTCAGTGACTGGGTCACTGAACGGCAACACCATTCTTTAGCTAGATTTATATTGTACAAGAAATGGTAAGTGGGATGAAAAGCGTTATGTGGAAGCCTTCATGTCATTGCATAATGTTAAAGAAACTCAGGAGGCTTGCAAAATCTGTGTACAAAAGGAAAAGGAAACGTCCACCGAGCTGCCAATAGTGCTAGTGGTGGAGGACTGTTTCAGCCTCAGCAGCGTGTCTGTCTACAGCCCTCCTCCCTGACCTGCACCTGGCGGAGGAGGGCAGCTGGGTCGAGAAGGAGTGGGTCGGTGAGAGGGGCTGAGAGCATACTCCAGCTCCCCTTCTTGGCCACTGTTGTTTCCTGGAGCGGGGTGGGGGGTGGGGAGTGGTGGAGAATCAAACAGAAAAGCAGGGCCGTCCAAATGGCCTGGGAATCTTCCTTAGCTGTCACCCCACACAAGGGGGGGCACCGTATCAAGGGATACATGTGGCCCAGGGTGCCACAGAGCCAGGACAGAGGCAACAGGGAGGGCCAGCCTGCAGCTCGTATCCCTTCTGCCAAACAACTCCAGTGGCAGACAGGGGCCAGGTTCGGGTTCATGTTCCCCTTAGTACAGCAAACCTGATTAACTAGAAGAATTATACCCTGGGATATCTCGAGAACCTGAAGAAAATGTATGAACTGTTTACTACCATCATTAACTCTTTTGATCTCACATGGGCAGACTGTCAGTGTCTCTTCAGCACCCTCCTCTCCCCAGAAGAGAGACAGATGATCCTAGACAGGGCTGGAGAGGAAGCCCAGAGATCACATGATGTTCAGCCAAGCAGAGATGCAGTTGACGATATCTCTGCCTCAGAGAACTCCACTGGGATCACAATCACACAGCAGAGTATGGTATGCTCACACGCTATCGGGACTGTCTCTGTCTGTCTCTTAGTGGGCTTTAAAAATGGAGTATCTAAGCCCTTAAATTGGAGTAAGTTATGTGAAATTAAAGAGCAGAAAGAAGAGTTACCTGGCTCCATGGTGCAATGGATAGCGCATTGGACTTCTGGCCAGATAGAGGCACTCAAAATTATGGGTTCAAATCTCACCAGAGATGTCAAGATGAGGATCCTTTAGCTTTCCTCAAAAAAGATTTATAGTGTCTTTAGGCAATATACTAATCAGGATACCTAGTTGAGTTGGCATTCAAGGCCTATAGCAACAGGGAAGACAAAGGCAGAAAGCGCCAGCCTGCCTTACTAGCAGCAGCAGAACAGGATAGGCTCCCTGAGAGGAGAAGACCTGTGGGCCCTAGCAGGGCCCAACACCGGCTCCTACTGGGAAAGAACCAGTGTACATATTGTAAAAAGGAGGGCCACTGGCAAAGAAAATGTCCCAAGAAACAGAGTGGGGAATGAGTAACTCAAATGTCAGCCCTTGCTCTGGAGGAAGACTCTGACTAGGGTGGACCAGGGGCAGGACCTCCACCTGAGCCTCTGGTTATCATGAATGTGGAGGAAGAACCTACTCAATATTCTAGCCACCCCTGTCCCCACTCTGCTCCTGGGAGACAGCATCCACCATGACTGTGTCCAGACGGAGGACCTGGCCTATGCCAGCCACCCAGACCTCCCTGTTGGTGACCTGAGGATTTGAGTCTCTCTGTGGTAGCTTCATAGAGGGTGGCCAAAAGGGACTGGCTACACAGTCGTCAGCCACACCAAGGACCTCCAACAAACGCTCTCCCAAAGGGAACCTCAACCCAAAAAGCCGAGCTGGTTACAGTGATCCAGGCTTTGTTGCTGGCCAAGTCCCCAAGGGGGCGATCATGTATACAGATTGGAAGCATGTCAGTCTTACATGCACACGGGGAACTGTGGAAAAGGGGAGGCTTTGAATTCTGCTGGTAAAGAAATCAAACACAGCCAACAGATTTTTCAGCCTCTTGAGGGAGTGTTACTCCCTTCTGCTCTGGCTGTGGGACACTGCAAAGACATCAGCAGGAAGTTACAGCAGTGGCCCAGGGCAAATGAAGGGCCAACTTAGAGGCCAAGTGGGCGGCAAGGACAATGACCCCAGTAGTAGTGGCCGCCCTCTTTCCACACCCTAGCCCGCCACAAGCCACAGAAGACCCTGATTACAGTGACACAGACCTTTATATGGCCCATTAATGAAAAAGGATAAGTGACTCTGTATGAGGGATGGAAGACATCCTAAAGCACCTACATGAGGCCACTCAATACGGGCGGGAAATGATGTATGATCGGGTAAAGAGACACTTTGTCAGCCAGAATTTGCAGGCTATTTTCAGAGACATTATTAGACAGTGTGTCACCTGTCAGAAAAGCAACCCTAGGACATTCTCAGCAGTGCTGGAGGGCACCAAGTACCAAGAATATGTTCCAGGAAATGATTGGTAGATAGACTTCATTGAGATGCTCCGGGGTCCAGGTGATTACAAGTATCTGCTGGTGTTTGCAGACAGCTTTTTCCAATTGCATCGAAAGCATTCCCCTGCAGGACTGAGAAGGCCACAGAAGTTGCCAAAAGCCTACTAGAAGCCATCATCCCCAGGTTTGGCCTTCCCCAAACCATTAGGAGTGGACACTACCAGAGGGTTTAAGTCTCTCTGTGATCGGCTCTGTTGAGGTTTCGAGTCCCTACCTGTTCTGCTCAGGTCACACAGCTTGTGGCCCGACAACTAAAGATTAAGTGATGTTTTCACAGTGCCTGGAAGTTCTAGTCCGGTAGAAAAGTAGAGTGAATCTGACTGTGGAAACCCATCTGACCAACCTTTCCCAGAAGATTGAATTAACATGGGTGAAGATCCTTCCCTTGGCTCTGTTCAGCATCAGGGTTGCACCTCAAACCGAACTTCAGGTAAGCCCTTTTGAGCTTATGTATGGGCATCCCCAACTCTGTACCTTTTGGGAGGACTTAAATACTTTGGGTTCTGAAGACACCCTGGAGGCTAAGGACATACACAAGCAAGGCTAGGTCGTTATTGAACAATATTTGCATTCTATGGCAGGGGTCCTTGACTGTCTTTACAAATATGCGGCGTGACAGACACCTCCACAGCCTGAAGTGTCTCTCTGCATCAAGACCTGGAACACTCCAGACCTGGCAGGAAAAATAGAAGGGACCTTTTGAGGTGTTGATGTCAAACGCCCCCTCCCTACACCCACACTGCAGTCAAGGTCTCCAGAAGCGGAGTGTGGATCCACCACTCCCATATTAAACCAGCTCCTACTGCCAATATCGACCAACAAACCCTGCAAAACAGTAAGAATTGGCAGGACAGTGATAATTGGAAGACTCAAGCTTTAGGTGATTTAAAGTGATAGACAATTGTGCCAGCTGATTGTCACCCCCTGGTGGCTGTGGGGGTTGTTTGCCTTATTGGTAGTTTATTTTCTGGCTCTGGCTTTGTATGGCCTGGTGTCTGTTCCCTGCTGGGCTCAGTGACCAACTGTCACCTAGCTCTGTTCATGGCTCTGTTCACGTTTGCCATCCACATGCCTATGGTTGCAATGGAAATTTTGACTGGCAAACTGTCCGGGGCCTCACTGACTCCAGTGCTTAAGCCCTGGATGGTTGGAGTGCGACAGCTTGTTTACAGGCTGGTCTGGCCGGCCAGGTCTGCTGCATGGGGGCACTTGCTGGGGAGGGTGTCCAGGAATTACCCAAGGGCTTTTTGTTTGCTCTTTGGCTGTTTCTTGCCCAGCCCCAGAGGGCCTGCACCCGAGGCACGCTTAATTGCCTCCGAGGTGTTTTTGCAATGCTGCAGGAGAGAGAGCCAGGGCCCAGAATGCTGAGTGTGCCTGGCCCCGAAATCACAGAGCAGCGCTTGGGTCCAGTGGGCTGGCATAGCCTTCGGTGGCTGCGCCATCGCTGGGTCTATGTCTGCCCCTGGTTAATGTATCTGGGTGTGTGGGTCCCGCTCGAGCCCAGGTGGCCACAGCCTGCTTGTCGTGTCTGGGCTATGGCTGGGCGATTCCTTGCATCGACCCTGTCACTACCACCAGTCAGTGCTCTCTAGGATTTTTCTCCCCCTCAGGCACCAGTGTCCAATTATACCAGGCCTCTAACTGAACCTCAGGTAATAGATGAAAGAGAGCACTAGGTTTAATCCTGACTGGGGCAGGTGTAGTAATAGGGCTCCTGGCTCCTTGGGGAGGATTTGCGTATCATGAAGCCACTCTCCATAATCTGACTTTGTCTATAGGAAATACTGTGTAATCCACTGCTCGAGCCATCGACAATCAACCAATGAGCATTGGCTTTCTGCCAAGGGTGGCCTTAGAGCATCATGTAGTTTGGGCTACTTGCTAGCTGAATAAGCAGGCGTTTGTGCAGTAGCCAACACCTCTTGCTGCACTTACATCAACACCTCTGGAGAGCTGGAGATAAACGTGAAGAAAGATTTACAAAGAAAGCTGAAGAGGTAGACTGTGACTATTTAATAACAGCGACAGGAATCAGGGTCTTGGAGGGAAGGCTCCGGCACCTCTGGAATTGTATCCAGTGGCCGGAAGCTTTTAGAGGGTCGCCGCCGACGACGCGGAGGCCGAGGAATACGTGGTGCCTGCAGCTTAGGAGGCTTACATGGCTGGTTGAGTGGGGCAAGTGGACCACATGTATGAGGGGGAGGGGGACCCCAGCCAGGTGGGGGAGGCCAGAAGGGCGGGTTAGGGGGTCGCCAGACACGTGGGGGAGGGGCGTGCCACGTGGGTGGGGGAGGAGCCTGCTGGCCTGGTGCAGGTGGTGGAGGCCAGAAGGGTAGAGAAGACGAGCACTCTGGTGGAGGCTTCATAGCTTTGCAGGGTGTACAAGGAGGTGGAGACTCCGGCCAAGCCTTGTGAGGCCAGCTGGGAGGAGGCCAGGAAGGGTTTAGGGCCGGTCCAGAAACAGGGCTGGGAGGAGGGAGGGGAGGGTGTAGTAGAGGACCCGGAATACTGCTGGGAGGAGGAGGGGGAGGCTCTGGCCGAGGTTTGGGAGGAGGACGGAGAGGGGCTGGCCCACCTTTAGGAACATGGGTAGGAGGAGGAAGAGGAGGGCCTGGCCCAGTTTTGGGAACACAGGTGGGAGGAGGAGGGGGAAGTTCTGATCCAATTTTGGGAACATATCTGGGAGGAGGCGGTAGAGGGCATGGTGAAGGGTCAGTCCCACATTGAGAAGGACATCCGGGTGGAGCTGGTGGCCCACCGCCCATGGGTACTGATGGAGGGCATCTGATGGGGCAGCGTGTGGCCGATCCTCCTGGGCCAGGAAGAATCCCTGCTGAAGACCGCTGACCCTGCAGAATAGAAGCAGTTTCATTTTTAAAATACTTCAATAGGACAGACCAAAAAACTACAAGTTATAAAAGCTAAAACATAATGCTGCAAGCAGGTGTCCGTACCTGGCACCTTCCCCTCCACCAGGTCTCAAAAGAGCATTGGTGCCAGAAAGTTCTGTCCCTCCCGCTGATCCCACTACAGTTTACAGGGTGGTAAAGGGTGCAACCAAAAAGCAAAAAACAAAAACTAGATTAAGTAAGTCAAAGTGCACAAGAAACTTTGAGATCATACGTAGGAGTAAGGAAGGAAGAGAGGAAGCCAGGCCCCTCCTGGGCCTGTCACCTAGAGTCCAACCAAGCCTTTGGTAAAAAGGAGGAAAGTGCCCCCACCCTCAACACTGGAGTGAGGACAAAACTGAGTGTTCAGAGCCCCAGAAATAACTGTCAAGAAGTTGATACAGAGGTGGTTACAGCATCCTTTAGAAAGCCCTGTTCTTCCATTCTGTGGTGTTTTCTTGAAGTATTTGTTCACTCTCTCTGTGCAGAAACACATACACTCTTCTCTACACAACATAGAAAGCCTGGTTTCTGGTTCTTTCCACTTGACATTACATTAAGAGCATCTTCTGTGTTCTGAAATGTCTTTGAAACATATGACTTTTAGGAGCTGCCTCCACTGTGAGGATTTACATTAGTTCCACCATCCCTCTCCCATGAGTGATTCAGTTTGTTGCCACATTTGCCCTGTAATCCATCCTGTTCCACTGAATGTTGTCTCACCAGGTCTTTGGATGCGTGGTGGTCATTTCATTAGGGGAGATGACTAGACATGGGATTGTGCTGAATAAAAGGCTGTATTTCTAAGGCTTCGGGTAGACTTTGCATTTCAGGATGGTTGTGAGAATTCACAATTGTACTACCAGTGTGTGAAAGGGGCCCCAGAAGAGTTAATATTTAATTCCTTTGATAGAAAGAATTTATCAATTAAAAGTTTTCTCACTGAAGTTATATAGTTGTCTTATTCACTGATTCTTCACTAAAAAAGATGAGACTGTTGTACAAAGTTAGCTTTGGTTTCACTCATCAGTTTGTGTTCTCAGTAGTTTAAAGGGAAATCCAATAATAGGCCAGTGAGTGTAAGAATTCCTGATTATTCATGATTCAAAGCATATGTATAAACCAGAAGAAACCCAGGCCTGGTGGCAAAGTGGTTAAGAGCTAAGGTTGCTAACCCAAAGGTCGGCATTCCAGTCCACCTGCTGCTCCTTGGTAACCCTGTGGGGCCGTTCTACTCTATCCTGATTATTCATGATTCAAAGCATGTGTTTAAGGTATGTTAAAATACTCACCGAACGGACAGTGCGGAGAAAGAGCATTGCTAAAATAGCAATACCCAGAAAGAGGAACGTCTTTATAAGTTTTTGGACCGGCCCAGGAAAACAATTGTCAATGAGCTGAAAGAGCAATATTGAAAGTCACAAGAAGCCTCAAAGGAATGGACAGGATAGCAGTCACAGGGAATCATGGACAGAAACCCCAAATCAGCCTCCAAGAACCATCCCCACCCATCAGATATCTCCAGTGGATTTCTCTGTTTCCTGGAAGGTTGGCAGCTGGCCACCTGGTGTTTCTTCTGAGTCTGGCAGTGTTGTTAGAGGTTGTGAGTGTACTTTCTCTAAATAGGGCTCAATCTCTGGTTCCCCAGAGGCTCTACCTGCCCTTGTGTCTAATGCTGAATCACACTTTTCTCATGGGTACAGCTTAAAGACCAGCACAAGGCAAAAAAAAAAAAAAAAACACCCCAGGAAATCATTACAGAGATGCCTTTATTCAGATTTAATCAACTTTTTTTTTTTTTTAGGGCTTGAATAAAAGCAAAACGGTGCCCATGTAGATGACACTAACAGTGTTAGGTTTCTCTGAGATCCTTGATTTTAATTCTATTCCACTCCTCTGTGAATGCAGACAGACTTCTGAGGATGTTCGGACTGTCCTGATACCTGATCTGGAGAGATTGCTTTAGATTTAACTGTTTTTTTTTTTTTTTCTCGAAAACCGATTATTTCCATTCTAAACGTTTCCTTCAAGACAGTGTGTTCAACAGAGATATGCATTCGACAGAATATGATTCAGCAACAGAAACGAATGAATTATGGAACGAGGCAAGAATGATTTCATCATGAACTTGCAAAATGGAAGTATAACCTGGGACAATGCTGTGAAGGTGCTGCTTTCTGGGTTTTTATTTAAAGGGCCATGTCCTATCGGGAAAAACCGGCCCCCAAAGTCTCTTTCCAAGGTAAAGGATATAAACAATGTGGTATATTCATGTATACACCTTCTACTCAGCAATGAAAATGAAGCAAGTATTAGAACACCAAATATCCTGGATAAATCTAAAAATGATTCCGCTGACTTAAAGAATCCTGAATAAAAACAAAAAGTAAATCTTGTATGCTTCAGTTACATAAAAGTTCTATAAAAATGCAGATCAGTGGTTGGAAGAGGGGTGGCAGAAATGGAGGGAGAGGACAGAATGAATAAAAAGAATCAGCAGGAGTGTTTTGGGGGTGAGGGTTAGGTTCATTATCTTGATGATGGTAGTGGTTTCATGGCTGTATACGCACATCAAAATTCAACAAACTGCATACTTTAATTAGGTGCTGATTATTATACATCACTTATACACGAGCTGTAAGATAAAAGATTAGATACACAAACTGTTATACTTTTTTTTCCTTGACCAAAAGAATATTGCAAGTATTTTTTAAAAAGTCAACAGGATATAATTTGTGAATTTGTAAGCCAGTTTAGAATTGAGAAAAAAATATACACTTACATTATATGGGAATCCTGGCACTTTACAGTTGTTAACAGTATACCCAGCCTGTATGAAAGCATGAGAAATAATAAGAATGAAAGTTCTGTATTAAAGAGAGTATATTTGAGATAAATATAGATATATAGTTATGGCCATAACTAGGAGAGATAGATAGTTGCCATCATAAATTCCTATTCCAGTAAAAACTACAGAATACTGTTAACATCAAGTTTCTAAAATCATTGAAGTTTTCTTTCAACATTCATTTTCATTCTGAACCAGACCATGTCATGTCAGTGTTTTGAAGTCCATGAAAGATTTGCATAAAAGAGGAATCTTGTGTATATGATTAAAACTGTGACAATAGCAGCTAGTTAACAACACAATTCCAGATAGCTACTGACAAGAATTTACTTTCATATTTCTTAGTATTTCACCTAAACCAATGAATAGGAACATAGAAACTAATAGGTAAAGGAATACAAAAATTTCTGGAATGTACGGTCAAAACAACAAAAGGCAAATCTTGTTTCTTCAAAAACAAGATTGTACAAGTATTTTAGGAGAAAATAACTTTGGAATGGAATTCATACTAACCCACATGGAGGTTCAGTTTCATGCAGATTGAAATCTCTCTGGAAAGTAAACTCTGAGCTCCCTAACACTGTCATCTCAGCCTTCACAGCTGAGGTGACTACCCTGTGTGCTTTCAGGAAACACACTGTTTTTGAGTAGCCACTGTCTAAAAGGGAGGAGTCACTCTCAGCAGATTCATTAAAGAAGCAGATTAGATGAATGAAAAGACCGAGGCCATCCTTTCCTCATTGCTCGGACACCCCAGTTCTGGGCACTCTTGTCCCATCTGGCTGTGGTCGAGACGCCGGTGTCAGGAGTGCCCTACTACCAAAGTCAGCTCAGACAGGGGCCACGAAACACTGTGGTTCTGCTGGTCACCCTTTGTGCTGGACTGAGTCCCCCTCAATCACCCCAGGAAAAGCTGTTGTTTAAACTAGTGTGAAAGAGCCCAATAAAAGGTGAGAAAGTACGGCATGTTCAAGGATTACTCACATTTTCCAGTGGAGTAGCTGGTGGCCAGAGCACCAGGAACCAGAACAATACCCTTTGTGCCTTCATGTCCTGTCCCGTTGAGGAGGCTCAGTAGCACAAAGTAGGAGTCGGGTAAGTGTGGGATGGGGACAGGGCCAGTTGTATATGAGAGTGGAACAAGGGGTATGGCCTGGAGAGACGGGGGTGCTTGTTCTCCTGGGAGGGGGAGAAGGGGGGGAAGGGAAGGGAAAATGGTAGAGATGGCAGGAGTGGGATGGATGAGCGAGGAGACCACACAGGAGAGAAGTTGGAGGAGGTTTCAAAGTCGGTCAGTAGGTCAGCAGGTCAGCAGGTCAGTAGGATTGAAGGAGCAGAAGAGTTGGACTCGCAGGATCAGTAGCCTTCTCCTATCTGGTCGATGCCTTAGTAACCTGCATGGCTTATAAATTCTCCCTCGTCCAATCCCTGCCTTCGCCCCTGGCGCATCACAATGGGCCCCAAGCCTGAAACACCACAGGTAACCCACCATGTACCATCCGAGACCAACTGCAATACCAACTACAGGTCCTCTCTGGGACCGTCAAGAAACTTGTGATTTATGGTCCTTCCCAACCCATCTTCCTTGTCCCCCGCATTCTGGGTTGTTCCCCTCTTTCCCTAGCTCCCAAAATTTCCCATCCTAAGTCTTGGCTACAAAACTTATAGCATGAATGATGCCAGAGCTGTGAGTAGAAACAAACAGAAGCAGAGCAGGAGAGTTCACACCTCTGCCCTCTCTCTGCAACTCATATAATCAACAGACAAATGTCAGTGAGGATGTGGAACATTTGAATAGCAAACCGATGTATATATATACGTGTGTGTGTGTGTTTATCTCGTTATTCCCAACAACTGTACAAGAAACATTATTTTCAAGCACACATGGTACATTTACAGAAATCACTCTATTCTGGACTTGAAGCTCATCTCCATCAATTTCAGAGATATGAAATCACAGAGAACATACTCTTTTGTTTTCTAATCATTACATAATTGTGCTAGAAATTATGATAAAGTGCTAACTAGAAACTTCTCATGTTGGAAATGGTAATTTACCCTTTTAAACAAAACACGAATCAAAGGAGAAATCTCAGGGGTAAAGGAATATATATGGACTCAGTGATAGCAAAGCCAGACACAGAAAGACTTCACAAGAAATGAAAAAATGTAGAGCACTATCCGTTAAGAATATAGATGTAAAAATCCTCAATGCAAGTCCGGCAGCACATGCAAAGGATTAAACACTCCGAGTGAGAAGGATTTATCCCAGACATGCAAGGGTGATTTAACATAAAAATCAATGTAATAGACTACATTAATAAAATGAAGCACAAAAGCCCACACATGATCTTGTTAATTGATGTAGATAAAACATTTGAGAGTAACCAATACTCTCGTGAAAAAAAAGTTCAGGAAGTTTGAACTCAGAGGGAACTTCCTCAGCATGATTAAGGCCATATATGAAAAACCCACAGCTAGCATTACACTCAGTGGTGAAAGACTGCAAGCTTTTCCCCTAACATCAGGAACAGGACAAGGATCCTTGCTGCCAATACTTCTACTCAACTTGTATTGGAAGTTCAAGCCAGATCAGTCAGGCAAGAAAAAATAATTATCCTGATTGGATTGGAAGAAGTCAAACTATCTTTACTCACAGTTAATGTGATCTTGTAAAGATTAAAGCCTAAAGACTTAACAAAAAACACTGTTAGAGAAAGAAATTTGGCAAGGTTACAGGATACAAGACCAACACAAAGAATCAGTTGAAAGTCTATACCCTAAAAAAACACTGAAAAATCAAGAAGGAAACCGAGAAAAAAATTCCATTTGCAATAGTATCCAAATGAATACAATACCTAGGGAGAAATTTAATCAATGAGGTGAGGGGAAGGATTTATACCCTGAAAACTAAAATATATTTCTGTAGGAATTTAAAGAAGATCTAAATAAATGGAACGATTCTGTGTTGGCGTATGGAAAGATCTAATATCCTTCAAATGGCAGTATTCCCTAAAGTAATCTACATGTATAATGCCCTGCCTGTCAAAATTTCTACCCTTTTTTGTGTAGAAATGGTAAAGCTGCTTTTAAAATTGGTATAGAATTGCAAGGAAACTGAAGTAGCCAAAATAATCTTGTAAAAGAAGACCAAGCAGCAGGACTCTCATTTTCCAATTTCAAAACTTAATATAAAGCTTAAATAATCAAAACAGTGTGGTACTAGCATAGAGATACACATATAGATCAATAGAATAGAACAGAACATCCAGAATTGAACCCTCACATACGTGGCCAATTGCTTTTCCACAAGGCTGCCAAGTCCATTCAACGGGGAAAGAAGAGACTTTTCAACAAATGACGCTAGGGGAACTGGGTATCACATACAGAAATTGATGTTGGACTTTTACCTCACCTCATGTACAAATATTAATTAGAAATAACCAATGATTTAAATGTAGGAACTTTAAAAGCCTTAGAAGAAAGCATAAGTGTCATTTTCATGACCTTGGATTTGGCAAAGGTTTCTTAGAAATGGCACCTAAAGCACAAGCAACTACCAAAGGAATAGAGAAATTGAATTTCATCAAAAGGAAAACTTCTTGTGCATCAAAGGATGTTAACCAGAGAGTGGAAAACAAATACAGAATGAGAGAAAATGTTTGTAAATCATATATTTGACAAAGGTCTAGTATTCAGAAGTTATCAAGAAAAGTAAGGACAAAATCACAAACCACCCAATGCGAAACTGGGCAAAGGAATTGACATTTCTCCCAAGAAGATTACAAATGGCCGACAGGCACAGGGAAAGATGGTGAACATTATTAGTCACAAACCCTATTGCACAAAGCCCTCAATCAGGATCCCATATAGGTCTACAATTACTGGTGCCTGCAGGCTCCCCGACCCCTAAACCTACAGAACCCGAATCCCTGTCTCCAACTGGTCAAGAACCCGGGCATTTCTCTGTCCTGAGCATTAGTAGCTCCAATTGCCCTGACCCCTCTGTTCTCTTTTTCCCAAGCCCCACAGAAAACCTTTGGACAATTCCTGGACAAACTGGGACTCCAGGGAAGGTGACTGCTGAATAGTTGGGCAAGTGTTCTATGCTGGTCCTCACTAACACTCTCTAACCACGTCGTAAACACACACACAGACACACACATTCACACTGACCACACAACTTCTGACCACATGAAAATGAATGCAAAACACACAGAGATACGGCAAATGATTGTATATTCTGACAACACATCAACACTGAGAACTCACACATATTCTGACCACACTTACAGCCTGAATTCACACACTGACCACACATTCTCACGTTAGTCCACCTTAAAAACACACAGAACTCTGACAACAAGCACACACTCATTGCACATTGTCCTAGATCCCACATGTGCATATACGCAACTGACCATAGCAAACATACATACAAAGAGACCCTGAAATGACCATCTACCTTCTGATCATACCCAAGTATGAAAATCGTATGCACACAACTTAACAGCATACGGACCCCAAGCACAATGACCATTCACTCCCGGGACACACACACAGACACAGACCACACACACACCCAGAGTGAACAAGGCACCTGGCTGTGCTTGTGTGGGCGTTGATCCTGGGGCATCTCCCACCTCAGCATCAACATAGAAACCCAGAGAAGGGTGGGGAGTCATGGGACACAGGGACAAAGCGCAGGAGACTGTGATGTTTGTCCTCAAGAAGTACACATGAGCCTTCAGAGCTGGTTGTCACAGTAGCTTGTGAAACAGAGATGAGAGATCCAAGAGGATCAGAAATGATGCATAAGAGGTCCCTGATAAAATACCCATTTCCAAATAAAGAATTTAGACATTCCACTCAAGCTCTGAGGAGAATTCCTCAAGAAATTAACGTGTTTTCATTTTAACGTGATGATGGAGAATTCTTCCTGAAGATCAATCAATATTGCTGGCGAAATTCTTATTTAAATGCTTCCCTATATAAAACTGGAATTAACCTAATTTTTGGTTTAAATATCACTTAGAACTGAGAATGTCCGTCATTCCCTGGGAGCATGGCTATCCCTGAACAGTGGGCACAAAGTGACCATCCCTGCGTGCCCATAGCCGGCAGAGGGCGCCCCGTCGCCTCCTCTGACCGGCGGCGCCTGGAAGAGCTCGTGGTTCTGGGCTTCAGCCTGGTGGGTGGTGGGGCCGCTGGGGCAGGAAGAAGAGCTTCGTTTCCACAGGACCCAGCGTCAGGGAGGCCCCCCACCACACGCCCCTGAGGCTTTGGGACCCGAGAGTCAACAGTGAGTACAAAGCTTTCTTTTGGGGCCCTGAGTGCTGAGGAGAAGGGGCTTTGCTGTGGCTTCTCCAGGCCACCCATGGTGGAGCCTGAGATGAAAGGGAAGATGCACGTCCCTGTGTATAGGGTGTTGTTAACTTTTTCATGGTTGTTTTACCTATAGAAGGAGCTTGGTAGCGCAGTGGTTAAGCGCTCGGCTGCTAACCGAAAGGTTTCCGGTTGGAACCCACCAGCTGCTCAGCTGGAGAAAGGTGTGGCAGTAGGCTTCCTATAGATTACAGCTTTGGAAACCCTATGGGACAGTTCTACTCTGTCCTATAGAGTCTCTGGGAGTCGGAATTGACTTGATGGTAGTGGGTTTGTTTGTTTGGTTTTCACCTACTGGGACTTGGATAAACCCCTGGGAAATAGTAAAAAATGGAAAAGTAGATGTACTAATGTTATGTTAAGTTTAATTATTTTTCTTCATTAAAATATTAGAAATTACTCTAACTTTACTACCTTAGTTTTCATGAAAGCGTCGTTGCTTTAGTTGTGGTGGAGTGGATTCACTCTTGATTCGGGGCCAGCCCATGTGTGCAGAAAAGAACTGCTCCTTAGGGTTTCCAAGGAGCTGCTGGTGGATTTGAACTGCCAAACTTTTGGTTAGCAGTCATAGCTCTTAACTACTGCAGCACCAGGGCTCCCATGGAAGCATAGTCATCTATAATATTTCTAAAATGTCCTTCTTAGTTTGTCTCGTTTTCAGTTGAGATAATTGCTGTGTTTAATGATTTTCGTGACCCTATGATGACCTTGAATAATTTGAAATTTCAGCTTTCTGAGCCATCTTTCATAGGACATGTTGTGACCGTTAATGTTGTAAGAAAAAATGACCAAGGCTTCTTCCAAGTCGGAATAATATTGTACTAAGCAGAATTTGTCAATCAGATATAGATGAACAAAGAACGGTGATATCTTTTTTAGTACCAACTCTTGATATTTTACAGAGCTTAAAACTCTTTAAGATGAAATTTCTACCGGATGTAAAGTTGCTAGAATATTGAAGAGCTAAGCCAATGGCTGTAAATTGGATGTATTTATTGAAAATAAATATTTTTCAATTAAAAATTCAAGATTTGAATACAGTGACTTTTTTTATGTCTTCACTTCTAAGGCGAAATCAGGATGTCCATAATGTCCTGTTTAAAATATATCTTTTCCCATAATTGATACTTGGATCCAGTGAATCATACATTTCCCATTCCTTTGCTTTATTTTCAAGTTCAGAAATACACTCATGTGGCTTGTTGAAGTTTTACATTCCCCAAACAGCTCTCAAAGCTACTTTTTCTCATTTGCTGTAAGCAAGGGGCTAGGCCTTCTAATAGGCATGGAGCTTTATATGTAGTCAGGGTTTCTCATTGGATAACTTCATTGACCTTTTTCACTTCATTCAAAGTATCTTTTCACATTGAGGAGTTGCATGAAATGTTAGAATCTATTTGCACAAGTATGCTGTTCATTTCAGTACAGGAGATTTCTCCGTTTGATATGTAAATTAGTATTGGGATGATATGTGAGTTTGTACGCTCATTGCCCTAATTACTGTACATCAGACCTTGACATGCATTGGATATCCTTATGTGTTTATAATGTAGTTTTTAGAATACACATGAGAATATCCTATGTGCTCATTTAATTTTAAAAAAGTGTTATATCCTTTGTTCTATATTTTAAAAGGTTGTTTTTGTTATTTGCCATGGAGTCCATTCTGACTCAGCAACCTTATATAACATAAGGAGGCCCCTTATGGTGGCTGTAGTGTCAGTCCATCTCATTGAGGGTTTCCCGTGTTTTTGCTGACCCTCTATTTTACCAAACACGATGTCCTTGTCTAGTGATTGGTCTTTCCTGATGACATGTTCTCAGTAAGAGAGCCAAAGTTAAGTCTTGTCATCCTCACTTCCAAGAAGGCTTGTGATTGTGTTTCCTCTAAGACTGATTTGTTTGTTCTTCTGGCACTCCACAGTGTAGTCTCTATTCTTTCCCAACACCGTAATTTAAATGCATCAATTTTTCTTCCGCCTTCCATTTTCGTTGTCCAAGTTTCACATGCCTATGAGGTGATTAAAAAGACCGTAGCTTAGGGCAGGGGCATCTTAGTTACCAAAGTGACATTTTCCATTTTTAAAACTTTAAAGAGGTCTTGTGCAGCAGATTTGCCCAATGCAATAGTTTCTGATTTCTTGACTGCTGTTTATATGGATATTGGTTATTGATCCGAGTAGGATGCAATCCTTGACAACTTCAATTTCTTTGCAATTTATCATGATGTTGGTTATTGGTCCAGTTTTGAGGATTTTTGTTTCCTTCACATTCGGGCGTAATCTCTACTGAAGGCTCTAGTCTTTGACTTTCGTCAGTAAGTGCTTCAAGTCATCTTCGTTTTCAGCAAGCAAGGTTGTGTCAGTTGATTCTTGGGTTTGTTAATGAGTGTTCCTCCCATCCTGATGCTGTCTTCTTCATATAATCCATCTTCTAGGAGTATTTGTTTATGGTGCAGATTGGAAACGTAAGGTGAAAGGATACAACCTAGCTGCACACCTTTTGTAATTCATTGTGTTCGAACAGTTGCCTCTTGATCCATGTGAAGGTTAGGCATGAGCACAATGAAGTGTTCTGGAGTTCCCATTATTTGTAATGTTACTCCTGTCTGGAATATGCTTTCTTTATTAACTGGGCATTTCCTCTGTTGATCCTCTAGGACAGGCCCCTTGCCTTTCCTTACATTTACACACACAGGTAGGTTTGACACACAAAATTAATCATCACAACACCTATGAAAATTAACAACAGTTCCTGTGGACTCCCTTGACCTCTGTGTCCACCAGACCCCACAGGACACCCCAACCTTACAGTCCCCTGACAGGGTCTGAGTCCCAACCTCATGCCCAGAGGCTCTTACCAGAGCCACCATGCCCTGGCCACTGTCTGGCACCTCAGTGCCCTGGGCACAGCCCCCCACAGGGCCCCAGCCTGAATTTTGAACCAGGAAAGCACTCCCTGTTGTGACAGCTTCAGTGCTGCAGGGCATGCCGGGAATGAAGCCCCATTTGCCTGCAGTGGCCTCTGTTGGGAATGCCAGGGCTTCCTGTGTATCAGGTGCAGCCGAGAGTGTGTGTGTGTGCAGTTGTATAATCTGTGTGGCTGTCCATGTGTGTCTGGGACTCTGAGCCTGTGAATGTGTTGATTTTTGTCTTTTCCGCTGTGTCTGTTGTGTGTCCCTGTGTTCTGTGCGTGCGTGTGTGTGCATTTGCATGTCTGTGTCAATGAATGGTGTGTGGCAGTTGTTGAAATCTGTGTATGTCTCTGTACCTGTGTGCGTGTGCATGTGGGTGTGTGTGATGCTTAAGATTTTGTGTCAACTTGGCTGGGCTATGAATCTCAGTGTTTTGGCAGTCTTATAATGTGATCACTTCCCTGTTGAGATTTCATAGGTGATCACCCTCATGATGGGATTTGCTGTGACTAGCCTGTCAGTTGAAAGGAATTTTCCTTCAGCATGTGGCCTGCATTGAACATAAGCAGACATTCTGGCAAGGCTTGTGGGCTTTTGTCATTCTGGACACCTGAGCAGCTGGCACCTGTTCATATGACCAGCAATTCTTGGGACTTGAGCTAGTAGCTTACTGTGGTCTTTGTTGCTGATCTTGGGATTTGTCAGTCTCACAGCTTGTATGCAAGAGCCCTGCCCTCTGACTTGCCAGTCTTGAGTGTGCCAGCCCCTGCAGCTGCATGAATCAGGAGAACCTGTATCCTGACCCACAGACTCGGGGCGTTCCAGCCTCAACAACCGCATGATCAATTTCCTTGATATAAATCTCTCTCTCTCTCTCTCTCTTTCTATATATATATATATGTTTATAAACTTCACTGGTTTGCTTCTCTAGAGAACCCAGCCTAAGACATTTGGTACCAAGAGGGGTTCTAGAGAAACAAAATTGTAAGGGTGAGTCTTCTAAATTGGTTCTCAAGTCTGGTTAGTCTTCAAGATGTTGATGACTCTGCTTCTAGTAGTAAAGGGGGCATTGCTAATCAATGGCCTGAGGTGGCAATACAATATGCAAAGTATCACCACCAATAGATCAGATATTGGTGAAAGGCAAGGCTCTGGGTGATTGCATGTGTGATATATTTCTATAGTTTTGTCAGAATAAGAAATATAAGGAAGCTGGTTCGTTGGTCCTACTTTTGCTAGACAAACTAGTGAAAGAAAGAGATGTGCTCAGGGCTTCAGAGTCAAAGCTCAAGTGCCATATAAATGACCTCAAAGTTTCCACTTATGCCTTGAAAGAAAGCCTTAAATCTTGTAGTACCAGAGTGGATACTGCTGAAAACCAAACCCAGAATCTTATTGTAACAGTGGTTGAATTACAATGCCAACTCAACTGTCAACCTGAAAAGGTGTCTGAAGTTAAAGTGAGAGCATTGATTGGGAAGAAATGGGATCCTGAAATTTGAGATGGGGACATATGGGCTGATAATCAGGAAGCTGGAGACACTGAGCCCCTAAACTCCATTGAATCACTCCTGCCAATAGAACCAGCCCTCTACTCCCATCTGAAGAGACTATTCCATATTTGTCTGCTAAACCACCTTGCCCAGTAGTACCATTAGCCCCTCCACTCCCATCTAATGAGATTAACCCAGCTGTGTCTAAAGAACATTTGTCTGAGTCATTGCCTAGCACCTCGCCTGAGGCAAATGCTTTACAAGACAATGCTGAATGTTCTCAAAACATTTCCCTACTGATTTTGGCTTCTAGACATATACCTGGACTTACATCCCAGTGAGCCCCAAAAGGTACAGTACAAAGTGTGACCCAGGATAAGGTACGCTACTCTTCAAAAGAATTGCTTGACTTTCCTAATATGTGCCAACAGAAACCTGGGGAATATGTATGGGAATGGCTATAAGGGTGAGGCAAGTGGTGCAAGGAACATAAAGATGGGTCAGTCTGAGTTTGTTGATATGGGTCCACTAAGCACAGATTCTTCATTCAGTGTTTTTCAGCTCTAGAAGTGAGGAAAGGATCTAATAGTTTATTTGGTTGGATTGCTGAAGCATGAATTATGTGGTGGCCTACACTAGATCAAGGTGAAGTACCACACTTGCCTTGGCATACTGTAGAAGAAAGTATTCAAAGGCTTAGGGAAAATGGCATGTTAGAGTGGATTTATCAGGTTAGACCACAGACACACACATGGATTACCCAGAGGACATACCTTTTAGCACAATGGTGAAGAACAAATTTGTGAAGGGAGGTGCAGGGCCCTTGAAGACTGCTGTGATTGCTATATTATGCAAGTCAAATTTGACAGTGGGAATTGCCCTAACTGAATTAAGACACTTAGGTATAATGGGGCTGATTGGACCCTGTGGTGGTAGGACCAAGTGATGGCAGTTGATCAATAAAGAGAAGGTGGGTGTGGTTACCGTAATGGACAGCAGAGTCAAAGTGGTAATCAGAATAATCTGACTTGTGTGGATTTATGGCATTGGCTACTTAATCTTGGTGTCCCTTGGTGTGAAATAGACAGGAAATCTACTAAATGTTTACTTGATCTGTACAAGCGGATGAATTCGTGGTCAAGTGAACAGCAGTCTAACTGGAATCGCCAGAATAGAGAGTCAGTGTTCCTCAATCAATTCCCAGACATGAGCGAATTTAAAGACCCACAACCCCTTGAATGAAGGGGAGGCCGGGTCCCCTTGGTGAAAGAGTCCAATACGCTGTCAAAAACTTATTCTGGTAATCTTTCTCCCAGCCTTCCCCAAAGGGATCTCTGCCCTTTTAGAAGAGTGACTGTTCATTGGGGAAGAGGACATAATCAGACTTTTTGGGGATTAGTGGACACTGGCTGTGAACTGACACTGATGCCAGGAGACCCAAAACATCACTGTGGTCCACAAGTCAGAGTGGGGGCATATGCTGATCAGGTTATTAATGGAGCTTTAGCTCATGTCTGTCTCACAGTAGGTCCAGTGGGTCCCTGAATCTATCCTGTAGTGATTTCCCCAGTTTAGGAATGCTAAAATTGGAATAGATATACTCAGTAACTGGGAAAACCACCAGATTGGGTCTCTGACAAATGGAGTAAGGGCTATCATGGCAGGAAAAGGCAGTGGAGGTCATTACCAATGCCCCTACCTAGAAAAATAGTAAACCAAAGGAATACTACATTCATGGAGGGGTTCTAGAGATTACTACCACCATCAAGGACTGGAAGGATGCAGGGGTAGTGATTCCCATCACATCCCCATTCAACTCTTCAGATTGACCTTTGCAAAAACAGATGAATCTTAGAGAAAGACAGTGGATTCCCTAAAACCTAACCAGGTGGTGACTCCAATTGCAGCTGCTGTTCCAGATGTTGTTTCATTGCTTGAGCAAATTAACACTTCTCCTGGTACCTGGTATGCAACTATTGGTCTGGCTAATGCCTTTTTCTCCACACCTGTTTTGAAGGACCATCAGAAGCAGTTTCCGTTCAACTGACCAAGCCCGCAATACACCTTCAGTTGCCTACCTCTGTGCTACAGCAGCCGTCCAGCCTTATGTCATGATTTAGTCTGCAGTGAACTTGATAATCTTTCCCTTAAACAAGACATCACACTGGTCCATTACATTGACGTCATCATGCTGATTGGACCTAGTAAGGAAGAAGTGTCGATGTCTCTGGACTTATTGGTAAAACATTTGTGTGCTAGAGGGTGGAAAATTAATCCCACAATAATTCAGGGGGCTTCCACCTCTTTTTTCCACCTCAGTGAAATTTCTGGGGGTCTAGTGGTGTGGAGCAATGTCAGGATATTCCCTGTAAAGGGAAGGATATGTTATTGCTTGTGATTCCTCCCACAAGTAAAAAGGAGGTATAACGCCTGATGGGCCTCTTTGGATTTTGGAGACAACATATTCCTCATTTGGGTGTGCTACTCCAGCCTATTTATCAAGTGACTCAAAAAGCTGCTGGTTTTGAGTGGGTCCCAGAATAAGAGAGGGCTCTGCAACAGGTTCAGGCTGCCGTGCAAGGCACTCTGCCAGTTGGGCCATAGGATCCAGCTGATGCAACGATGCTTGAAGTGGCAGTGACAGATAGAGATGCTGTTTGGAGTCTTTGGTAGGCCCATATTTGTGAATCACAGTGCAGACCCTTGGGATTTTGGAGCAAAGCCCCGTCATCCTCTGGAGATAACTACTCTCCTTTTGAGTAACAACTTTAGGTTTGTTACTGGGCCTTAGAGACTGAACGCTTAACCATGGACCACCAAGTCGTGATGTGGCCTGAGGTGTCCAGCATGAACTAGGTGTTGTCTGACCCACAGAGTCATAAAGTTGGATGTGCACAGCAGTACTCTGTCATTAAATGGAAGTGGTGTATACGAAATCAGGCCTGAGCAGGACCTGAAGACACAAGTGAGTGGCATGAGGAAGTGGTCAAAATGAACCATGGTCTGTGCTTCTGTCACATTGCCTTCCATCTCCCAGTCTGCACCTATGGCCTGATGGAGAGTTCCTCATCATGAGTTGACTGAGGAAGAGAAAACACATGCCTAGTTTACAGATGGTTGTGCGTGATATGCAGGCACTACTCAAAAGTGGACAGCAGGAGCACTACAGCCCCTTTCGGGGACCCGCTGAAGGACAGTGGTGAAGACAAATCCTTCCAATGGACAGAACTTTGAGGAGTGCACCTGGTTGTTCACTTTGCTTGGAAGGAGAAGTGGCCAGATGTGCAATTGTATACTGATTCATGGGCTGTGGCCAAAGGTCTGGCCGGATGGTCAGGGACTCGGAAGGAACGTGATAGGAAAATTGGAGACAAGGAGGTACAGGCAAGAGGTATGTGGATAGACCTGTTTGAATGGGCCAAAGAATTGAAGATATTTGTGTCTCATGTGAATGCTCACCAAAGGGTGACCTCAGCAGAGGAGGATTTTAACAATCGAGTGGATAGGATGTCACGTTCTGTGGAAGCCAGTCATTCTGTTTCCCCAGCTACTCCTGTTATTGCTCAAAGGGCTCATGAAAAAAGTGGCCATAGTGGCAGGGATGGAGGTTATGCATGGACTTAGCAACATGGACTTCCACTTACCAAGGCCAACTTGGCTACAGCCACTACTAAGTGCCCACTCTGCCAGCAGCAGAGACCAGCACCGAGTCCCCGATATGGCCTCATCCCTCGAGGTGATCAGCCAGTAACCTAGTGGCTAGTTGATTATATTGGACCACTTCCATCATGGAAAGGGCAGTGTTTTGTTCTTACTAGAGTAGACACTTACTCTGGATATGGATTTGCCTTCCCTTAATTCAATGCTTCTGCCAAAACTACCATCTGTGGACTTACAGAATGCCTTATCCACTGTCATGGTGTCCCACACAGCATTGCCTTGGATCAAGGACTCACTTCATAGCAAATGAAATGCAGTAACGGGCCCATTCTCATGGAGTTCAGTGGTCTTACCATGTTCCTCATCATCCTGAAGCAGCTGGCTTGATAGAACAATGGAATGGCCTTCTAAAGACATGATTACAGCACCAGCTAGGCAGCAATACCTTGTAGGGTTGGGGCAATGTTCTCCAGGAGGCTGTATATGCTCTAAACCAGTGTGCAATGTATGGTTCTGTTTCTCCCATAGCCAGGATTCCTAGGTCAAGGAATCAAGGGGTGGAAATGGGCTTGCCACCACTGTCTCTTATCTGTAGTCACCCACTCACAAGAATTTTTCTCCCTGTCCCCCCTGACCTTATGCTCTGCATGTCTAGAGGTCTTAGTCTTAGTTCCAAAGGGAGGAATGGCCCCACCAGGAGAAACATCAGAGTCCATTGAAGTGGAAGCTAAGAATGTCACCTGGCCACTTTGGGCTCCTCATGCCTCTGGATCAACAGGCAAAGAAGGGAGTTACCATACTGGCTGGTGTGATTGATCCTGATTACCAAGAGGAAATAGGATTGGTATTACATAATGGAGGTAAAGAAGAGTATGTCTGGAATGCAGGCGATCTCTTAAGGTGCCTCTTGGTACTACCATGCCTGGGATTAAAGTCAATGGAATACTATAGCAACCTATTCCGACAGATTACTAATGGCTCAGAGTCTCCTGGAATGAAGGTTTGAGTTACCCCACCAAGCAAGGAACCACGACGAGCTGAGGTACTTGAAAAGGGCAAAGGGAATACGGAGTGGGTGGGGGAAGAAGATAGTTCTAAATACCAGTTACAATCACATGACCAGTTGCAAAAATGAAGACTGTAATTTTTATGAGTGTTTCCGCATTGTATGTGTGCATCCATCATGTTTGTTTTCTTCACTTATAAAATACAAGATGTAAACAGGCCTAGTACAATTTTGGTTGGTGTGTGTGTTCATTGTATCATGTTAGGCCAAATATGACTTTTTAATTGTCTTTATTCAGAGGTAATGTATGGTTTAATGAGATGTATATAGGTGCCAAGTTGACAAGGGGTGAATTGTGATGGATAAGATTGTGTGTCAACGTGGCTGGACTAGGATTCTTAGTGTCTTGGCAGTCGTATAATGTTGCGATCACGTCTCTGTTGAGATTTGATTTGTCATCGTCCCCATGATGGGATCTGCTGCGAGTAGCCAGTCAGTTGAAAGGGAGTTTCCTTGGGTGTGTGGCTGCATGGAATGTAAGTGGACATTCTGGCAAGGCTTGGGGGCTTTTTGCTCTTGCCGGATCCTGCAGCTGGCTCCTGTTCATGTGACCCCCAGTTCTTGGGACTTGAGCTGACAGCTTACCTGTGATCTTGTCTTCCAATCTTGGGATTCATCAATCTTCCAAGCTTGTGAGCAAGAGCCCTGCTCTCTAACCTGCTGATCTTCGGTTTACCAGCCCCTGCAGCTACATGAATCAGGAGAAGTCTCTATCCTGACCTACGGACTTGGGGCATTGCCACCTCTACGACCCAGTGAGCCTTTGCCTTGATGTAAATTTATCTCTCTCTCTCTCTATATATATATTTATACGCTTTACTGGTTTTGCTTCTGTAGAGCATCGAGCCCAGGACAGTGTGTATCTGGGCATGTGTGTCCCTCCTGGAGTGTCTGTGTTTCCGATCAGTGTGTGTGTGTGTGTGTGTGTGTGAAATTGATCCTTTGGGCGTTTTTGAGTGTGGATCTGTGTGTGCGTGTGTCCATCACGTGTCATGTTGTCCTGTGGTCCGTCTTGGATGATCCTGAGTGTGTGTCTGTGTGTGTGCATGCTTCCTGCAGTGTCTGTACCAGGGTCTACAATGTGGGGCCCTGTGAGCTTGTCCATGAGCCCACACCCGTGTGCCCAGCTGAGTCTGGGTGGTCCTTGCCTGTGCATCTCCATACTTGTTGTGTCTGTACACTTCTCACTGAGAGTGTGTGTGGGTGTGGGTTTGGGTGTGTGTGCACCACAGGAACAAGCAGACACAGAGGGGACTTCTTCTAGGGCCACCCCTAGAGGTGGGTGAGAGGAGACAGTATATACATCCTCCTCCCTCAGGCAGGGCTGGGCCCTTCTGCCCCTGCTCCCTTAGCCTCTGGTGTCCTCCTGGTGGTCCCACCACACGCCTCAAGGATGGAGGAAATGAAGGGTCTGTTCACAGGACCTCCAGCCAGGGATGGCTGTAGAGGGTTATAATGAGTGAGAGGGTTGTCTAGGGAGGTCTTTGGGCCCCTTGGAAGGGGCTGAGGGGGTACTGGGTCCCTAGGAGGGGTGATTGAGTGTATGTCACCAGGGAGAGCTGAGAGTCTGTAGTGCTCTGTGTCCCTGGGGTGGAGGTTGGTGGGAGAGTTGGGAAAGTCATGGATCCCTGGGGAGATGTTAAGTGGGGGAAATCTCTATTGAAATCCGAGGGAAAGGGCTCTTGGGGCCTTGGTTAGGGGTGAGTGGGCAGCACATCTGGGGAAGACTGGGGGAGTCCTTGGGGATCTTGGATCCCCAGAGAGCCCTGGTATCCCACTCACCAGCCAGGAGCTGGGGCAACGTTAGTATCAGGCACAAAGGTGACAGACCCACTGGATAGTGGTAGGTGCTGTGGTATCTGGCCATCAAGTACAGTTACCAAGGGCTGAGCCCCCAGATGCTCCTCCCAGCCCACCTCAGGGCTTACCCTCCTGTGGGCCCAGGAGGAGCCCAGCAGGGCCAGAGCCTAGGGTCACATGGAATTTCCCTCCCAACCTCAGTGTCCCTGGCCATGGGAATGGACAGAAGGGGTCACTAGATTGTGCTGGATCCAGGAAGGAGAATCCATCTGCCTCAGGATATCTCGCATTGGGGGTTGGGGAGAATCGCAAAGGAAGTTGTGAGAAGTACTTAGCGCAGGCCCAGGCACAGAGGAAGCTCACAAAACAGAGGCTCTGTTGATGCTGATGGTGGCATTTTGTTACCCACCAGCTTCAGTCCCAGTGCATACCTGGCCAACCCCAAGGGGACAGAACATGGGGGAAGGGGTAGTGACTGAATTAAACTTCAAAGAGGAAAAATGTAGGAATCTAGGTGCTGCTGATCCCCTTTGAAATCAACTCTCTCAACACACCTCCAACCCACCATACTGGGGAAACTGAGTTGGCCAGGGGTGTGCCCAAGTTCACTCAGTGGGCCTGATTTGACTGCCGATTACATCTGCCCAAACTCTTTTCTGAAGTTCACTCCGTTTGAACTTGCCAGTGATGGTTTTGGGCAGCTCTGGGACAAACTCCCCCTGAACGAAGAGAAAGCAAAACCAAACTGACTCGGTTCTGCTGTCATTTCCTTCCACTTGTCACCTGCATAGACCCCAGACACGCTAACACCGTGTGGGAGCTCACCAGGTATCTCAGGTCCTCCTACAGACTTCCTGAGGATGGATGTTGCCACGTGACTTGCTTTGATCAAAGAACTGTGAAGTGTGTCACCTCTAGGCAGAAGAGTTCAGGATGCTGGCCACCTGTCTTCCTATCGGCATAACACCTGGCAGGTTTCTATATGCTAACTGTGGTTTATCCTGGTCCCGGGGTGAGGGAACATGGAGCAGAGTTCCCAGAAGACCCATGGTAATAAACTGTCATCGCTCTAGGCCAGCCACTAAGACTTTGGGGCTGTTCATTACCCACAGTATAACCTTGCCCACCTAATGCTGTGCATCATTTGTTCTGTTCTCGACGAGACAGCATTGCTGTTGCTGTTAGTTGCCATGGAGTCGGCTCCAGCTTGTGATCACCCAAGGACAACAGAATGAAATGTTGCCTGGTCCTGTGCCATCCTCATGGTCATTGGATGCTCAAGCCCTTTGTTTTGGCCACTATGGATTCTGAGTACCCTCCTACCTAGCGGGCTCATCCCTAACACTGTATCAGAAAATATTCTGTTGTAATTAATTTCTTTTTTAATCCATAGGATTTTCATCAGGTAATTTTGGGAAGTAGATTGGCAGGCCTTTGTTCCTAGTCTGTCTTAGTCTGGAAGCTCCACTGAAACCTGTCCAGCATGGGTGGCCCTGCTGATGTTTGCAATACTTCTCTGCCGGTTGGTGTTTCTGTGGTGCTTGGGTGTTGCTATGATGTGAAAGCTGTGAGGCAACAGCCGAAAATGAAAAGAATGAACTTTGTTGTCAGACACACCTGGGTTTGAGCTCCAGCCCTGCGTTGTATTAGCTGTAATTTGTGGCCATTTGCTTTGTCTGTGTCTTAGTTTCCTCTATGTAGAACAGGATAGTTGTTACACCATAGCAGATTGTGGCAGGGATTGAATGCGACATGTAGAAGATTTACTACAGAGCCTGGCATGTAGAATAAGTGATCAATAAACGTTAGCTATATGATGGGGATTGATTGTAAAAATTCAAATAATGCACCAAAGTGTTAGATAAGAAAGAAATGTTGAGTCTTTGGCATCTGTATCCTTTCCAACTTTATTTTTAAGCAAGTTTTAAGAATATCGAATATACCATGGACTGCCAAAAGAACGAACAAATCTGTCTTAGAAGAAGTACAACCACATTGCTCCTTAGAAGCAGGGCGGCGAGACTGCATCTTACATACTTTGGACATGTTGTCAGGAGGGATCAGTCCCTGGAGAAGGACATCATGCTTGGCAGAGTACAGGGTCAGCGGAAAAGAGGAAGACCCTCAACGAGGTGGATTGACACAGTGGCTGCAACTATGAGCTCAAGCATAACAACAATTGTAAGGATGGCGCAGGACCAGGCAGTGTTTCGTTCCGTTGTGCATAGGGTTGCTATGAATCAGAACCAACTCGACGGCACCTAACAACAACAATAACAACAGGATCATACTACATATACTATTCCATATTCTGCTTTCTTCTCATACTAATGTACTTTCGAGATCTTTTTATGTCAAAAAATAAAATACGTGCATCATCATTTTAAGTATGAGAAAACCAAACCCACTGTCAGTAAGTCGATTCTGACTCATAGTGACCCTTGAGGACAGAGCAGAACTGCCCCTGAGGATTTCCAAGGCTGTAATCTTTACAGAAGCAGGCTGCCACATCTTTCTCCCGGGGAGTACCTGATGGGCTCGATGCACCAACCTTTTTGTTAGCATCCGAGCACTTAACCACTGTGCCGCCATGAGGAGCCCATGTTAATTCCATGAATAACTGAATCACTTCCCTATTTTGGACATTGAGATCAGTGATTTTCAAATCGTAGGCTGCTGCTCATTAGTGAGTTTTCAAAGGAATTTTGTAGGTTGCAAGCAGCATTTAAAAAAATGAAGTAGGGTAGAATATTTTGAATGTATTGCAAGATAGAAGGATAAATATTTTATTAGCTTTTGTAATGTTATATTAATGTATATATGTATTGGGTGCAATACAAATGTATTTCTTCCTCTGAATCATGTTACAGAAAGTTTGAAAGCTGCTGGTTTGGACTTCATTTTCAGATTTTGCAGGATTATAAATACCCTTCTTGCAGATATGTTTTTGGACAGTTGTCTGATTTTTCTGTTTAGGTTAACCTGCCAGCAGTGAGTTCCTTTATGGTTTCTGACACAGGCTAGAGGCTCGCATCCAATAAAGTCTGCTTCACACTGTCCTTAAGTTGAGTTGCTTCTTAAGTTGAATTGTGGTGGAAAAAGCTAGTGCTGTTGTTTACCTAAGCTTACCCTAACTGCCCTGGAGGACTTGGGAGAGCTGAGCACCGGAGGCAGCCAGGAGTACCAGACCCCATCCATCTGTATGCTCCCCTTCGTGGGATGCTTGTACGGGTCTGTCACTCCCTTCACATGCTGCATTAGCTCCTTGGTGAGCTGGTCCTGGTCATGGGACAGGAACTGTGGGGACATGACAATGAACACCTTCACCACCTGCAGCTCAGGAGTGAAGTCATGGTGAGTGTCAACAAATTATGCCCCCATCCATTGCCATAGAGTTGATTCCCACCAGTAGTGACCCTATAGGACATAGTAGAACTGCACTATAGGGCTTCCAAGGCTTTATGGAAGCAGTCTGCCACATGTTTGTCCAGCAGAGGGTCTGGTGTGTTTGAACCGCCTTTCGGATAGCAGCCGAGCGTTTAACCACCATGACACGAAAAATGCCATGTGGATTGAATGAGTGGAAAAGCAAGATGATGCTTGAGCCACGTACTTGATAAGAGCGTGGCGACTTTGGAAAAGAAAGGATCAGGTTCACATCCCAGTACTTGTAATTCTATCTACGTGCTTGCAAAATTATTTAACTCTCTTAAATTCAGTTTCTTTCTGTGTGAAATGGGGACAATAAAATTTTGTCCTTTACTGGACATCTGTAAATATTCCAAGTGAAGATATATGTGAAACATCTGGCTAGTTTAAATTTACTGTTACTTATTGTTCTAAGTAGTAGTATCATCATAATTATTAATGTTATTTTATGTACAGTTCCCTACATGGAACCTAGTGAGTAATAAATATTGGTCATCGATGATGATGATTAATGATGTCCCCAATTTAACTGCATAGGGCTCAGCACATAGTAGGTTTTCAATAAATACTTGTTGAATCAAGGAATACAGGCTGTGAAGCCAGATCTCTTAGATTCCCATTCTGGCCCCATCTCTTATTAGCTGTGTGATCCAGGTGAGTTATTTAAATTCTTTATGCCTGTTTCCGCAATTATAAAAACCAAACCAAACTTTTTGCCTTCCAGTCAATTCTGACTCGTGGAGACCCCATGTGTTACAGGGTCGAATTGCTCCATAGGATCTTCTTGGCTGTACTCTTTATGGAAGCCGATCGCCAGGCCTTTCTTCTGCAGTGCCACTAAACCAAAACCAAAACCAAACCCAGGGCCGTCAAGTTGATTCTGACTCATAGCGAGCCTGTAGGACAGAGTAGAACTGCCCCATACAGTTTCCAAGGAGCGCCTGGCAAATTCAAACTGCCCACCCTTTGGTTAGCAGCCGTAGCACTTAACTGCTACACCACCAGGGTTTCTTCTAGCTGGTTTGAAACCGTCAGTGTTTAGGTTAATAGCCGACCTCTTACCGATTCAGAGATCGCTCCTTATCTGTAGAAAGGGTATAATAAGAGTCCTTAACTCATTGGGAGCCCTGGTGGCACAGTCGTTATGACCTTGGCTTCTAACCCAAAGGTTGGTAGTTCAGATCCATCAGTTGCTCCTTGGAGCACTTCTACTTTGTCTTAAAGGGTCACTATTAGTTGGTACTTACTCTATGGTAATGGTTTTTTTTTTTTTTTTCTCTTAACTCATTGGGTTGTTGTGTGGGTTAAATCAGTTGGCTCATAGTAAGTACTCATTAAATAAATATTAATTAAATTTATAAATATTAAATATAATTTAAGTATTAGCTGTCATCATTGTCACCATCATCATCATTCATAATTATTATGTACAGTGCCACAGAGGAGGCCAGCGCCACCTGCTGACCACACAGTGTAAGTCCACACACACATAAATTATGCTCCCTGCCAAAGGACCAAGACTGGCTAGATAGTGCCTTGAAGTTGATCCTGCTTCTGGCTTCCCAGTGCCCACATGCAGATGTGATCCTCTACTCACCTCCCCTGGAATGGGGTCGAGACTGCTCGCCACGGCTGATTCAGCCACCTCTGGGTGCTCCGCCAGGGCATTCTCCACCTCTCCTAGACCGATTCGGTACCTGGAAGATCTGCGGTTCCTTCACGGGGTTCGGAGGCAGGTGCCAGAATTGGGGTGACGCATTGCCCAAATATCCGCTTTGAAGGGTCACGACTTCCCTTGGCACAGAGGGTAACTGGCATAGGGAACCTGAGACTCGCAATCTGCCTATGTCCTGGACTCGAAAAGTAAAAACCTTGACATTCTATGCTAAGAAATACCAACACTCAGGTGCTTTCCAGGGCTGTCATGGCCTCAGATGACAGAGAGGGCGATGCTTTGTCTTCCCAGAGCTCTGGGTCCTCGGCTCAAGCAGCTTCCACCAGTGTGAAATTACTTAGAAGCATCAAATTTTATCTTAATCATTTATGTAAGTTTGGCATCTTTCCCCTAATGTGTTATGTTTGCTTTAGAAATTAAAAAAAAAAAAAAACTTGATTTCTTTCAATATCTAAGATTATTCCTCTAGGGCAATTTTTCCTTTTTTTTTTTTTAGTTTTGGGGCTAGGGACATGAGTTCAGAAATAGACAACCTCGATTAAAATCTAACTACACCATATGATAGATTTGAGACTGAAGGCAGCCTTCTTCACTGATCTGTGACTCAGTTTCCTCATCCTAAAAAAAAAATTTTTTTTTTTTTTTTTTAAATAGCATCTGCCTCATACCATTGAATGAGTCTGGGTGGTGTGAGAAGTTTGTGATCAGCTACTAACCCAAAGGTTGGCAGGTGGAACCCACCCAGTGATACCGTGGAAGAAAGGCCCAGTGATCTGCCAAGAAAACCCTACGGAACAGTTCTGTTCTGTAACACATGGCGTCTCCAGGAGTCTGGGGCCAACTCTATGGCAGCGAAGAGCAGCACAACATTGGGGGCTGGGTTAAATGAGTTAATGGGTATGAAGCTTTTGGAGAGTGCTTTCACATCCTAAGTACTCCGTGAAACCAAAGATACAAAACCCGTTGTCGTCGAGTTGATTCCGACTCACAACAGCCCTATAAAGACCAAGCAGAACTGCCCCATAGGGTTTCCAAGGAGCAGCTGGTAGATTCTTACTGCTGACCTCTTGGTTAGCAGCCAAGCCCTTAACCACTACAGCACCAGAGCTCCTTAACCTGGGAAGTGCAAGCTCTTAACCCCAGATGCGTACACCTGTGTAAACACCACTAAGATCATGACCCTCAGAATCGCTCCAGTTCCCAGCTGACTCCCTCAGGCCCTGTCCTACTCGGCAACCCCGGAAGACAACCAATAGCCATTTAAAGCCCCTTAGTAGTTCACAGGAGTCCTTGGGTTGCACAAATGTTTCAGTTCTTCACTTCTGGCTGAAACGTCGGCGGTTCAAACTCCCCCAGAGGTGCCTCGGAAGACAGGCCTGACAGTCTGCCTCTGAAAGGTCACAGCATTGAAAACCCTGTGGAGCACAGCTTTACCCTGAAACGTGTGGGGTCGACATGAGTTGGAACTGACTCCACGACAACCACCAGCAACAACAGTAGTTACCAGAAAGGCTGTGACTGAAAAGGATGGGTCTTGGCTCCTCCACGACTGAAGCAAAGTGGGCTGATCAGATCCTAGCTCGCTCCCTAGGGCAGGCTTTTTCATGGAAAAGCAGGAAGATCAGGAGAGGGATGGGTGGGAGCGATGGTGCCACCACCTTTCATGGTTTGGTGGGATGGTGTTCTTTGGAGATTATAGGGCTTTATTCCTGGGTCAGCCCTAAAGGAGTCAGTTCAAATTGAACCCTGGAGAAGGGCCCACTGGCATCTTCATTACCCCAGGGCCACATTGGTCCTAAACACAGTGATCTTTACTAATGAGCTCACTGCTTATGTCAGTGGTCCCTGTGATGGTTTGTAATGTGTCAGTGTGGCATCCATTCACGTCTCCTTAAGCATACTCATTGTCCGAATAAAGACATGCTTCCACCGAACATGGTCCAACTCTGCTGCATACAACCGAGTACGTAGTCCCTGCTTTGTCTTTCAGTGTTCTTCTTATATATCCCTCCCTGTTTTTCCCAGGGGTGTGTGTGCCAGATCCTCCTTTCAACGGCTTTGTTGCTTGGCCTCTCTTGCTGATTGTCCATGAGGCGTAAGATTCAAGATGGGAGGAGGGTGATGTTGAAGAGATTCTAAGATCCTTCACAACGCTATTGGCAAATACGGATTTCAGAGAGTTAGGGCAGTTTACATTTGAAAGAGGGAAAATGAACAAGAGGGGAGATGGAATAGGCCCTTCAGAAGAGAATGAATTTCCTATCAGATATTTAGAGTCTCTTGGGGATATTGCTAAAGCCCTCAAATTTTTGAGTAAAAAAAAAAAAAAAAAAGGCCATCTTGCCATGGTGGTGTACAGGTTAGCAATGGAGTGAAAGATGTCCTGATACTCATCATATCATTTTGTTGGAAAGTTTGTACCTAGACTCCTCTCCATGGACGTCCATTCATTCTTGGTTTATTCTAAGAATTAGAGCATAGTTGTGATTGTAACTTAAGTGTGGTTAAATATGAAGTAAACTTATTTTGATACACTTTAGATTTTTTTTTTTTCCGACGCAAATTCTCACTGTGATTTTCTGCTTTCACTATGTACTAGTAACTTTTGGATTCTAAATGGACTCACCGTTTTTTATATTATTTTATTGTGATTTCAGTGAAAGTTTACACAGCAAATTAGGTTTCCATTTAACAATTTCTATACATATATTGTTCCATGGCATTGGTTACATTTTTTACAATGTGTCAGCATTCTCATTATTTCCATTCTGGTTCTTCTGCCTCCGTTAATCTAGCTTCCCTATCCCCCACTCCCTCATCTTCTCATCTTTCCTGTAGGGTAAATATTGATCCTTTGGTCTCGTATAGATGATTATATAGAGGAGGACAGTACTCAAGGGGGATATTTTTTATTATTTTATGAGCCAATCTGTTATTTGCTTCAAAGGTGACCTATGGGAGTGGCTCCAGTTCCAAGTTTAAACGGTATGTCAGGGTGATAGTCTCGGGACTTCCTTTTGTCTGTTCTGGTCCAGGAAGTCTGGCCTTTTTTAGGAATCTTTTCTCCCACTCTGTCTGGGCCCATCTGTTGTGTCCCTGATCAGAACGTTTGGTAATGGTGTCTGTGCAGCATCTACTTCTGGTCTCAGAATACATGAGGCCGTGGTTTGTGTGGGCTATTAGTCCTGTAGACGAGTTTGTTGTTTGAGTCTTTGGTTCCCCTCTTTCCTTTTCAACCAGGCGAGTATAGACTGGTAAGTATATCTTAGATGGCCACTGGCAAGTTTAAGACTGCAGATACTACTCACCAAACTAGTATGTAGAACATTATGTTTATGAACTTATGTTATGCCAGTTGACCGAGTTGTCCCATGAGACTCTGGTCCTAAGCCTTCAAACCCAGTAAACCAATCCTGAAAGGTGTTTGGTTATGTCTAGAAAGTATTCGTAACTGTGCCCCCGTGTGCTTTATTATATATAAGTATATATGCAGCACACACAGACATGTACATACGTATGCCTACAAAGGCACTTGTACCTGAACACCCATATGTTGTCAAGTGCCTTCCTGTACACATAGTTGTATGCATATCTACTTATATAACTATATACATATTTTTTGGTTGTTATTGCCAAATTGTATATGTTACAGCATTTACCAAAATTGTCCCTTATTCTCGTGCCCCTAGTGTTATTGTTCACCTTGGCCAGATTGTGCAGATATCACCCATATTGGGTATTGCCTTTCCCATCACCAAAAATAACAAGCGTCTGCTCTCTAGAAAGTGATTTCTCCTCCCTCCCTCTCCCTTCCCTGGTAACTACCAAAGAAGATAGCTTTCTGTATGAATTAATATAGCTTCTGTTGTCTTTTTATGAAAGTGAGACCATACACTATTTGTCCTTTTGTGATTGCCTTATTTCACTCAGCAGAATGTCCTCCAGATTCATCCATTTTATAAGATGTTTTGAGAACTCATCATTATCATTTTTTAATTGGGCTTTAGGTGAAAGTTTACAGCTCAAGTTAGTTTCTCGTATAAAAGTGTATACACACATTGTTATGTGACCCTAGTTGCTCTCTGTATACTGTGACAGCACACTCCCCCTTTCCACTCCAGATTTCCGGTGTCCATTCAACCAGCTCCTCTCCCTTTCTGCGTTCTCATCCCATCTCCAGATAGGAGCTGCCCATTCAATCTCGTGTATCTACTTGAACTAAGAAGCACAATCTTCAAGAGTATCATTTTCTGTCTTATAGTCCAGTGTAATATTTGTCTGAAGAGTTGGCTTCAGGAATGGTTTTAGTTTTGGTTAACAGAGTTTGGGAGCCATGTCTTCTGGGGTTCCTCTAGTCTCAGTCAAAGCATTAAGTCTGGTCTTTTTACATCAATTTCAGTTCTACACCCCACTTTTCTCCTGCTCCGTCAGGGACCCTCTGTTGTGTTCCCCATCAGGGCAGTCATTGCTGGTAGTTGGGCACCACCTGGTTCTTCTAGCCTCAGGCTGTTGGGGTCTTCAGTTTATGGGGACTTTTTTGTCTGTTGGGGTAATATTTTCCTTGTATCTTTGGTGTTCTCCATTCGCCTTTGCTCCAGGTGAGTTGGGTCCATTTGATGTACCTTAGATGGCCACTCGTAGGTTTAAGACCCCAGATGCCACTCACCAAAGAGGGATGCAGAACATTTTCTTAATAAACTTTATTATGCCAACTGATCTAGATGTCTCCAAAAACCATGGTCCCCAGACCCCTGCCCCTGCCACTCTGTCCCTTGAAATGTTTGGTAGTGTTCAGGAAACTTCTTAGCTTTTGCTTTAGTCCAGGTGTGCTGACTTCTCCTGTATTGTGTTATCCTTCCCTTCACCTAAGATAAGTCTTGTCTACCATCCAGTCAGTGAGTTCCCCTCTCCCTCTCTCCCTACCCTGTAAACACCAAAGAATGTTTTCTTCTGTGTTTAAACCTTTTTTCTGAGTTCTTATAAATGTGGTCTCATACGATATTTGTCCTTTTGCATCTGATTAATTTCATTGAGCATAATGCCTTCCACATTCATCTATGTTATGAGATATTTTGAGGATTCATCATTGTTCTTTCTCATTGCGTAGTGTTTCATTGTGTGCATATACCATAATCTGTTTATCCATTCATCCATTGATGGGCACCTAAGTTGTTTCCATCTTTTTGCTATTGTGAACAGTGTTGTAGTGAACGTGGGTGTGCATATATCTATTCGTGTGATAACTCTTATTTCTCTAGGATACATCTCAAGCAGTGGAATTGCTGGATCCTGTGGTACTTCTATTTATAGCCTTTTAAGGAAGCGCCAAAATGTTTTGCAAAGTGGTTGTACCATTTTCCTTTTCCACCAGCAGTGTAAGTGTTTTAGTCTCTCCAAAACCTTTCTAACATTTATAACTTTGTGTTTTTGGATTAATGCTAGCCTCCTTAGGGTGCGATGGTATCTCATTGTAGTTTTCATTTTCATTTCTCTAATGGCTAATGATCCTGAGCATTTCCTCATGTATCTATAAGCCGCGTGAAGGCCTTCTTTGATGAAGTGCCTGTTCATATCTTTTGCCCATTTTCTAATGGGGTTATGTTTCTTTTTGTTGTTGAAGTTTTGCAGTATCTTGTAGATTTTAGCAACTAGATTCTGATTGAATATGTCGTAGCCAAAATTTTTTTTTCAGTCTGTAGGTCACCTTTTTACTCTTTTGGTGAAGTCTTTTGATGAGTGTGTTTGATTTTTAGGAGCTCCCAGTAGTTATATAGTTTCTCTTCTGTTGTTTATGCATTGATAGTTATGTTTTGTATTCTGTTTATGCCATGTATTAGGGCTCCTATCACTGTCTCTACATTTTCTTCCATGATCTTTATTGTTTTTGATTTTATATTTACATCTCTGATCCATTTTGAGTTAGTTTTTGTGCACGGTGTGAGATATGGGTGATATAGCGTTCTTTTTGCAAGTGGAAATCCAGTTATGCCAGCAGCATTTGTTAAAGAGATTGCATTTTCTCCATTTAATGAACTTTGGACCTTTGTGAAATATCAGGTGCTCATAGGTAGACGAATTTACGTCTGGGTTCTCAATTCTGTTGCATTGGTCTATGTATCTCTTGTTCTACCAGTACCAGACTGTTTTGAGTACCGGGGTGGTCTAGTTGGTTCTAAAATCAGATAGTGTCATGGCCCCTGGGACCCATCCTCAGCCTAGTTGGGGTCCCTTCCCCCATCGGTGACCTGAGGGTTAGAGTCGCTCTGAGTTGTCTGTGGTCACCGTGTTGGTAACCGCAGGGTTTCAATTCTTCTGTCTTTCAGAATACTCTTCTCTGTCTGCTCTCTATCCTTTATTTTCCTTCTCTTTCCTCTCCAAGTGGAAAAGCGTGGCTTTTCACCCCAAGCCAAAGTGTAACCCCAAGAATTACCAACCTTGGCAGTGGGCATAGGTTAGGAATTGTGGCAACTTAAAACCTAGTGGTGGTAAATACTTGAAGGAAATGGGGAACAAAAGTTGAATAGCTTGTGACCCCCCTTAGGGGTATGTCATAAAGAATTGTGATTTTTTCAAATCCGAGGGAATAAAGAAGAAAAGCTAATTTTCTCACGTAATAGTGCTTTACGGGACCAAGGAAGGTGGTCGTGGAATGGGTCACTGAACGGCAACAGCATTCTTCAGCTAGATTTATATTATACAAGAAATGGTAAGTGGGATGAAAAGCGTTATGTGGAGGCCTTCATATCATTGCAAAATGTTAACAAAACTCAGAAGGCTTGCAAAATCTGTGTACAAAAGGATAAGGAAAAGCCCATCGTCCTGCGGTCAGTGCTAGTGGCGGAGGACCGTTTGAACCCCAGCAGTGTGTCTATCTACAGCTCTCCTCCCTCACCTGCACCTGCTGGAGAAGGGCAGCTGGGGCAAGGAGGAGTGGGCTGGTGAGAGGGGGCAGAGAGCATGCTCCAGCTCCCCTTCTTGGCGACTGTTGTTTCCTGGAGTGGGGTGGGGGGTGGGGAGAGATGGAGAATTGAACAGAAAAGCAAGGCTGTGCAAGTGCCCTGGGAATCTACCTTAGCCATCACCCCATACAAGGGGGGCACCCTATCAAGGGGCAAATGTGGCCCAGGGTGCCACAGAGCCAGGACAGAGCCAACAGGAAGGGCCAGCCTCTGGCTAGTGTCCCTTCCACCAAACAACTCCAGCGGCAGACAGGAGCCGGGTTCAGGTTTGTGTTCCCTTTAGTATAGCAAAACTGATTAAGTAGAAGAATTACATCGTGGGATATGTCGAGAACCCGAAAGAAATGTATGAAGTCTTTACTACCATCTTTAACTCTTTTGATGTCACATGGGTAGACTGTCAGTCTCTCTTCAGCACTCTCCTCTCCCCAGAAGAGAGGTGGATGATCTTAGACAGGGCTGGAGAGGAAGCCTAGAGATGACGTGATGCTCAGCCAACCAGAGATGCAGTTGATGACATCTCCCCCTTAGAGACCCTCCCTGGGATAACAATCATGCAGCAGAGTATGGTATGCTCACCCATTATCGCCACTGTCTCTTAGTGGGCTTTAAAAATGGAGTATCTAAGCACTTAAATTGGAGTAAGTTATGTGAAATTAAAGAGCAGAAAGAAGAGTTTTCTGCTTCCGTGGTGCAATGGATAGTGTATTGGATGTCTGGCTAGATAGAGGCACTCAAAGTTATGGGCTCAAATCTCACCAGAGTTGTTAAGATAAGGATCCTTTAGCTTTCCTCAAAAAAGATTTATAGAGTGTTTAGGTAATATACTGATCAGGATCGGGGATACCTAGCCAAGATGGCATTCAAGGCCTATAACAACAGGGAAGACAAAGGCAGAAAGCGCCAGGTTGCCTTACTAGCAGCAGCAGTACATGATAGGCTCCCTGAGAGGAGAAGACCTGTGGGCCCTAGTGGGGCCCGACCCCAACCCCTACTGGGAAAGAGCCAGTGTACATATTGTAAAAAGGAGGGCCACTAGCAAACAGTATGTCCCAAGAAAAAGATTGGGCAATGAGTAACTCAAATGTTAGCCCTCACTCTGGAGGAAGACTCTGACTAGGGTGGACCAGGGGCAGGACCTCCACCTGAGCCTCTGGTTATAATGAATATGGAGGAAGAACCTACTCAATTTTCTAGCCGCACCTCTCCCCACTCTGCTCCTGGAGACCGCATCCACCATGACTGTGTCCAGACAGTGGACCTGGCCTGTGCCAGGCACCCAGACCTCCCTGTTGGTGACCTGAGGATTTGAGTCTCTCTGTGGTAGCTTCATAGAGGGTGGCCAAAAAGGGCTGGCTACACAGTCGTCAGCCACACCAAGGACCTCAAAGGAAACGCTCTCCCAAACGGAACGTCAGCCCAAAAAGCCGAGCTGGTTGCGGTGATCCTGGCTTTGTGGCTGGTGAAGCCCCGAAGTGGGCGATCATTTGTACAGATTGGAAGAATGTGTTGTCAGTTTTACATGCACACGGGGATCTGTGGAAACAGGGGAGGCTTTGAATTCGGCTGATAAAGGAGTCAGACACAGCCAACAGATTTTTCAACCTCTGTAGGCAGTGTTATTCCCCTGTGCTCTGGCTGTGGGACACGACAAAGACATCAGCAGAAAGTTATGCCAGTGCCCCAGGGCAAAGGAAGGGCCGACTTAGAGGCCAAGTGGGCAGCAACAACAATGACCCCAGCAGTAGTGGCGGCCGTCTTCCACACCCTAGCCCTCCACAAGCCACACAAAACCCTGGTTACAGTGACACAGACCTTTATGTGGCCGATTAGTGAAAAACTATAAGTGACTCTGTATGAGGGATGGAAGATATCCTAAAGCACGTACACAAGGCCGCTCAATACGGGCAGAAAATAATGTATGATCAGGTAAAGAGACACTTTGTCGGCCAGACTGTGCAGGCTATTTTCAGAGACATTATTAGGCAGTGTGTCACCTGTCAGAAAAGCAACCCCAGGACATTCTAGGCAGTGCCAGAGTGGACCAAGTACCAAGAGTATGTTCCAGGAAATGACTGGCAGATAGACTTCACTGAGATACCCAGGGCTCCAGGTGATTTCTGGTATCTGCTGGTGTTTGCAGACAGCTTTTTCCAATTGCATGGAAGCTTTCCCCTGCAGGACTCAGAAGGCCACATAAATTGCCAGAAGCCTACTAGAAGACATCATCCCCAGGTTTGGCCTTCTCCAAACCATCACGAGTGGACACTACCGGAGGGTTCGAATCCCTCTGTGATCGGCTCTGTTGAGGTTTCGAGTCCCTACGTGTTCTTCTCAGGTCACGCAGCTTGTGTCCCGACAACTAAGGATTAAGTGATGTTTTCGCAGTGCCTGGAGACTCCAGTTCAGTAGAAAAGTAGAAAGACTGAACCCAACTATGGAAACCCATCTGACCAACCTTTCCCAGAAGATTGAATTAACATGGGTGAAGACCCTTCCCTGGCTCTGTTGAGCCTCAGGGTTGCACCTCAAACCAAACTTCAGGTAAGTCTGTTTGAGCTTATGTATGGGCATCCCCAACTCTGTACCTTTTGGAAGGACTTAAATACTTTGGGTCCTGAAAACACCCTGGAGGCTAAGAACATACACAAGCAAGGCTAGGTCACTATTTGACAATATTTGTATTTTGTGGCGGGGGTCCTTCACTGTCTTTACAAGTACGCAGTGTGGCAGACAGCTGCACAGCCTGAAGTCTCTCTCCACGTCCAGACCTGGAACATACCAGACCTGGCAGGAAAAATAAAAGGGACCTTTTGAGGTGTTGATGTCAAACTCTGCCCCCTACACACACACACACACACACACACACACTGCAGTCAAGGTCTCCAGAAGGGGAGTGGGGATCCAACACTCTCGCATCAAACCAGCTCCTGTTCCGGATATCGACCAACAAACCCTGGAAAACACTAAGAGTTGGCAGGACAGTGATAATTGGAAGACTCAGGCTTTAGAGGATTTAAAGTGATAGACAATTTTTCCGCTGATTGTCACCCCCTGGTGGCTGTGGGGGTTGTTTGCCTTAAATGCCTTATTGGTGCTTTATTTTCTGGCTCTGGCTTTGTATGGCCTGGTGCCTGTTTTCCACTGGACTCAGCAACCAGCTGTCACCTAGCTCTGTTCATGGCTGTGTTTGTGTTTGCCACCCACGTGCCTATGGTTGCAATGGAAATTTTGCCCAGCAAACTGTCCAGGGTCTCGCTGACTCCAGTGCTGAAGCCCTGGACAGTTGGTGTGGGACAGCTTGTGCACAGGCTGGTCTGGCCGGCTGGGTCTGCTGCACAGGGGCACCTGCTGGGGAGGGTGTCCAGGAATTTCCCAAGGGTTTTTTGTTTGCTCTTTGGCTGTTTCTTGCCCAGCCACAGGGGTCCTACAGCCTGGACAGGTTGGACTGCCTCTGAGGCATATTCGCAGTGCTGTAGGAGAGAGAGCCAGGGCCCCCGAGTGCCAAGTGTGCTGACCTGAGCTTTGTGCTCTCCTGGCCCTGAAATTGCAGAGCTGTGCTTGGGTCCAGCAGGCTTGCATAGCCTTCAGTGGCTGTGCCATCGCTGGGTCTTTGTCTGCCCCCTGTGGATGTATCTGGGTGCGTGGGTCCCGCTCGAGCCCAGCCGGCTGGGCGATTCCTTGCATCGACCCTGTCACTACCACCAGTCAGTGCTCTCTAGGATTTTTCTCCCCCTCAGGCACCAGTGTCCAATTATACCAGGCCTCTAACTGAACCTCAGGTAATAGATGAAAGAGAGCACTAGGTTTAATCCTGACTGGGGCAGGTGTAGTAATAGGGCTCCTGGCTCCTTGGGGAGGATTTGCGTATCATGAAGCCACTCTCCATAATCTGACTTTGTCTATAGAGAATACTGTGTAATCCACTGCTCGAGATATGGAAGATCAACAAATGAGCATTGACTTTCTGCCAAGGGTGGTCTTAGAGCATCATGTAGTTTGGGCTACTTGCTAACTGAACAAGGAGGCGTTTGTGCAGTAGCCAACACCTCTTGCTGCACTTACATCAACATCTCTGGAGAGGTGGAAATAAATGTGAAGAAGGATTTACAAGAAAGCTGAGGAGGTAGAATGTGACTATTTAATAACAGCGACAGGAATCAGGGTCTTGGAGGGAAGGCTCTGGCACTTCTGGAATTGTGTCCAGTGGTCGGAAGCTTTTAGATGGTCGCCATTGACGACATTGAGGCCGAGGAGTACTTGGTGCAGGCAGCTTTGGAGGCTCACATGGCTTCTTGGGTGGTGCAAGTGGACCACAGGCGAGTGGGGGAGGGGGACCCCAGCCAGGTGGAGGAGGCTGGAAGGGTGGGGGAGGGGGATGCCAGCCAGGTGGGGCAGGCCTGAAGGGTGTGGGAGGGGGATGCCAGCCAGGTGAGGGAGGCCTGAAGGAGTGGGAGGGGGATGCCAGCCAAGTGGGGGAGGCCTGGAGGGTGGGGGAGGGGGATGCCAGGCATGAGGGGCATACCAGATGGATGGGGGAGGAGGTTGCTGGCCTGGTGGAGGTGGTGGAGGCCAGAAGGGTGGAAGAGGTGAGCACTCTGGTGCAGGCTTGATAGCTTTGCAGGGTATGCAAGGAGGTGGAGCCTCTGTCCCAGCCTTGGGAGGCCAGCTGGGAGGAGGCCTGGAAGGGTCTAGGGGTGGTCCAGGAACAGGGCTGAGAGGAAGAGGGGGAGGTTGTAGTGGAGGACCCAAAATACTGCTGGCAGGAGGAGGGGGAGGCTCTGGCTGAGGTTTGGGAACACAGGTGGGAGGAGGAAGGGGAGGGTCTGGCCTGGTTTTGGGAATAAGAGTGGGAGGAGGAGGGGGAGGGTCTAGCCCAGGTTTGGGAACACTGGTGAGAGGAGGCAGGGGAAGATCTGGCCTAGGTCTGGGAACATGGGTGGGAGGAGGAGGGGGAGGGTCTGGCCAGGCTTTAGGAACATGAGTGGGAGGAGGAGGGGGAAGTTCTGGCCTAGGTCTGGGAACATGGGTGGGAGGAGGAGGGGGAGGATTTGGCCTAGTTTGGGGAATAAGAGTGGGAGGAGGAGGGGGAGGGTCTGGCCAGGCTTTAGGAACATGAGTGGGAGGACGAGGGGGAAGGTCTGGCCTAGGTCTGGGAACATGGGTGGGAGGAGGAGGGGGAGGGTCTGGCCCACTTTTGGGATCATATCTGGGAGGAGGTGGTAGAAGGTATGGTGAACAGTCAGTCCAAGGCTGGGGAATACATCTGGGTGGAGCTGGTGGCCCACTGCCCATGGGTACTGCTGGAGGGCATCTGATGGGGCAGCGTGTGGCCAATCCTCCAGGGCCAGGAAGGGTCCCTGCTGAAGCCCGCAGACCCTACAGAATAGAAGCAGTTTCATTTTTAAAATATTTCAATAGGACAGACCAAAACACTACAAAGTATAAAAGCTGAAACATAATGATGCAGGCAGGCGTCCGTAGCTAACACCTTCCCCTCTACCAGGTTTCAAAAGAGCATTGGTGCCAGAAAATTCTATTCCTCCTGCTGTTCCGCTACAGTTCAGGGGTGCTAAAAGATCCAACCAAAAAGCGAAAAACAAAAACTAGATTGAGTAAGTCAAAGTACACAAGAAACTTTGAGCTCTTACATAGGAGTAAGCAAGCGAAAGAGGAAGCCAGGCCCCTCCTGGGCCTGTCACCTAGAGTCCAACCAAGCCTTTGGTAAAAAGGAAGGAGAAAAGTACCCCCACCCTCAACGCTGGAGTGAGGACAGAATTGAGTGTTCAGAGCCCCAGAAATAACTGTCAAGAAGTTGAAACAGAGGTGGTTACAGCACCCTTTAGAAAGCCCTGTTCTTCCATTCTGTGGTATTTTCATGGAGCATTTGTTCACTCTCTCTGTGCAGAACCATATACGCTCTTCTCTACACAACATAGAAAGCCTGGTTTCTGGGTCTTTCCACTTGACATTACATTAAGAGCATTTTCTGTGTTCTGAAATGTCTTTGAAACATATGAGTTTCAGGAGCTGCCTCCACTGTGAGGATTTACACTAGTTCCACCATCCCTCTACCATGAGTGATTCAGTTTGTTGCCACATTTGCACTGTAATCCATCCTGTTCCACTGAATGTGCTCTCACCAGGTCTTTGGATACGTGGTGGTTCTTTCATTAGGGTGGTTGACTGGACGTGGGATTGTGCTGAATAAAAGGGTATGAGTATCTGGAAGGCTTCGGGTAGACAGTGTTACATTGCATTTCAGGATGGTTGTCAGAATTCACAATTCCACTATCAGTGTGTGAAAGGGGCCCCAGAAGAGCTAATATTTAATTCTTTGATAGAATTTATCAATGTAAAGTTTTCTCATTGAAGTTATATAGTTGTCTTATTCATTGATTCTTCGCTAAAAACGATGAGACTGTTGTACAAAGTTTCACTCATCAATTTGTGTTCTCATTAGTAGATTAAAGGCAAATCCAATAATAGGCCAGTGAGTATAAAAATTCCTGATTATTCATGATTCAAAGCATATGTATAAATGAGAAAAACCCAGGCCTGGTGGTGTCGTGGTTAAGAGCTAAGGCTGCTAACCCAAAGGTTGGCATTCCAGTCCACCTGCTGCTCCTTGGAAACCCTACTGGCCATTCTACTGTGTCCTGATTATCCATGATTCAAAGATATCCATAAGGTATGTTAAAATACTCACCAAACGGAGACGGAAGAGAAAGACTATTACTAAAGTACCAATCTGCAGAAGGAGGTACGCCGTTAAAAGTTCTTCATCCGGCTCAGGAAAACTATTGTCAATGGGCTGAAAGAGCAATATTGAAAGTCACAAGAAGCGTCAAAGGAATGGACAGGATAGCAGTCCCAGGGAATCATGGAGAGAAACCCCACATCAGCCTCCGAGAACCATCCCCCCCCACCAGATATCTCCAGTGGATTTCTCTGCTTCCTGGAAGGTTGGCAGCTGGCCACCTGGTGTTTCTTCTGAGTTTGGCAGTGTTGTTAGAGGTTGTGAGTGTGCTTTCTTTAAATAGTGCTCAATCTCTGGTTCCCCAGAGGCTCTACCTGCCCTTGTGTCTAATGCTGAATCACACTTTTCTCATGGATACATTGAGGTTTTAGCATCTTAAAGACAAGCACAGGACAAAGAAAAAAAAAAAAAAAAACCAGAAAATCACTACAGAGATGTCTTTATTCAGAATTAATGAACTTTTAGGGCTTGAATAAAAGCAAAGTGGTGACCATGAAGATGACACTAACAATGTGAAGTTTCTCTAAGATCCTTGATTTTAATTCTGTTGTACTCCTCTGTGAATGGAGACAGACATCCTCTGAGTAAGTTCTGACTGCCCCAATACCTGGTCTGGAGAGAGTGCTTTGGATTTAACTGTTCTTGAAAACTCATTATTTTCATTCTAAACGTTTCTTTCAAGACAGTGTGTTCAACAGAGATATGCATTCGACAGAATATGATTCAGCAATACAAACGAATGAATTATGGAACCAGGCAAGAATGATTCATCATGAACTTGCAAAATGAAAGTATAAACTGGGACAAAGAACCCTGTAAAGGTGCTGCTTTCTGGGTTTTTGTTTAAAGGGCCCATGTCCTAACGGGAAGAACCAGCTCTCTAAGTCTCTTTCCAAGGTTAAGGATCAAGGTAAAGGATAAACACACTGTGGCATATTCATATGTAGACCTTCTACTCAGTAATGAAAACGAAGCAACTACTAGTACACCAAACATCCTGGATAAATCTAAAAATGATTCCGCTGACTTAGAGAATCCTGGATAAAAACAAAAAGTAAATCTTGTATCCTTCAATTACATAAAAGTTCTCTAAAAATGCAGATCAGTGGTCGGAAGAGGGGTGGCAGCAATGGAGGGAGAGGACAGAAGGAATTAAAAGAATCAGCAGGAGTGTTTTGGGGGTTAGGGTTAGGCTCAGTATCTTGATTATGATAATGGTTTCACGGCTGTATACACAAGTCCAAATACGACAAACTGCATACTTTAATTTTAATTAGGTGCTGATTATTATACATCACTTATACACGAGCTATAGGAAAAGAGATTAGATATACAAACTGTTATAGTTTTTTATTTCCTTTACCAAAAGAATATTGTAAGTATTTTAAAAAAGCCAACAGGCTAAAATTTATGAATTTATAAGCCACTTTAGAATTGAGGAAAAAAATACTTACATTACGTAGGAATCCTGGCACTCTACAATGGTTAAGAGTACACCCAACCTGTATGAAAGCATGAGAAATAATAGGCATGAAAATTCTGTATTAAAGAGAGTATATTTGAGATAAATATAGATATATATAGTTACGGCCATAACTAGGAGAGATAGGCAATTGCCATCATAAATTCATTTTCCATTAAAAAGTGCAGAATACCGTTAACATCGAGTTTCTAAAACCATTGCAGTTTTCATTCAACATTCATTTTCATTCTGAACCAGGCCACGTCATGTCAGATTTTTGAAGTCCATAAAAGATTTGCATGAAAGAAGAATCTTGTGTACTATATGATTCAAACTATGAAAATAGCAGTTAGTTAGCAGCACAATTCTAGATAGCCACTAACAAGAATTTCCTTTCATATTTCATAGTATTTCACCTAAACCAATGAATAGCAACATGGAAACTAATACATAAAAGGAATATAAAAATTTCTGGAATGTATGGTCACCACACCAAAAGGCAATCTTGTTTCTTTAAAAACAAGATTGTACAAGTATTTTAGGAGAAAATAACTTTGCAATGGAATTCATACTCATCCACATGGAGGTTCAGTTTCATGCAGATTGAAATCTCTCTGGAAAATCAACTCTGAGCTCTCTAACACTGTCATCTCAGCCCTCACAGCTGAGGTGACTATTGTGTGTGCTTTCAGGAAACATACTGTCTTTGAGTAGCCACTATCGAAAAGGGAGCAATAACTCTCAGCAGAGTCAGTAAAGAAGCAGATCAGATGCATGAAAAGACCAAGGCCATCCTTTCCTCACTGGTCAAACACCCCAGTTCTAGTCACTCTTGTCCCATCTGGCTATGGTCGAGACGCCAGTGTCAGGAGTGCCCTACTACCTAAGTCAGCTCAGACAGGTGCCACGAAACACTGTGGTTCTGCTGGTCACCCTTTGTGCTAGACTGAGTCCTCCTCAATCACCCCAGGAAAAGCTGTTGTTTAAACTAGTGTGAAAGAGCCCAGTAAAAGGTGAGAAAGTACAGCATGTTCAAGGATTACTCACATTTTCCAATGGAGTAGTTGGTGGCCAGAGCACCAGGAACCAGAACAATACCCTTTGTGCCTTCATGTCCTGTCCCGTTGAGGAGGCTCAGTGGCACAAAGTAGGAGTCGGGTAAGTGTGGGATGGGGACAGGGCCAGTTGTATATGAGAGTGGAACAAGGCGTATGGCCTGGAGAGACAGGGGGTGCTTGTTCTCCTGGGGGGGGGGAAGGGGGGAAAGGGAAGGGAAAATGGTAGAGATGGCAGGAGTGGGATGGATGAGCGAGGAGACCACACAGGAGAGAAGTTGGAGGAGGTTTCAAAGTCGGTCAGTAGGTGAGTAGGTCAGAAGTTCAGTATGATGCAAGGAGCAGAAGAGTTGGACTCCCAGGATCAGTAGCCTTCTCCTGTCTGGTCAATGCCTTTGTAACCTGCATGGTTTATAAAATCTCCCTCGTCCAATCCCTGCCTTCGCCCCTGACGCATCACAATGGAACCCAAGCCTGACACACCACAGGTAACCCACCATGTACCATCCCCCAGCAACTGCCATACCAACTACAGGTCCTCTCTGGGACCGTCAAGAAACTTGTGATTTATGGTCCTTCCCAACCCATCTTCCTTGTCCCCCACATTCTGGGTTGTTCCCCTCTTTCCCTAGCTCCCAGAATTTCCCATCCTAAGTCTTGGCTACAAAACTTATAGCGTGAATGATGCCAGAGCTCTGAGTAGAAACAAACAGAAGCAGAGAAGGAGAATTCACACCCCTGCCCTCTCTCTGAAACTGATAGAATAAACAGACAAAAATCAGTGAGGATGTGGAACATTTGGATAGCAAACCGATATATATATGTACTTACCTCATTATTCCTAACAGCTCTACTACAGCTGTACTAGAAACGTTATTTTCAAGCACACGTGGTACATTTACAAAAATCACTCTATTCTGTACTTGAAGCTCGTCTCCATCAATGTCAGAGGAATGAAATCACAGAGAACATGTTCTTTTGTTTTGTGATCATAACATAATCGTGCTAGAAATTATGACACAGCGCTAACTAGTAACTCCCCATGGTGGAACTGGTAATGTGCTGTTTTAAGTGAAACACGAATCAGAGGAGAAATCTCAGCGGTAAAGGATATGTATGAACTCAGTGATACCAAAGCCAGATATAGAAAGACCTCATAAGCAAATAAAAATGTAGAGCACTATCCCGTAAGAATATGGATGTAAAAATCCTCAGTGTAAATCTGACAGCACATCCAAGGGATTATACACTGTGAGCAAGAGGGATTTATCCCAGAAATGCGAGGGTGCTTTAACATAAAAATCAATCAATGTAACAGACTACATTAATAGAATGAAGGACAAAAGCCCACACATGATCATGCTAATTGATGCAGATAAAGCATTTGAGAATATCCAATACTCTGTCATCAAAAAAGCCTTCAGAACGTTTGAACTAAGAGGGATGTTCCTCAACATGATAAAGGCCAAATAGGAAAAACCCACAGCTAACGTTATACTTGATGGTGAATGACTGGAAGCTTTTCCCCTAACATCAGGAACGGAACAAGGATCCTTGCTGTGAATACTTCTGTTCAACATGTAATGGAAGTTCTGGCCGCATTAGGCAAGAAAAGAAGTAATTACCTGCATTGGATTGGAAGAAGTCAAACTATCCCTACTTACAGTTGATGTGATCTTGTAAAGATTAAAGCCAAAAGAATTAACAAAAAACACTGTTGGAGCAAAGAAACAAATTTGACAAGGTTACTGGATACAAGACCAGCACAAAAAATGTAGCATTGAAAAATCAAGAAGTAAACCGAGAAAAACATTCCATTTACAATAGCATCCAAATGAATACAGTACCTAGGAATAAATATAACCAATGAGGTAAGGTTGAAAGATTTGTACCCTGAAAACTAAAAAACATTTCTGCAGGAATTTAAAGAAGATCTAAATAAATGGAAAGGTCCTGTGTTGGTGAATGGAAAGATTTAATATCCTTCAAATGGCAGTATTCCCTAAAGTAATCCACATATGTAATTCCCTGCCTATCAAAATTGCTACCCTTTTTGTGTAGAAATGGTAAAGTGGGTTCTGATGTTGGTACAGAATTGCAAGGAAACTCAAGTAGCCAAAATAATCTTGAAAAAGAAGACCACGTGGCAGGACTCTCAATTTCCAATTTCAAAACTTACTACAAAGGTTCAATAATCAAAACAGTGTGGCGCTAGCATAGAGATACACGTATAGATCAATAGAACAGAACTGAGCATCCAGAGCTGAACCCTCACCTACGAGGCCAATTGCTTTTCCACAAGGCTGCCAAGTCCATTCAATGAAGAAAGAAGAGTCTTTCAACAAATGATGCTAGGGGAACTGGATATCACATACAGAAATTGATGTTGGACTTTTCCTCACCTTGTATACAAAAATTAATTCAAAATAATGATTTAAATATAGGTACTTCAACTATAAAAGCCTTCTTAGAAGAAAACACAGGTGTAGTTTTCGTGACCTCGGATTGGCCAATGGTTCCTTAGAAGTGGCACCAAAAGCACAAGCACCTACTAAAGAAGTCGAGAAACTGAATTTCATCAAAAGACAAAATTCTTGCACATCAAAGGCTGCTAACCAGAGAGTGGAAAACAAATACGGAAAGAGAGAAAATGTTTGCAGATCATATATTTGATAAAGGTCTAGTATCCAGAAGGTATTGAGAAAAGTAAGGAGAAAATCACAAACCACCCAATGCAAAGCTTGGCAAAGGAATTGACATTTCTCCAAAGAAGATTACAAATGGCCGACAGGCACATGGAAAGATGTGAACATTATTAGTCACAAACCCTATTGCACAAAGCCCTCAATCAGGATCCCATATAGGTCTACAATTACTGGTGCCTGCAGGCTCCCCGACCCTTTAAACCTACAGAGCCCAAATCCCTGTCTCCAACTGGTCAAGAACCCGGGCACTTCTCTGTCTTGAGCATTAGTAACTCCCATTGCCTGCCCCTCTGTTCTTTTCTCCTTTTTCCAGGCCCCTCAGATAACCTTTGGGTATTTCCTAGACAAACTGGGGCTCCAGGGAAGGTGACTGCTGAGTAGTTGGGCAAGTGTTCGATGCTGCTTGTTACTAACACTCTGTAACCACGTCATAAACACACGCTCAAGACACACACATTCACACTGATCACACAACTTCTGAGCACATGAAAATGAGTGCAGCACACACAGATATTGTAAATGATTTTTAATCTTCTAACAACCCATCAGCACTGAGAACTCACACATATTCTGACCACACTTACATCCTGAATTCACACACTGACCACATATTCTCACATTAGTCCACCGTAAAAACACACAAAACACTGACAAACACATGCTCATTGCATATTGTCCAAATTCCCACATGTCCATACACCCAGCTGACCGTAGCAAACATACAAAGAGACCCTGAAATGACTATCTACCCTCTGATCATACCCAAATATGAAAATCATGTACACACCGTAACAACATACTGACCCCCACCACACTGACCATTCACTCTCTGCACACACACAAACACAGACCACACACACACCCAGAGTTAACAAGGCACCTGGGTGTGCTTGTGTGGGCTTTGATCAAGGGGCATCTCCCACCTCAGCATCAACATGGAAACCCAGATAAGGGTGGGGAGTCATGTGACACAGGGACAAAGTGCAGGAGATTGTGATGTTGGTCCCTCATGAAGTACATCTGAGCCTTCAGAGCTGGTTGTCACAGTAGCATGTGAAACAGAGACAAGAGAGCCAAGAGGATCAGAAATGGTGTCCAAGAGGTCTCTGATAAAATACCCATTTCCAACTAAAGGATGTAGTTATTCCACTCAAGCTATGAAGAGAATTCGTCAAGGAGTTAATTAACGTGTTTTCATTTTAACGTGATGATGGAGAATTCTCCCTGGAGATCAGCCAGTATTGCTGGTGAAATTCCTATTTCAATTTCTGTTAAATCTTATTTTTTGTTTAAATATCACTTAGAACTGAGAATGTCTGTCCTTCGCAGGGGTGCGCGGTCTCCGCTGAACAGCAGACACAAAGCCACCTTCCCTGCGCTCCAACAGCCGGCAGAGGGCGCCCCGTCTCCTTTTCTGGCCCTTGGTTCCTCAGAGAGCAGAGGCTCTGAGCTGGGTGTCAGCCTGGCTGGTGAGGGTGCCCCTGGGGCGGGAAGAAGAGCTTCGTTTCCACAGGACCCAGCCCCAGGGAGGCGTCCCAGGCTTTGGGACCTGAGAGTCAACAGTGAGTACAAAGCTTCCTTTTGGGGCCCTGAGTGCTGAGGAGACAGGGCTTTGCTGTGGCTTCTCCAGGCCAGTCATGGTGGAGCCTGAGGTCAAAGGAAAGATGCGCGGCCCTGTGTACAGGCTGTTGTTAACTTTTCAATGGTTGCTTTTACTTTTCGTTATGAGTCGAAATGCACTCGACGGCAATGGTTTGGTTTGGTTTTTGCTTTTAGAAAGAGCCCTGATGGCTCAGTGTTTAAGCGCTCGGCTGCGGTTGAAACCCACCAGCCGTTCAGCGGGACAAAGATGTGGCAGCCTGTTTCCGTAAAGATGACAGCCGAGGAAACCCTGTAGAAACCCTGGTGGAAGCCCTACGGAAACTCTGGTGGCGTAGTGATTCAGTGCTAGGTTGGCAGTTCGAATCCACCCGGCGCTCTTTGGAAAGCCTGTGAGGCAGTTCTACTCTGTCCTATAGGGCCGCTATGAGTCGGAATCGACTGGACGAACAATGGGTTTGGGTTTTTTTTTTTTAATGAGTCGGAATTGACTTGAAGGCAGTGGGTTTGGTTTTTGTTTCAGTTTTTACCTGTAACTTTGAAGTAGCTGGGAAATAGTAAAAAAATTGAAAAGTAAATGTATTAAAACCCTGAACATTAATTTTAATTATTTTCTTTATTAATATACTAGAAATTACTATAATTTTCCTGTCCTAGTTTTCATGAAGGCATTGCTGTTGTTAGTTGTGGTGGAGTGAACTGGATTCTGACTGAGAGCAACCCATGTGAGCAGAGTAGAACTGCTCCATAGGGCTTTCAAGGCTGTGAGCTTTCGCAAGCAAATTGCCAGGTGTGTCTTACAAGGTGCTTCTGGATGACTTCCAACCGCCAACCTTTTGGCTTATAGTCCAGTGCTTAACCATCTTTGCAACCCAGGGAATCCTCATAGAAGCATAAAAACAAACCAAAACCAAAAACAAACAAACAAAGAAACAAAAACGTTGCCATCATGTCTGACTCATAACGACCCTGTAGGACAGAACAGAACTCCCCCATGGAGTTTCCAAGGAGCGGCTGGTAGATTCCAACTGTCAACCTTTTGATTAGCAGCTGTAGCTCTTAACCACTGCACCACCAGGACTCCCATGGAAGGATAGTCATCAATAACATTTTTAAAATATAATTCTATTTTTTGTCTCATTTTCAATTGAGATAATTGCCAAGTTTGAGGATTCTCATGACTCAGTGATGACCTCGAATAATTTCGAATTTCAGCTTTCTGAAAGGTATTTCATAGGACCCCATCGTGGCCATTAATGTTTAAAAAAAAAAAAAAATTACCAAAACTTGCTCCAAGTCGGTATAATATTGTCCTAAGCACAATTCCTGAATCAGATTTAGATGAACAAAGAACGTTGATATCTATTTTAGTACCAACTATTGATATTTGACACAGCTTCAAACTCTTTACGATGAAATTTCTGCAGGACTTAAGTTGCTAGAATTTTTAATAGCCAAGCCAATGGCTGTAAGTTGGATGTAGTCATTGAAAATAATTTTTTTTTCTTTTAAAAATTCAAGATTCAGACACAGTAAACTTTTTATGTCTTTGCTTTAAGGGCAAAGTCGGGGTGTTCATAATGTCCTGTTTAAAATTTATCCATTCCCATAATAATTGATACCTGGATCCAGTGAACCATACATTTCCCATTCTTTCATCTTCCTATATTTACATTCAGAAGCATATGTCTTGTTAATGTTTTACCTCCACAAAACATGCTTTCCAAGTTACTTTCATTTGCTGTAAGCAAGGGGCTAGGCCTTCTAATACTCATGGAGCTTTCTGTATTCTCAGGATTTCTCATTGGACAGCTTTATTGACTTTTTCTCCTTGGTTCAAAATATCATCCCACATTGAGGAGTTACACAAAAAGTTGGAATCTATTTGCACAAATATACTTTTCATTTCAGCATAGGAGCTTTCTCCATTTGATATTTTATGTATATTAGTATTGGAATAATATGTCAGTTTGTATGGGCATCGCTCTGATAACTGTACATCTGATCTTCACATCCATTGTGTATCTTTATTTGTTTATAATGTAGTGTTTAGAATACATATGAGAATATCGTATTTGCTCATTTAATTTAAGCCAAAGTAGTATATTCTTTGTTCTATATTTTAAAGGGTGGTTGTTGTTATTTGCCATGGAGCCCATTCCGAGTCACAGCAACCTTATAGGACATCATGGGACACATTTTTATGGCTCTTGTGTCAATCCATCTCATCGAAGGCTTCTCATGTTTTTGCTGACCCTCTGTTTTACCAAACACGATGTCTTTTGTCTAGTGATTGGTATTTCCTGAAGATATGTCCAATACAGGAGAGCCAAAGTAAACCTTGCCATCCTCACTTCAAGGAGCCTTCTGATTGTATTTCTTCTAAGACTGATTTGTTTGTTCTTCTGGCACTCCACAGTATATTCTATATTCTTTGCCAACACCACAGTTTTTCTTCTGCCTTCCCTTTTAAATGCATCAGCTTTTCTCCTGCCTTCCCTTTTCATTGTTCAGGTTTACATGCATGAGGGGATTGAAGAGACCATAGTTTAGGTCAGGGGCATCTCAGTCATCAAAGTGACATTTCCAGTTTTTCAAACTTTAAAGAGGTCTTTTGCAGATTGGCCCAATGCAATGCATCTTTTGATTTCTTGACTGCTGTTTACATGGATGCATTCATCGTCAAAAAGACCATTTCAAGATCTATCCTGAAGTATATTGCTGTCAGTGATAGGATAATACCCATATACCTGAAAAGAAGACCAGTTAGTAAGAATGTTATTCAAATTTACAGATGAATCACTAAGGCCAAACATGAAGAAATTGAAGAGTTTTACCAACCTGTGCAGTCTGAAATTGACCAAACACGCAATCAGGATGCATTGATAATTACTGGTGATTGGAACGCGAAAGTTGGAGACGAAGAAGAATTGGTAGTTGGAAAATATAGCCTTGGTGATAGAAATGATGCTGGAGATCACATGATAGAATTTTGCAAGACCAACGACTTCTTCATTGCAAATACCTATTTTCACCAACATAAATGGCTACTGTACACGTGGATCTTGCTAGATGGAATACACAGGAATCAAATCAACTACATCTGTGGAAAGAGACGATGGAAAAGCGCAATACCATCAGCCAAAACAAGGCCAGGAGCTGATTGCGAAACAATCAGTTGCTCATATGCAAGTTCAAGTTGAAACTGAAGAAAATTAAAACAAGTCCACAAGAGCCAAGGCATGACCTTGAGCATATCACATGTGAATTTAGAGACTATCTCAAGAATAGATTTGACACATTGAACACTAATGACCAAAGATCAGACGTGTTGTGGAATGACATCAAGGACATCATACATGAAGAAAGCAAAAAAAAACAAAAACTCATTTCCATTGACTTGATTGTGACTTATGGCAACCCTGTAAGACAGAATAAGAACTGCCCCATATAGTTTCCAAGAAGCACCTGGTGGATTCGAACTGCTAACCTTTTAACCAAAAGCCATAGCACTTAACCATTACGCCACCAGGGGAGGTCATTAAAAAGACAGGAAAGAAAGATAAGACCAAAATGGATGTCAGAAGAGACTCTGAAACTTGCTCTTGAACGTCCAGCAACTAAAATGAAAGGAAGAAATGATGAGGTGAAAGCACTGAATAGAAGATTTCAAAAGGCGTCTCAAGAAGACAAAGTAAAGGGTTGTAATGACATGTGCCAAGGCCTGAAGATAGAAAACCAAAAGGGAAGAATACATTTGGCATTTCTTAAGCTGAAGGAACTGAAAAAAAAAATTCAAGCCTCGGGTTGCAATATTGAAGGATTCTACAGGGAAATATTAAAGAACGCACAAAGTATTAAAAGAAGGAATACACGGAGTCACTATACCAAAAAGAATTCACCAACATTCAACCATTTCAGGAGGTAGCATATGATCAGGACCCAATGGTACTGAAGGAACAAGTCCAAGTTTCACTGAAGGCACTGGCAAAAAACAAGGCTCCAGGAATTGATGAAATACGTACTGAGGTGTTTCAAGAAATGGATGCAGCACTGGAAGTGCTCACTCATCACTGCAAGAAATTTGGAACACAGACACCTGGTCAAGCGCCTGGAAGAGGTACGTATTTATGTCTATTCCCAAGAAAGGTAATCCAGCCAAACGCACAAATTATTGAACAATATCGTTAATGTCACACGCAAGTAAAATTTGATGAAGATGATTCAAAAGCGGCTGAAACACTGTATCGACCAGGAACTACCAGAAATTCAAACGAAATTCAGAAGAGGAAGTGGAACCAGGGATATCATTGCTGATGTCAGATGGATCCTGGCTGAAAGCAGAGAACACAGGAAAGATATTTCGCTGTGTCTTATTGACTATGCAAAGGCGTTCGACTGTGTGAATCATAAGATATTACGGATAACATTGCAAAGAATGGGAATTCTATAACACTTAATTGTGCTCATGAGTTACCTATACATAGATCAAGAGTCAGTCATTGGAACACAACAAGGGGATACTGTGTGGTTTAGTCAGGAAAGGTGTGCATCAAGGTTGTATCCTTTCGCCATACTTACTCAGTCTGTATGCTGAACAAATAACCCGAGGAGCTGTACTATATGAAGAAAAATGGGGCATCAGGATTGGAAGAAGACTTATTAACAACCTGCGATATACAGGTGAACGACCTTCCTTGCTGAAGATGAAGGGGACTTGAAGCACTTACTGATAAAGATCAAGGACCACAGCCTTCCGTATGGATTACACCTCAACAAAAAGAAAACAAAATCTTCACAACTGGACCAATAAACAACATCATGAAAAATGGGGAAAAGTCTGAAGTTGTCAAGGATTTCATTTGACTTGGATCCACAATCAACACCCACGGAAGCAGCGGTCAGGAAATCAAAAGTCGCGTTGCATTGGGCAAACCTGCTGCAAAAGACTTCTTTAAAGGGTTGAAAAGCAAAGATGTCACCTTGAAGAGTAAGGTACACCTGACCAAGCCATGGTGCTTTCAGTCACCTCATATGCGTGGGAAAGCTGGACGATGAATAACGAAGACAGAATAAGAATTGACACCTTTGAATTATGGTGTTGGCAGAGAATAGTGAATACACCCTGAACCCCCAAAAGAACAAACAAATCTGTCTTGGTACAAGAACAACCAGAATGCTCCTTACAAGCAAGGATGGCAAGACTGTGTCTCACATCTTTGGACATGTAGTCAGGAGGGATCAGTCCCTGGAGAAGGACATCATGCCTGGTAAAGTAGAGGACCAGTGAAAAAAAGGAAAACCCTCAGCAAGATGGACTGAAATAGTGACTGCAGCAATGGGCTCAAGGATAACAACCGTTGCGAGGGTGACCCAAGACTGGGCAGTGTTTCATTATGTTGTACATAGGGTCAATATGAGTCAACGGCACCTAACGACAACAACAGCTTGCATGGATATTTATTATTGATCGAAGTAGGATGAAATCTTTGACAACGTCAATATATTTGTCATCTAGCATGACGTGGTTTATTGGTCCAGTTGTGAGAATTTTTGTTTTCTTCACATTTGGGCGAAATCTATAGTGAAAGCTCTAGTCTTTGACTTTGATCAGTAAGTGCTTCAAGTCGTCTTCATTTTCAGGAAGCAAGGTTGTGTCAGTTGATTATTGAATTTGTTAATGAGTGTTCCTCCTTTCCTGATGCTGTCTTCTTCATATAGCCCAGGTTTTAGGATTATTTGTTCAACATGCAGATTAAATAAGTAAGGTGAAAAAATGCAACCCTGCCACACACCTTTTGCAATTTGTTCTGTTTGAACAATTGTCTCTTGTTCCATGTCGAGGTTAGGCATGAGCACAATTAGGTGTTCTGGAGTTCCCTTTATTTATGTTACTCCTGTCTGGAATATGCTTTGTTTATTAACTGGGCATTTCCTCTGTTCATCTTCTAGGACAGGCCCCTTGCCTTCCCTTACATTTGCACACACAGGTAGGACTGGCACACAAAACTAATCATCACAACACCTATGAAAATTAACAACAGTTCCTGTGGCCTACCTTCACCACTGCATCCACCAGGCTGTATAAGACACCCCCATTCTAAGGGTCCCTGACAGGATCCAAGTCCCCACCTTGTGCTCAGAGGTTTTTGCCACAGCCACCCAGGCCTGGCCACTCTCAGAGCCCTGGGCACAGCCCTCTAGAGGGCCTCAGCATGCATTTGGAGCCAGGAAAGCACTCCCTGTTGTGACAGCTTCAATGGAGCAGGGCATGCCTGGACCACAGCCCCGTTTGCCTGCAGTGGCCTCTGTTGGGAGTGCCAGGGCCCTCTGTGTGTCCTGTGAGGCCATGGGTCTGTGCATGTGTGTGAGTGTGTGCGTGCAGTTGTGTAATCTGTGTGGCTGTCTCTGAGTTTCTGAGTCAGTGAGCATATTGATTGTGTGTTGTGTTTTCTCATGTGGCTGTTTTGTCTCTATGCTCTTCTGTATGTGTCTGTGTGTCCGTCTCAGTGAAGAGGTGTGTGTCATTTGTGGAAATCCATGTATCTCTCTGCCTGTGCCTCTGTGTGTGTGTGTGTGTGTGTGTGTGTGTGTGTGTGTATCTGGGCATGTGTGTCCTTGCGGGAGTGTCTGTGTGTGTCTGTATTTTGGATCTTTGTGCTCGTGTAAATTTGCTCCTTTGTGTGCTCCTGACTGTGTATCTGTGTGTGTGTGTGTCCATCGTGTGTCAGTTTGCCTGGGGGCTGTCTCAGGTGACCCTGAGTGTGTGTCTGTGTGTGCGTGTGCTCCCCATAGTGTCTCTGCCTGGATCTGCTGTGTGGGGCCCTGTGAACCTGTACATGAGCCCACATCTGTGTTCCCAGCTAAGACCGGGTGTTCTCTGTTTATGCGTCTGTGTGCTCGTTCCATCTGTACATTTCCCACTGAGTGTGTGTACGTGTGTGTGTGTTCCCCAGGAACATGCAGCCACAGAGGGGACTTCTTCGAGGGCCACCCCCATGTAGGTGAGAGGAGACAGTTTGTCCACCCTCCTCCCTCAGGCGTGGCTGAGCCCTTCTGTCGCTGATCCATCAGCCTCTGGTGTGCTCCTGGTGGTCCCACCTTAGGCCCCAAGGATGGAGGAAGTGAAGGGTCAGTTTAGAGGACCCCCAACCAGGGGGCAGCTGCAGTGGGTTATAGTGAGTAGGAGAGGATCAGGGGTGGGGTTGGGGGAGTCTTGGGTTCCTGGGAGGGGTGATTGTGTGGGTATCCATAGGGAGACCTGGGGGGTCTGTAGGGCTCTGTGTCCCTAGGGTGGTGTGAGTAGCTGGCGGTTGGTTGTAGAGTTGGGGCTGTTCTGGATCCCTGGCAAAGGTTTGGATAGGAGAGATCTCTAGGGAAATCCGAGGGAGAGGGCTCCTGGGGCCTGGTTAGGGGTGAATGGGCAGCACACCTGGGGAGGACTCAGGGAGTTATTGGGGCTCCTGGATCCCCAGAGAGCCCTCGTCCCTCACTTACCGTGGTGCCTAGGAGGTTGGGCGGTGGTAGCAGCAACAGCAGCGTTACTGTCAGGAGCAAAGGCAACAGACCCACTGGATGGTAGCAGGTGCTGGAGTAACTGGGAAATGAGTACAGGCACCAACCAAGGGCCAACCCTGCAGACACTGCTCCTGGGTGACTTTTGGGCCCACCCTCGTGTGAGGCCCAGTAGGAGGCCAGCAGAGCCTGAGCCTAGGGCCACATGGAGTTTCCCTTCGGGCCTCAGTGTCCCTGGCCATGGAAACGGGCACATGGGGCCACCAGATGGTGCTGGATCCAGTAGGGAGAACCTTTCTGGCCTGGGTTATCTCGGATTGGGGACTGGGGAGACTCGCAGAGGAAGTAGTGAGAAGCGCTTAGCACAGGCCCAGGCACAAAGCAAGCTCACAAAACAGGGCAACTGTAGACGTTGATGGTGGCATTGTATTACTCCTCACCCCCAATCCTAGTGCTCTCCTGGCACCCCTAAAGAGACAGAGTAGCGGGAGGAAGGGTCCTGACTGAATTTAACTTCAAAGAGGAAAAGAACCTAGGCGCTCCTGATCCCCTTTGAAATCAACTTTCTCAACAACACCTCCCCCCACCACATAGGGGTTACTGAGGCGGCGAGGGGTATGCCCAAGTTCACTCAGGGGGCCTGAGGTGACTGCCGGTTCAATCTGCCCAAACTCCTTTTTCTGAAGTTCACTGAGTTTCATCTTGCCAGTGATAGTTTTGGGCAGCTCGCGGACAAACTCCACCTGGACAAGGAGAAAACAAACCCGACCTGACTCAATCCTGCTATCATTTCCTTCCATTTCCGACTCTTTACCTTGTCACCTGCACAGACCTCAGACAGGCTGACACCATGTGGGAGTCTCTATGGGGTTCACCAGGTATCTCAGGTCCTCATCCTGACTCTCTGAAAGTGAATGTAGCGACACAATTTGCTTTGGCCAATGAACGGTGAAGTGTGTTACCTCTAGGCAGAAGAGTTCAGAACCCTTCAGATGGGAGGCTGACCACCCTGTCTTCCCATCAGCATAATACCTGGCAATTGTCTACAGGGTGGCATCCAGGATGATGGGACGTGGAGCAGAGTTCCCAGAAGACCCATGGCAATAAACTTTCATTGGTATCAACCACTAAGATTTTTGGGCAGTTTGTTAGTATGTTAGGCTGGATTTCTGAGGCGAAGGAAAAGCATATATGTATATATCAATAAAATGGCTGATGCAGTTGTAGACTGGAAAGTCCCAAGTCCATGGATCAGGTTGGACGCTTCCCCTGATTCACGTAGCTGCAAGGGCTGGCAAACCCAAGATTGGCAGGTTGGAGAGCACGGCTGTTGTTCACAGGCTGTGAAGATTGATGAATCCCGAGATTGGCAGAGAAGACCGCAGGGAAGCTGCTAGCTCAAGTCCCGAGAACCGGAGGTCAGATGAACAGGAGTCAGCTGCAGGATTCAGAACTAGCAAAAGCCACTGAGCCCTGCCAGACTGTCCCCCCACACTCCATGCAGGCCACATGCCCACAGAAACTCCCTTTCAACTGATTGGCTACTTGCAGCTAATCCCATCATGGGGGTGATCACATATCAAATCTCAACAGGGAAGCGATCACAACATTATAAGACTGCCAAAACACTGAGAATCATGCCACAGCCAAGCTGACACACAATAGTAATCATCACAGTTACCCACAGTACAACCTAGGCCGCCTAATTCTGTGCATCATTTTTCTGTTCACTGTGAACATTGTTGTCGCTGTTAGTTGCCATTGAGTCAGCTCCTACTCATGATGACCCCAAGGACAAGAGAATGAAATGATGCCTGGTCCTGTGCCATCTTCATGGTCGTTGTTATGCTCAAGCCCATTGTTTTGGCCACTATGTATTTAGAGTGCATTCCAACTTAGAGGGCTCATCTTCCAGCTGTATATCAGAAAATATTCTGTTGTGATGGATAGGATTTCCATTAGCTAACTTTTAGAAGTAGATTGCCAGGCTTTTGTCCCTATTCTGTCTTAGCCTGAAAACTCCACTGAAACCTGTCCACCATGGGTGGTCCTGCTGATGTTTGCAATACTTATCTGCCTCTTGGTCTTACTGTGGTGGCTTGGGTGTTGCCATGATGTGAAAGCTATGAGCCATCCGTACAATCGTTGTAATGCTTGAGCTCATTGTTGCAGCCACTGTGTCAATCCACCTCATTGAGGGTCTGTCTCCCTCCTTTCCACTGACCCTGTACTCTGCCAAGCATGATGTCCTTCTCCAGGGACTGATCCCTCCCAACAACATGTCCAAAGTATGTAAGATGCAGTCTCGCCATCCTTGCTTCTAAGGAGCATTCTGGTTGTACTTCTTCTAAGACAGATTTGTTCCTTCTTTTGGCAGTCCATGGTATATTCAATATTCTTTGCCAACACCACAATTTGAAGGCATCAACTCTTCTTTGGTCTTCCTTATTCATTGTCCAGCTTTCACATGCATATGAGGCAACTGAAAACACCATGGCTTGGGTCAGGTGCACCTTAGTCTTCAAGGTGACATCTTTGCTCTTCAACACTTCGAAGAGGTCCTTTGCAGCAGATTTGCCCAATGCAATGCGTCTTTGGATTTCTTGAGTGCTGTTTCCATGGCTCTTGATTGTGGATCCAAGTAAAATGAAATCCTTGACAACTTCAACCTTTTCTCCGTTTATCATGATGTTGCTCATTGGTCCAGTTGTGAGGATTTTTGTTTTCTTTATGTTGAGGTGTAATCCGTACTGAAAGCTGTGGTCTTTGATCTTCATTAGTAAGTGCTTCAGGTCCTCTTCACTTTCAGCAAGCAAGGTTGTGTCATCTGCATAACGCAGGTTGTTCATGAGTCTTCCTCCAATCCTGATGCCCCGTTCTTCAAAGTGTTGTGGAATTCCCATTCTTCCCAGTGTTATCCATAGTTTGTTATGATCCACACAGTCGAATGCCTTTGCATAATCAATAAAACACAGGTAAACATCCTTCTGGTATTCTCTGCTTTCAGCCAGGATCCATCTGACATCAGCAATGATATCCCTGGTTCCACGTCCTCTTCTGAAACCAGCCTGAATTTCCGGCAGTTCCCTGTCGATATACTGCTGCAGCCGTTTTTGAATGATCTTCAGCAAAATTTTGCTTGCGTGTGATATTAATGATATTGTTCTATAATTTCCACATTCAGTTGGATCACCTTTCTTGGGAATAGGCATAAATATGGATCTCTTCCAGTCAGTTGGCCAGAACGCTGTCTTCCATATTTCTTGGCATAGACAAGTGAGCACCTCCAGCGCTGCATCTGTTTGTTGAAACGTCTCAGTTGACATTCCATCAATTCCTGGAGCCTTGTTTTTCGCCAGTGCCTTCAGAGTAGCTTGGACTTCTGCTTTCAGTACCATTGGTTCCCGATCATATGCCACCTCTTGAAATGGTTGAATATCGACTAATTCTTTTTGGTATAATGACTCTGTGTATTCCTTCCAACTTCTCTCGATGCTTCCTGCGTCGTTTAATATTTTCCCCATGGAATCCTTTGCTATCGCAACTCGAGGCTTGAATTTTTTCTTCAGTTCTTTCAGCTTGAGAAACGCAGAGCGTGGTCTTCCCTTTTGGTTTTCCATCTCCAGCTCTTTGCACATGTCGTTATAATACTTCCCTTTGTCTTCTCAAGAGGCCCTTTGAAATCTTCTGTTCAGTTCTTTTACTTCATCAATTCTTTCTTTTGCTTTAGCTGCTCAACGCTCAAGAGCAAGACCCTTTATAAATTTCTCTTCTTCCATTCTATGGTATTTTCATGAAGCATTTTTTCAGTCTCTCTGTGCGGACGTATACACGCCTCTCCACACAACATGGAAAGCCTGGTTTCTGCGTCTTTAGACTAGACTTTACGTTAAGAGCATTTTCTGTGTTCTGAAATGTCTCGGAAACTTAGGATTGCTTCCACTGTAAAGATTTACATTAGTTCCACAATCTGTCTACCATGGGTCATTTAGCTTGTTGCCACAATTGCACTGTAATCCATCCTGTTCCATTGAATGTGCTCTCACCAGGTCTTTGGATGCATGGTGGTCATTTCATTAGGATAGATGACTAGATGTGGGATTGTGCTGAATGAAAAAAAGGGTGTAAACATTTTGAAGTCTTTGGGTACATAGTGTTACACTGCATTTCAGGATGGTTGTGAGAATTCACAATTCCACTACCAGTGTGTGAAAGGGGCCTAAGAAGAGTTAATATTTATTAATTCTTTTGATAGAATTTATCACTTGAAAGCCTTCTCTTTGAAGTTATACAGTTTTCTCGTTCTCTGGTTCTTCACTAAAGAGGATGAGACTATTTAACAAAGTTAGTTTGATTTCACCCATCAATTTGTGTTCTCATTTGTAATCTGAAAGGAAATCCAATATGAGGCCAGTGAGTATAAAAATTCCTGATTATTCATGATTCAAAGTGTATCTGTAAACCAAAACAAACAAACCCATCCCTGGTGGTGCAGTGGTTAAGAGCTACTGCTGTGAACCAAAAGATCAGCAGCTCGAATCCACCGGCTCCTACTGGAAACCCTATGGGGTAGTTCTACTCTCTCCTGATTATTCATGATTCAAAGCACATCTATAAAGTATGTTAAAATACTCACTAAAAGGACAGTGCAGACGAAGACTATTGTTAAATAGCAATGCCCAGGAAAGGAAAAGCCTTCGTAAGTTTCTGGTCTGGCCCAGAGAAACAATTGTCAATGAGCTGAAAAAGCAGTATTCAAAGTCACAAGAAGCCTCAAAGAAATGGACAGTATAGCAGTCACGAATTGGAATCATGGAGAGAAACCCTAAATCCGCCTCCAAGAACTATCCCCACCCATCAGATATCTCCAGTGGATTCCTCTGCTTCCAGGAAGATTGGAAGCTGGCCACCTGGTGTTTCTTCTGAGTCTGGCAGTGTTGTTAGAGGTTGTGAGTGTGCTGTCTCTAATAGAGATCAATTTCTGGTTCACCAGATGCTTTACTTGCCCTTTTGTCTAATGCTGAATCACACTTTTCTCATGGATACATTCATGTTTTAACATCTGAAAGACCAGCACAGGGGGGAAAAAAAAAGTCAGCGATGTCTTTCTTCAGAATTAATTAACTTGCAGGGCTTGAATAAAAGCAAAGTGGTGACCATGAAGATGACACTAACAATGTGCGATTTCTCTAAGATCCTTGATTTTATTTCTTTTCCACATTTCTGTGAATGGAGACAGACTTCCTCTGAGTAAGTTTTGACAGTCCTGATAACTGGTATGGAGATATTGCTTTGAATTTAACTGTTCTTGAAAACTCCCTACTATAATTCTAAACGTTTCCTCCAAGACAGTGTGTTCAACCGAGATACTCATTCGACAGAATATGATTCAGCAACAGAAACGAATGAATTATGGATCCAAACAACAATGATTCATCGTGAACTTGCAAAATATAAATGTAAGCTGGGACAACCCTGCAAAGGTGTTGCTTTCTGGGTTTCTGTTTAAAGGGCCATGGCCTAATGGGAAAAACATGCCTTAAGTCTCTTTCCAATGTGAAGGATAATCAGATTGTTGTATATTCATATATAGGAATTCTACACAGGAACGAAAACGAAAAAACCATTAGTACTCAAAATCATGTATAAATCTAAAAATGGCTATGCTGACTTAAAGAATCCTGAACAGAAACAAAAAGTAAATCCTATATGCTTTGATTACATTAAAATTCTATAAAAATGCAGATCACTGGTTGGAAGAGGCATGGCATGAATGGAGGAAAAGGGCAGAAGATTGACTTAAAAGAATCGAGAGACATCTTTTTGGGATGAAGGATATGCTATTTATCTTGACTATCGTAATGGTTTCATGGCTGTATACGTATGTCAGAAATTAACAAATTGGATACTTTAACTAGGTACTGTTTATTCTACATCACTTATACATAATCAAGCTAAAGGAAAAAATTGGACACAGAAACTATTATACTTTATTTCCTTGACCAAAATAATATTGCAAGTATTTTTAAAAAAGTCAACAGGATATATTTTATGAATTTATAAGGCAATTTAGAATTGAGTGAAAAATTCATACTTACATTATGTGGGAATCCTGGCACTGTTAAATTGAGTGAAAAATTCATACTTACATTATTTGGGAATCCTGGCATTGTATAATGGCTAAAATTACACCTAACCTGTATGAAAGAATGGGAAATAACAGGCATCACAATTCCGCATTAAAAATAGTACTATGAGATAAATATAGAAATGTTGATATATAGCTACAGTTATGGACATAAATAACTAAGAGAGACAAGCAGTTGCTATCATAATTTTATATTCCAATAAGAAGTACAGAATACTGTTAACATCAAGTTTCTAAAACCATTGAAGTTTTCTTTCAACATTCATTTTCATTCTGAACCAGGTAATGTTAGAATTTTGAAGTTCATAAAAGACTGTGTAAGAGAGGAATCTTGTGTACTTTCTGATTGAAATTATGAAAATAGAAGCTACTTAGCAACACAATTCCAGATAGCCACTAACAAGAATTTAGTTTCATGTTTCATAGTATTTCACCTAAACCAATGAATAGCAACATGAAAACTAATACATGAAAGGAATACAAAAATTTCTGGAATGTATGGTCACAACAAAAGTTAAATACTGTTTCCTCAAAAACAAGATTGTACAAGTATTTTAGGAGAAAATAAATTAATCCACACGGAGGTTCAGTTTCATGCAGATTGAAATCGCTCTTGAAAATAAACTCTGAGCTCTCTAACACTTTTCATTTCAGCCCCCACAGCTGAGGTGACTACCGTGTGTGCTTTCAGGAAACACACTGTCTTTGAGTAGCCACTGTCTAAAAAGGAGCATTAACTCTCTGCACATTCTTTAAAGAAGTAGATCAAATTCATGAAAAGACCAAGGCCATCCTTTCCTCACTGGTCAAACAGCCCAGTTCTGGGCACTCTTGTTCCATCTGGCTATTGTTGAGATGCCGGTGTCAGGAGTGCCCTACTACCTAAGTCAGATCAGACAGGGCCACTAAATGCTGCAGTTCTGCTGATCACTCCCTCAATCACCCCCAAGTAAAGCTGCTATTTCAACTACAGTGTGAAACATTCCAATAAAATGTGAGAAACCATGCATGTCCAAGGATCACTCCCATGTTCATTTGGAGGAGCTGTTGGGCAGAGCAGCAGGATCCAGAAGAATAGACTTTATGCCTTTGTGTCCTGTCCCCTTAAGTAAGCTCAAGTAGCACAAGAAAGGAGGTAGGGCAGGGCCTGGGAGGGACAGGGGGTGTGTCAGCTCCTGAAGGGGGAAGGCAGATGGCTAGGGGGAATTGGTATGTGGAAAGGCTAGAGATGGGAGGGGTGTGATGGAGGGGTGAGGAGACCACAAAGGAGAGAAGTTGGAGAAGGTTTCAAAGTTGACCAGTCAGTGAGTAGGACAGCAAATCAGTAGGATGCAAGGAGCAGAAGAATTGGATTCTCACGATTAGTAACCTTCTCTTGTCTGGTCAAGGCCTTAGTAGCCTGGCTGTGTGTGTCTTTCTCTGTTTTTTAGAAATCTAGTTTCTTATCTCTCTCTCCCTTCCTCCCTTTCCTTTATCCCACCCACCTAGCTGCCTGTGCCATATCTGTCCGTTCTTAATGGTCTGTGCCACACCACCAAGCTAGAAAGCCTCCAGCATGCACACTCTCCGAATCTACACTACTATCAAGACAGGCTCCCTCAGCATTTTTTATCTGGCTTTTGTTTTTCCTCTCCTCTTTCTATTTTTTCCCACACACACTTAGTGCCACACATCATGTCCTTCTCACTCCCTCCTGCTTATTTGCACCTTGCACTGAACATCACACACCCAAGCAGCACAGTCATGGTCTATCGGAACCTGCCCTGCACTGCCCCTGTCCTGGCTCTGTCAGCCTCAGTATGTGGTACAAACGACCCATGCCAGGCCCTCCCCCTCCACTAGATCTGCCGTGCTGCACCATAGCTGAGAGATGGACCCCGCCCATTGGACAAGGTGGTGAGAAGTATCATGCCCACAGATGAACAAGCAACAAAGAAACACTCACCCCATCTGCTCAGACATAATAATAATAAAAAAAAAACAGAATGAAACAAATATACAACCGATAAATGAAGAAAATAATTACTGAATGTCCTGAAGACAGCAGACATATATCAAAACAAATAAAAAAAACAAAAAAGGAGACAGGGTGTTTGCAGTAGGTGTCCAAAAGCAAACACCAGATGACTTTCAAGTAGAAGAAAAGGCAGTGAAACTACGTGATAGGGAATTCAAATCTCTAATATTCAGGGCTATCCAAGAGATGAAAGAAAAAGCAGACAAAAATGAATAAAAATAGACAAAATCATGGAAAATACAGAAAAAATCATGGAAAGGGCTCAAAACACAATGGAAGAATTTAGGAAGATAATTCAGGAACCAAATGTCAAAATAAACTCACAACTAGAAATCATACAAAAACAGCAATTAGAAATCCAAAAGAAAAACAACCGAATTTCAGAAATGGACAGTGTCATACAAGGTTTGAAGAGCAGCTTAGAAACAATGGAGAGCAGGATCAGTGAAATTGAAGACCAATCCTTGGATACTACTTTGAGGAAAAATCAGAGAAAAGAAGGAGAAAAATGAAGAAACGGTGAGAACGATGTAGGATACAATCAAAAGCAAAAGTTTGCAAGTGATCAGAGTTCCAGAGCAGGGGGAGAAAATGGAAAACACAGAGGACCATCGAAGAATTGCTGGCAGAAAACTTCCCTAATATCATGAAAGATGAAAAACTGACCAATTCAAGAAACTCAACGAATACCGTATAGGATAGACCCCAAAAGAAAATCACTGAGGCATATCTCATAATCACACTTGCTAAAACCAAAGAGAAAGAAGGAATTCTGAGAGCAGCTCGAGAAAAATGAAAAGTCACAGAGGGGAAACAGTAAGACTAAACTCTGATTACTTGGCAGAAACCATGCAGGCAAGAAGGCAATGGGATGACTTATATAAAACCTTGAAAGAAAAAAAAATGCTAATCAAAAATGATATATCCTGCAAAACTCTTGCTCAAATATAATGGTGAAATTAGGACATTTCCAGATAAACAGAAATTAAGGGAATATGTAAAACCCAAACCAGATTTCCAAGAATTATTAAAGGGAGTCCTTTGGTTAGAGAACAAACAACATCATAAAATAGCCTGAATCTAGGAAACAAGACTACATCAGCCAGATACCAACGTAGGTAATGAATTCTCAAGGATAAAGCAAAAGTAAAAGATTTACTAGAAGAAATCCTAAAGGTTAGGCTGTAAATGATAACAATGTGAGAACAATAAAAGAGGGAATAATTGGTGTAGGTGTAGAACTTTCAAATGGAGAGGAAGTCAAGACAATGCCAAATAATAAAAGACTGGTTCAAACTCAGGAAGACAAGGGTAAATTCAAGGTGACCACAAAGAATGTTAACAAACCTACTCATCAAAGAGGAAAAATGTAAAGTCTCAGTAAACACAAAATGTACAAAAATGAAAGAAAGGAAAAGAAAAATCCACAGACAAAAAGGAATTCAACACAGAAGAAGAAAAGAAATAAAGAAAATGCCAGCACCACACACACAAAAAAAAAGCACTATGAAATGACAGCAACAAACTCACACCCATCAATAATTACACTGATGTAAGTGGCCTAAATGCACGCATAAAGAGACAGAAAGTGACACAATGGAATAAGAATAACAAGACCGATCCATATACTGTCTACAAAAGACACACATTAGAAACAAAGACATAAATTAATTAAAAATCAAAGGATGAAAAAAATATGTCAAACAAACAATTACCAAAAAAAAAAAAAAAAAAGAGCAGGAGTGGCAACGCTAATCTCAGGTAAAATAGACTTTAAAATAAAATCCACCATAGAAGACAAAGAGGGGCATGATATAATGATTAAAATGGCAATCCATCATGAAGACTTAAGCATAATAAATATCTACGCAGCCAGTGAGAGGGCTCCGAAACACATAAAACAAACTCCAACAGCAATGAAAAGAGAAATTAATTGTTCCACATTAATAGTAAGAGGCTTCAACACACCACCCTCGATAAGGGACGGAGTATGTAGAAAGAAAGCCAACAAAGATACAGAAGATTTAAAGGCCACAATCAGCCAACTTGACCTTGTAGACATCTATAGAACAGTTGACTTAACAGCTGCAAACGACACAATTTTTTCTAACGCACATGGAATATTCTCCAGAACAGACCACATCTTAGGCCACAAAGCAACTCTCAACAAAACACTGAGATAATACAGAGTTTCTTCTCTGATCACAACACTATGAAAGTAGAAATTAACAACATGAGGAGTAAGAAAAAAAATTCAACTACATGGAAACTGAATAACACCCTGTGTAACAACCACTGGTTGATAGAAAAAATCCAAGACAGAATAAAAAAAATTCCTAGACTCAAAGGAGAATGGAAACACATCATTCCAAAACCTCTGGACACAGCAAAGGCAGTGCTCAGAGGTCCATTTATACCAAAAGACATACATCAAAAAAGCAGAAAGAGACAAAAATCAAAATACTAGCTACACAATTCAAACAAATAGGAAGAGAAGAACAAAAGAAGGCCACAGACACCAGAAGAAAGGAAATAATAAAGATCAGAACAGAAATAAATAGAGAATGTAAAAACAATAAGAAGGATCAACAAAACCAAAAGTTGGCTCTTTGAAGGGATCAACAAAATTGACAACCATTGGCCAAATTGACAAAGGAAAAACAGGAGAAGATGCAAATTAACCACATAAGAAATGAAATGGGGGACATTACAACAGACCCAACTAAAATAAAAAGGATCACATGAGAGTACTATGAAAACCTATACTCCAAGAAATTTGAAAACCTAGAGGTAATGGACAAACTTCTAGAAACACACTACCAACCCAAAGTAACATGAGCTGAAGTTGAAAATCTGAATAGACCATAACAAGAGAAGAGATTGAAAAGGTAAAAAATAAATAAATAAAAATTTAAGAAGCCCTGCCCCAAATGGCATCACTGGAGAATTCTACCAAACATTCAGAGAAGAGCTTACACTAGTATTTCTCAAACTATTTCAGAACATAGAAAGGAAGGGATGCTTCCGAATTCATTCTATGAAACCAGCATAACCTTGTTACCAAAACCAGGCACAGACACCACAAAAAATGAAAATTAATGACCAATATCACTCATGAATATAGATGCAAAATTTCTCAGCAAAATTCTATCCAATAGAATTCAGCATCATATCAAAAAAATAAAACACCAAAACAAAGTGGGATTCATACCAGGTATGCAAGGATGGTTCAACATTAGAAAATCAATCAATGTAGTCCACCATATAAATAAAAAATCACATGATCATCTGAATTGAGGCTGAAAAGGCATTTGACAAAGTCCAACAACCATTCCTGATAAAAAAAAAAACTCTCAATAAAATAGGTAGAAAAAGAAAATTCCTCAACGTGATGAAGGGTGTCTATACAAAACCAACAGCCAGCATCGTTACTAATGAAGAGAGGCTGAAAGATTACCCTTGAAAACAGGAACAAGACAAGGATGCCTTTATCACCATTCCTATTTAACATTGTAAAAGATATCATAGCATGAGCAATAAGGCAAGAAAAAGAAATAAAGGGTACCCAAACTGGTAACAAAGAAATAAAACTGTCTGTATTTGCAGATGATATGATACTATACATAAAATACTCAAAAGACTTCACGAGAAAACTACTGGAACTAATAGAAAGATTCAGCAGATTAGCAGGATATAAGATAAACATAGGAAAATCATTTGGATTCCTATACGTCGATAAAGGGAAGGACAAAAAGGAAATCAGGAAAATGATACCGTTTATAATAGCCCCTAAAAACATAAAATACTTAGGAATAAATCTAATCAAGGATGTAAAAGACGTGTACAAAGAAAACTACAAAACACTACTGCAAGAAATCAGAAGAGAGCTACAGAAATGGAAGAACATACCATGCTCACAAATAGGTGGACTCAACATTGGGAAAATGTCGCTTCTACCCAAAGCGATCTACAAACACAATGCAATCTGGATCCAAAATACCAACAGCATTCTTTAAAGAGATGGAAAACCTAATCCTTAACTTTATATGGAAGGGGAAGTGGCACCGGGTAAGTAAAGCGCTACTAAAGAAGAAGAATAAAGTAGGGGTACTCACACTACCTCACCTGAGAACCTACTCTACAGCTATGGTAGTCAAAACAGCCTGGTGCTGTTCCAAGGACAGATACATTGACAAATGGAACAGAATTGAGAACCCCAATTTAAATCCATCCATCTATGGTCACCTGATCTTCTACAAGGGCCCAAAATCCATCAAATGGGGAAAAGACAGTCTTTTTAACAAGTGGTACTGGCAAAACTGGATATCCATTTGCAAACAAATAGAACAGGAACCATACGTTACACAATACACAAAAACTGATTCCAAATGGATCAAAGACCTCAATATAAAAGCCAAAAGTATAAAGATCATAGAAGTGAAAATAGGATCAGTGCTAGAGGCCCTAATACATGGCATTAACAGGATACACACCGAAACTAAGGACACAAACTCTAGAAGATAAGCTAGATAACTGGGATCTTCTGAAAATTAAACAATTCTGGTCATCAAAAGACTTCACCAAAAGAGTAAAATGAGAACCTACACACTGGGAGAAAAATTTTGGCTATGACAAATCTGACAAAGGTCTAATATCTAAAGAAAAACCCAACACATGTACAACAAAAAGACAAATTATCCAATTAAAAAATGGCCCGATGATATGAAGAGACACTTCACCAAAGAAGACATTGAAGCAGCTAACGGACATAAGGAAATGCTCCAAATCACTAGCCATTAGAGAAATGCAAATCAAAGTGACAATGAGATACCATCTCACCCTGGCATTACTGACACAAATTATAAAAACAAAAAGTAAGAAATGTGGGAGAGGCTGCAGGGAGATTGGAACCCTTATGCAGTGATGGTGGGAATGCAAAATGGCACAACCATTTTGGGAAACGATATGGTACTGCCTTAGAAAGCTAGAAATAGAAAATACCTTATGATCCAGCAATCTCACTCCTAGGAATATATCCTAGAGAAATAATAGCTGTCACCCTTGTTCTTTGCAGCATTGTGTACAGTAGCGAAAAGGTGCAAACAACCTAGGTGCTCATCAGTAGATGAATGGATAAACGACTATGGTACATACACACAACTGAGTACTTCCCAAGTATAAAGAAAAATGATGCGAAGCATCTCACAACATGGATGAATCTGAAGGGCATTATGCTGAGTGAAGTAAGTCAATCACAAAAGGGCAAATATTGTATGAGACCACTATTATAAAATCTCACAAAAAAGTTTATGCACGAAAAGAAACGACCTTTGATGGTTATGAGAGAGGGGAGGGGTGGCGATGGAAAAACACTAAATAGACAATAAATATGCAGTAATTTTAGTGAAGGGTAAGACAGTACACAATACTTGGGAAGCAAGCGTAACCTGTCCAAGGCAAGGTCGTGGAAGCTCCATAGACACATCCAAACTCCCTGAGGGACTGAAACACTGGCTGAGGGATGTGGGGACCATGGTCTCGGGGAACATCTAGCTCAACTGGCGTAACATAGTTTACAAGGAAAATGTTCTCCATTCTCCTTTGGTGAGTAGTGTCTGAGATCTTAAAAGCTTATGAGTGGCCTATAAGATACTCCCCTGGTCTCACCCCATCTGGTGCAAGGGAGAATGAAGAAAACCAAAGACACAAGGGAAAGATAGTCCAGAAGACTGAGGGACCACAATTCCACCAGACTTAGTCCAGGACAAGTAGATGGTGCCTGGCTGCCACCACTGACTGCTGTGACAGGGATCACAATAGAATATCTGAGACAGAGCTGGAGAAAAATGTAGAACAAAATTACAACAAAAAACACCCAGGTTTAATGGCTTGACACAGACAAGAGAAACCCTCAGAGTATGGCCCCCAGACACCGTTGTAGCTCAGTAATGAAGTCACTCCTGAGGTTCACCCTTCAGCCAAAGATTAGACAGGCCTATAAAACAAAACCATACTAAAGGGGCACACCAGCCCTGGGGCAAGGACTAGAAAGCAGGAGGGGAGAGGAAAGCTGTTAAGAAGGAACCCGAGGTCGAGAAGGGGAGAGTGTTGACATGTCGTGGGGTTGGCAACCAAAGTCACAAAAAACAATGTGTACATATTGTTTAATGAAAAGCTAGTTCTGTAAATCTTCATCTCGATTACAAGAAGAAAAGAGTACAGATGTAAAAATCCTCAACCAAATACCAGCAATGCAAATCCAGCAGCACATCTAAAGGATTATAAACCATGAGCAAGAAGGATTTATCCCAGAAACGTAATGATGATTTGAAATAAAACCAATCAATGTAATATAGTACATTAATAGAATGAAGCACAAAATCCCACACATGATCGTGTTAATTGATGCAGACAAAGCACTTGAGAATATCCAATACTCTTTGATGAAAAAATTGTTCAGAAAGTTTGAACTCAGAGGGAACGTCCTCCACATGATAAGGCCCATATGTGAAAAACCCACAGCCAACATTTACTCAATGGTGAATGACTAGAAGCTTTTCCCCTAACATCAGGAACAGGACAAGGATCCTTGCTGCCAATGCTTCTATTCAACACGTAGCGGAAGTTCTAGCCAGATTAGTCAGGCAAGAAAAAGAAGTAATTATCCAAATTAGACTGGAAGAAGAAAAGCAGGACACACAATATTGCTGATGAAATTCCCATTTAAATGTTTCTCTACATAAAAGTGGCGTTGGGTGAAAATATCACTTAGAATTGAGAATATCTGTCATTCCCAGGGGGGCGCAGCCACCGCTAAACAACCAGCACAAAGCGGCCCTCCCTGAGCCCCAACAGTCAGCAGAGCGGACGCTGTCGCCTTTTTGACCCAGGGCGCCTAGAAGAGATGGTGGAGGCCGGCTTCAGCCTGGGGGGTGACGGGGCCCCTGGGGCAGGAAAAAGAGCTTCGTTTCCACAGGACCCAGCCCCAGGGAGGTCCCCTGCGGCTTTGGGACTCAAGACTCAACAGTGAGTACAAAACTTCCTTTTCTGGCCCTGAGTGTTGAGGAGAAGCGGCTTTGCTGCAGCTTCTCCAGGCCAGTCATTGTGGAGGTCGAGGTGAAAGGGGAGATATGCGCCCCTGTGCACCGGTTGTTGTTATCTTTTTAATGGTTCTTTTTTTACCAATAGAAGGAGCCCTGGTGGTACAGTGGTGAAGCGCTTGGCTGCTTGGCGGTTTGCGGTTGGAACCCACCAGCCACTCAGCTGGAGAAAGATGTGGCAGTCAGCTTCCCTAAAGATGACAACTTTGGAAGCCCTGTGGGCCAGTTCTACTCTGTCCTGTAGGGTTGATATGAGTTGCAGTAGACTTGATGGCAGTGGGGTTTTTTTGTTGTTTTTTTTTTACGTGTAACTTTAAAGTAGCTGGGAAATAGTAAAAAACTGAAAAGTAGGTTATTAAAACACTGAACATTACTTATTTTTCTTTATTAAAATATTAGGAATTACTCTAATTTTACTGTCCTTGTTTTTGTGAAAGTGTGGGGGTGGTTAGTTGCAGTAGAGTGGATTCCAGTCTGATTCAAGGAGATCACATGTGTGCAAAGTAGAACTGCTCCATAGGGCTTTCAAGGCTGTGATCTTATTGGAAGCAGATTGCCAGGCTTGCCTTACAGTGCGCCTCTGGGTGGGTTCCAACCACCAGCTGTTTGGCTTGTAGTCCAGCCCTTAACTGTCTGCACAACTCAGGGAATCCTCATGAGAGCATTAAAACAACAACAACAACAAAAACGTTTCTGTTGCGTCCAACCTATAGCAACCCTATAGGACAGAGTAGAACTGCCCCAGGGGCTTTCCAAAGAGTGACTGGTGGGTTGGAACTGCCAACCTTTTGGTTAGCAGCCTAGTTCTTAACCACTGTGCCACCAGGGCTGCCCCGGAAGCATAGTCATCAATAACTTTTTTAAAAATAATTTTTATTGTGCTTTAAGTGAAAGTTTACAAATCAAGTCAGTCTGTCACATATAAACTTATATACAACTTACTACATACTCCCATTTACTCTCCCCCTGATGAGTCAGCCCGTTCCCTCTTTCCACTCTCTCCTTTAGTGACCGTTTTGCCAGTTTCTAACCCTCTCTACCCTCCCATCTCCTCTCCAGACAGGAGATGCCATCACAGTCTCAAGTGTCCACCTGATACTAGTAGCTCACTCTTCATCAGCATCTCTCTCCAACCCATTGTCCGGTCCCGTCCATGTCTGATGAGTTGTCTTCGAGAATGGTTCCTGTCCTGGGCCAACAGAAGGTTTGGGGACCATGACTGCTGGCATTCTTCTAGTCTCAGTCAGAGCATTAAGTCTGGTCTTTTTATGAGAATTTGGGGTCTGCATCCCACTGTTCTCCTGCTCCCTCAGTGGTTCTCTGTTGTGCTTCCTGTCAGGGCAGTCATCGGTTGTGGCCAGGCACCATCTAGTTCTTCTGGTCTCAGGATGATGTAAGTCTCTAGTTCATGTGGCCCTTTCTGTCTTTTGGGCTCATAGTTATTGTGTGACCTTGGTGTTCTTCATTCTCCTTTGATCCAGGTGGGTTGAGACCAATTGTTGCATCTTAGATGGCCACTTGTTAGTATTTAAGACCCCAGACGCAACCCTTCAAAGTGGGATGCAGAATGTTTTCTTAATAGAATTTATTTTGCCAATTGACTTAGAAGTCCCCTTAAGCCATCGTCCCCAAACTCCTGCCCTTGCCCCGCTGACCTTCGAAGCATTCAGTTTATCCAGGAAACTTCTTTGCTTTTGGTCCAGTCCAGTTGAGCTGACCTTCCCTGTATTGAGTATTGTCCTTCCCTTCACCTAAAGTAGTTCTTATCTACTATCTAATCAGTAAATAACCCTCTCCCACCCTCCCTCCCTCCCCCCTCTCATAACCACAAAAGAATGTGTTCTTCTCAGTTTATACTGTTTCTCAAGATCTTATAATAGTGGTCTTATACAATATTTGTCCTTTTGCATCTGACTAATTTCACACAGCATAATGCCTTCCAGTTCCTCCATGTTATGAAATGCTTCACAGATTCATCACTCTTCTTTATCGATGCGTAGTATTCCATCGTGTGAATATACCATAATTTATTTAACCATTCATCTGTTGATGGACACCTTGGTTGCTTCCAGCTTTTTGCTATTGTAAACAGAGGTGCAGTAAACATGGGTGTGCATATATTTGTTCGTGTAAAGGCTCTTGTTTCTCTAGGGTGTATTCCGAGGAGTGGGACTTCTGGGTTGTATGGTAGTTCTATTTCTAACTTTTTAAGAAAACGCCAGATAGATTTCCAAAGTGGTTGTACCATTTTACATTCCCACCAGAAGTGTATAAGAGTTCCATTCTCTCCGCAGCCTCTCCAACATTTATTATTTTGTGTTTTTTGGATTAATGCCAGCCTTGTTAGAGTGAGATAGAATCTCATCGTAGTTTTAATTTGCATTTCTCTAATGGCTAATGATCGAGAGCATTTTCTCACGTATCTGTTAGCTGCCTGAATATCTTCTTTAGTGAACTGCGTGTTCATATCCTTTGCCCACTTTTTGATTGGGTTGTTTGTCTTTTTGTGGTTGAGTTTTAACAGAATCATGTAGATTTTAGAGATCAGGCGCTGGTCGGAGATGTCATAGCTGAAAATTCTTTCCCAATCTGTAGGTGGTCTTTTTACTCTTTTGGTGAAGTCTTTAGATGAGCATAGGTGTTTGATTTTTAGGAGCTCCCAGTTATCTGGTTTCTCTTCGTCATTTTGGGTAATGTTTTGTATTCTGTTTATGCCTTGTATTAGGGCTCCTAAGGTTGTCCCTATTTTTTCTTCCATGATCTTTATCGTTTTAGTCTTTATGTTTAGGTCTTTGATCCACTTGGAGTTAGTTTTTGTGCATGCTGTGAGGTACGGATCCTGTTTCATTTTTTTGCAAATGGATATCCAGTTATGCCAGCACCATTTGTTAAAAAGACTATCTTTTCCCCAATTAACTGACACTGGGCCTTTGTCAAATATCAGCTGCTCATATGTGGATGGATTTATATCTGGGTTCTCAATTCTATTCCATTTGTCTATTTGCCTGTTGTTGTACCAGTACCAGGCTGTTTTGACTACTGTGGCTGTATATATGTCCTAAAATCAGGTAGAGTGAGGCCTCCCACTTTCTTCTTCTTTTTCAGTAATGCTTTACTTATCCGGGGCTTCTTTCTCTTCCGTATGAAGTTGGCGATTTGTTTCTCCATCACATTAAAAAATGTCATTGGAATTTGGATCGGAAGTGCATTGTATGTATAGATGGCTTTTGGTAGAATAGACATTTTTACTATGTTAAGTCTCCCTATGCATGAGCAAGGTATGTTTTTCCACTTATGTAGGTCCCTTGTAGTTTCTTGCACTAGTACTTTGTAGTTTTCCTTGTATAGGTCTTTTACATCTTTGGTAAGATTTATTCCTAAGTATTTGATCTTCTTGCGGGCTACTGTGAATGGTCTTGATTTGGTGATTTCCTCTTTGATGTTCTTTTTGTTGATGTAGAGGAATCGAAGTGATTTTTGTATGTTTATCTTGTAACCTGAGACTCTGCCAAGCTCTTCTATTAGTTTCAGTAGTTTTCTGGAGGATTCCTTAGGGTTTTCTGTGTATAAGATCATGTCATCTGCAAATGGAGATAATTTTACTTCCTCCTTGCCAATCTGGATGCCCTTTATTTCTTTGTCTAGCCTAATTGCTCTCGGTAGGACCTCTAGCACAATGTTGAATAAGAGCGGTGATAAAGGGCATCCTTGTGTGGTTCCCGTTCTTAAGGGAAATGCTTTCAGGCTCCCTCCATTTAGAATGATGTTGGCTGTTGGCTTTGTATAGATGCCCTTTATTATGTTGAGAAATTTTCCTTCAATTCCTATTTTGCTGAGAGTTTTTATCATGAATGGGTGTTGGACTTTGTCAAATACCTTTTCTGTATCAACTGATAAGATCATGTGGTTTTTGTCTTTTGTTTTATTTCTGTGGTGGATTACATTAATGGTTTTTCTAATATTAAACTAACCTTGCATACCTGGTATAAATCTCACTTGGTCATGGATGGATTGTTTTTTTTATATGTTGTTGAATTCTATTGGCTAGAATTTTGTTGAGGAGTTTTGCATCTATGTTCATGAGGGATATAGGTCTGTAATTTTCTTTTTTTGTGGTGTCTTTACCTGGTTTTGGTATCAGGGTTATGCTGGCTTCATAGAATGAGTTTGGTAGTATTCCATCATTTTCTGTGCTTTGAAATACCTTTAGTAGTAGTGGTATTAACTCTTCTCTGAAAGTTTGGCAGAACTCTGCAGTGAAGCCGTCCGGGCCAGGGCATTTTTTCGTTGGGAGTTTTTTGATTACCTTTTCAATCTCTTTTTTTGTTACGGGTCTATTTAGTTGTTCTACTTCTGATTGTGTTAGTTTAGGAAGGTAGTGTTTTTCAAGGAATTCATCCATTTCTTCTAGGTTTGCAAATTTGTTAGAGTACAATTTTTCATAATAATCGGATATGATTCTTTTAATTTCAGTTGCGTCTGTTGTGATATGGCCCCATCTCGTTTCTTATTCGGGTTATTTGTTTTCTTTCCTGTATTTCTTTAGTCAGTCTGGCCAATGGTTTATCAATTTTGTTAATTTTTTCAAAGAACCAGCTTTTGGCTTTGTTAATTCTTTCAATTCTTTTTCTGTTCTCTAATTCATTTGGTTCAGCTCTAATTTTTATTATTTGTTTTCTTCTGGTGCCTGATGGATTCTTTTGTTGCCTGCTTTCTATTTGTTCAAGTTGTAGGGACAGTTCTCTGATTTTGGCTCTTTCTTCTTTTTGTATGTGTGCATTTATCGATACAAATTGACCTCTGAGCACTGCTTTTGCTGTGTCCCAGAGGTTTTGATAGGAAGTGTTTTCATTCTCATTGAATTCTATGAATTTCTTTATTCCCTCCTTAATGTCTTCTATAACCCAGGGTTTTTTCAGCAGGGTATTGTTCAGTTTCCAAGTATTTGTTTTCTTTTCCCTAATTTTTCTGTTATTGATTTCCACTTTTATGGCCTTGTGGTCTGAGAAGATGCTTTGTAATATTTCGATGTTTTGGATTCTGCAAAGGTTTGTTTTATGACCTAATATGTGATCTATTCTAGAGAATGTTCCATGTGCACTAGAAAAAAAAAGTATACTTTGCAGCTGTTGGGTGGAGTGTTGTGTATAAGTGTATGAGGTCAAGTTGGTTGATTGTAGCAATTAGGTCTTCCGTGTCACTATTGAGCTTCTCACTGGAAGTCCTATCCTTCTCCGAAAGTGGTGTGTTGAAGTCTCCTACTATAATTGTGGAGGTGTCTATCTCACTTTTCAGTTCTGTTAAAGTTTGTTTTATGTATCTTGCAGCCCATCATTGGGTGCATAAATATTTAATATGGTTATGTCTTCCTGGTCAATTGTCCCTTTAATCATTATGTAGTGTCCTTCTTTATCCTTTGTGGTGGATTTAAGTCTAAAGTCTATTTTGTCAGAAATTAATATTGCTACTCCTGCTCTTTTTTGATTGTTATTTGCTTGATATATTTTTTTCCATCCTTTGATTTTTAGTTTGTTTGTGTCTCTAAGTCTAAGGTGTGTCTCCTGTAGGCAGCATATAGACGGATTGTGTTTCTTTATCCACTCTGAGACTCTCTGTCTCTTCATTGGTGCATTTAGTCCATTTACATTCAGCCTAATCATAGATAAGTGTGTGTTTAGTGCTGTCATTTTGATGCCTTTTTGTGCGTGTTGTTGACAATTTCATTTTTCCACTTGCTTTTTTGTGCTGAGACTTTTTTTTTGTAAATTGTGTGTTCCTCATTTTCATAGTAGTTGAATTTATGTTTGCTGAGTCGTTATGTTTTTCTTGGTTTTTATTTTGAGTTATGGAATTGTTAGACCTCTTCGTGGTTACCTTAATATTTACCCCTATTTTTCTAAGTAAAAACCTAACTTGTATCGTCCTGTATCACCTTGTTTTCCTCTCCATATGGCAGTTCTGTGCCTCCTGTATTTAGTCCCTCTTTTTGATTATTGTGATCTTTTACATAATTACTTCAATGATTCCCTGTTTTGAGCATTTTTTTCTTTTTAAAATTAATCTTAATTTGTTTTTGTGATTTCCCTATTTGAGTTGATATGAGGATGTTCTGTTCTGTGTTGTGTTGGTATCTGATATTATTGATTTTCTGACCAAACAATTTCCTTTAGTATTTCTTGTACCTTTTTTTTTTTTTTTTGGTTTGGTTTTTGCAAATTCTGTATGCTTGTGTTTATCTGTAAATGTCTTAATTTCACCTTCATATGTGAGAGAGAGTTTTGCTGGATATATGATCCTTGGCTGGCAGTTTTTCTCCTTCAGTGCTCTATATATGTCATCCCATTGCCTTCTAGATTGCATGGTTTCTGCTGAGTAGTCTGAACTTATTCTTATTGATTCTCCTTTGTAGGAGACCTTTCTCTTATCCCTGGCTGCTTTTAAAATTTTCTCTTTATCTTTGGTTTTGGCAAGTTTGATGATAATATGTCTTGGTGATTTTCTTTTTGGATCAGTCTTATATGGGGTTCAATGACCATCTTGGATAGATATCCTTTCGTCTTTCATGATGTCAGGGAAGTTTTCTGCCAACAGATCTTCAGGTATTCTCTCTGTATTTTCTGTTATCCCTCCCTGTTCGGGAACTCCAATCACATGCAAGTTATTCTTCTTGATAGAGTCCCAGATGATTCTTAGGGTTTCTTCATTTTTTTTAATTCTTTTATCTGATTTCTCTTCAACTATATTAGTGTGAATTGCCTTATCCTCCAACCCCCCCACTCTGCATTCCAGCTGCTTGATTCTGCTCCTCTGACTTCCTATTGCATTGTCTAATTCTGTAATTTTCCTGTTAATCTTTTGGATTTCTGAATGCTGTCTCCCTATGAATTCTTGCAGCTTATTAATTTTTCCACTATGTTCTTGAATAATCTTTTTGGTGTCTTCAACTGCTTTATCAGTGTGTTCCTTGGCTTTTTCTGTAGATTGCCTTATTTCATTTTTGAGGTCCTCCCTGATGTCTTGAAGCATTCTGTAAATTAGTTTTTATATTCTGCATCTGGCAATTCCAGGATTGTACCTTCATTTGGGAAAGATTTTGATTCTTTAATTTGGGGAGTTGTAGAAGCAATCATGGTCTGCTTCTTTATGTGGTTTGATATCAACTGCTGTCTGCGAACCATCTATAAGATATTGTAATGATTTATTTTATATTTGCTCACTACGTCTCGTTTTGTTTTCTTTCAATATACGTAGATGGTCTACTAGATTGCGCTTTCTTGATTGTTGTAGCCTTTGAATCACTTATGTCCTATTACCCGCTGGTTTTGGCTGTTACCATATATATAAGCCTAAGAGTCCATTCACTATTCTTGAGTAGAATCTGATTTTGGGTCACTGAGTGTGTGGTGTAGACTGTCACCTATTAACTTAGAGAAGTAGTGGTGATAGTTGTGTGCACCAGATTCTACTAGCAGCAGGGGGTCATACTCTGGGGGGGGGGCAGCATGCTGACAGGCTTCCCCCAAGTGTCAGTGAGGTAGGTGTGTCTCTATTGCTAAAGCACTTTGGTGGGTGGGCTCTGCAGCTGTACCTTAGGCACCCAATGCATTTACCTCTACAGATTGGTAGGTGTCATTATCCTCAGACCCCTTTGGCAGGAGGCTAGGTGGTTTGGGTGGAGCTTCAGCCGTCAGTTCCCCGTTGTGGGTCAGTGAAAAAAAAACAGGGCTCTGTTTAATAGGTAGAGATATCAGACCTGGAACACGTGTCTTTCCAGTAATTGGCTAAAACAATTACAGTCAGATCACTATCAGAATTGCCTTTGCATTATAATAGCCACCTTGTTCCCTGTAGGGATGAAAGCCCAAGACTGTGGATCTCATATGCTTGGCTGGAGCTGGTTCTGTATTTTTATTTGAATTTTGGGAAGTCAGGGAAGGATTTTTGGTCCCTGGGTTAGAGAACCCAGTACCTACTGGGTACTGGGTTCTCTCAGGCCAGGAGAATGGGTTAGGAAAAGACAAAAAAACAAAAACAAAAAACCACAGAACACTTTGCTCCCTGGCCCAGGATATTCCAATGTTAATGAAGCCACCTGGGAAGGGAGGGGAGGGGTCAGATAGATAGGAGAGAGTAGCACCCAGGATTATAGACAAAGTTACTTATCTTGCTTGGTGATGACTGTTTTATCTGAGATTCCCGAGGGGCGTGTAGCCTGTGTGCGCTGGCTGGGTCGAGATTGCCCCCGAGGGTCAGGCCCGCGTCCCGTGCTTGTGCCGTCTCAGAAGCAGTGGTCAGTTCCTCTGCTCCCAGTCCAAATCCCAGCGCCAAGGTTCCCTAGCTGGGACGCCGCACTCCAGGCTCCAAAACCAATTGTTGCCTCCCGGTGACTTCTCCTGTGAGCCGCGTCGGAGCACTGCCTGTGTGCCCTGGCTGGGTTTCCCCCGAGGTCGCTTCTGGGGGCTAGGGCTGCGTCCCGTGTTTGCGCCCTCTCAGGAAACCGTGCTCAGCTCCCCGGTGCCCAGTCCAAAGCCCCGCGCCAAGGTTTTCTCACTGGGACGCTGGCTCCAGGCTCTGAAAAGAGTCGCTGCTTCCCGTGGTTGCTCGTTCTCTCATTAGCCGCGTTAGTGTGCAGCCTACTTGTGCTGGCTGAGTCTCTGTCACTCAGGTCAACTCTTTGATGTCAGGGTTCGTAGATTGTCATGTATGTGACCGATTCACTTGTTTTTCTGAGTCTTTGATGCAAGAGGGATCCTAGGTAGCTTCTACCTAGTCAGCCATCTTGGCACCGCCCATCAATAATATTTTACATCTGTAATTCTTAATTTGTCTCATTTTCAATGGAGATAATTGTTGTGTTTGCCGATTTTGATGACCTCAAAGAATTTTAAATTTCAGCTTTCTGAACCGTCTTTGATAGGATCCATTGGGATCATTAATGTTTTAAAAAAAAAAATTACCAAGGCACGTTCCAAGTTGGGATAATATCGTACTAAGCACAATTTGTGAGTCAGATGTAGATGAACAAAGAACATTAATATATTTTTAGTGCCAACTGTTGATATTTTACACAGCTTAAAACTGTAAGATGAAACTTCTACAAGATATAATTTGCTAGAATATTTAAGAGCCAATCAAATGACTGCAATTTGGATGTTTTCATTGAAAATACATTTTTTCTATTAAACAGTCAAGATCTGAAAATGGAATTTTTTTATATCTTCACTTCAAAGGTGAAATCAGGATGTCCATAATGTCCTGTTTAAAATATATCTATTCCCGTAATAATTGATAGTTGGATCCAGGGAGTCATACATGTCCCATTCCTTTACTTTTCTTTATTTTCAAATTCAGAAATGTACTCATATGTCTTGTTAAAGTTTTACATTCACCAAACATGCTTTCAAAGTTACTTTTTCTCATTTGCTGTAAGCAAGGGGCTAGGCCTTCTCATAGGCCTGGAGCTTGATATACACTCTGGATTTCTCACTGGACGGCTTTATCGACTCTTTCCACTTGGTTTAAAATATCATCCCACATTCAGGAGTTGCATAAAAGGTTGTAATCTATTTGCACAAATATGCTTTTCATTTTGAGCAGAGGCACTTTCTCCCTTTGGTATTTTATGTGTATTTTATTGGGATAATATGTGAATTTGTATGGGCATTGCCCTGATCACCATACATCTGAGCTTGACATCCATTGGGTATCCTTATATGTTTACAATGTAGTTTTTAGAATAAACATGAGAATATCCTATCTTCTCATTTAATTAAAAAGAAAGTGATGTATGGTTTTTCTATATTTTAAGGAAAGCCTGGTGGCGTAGTAGTTAAGAGCTGCAGCTGCTAACCAAACAGTCAGCAGTTGAAATCCACCAGGCACTCCTTGGAAACCCTGTGGGGCAGTTCTACTCTGTGCTGTATTTTAAAAGGTTGTTGTTTGTGTTTTTTTGTTGTTATTTGCTATGGAGTCCATTCCGACTCACAGCAACTTTATACGACATAATGAAGTCCATCGTTGTGGCTGTTGTGTCAATCCATCTCATTGCGGGTTTCCCTTGTTTTTGTTGCCTCTTTATGTTACCAAACACAATGTCCTTCTCTAGTGATTGGTCTTTCCTGATGACATGTCCAAAATAAGCAAAACAAAGTAGATCCTGACATCTTCATTTCTAAGGAGCCTTCTGTTTCTATTTCTTCTAAGACTGACTTGTTTGTTCTTCTGGCACTCCACAGTATATTCAATATTTTTTGCCAACACCACAGTTTAAATGCATCAGTTCTTCTTCTGCCTTCCTTTTTCATTGTCCGAGTTTCCGATGTATATGAGGTGATTGAAAAGACCATGGCTTAGGCCAGGGGCATCTTAGTCATCAAAGTAACTTTTCAGTGTTTAAAACTTTGAAGAGGTAGTGTGCAGCAGATTTGCCCAATGCAATACATTTTTTGATTTCTTGACTGCTGCTTGCATGGATATTGATTGTTGATCCAAGTAGGGTGAAATCCTTGACAACTTCAGTTTCTTTGCCATTTATCATGACGTTGTTTTATTGGTCCAGGTGTGAGTATTTTTCTCTTCTTCACATTCAGGAGTAATCTATACAGAAGGCTCTGTCTTTAACTTCATTGGCAAGTGCTTCAAGTCGTCTTCATTTTCTGCAAGCAAGGTTGTGTCAGTTGAGTTTGTTAATGAGTGTTCCTCCCATCCTGATGCTGTCTTCTGCATATAGTCCAGCTTCTAAGATTATTTTTTTAGTGTGCAGATTTTATAAGTAAGGTAAAAGGATACAACCCTGCCGCACACGTTTTGCAGTTTATTCTGTTGGAACAGTCGCCTCTTGATCTGTGTAGAGGGTAGGCATGAGCGCAATGTAGTGTTCTGGAGGTCCCTTTATTTGTAATGTTACTCCTGTCTGTGATATGCGTTCTTTATTAACTAGGCATTTCCTCTGTTGATCCTCTAGGACAGTCCCCTTGCTTTACATTTACACACACAAGTAGGATTGACACACAAAATTAATCATCACAACACCTATGAAAATGAACAACAGTTCCTGTGGCCTCCCTTGACCCATTCATCCACCAGGCTTCATAGGACCCCCCCACCCCACCCCCACTCTAAGGGCCCCTAACACGGTTCGAGCCCCAACCTCAGGCCCAGAGGCTCTTCTTAAAGCCACGCTGCTCTGGCCGCTCTCAGCACCTTGGGCAGAGCATGAATTTGGACCGAGGAAAGGACTCCCTGTTGTGACATCTTTAGTGGAGCAGGGCATGTCTGAGCTTTAGCCGTATTTGCCTGCAGTGCCTCTGTTGGGAGTGCCAGGTCTGTCTGTCTGTCCTGTGGCACCAAAGGACTGTGTGTGTGTGTGTCTGTGTGCAGTTGTGTAATCTGTGTGGCTGTGTCTGTCTGAGTTTCTGAGTCTATGAGTATATTGATTGTGTGTTTTGTTTTCCCCTGTGTGGCTGTTTTGTGTATCTCTGTGGCCTTCTCTGTAAGTGTGTGTGTGTGTGTTTGTGCATCTGTCAGTGAAAGGGTGTGTGTCAGTTGTGGAAATCCATGTAATCCATGTGCCTCTGTGCCTGTGGTGTGTGTGGGAATGTATGTCCCTGTTGGAGTATCTGTATTCTGGATCCATGTGTGTGTGAATTTGCACCTTTGGGTGTTCCTGAGTGTGGATCTGTGTGTGTGTGTGCCCATCATGTGACAGTTTCTCCTGGATGGACGTCTAGGGTGGCCCTGAGTGTGTGTGTATGTGAGCCTCTCCATGAGCCCGCACCCTTTGCCCAGGTGTGTCTGGGTGGTCCTTGTCTGCACGTCTCCGTGCTCATTGTGTGTGTATACTTCTCACTGAGTGTGTTTGTGTGTGTATACCCCAGGAACACACAGACACAGAGGGGACTTCCTCTAGAGCCACCTCAGGGGTGGGTGAGAGGAGACAGTATGTCCATCCTCCTCCATCAGGTGGGGCTGGACCCTTCTGCCCCTGCTCCTCTCAGCCTCTGCTGTCCTCCTGTTGGTCCCACCTCAGCCCCAAGGATGGAGGCAGTGAAGGGTCAGTTCACGTGGCCCCCAGCCAGGGGGCAACTGCAGAGGGCTAGAGTGAGTGGGAGGGCTAGAGAGGGTCCTGGGTTCCAGGGGAGGTTCTTGGGGAGTCCTGGGTCCCTGGGAGGGGTGATTGAGTGGTTGTCCCTTGGGAGGCCTGGGTTCTGAGGACTCTGTGTTCCTGGCGTGGGGCAAGTAGCTGGAGTTTGTTGGGAGTTTTGGGGGAGTCCTGGATTCCTGGGCATAGGTTGAGTTGGGGAATTTGTAGGGAAATTTGAGGGGGAAGGCTTCTGGGGCCCTGATTAGGGGTGAGTGAGCAGCACATCTGGGGAGGACTTGGGTCCCCAGAGAGCCCTGGTCCCTCAGTCACCATGGTGGCCAGGAGCTGTGGTGATAGCAGCAGTAGCAAAGTTACTGTGAGGCACAAAGTGACAGACCCACTGGATGGTGGCATGTGCTGGAGTATCTAGCCAGCAAGTGCAGCCACCAAGGGAGGGCCGAGCCCCCGGAAGCCCCTCCCAGGCCACTCCTGGGTTCACCCTCGTGTGGAGCCAAGAGGAGCCCAAAGGGCTGAAGCCTAGGACCACCTGGAATTTCCCTCCCAACCTCAGTGTCCCTGACCATGGGAATGGGTACACTGGGCCACCTGATGGTGCTGAATCGAGGAGGGAGAACCTATCTGGCTGGGGTTCTCTCAGATTGGGGGTTGGGGAGGATGACAGAAGAAGTTGTGAGAAGACTTAGCACAGGCCCGGGCACGGAACAAGCTCGCAAAACAGAGGCACTGTAGACGTTGATGGTGGCGTTTTATTACTCCTCAACCCCAGTCCCAGCACTCACCTGGCCAATCCCAAAGGGACAGAGCAGGGAAGGAGGGGTAGTGACTGAATTTAACTTCAAAGAAGAAAAATGTAGGAATCTAGGCACTCCTGATCCCCTTTGAAATCAACTCTCTTAACACAACTCCCCCCCACCGTATTGGGGAAACTGAGGCTGCTGGGGGTGTGCCCAAGTACACTCAGGGGGCCTGAGTTGACTGTCGATTATATCCACCCAAACTCATTTTTCCGAGGTTCACTCTGTTTGATCTTGCCAGCAATGGTTTTGGGCAGCTCTGGATAAACTCCACCTAGATGAGGAAGAACCATATCCAATCTGACTCAGTCCTGCTATCATTTCCTTCCATTTCCCACTCCCTTCCTTGTCACCTGCACAGACCCCAGAGAGGGTAACACCATGCAGGGGTCTCCATGGGGCTCACCAGGTATCTCAGGTCCTCCTCCTGACTTCCGGAGGGTGGATGTAGCCACAAGACTTGCTTTGGCCAGTGAACTGTGAAGTGTGTCACCTCTAGGCAAAAGAGCTCAGAACCCTTCAGAAGGAAGGCTGACCACCCTGTCTTCCCACCAGAATAGTACGTGACAGGTGTCTACATGGTAGCCGTGCTTTATCCAGGTCCCAGGGTGACAGAACATGGAGCTGAGTTCCCAAGAGACCCATGATAAAAAACTTACTTCACTATCAGCCACTAAGACTCTAGAGCTGTTTGTTATTGTCTTAGGCTGGGTTCTATAGAGAAGAAAAACCCGTAAACCTTATATATGTATATGTATATATAAACCAAACCAAAACCAAACCCAGTGCCTTCAAGTTGAATCCTATTCATAGCGACCCTATAGGACAGAGTAGAACTGCCGCATAGAGTTTCCAAGGGACAGCTGGTGGATTCAAACTGCCAACCCTTTGGTTAGCGGCTGTAGCACTTAACCACTATGCCACGAGGGTTTCCATATATATGTATATATATATATGCATATATATAAATACACACGTATATATAGAGAGAGAGAGATTTATATCAAGGAAATGGCTCGCATGGTTGTAGAGGCCGGAATGTCCCAAGTCCGTGGTCAGAATGGAGGCTTCTCCTGATTGACGCAGCTGCAGGGGCAGGCAAGTTCAAGATCATCAGGTTGGAGAGCAGGGCTGTTGTTCACAAACTGTGAAGATTGATGAATCCCAAGATCGGCAGGCAAGACCACAGGTAAACAGCTATCTCAAGCCCTGAGAACTGGAGGTCAGATGAACAGGAGCCAGCTGCAGGATCCAGAACTGGCAAAAGGCCCTGAGCTGTGTCAGAATGTCCCCGCACACTCGATGGAGACCACACACCCAAGGAAACTTCCTTTGAACTGACTGGCTACTCACAGCAGATCCCATCGTGGGGGTGATCACACATCAGATCTCAACAGGGAAGTGATCAGAACATCATGTGACTGCCAGAACACTGAGAATCATGCCCCAGTCAAGTTGACACACAATCTTAACCATCACAGTTACCATAGTATGACGTAGCCCACCTAGCATCATTTTTTCTATTTTCTGTGAGGCAGCATTGTTATTGCTGTGAGCTGCCACTGAGTCAGTTCTGATGCATGACGACCCCAAGGACAACAGAATGAAACGTTGCCTGGTCCTGTGCCATCTCCACGATCATTGTTATGCTCAAGCCCATTGTTTTGGCCACAATGTATTTTGAGCACATTCCAACTGAGAAGGCCCATCTTTCAACTCTATACCAGAAAATCCTCTGTTGTGATCCATAGGATTTCCATAAGCTAAGTTTTGGAAGTAGATTGCCAGGCCTTTGTTCCTGTTTTGTCTTAGTCTGGAAACTCCACTGAAACCTGTCCACCATGGGTGGTCCTGCTGATGTTTGTAATACTTATCTGCCTGTTGGTCTTACTGGTGTTGCATGATGTGAAAGCTATGAGGCAACATAGCCTAAAATGAAAAGCATTGCTTTGCCTATGAAACAGGATCCTCACCTACCCACATCATGGTCCTAAGGGCTGGTAGCTCCACTCAGGTCACCCAGCCACCCGTGAGAGGGGTCCAGAGATAACTGGTACCTCCCCGTCCTTACAACCAAAAACTTTGGGTGCCCATGGTCCCTCTGCAGAACCCACCCACCAGCACACTCTAGGGAACAGAGCCATGTTTTCCTCAGAGACACTTGGGGGTTGGTTCTCAGCCCCTGCCTTGTTCAGAGCATGACCCCCTGCGCCAATCAGATACCGGTATATACGCCAATCACCCCTGCCCCTCTAAGACTGTAGGACCTGGAAATGGTGCCTGAGGGCTCCCTGGGATTGAGGTCCAGTGACTCTTCTCCACTTCTGAATGTCCTGTTCCTCCCCCGCCCCTCAGTTCATTGTCTAAGCTTGCTTTTGATGCTCAGGCCTCCCAGCTTGTCACAAATGTACTCATTGCACTTGTTTTTCTGGGTCTTTGTTGTAAAGAGGGCTCCATGGAAGCGTCTGTCTGTTCTGCCCTCTTGGCTCCGCCTCCCTTAGTAACATTCTTCAAGTCAAAGGGCTGCACCTTGAGAACCAGCTCCAAGCAGCCACCCAGGCTCTTGCAAATTCTGACCTCGGAACTTCCCTCCTCTGGAGGGGTGCACAATCATTAGCCCACCGTTGTACCTGGAGCCCATTCTGGAGCGAAAGTTCCATCCACCAGTACATGCAACCCAAGATGACTCGACAGACTCCCAAACTTGGACAGGGGAGGGGAATTCCAAGAATGGGCAGGCTAAAGGGACTGAGGTATAAGATCTGGAACTAGTCTCCCCCTTAAAGACCCCCAAGTTACCAGCTTGGGGAGCTCATGGTCTAGACCCTGAGCTGCTCCTTATCTGCGCCGATAATAAACTTGCCACTTTCTGTTTCCCTTAAAACTGTTGTCCCTCTTACTTCAACGGGGAACCTTGGGGCCTATGGTTAAGTGCTAGGGCTGCTAACCAAAAGTTGGAAGTGTGAATTCACCAGGCGCTCCTTGGAAACTGTGTGGGGCCTTTCTACTCTGTCCTGTAGGGTTGCTATGAGTAGGAATTGACTTGACGGCAACCAGTTTGGCTTTTGTTTGTTTGTTTTAATGGTAGATGCTAAGAACCTAAGAGGCCTTGGGTTACAGAGGCAGCTGCTGAGGCCCATATGGCAGATTGGGCAGGGAAGGTTGAGGACAGCCAAGGGATGGAGGGGGACGTCATCCAGGTGGGTTACTGGGCCCCCAGGTGGGTGGGGGAGCGGGATACCACTGGGGTGGAGGAGGGGGACCCCACTCATGAGGGGGAGGTCAACCCCACCCACCAGGGGGAGGGAGACCCCAGGCATGTGGGGGAGAGGAACAGCAGCCAGGTTGACAAGGGTCGCAGCATCCGGGTGGGGGAATGGATGGCTGCTGGACAGAGTGGGTGGACAGCATCCCGGTGGGGTAGGTGGACGGTAGGCAGGTGGGGTTGGTGGACAGGTGCCCGATGGGGTGGATGGATGGCATACTGGTGGGTTGGGTGGAGGGCAGCCTCCTGTGGTAGGCAGAAGCCAGCTACGTGGAGGCAGGGGAAGCGAGCTGGGTTGGGGAGAGGGTTCCCAAAAGGGTAAGGGAGGGGGACGCCAGCCAGCTGGGGGAGGAGGGTGCCAGCCTTGTAGAGGAGGTGGAGGCCAGGGGGGAGGGGGAAGTGAGCAGTCTGGTGGAGGTTTGGGAGGACAGCAGGGTGTACGAGGAGGTAGAGACTCTGGCCAAGCCTTGGGAGGCCAGCAGGGAGAAGGAGGGGAAGGGTCTAGGTGAGGTCCAGGGGACAGGATTAGGAGGAGGAGGGCGAGGGTGTAATGGAGGATCCAGAATATTGCTGGGAGGAGGAAGGGGAGGCTCTGGCCCAGGTTTGGGAACATGGGAGTGAGGAAGAGGGGGAGGGTCTGGCCCAGATTTGGGAACACCAGTGGGAGGAGACTGGGGAGGCTGTTGCCCAGGTTTGGGAAAACGGGCGGGAGGGGGAGGGTCTGGCCCGGTTTTGGGAACACGAGTGGGAGGAGGTAGGGGAGGGCCTGGCCCAGTTTTGGGAATGTATCTGGGAGGAGGAGGTAGAAGGTATGGTGAAGGGTCATTCCAAGATTGGGGAAGACATCTGGGTGGATCTGGTGGCCCACCGCCCATGGGTACTGATGGAGGCCATCTGATGGGGCAGCGTGTAGCATATCCTTCTGGGCAAGGAAGGGTCCCTGCTGAAGCTTGCTGACCCTGCAGAATAGAAGCAGTTAAATTTTTAAAATACTTCAATAGGACAGACCAAAACACTACGAATTATAAAAGGTGAAACATAATGATGCAGGCGGGTGTGCACACCTGGCACCTCCCCCTCCATGAGGTCTCAAAAGAGCATCAGTGCCAGAAAACTCTGTCCCTCCTGCTGATCCCACTACAGTTTAGGGGGTGGTAAAGGATGCAACCAAAAAGCAAAAACAAAAACTAGATTGAGAATTCAAAGTGCACAAGAAACTTTGAGATCATACATAGGAGTAAGGAAGGAAGAGAGGAAGCCAGGCCCCTCCTGGGCCTGTCACTTAGAGTCCAACCAAGCCTTTGGTAAAAAGGAGGAAAGTGCCCGCACCCTCAATGGTGGAGTGAGGACAGAATTGAGTGTTTGGAGCCCCAGAAATAACTGCCAAGAATTTGATACAGAGGTGGTTACAGCACCCTTTAGAAAAGTCCTGTTCTTCTATTCTGTGGTGTTTTCATGAAGCATTTCTTCGCTCTCTCTGTGCAGAAACATGTACAACATGGAAAGCCTGGTTTCTGGGTCTTTCCACTTGACATTATGTTAAGAGCATTTTCTGTGTTCTGAAATGTCTTTGAAACATATGACTTTTAGGAGCTGCCTCCACTGGAAGGATTTACACTAGTTCCACCATCCCTCTACCATGAGTCATTTAGCTCGTTGCCACATTTTCACTGTAATCCATCCTGTTCCACTTGAATGTGGACTCACCAGGTCTTTGGATACATGGTGGTTCTTTCATTAGGGTAGATGACTAGACGTGGGATTGTGCTGAATAAAAGGGTGTGAATATTTGGAAGGCTTCGGGTAGACAATGTTACATTGCATTTCAGGATGGTTGTGAGAACTCACAATTCTACTACCAGTGTGTGAAAGGGGCCCCAGAAGAGTTAGTATTTAATTCCCTTGATAGAAAAAATTTATCAAATAAAAGTTTTCTCATTGAAGTTATATAGTTGTCTTGTTCACTGATTCTTCACTAAAAAAGATGAGACTGTTGTACAAAGTTAGCTTTGGTTTCACTCATCGATTTGTGTTCTCAGCAGCAGTTTAAAGGGAAATCCAATAATAGACCTGTGAGTATAAAAATTCCTGATTATTCATGATTCAAAGCATATGTATAAACCAAAGGAAACCCATCCCTGGTGTTATAGTGGTTAAAAGCTAAGGCTGCTAACCCAACGGTCGGCTTCTAATCCACCAGCTGCTCCTTGGAAACCCTACTGGCCAATCTGCTCTGTCCTGATTATCCATGATTCGAAGCGTATCTATAAAGTATGTTAAGATACTCACCGAACAGAGACTGAGGAGAATATTGCTAAAACAGCGATCTCCAGAAAGAAGAACATCGTTACAAGTTTTCGGTCCAGCCCAGGAAAACTATTGTCAATGAGCTGAAAGAGCAATATTCAAAGTCACGTGAAGCCTCAGAAGAAATGTACAATATAGCAGTCACATGGACTCCTGGAGAGAAACCCCAAATCAGCCTCCAAGAAGGAGCCCCACCCATGAGATACCTCCAGTGGATTTCTCTGCTTCCAGGAAGCTTGGCAGCTGGCCACCTGGTGCTTCTTCTGAGTCTGGCAGTGTTGTTAGAGGTTGTGAGTGTCCTGTCTGGAATGGGGCTCAATCTCCAGTTCCCCAGAGACTCTACCTGCCCTTGTGTCTAATGCTGAATCACACTTTTCTCGTGGATACATTGACTTTTTAGCATCTTAAAAACCAGCACAGGGCAAAAAAACAAAAACAAAATCAGTACATCGATGTCTTTATTCAGAATTAATCAACTTTTAGGGCTTGAATAAAACAAAGTGGTGACCATGCAGATGACACTAACAACGTAAGGCTTCTCTAAGATCCTTGATTTTAATTCTATTCCACTGCTCTGTGCATGTAGACAGACTTCATCTGACTAAGCTCGGACTTTTCTGATGCCTGGTCGGGAGAGATTGCTTTGGTTTGAACTGTTTGTTCTTGAAAACTCATTACTTTCATTCTAAACATTTCCTTCAAGACAGTGTGTTCAACAGAGATACCCATTCGACAGAATATGATTCAGCAACAGACACGAATGAATTATGGAACGAGGCAAGAATGATCCATCTTGAACTTGCAAAATGCAAGTATAAGCTGGGAGAAACAACCCTGTAAAGGGGCTGCTTTCTGGGCTTTTGATTAAAGGGCCATGGCCCATTTGGAAAAACCAGCCCCCGAGGTCTCTTCCCAAGGTAAAGGGCAAACCCACTGTGGTATATTCATATACAGAACTTCTACTGAGCAAGGAAAACAAAGCAGCTACTAGTACACCAAACATCCCGGATGAATCTAAAACGAGTATGCTGACTTAAAGGATCCTGAAAAAAAACAAAAAGTAAATCTCGTACGCTTCGATTACACAAAAGTTCTTTAAAACTGCAGATCAGCGGTTGGAAGAGGGGTGGCAGAAATGGAGGGAGAGGACAGAATGAATTAAAAGAATCAGCAGGAGTGTTTTGGGGGTGAGAGTTAGGCTCATTATTCAAAATTCAACAAACTGCATACTTTAATTAGGTGCTGATTATTATATATCATTTATACACGAGCTGTAGGAAAAAAGATTAGATATACAAACTGTTGTAGTTTTTTATTTCCTTGACCAAAAGAATATTGCAAGTATCTTTAAAAAGTCAACAGGATATAATTCATGAATTTATAAGCCAATTTAGAATTGAGGAAAAAATACATACTTAGATTTTGTGGGAATCCTGGCACTTTACAATGGTTAGGAGTACACCCAACCTGTATGAAAGCATGAGAAATAATAAGAATGAAAATTCGGTGTTAAAGAGAGTATATGTGAGATAAATGTAGATATAGTTATGGCCATAACTAGGAGAGAGAGGCAGTTGCCATCATAAGTTCCTATTCCAATAAAAGGTACGGGATACTGCTAACATCAAGTTTCTAAAATCACTGAAGTTTTGTTTCAGCATGCGTTTTCATTCTGAGCCAAGCCATGTCATGTCAGATGTTTGAAGTCCATAAAAGATTTGCATAAAAGAGGAATTTTGTGTATTAGATGATTAAAACTATGAAATTAGCAGCCAGTTAGCAACACAATTCCAGATAGCTGCTAACAAGAATTTAGTTTTGTATTTCATGGTACTTCACCTGAACCAATGAATAGCAACATGGAAACTAATATGGAATACAAAAACTTCTGGAGTGTATGGTGAACACAACAAAAGGCAAATCTCGCTTCTTTAAAAACAAGATTGTACAAATATTTTAGGAGAAAATAACTTTGGAATGGAATTCATACTAATCCACATGGAGGTTCAGTTTCATGCAGATTGAAATCTCTCTGGAAAGTAAACTCTGAGCTCCCTAACACTGTCATCTCAGGCTTCACAGCTGAGGTGACTACCCTGTGTGCTTTCAGGAAACACACTGTCTTTGTGTAGCCACTGTCTAAAAGGGAGGAGTCACTCTCAGCAGATTCATTAAAGAAGCAGACCAGATGCATGAAAAGGCCAAGGCCATCCTTTCCTCACTGGTCAAACACCCCAGTTCTGGGCACTCTTGTTCCATCTGGCTATGGTCAAGACGCTGGTGTCAGGAGTGGCCTACTACCAAATTCAGCTCAGACAGGGGCCACTAAACACTGCAGTTCTGCTGGTCACCTTTCATGCTGGACTGAGTCCCCCTCAACCACCCCAGGAAAAGCTGTTGCTTAAACTAATGTGAAAGAGCCCAATAAAAGCTGAGAAAACATGGCATGTTCAAGGACTGCTCACATTTTCCAATGGAGTAGTTGGTGGCCAGAGCACCAGGAACCAGAACAATACCCTTTGTGCCTTCATGTCCTATCCCCTTCAGGAAGCTCAAGTGGCACAAAGTAGGAGTCAGGTAAGTGTGGGATGGGGATAGGGCCGATTGTGTATGAGACTGTAACAAGGGGTATGGCCTGGAGGGATAGGGGATGCTTGTTCTCCTGGGAGGGGGAAGGGAGGGAAAGGGATGGGAAAACGGTGGAGATGGCAGGAGTGGGATGGAGGAGGAAGGAGACCACACAGTAGGGAAGTTGGAGGAGAGTTCAAAGTCAGTCAGTCAATGAGTAGGCCAGCAGGTCAGTAGGATGCAAGGAGCAGAAAAGTTGGACTCGCAGGATGAGTAGCCTTCTCCTGTCTGGTCAATGCCTTTGTAACCTGCATGGTTTATAAATTCTCCCTTGTCCGATCCCTGCCTTCGCCCCTGACGCATCACAATGGAACCCACGCCTGACACACCACCGGTAACCCACCATGTACCATCCCCCACCAACTGCCATACCAGCTACAGGTCCTCTCTGGGACCATCAAGAAACTTGTGATTTATGGTCTTTCCCAACCCATCTTCCTTGTCCCCTGCATTCTGGGTTCCTTCTTTCCTGCACTCCCAGAATTTCCCATCCTAACTGTTGGCCAGGAAACTTTTTGCATGAATGATGACAAAGCTCAGAGAAGAAACAAACAGAAGCAGAGCACGGAGTTCACATCCCTGCCCCCTCTCTGCAACTCATATAATAAACAGACAAAAATCAGTGAGGATGTGGAACATTTGAATAGCAAACCGACATATATATGTGTTTATCTCATTATTCCTAAGAACTGTACAAGAAATGTTATTTTCAAGTACACATGGTACATTTACAAAAATCACTCTACTTTGGACTTGAAGCTCATCTCCGTCAATTTAAGAGGAATGAAATCACAGAGAACACATTTTTTTGTTTTGTGATCATAACATAATTGTGCTAGAAATAACGGTATAGCGCCAGCTAGAAACTCCCCATGTTGGAAATGGTAATGTGCCCTTTTAAATGAAACACTAATCAAAGCCGAAATCTCAAGGGAGAAAGAATATATGGGACCTCAATGATAAGGATAACATAAAATGGAATTAAAATGCAACTCCTTTTGCCCTGGGAATTCCGATTTGGGTTGGGAAGATATTCAGGTCTCAAAATCATCCCTTATTAACCTAGAAAATGTCACACCTTAAATAGTTATAAAATGTCAGTTAACTAAGTCACCCCACTATTGATTAGCATGGATTTTAAATGATGCACATAAATGTATGTATGTATCAAGCTGACTCTCACACTTGAACTTCCTGGGATCTCCAAAGAACTTGTGCACTTTAAGAAAGTTCCTCAGCTTCTGTCCTGGGGGAGAAATAAACAATACCCAGAGAGCATGGCAACCCCAGGAATAATGGGTGGTGAGTGTCAAGCAGGTAGGCAGGGCCTGGGGGCGCCGGTGACTAGCACAAACCCACACAGGTGATCATCTTCCCCAGGCCCTGTCCTGAGTTGAACTCTTATGTAGGTGTTTATCTGCATGATTGGACACAGTGATTCTGAAATTTATTCAGGCCCATGGCAGCTTCAAGATTGTTACATTAACTCAAATTACAAGAATCAAAAATGAAAGTGATGACGTTACTATCAGCCTTACAGAAATAAAAATGGGTTGTAAGTAAATGCTTTGAACAACTGAAAGCCAACCAAATAAATAGGGTAAATCAAATGAGCAAATTCCAAGAAACACACATACTACAAAAGAACTCAAAAAGAAATAGGAAATGTGTATAGACTTATAACAAGAGATTGAATCAAGCATAAAAAATCTCCCAACAATAAAGCCTGAGAACAGAAGTTTTTGTGGCTAAATTCCACTAAACATTTAAAGAAGAATTATCACCAATTCTTCTCAAAATCTTCAAAAACAAAAGAAGACGAGGGAATACTTCCTCACTCATTCTGTGAGGTCAGCATTACTCTGATACCAAAGGCAGAAATAGACTTCACAAGAAAAGAAAAATGTGGCATACTATTCCTTAAGAATATAGACATAAAAATCCTCACCCAAACAAGGGCAACGCAAATCCAGCAGCACAGCAAAAGGATTATACACTGTGAGCAAGAGGGGTTTACCCCAGAAATCCATGGGTGGTTTAACATAATCAATCAATGTAATATGCTTCATTAATATAAGGAAGCACACAAGCCCACACATGATCCTGTTAATTGATGGAGATACAGCATTTGAGACCATCCAATAGTCTGTCATGAAACAAATGTTCAGAAAGTTTGAACTAAGAGGGAATTTCCTCAACATGATAAAAGCCATATATGGAAAAAACAACAGCTAACATTATACTCAATGGTGAAAGACTGAAAGCTTTTCCCCCTAACATCAGGAACAGGACAAAGATTCTTGGTGTCAATACTACTATTCAACTTGTATTGGAAGTTCTACCTAGCCAGATTAGTCAGGCAAGAAGAAGAAATAGCGTATCCAGGCTGAACTGGAAGAAGTCAAACTATCTGTACTCACAGTTGATACGATACTGTAAAGATTAAATCCTAAAGAATTAACAACAAACACTGTTAGAGCTAATCAACGAATTCAGCAAGGTTGCAGGATACAAGACCAACACAAAAAATCAGTTGAATATCTATACGCTAGCATTGAAAACTCCAGGAAGGAAACTGAGAGAACAATTCCATTTACAATAGCATCCAAATGAATACAATACCTAGGAATAAAATTAACCAATGAGGTGAAAGATTTGTACCCTGAAAACTACAAAATCTCTCTGCAGGAATTTAAAAAACACCTAAATAAATGCAAAGATCCTGTGTTCGTGAATACAAAGATTTAATACTCTTAAAATGGCACTATTTCCTAAGGGAATTCACATATGCAATGCCTTGCCTATCAAAATGCCAACCTTTTTTTACAGAAATGATAAAGCCAGTCCTAAACTTGGTATAGAATTTCAGGGAATCTCATGTAGCCAAAATTTTAAAAAGAAGAACCAAGTGGCAGAACGCATACTTTCCAATTTCAAAACTTACTACAAACCTTCAGTCATTAAAACAGCGTCATACTGGCATAGAAATACACATATAGATCAGCAGAGCATCCAGAATTGAACCCTCACGTATGAGGCCAATTGCTTTTCCACAAGGCTGCCACGTCCATTGGATGGAGAAAGAAGAGTCTTTTCAACAAATGATGTTAGGGGAACTGGATATCACATACAAAAACTGATGTTGGACTTTTACCTCGCCTCATATACAAATATGAATTCAAAATAATCAAAGATCTAAATATAGGTACCAAAACTATAAAAGTCTTAGAAGAAAACATACGTGCAATTTTCACGACCTTGTATTTGGCGATGGTTTCTTAGAAATGGCACCTAAAGCACAAGGAACTATAGAAGAAATAGAGAAACTGATTTTCATCCAATTAAAACAAATTTTTGCCTCAAAGGATGCTAACCAGAGAGTGGAAAACAAACCACAGAATGGGAGAAAATGTTTGCAAATCATACATTTGATAAAGGTCTAGTATCCAGAAGATACAAAGAACATTAAGAACGAAATCATAAACCAGCCAATGCAAAACTGAGCGAAGAGGAGGGGCCAAGATGTCTGACTAGGTAGGCGCTACCTCGGATCCCTCTTGCAACAAAGACTCGGAAAAACAAGTGAATCGATCACATACATGACAATCTACGAACCCTGACCAACAAACACAGATTTAAAGAGTGGACCTGAGTGACAAAGATCGAGAATGAACAACTATGGGGAAGCAGCGACTGTTTTCGGAGCCTGGAGCCAGCGTCCCAGCCAGGGAACCTTGGCGCGGGGCTTTGGACTGGGCGCACGGGAGCTGAGCATGGCATCCTGTGATGGTGCAAACACAGGGCGCAGCCCCAGCCCCCTCAACTGACCTCGGGGGAAGCCTAGCCAGTGCACACAGGCGGTGCAGCAACGTGGATGACAGGAGGAGAAGTCACCGGGAGGCAGCAACTGTTTTTGAAGCTGGGAGTGCAGCGTCCCAGCCAGGGAACCTTGACGCTGGGCTTTGGACTGGCAGCAGAGGAACTGACCGGGGCTTCTGAGACAGCGCAAGCACAGGACATGGGCCTGACCCTCAGGGGCAATCTCTACCCAGCCAGCACTCACAGGCGACGCGTCCCTCGGGAATGTCAGATAAAACAGTCATGCCAAGCAAGATAAGTAACTTTGTCTATATTCCGGGGTGCTACTCTCTCCTGTTTTTCTGAACCCTTCCCTCCCCTTCCCAGGCAGCTTCATTAACATTGGAATTTCCTGAGCCAGAGGGAGAACTGCTCCGCGGATTTTCTTTTCCTTTTTTTGTCTTTTCCTAACCCATTCTTCTGGCCTGAGAGAAGCAACCACAAAAAACCCAGGGACCAAAAATCCTTCCCTAATTGGACTAAAAACATGGAACCAGCTCCAGCCAAGCATATGTGATCCACAGTCTCGGGCTTTCATCCCTACAGGGAACAAGGTGGCTATTATAATGCAAAGGCATTTCTGATAGGGATCTGACTGCAATTGTTTTAGCGGATTTACTGGAAAGACAAGTTTCCCAGGTCTGATATCTCTGCGTATTCAACAGAGCCCTCACTGACCCACAACAGGGAACTGAGGGCTGAAGCTCCCCCAGACCACCTAGCCTCCTGCCTTAGGGGTCTAAGGAGGGTGACACCTACCAATCTGTAGAGGTACTTGCATTGGGGGCCTAAGGTACAGCTGCAGAGCCCACCCTCCAAGGTGCTTTAGGAATAGAGACACACCTACCTCACTGACACTTGGGGGAAGCCTGTCAGCATCCTGCCCCCCCTGGAGTGTGAACCCCAGTTGCTACTACAATCTGGTGCACACAACTATCACCACTACTTCTCAAGGTGGATAGGTGACAGTCTGCATCACACACTTGATGACCCAAAATCAGATTCTACTCAAGAATAGTGAATGGACTCAGGCATATATATCTGGTAACAGCCCAAACCAGCTGGTAATACGTCATAAGTGAGTCAAGGGCTACAACACTCAAGACAGCGCAATCTAGTAGCCCATCTATGTATATTGAAAGAAAACAAAACAAGATAAGACTCAGTGAGCAAATATAGAATAAATCACTACAATATCTTAGTGATGGCTCGGAGACAGCAGTCAATGTCAAACCACATAAAGAAGCAGACCATGACTGCTTCTACACCCCCCCAAACTGAAGAATCAAAATCTTTCCCAAATGAAGATACAATCCTGGAATTGCCAGATACAGAATATAAAACACTAATTTACAGAATGCTTCAAGACATCAGGGATGACCTCAGAAATGAAATAAGGCAATCTCCAGAAAAAGCCAAGAAACACACTGATAAAGCAGTTGAAGAACTAAAAAAGCTTATTCAAGAACATAGTGGAAAAATTAATAAGTTGCAAGAATCCATAGAGAGACAGCATTCAGAAATCTAAAAGATTAACAATAAAGTTACAGAATTAGACAACACAATAGGAAGTCAGAGGAGCAGACTCGAGCAATTAGAATGCAGAGTGGGAAATCTGGAGGACCAGGGAATTAACACCAATATAGCTGAAAAAAAATCAGATCAAAGAATTAAAAAAAATGAAGAAACCCCAAGAATCATGTGGGACTCTATCAAGAAGGATAACTTGCATGTGATTGGAGTCCCAGGACAGGGAGGGATAACAGAAAACACAGAGAGAATAGTTGAAGATCTGCTGGCAGAAAACTTCCCTGACATCACGAAAGACGAAAGGATATCCATCCAAGATGCTCATTGAACCCCATTTAAGATTGATCCAAAAAGAAAAACACCAAGACATATTATCATCAAACTTGCCAAAACCAAAGATAAAGAGAAAATTTTAAAAGCAGCCAGGGAGAAAAGAAAGGTCTCCTACAAGGGAGAATCAATAAGGATAAGTTCAGACTACTCAGCAGAAACCATGCAGGCAAGAAGTCAATGGGATGACATAAACAGAGCACTGAAGGAGAAAAACTGCCAGCCAAGGATCATATATCCAGCAAAACTCTCTCTGAAATATGAAGGCGAAATTAAGATATTTACAGATAAACACAAGCTTAGAGAATTTGCAAAAACCAAACCAAAGCTACAGGAAATACTAAAGGAAATTGTTTGGCCAGAAAACCAATAATATCGGACAACAGCACAACACAAGGTCGGAGAACAGAGCATCCTGATATCAACTCAAATATGGAAATCACAAAAACAAATTAAAATTAATAAAAAAAAAAATCAAAACAGGGAATCATTGAAGTCAATATGTAAAAGATCACAATAATCAAAAAGAGGGACTAAATACAGGTGGCACAGAACTGCCATATGGAGACGGATACAAGGCGATATAGACAATACAAGTTAGGTTTTTACTTAAAAAATAGGGGTAAATATTAAGGTAACCACAAAGAGGTATAACAATTCCATAACTCAAAATAAAAACCAAGAAAAACGTAACGACTCAGCAAACATAAAGTCAAATACTATGAAAATGACGAACACACAATTTACAAAGAAAAACGTCTCAGCACAAAAAAGTAAGTGGAAAAATGAAATTGTCAACAACACACACAAAAAGGCATCAAAATGACAACACCAAACACATGAAAAAAAAAAAATACTTATCTGTAATTACGCTGAATGTAAATGGACTAAATGCACCAATAAAGAGACAGAGAGCCTCAGACTGGATAAAGAAACACGATCTGTCTATATGCTACCTACAGGAGACACACCTTAGACTTAGAGACACAAACAAACTCAAACTCAAAGGATGGAAAAAATATATCAAGCAAACAATAAGCAAAAAAGAAGAGGAGTAGCAATATTAATTTCTGACAAAATAGACTTTAAAGTTAAATCCACCACAAAGGATAAAGAAGGACACTACATAATGATAAAAGGGACAATTGACCAGGAAGATATAACCATATTAAATATTCATTCACCCAATGATGGGCTGCAAGATGCATAAAACAAATTTTAACAGAACAGAAATGTGAGATAGACACCTCTACAATTATAGTAGGAGACTTCAACACACCACTTTTGGAGAAGGACAGGACATCCAGCAAGAAGCTCAACAGAGAAAAAGAAGAAAGTGGGAGTCCTCACTCTACCTGATTTCAGAACCTATTATACAGCCACAGTAGTCAAAACAGCCTAGTACTGGTACAGCAACAGACACATAGACCAGTGGAACAGAATTGAGAACCCAGACATAAATCCATCCACATATGAGCAGTTGATATTTGACAAAGGCCCAGTGTCAGTTAATTGGGGAAAAGATAGCCTTTTTAACAAATGGTGCTGGCATAACTGGATATCCATTTGCAAAAAAATGAAACAGGACCCATACCTCACAGCATGCACAAAAACTAACTCCAAGTGGATCAAAGACCTAAACATAAAGACTAAAACGATAAAGATCATGGAAGAAAAAAATAGGGACAACCTTAGGAGCCCTAATACAAGGCATAAACAGAATACAAAACATTACCGAAAATGACGAAGAGAAACCAGATAACTGGGAGCTCCTAAAAATCAAACACCTATGCTCATCTAAAGACTTCACCAAAAGAGTAAAAAGACCACCTACAGACTGGGAAAGAATTTTCAGCTATGACATCTCCGGCCAGCGCCTGATCTCTAAAATCTATATGATTCTATTAAAACTCAACCACAAAAAGACAAACAACCCAATCAAGAAGTGGGCAAAGGATATGAACACACACTTCACTAAAGACGATATTCAGGCAGCTAACCGATACATGAGAAAATGCGCTCGATCATTAGCCATTAGAGAAATGCAAATTAAAACTGCGATGAGATTCCATCTCACTCCAATAAGGCTGGCATTAATCCAAAACACACAAAATAATAAATGTTAGAGAGGCTGCGGAGAGACTGGACCTCATACACTGCTGGTGGGAATGTAAAATGGTACAACAACTTTGGAAATCTATCTGGCGTTATCTTAAACAGTTAGAAATAGAACTACCATACAACCCAGAAATCCCACTCCTCGGAATACACCCTAGAGAAACAAGAGCCTTTACACGAACAGATATATGCATACCCATGTTTATTGCAGCTCTGTTTACAGTAGCAAAAAGCTGGAAGCAACCAAGGTGTCCATCAACAGAGGAATGGGTAAATAAATTGTGGTATATTCACACAATGGAATACTACGCATCGATAAAGAACAGTGACGAATCTATGAAACATTTCATAACATGGAGGAACCTGGAAGACATTATGCTGAGCGAAATCAGTCAGAGGCAAAAGGACAAATAATGTATAAGACCACTATTATAAGATCTTGAGAAATAGTAAACCTGAGAAGAACACATACTTTTGTGGTTACAAGGTGGGGAAGGAGGGAGGGTGGGAGAGGGTTTTTTACTGATTAGTTAGTAGGTAAGAACTACTTTAGGTGAAGGGAACGACAATACTCAATACATGGAAGGTCAGCTCAACTGGACTGGACCAAAAGCAAAGAAGTTTCCGGGATAAATTGAATGCTTCAAAGGTCAGTGGAGCAAGGGCAGGGGTTTGGAGACTGTGGTTTAAGGGCACTTCTAAGGCAATTGGCAAAATAATTCTGTTATGAAAACATTCTGCATCCCACTTTGAAATGTGGTGTCTGGGGTCTTAAATGCTAACAAGCGGCCATCTAAGATGCATCAATTGGTCTCAATCCACCTGGATCAAAGGAGAATGAAGAACACCAAGGTCGCACGATAACTATGAGCCCAAGAGACAGAAAGGGCCACATGAACCAGAGACTTAGATCATCCTGAGACCAGAACTAGTTGGTGCCCGGCCACAACCGATGACTGCCCTGACAGGGAGCACAACAGAGAACCCCTGAGGGAGCAGGAGATCAGTGGGATGCAGACCCCAAATTCTCACAAAAAGACCATACTTAATGGTCTGACTGAGACTAGAGGAATCCCGGCGGTCATGGTCCCCAAACCTTCTGTTGGCCCAGGACAGGAACCATTCCCAAAGACAACTCATCAGACATGGAAGGGACTGGACAGTGCGTAGGAGAGAGGTGCTGATGAAGAGTGAGCTATTTGTATCAGGTGGACACTTGAGACTGTGTTGGCATCTCCTGTCTGGAGGTGGGATGGGAGGGTAGAGAGGGTCGGAAGCTGGCAAAATTGTCACGAAAGGAAAGACGGGAAGGGCTGACTCATTAGGAGGCGAGCAAGTGGGAGTATGGAGTAAGGTGTATATAAGTTCATATGTGACAGACTGACTTGATTTGTAAACGTTCACTCGAAGCTCAATAAAAATTAAAAAAAAAAAACTGAGCAAAGGACTTGAATATACATTTCTCCAAAGAAGATTACAAATGGCCATTCCTCTGTTGATGGACACCTTGGTTGCTTCCAGCTTTTTGCTACTGTAAACAGAGCTGCAATAAACATGGGTAGGCACATGAAAAGTAGTTCAGCATTCTTAGTCCCAAATCCCTATCTTGCACAAAGCCCTTAATCAGGATCCCATAAAGTTCTACAGTTACTGATGCCTGCAGGTTCCCCAACCCCTTGAACCTACAGAACCCAAATCCCTGTCTCTAGCTGGTGAAGAACCTGTCCTGAGCATTAGTAGCTCCCATTGTCCAGATCCCTCTGTTCTTCTTTTTGCAGACCCTCAGGTAACCTTTGGGCAATTCCTGGATAAACTGGGGCTCCAGGGAAGGTACCTGCTGAATAGTTGGGCAAGTGTTCAATGCTGCTCCTCACTGACACTCTCTAACCACAGCATAAACACACACACATACACACATTCACACTGACCACACAACTTCTGGCCACATGAAAATGAATGCAGCACACACAGAGATATTGCAAATGATTGTATTCTTCTGACAACACATCAACACTGAGAAGTCAGACATATTCTGACCACACTCACATCCTGAACTCACACACTGATCACACATTTTCACATGTCAGTCCACTTTAGAAACACACAAAACACTGACAACAAACACACATTGCACATTCTCCAAGATTCCACATGTCCATACTCCCACTGACCATAGCAAATATAATAAAATACACATACAAAAAGACCCTGAAATGACCATCTACCCCCTGATCATACATAAACATGAAAATCGTATGTACACACCCTAACAACACACTGACCCCCACCACAATGACCACTCACTCTCTGAATACACACAGAGACCAGACACACCCAGAGTCAAAAAGGCACCTGACTATGCATGTGTGGGCTTTGATCATGGGGCATGTCCCACCTCACCATCAACATAGAAACCCAGAGAAGGATAGGGAGTCATGGGACACAGGGACAAAGTGCAGGAGATTGTGATGTTTGTCCCTCATGAAGTACATCTGAGCTTTCAGAGCTGGTTGTTATAGTGGCAGCATGTGAAAAAGAGATAGGAGAGCCAAGAGGGTCAGAAATGATGCATAAGACGTCTCTGATAAATACTTATTTCCAAATAAAGGATATAGATATTCCACTCAAGCTCTGAGGAGAATTCCTCGAGGAATTACCGTGTGTTCGTTTTAACGTGATAATGGAGAATTCTTCTGGAGATCAGTCAGTATTGCTGGTGAAATTCCTATTTAAATGCTTCTCTAGATAACACTGTAATTAACCTTTTTTTTTTTTTTTTTTGGTTTAAAACATCACTTAGAATTGAGAATGTCATTCCCAGGGGGCGGTGCGGCCACCGCTACCAGTTTGCACAAAGCGACCTTTCCTGGGCGGCAGCAGCCGGCAGAGGGCGCCCCGCCGCCGTTTTGAGCGGAGGCGCCTGGAAGAGCTGGTGGATCCGAGCTTCGGCCTGGAGGGTGACGGGGCTGTCGGGGAAGGACAAAGACCTTAGTTTCCAGGGGACCTAGCGTCAGGGAGGCCCCGTGGCTATGGGACCCGAGAGTCAACAGTGAGTACAAAGCTTTCTTTTGGGGCCCTGAGTGCTGAGGAGAAGGGGCTTTGCTGTGGCTTCTCAGGCCAGCCACGGTGGAGCCCGAGGGGAAAGGGAAGACGCTACCCCTGTGTACAGGCTGTTGTTACCTTTTTAATGGTTCTTTTTACCTAAAGAAGGAACCCAGGTGGAGGCGCAGTGGTGAAGCGCTCGGCTGCTAACCGAAATTTTGGCGTTTGGAACCCACCAGCCGCTCAGCTGGAGAAAGATGTGGCAGTCAGCTTCCTTGAAGATGACATCCTAGGAACCCCTAGGGGCCAGTTCTCCTCTGTCCTGTCGGGTTGATAAGAGTTGCAGTGGACTTGATGGCAGCGGGTTTTTGTTGTTATTTTTACGTATAACTTTTAAAAAAATAATAACTTTAAAGTAGCTGGGAAATAGTAAAAAATTGAAAAGTAGGTTATGAAAACACTCAACATTACTTTACGTTGAATTATTTTTGTTTATTGACATATTAGAAATTACTCTAATTTTATTATCCTGGTTTTTGTGAAAGCGCTATTTTTGTTGCGGTAGAGTGGGTTCGATTTTGGTTCAGAGTGACCCCAAGTGTGCAGAGTAGAACTGCTGTATAGGGCTTTCCAGGCTGTGATGTTATTGGAAGCAGATTGCCAAGTTTGTATTACAAGGCGCGTCTGGGTGGGTTCCAACCGCCAACCGTTTGGCTTCTAGTCCAGCGCTTAATCATCTACACAGCCCAGGGAGTCCTCATGGAACCAGGAAAAAACAAAGCACCAACGAAACACAAACTCACGTTGCTGCGGCATCCACCCTGTAGAGACTCTATAGGACAGAGTAGAACTGCCCCATAGGGTTTCTGAGGAGTGGCTGGTGGATTCGAACTGCCAACTATTTGGTTAGCAGCCTAGGTCTTAACCAGTGTGCCACCAGGGTTCCCATGGAAGGATAGTCATCAATTACATCTTTGAAATATAATTATTAGTTTGTCGCATTTTCAATGGAAATAATTGCCGTGTTTGTCGATTTTCATGCCCTCAAAGAATTCTAAATTTCAGCTTTCTGAACCATCTTTCATAGGATCCAGTGGGACCACTAATGTTTAAAAAAAAAAATTTACCAAGGCTTGTTCCAATGAGTGGATAAATAAATTATTTATGATGAATGGATAAATAAATTATGGTGTATTCACACAGTGGAACACTATGCATCAGTAAAGAACAGTGATGAATCTGTGAAACATTTTATAACATGGAGGAATCTGGAAGGCATTATGCAGAGTGAAATTAGTCAGTTGCAAAAGGACAAATATTGTATAAGGCAAGTATTATACGAACTCAAGAAATAGTTTAAATAGAGAAGAAAATATTCTTTGATGGTTACGAGGGGGAGGGAGGGAGGGTGGGAGAGGGGTACTCACTAATTAGATAGTAGATAAGAAGTACTTTAGGTGATGAGAAAGACAACACAATATAGGCGAGGTCAGCACAACTGGACTAAACGAAAATCAAAGAAGTTTCCGGAATAAACTGAATGCTTCGAAGGCCAGCGTAGCAGGGGCAGGGGTTTGGGGACCATGGTTCCAGGGGACATCTAAGTCAATTGGCACAATAAAAATCTATTAAGAAAACATTCTGCATCCCACCTTGGAGAGAGGTGTCTGGGGCCTTAAACGCTAGCAAGTGGCCATCTAAGGTGCATCAATTTGTCTCAACCCACCCGGATCAAAGGAGAATGAAGAACACCAAGGACACAAGGTAATTACAAGCCCAAGAGACAGAAAGGGCCACATAAACCAGAGACTACATCATCCTGAGACCAGAAGAACTAGATGGTGCCCAGCTACAACTGATGACTGCCGTGACAGGGACCACAACAGAGAACCCCTGAGGGAGCAGGAGAGCAGTGGGATGCAGACCCCAAATTCTCATAAAAAGACCAGACTTAATGGTCTGACTGAGACTAGACGGACCCCAGTGGTCATGGCCCCCAGACCTTCTGTTGGCCCAGGACAGGAACCATTCCCAAAGCCAAATCTTCATACAGGGATTGGATTGGACAATGGGTTGGAGAGGGATGCTAGTGAGGAGTGAGCTTCTTGGATCAGGTGGACACTTGAGACTATGTTGGCATCTCCTCCCTGGAGGGGGTTAGAAGCTGACGAAATGGACAGGAAAAGAGAGAGTGGAGGGAGGGAGCGGGTTGTCTCATTAGGGGGAGAGCAGTTGGGAGTATGTAGCAAGGTGTATATAAGTTTTTGTGTGAGAGACTGACTTGATATGTAAACTTTCACTTAAAGCGCAATAAAAATTAAAAAAAAAAAAAAAACTTTAAAGAGGTCTTTTGCAGATTTGCCCAATGCAATACATTCTCTGATTTCTTGACTGCTGCTTGCATGGATATTGATTGTTGATACAACTAGGAGGAAATCCTTGACAACTTCAGTTTCTCTGCCATTTATCATGACGTTGTTTATTGGTCCAGTTTGAGGATTTTTGTTTTCTTCACATTCAGGCATCATCTGTACCAAAGGCTCTATGTAGTCTTTGACTTTGATCACTAAGTGCTTCAAGTCTCTTCATTTTCAGCAAGCAAGGTTCTGTCAATTGATTATTGAGTTTGTTAATGAGTGTTCCTTCCATCCTGATGCTGTCTTCTTCATATGCCAGCTTCCAGCATTATTTGTTTAGCGTACAGACTGCATAAGTAAGGTAAAAGGATAGAATCCTGCCGCACCTTTTGCAATTTATTCTGTTTCGACAATTGCCTCTGGATCCATGTGAAGGTTAGGCATGAGCACAATGAAGTGTTCTGGAGTTGCCATTATTTATAATGTTACTCCTGTCTGGAATATGCTTTCTTTATTAACTGGGCATTTTCTCTGTTGATCCACTAGGACAGGCCCCTTCCCTTTCCTTACATTTGCACACACAGGTAGAACTGACACATAAAATTAATCATCACAACACCTATGAAAATTAACAACAGTTCCTGAAGCCTCCCTTGACCTCTGCATCCACCAGGCTCTACAGGACACCCCCACTTTAAGGGCCCCTGACAGGGTCCGAGTCCTAATCTCAGCCCCAGAGGCTCTTGCCAGAGCCACCCTGCCCTGGCCACTCTCAGCGCCCTGGGCGCAGCCCTCTAGAGGGCTCCAGCATGAATTTGGAGCCAGGAAAGCACTCCCTGTAGAGACAGCGTCAGTGGAGCAGGGCATGCCTGGACTGTAGCCTCATTTGCCTGCAGTGACCTCTGTTGGGAGTGCAGGGGCTATCTGTGCCTCCTAGGGAGGCAAGGGCCTGTGCATGTGTGTGATTGTGTGCGTGCAGGTGTGTAATCTGTGTGGCTGTCCTGTCTGAGTTTCTGAGTCTGTGAGTGCATTGATTGTGTGCTGTGCTTTCCCGTGTGGCTGTTGTGCGTTTCTCTGTGCCCTTCTCTGTGTATGTGTGTGTCTTGGTCATCTAGTGCTGCCATAACAGAAATACCACAAGTGGATGGCTTTAACAAAGAGAATTTTATTTTTTTATACTCTAGTAGATTACAAGTCCAAATTGAGGGCGTGGGCTGCAGGGGAAGCTTTTCTTGCTTTGTTGGCTCTGGAGGAAGATCCTTGTCCTCAATCTTCCCCTGGTCGAGGAGCTTCACAGGCACAAGGACCCCGTGGCCAAAGGACACACTCTGCTCCTGGTGCTGCTTTCTTGGTGGTATGAGGTCCCCAACTCTCTGCTTGCTTCCCTTTTATCTCTTGAGAGATAAAAGGTGGTCCAAGCCACACCCCGGGGAAGCTCCATTTACCTTGCAGGCGGGGCTGGACCTTTCTGCCCCTGCTCCTCTCAGCCTCTGCTGTCCTTCTGGTGATCCCATCTCAGGCCTCAAGATGGAGGGAGTGAAGGGTCAGTTGACAGGACCTCCTAGCCAGGGGGCAACTGCAGAGGTGTATAGTGAGTGGGAAGGGTGGAGGGGGTCCTGGGCCACTGGGACAGGTGATTGAGTGAGTGTCCCTACGGAGGCTAGGGTCTCAGGGCTCTGTGGCCCAGGGGTGAGGTGAGTAGCTAGGCATTGGTGGGAGTTTTCGGGAAGTCCTGGATTCCTGGGGATGGGTTGAGTGGGGGAGATCTCTAGGGAAATTCAAGGGGGAGGGCTTCTGGGGCCCTGGTTAGTGGTGAGTATGCAGCACACCTAGGTAGACTCGGGGAGTCTTTGTGGCTCTTGGAATCCTAGAGAGCCCGGGTCCCTCCCTCACTGTGGTGGCCAGGGGCTGTGGTGGTAGCAGCAACAGCAGCGTTACTGTCAGGCACAAAGGTGACAGACCCACTGGGTGGTGGCAGGTACTGGACTATCTAGCCAGCAGGTGAAGTCACCAAGCAAGGGCCGAGGCCCCAGACGCCCTTCCAGGGCCACGCCAGGCTTCCCTCCTGTAGGGTCAGGAGGAGCCCAGCAGGTCTGGAACCTAGGGCCACCTGAAGTTTCCCTCCCAGCCTCAGTGTCTCTGGCCATGGGAATGGGCACACGGGGCCCCAGATCGTGCTGGTTCCAGAAGGGAGAATCCATTTGGCCTGGGATCTTGAATTGGGGGTTGGGGAGAATCCCAGAGGAAGTTGTGAGAAGCACTTACCACAGGCCCAGGCATTTTTATTGCCCCTCAGTCCCAGTCCCAGCACTCACCTGGCCAACCGCAAAGGGACAGAGGAGTTGTGGTGACTGAGTTTAACTTCAAAGAAGAAAAATGTAGGAATCTAGGCTCTCCTGATCCCCTTTGAAATCCAGTCTTTGAACACACCTCCCCCCGACCATACTGGGGTAACTGAGATGGACTGGGGTGTGCCCAGGTTCACTCCGTGGGCCTGAGTTGACTGTCGATTACATCAGCTACAACTCTTTTTCCTAAGTTCACTCTGTTGGATCTTGCTAGTGATGGTTTTGGGCAGCTATTTAACAAACTCTACCTGGACCAGGAGAAAGCAGATCCAGCCTGACTTGGTCCTGCTATCATTTCCTTCCATTCCCCACTCCCATCCTTGTCACCTGCGGAGACCCCAGGCAGGCTGGCATCATGAGGGGGTCTCCATGTATCTCAGCAGGTATCTCAGGTCCTCCTCTTGTCTCCCTGAGAGTGGACGTAGCCACATGACTTCCTTTGGCCAATAAACTGTGAAGTGTGTCACCTCTAGGCAGAAGAGTTCAGAACCTTTTAGATGGAAGGCTGATCACTGTTTCTTCTCACAACTTCCTCACCATAGCACCTGGCAGGTGTCTCTGTAGTGGCTGCACTTTATCCAGGTCCCAGAGTGACAGGATGTGGAGCAGAGTTCCCAGAATACCCACGGTAATAAGCTTTCGTCACTATAAAGCCACTAAGATTTTAGGGCTGTTCATTATTGTTTGAGGCTGGGTTCTCTAGAGAAGAAAAACCAGTAAAGCTTATAAATATATATAAAGAGAGAAAGATTTATATCAAGGAAATGGCTCATGCAGTTGTAGAGGCTGGAACATCCCATGTCCGTGGATCAGGATGGAGGGTTCTCTTGATTCACATAGCTGCAGGGGCTGGTGAACCCAAGATCATCTGGTTGGAGAGCCCGGCTGTTGTTCACAGGCTATGAAGATTGATGAATCCCAAGATCGGCCGGCAACACGGCAGGTAAGCTGCTAGCTCAAGTCCCGAGAATGGGAGTTCAGATGAACTGGAGCCAGCTATAGGATCCAGAACTAGGAAAAGCCCCTGAGCCCTGCCAGCATGTCCCCCCACACTTGATGCATGACACATGCCCAAGAAAACTCCTTCAACTGATTGGCCACTCGCAGCAGATCCCATCATAGGGGTGATCACATATCAAATCTCAACAGGGACGTGATCACAACATGAAACGACTGCCAAAACACTGAGAATCAGGTTCTAGCCAAGCTGATGCACAATCTTAACCATCACAGTTACCCACAGTACAACCTCATGCTATGCATCTTTTTTCCTTTCTCTGTGAGGTAGCGTTGTTGTTGCTGTTCGTTGGCATTAAGTCGGCTCCAACTCATGACGACCCCAAGGACAACAGAATGAAATGTTGACTGGTCCTGTGCCATCTTCATTATCATTGTTATGCTCAAGCCCATTGTTTTGGCCACGACGTATTTTGAGTACCTCCCAACTTTTTTTTTTTTTTTCCCCCAACTTAGGGGCTCATCTTCCAACTCTACATCAAAAAATATTCTGTTGTGATCCATAGGATTTCCATTGGCTAACTTTTGGAAGTAGATTTCCGGGCCTTTGTTCCTTTTCTGTCTTGGTCTGGAAACTCCACTGAAACCTGTCTGCCATGGGTGGTCCTGCTGATGTTTGCAATACTTGTCTGCCTGTTGGTGTTACTGTGGTGGCTTCGATGTTGCCATGACATGAAAGCTATGAGGCAACGGAGCCTAAAATGGAAAGCATGAACTCTGTTGTCAGATACACCTGGGTTTGAGTTCCAGCTCTGCCTTTTATTAGCTGCAATTTCAGGCCATTTGCTTTGTGTCTTAGTTTCCTCCACGTAGAACAGGAGAGTTATACCATAGCAGGTTGTGGCAAGGATTAAGTGAAATAATGCTACATGTAGAGCATTTATTACAGGGCCCAGGACACAGGGTAGGTGATCAATAAATATTAGACATACAGCTACATAATATGCATTGATTGTAAAGATCCGAACAATGCCACAACGTATTACAAAAGAAGGAAATGTTAAATCTTTGGCATCTGTACCTTTCAAACTCTGAGCACGTAGGATCATACATCATATACCATTCCATATTCTGCCATGTGCTGTCGAGATCTGTTTATGTAAAAAATTAAATATGTGCAATCATTTCTAAGTATATAGAAAAAAATCCTGTTGCCATTAAGGTTGATTACGACTCATAGGATCCTACAGGACAGAGTGGAACTGCCCCATAGGGTTTCCAACGCTATAATCTTTACAGAAGCAGACTGCCACATCTTTCTCTCAGAGAGCAGTTAGAGAGTTCAAACTGTCTACTTTTTTGTTGGCAGGCAAGCAATCAACCACTGTGCCATCAGGAGTTGCCCATATTAATTCTGGGAATAATTGAATCACTTCTCTATGTTGGACATTGAGATCAGTGATTGTCAAGCCATATTGTGGCCAATTCGATAGTTGTAAAAGAAATTTTCTTGCTTGGAAGTAGCATTTAAAAACAAAGAAGTAGAACATAAAGTACTGAATGTGTTGAGTTATGATATTTTATTAACTTTTATATGTCATATTTATGTATATATGTATATTGGGCTGCAATACAAAATGTATTTCTTATGATGAATCATGTTAGAGATAGTTTTGAAGCTGCTGATTTGGACTTTTCTTTTTCAGATTCTGGAGGCTTATAAATACCCTTCTTGCACTTATGTCTGTGGACACTTGTCTGATTTTTTTCCTTTAGATTAACTTACCAGCAGTGAGTTCCTTTTTGGTTTCTGACACACGCTCAAGGATCCCAATCAATTAAGTGCGCTCCATCACATCCTAAAGTTGAATTGGTTCTTCTGCAGTAGAAAAAGGTAGTGCGGTTGTTTACCTCAGTTTACCCTAACCACCTTGGAGGACTTGGGAGAGCTAAGCACCAGAACCAGCCCAGAGGGCCAGACCCCGTCCATCTGCCATGCTCACCTTCCTCGGGTACTTGTGTGGGGCTGTCGCTCCCTTCACGTGCTGCTGTAACTCCTTGGTGAGATGGTCATGGGACAGGAGTAGTGGGGCCAGGAGAATGAACACCATCACCACCTGCAGCACAGGAGTGAAGTCACGGTGAGTGCCAAGAAATGATACCCCCACCCACTGGCTTCACATCAATTGCCACCCATAGCAGCCCTATGGGACAGAGGAGAACTGCCCCATAGGGTTTACAAGGCTTTATGGAAGCAGACTACCACATCTTTCTGCTGCGGAGTGGCTGGTGGGTTTGAACTGCCAACCTCTCAGGTAACAACCAAGCACTTAACCACTGTGACGGCAAAAATGTAATGTTTATTAAATGAATGGAAAAGCAAGGTGATGCTTGAGCTGTGTTCTTGATAAGAGCATGGTGACTGTCTTCGTTATGTAGCGCTGCTATAACAGAAATATCACAAGTAGATGGCTTCAACAAAGAGAAATTTACTTCCTCACAGCCTATTAGCTAGAAGTTCAAATTCAGGCATCAGCTTCACAGGAAGGCTCTGGGGGAAGATCCTTCTCATCAATCTTCCCTTGGACTAGGAGCTTCTCTGCTCAGGAACCCCGGTCCAAAGGACATGCTCTGCTCTTGGCACTGCTTTCTTGGTGGTATGAGGTCCCCACTCTGGTTTGCTTCTCTTTTCCTATTATCTCTTATAAGGTAAAAGGTGGTACAGGCCATACTCCAGGGAAAGTCCCTTTGCATTGGATCAGGGATGTGACCTTAGTAAGGGTGTTACCATCCCACCCTAATCCTCTGTAACATAAAATTACAATTACAAAATGGAGGACAACCACACAATACTGGGAATCGTGGCCTAACCAAGTTGACACATACTTTTGGGGGACACAATTGAATCCATGCCATCGACTTTGGAAAAGGAAAGAGTCAGGTTCAAATCTAACTACTTCCAATTCCATCTATGTCCTTGGAAAATTATTTCCTTCTCTTAACTTCAGTTTCCTTGTCTATGAAAGAGATACAATAAAAATTCATCCCTTACTGGGGTATCTGTAAATATTCCAGGTAACGATACATGTGAACCATCTGGTTAGTTTAAATTTATTGTTACTATTATTAGTAGTAGTATCATCATAATTATTAATCTTATTGTATGTACAGTTCCCTACATGGGACCTAGTGAGTAATACTTATTGGCAATTGATGATTATGATTGAGGATATCCCCAAATTGACTGCATAGGGCCCAGTACATAGTCGGTTTTCAATAAATACTTGTTGAATGAAGGAATAGAGGCTGTGGAGACAGGTCGCTTAGATTCCCGTTCTAGCTCCATCACTTATTAGAAGTGTGATCCAGGTGAGTTACAGAACTTCTTTATGCCTGTCTCCTCATCTATAAAACCAAACCAAACCCATTGCCTTCCAGTCGATCCTGACTCATGGTGAAGCCATGTGTTACAGGGTAGAATTGTTCCATAGGGTTTTCTTGGATATAATCTTCATGGAAGTAGATCACCAGGCTTTTCTTCTCCAGTGCCACTGGGTGGGTTCAAACCACGAACCTTCAGATTAGGTTAAAAAGACCTCTGCTTGCCAGGACCACACCTTATCTTTAAAAACAGTGTATAAGAATACTTAACTCCTTGGATTTTTGTGAGGGCTAAGTGAGTTGGCACATAATAAGGACTCCTGCTCACAGGCAGTGAAGATCGATGAATCCAAAGATCAGCAGGCAAGACCACAGGTAAGCTGCTAGCTAGTCTCAAGAACTGGAGGTGAGACGAACAGGAGCCAGGTGCAGAATCCAGAAGGAGTAAAAGCCCACAAGCGTTGTCACAATATCCACTTATATTCAATGCAGGACAAATGACCAAGGAAACTCCCTTCCAACTGATTGGCTACTCAGAGCAGGTGCCATCGTGGAGGTGATCACATCATATCAAATTTGATCACGGGAGTGATCACAACTTCATATGACTGTCAAGCTACCAAGAATCATGGCCGAGCCAAGTTGACACACAACCTTAACCATCACAGCCTTCATCATCATCATTCATAATCCTTATGTACAGAGCCACAGATGAGGCCCACTGCCACCTGCTGACCACATAGTGAAGGCCACACACACATGAGCTGTGCCCTCTGTGCCAGAGGACCAAGGCTGGCTAGATAGTACCTTGAAGTTTCTCCTGCTTCTGGCTTCCAAGTACCCACACGCAGACATGATCGCATCGTGTCCTCTACTCACCTCCCATCTAATGGGATCTGGACTGCTCACCTTGGCTGACTCACCCACTTCTGGGTGCTCCGCCAGGGCATTGTCCATCTCTGCCTGACTGATTCGGTAACTGCAAGATCAGCTGTTTGTTCCAGCATGAGTTCGGAGGCAGATGCCAGGATTGGGGTGAGCCAAGGCCAAATATTGGCTTTGAAAGGTCACATCTTCCCTTGGCACAGAGAGTAACTAGCATAGGGAGCCCAAGACTCGTGACCTGCCTAGGACCTGGACCCGAAAAGTGAAGACCTCGACACTCTATGCTAAGAAACACCAATGCTCAGGCACACCCAAGGGCTCTCACAGCCTCAGATGACAGAGGACGGATGCTTTGTCTTCCCAGAGCTCTGCGTCCTTAGCTCAAGCAGCTTCCACCAGTATGAAATTTCTTAGAAACTCCAAATTTTATCTTAATCATTTATGTAAATTCCGCATCTTATTCCCCAATATCTAAGTGTTTGCTTTAGAAATTAAAAAAAAAACCCAAACTCTATTTCCTGTAATATCGAAGCATTATAGCTCTAGGATATTGTCTCATTCTCTCTCTCTCCTTTTTTTTTTTTTGTGGTGTAGGTGTTAGGAACATGGATTTAGAGCCAGAGAAGCTCAGTTAAAATTTGAACTCCACGGCGTGATATCTTTGAGATTTAAGGCAACATTCTTCACTGCTTTGTGACACAGTTTCCTTATCCTAAAATGGGATAAAAATAGCATCTGCCTCATACTGTTGAAGGAGCCTGGGTGTTGCAAGAAGTTTGCCATCAGCTGCTAATGCAAAGGTTGGTGGGTCGAACCCACCCAGTGAAACTGTGGAAGAAAGGCCTGGTGATCTGCCAAGAAGACCGTATGGAACAGTTCTACTCTGTAACACATGGGATCTGCAGGAGCCTGGGGCTGACTCGATGGCAGCTAACAACAACAACAACAACACAGTACTGAGGGCTAGGTGAAATGAGTTAATAGGTATCAAGCATTAGGAGAGTGCTTTCACATCCTAAGTACTCTATGAAACGAAAAACACCAAACCTGTTGCCATTGAGCCGATTCTGACTCATAGCGACCCTCTAGGACACAGTAGAACTGTCCCATAAGGTTTCCAAGGAGTGGCTGGTAGATTGTTACTGCTGAACTGTTGGTTAGCAGCCTGAGCTCTTAACCACTCCACCGCTGGAACTCCATAAGCTGTAAAGTGCAATTTCTTAACCACATATGCATACACCTCTGTAACACCACCAAGATCATGACCCTGAGAGTAGGGCCAGTTTCCAGTTAACTCCCTTACAGCCTTGTCCCACTCAGTATTACCTGAAAGTAGCCACTAGCCATTTTAAAACCCTTTAGTAGTTCATAGGAGTACTTGGGTGGCACAAACTGTTAAGTGCTTCACTACTAACTGAAAGGTTGGCAGTTCAAACCCACCCAGCGGTGCCTTGAAAGACTGTCCTGGCAATCTGCTTCTGCAAGGTCACAACATTGAAATCCCTATGGAGCCCATGTCTACTGTGAAATATATGAGTCGAAATTGTCTCAACAACAACCACCAACAACAGTAGTTAACAGAAAGGCTATGATATAGAAGGATGTGTCTTGTCTCCTCCAGGGTTCAATCAAAAAGGGCTGATCAGATCCATGCTTGCTCTCAAGGGCATGCTTCCTTTTCAGGGGAGAGCAGAAAGATCAGGAGAGGGATAGGTGGGAGCAATGGCAACAACACCTTTCATGGTCTGGTGAGGTGGGGTTGTTTGGGGAGCATAGGGCTTTATTCCTGGTCCAGCTCTAGAGGACTCAGTCAGTTCAGATTGAACCGTGAAGAAGGGACCACTGGCATGTTCATTACCTTGGGGCTCCATTGGCCCTAAACACAATGATATTTACTAATGAACTCCCTGCTTATGTCAGTGTTCCCTGGGTGATTCGTACTGTGTCTGTGTGGCATCCATTCATGTCTCCTTAAACATAATTATTCTCCAAATAAAGCCATGCTTCCATCTAACATGGTGTAACTATGCTGCATACAACTGAGTACATAGTCTCTGTTTTGTCTTTGGGTCTTCTTCTTATGTATCCCTCCCTGTTTAAGTCAGGGGTGTATATTCCAGACTCTCCTTTCCACAGCTTTGTTACTTGGCCTTTCTTACTGATTGTCCGTGAGGTTTAAAATTCAAGATGGGAGGAGGGTGATGCTGAAGAAACTCTAACGTCATTGACAAAACTATTGGCAAATAAGGACTTCAGAGAGTTAGGGCAGCTTCCATTTGAAAGAGAGAAAATGAACAAGAGGGCTGATGGCATAGGCCCTTCAGAAGAGAGTGAATTTCCTATCAGCTATTTAGAGTCTCTGGGGAAAATTGTCGAAGCCCTCAAAATTTGGGGTAAAAAAATATTTATACCTAAACTTTCCATCGATGTTGATTCACTCTTTGTTTATTCCGAGAATTAGAGCATAGTTGGAATTTTAACCTAAATATGGTTAAATATGAAGTAAACTTATTTTCATACCCTTCAGATTTTCTTTTCCCAAGGCAAATTCTCACATTTCTTTTCCTTTTTTTGTATATTTATTTTAAAAGTTTAAACCAAAAAATTTAGTCTCATGTATCTACTTGAACTAAGAAGCACACTCTCCATGGGTATTATTAAAGTACTGTAAAGTCCAGCCTAATCTTTGTAGGAAGAGTTGGCTTCAGGAATGGTTTTAGTTCTGGGTGAACAGAGAATCTGGGGGCCATGCCTTCTGGGGTTCCTCTAGGCTCAGTCAACCGTCAAGTCTGGTCTTTTTTACGTGAATTTGTTTTCTGCACCACACTTTTCTCCTGCTCCATCAAGGACTCTGTTGTGTTCCTTCTAAGGGCAGTCATTGGTGGTAACAATTGGTGGTAGCTGGGCACTATCTAGTTCTTCTGTTCTCACACTGATGGAACGTCTGATTTACGAGGCCCTTTTGTCTCTTGGGCTAATATTTTCCTTGTGTCTTTGGTGTCCTTCATTCTCCTTTGCTCCAGGTAGGTTGGAACGAATTGATGCATCTTAGATAGCTGCTCCCAAGCTCTTAAGACCCCAGATGTGACTCAGCAAAGTGGGATGCAGAACATTTTCTTAATGAACTTTGTTATGCCAGTTGACCTAGATGTCCCCCGAAACCAAGGTCCCCCGACCCTCACCCCTGGTACTCTGTCCCCCAAAGTGTTTGGTAGCGTTCAGGAACCTTGTCAGCTTTTGGTTTAGTCCAGTTGTGCTGACTTACCCTGTATTGTGTGTTGTCCTTCCCTTCGCCTAAGATAATTCTTGTCTACTATCTAGTTAGTGAATACCTCTCTCCCTCCCTCCCCACCCTTATAACCATGAAAGAATGTTTTCTTCTGTGTTTAAACTTTTCTGGAGTTCTTATAATAGTGGTCTCATACAATATTTGTCCTTTTGCGACTTACTGATTTCACTCAGCATAATGCCTTCCAGATTCATCATGTTGTGAGATGTTTTGCAGATTCATCGTTGTTCTTTATCATTGCATAGTATTCCATTGTGTGAAATATACCATAATTTGTTTATCGATTCATCCGTTGATGGGATCCTATGTTGTTTTCATCTTTTTGTTATTGTTAACAGTGCTGCAGTGAAGATGGGTGTGCATATGTCTGTTTGTGAGATGGCTCTTATTTCTCTAGGATATATTGCAGGGAATAGGATTGCTGGATTGTATGGTACTTCTATTTCTAGCTTTGTAAGGAAGCACCAAATTGATTTTCAAAGTGGTTGAACCATTTTACATACCCACCAGCATTATGTAAGTGTTCTAGTCTCTCCACAACCTCTCCAACATTTATTATTTTGTATTTTTTGGATTAATTCTATCCTTGTTGTGGAGAGATGGTATTGCATTGTAGTTTTGATTTGCATTTCTCTAGTGGCTAATGATCATGAGCATTTCCTCATATGTCTGTTAGTCGCCTAAATGTCTCCTTGGTGAAGTTCCTGTTCCTATCCTTTGCCCATTTTTTAATGGGTTATTTGTCTTTTTGCTGTTGAAGTTTTGCAGTATCTTGTAGATTTCAGAGATTAGACCCTGATCGGATATGTTGTAACCAAAATTTTTTTCCTGGTCTTTAGGTTGTCTTTTTACTCTTTTGGTGAAGTCTTTTGATGAGCGTAAGTGTTTGACTTTTAGGAGCTCCCAGTTATTCACCTTCTCTTCTGTTATTTGTGAATTGTGAGTTATGTTTTGTATTTTGTTTCTGCCATGTATGAGGGCCCTTAACATTGTCCCTATTTTTTCTTCCATGATCTTTATCATTTTAGACTTTATATTTGGGTCTTGGATCCACTTTGAGATAGTTTGTACATGGTGTGAGGTGTGAGTCTTGTTTCATTTTTTTCCAGATGGATATCCAGGTATGCCAGCACCACTTGTAAAAAAGATTGTCTTTTGTTTGGGCCTTTGTCAAATATCAGCTGCTCATAGACGGATGAATTCACATCTGGATTCTCAATGCTGTTGCATTGGTCTATGTATCTCTTGTACTAGTACCAAGCTGTTTTACTGTTGTTTGACTGCCATGGTATAATAGGTTCTAAAGTCAGATTGTGTGAGGCCTCCCACATTGTTCTTCTCCTTCAGTAATGCTTTATTTATCTGGGGTCTTTTCCCTTTCCATATGAAGTTGTCAGTTTGTTTCTTTCTCTGTCTCATTAAAAAACGTCATTGTAATTTGGATTGTATTGCCTTGTATCTGTAGAGAGTTTGGGGTAAAATTGAGATTTTCACAATGTTGAGTCTTCCTATCCATGAGCAAGGTATATTTTTCCACTTACGTGGGTCTCTTTTGGTTTCTTTCAGTAGTGTCTTGTATTTTTCTTTGTATATGTCTTTTACATCTCTGGTTGTATTTATTCCTAAGTATTTTCTCTTCTTGGAGGCTATTGTAAATGGTATTACCTTGGTGATTTCCTTTGAGTTTCTGTTTGTTGGTGTAGAGGGATCCAACTGATTTTTGTATGTTTATCTGCTATCCTGATACTTTGCTGAAATCGTCTATTAGTTCCAGTAATTCTCTTATGGATTCCTTGGGGTTTTCTGTGTATAAGATCATAACATCTGCAAATAGGGATACTTTTATTTCTTCCTTACCAATTTGGATGCCCTTTATTTCTTTCTCTTACCTTATAGCTGGGGCTAGGACCTCCAGCACAATATTGAATAAGAGTGGGTATAAAGGGCATCGTGTGGATCCCCTTCTCAAGGGAAACGCTTTCAGACCCTCTCCATTTAGGATGATGTTGGTTGTTCGCTTTGTAAAATGCCCTTTATTATGTTAAGGAATTTTGCTTCTATTCTAATTTGCTGAGAGTTTTTATCATGAATGGGTTTTGGACTTTGTCAAATGCCATTTCTTCGTCAATTGATAAGATCGTGTCATTCTTATCTTTTGTTTTATTTATATGAGGGATTACATTGTTTTTCTAATGTTGAACCATCCCTGCATAACTGGCATGAATCCCAGTTGGTCATAGTGAATTATTTTTTTGATATGTTTTTTAATTCTATTGGCTAGAATTTTGCCAAGGATTTTTGCGCCTGTTTTAGGGGGATATTGGTGTGTAATTTTCTTTTTTTTTGTTGTTGTTGTCTTTACCTAGTTTTGGTATCAGAGTTATGCTGGCTTCATAGAATGAGTTCGGAAGTATTCCATCCTTTTCTATCCACTGACATACCTTTAGTAGTAGTGGTATTAACTCTTTTCTGAAAGTTTGGTAGAATTCTCCAGTGCAGCCATCAGGGCTAGGGCTTTTGCGGGGCCGGGGTGGGGGGGGAAGCTTTTTAATTACCTCTTCAATCTCTTCTTTTCTTATGAGTTTATTTGGTTGTTCTACCTGTCTGTGTTAGTTTAGGTAGCTAGTTTGTTTCTAGAAATTTGTCCATTTCCTCTAGGGTTTCAAATTTGTTGCAGTACAGTTGTTCATAGTATTCTGTTATGATTCTTTTAATTTCAGTTGAGTCTGTTTTGTTATTGCCCATCTCATTTCTTATTTGGGTTATTTGCTTCCTCTCCTGTTTTTCTTCAGTCACTTTGGTCAATGGTTTATCAATTTTGTAGATCTTCTCAAAGTACCAGCTTTTGGTCTTGTTAACTCTTTCAGTTGTTTTTCTATTCTCCATATCATTCATTTCTTCTCTAATTTTTATTATTTCCTTCTTCCGGTGCCCATGAGCTTATTCTGCTGCTGTTTTTCTATTTGTTCGAGTTGTAGGGTTAGTGTTTTGATTTTGGCCCTTTCTTCTTTTTGGATGTGTGCATTTATTGCTATAAGTTGACCTCTGAACAGTGCTTTTGCCCTGCCTCAGAGGTTCTTGTTGGATGTGTTTTCGTTCTCATTGAATTCTGTGAATTTGTTTGCTGTATCTTTAATTTCTTCTATAACCCAGTAGTTTTGGAGCAAGGTGTTCTTCAGTTTCCATGTATTTGATTTTTTTCTTTTTTTCCTTTTATTGCTTTCTACTTTTATGTCTTTATGGTCAGAGAAGATGCTGTGTAATATTTTGATGTTTTCAATTCTGTTAAGGCTTGCTTTTTTGGCCTAATACGTGTTCTATTCTGGAGAATGTTCCATGTGTGTTGGAAAAGAAAGTATACTGGGCTTCAGTTGAGTGGAGTGTTCTGTATATGTGTATGAGATCAAGTTGGGTGACTGTGGCCTTTAGATTTGCCATGTCTTTATTGAGCTTCTTTTCGGATGTTCTGTCCTTCAGCAAAAAGTGGTCTGTCAAAGTCTCCTACTATTGTCGTGGAGCTATGTCTCTTCTCAGTGCTGTTAGAGTTTGTTTTATGTATTTTGGAGCCCTGTTTTTGGGTGCATAAATATTTAGTGTGGTTATGTCTTCCTGGTGTATTGACCCTTAAGCATTATATAGTGTCCTTCCTTAACCTTTGTGGTGGGTTTTGCTGTAAAGCCTATTTTGTCAGAGATGAGTATTGCCACTCCTGCTCTTTTTTGATTGTTTTCTTAATATATTTTTTTCCGTCCTTTGAGTTTTAGCTTGTTTGTGCCTTTGAATCTAAGTGTGTCTCTCGTAGGCTGCCTATAGACAGATCGTTTTTTAAAATCTATTCTGCCACTCTCTGTTTATTAGTGCATTTATTCCATTTACATTCAGTGTAATTATTGAAAGGTATGAGTTTAGTGCTGTCGTTCTGATGTATCTGCGTGTGTGTGTATGTGTGTTGTTTTTGACAGTTTCTTTGTTGAGTTAATTTTCTGTGCTGAGTCATTTTTCTTTATGTATTTTCTTTTCAACATTTTTTCATTATTGTTTCTTTTATATTTGTTAAGTCTTTATGTTTTTCTTATTTTTTAACTGGGTGTGTAGGATAGTTTCCTTTGTGGTTACCTTAATGTTTACCTCTCTGTTTCTAAGTTTAAACCAATCTTTTATTTCTAGATACCGCCTTGACTTCATCACCATATGAAAGTTCTATGACTACATTACTAAGTCCCTCCTTTTTTGTTTTAATGTTGTCGTCTTTTACATATTGATGTCTGTTTCCCTATTTTCAATGTTTTAGCTTTGATTTATTTTTTTGACTTCCCTATCTGGGTTGATATTTGGTTGTTCTGTCCTGTGTTCTAGTCTTGGGTTGTTTTCTGATATTATTGATTTTGTAACCAGAGGACTCCCTTTAGTATTTCTTGTAATTTCGGTTTGTTTTTTACAAATAACCTAAAGTTCTGTTTATCTGGAAATGCCCTAATTTCTCCATCATATTTGACAGAGAGCTTTGCCTGATATATAATCCTTGGCTGGCATTTTCTTTTTTGTTCAAGGTTTTATATATGTCATCCCATTGCCTTCCTGCCTGCATGTTTTCTGCTGAGTAGTCAGAGTATAGTCTTATTGACCCTCCTTTTCAGATGACTTTTCATTTATCCCCAACTGCTCTTAAAATTCTCTCTGTATTTTTGGTTTGATTATACTATGTCTTGATGAGTTTCTTTTGGAATCTACCCTCTGTGGGGCTTGATGAGTTTCTTGGACAGGTATCTTTTCATCTTTTATGGTATCAAGGAAGTTTTTGCCGGCATATCTTCAACAATTCTGTCTGTTTTAACCTCCTCCCCCTCCTCCCCGTTCTAGTACTCAAGTCACTCATAGATTATTTTTCTTGATAGAGTCCCACATAATTCTTAGGGTTTCTTCATTTTTTTAAATTCTTGTAGCAGATTTTCCCTCAAAAAATTGCTGTCAAATGCTTTTTCTGCAGTCTCACTAATTCTGACTTCCATTGCCTCAATTCTGCTCCTATGAATTTCTATTAAGTTGTATAATTCTGAAGTTTTGTTGTTAATATATTGGGTTTCTGTTTGCTGTTTCTCTTTGGATTATTGCAGCTTGTTAAATTTGTCATTATGCTCTTGTATAGCATCCTTATGTTCCACTCTTGCGTTGTCTCTGTGTTCCCTGACTTGGTCTACATTTTGCCTGATCTCCTTCCTGTTCTCTTAAAGACCTCTGTATGTTAATCTTTTTAATTTTACCTCCGATAACTCCAAGACTTTTTCATCCTCCAGGAGGTTTTTTGGTTCTTTGTTGTGGTCACTTGCTGAAGCCGTCATGGTCTGCCTCTTTCTGTGATTTGATATTGACTGTTGTCTCTAACCCATCAATAAGTTTTATTTATTTATTTTATGTTTCATTACTGCTTCCTAGCTTCTTGTTTTATTCTACTTTGATATGCCCAAGTAGGCTGGTCATTTGAGCTGCTTTCATTATTGGCATTATTGAAGCTCTCACATCCTGATAGCAGGCAGTTATAGCTGTTATTAGGTATGTGAGCCCAGGAGTCCATTTATTTTTCTTTGTGGATTCAGCTCAGGTGTCCATGTCTTCAGTCATCAGGTGTGTGGTGCAGGCTCTCACCTACAGTCCTAGATGGGCAGGACTACATAGGGCTGATTGGATTAGGCATAGGTATCTGATCAACTCGACGGCACTGGGCTTGTGTTATCTGGCTATAGTCAGGGTTATGTGCTGAGCCAGGTAGGGGGCTGACAGTTGCCACTGAGTGGCTGGGTGGAAGGTATGTCTGTGCTTTCGAGAGCTCGTAAGTGGGTGGGCTTTGGATCCGGACTTTGGGGACCCCATGCTGTTGGCTGTAGAGACTGGGAGGCAACACTTATTCTTGGACCCCTGTTGTGGGTGGCTAGGTGGAGTGGCTGAAGCCACCAGTCCTCAGGTGTCTGATGTGGGTAGTCAAGGACCCTGCTTAATGGACAGGGTGGTATCTAATGTCAAGAATATGCCACTCGTCCTTAGTGGTTGCACTTGAAAATAGGCTCCAATTATATACCCTGTTGTACTGTGCTAATGAGGGGATACACTGTTGAAATGTGCCAACACAGGTCTAGGCAGGGGTGAAAGGCATTCTAAGTGTGTGGACTCCTTATGCCTGTGCCTAGGCAAAGGGTCTGTGCCTGCCCTGAGTTCCTGGCTTAGGGGAGCTGGCAGATTATTTTTTCCTGTTTCTTAATTTATTCTTTCTCAAAAGCCAAGAGAATGGTTGAGGACATGCGATGGGTTCCACTTCAGGCCCAGGGGGTGAGGGTGTACTTGAAGCAGAGTGAGAGGAGCTGGGTGTATAGAAGAAAGGTACTTCCAAGAAGGGAAAACGGTTTTTTGGATCCCTTGTGGTAGATTAGATGCTTGCACTTAACTTCCGCAGATTCAGTGCCACTTCTCCTTGGAACCAGAGGCTTGAGCAGACTCTCTGCCACTTGGTTTCTGCCGATATAGAAAAGGCATCCCGAGTGCTACTGCTTGCCTCAGCCAGCACACGCAAGCTAATCTAGGCTGTAGGGTGCTGGCCAAGTCAGGTCTCGCAAATCCTTGCTGCTTCTGAATTGTCTCTCCATCCCCCTGATGCTCAGTCCGACTCTTCAACTTTGTCTTTAATGTTCAGTGCTCCTAGATTGTCATATAAAATTGATTTACTTGTTTTTTCAGGTTTTTGTTGTAAGAGGGACCATAGGAAGCATCTGCCTGGTCCACCGTCTTGACCCCACCTCCCGTCAATCTCTTTTTTTTTTTTTTATAACTTTTATTAAGCTTCAAGTGAACGTTTACAAATCCTATCAGTCTGTCACATATAAGTTTATATACATCTCACTCCCTACTCCCACTTGCTCTCCCCCTCTTGAGTCAGGCCTTTCAGTCTCTCCTTTCTTGACAATTTTGCCGGCTTCCCTCTCTCTCTATCCTCCCATCCCCCCTCCAGACAAGAGTTGCCAACACAATCTCAAGTGTCCACCTGATATAATTAGCTCACTCTTCATCAGCGTCTCTCTCCCACCCGCTGACCAGTCCCTTTCATGTCTGATGAGTTGTCTTCGGGGATGGTTCCTGTCCTGTGGCAACAGAAGGTCTGGGGAACATGGCCGCCGGGATTCCTCTAGTCTCAGTCAGACCATTAATTTTGGTCTTTTTATGAGAATTTGGGGTCTGTATCCCACTGATCTCCTGCTCCCTCAGGGGTCCTCTGCTGTGCTCCCTGTCAGGGCAGTCATCGATTGTGGCCGGGCACCAACTAGTTCTTCTGGTCTCAGGATGATGTAGGTCTCTGGTTCATGTGGCTCTTTCTGTCTCTTGGGCTCTTAGTTGTCGTGTGGCCTTGGTGTTCTTTCTTCATTCTCCTTTGATCCACGTGGGTTGAGACCAATTGATGCAATTGTTGCCTCCTCCCCTCGTAACCACAAAAGTATGTGTTCTTCTCAGGTTTACTATTTCTCACGATCTTATAATAGTGGTCTTATACAATATTTGTCCTTTTGCCTCTGACTAATTTCGCTCAGCATAATGCCTTCCAGGTTCCTGCATGTTATGAAATGTTTCAGAGATTCCTCACTGTTCTTTATCGATGTGTAGTATTCCATTGTGTGAATATACCACAATTTATTTACCCATTCATCCATTGATGGACACCTTGGTTGCTTCCAACTTTTTGCTATTGTAAACAGAGCTGCAATAAACATGGGTGTGCATATATCTGTTTGTATGAAGGCTCTTGTATCTCTAGGGTATATTCCCAGGAGTGGGATTTCTGGGTTGTATGGTAGTTCTATTTCTAACTGTTTAAGATAACGCCAGATAGATTTCCAAAGTGGTTGTACTATTTTACATTCCCACCAGCAGTGTATGAGAGTTCCAATCTCTCCGCAGCCTCTCCAACATTTATTATTTTGTGTTTTTTGGATTAATGCCAGCCTTGCTGGTGTGAGATGGAATCTCATCATAGTTTTAATTTGCATTTCTCTAATGGCTAATGATCGAGAGCATTTTCTCATGTATCTGTTGGCTGCCTGAATATCTTCTTTAGTGAAATGTGTGTTCATATCCTTTGCCCACTTCTTGATTGGGTTGTTTGTCTTTTTGTGGTTGAGTTTTGACAGAATCATGTAGATTTTAGAGATCAGGCGCTGGTCGGAGATGTCATAGCTGAAAATTCTTTCCCAGTCTGTAGGTGGTCTTTTTAGTCTTTTGGAGAAGTCTTTAGATGAGCATAGGTGTTTCATTCTTAGGAGCTCCCAGTTATCGGGTTTCTCTTCATCATTTTTGGTAATATTTTGTATTCTGTTTATACCTTGTATTAGGGCTCCTAGGGTTGTCCCAATTTTTTCTTCCATGATCTTTATTGTTTTAGTCTTTATGTTTAGGTCTTTGATCCACTTGGAGTTAGTTTTTGTGCATGCTGTGAGGTATGGGTCCTGTTTCATTTTTTTGCAAATGGATATCCAGTTATGCCAGCACCATTTGTTAAAAAGGCTATCTTTTCCCCAATTAATTGACACTGGTCCTTTGTCAAATATCAGCTGCTCATACGTGGATGGATCTATGTCTGGGTTCTCAATTCTGTTCCATTGGTCTATGTGCCTGTTGTTATACCAGTACCAGGCTGTTTTGACTACTGTGGCTGTGTAATAGGTTCTGAAGTCAGGTAAAGTGAGGCCTCCCACTTTCTTCTTCTTTTTCAGTAATGCTTTGCTTATCCGGGGCTTCTTTCCCTTCCATATGAAATTGGTGATTTGTTTCTCTATCCCCTTAAAATATGACATTGGAATTTGGATCGGAAGTGCGTTAAATGTATAGATGGCTTTTGGTAGAATAGACATTTTTACTATGTTAAGTCTTCCTATCCATGAGCAAGGTATGTTTTTCCACTTAAGTATGTCCTTTTGAATTTCTTGTAGTAGAGCTTTGTAGTTTTCTTTGTATAGGTCTTTTACATCCTTGGTAAGATTTATTCCTAAGTATCTTATCCTCTTGGGGGCTACTGTGAATGGTATTGATTTGGTTATTTCCTCTTCGGTGTTCTTTTTGTTGATGTAGAGGAATCCAAGTGATTTTTGTATGTTTATTTTATAACCTGAGACTCTGCCAAACTCTTCTATTAGTTTCAGTAGTTTTCTGGAGGATTCCTTAGGGTTTTCTGTGTATATAATCATGTCATCTGCAAATAGTGATAACTTTACTTCTTCCTTGCCAATCCGGATACCTTTTATTTCTTTGTCTAGCCTAATTGCCCTGGCTAGGACTTCTAGCACGATGTTGAATAAGAGCGGTGATAAAGGGCATCCTTGTCTGGTTTCCGTTCTCAAGGGAAATGCTTTCAGGTTCTCTCCATTTAGAGTGATATTGGCTGTTGGCTTTGCATAGATGCCCTTTATTATGTTGAGGAATTTTCCTTCAATTCCTATTTTGGTAAGAGTTTTTATCATGAATGGGTGTTGGACTTTGTCAAATGCCTTTTCTGCATCAATTGATAAGATCATGTGGTTTTTGTCTTTTGTTTTATTTATGTGATGGATTACATTAATGCTTTTTCTGATATTAAACCAGCCTTGCAAACCAGCCTTGCATACCTGGTATAAATCCCACTTGATCAGGGTGAATTATTTTTTTGATGTGTTGTTGGATTCTATTGGCTAGAATTTTGTTGAGGATTTTTGCATCAATGTTCATGAGGGATATAGGTCTATAATTTTCTTTTTTTGTAATGTCTTTACCTGGTTTTGGTATCAGGGAGATGATGGCTTCATAGAATGAGTTGGGTAGTATTCCGTCATTTTCTATGCTTTGGAATACCTTCAGAAGTAGTGGTGTTAACTCTTCTCTGAAAGTTTGGTGGAACTCTGCGGTGAAGCCGTCCGGGCCAGGGCTTTTTTTTGTTGGGAGTTTTTTGATTACCGTTTCAATCTCTTTTTTCGTTATGGGTCTATTTAGTTGTTCTACTTCTGAATGTGTTAGTTTAGGTAGGTAGTGTTTTTCCAGGAATTCATCCATTTCTTCTAGGTTTTCAAATTTGTTAGAGTACAATTTTTCATAATAATCTGAAATGATTCTTTTAATTTCATTTGGTTCTGTTGTGATGTGGCCCTTCTCGTTTCTTATTCGGGTTATTTGTTTCCTTTCCTGTATTTCTTTAGTCAGTCTAGCCAATGGTTTATCAATTTTGTTAATTTTTTCAAAGAACCGGCTTTTGGCTTTGTTAATTCTTTCAATTGTTTTTCTGTTCTCTAATTCATTTAGTTCAGCTCTAATTTTTATTATTTGTTTTCTTCTGGTGCCTGATGGATTCTTTTGTTGCTCAGTTTCTAATTGTTCAAGTTGTAGGGACAGTTCTCTGATTTTGGCTCTTTCTTCTTTTTGTATGTGTGCATTTATCGATATAAATTGACCTCTGAGCACTGCTTTTGCTGTGTCCCAGAGGTTTTGATAGGAAGTATTTCCATTCTCGTTGCTTTCTATTAATTTCCTTATTCCTTCCTTGATGTTTTCTATAACCCAGTCTTTTTTCAGGTGGGTATTGTTCATTTTCCAAGTATTTGATTTCTTTTCCCTAGTTTTTCTGTTATTGATCTCTAGTTTTATTGCCTTGTGGTCTGAGAAGATGCTTTGTAATATTTCGATGTTTTGGACTCTGCAAAGGTTTGTTTTATGACCTAATATGTGGTCTATTTTAGAGAATGTTCCATGTGCGCTAGAAAAAAAAGTATATTTTGCAGCAGTTGGGTGGAGAGTTCTGTATAAGTCAATGAGGTCAAGTTGGTTGATTGTTGTAAGTAGGTTTTCCGTGTCTCTATTGAGCTTCTTAGTAGATGTCCTGTCCTTCTCCGAAAGTGGTGTGTTGAAATCTCCTACTATAATTGTGGAGGTATCTATCTCACTTTTCAATTCTGTTAAAATTTGATTTATGTATCTTGCAGCCCTGTCATTGGGTGCGTAAATATTTAATATGGTTATGTCTTCCTGATCAATTGTCCCTTTTATCATTATATAGTGTCCTTCTTTATCCTTTGTGGTGGATTTAAGTCTAAAGTCTATTTTGTCAGAAATTAATATTGCTACTCCTCTTCTTTTTTGCTTATTGTTTGCTTGATATACTTTTTTCCATCCTTTGAGTTTGAGTTTGTTTGTGTCTCTAAGTCTAAGGTGTGTCTCTTGTAGGCAGCATATAGATGGATCGTGTTTCTTTATCCAGTCTGTGACTCTCTGTCTCTTTATTGGTGCATTTAGTCCATTTACATTCAGGGTAATTATAGATAAATAAGTTTTTAGTGCTGTCATTTTGATGCCTTTTTATGTGTGTTGTTGACAATTTCATTTTTCCACATACTTTTTTGTGCTGAGGCGTTTTTCTTAGTAAATTGTGAGATCCTCATTTTCATAGTGTTTGACTTTATGTTAGTTGAGTCGTTAAACGTTTTTCTTGGCTTTTATCTTGAGTTATAGAGTTGTTATACCTTTTTGTAGTTACCTTATTATTTACCCCTATTTTTCTAAGTAAAAACCTAACTTGTATTGTTCTATATCGCCTTGTATCACTCTCCATATGGCAGTTGAATGCCTCCTGTATTTAGTCCCTCTTTTTGATTATTGTGATCTTTTACCTGTTGACTTCCATGATTCCCTGTTATGTGTATTTTTTTTTTAATTAATCTTAATTTGTTTGTTTTTGTGATTTCCCTATTTGAGTTGATATCAGGACGTTCTGTTTTGTGACCTTGTGTTGTGCTCATATCTGATATTATTGGTTTTCTGACCAAACAATATCCTTTAGTATTTCTTGTAGCTTTGGTTTGGTTTTTGCAAATTCTCTAAACTTGTGTTTGTCTGTAAATATCTTAATTTCGCCTTCATATTTCAGAGAGAGTTTTGCTGGATATATGATCCTTGGCTGGCAGTTTTTCTCCTTCAGTGCTCTGTATATGTCGTCCCATTCCCTTCTTGCCTGCATGGTTTCTGCTGAGTAGTCTGAACTTATTCTTACTGATTCTCCCTTGAAGGAAACCTTTCTTTTCTCCCTGGCTGCTTTTAAAATTTTCTGTTTATCTTTGGTTTTGGTGAGTTTGATGATAATATGTCTTGGTGTTTTTCTTTTTGGATCAATCTTAAATGGGGTTCGATGAGCATCTTGGATAGATATCCTTTCGTCTTTCATGATGTCAGGGAAGTTTTGTGTCAGGAGTTCTTCAACTATTTTCTCTGTGTTTTCTGTCCCCCCTCGCTGTTCTGAGACCCCAATCATCCTCAGGTTATCCTTCTTGATAGAGTCCCACATAATTCTTAGGGTTTCTTAATTTTTCTTAATTCTTTTATCTGATTTTTTTTCAGCTATGTTGATGTTGATTCCCTGGTCCTCCAGATGTCCCAGTCTGCATTCTAATTGCTCGAGTCTGCTCCTCTGACATCCTATTGCGTTGTCTAATTCTGTAATTTTATTGTTAATCTTTTGGATTTCTACATGTTGTCTCTCTGTGGATTCTTGCAACTTATTAATTTTTCCACTATGTTCTTGAATAATCTTTTTGAGTTCTTCAACAGTTTTATCGGTGTGTTCCTTGGCTTTTTCTGCAGTTATCCTAATTTCATTTGTGATATCTTTAAGCATTCTGTAAATTAGTTTTTTATATTCTGTATCTGATAATTCCAGGATTGTATCTTCATTTGGGAAAGATTTGGATTCTTTTGTTTGGGGGGTTGGAGAAGCTGTCATGGACTGCTTCTTTAAGTGGTTTGATATGGATTGTTGTCTCTGAGCCATCACTGGGAAACTAGTTTTTCCAGAAAATCCGCTGCATCCAGTCCAAATCCCGGCGAGACGGTTCCCCCGCTGGGATGCTGCTCTTCCTGCTCCAAGACCAGTCACTGCCTCCCGGGGACTTCTCCTACTGGCTGCGTCCCACGCCGCCCGCGGAACCGGCTGGTCTCCCTCCCGGGGTTAGTTCAGGGGGGTGGAGCAGCTCTCTGTGCTTGTGCCTTACCTGACTGGTACGCTGGCTCCAGGCTCTGGAAACAATCGCTGCTTCCCCGTATTAGTTCGTTCTCCGTCTCTAAATCTGTGTTTGTTGTTCAGGGTTCGTAGATTGTTATGTATGTGATCGATTCACTTGTTTTTCCGTGTCTTTGTTGTAAGAGGGATCCGAGGTAGCGTCTGCCTAGTCCGCCATCTTGGCTCCGCCCTCTCCCGTCAATCTCTTTTGAGATATAAAGGAGCAGACTGAGCAAGTTAACAGGCAAGCAAGCAGAGATGGGGGAAAGTAGATGCCACACCACATGAGATCTCCACAGAACCAAGAAACAGAAGCTGAAAAGAGAAAAGGACTGTCCCCCAGAGCCAATAGAGAATCTTCCCCTATATCTGGCACCCTGAACTCAGACTTCTAGCCTCTTAACCTGTGAGAAAATAAATTTGTTTGTTCAAGCGACCCACTTAATTTATTTCTGTTATAGCAGCACTTGATAACTAATGCAGTGACCTAGTATATGCCCTATCCTGGAGAATAATGTATGTGCACTAGAGAACAATGTGTGTTCTAGTGATGTTGGGTGGAGTGTTCTATATATATCTACTAGGTCTAGTTGATTTTTGGTGTTGTTCTAACCCTCTATTTCACTACTGATGTTCTGTCTAGACATTCTGTGCATTATTGAAATAACTATGGACTGTAGAAGTGTCTCTCCTTTCAGTTCTGTCATGTTTATTTCATCTATTTTAGGACTCTGTTGTTTGGTACCTATGTAATAGGTAATATCTTCTTAATGAATCGACCCTTTTATCAGTATGTAACGTCCTTGTCTGTTGTAACAGATTGTGACCTAAAGTCTATTTCGTCTGATATTAATATAGCTATCCGTATCTTTTGGTTACAATTTGCATAGAATTTCTCCCCCACCCTTTCAGTTTCAACCTGTTTGTATTTTGGATCTAAAGTGTGTGTCTTACAGATAGCATATCGACACGTGAAAACTTAGGGGAAGAGGTCTTGACCTAATACAGAAATGGGAATGACTAGTATATACAGGGCAGTTGAAGTCATGAAAATAGTTGTGAATGAGCAGAATGAGACGAGAATACGGGCAAGAATGCTGCTTTGGGGCACCCTTACTGGGAGATTAGGGGCAAGTCACTCAACCTTAGTTTTTTCATCTGTAAGGTTGGGCCTTGATGTTCTCTCCAGAGCCCTGGTGGTGCAGTGGTAAAGAGATTGGCTGCTAACCAAAAGGTTGACAGTTCAATTCTATGCTCCTTGGAAACACCATGTGACAGTTCTTCTCTGTCCTTTTCGGTCGCTGTAAGTTGGAATGGACTCTACGGCAATGGACTAATGTCCTCTCCAACCTGAAGAGCTATAGACAATTGGTGCACACACTCATTTCAGACTGTTGCGTCTGAAGGCCATGAGGCCAAGGATCAAGTCTATTGTTTGTCATAGCAGACAGCAGGTGCTCACTAAGGGTTTGTTGAGTAAACAAATATCAGTGTTGACTGGTTGTGGGCTTTATCTTACATCTAATCAAATTACAAGAAACACTAGTTGTGAGATTCTTTTTTAAATGTTACGAATTTTGGTTGATAACTGATTTTCTATAGTGAGTTTATTGCCACAGTTAAAATTTGTTAGGTAAAGAATTTTCTCTTTAGACAGGCAAGGATTTTCTTCCATGGAAGCTGGAAGGAGGTAGAACGAGACCACTTGAGAACAGCAACAACAATACTGGTGATCAAAGTATTGGAGGTGAAGACTCTGGCAACACTGTAATGGTCTTTAGAGGCCGGAAGCATGGAGGTGGTCCAGGCCGTAGACAATGAGGCCTGGGAGTATGTAGTGGAGGCAGCTGATGAGGCCTAAATAGCCAGTGAGGTGGGGAATGTGGACAAAAGCTGGGTAGTGGAGGGGGCTGCCATTCATGTTGGGAAGTGCGAAGCCAGCCATGTGGGGGAGGGGAACCCAGGCATGTTTTGGAGTGGGAATCCAGTTGTGTTTTGGAGGGGAATCAAGGTCCAGGAACACGGGGGAGAGCGGGGAAGGGGGAAGGGTCTTGCACAGGTCGAGAAACACAGGCGGTTGAAGAGCGGGGAAGGGTCTAGCTTAAGTCCGATAACAGAGGTAGGAGGAGAAGGTGGACTATCTGGCTAAGGTCCAGGAACAGAGCTGGCAGGAGGTGCCGCAGATTTTGCTCAAGGTCCAGGAGCACAGCTGGAAAGAGGAGGTGGACTGTCTGGCTAAGGTCCAGGAACACAGCTGGGAGGAAGTAGGGGAGGATCTGCTCAAGGCCTAGGAACACAGTTGGGAGAAGGAAAGGGAAGATCTGGCCTTGTGGACAAAATTGTTGAGAGGAGGCGGTGGAGGGTCTGTCCAAAGTCCAGGAACACAGCTGGGAGGAGGAGGTCAAGGTTCTGGCCGAGGTCTAGGAACACAGCTGGGAGGAGAAGGGGGAGAATCTGGCATTGTGGGAGGAACACAGTTGAGATGAGGTGGAGGAAGATCTAGCTGAGGTCCAGGAACATTTGGAAGGAGGATGGGGAGGGCTTGGCTAATATCCAGCAACATAGGTGGGAGAAGGTTGAGGGTCTGTCCAAGGTCCAGGAACACATTCCGGGGGAGGAGGTACATGGTATGTTTAATTTCCAGGAATACAGCTCGGGGAGGCGGGGGGAGCTTCTGTCTAAGGTTAAGGAACACAGCTGGAAAGAGTAAAGGGAAGGTCTGGCCAAGATCCAGGAACAGAGCTGGGAGGAGGAGGGGTAGGGTTTGGCCAAGATCCAGGAACACACCTGGGAGGAGGAGGGAGAGAATCTGGCCAAGGTCCAGGAACACAGCTGGGAGGAGAAAGGGGACGGTCTGGCCTAGGTCCAAGAACATACTTGGGAAGAGGATGGGGAGGTTTTGTCCACGTTCCAGGAACACAGTTGGTTGGATAATGGGGAGGGTCTGACCAAGGTCGAGGAACACAGTAGGGGAGAGAAGGTGGAGGGTCTGTCCAAGTTCCAGGAACATAGCTGGGAGGAGGAAGGATAGGTTCTGGCCAAGGGTGAGGAACACAGCTGAGAAGACGAGGGGCAGGGTCTGACTGAATTCCAGGAGCGCAGCTGGGAATAGTTGGAGGATGTGTCCAAGTTCTAGGAATACAGCTGGTGGGAGGAGGTGGAGGGTTCTTCCAAGTTCTAGGAACATAGTTGGGAGGAGGGGTAGAGTCTGACCAAGGTCCAGGAACACAGCTAGTAGGAGGAACGGGGCGGTCTGGCTGAGGTCCAGGCATAGCTGAGATGAGGAGGTGGAGGGCCTGGCCTAGGTCCAGGAATACAGCTGGGAGGAGGAGATGGAGGATCTGGCCAGGTTCCAGGAACATAGCTGAGAGGAGGAGGGGTAGGGCCTGTCTGAAGTATAGGTATAGGGCCACAGCTTGGAGGAGAAGGAGGAGGGTCTGGCACATGTCCAGAATACAGCTGGGAGGAGGAGGGGGAGGGTGTGGCCAAGGTTCAGGAACATAGCTAGAAGGAGATGGAGGGCCTCCCCAAGGTCTAGGTATACATCTGGGAGGAGGGTGTGGAGGGTATGTCCAAGGTCTAGGAACACAGCTGGGAGGAGTATGGGGAGGGTCTTGACAAGGTTCAGGAACACAGCTGGGTGGAGGAATGGGAAGGTCTGGCTGAAATCCAGGAAGACGGCTGGGAGGAGTAAGGGAAGGGTCTGTCCAAGGTCAGGAACACAGTTGGGGGGAGGAGGGGAGTGATCTATCCAAGTTCTAGGAACACAGCTGGGAGGATGAGGGACAGGGTTTGGCTGAGGTCGAGGAACACAGCTGGTAGGTGGAGGTGAAGGGTCTGGCCAAGGTCCAGGAACACAACTGTACAGAGCAGATGGTCTGTCCAAGGTCCAGGAACACAGCTGCACAGAGCAGAGTGTCTGGCCAAGGTCTAGGAACAGAGGTGGTAGGATGAGGTGGAAGGTCTAGCCAGTGTCTAGAAACAGCTGGGAGGAGGAGATAGAGGGTCTGTCCGAAATCCAGGAACACAGCTGGGAGTAGTAGGAGTGTGGCCTGGCTGAAGTCCAGCAGCATAGCTGCAAGGAGGAGTTGGAGGGTCTGGCCAGGTTCCCAGAACACACCTGAGAGGAGGAGGGGGAGGGTCTGGCAGAGGTTGAGGAATACAGCTGAGAGGAGAATGTAGAGGGTCTTTCGAAGGTCAGGAGTACAGCTGGGAGGAAGTGGTGAAGGGTCTGGCCCAGGTCCAGGATCACAGCTGGGAGGAGTGGCGAGAGGGTCTTGACAAGGTTCAGGAAGACACCTGGGTGGAGGAATGGAAAGGTGTGGCTGAAGTCCATGAACACAGCTGGGCAGAGGAGGCGGATGGTGTGTCCAAGGTCCAGGAACACACTTGAGAGGAGGAGGTGGAGGATCTGACCAAGGTCCAAGAATAGAGATGGGGGGTGATGGGAAGGGTCTGTCCAAGTTCCAGTAACCCAGATGGCAGGAGGAGGGTTAGTATCTGGTCAAGGTCCAGGAACACAGCTGGGATGAGAAGGAGGATGGTCTGTCCAAGGTCCAGGAACACAGTTGGGAGTTGAAGGGGCAGCATCTAGCCAAGGTTCAGAAACACAGCTGGAAAGAGGAGTGGGAGGGTCTGGCCAAGGTTTCGGAACACATTTGGGAGGAGGAGGTAGAGGGTCTCTCCAAGGCCCAGGTATACAGCTGGGAGGAGGGGCCAGAGGTCCTGTCCCAGTTATAGGAACACAGTTGGGAGGATGAGAGGCAGAGCCTGGCCCAGGTAGAACACAATTGGGAGGAGGAGGGGGAGTGTCTGTTCAAGGTCCTGGAACTCAGCTGTAAGGAATAGTGGAGGATCTGGCCAAGATCCAGGAACGCAGCTGGGAAGCGGAGGCGGAGGGTCTGACCAAGGTCCAGCAACACATCTGGAAGGAAGAAGTCCAGAATCTGGCAGAGGCCTAGGAACACAGCTGGAAGGATTTGGTGGACGTCTGACTGAAGTCTGGGAACACAGCTAAGAGGATGTGGTGGAGTGTACGGTGAAGGGTCCGACCAAGGCCTGAGAAGACATCTGGGTAGAGCACATGGCCCACTCCCCACGTGTACTGATGGAGGGCATCTATTGGGCAATGTGTGGACGATCGTCCCGGACAAAGAGGGTCCCTGCTGCAGCCCTCTGACTCTGCAGAATAGAAGCAGTTAATTTTTTAAAATACTTCTATAGGACAGACCAAAGCACTAAAAAAAAAAAGCTGATAGAGAAAGATGCAGGTGTCAGCACCTGGCACCTTCCCATCGACCAGGTCTCTGATAAGCAGCATTAGCGCCATGAAACTCAATGGCTCCTGCTGATCCCATTGCAGATTACGGGGTTTAAAAGATGCAACCGAAATGCCAAAAAACAAAACAAAAACTAGATTGAAGAAGTCAAAGTGCACAAGATACTTTCAGATCATACGTAGGAGTTCAGCCAAGGCTTTGTTAAAAAGGAGGAAAGCACCCCTTCCCTCAAGGCTGGAGTGAGGTCAGAATTGAGTGTTTGGAGCCCAGAAACAGCTGCCAAGGAAGTTGATACAGTGATGGTTACAGCACCCTTAAGAAATCCCGGTTCTTCCATTCTATGGTATTTTCATGGAGCATTTGTTCACTCTATCTGTGCAGAAACACATGTCCTCTTGTCTACACAACGTAGAAAACCTGCTTTCTGCATCTTTCCACTTGACATTACATTAAGAGCATTTTCTGTGTTCTGAAATGTCTTTGAAGCTCGTGACTTTTAGGAGCTGCCTCCACCGTAAGGATTTACACTAGATACAGAATCCCTCTACCATGGGTCATTCAGCTCGTTGCCACATTTTCACTGTAATCCATCTGGTTCCATTGAATGTGCTCTCAGCAGGTCCTTGGAATCATGGTGGTCCTTTCATTAGGGTAGATGACTAGATGTGGCATGGTGCTGAATAAAGAAAACAGTGTGAGCATTTCGAAGGCTTTGGGTAGACAGCGTTACATTGTATTTCGGGATGGTTGTGAGAAATCACATTTCCACTACCAGTGTGTGAAAGGGGCCCCAGAAGAGTTAATATTTATTACTTCGTTGGACAGAAAGAATTTGTCACTTAAAAGTTTTCTCGTTGAAGTTATACAGTTGTCTTGTTCACTGATTATTCACTGAAAAAGATGCGATTATTTTACAGAGTTAGCTTGATTTCACTCATCAATTTGTGTTCTCATTTATAATGTGAAAATCCAATAATAGGCCAATGACTATAAAAATTCCTGATTAGTCATGATTCAAAGCATATCTAAAACCCATTGCCGTCGAGTCAATTCTGACTCATAGTGACGGTATAGGACAGAGTAGAACTGCCCCGCAGAGTTTCCAAGGAGCGCCTGGTGGATTTGAACTGCCGACCTTTTGGTTAGCAGCCTTAGCCCTTATCCACTACGCCACCAGGGTTTCCAAAGCATTTCTATAATCCAAAAAAAAAAACATAAAAAAACCCAGCCTGGTGGTGCAGTGGTGAAGAGCTACTGCCGCTAACCAAAAGGTCAGCAGCTCGAATCCACCAGCTCCTCCTTGGAAACAATATGGGATAGCTATACTCTGCCCTGATTATTCATGATTCAAAGCAGATTTACAAGCTATGCTGAAATACTCACTGAAAGGACAGTGCACACAAAGACTATTGCTAAAATAACTGCCCAGGAACAGAAAAACTTTGGCAAGTTTTTGATCTGGCCCAGAGAAACAATTGTCAAAGAGCTTAACCAGCTTCAAAGAAATGTACAATGTAGGAGTAAGATGTTATCATGGAGAGAAACCCTAATTCAACCTCCAAGAAGTAGCCCCACCCATCAAATATCTCCAGTGGATTCCACTGCTCCCAGGAAGACTGGAAGCTGGCCACCTGGTGTTTCTTAGGAGCCTGGCAGTGTTGCAGTGTGCTGTCTCCAATAGGGCTCTCACTAACCCTCTCTTACCACATCGTAAACGCACACAAAGACACACACTCACACTGACCACAAAACTTCTGACCACATGAAAATCAATGCCAGACACACTTAGATATTGAAGATGATTGTGTATTCTGACAACACATCTATACTGAGAACTCACACATGTTCTGACCACACATCCTGAATTCACACACTGACCACACATTCTCACATTAGTCTACCTTTAAAACGTACAAAACGCTGAGAACAAGTATACACTCGTTGCACATTGTCCAAGATCCCACATGTCGATACACCCAACTGACCATAGCAAACATACATACAGAGACCCTGAAATGACCATCTACCTTCTGATTGTACCCAAATATGAAAATCATATGTACATACCCTAACATCATACTGACCCCCACCACAATGACCATTCACTGAATACACAGACAGACCACACACACACCCAGAGTCAACAAGGCACCTGGCTGTGCATGTGTGGGCTCTGATCCTGGGGCATCTCCCACCTCAGCATCAACATAGAAACCCAGAGAAGGGTGGGGAGTCAGGTGACACAAGGACAAAGTGCAGGAGGTTGTGATGTTGGTCCCTCATGAGGTAAATCTGAGCCTTCAGAGCTGATTCTCACAGTAGCATGTGAAACAGAGATAGGAGAGCCAAGAGGATTAGAAATGGTGCCTAAGAGGTCTCTGATAAAATACCCATTTCCAAATAAAGAATTTAGATATTCCACTCAAGGTCTGAGGAGACATCCTCAAGAAATTAACGTGTTTTCATTTTAACGTGATGTTGGAGAATTCTTCCTGGAGGTCAGTGTTGCTGGTGAAATTCTTATTTAAATGATTCCCTACGTAAAAGTGGAATTAACCTATTTTTTAGTGTAAATACCACTTAGAATTGAGAATGTCCGTCATTCCCATGGGGGCACTGCTACCTTTAAGCAGCCAGCACAAAGTGACCATCCCTGCGCGCGAATAGCCAACAGAGGGCGCACCTCGCCTTATCTGACCTGTGGCTCCTGGAAGGGTTGGTGGTTCTGGGCTTAGGCCTGGTGGGTGATGGTGCAGCTGGGGCGGGAAGGAGAGCTTCATTTCCACAGGATCCAGCATAAGGGAGGCGCCCCTTAGCTTTGGAACCCGAGAGTCAACAGTAAGTGCCAAGCTTCCTTCTGGGGCCCTGAGTGATGAGGAGAAGGGGCTTTGCTGTGGCTTCTCCAGGCCACCCATGGTGGGGCCCGAGATGAAAGGGAAGGTGCGGGTCCCTGTGTACAGGATGTTGTTAACTTTTTCATGATTGTTTTACCTATAGAAGGAGCCGTGGTAGCGCAGTGGTTAAGCGCTCGGCTGCTAACCAAAAGGTTTCCGGTTGGAACCCACCAGCTGCTCAGCTGGAGAAAAGTGTGGCAGTAGGCTCCCTATAGATTACAGCTTTGGAAACCCTATGGGACAGTTCTACTGTGTCCTACAGAGTCTCTGGGAGTCGGAATTGACTTGATGGTAGTGGGTTGGTTTGTTTGTTTGTTTTGACGTATAACTTTAAAAAATAAATAAATAAATAACTTTAAAGTAGCTGGGAAATAGTAGAAAATGGAAAAGTAGATGTATTAATATTCTCAACCTTATGTTAAGTTTAATTATTTTTCTTCATTAAAATATTAGAAATTATTCTGATTTTACTATCCTATTTTTCATGAAAGTGTTGTTGCTTTAGTTGTGGTGGAGTGGATTCAGTTTTGACTCAGAGCCAAGCCATGTGTGCAGAGTAGAACTGCTCCTTAGGGTTTTCAAGGAGCTGCTGGTGGATTTGAACTGCCAAACTTCTGGTTAGCGGCCATAGCTCTTAACCACTGCAGCACCAGGGCTCCCATGGAAGCATAGTCATCAATAATACTTCTAAAATGTCATTCTTAGTTTGTCTCGTTTTCAGTTCAGATAATTTCCACGTTTAATGATTTTCATAATCCTATGATGACCTCAAATAATTTGAAATTTCAGCTTTCTGAGCTGTCTTTCATAGGACACATTGTGACCATGAATGTTATTTAAAAAAAAAAAAAATGACCAAGGCTCGTTCCAAGTCGGAATAATACTGTACTAAGCAGAATTCATGAATGAGATTTAGATGAACAAAGAACGGTGATATCTTTTTTTAGTACCAACTCTTGATATTTTACAGAGCTTAAAACTCTTTAAGGTGAAATTTCCACTGGATATAAAGTTGCTAGAATATTTAAGAACTAAGCCAGTGCTGTAATTTAGATGTATTTATTGAAAATAAATATTTTTCAACTAAAAATTCAAGATTTGAATACAGTGACTTTTTTTTATGTCTTCACTTCTAAGGCGAAATCAGGATGTCCATAATGTCCTGTTTAAAATATATCTTTTCCCATAATTGATACTTGGATCCAGTGAATCATACATTTCCCATCCCTTTTCTTTATTTTCAAATTCAGAAATACACTCATGTGGCTTGTTGAAGTTTTACATTCCCCAAACAGCTCTCAAAGCTACTTTTTCTCATTTGCTGTAAGCAAGGGGCTAGACCTTCTAATAGGCATGGAGCTTTATATACACTCTGGATTACTCATTGGATGGATTTATGGATCTTTTTCACTTCATTCAAAATATCTTTTCACATTGAGGGGTTGGCATGAAATGTTAGAATCTACTTGCACAAGTATGCTGTTCATTTCAGTAGAGGAGATTTCTCCATTTGATATGTAAATTAGTATTGGGATAATATGTGAGTTTGTATGGTCATTGCCCTAATTACTGTACATCAGACCTTGACATCCATTGGGTATCCTTATGTGTTTATAATGTAGATTTTAGAATACACATGAGAACATCCTATCTGCTCATTTAATTTAAAAAAAGTTTTATATCCTTTGTTCTATATTTTAAAAGGTTATTGTCGTCATTTGCCATGGAGTCCATTCCAAATCACAGCAGCCTTATATAACGTAATGAGGCCCATTGTGGTGGCCATAGTGTCAATCCATCTCATTGAGGTTTTCCCGTGTTTTTGCTGACCCTCTGTTTTACCAAACACGATGTCCTTCTCTAGTGATTCTTCCTTCCTGATGACATGTTCACAAGAAGAGAGCCAAAGTTAAGTCTTCTCATCCTCACTTCTAAGGAGGCTTGTGATTGCATTTCCTCTAATACTGATTTGTTTGTTCTTCTGGCACTCCACAGGGTAGTCTATATTCTTTGCCAACACTGTAATTTAACTGCATCAATTCTTCTTCTGCCTTCCTTTTTCATTGTCCAAGTTTCACATGTATATGAGGTGATTGAAAAGACCATGGCTTAGGTCAGGGACATCTTAGTTATCAAAGTGACATTTTCAGTTTTTAAAACTTTAAAGAGGTCGTGTGCAGCCGATTCGCCCAATGTAATATGATTTTTGATTTCTTGACTGCTGCTTATATGGATATTGTTGATCCGAGTAGGATGAAATCCTTGACAACTTCAGTTTCTTTGCCATTCATCACGATGTTGTTTATTGGTCCAGTTTTGAAGGTTTTTGTTTTCTTCACATTCAGGCGTAATCTCTACTGAAGGCTCTAGCCTTTGACTTTGGTCAAAAGTGCTTCAAGTCGTCTTCATTTTCAGAAAGCAAGGTTGTGTCAATTGACTATTGAGTTTGTTAATGCGTGTTCCTCCCATCCTGATGCTGTCTTCTTCATATAATCCATTTTCTAGGAGTACTTGTTTATCGTGCAGATTGAATAAGTAAGGTGAAAGGATAAACCCAGCTGCAGACGTTTTGTAATTCATTCCGTTCAAGCAGTTGCCTCTTGATCCATGTACAGGTTAGGCATGAGCACAATGGAGTGTTCTGCAGTTCCGATTATTTGTAATGTTACTCCTATCTGGAATATGCTTTCTTTATTAACTGGGCATTTCCTCTGTTGATCCTCTATGACAGGCCCCTTACCTTTCCTTACATTTACACACACAGGTAGGATTGACACACAGAATTAATCATCACAACACCTTTGAAAATTAAGAACAGTTCCTGTGGCCTCCCTTGACCCCTGTGTCCACCAGTCCCCACAGGACACCCCCACTCTAAGGGCCCTTGACAGCGTCAGAGTCCCACCCTTGTGCCCAGAGGCTCTTACCAGAGCCACCATGCCCTGGCCACTGTCTGGCACCTCAGTGCCCTGGGCACAGCCCTCCAGAGGGCCCCAGCCTGAATTTTGAACCAGGAAAGCGCTTCCTGTTGTAACAGCTTCAGTGCAGTAGGACATGCTGGGAATGAAGCCCCGTTTGCCTGCAGTGGCCCCTGTTGGGAGTGCCAGAGCTTCCTGTGTATCCAGTGTGGCTAAGAGTTTGTGGGTGTGTGAGTGTGTGTGTGCAGTTGTGTAATCTGTGTGGCTGTCCATGTGTGTCTGGGATTCTGACTCTGTGAATATATCGGTTGTGTTTTGTGTTTTCCCCTGTGTGGCTGTTGTTTACTTCTGTGTGTTTTTGTGTGTGTGCGTATGCGAGTCTGTGTCAGTGAATGGTGTGTGTCAGTTGTTGAAATCTGTGTATGTCTCTGTGCGTGTCGGTCTGTGTGATGGTTAAGATTTTGTGTCAACTTGGCTGGGCCATGAATCTCAGTGTTTTGGCAGCCTTTTAATGTTGTGATCACTGCCCTGTTGAGTTTTGATATGTGAACACCCTCGTGATGGGATTTGCTCTGAGTAGCCAGTTAGTTGAAAGGATGTTTCCTTGGGCATGTGGCCTGCATCGAATATAGGCAGACATTCTGGCAAGGCTTGTAGGCTTTTGTCATTCTAGATCCTACAGCTAGAACCTGTTCATCTCACCTCCGATTCTTGGAACTTCAGCTACCAGCTTACTGTGGTCTTGCCTGCTGATCTTGGGATTTGTCAATCTCACAATTTGTGAGCAAGAGCCCTGCTCTCCTACTTGCCAATCTTGGGCTCACGAGCCACTGCAGCTACATGAATCAGGAGAAGTCTCTATTCTGACCCACAGACTTGGGAGCATTCCATCCTCAACAACCGCATGACTAATTTCCATGATATAAATCTCTCTCTGTATATATATTTATACACCTCACTGGTTTGCTTCTCTAGAGAACCCAGCCTAAGACATTTGGTACCGAGAGTGGTTCTAGAGAAAGAAAATTGTAAGGGTGAGTCTTCTAAATTGGTTCTCAAGTCTGGTTAGTCTTCAAGATGTTGATGACTTTGCTAATCAATTGCTAATCAATGGTATGAGGTGGCAATACAAATATGCAAAACATCACCACCAATAGCTCAGATATTGGTGAAAGGCAAGGCTCTGGGTGATTGCATGTGTGATATCTTTCTACAGTTTTGCCAGAATAAGAAATATAAGGTAACTGGTTGGTTGATCCTACTATTCCTGGACAAACTGGTGAAAGAAAGAGATGTGCTGAGGGCTTCAGAGTCAAAGCTCAAGTGCCGCATAAATGACTTGAAAGTTTCCACTTGTGCCTTGAAAGAAAGCCTTGAATCTTGTAGTAACAGAGGGGATAGTGCCAAAAACCAAACCCAGAATCTTATTGTAACAGTGGTTGAATTTACAATGCCAACTCAACTGTCAGCCTGGAAAGGTGTCTGAAGTTAAAGTGAGAGCATTGATTGGGAAGAAATGGGATCCTGAAACTTGAGATGGGGACATATGGGCAGATAATCAGGAAGCTGGAGATACCAAGCCCCAAAACTCCATTTACTGCTGCCAGTAGAACCAGCCTTCTCACGCCCATCTAAAGAGACCATTCCGTGTTTGCGTGCTAAACCACCTTGCCCAGTAATACCATTAGCCCTTCCACTCCCATCTAATGAGATTAACCCAGCTGAGTCTAAAGCACCTTTTCTGAGTCATTGCCTAGCACCTCGCCTGAGGCAAATGTTTTACAAGACAATGCTGAATGTTCTCAAAACATTTCCCCACTGACCTATACCTAGACTTACATCCCAGTGAGCCCCAAAAGGTAAAGTACAAAGTGTGACCCAGGATGAGGTGCACTACTGTCCAAAAGAATTGCTTGACTTTTCTACTATGTACCAACAAAAACCTGGGGAATATATATGGGAATGGCTATTAAGGGTGTGGGATAATAGTGAAAGGAACATAAAGATGGATCAACCTAAGTTTATTGATACGGGTCTACTCAGCACAGATTCTTTCATTCAGTGTTTCAGCTCTAGAAGTGAGGAAAGGATCTAATAGTTTATTTAATTGGGTTGCTGGAGCATGAATTATGCATTGGTCTGCAGTAAATGAAGTTGAAGTACCAGACCTGCCTTGATATACTGTAGAAGAAGGTATTCAAGACTTAGGGAAAATGGCATGCTAGAGTGGATTTGTCAGGTTAGACCCACAGACACACACAGAGGACACACCTTTTACCACAATGGTGAGGAACAAATTTGTGAAGGGAGCCCCAGGGCCCTTGAAGACTGCTGTGATTGCTATATTATGCAAGTCAGATTTGCCAGTGGGAATTGGCCGAAGTGAATTAAGGCACCTAAGTATAATGGGGCTGATCGGACCCTGTGGTGGTAGGGGCCAAGTGGCAGCACTTGATTAATGAAGACAAGGTGGGCGTGGTTACTGTAGTGGACAGCAGAGTCAAAGTGGTAATCAGAATAATCTGACTCTTATGGATTAACAGCATGGGCTACTTAATCTTGGTGTCCCTTGGAGTGAAATAGATGGGAAATCTACTAAATATTTACTTGATCTGTACAAGCGGATGAACAACTGTCTAACTTGGATCGCCAGAATAGAGAGACAAGGTTCGTCAATCAATTCCTAGACTTGACCGAGTTTAAAAACCCACAACCCCTTGAATAAAGGGGATGCCGGGTCCCCTTGAGAAAAGACTCCAATATGCTGCCAAAAACTTACACTGTTATCCTTTCTCCCAGCCTTCCTCAAAGGGATGTCCCTGTAGGAGAGTGACTGTTCATTGGGGAACAGGAAATAATCAGACTTTTCAGGGATTACTGGACACTGGTTGTGAACTGACACTGATTGTGGGAGACCACTGTGGTCCACCAGTCAGAGTGGGGACATGTGCAGGTCAGGTTATTAATGGAGCCTTAGCTCATATCCGTCTGAAGTAGGCTCAGTGGGTCCCTGAACCTATCCTGTAGTGATTTCCCCAGTTAAGGAATGCAAAATTGGAATAGATATACTCAGTAACTGGCAAAACCTCTACATTGGATCCCTGACAAGTGGAGTAAGGGCTATCAGGTAGGAAAAGCCAAGTGGAGGCCGTTAGAAATGCCGCTACCCAGGAAAATAGTAAAGCAAAGGAATACCACACTCATGGAGGGATTGTGGAGATTACGGCCACCATCAAGGACTTGAAGGGTGCAGGGGTGGTAATTGCCACCATATCCCCATTCAGCTCTTCAGTTTGGCCCTTGGGAAACATGGATGAATCTTAGGGAAAGCCAGTGGATTTTCTAAAACTTAACCAGGTGGTGACTCCAATTGCAGCTGCTATTTCAGATGTAGTTTCATTGCTTGAGCAAATTGACACTTCTCCTGGTAACTGGTATGCAGCTTTTGATCTGGCTTTTCTCCATACCTGTTTTGAAGGACCATCAGAAGCAGTTTGCCTTCAGCTGGGAAGGCCAGCAGTGTACCTTCAGTTGCCTACCTCAGGGCTACATCAGCTGTCCAGCCTCATGTCATAATTTAGTCTGCAGGGAACTTGATAACCTTTCCCTTAAACTAGACATCACACTGGTCCATTACATTGTTGTCATCATGCTGATTGGACCTAGCAAGGAAGAAGCGTCAATGACTCTGGACTTATTGGTAAATAGTCTGCAGGGAACTTGATAACCTTTCCCTTAAACTAGACATCACACTGGTCCATTAAATTGTTGTCATCATGCTGATTGGACCTAGCAAGGAAGAAGTGTCAATGACTCTGGACTTATTGGTAAAACTTTTGTGTGCTAGAGGGTGGAAAATTAACACTACAAAAATTCAGATGACTTCCACCTCAGTGAAATTTCTAGGGGTCCAGTGGTGTGGGGTATGTCGAGATATTCTTTCTAAAGGGAAGGATAGATTATAGCATCTGACTTCTCCCACAAGTAAAAACAAGGCACAGTGCTGGATAGGCCTCTTTGGATTTTGGAGACAACATATTCCTCATTTGGGTGTGCTTCTCGAGCCTATTTATCAAGTGACTCGAAAAGCTGCTAGTTTTGAGTGGGGCCCAGAAAAAGAGAGGGCTCTGCAACAGGTTCAGGCTGCCGTGCAAGCCACTCTACCACTTGGGCCATAGGATCCGGCTGATCCAATGGTGCTTGCGGTGTCAGTGGCAGATAGAGATGCTGTTTGGAGTCTTTGGTAGGTTGCTATTTGTGAATCACAGTGCAGACCCTTAGGATTTTGGAACAAAGTCCTATCATCCTATGCTGATAACTACTGTCCTTTTGAGTAACAACTTTAGGTTTGGTACTGGGCCTTAGTAGAGACTGAATGCTTTACCATGGACCACCACGTCCGGGTGTGGCCTGTGTTGCCCATCATGAACTAGGTGTTGTCTGACCTACAGAGTCATACAGTTGGATGTGCACAGCAGCACTCCGTCATTAAATGGAAGTGGTATATACGAGATCGGGCCTGAGCAGGACCTGAAGACACAAGTAAGTGGCATGAGGAAGTGTTGAAAATGCCCATGGTCTCTGCTTCTGTCACATTGCCTTCCATCTCCCAGTCTGCACCTATGGCGTCCTCATCATGAGTTGACTGAGGAAGAGAAAATGTGTGCCTGGTTACAGATGGTTGTGCGTGATATGCAGGCACTACTCAAAAGTGGACTGCAGGAGCACCACAGCCCCTTTCAGGGACCTCCTGAAGGACAGTGGTGGAGACAAATCCTCGCAGTGGGCAGAACTTCGAGCAGTGCACCTGGTTGTTCACTTTGCTTGGAAGGAGAAATGGCCAGATGTGCAATTGTATACTGATTCATGGGCTGTGGCCAAAGGTCTGGCTGGATGTTCAGGAACTTGGCAGGAACGTGACTGGAAAATTGGAGACAAAGAAGTACAGGCAAGAGGTATGTGGATAGACCTGTCCGACTGGGCCATAGAATTGAAGATACTTGTGTCTCATGTGAATGCTCACCAAAGGGTGACCTCAGCAGAGGAGGATTTTAACAATCAAGTGAATGGGATGTCGTATTCTGTAGAAGCCAGGCATTCTGTTTCCCTAGCTACTCCTGTTATTGCTCAATGGGCTCATGAAAAAAGTGGCCATAGTGGCAGGGATGGAGGTTAAGCATGGACTGAGCAATGTGGGCTTCCACTCACCAAGGCCAACTTGGCTACAGCCACTACTAAGTGCCCAGTCTGCCAGCAGCAGACCAGCCCTGAGTCCCTGATACGGTATCATCCCTCAACGTGATCAGCCAATAACCTAGTGGCAAGTTCATTATGTTGGACCACTTCTATCATGGATAGGGCAGTGTTTTGTTCTTCCTAGTATAGACACGTACTCTGGATATGGATTTGCCTTCCCTTTATGTAATGCTTCTGCCAAAACTACCATCTGTGGACTTACAGAATACCTTATCCACTGTCATGGTATCCCACATAGCATTGCCTTGGATCAAGGACTCAGTTCATAGGAAATGAAATGCAATAATGGGCCCATTCTTATGGAATTCAGTGGTCTTACCATGTTCCTCATCATCCTGAAGTACCTCATGTGATAGAACAATGGGATGGCCTTCTAAAGACACAATTAGAGCAACAGCTAGGTGGCAATACCTTGCAGGGTTGGGGCAGTGTTCTCCAGGAGGCTGCATGTGCTCTGAACCAGTGTCCAATATGTGGTTCTCTTTCTCCCATAGCCAGGACTCATGGATCAAGGAATCAAGAGGTGGAAATGGGAATGGAACCGCTCACTATTATCCCTAGTCACCCACTCACAAGATTTTTGCTCCACGTCCCCACGACCTTATGCTCTGCAGATCTAGAGGTCTTAGTTCAAAGGGAGGAATGTTCCCACCAGGAGAAACATCAGAGTCCATTGAAGTGGAAGCTAAGAATGTCACCTGGCCACTTTGGGCTCCTCATGCCTCTGGATCAACAGGCAAAGAAGGGAGTTGCCATACTGGCTGGTGTGATTGATCCTGATTACCAAGAGGAAATCGGATTTATTTTATATCATGAAGGCAAAGAAGAGTATGTTTGGAAAGCAGGTGATCTCTTAGGGTGTCTCTTAGTCCTACCATGCCCTGTGATTAAAGTCAATGGAATGCTATAGCAACCTAATTCCAACATGTAAGTTCCAATATGAATGAAGGTTTGAGTTACCCCACCAAACAGAGAACCACGACCAGCTGAGGGGCTTGCTAAAGGCAAAGGGAATAAGGAATGGGTGGGGGAAGAAGGTAGTTCTAAATACCAGTTACAACCACATGACCAGTTGCAAAAATGAAGATTGTAATTTTTATGGGTATTTCTGCTTTGTATGTGTACATCCGTTAAATATTTTTGTTTTCTTCACTCATAAAAATAAGATGTAAACAGGCCTACTACATGTTTGCTTGTGTGTGTTCACTGTATCATGTTATGCCCAAATATGACTTTTAAATAGTCTTTATTCAGGGGTTTTGTATGGTTTCATAAAATGTCTGTAGGTGCCAAGTTGACAAGGGATGAACTGTGATGGTTAAGATTATGTGCCAACTTGGCTGTGCCAGGATTTTTAGTGTTTTGGCAGTACGTACAATGTTTTGATCACTTCCTGTTAAGATTTGATATGTGATCACCCCCATGATGGGATCTGATGTGAGCAGCCAGTCAGTCAAAACGGAGTTTCCTTGGGTGTGTGGGTGCATAGAATATAAGTGGACATTCTGGCAAGGCTTGGGGGCTTTTTGCTGGTGCTGGATCCTGTAGCTGGCTCCCGTTATGTGACCCCCAGTTCTTGGGACTTGAGCTAGCAGCTTTCCTGTGATCTTGCCTTCCAGTCTTGGGATTCATCCATCTTCCAAGCTTGTGAGCAAGAGCCCTGCTATCCAACCTACTGCCCTTGTGTTTGCCAGCCCCTGCAGCTACGTGAATCAGGAGAAGCCTCTATCTTGACCCATGGACTTGGGGCATTGCAACCTCTATAACCGAGTGAGCCATTGCCTTGATGTAAATATGTCTCTCTCTATATATATTTATACGCTTTACTGGTTTTGCTTCTCTAGAGAATCGAACCAGGACAGTGTGTATCTGGGCATGTGTGTCCCTCCTGGAGTGTCTGTGTTTCTGATCTGTGTGTGTGTGTGTGTGTGTGTGTGTGTGTGTGTCGATTTGATCCTTTGGGTGTTTTTGAGTGTGGATCTGTGTGTGCGTGCATCCATCATGTGTCATCTCATCCTGGGGCCATCTTGGATGATCCTGAGTGAGTGTCTGTGTGTTCGTGTACTCCCTGCAGTGTCTGTGCCAAGGTCTACAATGTGGGGCCATGTGAACTTGTCCATGAGCCCACACCCGTGTGCCCCGCTCAGTCTGGGTGGTCCTTATGTGTACATCTCTGTGGTTGTTGTCTCAGCACACTTCTGAGTGTGTGTATGTGTGTCTGTGAGTGTGCACCCCAGGAACAAGCAGGGATAGAGGGGACTTCTTCTAGGGCCACGGCCAGAGGTGGGTGAGAGGTGACAGTATGTCTATCCTCCTCCCTCAGGCGGGGCTGGGCCCTTCTGCCCCTGCTCCCTTAGCCCCTGGTGTCCTCCTGGTGGTCCCACCACATGCCTTAAGGATTGAGGAACTGAAGAGTTTTTTCACAGGAACTCCCCCCAGGGGTGGATGTAGAGGGTTAAAGTGAGTGGGTGTCTACGGAGCTGCTTGGGCCCCTGGGAAGGGCTGAGGGGGTACTGGGTCCCTGGGAAGCATGACTGAGTGAGTGTCCCTAGGGAGAGCTTAGGTCTGTAGTGCTTTGTGTCCCTGGGGTGGCGTGAGTAGCTGGAGGTTGATAGGAGGGTTGGGGAAGTCCTGGATCCCTGGAGAGGGGTCAAGTGGGGGAGATCTCTATGGAAATCTGAGGGGAGGGCTCTTGTGTCCCTGGTTAGGGGTGAGTGGGCAGCACATCTGGGGAGGATTGGAGAAGTCCTTGGGGATCTTGGATCCCCAGAGAGCCCTGGTATCCCCCTCACCGTTGTGGCCAGGAGCTGGGGCAGCAGCAGCATTAGTGTCAGGCACAAATGTGACAGACCCACTGGTTGGTGGCAGGTTCTGTGGTATCCGGCCATCAAGTACTGTCATCAAGGGCCGAGCCCCCAGATGCCCCTCTCACCCCACCTTTGGGCTTACCCTCCTGTGGGCCCAGGAGTAGCCCAGCAGGGCCAGAGCCTAGGGTCACATGGAGTTTCCCTCCCAAACTCAGTGTCGCTGATATTGGAATAGACACACGACGTCACTAGATGGTGCTGGATCCAATAAGGAGAATCCATCTGCCTCAGGATATCTCACATTGGGGGTTGGGGAGAATCGCAGAGGAAGTTGTGAGAAGCACTTAGCACAGGCCCAGGCACAGAGGAAGCTCACAAAACAGAGGCTCTGTTGATGTTCATGGTGCCATTTTATTACCTGCCAGCCCCAGTCCCAGAGCTCACCTGGTCAACCCTAAGGGGGCAGAGCAGGGGAAGAAAGGGTAGTGACTGAATTTACCTTCAAAAAGGAAAAATGTGGGAACCGAGCTGTTCCTGATCCACTTTGAAATCAACTCTCTCAACACACCTCCACCCCAACATACTGGGGAAACTGAGTCGGCCAGAGGTGTGTCCAAGTTCACTCAGGGGGCCTGAGTTGACTGCCGAGTTCATCTACCGAAACTCCTTTTCTGAAGTTCACTCCGTTTGAACTTGCCAGTGATGGTTTTGGGCAGCTCTGGGACAAACTCCGCCTGAAGAAGGAGAAAGCAAATCCAACCTGACTCGGTCCTCCTCTCAATTCCTTCCATTTCCCACTCCCCTACTTGTCACCTGCATAGACCCCAGACATGCTAACGCCATGTGGGGGTCTCCATGGGGTTCACCAGGTATCTCCGGTCCTCCTAGTGTCTCCCTGTCTGTGGATGTAGCCACGTGACTTCCTTTGATCAAGGAAGTGTGAAGTGTGTCACCTCTAGGTAGAAGAGTTCTGGATGCTGGCCACCTGTCTTCGTATCGGCATAGCACCTGGCAGGTTTCTATATGCTAACTGTGGTTTAACCTGGTCCCGGGGTGAGGGAACATGGAGCAGAGTTCCCAGAAGACCCATGGTAATAAACTTTCATGGCTCTAGGGCAGCCACTAAGACTTTGGGGCTGTTCGTTACCCACAGTATAACCTTGCCCACCTAATGCTGTGCATCATTTGTCCTGTTCTCTACGAGACAGCATTGCTGTTGCTGTTAGTTGCCATGGAGTCGGCTCCAGCTTGTGATCACCCAAGGACAACAGAATGAAATGTTGCCTGGTCCTGTGCCATCTTCATGGTCATTGGATGCTCAGGCCCTTTGTTTTGGCCACTATGGATTCTGAGTACCTTCCTACCTAGCAGGCTCATCCGTAACACTGTATCAGAAATTATTCTGTTGTAATCCATAGGATTTTCATTAGCTAATTTTGGGAAGTAGATTGGCAGGCCTTTGTTCCTAGTCTGCCTTAGTCTGGAAGCTCCACTGAAACCTGTCCAGCATGGGTGGCCCTGGTGATGTTTGCAATACTTCTCTGGCGGTTGGTGTTTCTGTGGTGCTTGGGTGTTGCTATAACATGAAAGCTATGAGGCAACAGCCGAAAATGAAAAGAATGAACTTTGTTGTCAGACACACCTGGGTTTGAGCTCCAGCCCTGCGTTGTATTAGCTGTAATTTGTGGCCATTTGCTTTGTCTGTGTCTTAGTTTCCTCTATGTAGAACAGGATAGTTACACCATAGCAGGCTGTGGCAGGGATTAAATGCGACATGTAGAAGATTTCCTGTAGGGCCTGGCATGTAGAATCAGTGATCAATAAATGTTAGCTATATGATGGGTATTGATTGTAAAAATTCAGACAATGCAGCAAAGTGTTAGATAAGAAGGAAATGTTGAGTCTTTGGCATCTGTATCCTTTCCAACTTTATTTTTAAGCAAGTAGGATCATACTACATATACTATTCCATATTCTGCTTTCTTCTCTTAATAATGTGTTGCTGAGATCTTTTTAGGTCAAAAAACAAAATATGTGCATCATCATTTTTAAGTATGAAAAAACCAAACCCACTGTCATTAAGTCGATTCTGACTCATGGTGACCCTTGAGGACAGAGCAGAACTGCCCCTGAGGATTTCCAAGGCAGAAATCTTTACAGAAGCAGACTGCCACATCTTTCTCCCAGGGAGCACCTCGTGGGCTCGATCCGCCAACCTTTTTGTTAGCATCCGAGCACTTCACCACTGTGCCACCATGAGGAGCCCATGTTAATTCCATGAATAACTGAATCACTTCCCTATTTTGGACATTGAGATCAGTGATTTTCAAACCGTAGGCTGCCACTCAGTGAGGTTTCAAAGGAATTTTGTAGGTTGCAGGCAGCTTTAAAAAAAATGAAGTAGAATAGAATATTTTGAAGGTATTGCAAGATAGAAGGATAAGTATTTTATTAGGTTTTTAATGTTATATTCATGTATATATGTATTGGGTTGCAATACAAAATGTGTTTCTTCCTGTGAATCATGTTACAAAAAGTTTGAAAGTTGCTGGTTTGTACTTCATTTTCAGATTTTGCAGGATTATAAATAACCTTCTTGCAGGTATGTCTTTGGACACGATTTTTTTCTTTAGGTTAACTTGCCAGCAATGAGTTCCTTTATGGTTTCTGACACAGGCTAGAGGCTCCCATCTAATAAAGTCTGCTTCACACTGTCCTTAAGTTGAATTGCTTCTTAAGTTGAATTGTGGTGGAAAAAGCTAGTGCTGTTGTTTACCTAAGCTTACCCTAACTGTCCTGGAGGACTTGGGAGAGCTGAGCACCAGAGGCAGCCAGGAGGACCAGACCCCATCCATCTGCATGCTCCCGTTCCTGGGGTGCTTGTACCGGGCTGTCACTCCCTTCACATGCTGCTGCAGTTCCTTGGTGAGCTGGTCCTGGTCATGGGACAGGAACTGTGGGGACATGACAATGAGCACCTTCACCCCCTGCAGCTCAGGAGTGAATTCATGGTGAGTGTCAACAAGTTATACCCCCACCCATTGCCATAGAGTTGATTCCCACCAGTAGCGACCCTATAGGACAGAGTAGAACTGCCTATAGGGTTTCCAAGGCTTTATGGAAGCAGACTGCCACATGTTTGTCCAGCAGAGGGGCTGGTGTGTTTGAACCGCCGACCTTTCGGATAGCAGGTGAGCTTTTAACCACCGCAACACCAAAAATGCCATGTTTATTGAATGAGTGGAAAAGCAAGATGATGCTTGAGACATGTACTTGATAAGAGCATGGTGACTTTGGAAAAGAAAGGATCAGGTTCAAATCCCAGTACTTCTAATTCTATCTACGTGTTTGCAAAATTATTTAACTCTCTTAAATTCAGTTTCCTTCTCTGTGAAATGGGGACAATAAAATTTCATCCTTTACTGGTTATCTGTAAATATTCCAAGTGATGATATATGTGAAACATCTGGCTAGTTTAAATTTATTGTTACTGTTGTTCTAAGTAGTAGTATCATCATAGTTATTATTATTTTATGTACACTTCCCTACATGGAACCTAGTGAGTACTAAATATTGGTCATTGATGATGACTAATGATCTCCCCAATTTAACTGCATAGGGCTCAGCACATAGTGGGTTTTCAATAAATACTTGTTAAATCAAGGAATACAGGCAGTGGAGCCAGATTGCTTAGTTTCCCATTCAGACCCCATCACTTATTAGCTGTGTGATCCAGGTGAGTTAATTTCTTTATGCCTGTTTCCTCAATTATAAAAACCAAACCAAACTCATTGCCTTCCAGTCGATTCTGACTCATGGAGACACCATGTGTTACAGGGTAGAATTGCTGCATAGGATCGTCTTGGCTGTACTCTTTATGGACGGTGATCGCCAGGCCTTTCTTCTGCAGTGCCACTAGGTGGGTTCAAATTGTCAACCTTGAAGTTAATTTCTGACCTCTTACCCAGCCAGGGCTTGCCGCTCATCTATAAAAAGGGTGTAATAAGAGTCCTTAACTCATTGCAAACCCTGGTGGCGCATTCATTATGAACTTGGCTTCTAACCCAAAGGCTGGTAGTTTGAATCCATCAGCCGCTCCTTGGAGCACTTCAGCTTTGTCCTATAGGGTCACTATTAGTTGGTATTGACTCGATAGCAACGGGTTTTTTTTTTTTTCTCTTATACCTTACTGGGTTGTTGTGAGGGTTAAATGAGTTGGCACATAGTAAGTACTCATTAAATATTAGCTGTCATCATTGTCGCCATCATCATCATTCATAATTATTATTTACAGTGCCTCAGAGGAGGCCAGTGCCACCTGCTGACCACACAGTGTAAGTCCACACACACATCAATTATGCCCCCTGCCAGAGGACCAAGACTGGCTAGATAGTGCCTTGAAGTTGATCCTGCTTCTGGCTTCCCAGTGCCCACATGCAGATATGATCCTCTACTCACCTCCCCTGGAATGGGATCCAGACTGCTCACAACGGCTGATTCAGCCACCTCTGGGTGCTCCGCCAGGGCATTCTCCACCTCCGCTAGAGCAATTCAGTACCTGGAAGATCTCCTGTTCCTTCACGGGGTTTGGAGGCAGGTGCCATAATTGGGGTGACCCATTGCCCAAATATCCGCTTTGAAGGGTCACAACTTCCTTTGGCACAGAGAGTAACTGGCATAGGGAGCCTGAGACTCGCAATCTGCCTCTGTCCTGGACTCAAAAATTAAAACCCTTGACACTCTATGCTAAGAAATACCAACACTCAGGTGCTTTCCAGGGCAGTCATGACCTGAGATGACAGAGAGGGCGATGCTTTGTCTTCCCAGAGCTCTGGGTCCTTGGGTCAGGCAGCTTCCACCAGTGTGAAATTACTTAGAAGCGTCAAATTTTATCGTAATCATTTATGTAAATTTGGCATCTTTCCCCTAATGTGTAATGTTTGCTTTAGAAATTAAAAAAAAAAAAAAAAATTGATTTCTTTTAATATCTAAGATTATTGGTGGAGGGTAATGTGTTTATTTTTTTTTTCTTAGTGTAGGGGCTTGGGACATGAATTCAGAGTCAGACAACCTCGATAAAAATCTGAACTACACCATATGATAGGTTTGAGACTGAAGGCAACCTTCTTCACTGATCTGTGACTCAGTTTCCTCATCCTAAAATGGTATAAAAATAGTATCTGCCTCCTACCATTGAAGGAGCCTGGGTGGTGCGAGAAGTTTGTGATCAGCTACTAACCCAAAGGTTGGCAGGTGGAACGCACCCAGTGATACCGTGGAAGAAAGGCCCGGTGATCTGCCAAGAAAACCCTACGGAACAGTTCTGTTCTGTAACACATGGCGTCTCCAGGAGTCTGGGGCCAACTCTATGGCAGCGAAGAGCAGCACAACACTCGGGGCTGGGTTAAATGAGTTAATGGGTATGAAGCTTTAGGAGAGTGCTTTCACATCCTAAGTACTCCGTGAAACCAAAATACAAAACCCGTTGCCGTCGAGTTGATTCCAACTCACAACAGCCCTATAGGACCAAGCAGAACTGCCCAATAGGGTTTCCAAGGAGCAGCTGGTAGATCCTTACTGCTGACCTCTTGGTTAGCAGCCAAGCCCTTAACCACTACAGCACCAGAGCTCCTTAACCTGGGAAGTGCAAGCTCTTAACCCCATATGCGTACACCTGTGTAAACACCACTAAGATCGTGACCCTCAGAATCGCTCCAGTTCCCAGTGACTCCCTCAGGCCCTGTCCTACTCGGCAACCCTGGAAGACAACCAATAGCCACTTAAAGCCCCTTAGTAGTTCACAGGAGTCCTTGGGTTGCACAAATGTGTAAGTTCTTCACGTCTGGCTGAAACGTCGGCGGTTCAAACTCCCCCAGAGGTGCCTCGGAAGACAGACCTGACAGTCTGCTTCTGAAAGGTTGCAGCATTGAAAACCCTGTGGAGCACAGCTCTACCCTGAAACGTGTGGGTTCGGCATGATTTGGAACTGACTCCATGACAACCACCAGCAACAACAGTAGTTACCAAAAAGGCTGTGACTGAGAAGGATGGGTCTTGGCTCTTCCACGACTGAAGCAAAGTGGGCTGATCAGATCCAAGCTCGCTCCCTAGGGCAGGCTTTTTCACGGAAGGGCAGAAAGATCAGGAGAGGGATGCTTGGGAGCGATGGTACCACCACCTTTCATGGTTTGGTGGGATGAGGTTCTCTGGGGACTATAGGGCTTTATTCCTGGGCCAGCGCTAAAGGAGTCAGTTCAAATTGAACCCCGGAGAAGGGCCCACTGGCATCTTCATTACCCCAGGGCCGCATTGGTCCTAAACACAGTGATCTTTACTAATGAACTCACTGCTTATGTCAGTGGTCCCTGTGATGGTTTGTAATGTGTCAGTGTGGCATCCATTCACGTCTCCTGAAGCATACTTACTGTCCGAATAAAGACATGCTTCCACCGAACATGGTCCAACTATGCTGCATACAACCGAGTGCATAGTCCCTGCTTTGTCTTTGGGTGTTCTTCTTATGTATCCCTCTCTGTTTTTCTCAGGGGTGTGTGTGCCAGATCCTCCTTTCAGCGGCTTTGTTGCTTGGCCTCTCTTGCTGATTGTCCATGAGGCATAAGATTCAAAATGGGAGGAGGGTGATGTTGAAGGCATTCTAAGAACCTTCACAAAACTATTGGCAAATATGGACTTCAGAGAGTTAGGGCAGTTTACATTTGAAAGAGGGAAAATGAACAAGAGGGGAGATGGAATAGGCCCTTCAGAAGAGAATGAATTTCCTATCAGGTATTTTGAGTCTCTTGGGAAAATTGCTGAAGCCCTGAAATTTTGGGGTAAAAAAAGAAAAAGGCCGTCTTGTCGTGGTGGTGTACAAGTTAGCAATGGAGTGAAAGATGTCCTGATACTCATCATATCATTTTGTTGGGAAGTTTGTACCTAAACTCCTCTCAATGGACGTCCATTCATTCTTGGTTTATTCCAAGAATTAGAGCATAGTTGCGATTATAACCTAAATGTGGTTAAATATAAACTTATTTTGACACACTTCAGATGTTTTTTTTCCATCACAAATTCTCACTGTGATTTTCTTCTTTCACTATGTACTTGTAACTTTTGGATTCTAAGTGGACTCACAGTTTTTTATATTATTTTATTGTGATTTCAGTGAAAGTTTACACAGCAAATTAGGTTTCCATTTAACAATTTCTATACATATTGTTCCATGGCATTGGTTACATTTTTTAGAAGGTGTCAGCATTCTCATTATTTCCATTCTGGTTGATCTGCCTCCATTAATTTAGCTTCCCTATCCCCCACCCCATCATCTTCTCATCTTCCCTGTAGGATAAATATTGATCCTTTGGTCTCGTATAGATGATTATATAAAGGAGGACAGTACTCAAGGGGGATATTGTTTATTATTTTATGAGCCAATCTGTTATTTGTTTGAAAGGTGACCTATGGGAGTGGCTCCAGTTCCAAGTTGAAAGGGTATGTGAGGGTGATAGTCTCGGGACTTCCTTTTGTCTGTTGTGGTCCAGGAAGTCTGGACTTTTTTAGGAATCTGAGTTTTGTTCAGCTTTTTTCTCCCATTCTGTCTAGGCCCATCTGTTGTGTCCCTGATCAGAATATTTGGTAATGATATCTGTGCACCATCTAGCTCCTCTGGTCTCAGAATACATGAGGCCATGGTTTGTGTGGGCTATTAGTCCTGTAGACTAGTTTGTTCTTTGAGTCTTTGGTTTCCCTGTTTCCTTTTCAACCAGGCGAGTAGAGACTGGTAGGTGTATCTTAGATGGCCGCTGGCAAGTTTAAGACTGCAGATACTACTCACCAAACTAGTATGTAGAACATTATGTTTATGAACTTACGCTACGCCAGTTGACCGAGTTGTCCCATGAGACTCTGGTCCTAAGCCTTCGAACACAGTAAACCAATCCTGAAAGGTGTTTGGTTATGTCTAGAAAGTATTCTTAACCATGCCCCCTATGTGCTTTATTATATATGAGTATATATGCAGCACACACAGACATGTACAAAAGTATGCCTACAGAGGCACTTGTACCTGAATACCCATATATTGTCAAGTGCCTTCCTGTACACATAGTTGCATTCATATCTACTTAAGTAGCCATACACATATTTTTTGATTGTTATTGCAAAATTGTATATGTTACAGCATTTACCAAAATTGTCCCTTATTCTTGTGCCCTTAGTGTTATTGTTCACCTTGGCCAGATTGTGCAGATATCACCCATATTGGGTATTGCCTTTCCCATCACTGAAAATAACAAGTGTCTGCTCTCTAGAAAGTGATTTCTCCTCCCTCCCTCTCCCATCCTTGGTAACCACCAAAGAAGATAGCTTTCTGTATGAATTAATGTAGCTTCTCTTATCTTTTCATAAGAGTGAGACCATACACTATTTGTCCTTTTGTGATTGCTTTATTTCACTCAGCATAATGTCCTCTAGATTCATCCATTTTATAAGATGTTTTGAGAACTCATCATGATCATTTTTTAATTGTGCTTTAGGCGAAAGTTTACAGCTCAAGTTAGTTTCTGGTGTAAAAATGTATACACACATTGTTATGTGATCCTAGTTGCTATCCGTATACTGTGACAGCACACTGCCCCTTTGTGTCCATTCAAGCAGCTTCTCTCCCTTTCTGCTTTCTCATCCCATCTCCAGACAGGAGCTGCCCATTTAATCTCGTGTATCTACTTGAACTAAGAAGCACAATCTTCAAGGGTATCATTTTATGTCTTATAGTCCAGTGTAATATTTGTCTAAAGAGTTGGCTTCAGGAATGGTTTTAGTTTTGGTAACAGAGTTTGGGGGCCATGTCTTCTGGGGTTTCTCTAGTCTCAGTCAAACCATTAAGTCTGGTCTTTTTACACCAATTTCAGTTCTGCACCCCACGTTTCTCCTGCTCCATTAGGGACGCTGTGTTGTGTTCCCCATCAGGGCAGTCATTGGTGGTAGCTGGGCACCAGCTGGTTCTTCTAGCCTCAGGCTGTTGGGGTCTTCAGTTTATGGAGACTTTTTTGTCTGTTGGGGTAATATTTTCCTTGTATCTTTGGTGTTCTCCATTCGCCTTTGCTCCAGGTGAGTTGGGTCCAATTGATGTATCTTAGATGGCCACTCATAGGTTTAAGACCCCAGATGCCACTCACCAAAGAGGGATGCAGAACGTTTTCTTAATAAACTTTATTATGCCAACTGATCTAGATGTCTCCAAAAACCATGGTCCCCAGACCCCTGCCCCTGCCACTCTGTCCCTCGAAATGTTTGGTAGTGTTCAGTAAACTTCTTAGCTTTTGCTTTAGTCCAGGTGTGCTGACTTCTCCTGTATCGTGTTATCCTTCCCTTCACCTAAGATAAGTCTTGTCTACCATCCAGTCAGTGAGTTCCCCCTCCCTCTCTCCCTACCCTGTAAACATCAAAGAATGTTTTCTTCTGTGTTTAAACCTTTTCTTGAGTTCTTATAAATGTAGTCTCATACAATACTTGTCCTTTTGCGTCTGATTAATTTCATTCAGCATAATGCCTTTCAGATTCATCTATGTTCTGAGATATTTTGAGAATTCATCATTATTCTTTATCATTGCGTAGTGTTCCATTGTGTGCATATACCATAATCTGTTTATCCATTCATCCATTGATGGGCACCTAAGTTGTTTCCATCTTTTTGCTATTGTGAACAGTGCTGTAGTGAACGTGGGTGTGCATATATCTATTCGTGTGATGACTCTTATTTCTCTAGGATACATCTCAAGGAGTGGGATTGCTGGATCCTATGGTACTTCTATTTATAGCTTTTTAAGGAAGCGCCAAATTGTTTTGCAAAGTGGTTGTTTCCATTTCCACCAGCAGTGTATAAGTGTTTCGGTCTCTCCACAACCTTTCTAACATTTATTACTTTGTGTTTTTGGATTAATGCTAGCCTCCTTAGGGTGCGATGGTATCTCATTGTAGTTTTAATTTTCATATATCTATTCGTGTGATGACTCTTATTTCTCTAGGATACATCTCAAGGAGTGGGATTGCTGGATCCTATGGTACTTCTATTTATAGCTTTTTAAGGAAGCGCCAAATTGTTTTGCAAAGTGGTTGTTTCCATTTCCACCAGCAGTGTATAAGTGTTTCGGTCTCTCCACAACCTTTCTAACATTTATTACTTTGTGTTTTTGGATTAATGCTAGCCTCCTTAGGGTGCGATGGTATCTCATTGTAGTTTTAATTTTCATTTCTCTAAAGGCTAATAATCCTGAGCATTTCCTTATGTATCTCTAAGCCACGTGAAGGCCTTCTTTGATGAAGTGCCTGTTCATATCCTTTTCCCATTTTCTAATGGGGTTATGTTTCTTTTTGTTGTTGAAGTTTTGCAGTATCTTGTAGATTTTAGCGACTAGATTCTGATTGAATATGTCGTAGCCAAAATTTTTTTCTCAGTCTGTAGGTTGCCTTTTTACTCTTTTGGTGAAGTCTTTTGATGAGTGTGTTTGATTTTTAGGAGCTCCCAGTAGTTATCTAGTTTCTCTTCTGTTGTTTATGCACTGTTAGTTATGTTTGTATTCTGTTTATGCCATGTATTAGGGCTTCTATCACCATCCCTACTTTTTCTTCCATGATCTTTATTGTTTTTGATTTTATATTTAGGTCTCTGGTCCATTTTGAGTTAGTTTTTGTGCATGGTGTGAGATATGGGTGATATTTCATTTATTTGCAAGTGGAAATCCAGTTATGCCAGCACCATTTGTTAAAGAGATTGCGTTTTCTTCATTTAACGGACTTTGGGCCTTTGTCAAATATCAGGTGCTCATAGGTAGACAAATTTACGTCTGGATTCTCAATTCTGTTGCATTGGTCTATGTATCTCTTGTTGTACCAGTACCAGACTGTTTTGAGTACCGGGGTGGTCTAGTTGGTTCTAAAATCAGATAGTGTCATGGCCCCTGGGACCCATCCTCAGCCTAGTTGGGGTCCCTTACCCCATCGGTGACCTGAGGGTTAGAGTCCCTCTGAGTTGTCTGTGGTCACCATGTCGGTAACCGCAGGGTTTGAATTCTTCTGTCTTTGGGAACACTCTTCTCTGTCTGCTTTCTAGCCTTTATTTTCCTTCTCTTTCCTCTCCAAGTGGAAAAGGGTGGCTTTTCACCCCAAGGCAAAGTGTAACCTCAAGAATTACCAACCTTGGCTGTGGGTGTAGTTTAGGAACTGTGGTAACTTAAAACCTAGTACTGGTAAATACTTAGAGAAAATGGTGAACTAAAGTTGAATAGCTTGTGACTTCCCTTAGGCGTATGTCATAAAGAATTGTGATTTTTTCAAATCCGAGGGAATGAAGAAGAAAAGCTAATTTTCTCACGTAATAGTGCTTGGCCCCATTATTATTTATCGGACCAAGGAAGGTGGTCATTGAATGGGTCGCTGAACGGCAACACCATTCTTCAGCTAGATTTATATTGTACGTGAAATGGTGACTGGGATGAAAAGTATTATGTGGAGGCCTTCATGTCATTGCAAAATGTTAGTGAAACTCAGAAGGCTTGCAAAATCTGTGTACAAAAGGACAAGGAAAAGCCCATCACTCTGCGGCCAGTGCTAGTGGCAGAGGACCGTTTGAACCCCAGCAGTGTGTCTATCTGTAGCTCTCCTCCCTCACCTGCACCTGCTGGAGAAGGGCATCTGGGGCAAGAAGGAGTGGGCTGGTGAGAGGGGGCAGAGAGCATGCTCCAGCTCCCCTTCTTGGGCATTGTTGTTTCCTGGAGCAGAGTGGAGGGTGGGGAGAGATGGAGAAATTGAAGAGAAAAGCAAGGCTGTGCAAGTGCCCTGGGAATCTTCCTTAGCCATCACCCCATACAAGGGGGGGCACCCTATCAAGGGGCAAATGTGGCCCAGGGTGCCACAGAGCCAGGACAGAGCCAACAGGAAGGGCCAGCCTCTGGCTAGTGTCCCTTCCGCCAAACAACTGCAGCAGCAGACAGGGGCCAGGTTCAGGTTTGTGTTCCTTTTAGTATAGCAAACCTGATTAACTAGAAGAATTACATCGTGGGATATCTCAAGAACCCGAAAGAAATGTATGAAGTCTTTACTACCATCTTTAACTCTTTTGATGTCACATGGGCAGACTGGCAGTCCCTCTTCAGCGCTCTCCTCTCCCCAGAAGAGAGATGGGTGATCCTAGACAGGGCTGGAGAGGAAGCCCAGAGATGACGTGATGCTCAGCCAACCAGAGATGCAGTTGATGACATCTCCCCCTTAGAGACCCTCCCTGGGATCACAATCATGCAGCAGAGTATGGTATGCTCACCCATTATCGGCACTGTCTCTTAGTGGGCTTTAAAAATGGAGTATCTAAGCACTTAAATTGGAGTAAGGTAAATGAAATTAAATAGCAGAAAGAAGAGTTTTCTGGTTCCGTGGTGCAATGGATAGTGTATTGGATGTCTGGCTAGATGGAGGCACTCAAAGTTATGGGCTCAAATCTCACCAGAGTTGTTAAGAAAAGGATCCTTTAGGTTTCCTCAAGAAAGATTTATAGAGTCTTTAGGCAATATACTGATCAGGATCCAGGATACCTAGTTGAGATGGCACTCAAGGCCTCTAACAACAGGAAAGACAAAGGCGGAAAGCGCCAGGTTGCCTTACTAGCAGCAGCAGTACAGGATAGGCTCCCTGAGAGGAGAAGACCTGTGGGCCCTAGTGGGGCCCAACCCCAACCCCTAGTGTGAAAGAACCAGTGTACATATTGTAAGAAGGAGGGCCACTGGAAAAGAGTATGACCCAAGAAAAAGATTGGGCAATGAGTAACTCAAATGTTAGCCCTCACTCTGGAGGAAGACTCTGACTAGGGTGGACCAGGGGCAGGACCTCCACCTGAGCCTCTGGTTATAATGAATATGGAGGAAGAACCTACTCAATTTTCTAGCCACACCTCTCCCCACTCTGCTCCTGGGAGACCGCATCCACCATGACTGTGTCCAGACGGTGGATCTGGCCTGTGCCAGGCACCCAGACCTCCCTGTTGGTGACCTGAGGATTTGAGTCTCTCTTTGGTAGCTTCATAGAGGGTGGCCAAAAAGGGCTGGCTACGCAGTCTCAGCCACACCAAGGACCTCAAAGCAAACGGTCTCCCAAACGGAACCTCAGCGGAAAAAGCCGAGCTGGTTGCGGCGATCCTGGCTTTGTGGCCGGCCAAGCCCCGAAGTGGGCGATCATTTGTACAGATTGGAAGAATGTGTTGTCAGTTTTAAATGCACACGGGGATCTGTGGAAACGGGAGGCTTTGAATTCGGCTGATAAAGGAATCAAACACAGCCAACAGATTTTTCAACCTCTTGAGGCAGTGTTATTCCCCTGTGCTCTGGCCGTGGGACACTGCAAAGACATCAGCAGAACGTTACACCAGAGGCCCAGGGCAAAGGAAGGGCTGATTTAGAGGCCAAGTGGGCAGCAAGAACAATGACCCCAGCAGTAGTGGTGGCCTTCTTCCACACCCTAGCCCGCCACAAGCCACAGAAGACCCTGGTTACAGTGACACAGACCTTTATGTGGCCCAATAGTGAAAAAGTATAAGAGACTCTGTATGAGGGATGGCAGACATCCTAAAGCACGTACACGAGGCCACTCAGTACAGGAGGAAAATAACGTATGATCAGGTAAAGAGACACTTTGTCAGCCAGACTTTGCAGGCTATTTTCAGAGACATTATTAGACAGTGTGTCACCTGTCAGAAAAGCAACCCCAGGACATTCTAGGCAGTGCCAGAGTGGACCAAGTACCAAGAGTATGTTCCAAGAAATGACTGGCAGATAGACTTCACTGAGATACCCAGGGCTACAGGTGATTACCGGTATCTGCTGGTGTTTGCAGACAGCTTTTTCTAATTGCATTGAAGCATTCCCCTGCAGGACTGAGAAGGCCACAGAAATTGCCAGAAGCCTACTAGAAGACATCATCCCCAGGTTTGGCCTTCTCCAAACCATCAGGAGTGGACACTACCAGAGGGTTCGAGTCCCTCTGTGATCGGCTCTGTTGAGGTTTCGAGTGCCTACCTGTTCTTCTCAGGTCACACAGCTTGTGTCCCGACAAGTAAGGATTAAGTGATGTTTTCGCAGTGCCTGGAGACTCCAGTTCAGTAGAAAAGTAGAAAGACTGAACCCAACTATGGAAATCCATCTGACCAACCTTTCCCAGAAGATCGAGTTAACATGGATGAAGACCCTTCCCTTGGCTCTGTTCAGCCTCAGGGTTGCACCTCAAACCAAACTTCAGGTAAGTCCTTTTGAGCTTATGTATGGGCATCCCCAACTCTGTGTAACTTTTGGGAGGACTTAAATACTTTGGGTCCTGAAAACACCCTGGAGGCTAAGAACATACACAAGCAAGGCTAGGTCACTATTTGACAATATTTGTATTTTGTGGCGGGGGTCCTTCACTGTCTTTACAAGTATGCAGCGTGGCAGACACCTGCACAGCCTGCAGTCTCTCTCCACGTCCAGACCTGGAACACACCAGACCTGGCAGGAAAAATAGAAGGGACCTTTTGAGGTGTTGATGACACACACAGAGACACAGACACAGACACACACACACACTGCAGTCAAGGTCTCCAGACACACACACACAGACACACAGTGCAGTCAAGGTCTCCAGAAGGGAAGTGGGGATCCACCACTCTCGCATCAAACCAGCAACTGCAAAACAGTAGGAGTTGGCAGGGCAGTGATAATTGGAAGACTCAGGCTTTAGAGGATTTAAAGTGATAGACAATTGTTTCCGTTGATTGTCACCCTGGTGGCTGTGGGGGTTGTTTGCCTTACTGGTGGTTTATTTTCTGGCTCTGGCTTTGTATGGCCTGGTGCCTGCTTCCCACTGGACTCAGCAACCAGCTGTCACCTAGCTCTGTTCATGGCTGTGTTTGTGTTTGCCACCCACGTGCCTATTGTTGCAATGGAAATTTTGCCCAGCAAACTGTCCAGGGTCTCGCCGACTCCAGTGCTGAAGTCCTGGACAGTTGGTGTGGGACAGCTTGTGTACAGGCTGGTCTGGCCGGCTGGGTCTGCTGCACAGGGGCATTTGCTGGGGAGGGTGTCCAGGAATTTCCCAAGGGTTTTTTGTTTGCTCTTTGGCTGTTTCTTGCCCAGCCAGAGGGGGCCTACAGCCTGGACAGGTTCGACTGCCTCTGAGGCATATTCACAGTGCTGTAGGAGAGAGAGCCAGGGCCCCCGAGTGCCAAGTGTGCTGACCTGAGCTTTGTGCTCTCCTGGCCCTGAAATTGCAGAGCGGTGCTTGGGTCCAGCAGGCTTGCATAGCCTTCAGTGGCTGTGCCATCGCTGGGTCTTTGTCTGCCCCCTGTGGATGTATCTGGGTGCGTGGGTCCCGCTCGAGCCCAGCCAGCTGGGCGACTCCTTGCATGGACCCTGTCACTACCACCAGTCAGTGCTCTCTAGGATTTTTCTCCCCCTCAGGCACCAGTGTCCAATTATACCAGGCCTCTAACTGAACCTCAGGTAATAGATGAAAGAGAGCACTAGGTTTAATCCTGACTGGGGCAGGTGTAGTAATAGGGCTCCTGGCTCCTTGATGAGGATTTGCGTATCATGAAGCCACTCTCCATAATCTGACTTTGTCTATAGAAAATACTGTGTAATCCACTGCTCAAGCCATCGAAGATCAACAAATGAGCATTGACTTTCTGCCAAGGGTGGTCTTAGAGCATCATGTAGTTTGGACTACTTGCTAGCTGAACAAGGAGGCGTTTGTGCAGTAGCCAACACGTCTTGCTGTACTTAAATCAACACCTCTGGAGAGGTGGAAATAAATATGAAGAAAGATTTACAAAGAAAGCTGAGGAGGTACAATGTGACTATTTAATAACAGCGACAGGAATCAGGGTCTTGGAGGGAAGGTTCTGGCACTTCTGGAATTGTATCCAGTGGCTGGAAGCTTTTAGATGGTCACCACCGAGGACGTTGAGGCTGAGGAGTACTTGGTGCAGGCAGCTTTGGAGGCTCACATGGCTTCTTGGGTGGTGCAAGTGGACCACAGGTGAGTGGGGGAGGGGGACCCCAGCCAGGTCGGGGAGGGTGGGAAGGTGGGGAAGGGGGATGCCGGCCAGGTGGGGGAGGCCGGAAGAGTAGGGGAGGGGGATGACAGCCAGGTGGGGGGGGCCTGAAGAGTGGGGGAGGGGGTCGCCAGCCAGGTGGGGGTGGCCAGAAGGATGGGGGAGGAGGACACCAGCCAAGTGGGGGTGGGGGACGCCAGCCAGGTGGGGGAGGCCTGAAGGGAGTGGGAGGGGGATGCCAGCCAGGTGGGGGAGGCCTGGAGGGTGGGGGAGGGGGACGCCCGGCATGTGGGGGAGGGGCATACCAGATGGGTGGGGGAGGAGGTTGCTGGCCTGGTGGAGGTGGTGGAGGCCAGAAGGGTGGAAGAGGTGAGCACTCTGGTGCAGGCTTGATAGCTTTGCAGGGTATGCAAGGAGGTGGAGCCTCTGTCCCAGCCTTGGGAGGCCAGCTGGGAGGAGGCCTGGAAGGGTCTAGGGGTGGTCCAGGAACAGGGCTGAGAGGAAGAGGGGGAGGTTGTAGTGGAGGACCCAGAATACTGCTGGCAGGAGGAGGGGGAGGCTCTGGCTGAGGTTTGGGAACACAGGTGGGAGGAGGAAGGGGAGGGTCTGGCCTGGTTTTAGGAACAAGAGTGGGAGGAGGAGGGGGAGGGTCTAGCCCAGGTTTGGGAACACTGGTGGGAGGTGGTGGGGGAAGGTCTGGCCTAGGTTTGGGAACATGGGTGGGAGGAGGAGAGGGAGGGTCTGGCCTGTTTTGGGGATTAAGAATGGGAGGAGGAGGGGGAGGGTCTGGCCAGGCTTTGGGAACATGAGTGGGAGGAGGAGGGGGAAGGTCTGGCCTGGGTCTGGGAACATGAGTGGGAGGAGGAGGGGGAAGGTCTGGCCTAGGTCTGGGAACGTAGGGGGGAGGAGAAGGGGGAGGGTCTGGCCAGGCTTTAGGAACATGAGTGGGAGGAGGAGGGGGAAGGTCTGGCCTGGGTCTGGGAACATGAGTGGGAGGAGGAGGGGGAAGGTCTGGCCTAGCGCTAGGAACATGGGTGGGAGGAGGAGGGGGAGGGTCTGGCCCACTTTTGGGATCATATCTGGGAGGAGGTGGTAGAAGGTATGGTGAACAGTCAGTCCAAGACTGGGGAATACATCTGGGTGGAGCTGGTGGCCCACTGCCCATGGGTACTGCTGGAGGGCATCTGATGGGGCAGCGTGTGGCCAATCCTCCGGGGCCAGGAAGGGTCCCTGCTGAAGCCCGCAGACCCTGCAGAATAGAAGCAGTTTCATTTTTAAAATACTTCAATAGGACAGACCAAAACACTACAAAGTATAAAAGCTGAAACATAATGATGCATGCAGGCGTCTGCAGCTAACACCTTCCTTCCCCTCCACCAGGTCTCAAAAGAGCATTGGTGCCAGAAAATTCTATTCCTCCTGCTGTTCTGCTACAGTTCAGGGGTGCTAAAGGATCCAACCAAAAAGCGAAAAACAAAAACTAGATTGAGTAAGTCACAGTGCACAAGAAACTTTCAGATCTTACTTAGGAGTAAGGAAGGAAAAGAGGAAGCCAGGCCCCTCTTGGGCCTTTCACTTAGAGTCCATCCAAGCCTTTGGTAAAAAGGAAGGAGAAAAGTGCCCCCACCCTCAATGCTGGAGTGAGGACAGAATTGAGTGTTCAGAGCCCCAGAAATAACTGTCAAGAAGTTAATACAGAAGTGATTACAGCACCCTTTAGAAAGCCCTGTTCTTCCATTCTGTGGTATTTTCATTTGTTCACTCTCTCTGTGCAGAACCATATGCACTCTTCCCTTCACAACACAGAAAGCCTGGTTTCTGGGTCTTTCCACTTGACCTTACATTAAGAGCATTTTCTGTGTTCTGAAATGTCTTTGAAACATATGACTTTCAGGAGCTGCCTCCACTGTGAGCATTTACACTAGTTCCACCATCCCTCTACCATGAGTGATTTAGTTTGTTGCCACATTTGCACTGTAATCCAACCTGCTCCACTGAATGTGCTCTTGCCAGGTCTTTGGATACGAGGTGGTTCTTTCATTAGGAGAGATGACTAGACGTGGGATTGTGCTGAATAAAAGGGTGTGAGTATTTGGAAGGCTTCGGGTAGACAGTGTTACATTGCATTTCAGGATGGTTGTGAGAATTCACAATTCCACTCTCAGTGTGTGAAAGGGGCCCCAGAAGAGTTAATATTTAATTCTTTGATAGAATTTATCAATTTAAAGTTTTCTCATTGAAGTTATATAGTTGTCTTATTCACTGATTCTTCACTAAAAACGATGAGACTGTTGTACAAAGTTAGCTTTGGTTTCACTCATCAGTTTGTGTTCTTATTAGTAGATTAAAGGCAAATCCAATAATAGGCCAGTGAATATAAAAATTCCTGATTATTCATGATTCAAAGCATATGTATAAACGAGAAAAACCCAGGCCTGGTGGTGTCGTGGTTAAGAGCTAATGCTGCTAATCCAAAGGTCGATATTCCAGTCCACCTGCTGCTCCTTGGAAACCCTATTGGCCATTCTACTGTGTCCTGATTATCCATGATTCAAAGATATCCATAAGGTGTGTTAAAATACTCACCAAACGGAGACTGAAGAGAAAGAGTATTACTAAAGTACCAATCTGCAGAAGGAGGTACGCCGTTAAAAGTGTTTCGTCCGGCTCAGGAAAACTATTGTCAATGGGCTGAAAGAGCAATATTCAAAGTCACAAGAAACCTCAGAGGAATGGACAGTATAGCAGTCACAGGGGATCATGGACAGAAACCCCACATCAGCCTCCGAGAACCATCCCCTCCACCAAATATCTCCAGTGGATTTCTCTGCTTCCTGGAAGGTTGGCAGCTGGCCACCTGGTGTTTCTTCTGAGTCTGGCAGTGTTGTTAGAGGTTGTGAGTGTGCTTTCTCTAAATAGGGCTCAATCTCTGGTTCCCCAGAGGCTCTATCTGCCCTTGTGTCTAATGCTGAATCACACTTTTCTCATGGATACATTGAGGTTTTAGTATCTTAAAGACAAGCACAGGGCAAAAAAACAAAACAACAAAAAAAAACAGAAGATCACTACAGAGATGTCTTTATTCAGAAATAATGAACTTTTAGGGCTTGAATAAAAGCAAAGTGGTGACCATGAAGATGACACTAACAATGTGAAGTTTCTCTAAGGTCCTTGATTTTAGTTCTATTCTACTCCTCTGTGAATGGAGACAGACATCCTCTGAGTAAGCTCTGACTGCCCTAATACCTGGTCTGGAGAGATTGCTTTGGATTTAACTGTTTGTTCTTGAAAACTCATTATTTTCATTCTAAACGTTTCCTTCAAGACAGTGTGTTCAACAGAGATATGCATTCGACAGAATATGATTCAGCAATATAAACGAATGAATTATGGAACCAGGCAAGAATGATTCATCATGAACTTGCAAAATGAAAGTAAAAGCTGGGACAAACAACCCTGTAAAGGTGCTGCTTTCTGGGTTTTTGTTTAAACGGCCATGACCTAACGGGAAGAACCAGTTCTCTAAGTCTCTTACCAAGGTAAAGGATCAAGGTAAAGGATAAACACACTGTGGCATATTCATATATAGAACTTCTACTCAGTAATGAAAACGAAGCAACTATTAGTACACCAAACATCCTGGATAAATCTAAAAATGATTCTGCTGACTTAAAGAATCCTGAATAAAAACAAAAAGTAAATCTTGTATCCTTCAATTACATAAAAGTTCTCTAAAAATGCAGATCACTGGTTGGAAGAGGTGTGGCAGAAACGGAGGGAGAGGACAGAATGAATTAAAAGAATCAGCAGGCGTGTTTGGGGGGTGAGGGTTAGGCTCATTATCTTGATTATGGTAGTGGTTTCATGGCCATATACACACGTCCAAATTCGACAAACTAGGTGCTCATTATTATACATCACTTATACACAAGGTATAGGAAAAAAGATTAGATATACAAACTGTTATAGTTTTCTATTTCCTTGACCAAAAGAATATTGTAAGTATTTTAAAAAAGCAAACAGGATAAAATTTATGAATTTATAAGCCAATTTAGAATTGAGGAAAAAATACTTACATTACGTGGGAATCCTGGCACTCTACAATGATTAAGAGTACACCCAACCTGTAGGAAAGCCTGAGAAATAATAGGCATGAAAATTCTGTATTAAAGAGAGTATATTTGAGATAAATATAGATATATATAGTTACGGCCATAACTAGGAGAGATAGGCAGTTGCCATCATAAATTCATATTCCAATAAAAAGTACAGAATACTGTTAACACCAAGTTTCTAAAACCATTGCAGTTTTCTTTCAACATTCATTTTCATTCTGAACCAGGCCATGTCATGTCAGATTTTTGAAGTCCATAAATATTTGCATGAAAGAGGAATCTTGTGTATTATAGATTAAAACTATGAAAATAGCAGCTAGTTAGCAACGCAATTCCACATAGCCACTAACAAGAATTTCCTTTCATATTTAATAGTATTTCATGTAAACCAATGAATAGCAACATGGAAACTAATACATAAAAGGAATATAAAAATTTCTGGAATGTATGGTCACCACAACAAAAGGCAAATCTTGTTTCTTTAAAAACAAGATTGTACCAGTATTTTAGGAGAAAATAACTTTGCAGTGGAATTCATACTAATCCACATGGAGTTTCAGTTTCATGCAGATTGAAATCTCTCTGGAAAATAAACTCTGAGCTCTCTAACACTTTCATCTCAGCCCTCACAGTTGAGGTGACTACCCTGTGTGCTTTCAGAAAACACACTGTCTTTGAGTAGCCACTGTCTAAAAGGGAGCAGTCATCTCAGCAAATTCATTAAAGAAGCGGATCAGATGCATGAAAAGACCAAGGCCATCCTTTCCTCACTGGTCAAACACCCCAGTTCTGGACACTCTTGTCCCATCTGGCTATGGTCGAGACGCTGGTGTCAGGAGTGCCCTACTCCCTAAGTCAGCTCAGACAGGGGCCACTGAACACTGTGGTTCTGCTGGTCACCCTTTGTGCTAGACTGAGTCCTCCTCAATCACCCGAGGAAAAGCTGTTGTTTAAACTAGTGTGAAAGAGCCCAATAAAAGGTGAGAAAGTACAGCATGTTCAAGGATTACACACATTTTCCAATGGAGTAGTTGGTGGCCAGAGCACCAGGAACCAGAACAATACCCTTTGTGCCTTCATGTCCTGTCCCCTTGACGAGGCTCAGTGGCACAAAGTAGGAGTCGGGTAAGTGTGGGATGGGGACAGGGCCAGTTGTATATGAGAGTGGAACAAGGGGTATGGCCTGGAGAGACGGGGGTGCTTGTTCTCCTGGGGGGGGGGGGAAGGGAAGGGAAAATGGTAGAGATGGCAGGAGTGGGATGGATGAGCGAGGAGACCACACAGGAGAGAAGTTGGAGGAGGTTTCAAAGTTGGTCAGTAGGTGAGCAGGGCAGCAGGTCAGTAGGATTCAAGGAGCAGAAGAGTTGGACTCGCAGGACCAGTAGCCTTCTCCTGTCTGGTCGATGCCTTAGTAACCTGCATGGCTTATAAATTCTCCCTCGTCCAATCCCTGCCTTCGCCCCTGACGCATCACAATGGAACCCAAGCCTGACATACCACAGGTAACCCACAATGTACCATCCCAGACCAACTGCCATACCAACTACAGGTCCTCTCTGGGACCATCAAGAAACTTGTGATTTATGGTCCTTCCCAACCCATCTTCCTTGTCCCCCACATTCTGGGTTGTTCCCCTCTTTCCTGAGCTCCCAGAATTTCCCATCCTAAGTCTTGGCTACAAAACTTACAGCGTGAATGAAGCCAGAGCTCTGAGTAGAAACAAACAGAAGCAGTGCAGGGGATTTCCACCCCTGCCCTCTCTCTGCAACTGATAGAATAAACAGACAAAAATCAGTAAGGATGTGGAACATTTGAATAGCAAACCGATATATATATGTGCTCATCTCATTATTCCTAACAGCTGTACTGGAAACGTTATTTTCAAGCACACGTGGTACATTTAAAAAAATCACTCTATTCTGGACTTGAAGCTCGTCTCCATCAATGTCAGAGGAATGAAATCACAGAGGACGTGTTCTCTTGTTTTGTGATCATAACATAATCGTGCTAGAAATTATGATAGAGCACTAACTAGAAACTCCCCATGGTGGAACTGGTAATGTGCTGTTTTAAATGAAACACGAATCAAAGGAGAAATCTCAGGCGTAAAGGAATATGTATGAACTCAGCAATACCAAAGCCAGATATAGAAAGACTTCATGAGCAAATAAAAATGTAGAGCACTATCCCTTAAGAATATGGATGTAAAAATCCTCAGTGTAAATCTGACAGCACATCCAACGGATTATACACTGTGAGCAAGAGGGGTTTATCCCAGAAATACGAGGGTGCTTTAACATAAAAATCAATCAATGTAACAGACTACATTAATAGAAGGAAGGACAAAAGCCCACACATGATCATGCTAATTGATGCAGATAAAGCATTTGAGAATATCCAATACTCTGTCATGAAAAAAGCGTTCAGAAAGTTTGAACTAAGAGGGATGTTCCTCAACATGATAACGGCCAAACAGGAAAAACCCACATTTTTTTTTTTTTTTTTTTAACGTTATACTTGATGGTGAATGACTGGAAGCTTTTCCCCTAACATCAGGAACGGAACAAGGATCCTTGCTGTGAATACTTCTGTTCAACGTGTAACAGAAGTTCTAGCCAGATTAGGCAAGAAAAGAAATAATTACCCACATTGGATTGGAAGAAGTCAAACTATCCCTACTTACAGTTGATGTGATCTTCTAAAGATTAAAGCCTAAAGAATTAACAAAAAACACTGTTAGAGCAAAGAAACAAATTTGGCAAGGTTACTGGATACAAGACCAGCAGAAAAAATCACCTGAATGTCTATACAGTAGCATTGAAAAATCAAGAAGTAAACCGAGAAAAACATTCCATTTACAATAGCATCCAAATGAATACAGTACCTAGGAATAAATATAACTAATGAGGTAAGGTTGAAAGATTTGTACCCTGAAAACTAAAAAACATTTCTGCAGGAATTTAAAGAAGATCTAAATAAATGGAAAGGTCCTGTGTTGGTGAATGGAAAGATTTAATATCCTTCAAATGGTAGTATTCCCTAAAGTAATCCACATATGTAATTCCCTGCCTATCAAAATTGCTACCCTTTTTGTGTAGAAATGGTAAAGTGGGTTCTGATGTTGGTACAGAATTGCAAGGAAACTCAAGTAGCCAAAATAATCTTGAAAAAGAAGACCACGTGGCAGGAGTCTCATTTTCCAATTTCAAAACTTACTACAAAGGTTCAATAATCAAAACAGTGTGGCACTAGCATAGAGATACACGTATAGATCAATAGAATAGAACTGAGCATCCAGAGCTGAACCCTCACCTACGAGGCCAATTGCTTTCCCACAAGGCTGCCAAGTCCATTCAATGAAGAAAGAAGAGTCTTTTCAACAAATGATGCTAGGGGAACTGGATATCACATACAGAAATTGATGTTGGACTTTTCCTCACCTTGTATACAAAAATTAATTGAAAATAATGATTTAAATATAGGTACTTCAACTATAAAAGCCTTCTTAGAAGAAAACACAGGTGTACTTTTCATGACCTCGGATTGGCCAATGGTTCCTTAGAAGTGGCATGTAAAGCACAAGCACCTACTAAAGAAGTCGAGAAATTGAATTTCATCAGAAGAAAAAATTCTTGTGCATCAAACAAAGGACGCTAACCAGAGAGTGGAAAACAAATGCATAAAGAGAGAAAATGTTTGCAAATCATATATTTGATAAAGGTCTAGTATCCAGAAGGTATTGAGAAAACTAAGGACAAAATCACAAACCACCCAATGCAAAACTGGGCAAAGGAATTGACATTTCTCCAAGGAAGATTACAAATGGCCAACAGGCACATGGAAAGATGCTGAACATTATTAGTCACAAACCCTATTGCACAAAGCCCTCAGTCAGGATCCCATATAGGTCTACAATTACTGGTGCCTGCAGGCTCCCCGACCCTTTAAACCTACAGAGCCTGAAGCCCTGTCTCCAACTTGTCAAGAACCCGGGCACTTCTCTGTCTTGAGCATTAGTAACTCCCATTGCCCTGCCCCTCTGTTCTTTCCTCCTTTTTCCAGGCCCCTCAGATACCCTTTGGGCATTTCCTAGACAAACTGGGGCTCCAGGGAAGGTGACTGCTGAGTAGTTGGGCCAGTGTTCGATGCTCGTTACTAACACTCTAACCACATCATAAACACACGCTCAAGACATACATTCACACTGATGACACAACTTCTGACCACATGAAAATGAGTACAGCACACACAGGTATTGTAAATGATTTTTTATCTTCTAACAACCCATCAGCACTGAGAACTCACACATATTCTGACCACACTCACATCCTGCATTCACACACTGACCACACATTCTCACATTAGTCCACCTTAAAAACACACAGAACTCTGACATGCACACACTCATTGCATATTGTCCAAATTCCCACATGTCCATACACCCAACTGACCATAGCAAACATACATACAAAGAGACCCTGAAATGACCATCTACCCTCTGATCATACCCAAATATGAAAATCATGTACACACCGTAACAACATACGGACCCCCACCACACTGACCATTCACTCTCTGCACACACACAAACACAGACCACACATGCACCCAGAGTTAACAGGGCATCTGGCTGTGCTTGTGTGGGCTTTGATCATGGGGCATCTCCCACCTCAGCATCAACATGGAAACCCAGAGAGGGGTGGGGACTCATGTGACACAGGGACAAAGTGCAGGAGATTGTGATGTTGGTCCCTCATGAAGTACATCTGAGCCTTCAGAGCTGGTTGTCACAGTAGCATGTGAAACAGAGATAAGAGAGCCAAGAGGATCAGAAATGGTGTCTAAGAGTTCTCTTATAAAATACCCATTTCCAACTAAAGGATGTAGTTATTCCACTCAAGCTATGAAGAGAATTCGTCAAGGAGTTAATTAACGTGTTTTCATTTTAACGTGATGATGGAGAATTCTCCCTGGAGATCAGCCAGTATTGCTGGTGAAATTCCTATTTCAATTTCTGTTAAATCTTATTTTTTGTTTAAAATATCACTTAGAACTGAAAATGTCTGTCCTTCGCAGGGGTGCGCGGCCTCCGCTGAACAGCAGGCACAAAGCCACCTTCCCTGCTCGCCAACAGCCGGCAGAGGGCGCGCCGTCTCCTTTTCTGGCCCTTGGTTCTTCAGAGAGCAGAGGCTCTGAGCTGGGTGTCAGCCTGGCTGGTGATGGTGCCCCTGGGGCGGGAAGAAGAGCTTCGTTTCCACAGGACCCAGCCCCAGGGAGGCGCCCCAGGCTTTGGGACCTGAGAGTCAACAGTGAGTACAAAGCTTCCTTTTGGGGCCCAGAGTGCTGAGAAGGGGCTTTGCTGTGGCTTCTCCAGGCCAGTCATGGTGGAGCCTGAGGTCAAAGGAAAGATGCGCGGCCCTGTGTACAGGCTGTTGTTAACTTTTTAATGGTTCCTTTTACTTTTCGCTATGAGTCGAAATGCACTCGACGGCAATGGTCTGGTTTGGTTTTTATTTTTAGAAAGAGTCTTGATGCCTCAGTGTTTAAGCGCTCGACTGCGGTTGGAACCCACCAGCCGCTCAGCGGGACAAAGATGTAGCAGTCTGTTTCCTTAAAGATGACAGCCGAGGAAACCCTGTAGAAACCCTGGTGGAAGCCCTACGGAAACTCTGGTGGCATGGTGGTTCACTGCTAGGTTGGCAGTTGGAATCCACCCGGTGCTCTTTGGAAAGCCTATGAGGCAGTTCTACTCTGTCCTATAGGGCCGCTATGAGTCAGAATGGACTGGGCGAACAATGGGTTTGGGTTTTTTTTTTTTAATGAGTCGGAATTGACTTGAAGGCAGTGGGTTTGGTTTTTGTTTCAGTTTTTACCTGTAACTTTGAAGTAGCTGGGAAATAGTAAAAAAATTGAAAAGTAGGTGTATTAAAACCCTGAACATTAATTTTAATTATTTTCTTTATTAATATACTAGAAATACTATAATTTTCCTGTCCTAGTTTTCATGAAGGCATTGCTGTTGTTAGTTGTGGTGGAGTGAACTGGATTCTGACTGAGAGCAACCCATGTGAGCAGAGTAGAACTGCTCCATAGGGCTTTCAAGGCTGTGAGCTTTCGCAAGCAAATTGCCAGGTGTGTCTTACAAGGTGCTTCTGGATGGCTTCCAACCGCCAACCTTTTGGCTTATACTCCAGTGCTTAACCATCTTTGCAACCCAGGGAATCCTCATAGAAGCATAAAAACAAGGCAAAACCAAAACCAAACAAACAAACAAAAACGTTGCCATCGTGTCTGACTCATGACTACCGTGTAGGACAGAATAGAACTCCACCATGGAGTTTCCAAGGAGCGGCTGGTAGATTCCAACTGTCAACCTTTTGATTAGCAGCTGTAGCTCTTAACCACTGCACCACCAGGACTCCCATGGAAGGATAGTCATCAAAAACATTTTTAAAATATAATTCTATTTTTTGTCTCATTTTCAATTGAGATAATTGCCAAGTTTGAGGATTCTCATGACTCAGTGATGACCTCGAATAATTTCGAATTTCAGCTTTCTGAAAGGTATTTCATAGGACCTCATCGTGGCCATTAATGTTGAAAAAAAAAAAATTACCAAAACTTGTTCCAAGTCAGTATAATATTGTCCTAAGCACAATTCCTGAATCAGATTTAGATGAATAAAGAACGTTGATATCTATTTTAGTACCAGCTATTGATATTTGACACAGCTTCAAACTCTTTAAGATGAAATTTCTGCAGGACTTAAGTTGCTAGAATTTTTAATAGCCAAGCCAATGGCTGTAAGTTGGATGTAGTCATTGAAAATAATTGTTTTTTCTATTAAAAATTCAAGATTTAGACACAGTAAACTTTTTCTGTCTTTACTTTAAGGGCAAAGTCGGGGTGTTCGTAATGTCCTGTTTAAAATACATCTATTCCTGTAATAATTGATACTTGGATCCAGTGAACCATACATTTCCCATTCCTTCATTTTCTTATATTTGCATTCAGAAGTATATGTCTTGTTAAAGTTTTACCTCCACAAAACATGCTTTCCAAGTTACTTTCTCTCATTTGCTGTAAGCAAGGGGCTAGGCCTTCTAGTAGTCATGGAGCTTTCTGTGTACTCAGGATTTCTCACTGGACAGCTTTATTGACTTTTTCTCCTTGGTTCAAAATATCATCCCACACTGAGGAGTTACACAAAAAGTTGGAATCTATTTGCACAAATATACTTTTCATTTCAGCATAAGAGCTTTCTCCATTTGATATTTTATGTATGTTAGTGTTGGAATAATATGTCAGTTTGTATGGGCATCGCTCTGATCTTCACATCCATTGGGTATCTTTCTGTGTTTATAATGTAGTGTTTAGAATACATATGAGAATATCTTATCTGCTCATTTAATTTAAACCTAAGTAGTATATTCTTTGTTCTATATTTTAAAGGGTGGTTGTTGTTATTTGCCATGGAGTCCATTCCGACTCACAGCAACCTTATAGGACATCATGGGACACATTCTTGTGGCTCTTGTGTCAATCCGTCTCATCGAAGGCTTCCCGTGTTTTTGCTGACCCTCTGTTTCACGAAACACGATGTCCTTTGTCTAGTGATTGGTTTTTCCTGATGACATGTCCAAAACAGGAGAGCCAAAGTAAACCTTGCCATCCTCACTTGAAGGAGCCTTCTGATTGTATTTCTTCTAAGACTGATTTGTTTGTTCTTCTGGCACTCCACAGTGTATTCTATATTCTTTGCCAACACCACAGTTTTTCTCCTGCCTTCCCTTTTAAATGCACCAGATTTTCTCCTGCCTTCCCTTTTCATTGTTCATGTTTTGCATGCATGAGGGGATTGAAAAGACCATAGTTTAGGTCAGGGGCATCTCAGTCATCAAAGTGACATTTCCACTTTTTCAAACTTTTAAGAGGTCTTTTGCAGATTGGCCCAATGCAATGCATTTTTTGATTTCTTGACTGCTGTTTACATGGATGCTTTCATCGTCAAAAAGACCATTTCAAGATGTATCCTGAAGTACATTGCTGTCAGTGATAGGATAATACCCATATACATGAAGGGAAGACCAGTTAGTAAGACTATTATTCAAATTTACACATGAATCACTAAGGCCAAACATGAAGAAATTGAAGAGTTTTACCAACCTCTGCAGTCTGAAATTGATCAAACATGCAGTCAGGATGCATTGATAATTACTGGTGATTGGAATGCGAAAGTTGGAGACAAAGAAGAATTGTTACTTGGAAAATATAGCCTTGGTGATAGAAATGATGCTGGAGATCACATGATAGAATTTTGCAAGACCAACGACTTCTTCATTGCAAATACCTTTTTTCAACAACATAAATGGCTACTGTACACGTGGATCTTGCTAGATGGAATACTCAGGAATCAAATCAACTACATCTGTGGAAAGAGACGATGGAAAAGCTCAATACCATCAGCCAAAACAAGGCCAGGGGCTGATTGCAAAACAGACAATCAGTTGCTCATATGCAAGTTCAAGTTGAAACTGAAGAAAATTAAAACAAGTCCACAAGAGGCAAGGCATGACCTTGAGCATATCACATGTGAATTTAGAGTCTATCTCAAGAATAGATTTGACACATTGAATACTAATGACCGAAGATCAGATGAGTTGTGGAAGGACATCATACATGAAGAAAGCAAAAAAATACAAAAACTCATTTCCATTGACTTGATTCTGACTTATAGCAACCCTATAAGACAGAATAAGAACTGCCCCATAGAGTTTCCAAGAAGCACCTGGTGGATTCGAACTGCTGACCTTTTAACCAAAAGCCAGAGCACTTAACCATTACGCCACCAGGGGAGGTCATTAAAAAGACAGGAAAGAAAGATAAGACCAAAATGAATGTCAGAAGAGACTCTGAAACTTGCTCTTGAACGTCCAGCAACTAAAATGAAAGGAAGAAATGATGAGGTGAAAGCACTGAATAGAAGATTTCAAAAGGCGTCTCAAGAAGACAAAGTAAAGGGTTGTAATGACATGTGCCAAGGCCTGAAGATAGAAAACCAAAAGGGAAGAACACATTTGGCATTTCTCAAGCTGAAGGAACTGAAAAAAAAAATTCAAGCCTCGGGTTGCAATATTGAAGGATTCTACAGGGAAATATTAAACAACGCACAAAGCATTAAAAGAAGGAATACACAGAGTCACTATACCAAAAAGAATTCATCAACATTCAACCATTTCAGGAGGTAGCATATGATCAGGACCCAATGGTACTGAAGGAAGAAGTCCAAGTTTCACTGAAGGCACTGGCAAAAAACAGGGCTGCAGGAATTGATGGAATACGTACTGAGGTGTTTCAAGAAATGGATGCAGCACTGGAAGTGCTCACTCATCACTGCAAGAAATTTGGAACACAGACACCTGGTCAAGCGCCTGGAAGAGGTACGTATTTATGTCTATTCCCAAGAAAGGTAATCCAGCCAAACACACAAATTATTGAACAATATCGTTAATGTCACATGCAAGTAAAATTTGATGAAGATGATTCAAAAGCGGCTGAAACACTGTATCGACCAGGAACTACCAGAAATTCAAATGAAATTCAGAAGAGGAAGTGGAACCAGGGATATCATTGCTGATGTCAGATGGATCCTGGCTGAAAGCAGAGAACACAGGAAAGATGTTTCCCTGTGTCTTATTGACTATGCAAAGGCGTTCGACTGTGTGAATCATAAGATATTACGGATAACATTGCAAAGAATGGGAATTCTATAACACTTAATTGTGCTCGTGAGTTACCTATACATAGATCAAGAGTCAGTCATTGGAACACAACAAGGGGATACTGTGTGGTTTAGTCAGGAAAGGTGTGCATCAAGGTTGTATTCTTTTGCCATACTTATTCAGCCTGTATGCTGAACAAATAACCTCAGGAGCTGTACTGTATAAAGAAGAATGGGGCATCAGGATTGGAAGAAAACTGCAATATACAGGTGAACGACCTTGCTTGCTGAAGGTGAAGACGACTTGAAGCACTTACTGATGAAGATCAAGGACCACAGCCTTCAGTATGGATTACATCTCAACAAAAAGAAAACAAAATCTTCACAACTGGACCAATAAGCAACATCATGATAAACGGGAAAAGACTGAAGTTGTCAGGGATTTCATTTTACTTGGATCCACAATCAACACCCACGGAAGCAGCGGTCAGGAAATCAAAAGCCGCGTTGCATTGGACAAACCTGCTGCAAAAGACTCCTTTAAAGGGTTGAAAAGCACAGATGTCATCTTGAAGAGTAAGGCACACCTGACCCAAGCCATGGTGCTTTCAATCACCTCATATGCATGGGAAAGCTGGACGATGAATAACGAAGACAGAATAAGAATTGACACCTTTGAATTGTGGTGTTGGCAAAGAATAGTGAATACACCCTGAACCCCCAAAAGAACAAACAAATCTGTCTTGGTAGAAGAACAACCCGAATGCTCCTTAGAAGAAAGGATGGCGAGACTGTGTCTCACATCTTTTGGACATGTTGTCAGGAGGGATCAGTCCCTGGAGAAGGACATCATGCTTGGTAAAGTAGAGGACCAGTGAAAAAAAGGAAAACCCTCAGCAAGATGGACTGAAATAGTGACTGCAGCAATGGGCTCAAGGATAACAACCGTTGCGAGGATGACCCAAGACTGGGCAGTGTTTTATTATGTTGTACATAGGGTCGATATGAGTCAACGGCACCTAACTACAACAGCTTGCGTGGATATTTATTATTGATCGAAGTAGGATGAAATCTTTGACAACTTCAGTATATTTGCCATCTAGCATGACATGGTTTATTGGTCCAGTTGTGAGAATTTTTGTTTTCTTCACATTTGGGCGAAATCTATAGTGAAAGCTCTAGTCTTTGACTTTGATCAGTAAGTGCTTCAAGTCGTCTTCATTTTCAGGAAGCAAGGTTGTGTCAATTGATTATTGAATTTGTTAATGAGTGTTCCTCCTTTCTTGATGCAGTCTTATATAGCCCAGCTTGTAGGATTATTTGTTCAACATGCAGATTAAATAAATAAGGTGAAAAAATGCAACCCTGCCACACACCTTTTGCAATTTGTTCTGTTTGAACAATTGTCTCTTGTTCCATGTCGAGGTTAGGCATGAGCACAATTAGGTGTTCTGGAGTTCCCCTTACTTATAATGTTCCTCATGTGTGGAATATGCTTTGTTTATTAACTGGGCATTTCCTCTGTTCATCCTCTAGGACAGGCCCCTTGCCTTCCCTTACATTTGTACACACAGGTAGGACTAGCACATAAAACTAATCATCACAACACCTATGAAAATTAACAACAGTTCCTGTGTCCTACCTTGACCTCTGCATCCACCAGGCTATACAAGACACCCCCTCTCTCAGGGTCCCTGACAGGATCCAAGTCCCAACCTTGTACCCAGAGGCTTTTGCCACAGCCACCCAGGCCTGGCCACTCTCAGAGCCCTGGGCACAGGCCTCTAGAGGGCCCCAGCATGAATTTGGAGCCAGGAAAGCACTCCCTGTTGTGACAGCTTCGATGGAGCAGGACATGCCTGGACCATAGCCCCGTTTGCATGCAGTGGCCTCTGTTGGGAGTGCCAGGGCCCTCTGTGTGTCCTGTGGGGCCACGGGTCTGTGCATGTGTGTGAGTGTGTGCGTGCAGTTGTGTAATCTGTGTGGCTGTCTCTGAGTTTCTGAGTTAGTGAGTATATTGATTGTGTGTTGTGTTTTCTCCTGTGGCTGTTGTGTCTCTATGCTCTTCTGTATGTGTCTGTGTGTCTGTCTCAGTGAAGAGGTGTATGTCATTTGTGGAAATCCATGTATCTCTGTGCCTGTGCCTCTGTGTGTGTGTATCTGGGCATGTGTTTCCTTGCTGGAGTGTCTGTGTGTATCTGTGGTTTGGATCTGTGTGCTTGTGTAAATTTGCTCCTTTGTGTTTTCCTGACTGTGTATCTGTGTGTGTGTGTCCATCGTGTGTCAGTTTGCCTGGGGGCTGTCTCAGGTGACCCTGAGTGTGTGTCTGTGTGTGCGTGTACTCCCCATAGTGTCTCTGCCTGGATCTGCTGTGTGGGGCCCTGTGAGCCTATACATGAGCCCACATCAGTGTTCCCAGCTGAGAGCGGGTGTTCTCCGTTTATGCGTCTGTGTGCTCGTTCCATCTATACATTTCCCAATGAGTGTGTGTATGTGTTTGTGTGTTCCCCAGGAACATGCAGCCACAGAGGGGACTTCTTCGAGGGCCACCCCCATGTAGGTGAGAAGAGACAGTTTGTCCACCCTCCTCCCTCAGGCGGGGCTGGGTCCTTCCGTCACTGATCCATCAGCCTCTGGTGTGCTCCTGGTGGTCCCACCTCAGGCCCCAAGGATGGAGGGAGTGAAGGGTCAGTTCACAGGACACCCAACCAGGGGGCAGCTGCAGTGAGTTATAGTGAGTGGGAAAGGATCGGGGGTGGGGTTGGGGGAGTCTTGGGTTCCTGGGAGGGGTGATTGTGTGGGTGTCCTAGGGAGCCCTGGGGGTCTGTAGGGCTCTGTGTCCCTGGGGTGGTGTGAGTCGCTGGGAGTTGGGGAGAGAGTTGGGGCAGTTCTGGATCCCTGGCAAAGGTTTGGGTAGCAGAGATCTCTAGGGAAATCCAAGGAAGAGGGCTCCTGGGGCCTGGTTAGTGGTGAATGGGCAGCACACCTAGGGAGGACTTGGGGAGTCCTTGGGGCTCCTGGATCCCCAGAGATCCCTCGTCCCTCACTCACCGTGGTGCCTAGGAGGTCGGGCAGTGGTAGCAGCAGCAGCAGCGTTACTGTCAGGAGCAAAGGCAACAGACCCACTGGATGGTAGCAGGTGGTGGAGTAACTGGGAAATGAGTACAGGCACCAAGCAAGGGCCAACCCTGCAGACACTGCTCCTGGGTGACTTTTGGGCCCACCCTCGTGTGAGGCCCAGTAGGAGCCCAGCAGAGCCCGAGCCTAGGGCCACATGGAGTTTCCCTTCGGGCCTCAGTGTCCCTGGCCATGGAAACGGGCACATGGGGCCACCAGATGGTGCTAGATCCAGTAGGGAGAACCTTTGTGGCCTGGGTTATCTTGGATTGGGGATTGGGGAGACTCTCAGAGGAAGTTGTGAGAAGTGCTTAGCACAGGCCCAGGCACAGAGCAAGCTCACAAAACAGGACAAGTGTAGACGTTGATGGTGGCATTGTATTACTCCTCACCCCAGTCCTAGCACCCTCCTGGCAACCCCAAAGGGACAGAGCCGCAGGAGGAAGGGTCCTGGCTGAATTTAACTTCAAAGAGGAAAAATGTAGGAACCTAGGCGCTCCTGATCCCCTTTGAAATCAGCTTTCTCAACAACACCTCCCCCCACCACATAAGGGAAACTGAGGCGGTGAGGGGTATGCCCATGTTCACTCAGGGGGCCTGAGGTGAGTGCCGGTTCAATCCGCCCAAACTCCTTTTTCCGAAGTTCACTGAGTTTCATCTTGCCAGTGATGGTTTTGGGCAGCTCTGGGACAAACTCCACCTGGACAAGGAGAAAGCAAACCCGACCTGACTCAGTCCTGCTATCATTTCCTTCCATTTCCGACTCTTTACCTTGTCACCTGCACAGACCTCAGACAGGCTGATACCATGTGGGAGTCTCTGTGGGGTTCACCAGGTATCTCAGGTCCTCATCCTGACTCTCTGAAAGTGAATGTAGCGACACGATTTGCTTTGGCCAATGAACTGTGAAGTGTGTTACCTCTAGGCAGAAGAGTTCAGAACCCCTCAGATGGGAGGCTGACCATCCTGTCTTCCCATCAGCATAATACCTGGCAAGTGTCTACAGGGTGGCTGCACTTTATCCAGGTCCCAGGATGATGGGACATGGAGTAGAGTTCCCAGAAGACCCATGGCAATGAACTTTCATTGGTATCAACCTCTAAGATTTTTGGGCTGTTTGTTATTATGTTAGGCTGGATTCTGAGGCGAAGGAAAACCAGAAAAGCATATATGTATATATCAATAAAATGGCTGACGCAGTTGTAGACTGGAAAGTCCCAAGTCCACGGATCAGGTTGGACGCTTCTCCTGATTCACGTAGCTGCAAGGGCTGGTAAACCCAAGTTCGGCAGGTTGGAGAGTATGGCTGTTGTTCACAGGCTATGAAGATTGATGAATCCCAAGATTGGCAGACAAGACCGCAGGGAAGCTGCTAGCTCAAGTCCTAAGAACCGGAGGTCAGATGAACAGGAGCCAGCTGCAGGATTCAAATCTAGCAAAAGCCACTGAGCCCTGCCAGAATGTCCCCCCATACTCCATGCAGGCCACATGCCCACAGAAACTCCGTTTCAACTGATTGGCTACTTGTAGCAGATCCCATCTTGTGTGGGTACACCTCAGGTGTCCAGGTCATTGGTCATCGAGTGTGTGGTGCAGGGCATCACCTACAATCCTAGAAGGGCAGGACTACGTAGGGGTGATTGGAGCAGGCACAGGTATCTGGTTGCAGTTGGGGGTTATGTGCTGAGCAAGGTTACAGGGATGACAGCTGCCACTGAGTGCCGGGGTGGAAGTCACGTCCCTGTTCCCTAGAGCGCATAAGTGGGAGAATTTTGTAGCTGGTCTCCGGGCACCCAGTACTGTTGGCTGTAGAGACTGAGAGGCAAGACTTATTCTCAGACCCTTGTTGCGGGTGGCTGGTGGAGTGAGTGGAGCCACCAGTTCTCAGGCCCCCGATGTGGGTAGGTAAGGACCCTGCTTTATGGGCAGGGTGGTGTCAGATGTCATGAATCTGCCACTCCCCCTTAGCTGTTGCAGTTGAAAATAGGCTTCAGGTATATACCCTGTTGTACTGTGGTAATGAGGGGTATGCTGTTGAAATGGCCCCACACAGGTCAACGCAGGAGTGAAGGGCATTCAAAGTTTGTGGATCCTTTGTGGCTGTATCTAGCCAAAGGGACTGTGCCTGCCCTGAGTTCCTGGTTTAGGGGAGCTGGCAGATTATTTTTTCCTTTTTGTTAATTTGTTCCCTCTCCACAGCTGGCAGAATGGCTTGGGATGAGCTACAGGTTGTACTTGTGGCCCAGGGGGCAAGGCAATGGCTGTACCAGAGTGGGGAGGGGGTGAGTAAGTGGGATAGAGGTATTTCCCAAAGGGGAGAAGGGATTTTTTTTATCCGTAGGTTAGACGCTTCCACTTAACGTTCACAGATTCAGCACTGCTTCTCCCTGGTACTGGAGGCTTGAACAGACTCTCCACCGCTCAGTTTCTTCAGGTGTGGAAAATGCATCCCGAGCACTGCTGCTTGCCTTAGGCAGTGTGAGCCAGCCGATCTAGGCTCCAGGGTGCTGGCCAGATCAGGTCTGGCAAATCCTTGGTGCTTCTGAACTGTGTCTCCCTCCCTGTAACACTGAGTCCAGATCCTCAACTTTGTATTTGGTGTTCAGGGCTCCTAGATTGTCATATATAATTGATTCAATTGTTTCTTCAGGTCTTTGCTGTAAGTGGGAACATGGGAAGCATCTGACTAGCCCACCATCTTGGCGCCACCTTCCCGCAATCTCTTTCGTGATATAAAAGTACAGATGGAGCAAGTAAGCAGGCAAACAGAGATAGATGCCACACCACATGAGATCTCCATGAGAACCAAGAAAGAGAAGTTGAAGAGTGATAGGGACCGTCTCCCAGAGCCAACAGAGAGTCTTCCCCTATAGCTGGCACTCTGAATTCAGACTTCTAGCATCTTAAACTGTGAGAAAATGCATTTGTTAAAGCCACCCACTTGAGGTATTTCTGCTATAATAGCACTTGGTAACTAGGACAATAACCTACTACATGCTCTATCCTAAAGTCTATGTGCACTGGAGAAGAATGTATGTACTACTGATGTTGGGTGGAGTGTTCTATATAGTTCTACTAGGTCTAGTTGGTTTAGAGTGTTGTTCAAAGCCTCTATTTCCCTGCTGATGTTCTGTATAGACATTCTGTCCATTTTTGAAACAACTATGACTGTAGAACTATTTCTATGCTCAGTTCTGTCATGTTTACTTCATCTATTTTAGGGCTCTGTTGTTAGGTAATATCTTCTTAATGAATTGACCCTTTTATCAGTATGTAATGTCCTTGTCTGTTATAACAGATTTTGACCTAAAGTCTATTTTGTCTGATATTAATACAGCCATCCAACTCTTTTGGTTGCTATTTGCATAGAATTTCTTTTTCCCATCCTTTCAGTTTCAACCCATTTGTGTATTGGATCTAAAGTGCATCTCTTGTAGACAGCATATCGACACATGAATACTTAGGGAAAGAGGTCTTTACCTACTATAGAAATGGGAATCACTAGTATGTAGAGGGCAATTTAAGTCATGAAAGTGGTTGTGAATGAGCAGAATGACGTGAGAATACATTCAAGAACACAACTTTGGGGCATTCTTACTGGGAGATAGGGGCATGTCACTCAACCTTAGTTTCTTCAGAGGTGACTTTTTTGGGCCCTGATGTCCTGTCTGGAGCCGTGTTGGCACAGTGGTGAAGAGATCACCTGCTAACCAAGAGGTTGACAGTGCAAATCCACACTCCTTGGAAACACCATGGGACAGTTCTACTCTGGCCTATGGGGTTGCTATGAGTCGGAATGGACTCTATGGCGACAGGTTAATGTCCACTCCAGCCCGAAGAGCTTTTGACAATTGTTGCACACACTTATTTCAGATTCTTGCATCTGAAGTCCATGTGGCCAAGGATCAAGTGTATTGTTTGTTATACCAGATAGCAGGTGCTCAATAAAGCTTTGTTGAGTAAACAAATATCAGTGTAGACTGGTCGTGTACTTATCTTACATCTAATGAAGTTATGCCAGATAGCAGTTGTAAGATTCTTCTTTAAATGTTATGAATTTTGGTTGATAACTGATTTTCTCTAGTGATCAAGGTATTGGAAGAGGAGACTCTGACAACTCTGTAATGCTCTTCAGAGACTGGAAGAATAAAGGTGGTTGAGGCCGTGGACATTTCGACCTGGGAGTATGTGGAGGAGGCTGCTGATGAGACCCACATGGCCAGTTGGATGGGTAACGTGGACAAGAGCTGGGTAGCAAAGTAGAGCACCAGTCATGTGGTAGAGTGTGATGCCAGTCATGTGGGGGAGGGGGGCCCCTTCCCTGTGGGCAAATTAGGGAGTGGGGCTCCAGCTGTGTTTGGGAGGGGAATCAAGGCCCAGGAACACAGTTGTGGGGGTAAAGAGGAAGAGTCTGGCAGAGGTCCAGAAAGACAGCTAGGAGGAGGAGGGGGAGGGTGTGGCCTAGGTCCAGTAACACAGCTGGGAGGAGAAGATGGACTATATGGTTAAGGTCCAGGAACACAGCTGAGAGGAGGTGGGGGAGGTTTTGGCCAAGGTCCAGGAACAGAGCTGGTATGAGGAGGTGGACTTGCTGGCTAAGATCCAGGAATACAGCTGGGTGGAGGCAGGGAAGGTTTGGGTCAAGGTCCAGGAACACAGCTGGGAAGGGGAGGGGGAGAGGCAGGTTTTGTCCAACGTCTAGGAACAAAGCTGGGAGGAGGTAAGGGAGTTTTTGGCCAAGGTCCAGGAACATAGCTAGGAGGAGGTAGGGGAGGATCTGGCCAAGGTCTGGGAACATAGCTGGGAGGAATAGGGACAGGGTGTGTCCAAGTTCTAGGAACACAGTTGGGAGGAGGAAAGGGAGGGCCTGGCTTTGTTGAGGAAAATATTGGGAGAAGGAGGAGGTGGGTCTGGCTGAAGTCTAGGAACACAGCTGGAAGGAGGAGGTGAAGGGTCTGTCCAAGGTCCAGGAACACAGATGGTGGGAGGAGGTGGAGGGTCCTTCCAAGTTCTAGGAACACAGTTGGGAGGAGGAGTAGGGCTTGACCAAGGTCCTAGGGCACAGCTGATAGGAGAAATGGTAAGGGTCTGGCAGAAGTCCAGGCACAGCTGAGAGGAAGAGATGGATGGTCTGGCCTAGGTCCAGGAGCACAGCTGGGAGGAGGTGGAGGGTCTTTCCAAGTTCTAGGAGCACAGTTGGGATGAAGAGGTGGAGGTACTGACTGAGGTCCAGGAACACAGCTGGGAGGAAGAGCAGGATAGCTATCCAAGTTCCAGGAACACAGCTCAGAGGAGGAGGGAGAGGGTCTGGCCAAGGTCCAGGAACTCAGGTGGGAGGAAAAGGTAGAGGGTATGGCCAAGATCCAGGAACACAGCTGGGAGGAGTGGAAGGAGAGTCTAGCCTAGGTCCAGGAACACAGTGGGGAAGACGAGGGGGAAGGTCTGAACAAGGTCCTCAGCACATCTGGGAGGAGGAAGTCCAGAGTCTGCAGAGGTCCAGGAACACAGCTGGGAGGAGTTGGTAGAGGGTCTGACTGAGGTCAAGGAACACACCTGGGAGGACGTGGTGGAGTGTATGGTGAAGGATCCAACCAAGGCCTGGGAAGACATCCTGGTAGAGTACATGGCTCACTCCCCATGTGTGCTGATGGAGGGAGTTTATTGGGCAGTGTGTGGCCAATCGTCCTGGGCAAAGAAGGTCTCTCCTCAGCCCTCTGATTCTGTTGAAGAAACAGTTAAATTTTTTAAAAATGTTCCTGTAGAACAGACCAAAGCACTTCAAAATATAAAAGCTGTAACAAAAAGATGCAGGTGTCATCACCTGGCACCTTCCCCTCCACCAGCTCTCTGAAGATCAGCATCAGGAGGCGGAGCAAAGATGGCAGAATAGACAGACGCTTCTGGTGGGCCCTCTTTACAACAAAGACCCGAAAAAACAAGTGAAATGAGTATATTTATGACAAGCTAGGTGCCCTGAGCATCAAAGGCAAACTTAGAAAACAAACTGAGGTGCCGGGGGAGGAAGAAAACAAACTGAGGGGCAGGGGGAGGAAGAAAACAAACTGAGGGGTAGGGTGAGGAAGAGATGGTTCAGAAGCAGAGAGGACTTACCAGACCTGCATCGTGGAGTGCCCTCAGGCACCATTCCTGGGAGCGGTGGTGGCAGGCTGGCAGTAGTGTTTGGCCACAGTTTCCTCAGGGAGAAGCAGCCAGCCACACAGCCTAGTCACACCTCCGGAAGCAGAGAAGAATGGCGCTCTTGGCAAAAGCTAAGTACTTGTATGGATTTCACCACACCCCCACCCCTGCCTACTCCCACGCCGGCTTCAGTGGCTGACTTCTTTGGGCCGAGATAGGCCCTGTTGAGTGCCTAGAGCCATCCTCCCAGCCTTGGAAATGGAATAAACTTGACACTGGGGGAAAAGATAATTTGCCAGCTCCACTAACTGGGGGAGCTCAGGACAGATGCATCTCCCGTCCAGGCATAAATGGTTCATGGACTTTGAGTACCTTTCCCCTCTGCATGGACCTGTGTGGGCCTATTTTAGGAAAATAGGCCCCTGTTGGCAGACTCAAACCGTTTCAGCTGTGCAGTGGAGAGATGGGTGTTTGATGTTTGACATCGCTTTGCCTATTAAACAGGGTCCTCCCCAACCCACATGATGGGCGTAAGGACTGGTGGCTCCACTCAGGTCACCCAGCCACCCACAACAGGGGTCCAAGGATAACTGGTACCTCCCAGTCCTTACAACCAAAAACATTGGGTGCCCATGGTCTGTCTGCAGAACCCACCTATCTGTATGCTCTAGGGAACAGGGACATGCTTTCCTCAGAGACACATGGGGGACGATTCTCAGCCCCCTGCCTTGTTCAGTGTGTGACCCCCTGCCCCAACCAGATACCATTTCCTACAGCAATCACCCCTGCCCCTCTAAGACTATAGGACAGAGCCTGTACCACACAATTGATGATCAGCTACCTGGACACCTGAGCTGAATTCATACAAGAAAAGTGAATGGACTCCTAGACTGATATACCTGATAACAGCTCTAGCCACTGGGGAAAGGATGTCAGAGCTCCAAAGGCAAAAATCATCAAATTAGCTCACTCAAGCAACCCATTTGGGCATATCAAAACAAAACAAAGGCCATCTTGTGGGAAGAGGTGAAGCAGGCACTCTTGGCACAGCGCAGCCCACTGCAATCTGTGGATGAACGTGCCGCCCAGCCACCATCATGCCTGGGCACTTACAGGAAGGCTTCGGCTGCGTGGTTACCAACCGATTCAACCAGTTATTTGACGATGAATCGGATCCCGTCGAGGTGTTGAAGGTGGTGGAGAACAAGAAAAAAGAAGCCGGCGGGGGCAGTGTTGGGGGCCCTGGGGCCAAGAGCACAGCTCAGGCCGCAGCCCAGACCAACTCCTATGAGGCAGGCAAACAGCTGCATAAAGAGTCCCAGAAAGACCGCAAGAACCCACTGCCTCCCAGTGCTGGCATGGTTGACAAGAAAGAGGAGATGCAGCCACCCGTGGCACTTAAAAAAGAAGGAATTAGACGTGTTGGAAGAAGACCTGATCAGCAACTTCAGGGTGAAGGGAAAATAATTGATAGAAGACCAGAAAGGTGACTACCTCGGGAAAGACGATTTGAAAAACCACTTGAAGAAAAGGGTAAAGGAGGAGAATTTTCATTTGATAGACCAATCATTGATTGGCCTATTCGGGGCCGTGGTGGTCCTGGAAGAGGTCGAGGAGGCCGTGGACATGGAATGGGCCGAGGAGATGGATTTGATTCTCGTGGCAATTGTGAATTTGATAGGCATAGTGGAAGTGATAGATCTGGCCTGAAACAGGAAGAGAAACAGGGAGGTAGCAAATCTCACAACTGGAGACTATCGAAGATGAATTAACTGACTTGGATCATTCGAATGTGACTGAAGAAGCACCTGAAGGTGAAGAACATCCAGTGGCAGACACTGAGAATAAGGAGAACGAAGTCAAAGGTAAAAAAAAGAGGGTCCAAAAGAGATGACATTGGATGAGTGGAAGGCTATTCAAGATAAGGACCGGGCAAAAGTAGAATTTAATATCCGAAAACCAAATGAAGGTGCTGATGGGCAGTGGAAGAAGGGATTTGTTCTTCACAAGTCAAAGAGCGAAGAAGCTCGTGCTGAAGATTCGGTCATGGATCATCATTTCCGGAAGCCAGCAAATGATATAACGTCCCAGCTGGAGATCAACCTTGGAGACCTTGGCCGTCCAGGACATGGTGGCAGGAAGAGGTGGACGTGGGCATGGTGAACGTCCCAATCGTGGCAGCAGGACTGACAAGTCAAGTGCTTCTGCCCCTGATGTAGATGACCCAGAGGCATTCCCAGCTCTGGCCTAACTGGATGCTATAAGACAACCCTGGTTCCTTCGTAGACCCTCCTCTCTGAGGCTTTGCATGCTTAAGGATCCCAAACAACTAAGAAATTAAAAAAAAAAAAAAGACTCATTCATACCATTCACACCTAAAGACTAAATTTTATCTGTTTTGAAAATGAACTTCTCTTGCTACACAGAAGTAACAAATATGGTAGTCAGTTTTGTATTTAGAAATGTATTGGTAACAGGGACGTTTTCATAATTTTTAGAGATTTTGCATTCTTCATAAATACTTTTGTATTGCTGCTTGCAAATAAGCATTTCCAAACTTGAACTATAGGTGAGAACAGTGTGTACCAGTTTAAAGCTTTCACTTCATTTGTTTTTTTTTAATTAAGGATTTAGATGTTCCCTTAATTCCAAAGTGATTTTAAATATGGACATAATATTGGTTTTAATACCTGCTTTGCATTTTCACACATGGTCAGCTGAGACATGTAAACTTGATTTGTCAAATTTTATGCTGTGAGGAATACTAACTCCTTTATGTATTTTAACTTAGTTTTAATATTTTCATTTTTTGGGAAAAATCTTTTTTCAATTCTCATGATAGCTGTTATATATGCTAAATCTTTATATAGAAAAATATCAGTACTTGAACAAATTCAGAGCACATTGGTTCATTAACGCTTGCTCCTGCAGTGATGCATGGTTCATTAGGTTCAAATTATACTTGATTCAAGATTTTAACTATATGACTTTTCCATTTTAAAAAGCCAGTTAGATACTTTATAGGTGAAAGTTGTTTAAGCTTATTGTTGATAGACAAATCCTGTCGAGTGAAGTAGTTACATGGGTATGGATTTTTTCCCCCTCCAACAGAGTGGTGGAATAGTTTGATTTGGCTAATGCATAATATTTAACCTATGTAAAATAAGTGTCTGGCCCTTCAGTATGATTCGTGTATTTGAAAGGTCCCCAAATCAAAATTGTACTTCTTTAAACAACTCTTTAACCCTTCCTTGTTCTGAAGAAACCAAAGGGCACTGGCTAGTATGGTGAGAGGGGGAGGATTTTAATTTTGGGAATTTGGAAAGCAGGCAGCTTTACGTTATAAGGTTGGAACAGCAGCACTATCTGTGAAATACAAACAAAAATCTTAAAAAAAAAAAGCAAGAAGCTACAACACAGTAAGGAAACATAAAATAAGCTAATACAATAACTTATAGATGGCTCAGAGACAACAGTCAATATCAAGTCACGTAAAGAAACAGACCATGATCGCCTTAACAAGCTCTCAAAACAAAGAGTCAAGGGATCTTCTAGGTGAAAGTGCATTCCTGGAATTATCAGAGGCAGAATACAAAAGATTAATATACAGAACCCTTCAAGACATCAGGAAGGAAATGAGGTAATATGCAGAACAAGCCAAGGAACACACAGATAAAGCAATTGAAGAAATTAAAAAGATTGTTCAGAAATATAATGAGAAATTTAATAAGCTGGAAAAATCCACAGGCAGACAGCAATCAGAAATCTGGAAGATTAACAATAAAACTACAGAAGTAAATGCAATAGAAAGTCGGAGAAGCAGAACTGAATAACTGGAAGGCAGAATTCCTGAACTTGAAGATAAAGCACTTGGCACTAATATATTTGAAGAAAAATCACATAAAATAATTTTAAAAAATGAAGAAAACTTAAGAATCATGTGGGACTCTATCAAGAGAAATAACCTCTGAGTGATTGGAGTGCCAGACCAGGGAGGGATAACAGAAAATACAGAGAGAATTGTTGAAGATTTGTTGGCAGAATACTTCCCTGATATTGTGAAAGATGAAAAGATATCTATCAAAGATGCTGGTCGAACTCCACATAAGGTAGATGTTAAAAGAAAGTCACCAAGACATATCATAATCAAATTAGCCAAAACCAAAGATAAAGAGAGAATTATAATAGCAGCTACGGATAAATGAAAAGTCACCTACAAAGGAGAGCCAAAAAGAATAAACTCAGACTACTTAGCAAAACATGCAGGTAAGAAGGCAATGGGAATCCTCATGAGAGCATTAAAACGACAACAACAAAAACGTTGCTGTTGCGTCCAACCTACAGCAACCCTATAGGACAGAGTAGAACTGCCCCCTGGGCTTTCCAAGGAGTGACTGGTGGGTTGGAACTGCCAACCTTTTGGTTAGCAGCCTAGTTCTTAACCACTGTGCCACCAGGGCTGCCACGCAAGCATAGTCATCAATAATATTTTAAAACTGTAATTTTTAGTTTGTCTCATTTTCAATGGAGATAATTGTTGTGTTTGTCGATTTTGATGACCTCAAAGAATTTTAAATTTCAGCTTTCTGAACCATCTTTCATAGGATCCATTGGGATCATTAATGTTTAAAAAAAATTACCAACGTTCATTCCAAGTTGGGATAATATTGTACAAAGCACAATTCATGAGTCAGATGTTGATGAACAAAGAACATTAATATATTTTTTAGTACCAATTATTGATATTTTACACAGCTTAAAACTATAAGATGAATCTTTTACAAGATATAATTTGCTAGAATATTTAAGAGCCAATCAAATGACTGCAATTTGGATGTTTTCATTGAAAATACATTTTTTCTATTAAAAGGTCAAGATTTGAAGACTGAATTTTTTTATATCTTCACTTCAAAGGTGAAATGAGAATGTCCATAATGTCCTGTTTAAAATATATCTATTCTCATAATAATTGATAGTTGGATCCAGTGAGTCATACATGTCCCATTCCTTTACTTTTCTTTATTTTCAAATTCAGAAATGTACTCATATGTCTTGTTAAAGTTTTACATTCACCGAACATGCTTTCAAAGTTACTTTTTCTCATTTGCTGTAAGCAAGGGGCTAGGCCTTCTCATAGGCCTGGAGCTTGATATACACTCTGGATTTCTTATTGGATGGCTTTATTGACTCTTTCCACTTGGTTTAAAATATCATCCCACATTCAGGAGTTGCATAAAAGGTTGTAATCTGTTTGCAGAAATATGCTTTTCATTTTGAGCAGAGGCACTTTCTCCCTTTGGTATTTTATGTATATTTTATTGGGATAATATGTGAATTTGTATGGGCATTGCCCTGATCACCATACATCTGAGCTTGACATCCCTTGAATATCCTTATATGTTTATAATGCAGTTTTTAGAATAAACATGAGAATATCCTATCTGCTCATTTAATTAAAAAGAAGGTGATGTATCATTGTTCTATATTTTAAGGAAAGCCTGGTGGCTTAGTAGTTAAGAGCTGCAGCTGCTAACCAAAGTGTCAGCAGTTCAAATCCACCAGGCACTCCTTGGAAACCCTGTGGGGCAGTTCTACTCTGTGCTGTATTTTGAAAGGTTGTTGTTGTTATTTGCCATGGAGTCCATTCCGACTCACAGCAACTTTATATGACATAATGAAGTCCATCGTTGTGGCTGTTGTGTCAGTCCATCTCCTTGGGGGTTTCCCTTGTTTTTGTGGCCTCTTTATGTTACCAAACACGATGTCCTTCTCTAGAGAGTGGTCTTTCCTGATGACACGTCAAAATAAGCAAAACAAAGTAGATCTTGACATCTTCATTTCTAAGGAGCCTCCTGCTTGTATTTCTTCCAAGACTGACTTGTTTGTTCTTCTGGCACTCCACAGTATATTCAATATTTTTTGCCAACACCACAATTTAAGTGCATCAGTTCTTCTTCTGCCTTCCTTTTTCATTGTCCAAGTTTCCCATGTATATGAGGTGATTGAAAAGACCATGGCTTAGGCCAGGGGCATCTTAGTCATCAAAGTAACTTTTCAGTTTTCAAAACTTTAAAGAGGTTGTGTGCAGCAGATTTGCCCAATGCAATACATTTTTTGATTTCTTGACTGCTGCTTGCATGGATATTGATTGTTGATCCAAGTAGGGTGAAATCCTTGACAACTTCAGTTTCTTTGCCATTTATCATGACGTTGTTTATTGGTCCAGGTGTGAGTATTTTTCTCTTCTTCACATTCAGGCATAATCTATACGGAAGGCTCTGTCTTTAACTTCATTGGCAAGTGCTTCAAGTCGTCTTCATTTTCTGCAAGCAAGGTTGTGTCAGTTGAGTTTGTTAATGAGTATTCCTCCCATCCTGATGCTGTCTTCTGCATATAGTCCAGCTTCTAAGATTATTTGTTTAGTGTGCAGATTGTATAAGTAAGGTAAAAGGATACAACCCTGCCGCACACCTTTTGCAGTTTCTTCTGTTGGAACAATCGCCTCTTGATCTGTGTAGAGGGTAGGCATGAGCGCAATGTAGTGTTCCGAAGGTCCCATTATTTGTAATGTTACTCCTGTCTGGGATATACTTTCTTTATTAACTAGGCATTTCCTCTGTTCATCCTCTAGGACAGTCCCCTTGCCTTTCCTTACATTTACACACACAGGTAAGAGTGACGCACAAAATTAATCATCACAACACCTATGAAAATGAACAACAGTTCCTGTGGCCTCCCTTGACCCATTCATCCACCAGGCTTCATAGGACCCCCCCCACCCCCACTTTAAGGGCCCCTAACAGGGTTTGAGCCCCAACCTCGGGCCCAGAGGCTCTTCTCAAAGCTACCCTGCCCTGGCCACTCTCAGCGCCTTGGGCAGAGCATGAATTTGGAGCCAGGAAGGGACTCCCTGTTGTGACAGCTTCAGTGGAGCAGGGCATGTCTGAGCTTCAGCCGTATTTGCCTGCAGTGGCCTCTGTTGGGAGTGCCGGGTCTGTCTGTCCTCTGGCACCAAAGGACTGTGCATGTGTGTGTCTGTGTCTGTCTGAGTTTCTGAGTCTATGAGTATATTGATTGTGTGTTTTGTTTTCCCCTGTGTGGCTGTTGTGTGTATCTCTGTGCCCTTCTCTGTATATGTGTGTGTGTGTGTGTGTTTGTGCATCTGTCAGTGAAAGGGTGTGTGTCAGTTGTGGAAATCCATGTAATCCATGTGCCTCTGTGCCTGTGGTGTGTGTGGGAATGTGTGTCCTTGTTGGAGTATCTGTATTCTGGATCCATGTGTGTGTGAATTTGCACCTTTGGGTGTTCCTGAGTGTAGATCTGTGTGTGCGTGTGCCCATCATGTGGCAGTTTGTCCTGGGTGGACGTCTAGTGTGGCCCTGAGTGTGTGTGTGTGTGAGCCTCTCCATGAGCCCACACCCTTTGCCCAGGTGTGTCTGGGTGGTCCTTGTCTGCACATCTCCATGCTCGTTGTGTGTGTACACTTCTCACCGAGTGTGTTTGTGTGTGTGTACCCGAGGAACACACAGGCACAGCGGGGACTTCCTCGAGAGCCACTCCAGAGGTAGGTGAGACTAGACAGTATGTCCATCCTCCTCCGTCAGGTGGGGCTGGACCCTTCTGCCCCTGCTCCTCTCAGCCTCTGCTGTCCTCCTGGTGGTGCCACTTCAGCCTCAAGGATGGAGGCAGTGAAGGGTCAGTTCACGTGGCCCCCAGCCAGGGGGCAACTGCAGAGGGCTAGAGTGAGTGGGAGGGCTAGAGAGGGTCCTGGGTTCCAGGGGAGGTTCTGGGGGAGTCCTGGGTCCCTGGGAGGGGTGATTGAGTGGTTGTCCCTTGGGAGGGCGGGGTTCTGAGGACTCTGTGTCCTTGGGGTGGGGCAAGTAGCTGGAGTTTGTTGGGAGTTTTGGGGGAGTCCTGGATTCCTGGGCATAGGTTGAGTTGGGGAATTCTGTAGGGAAATTCAAGGGGGAAGGCTTCTGGGGCCCTGGTTAGGGGTGAGTGGGCAGCACACCTGGGGAAGACTTGGGTCCCCAGAGAGCCCTGATCCCTCAGTCATCATGGTGGCCAGGAGCTGTGGTGGTAGCATCAACAGCAGCGTTACTCTCAGGCACAAAGTGACAGACCCACTGGATGGTGGCAGGTGCTGGACTGTCTATCCAGCAAGTGCAGCCACCAAGGGAGGGCCGAGCCTCCAGAAGCCCTTCCCGGGCCACTCCTGGGTTCACCCTCCTGTGGAGCCAAGAGGAGCCCAAAGGGCTAAAGCCTAGGGCCACCTGGAATTTCCCTCCCAATCTCAGTGTCCCTGACCATGGGAATGGGTACACTGGGCCACCTGATGGTGCTGAATCGAGGAGGGAGAACCTATCTGGCTGGGGTTATCTCAGGTTGGGGGCTGGGGAGGATGGCAGAAGAAGTTGTGAGAAGACTTAGCACAGGCCCAGGCACGGAACAAGCTCGCAAAACAGAGGCGCTGTAGACGTTGATGGTGGCATTTTATTACCCCTCATCCCCAGTCCCAGCACTCACTTGGCCAATCTCAAAGGGATAGAGCAGGGAAGGAGGGGCAGTGAGTGAATTTAACTTCAAAGAAGAAAAATGTAGGAATCTAGGCACTCCTGATCCCCTTTGAAATCAACTCTCTTAACACAACTCCCCCCACCATGTTGGGGAAACTGAGGCTGCTGGGGGTGTGTCCAAGTTCACTCAATGGGCCTGAATTAACTTGTTGATTATATCCACCCAAACTCATTTTTCCGAGGTTCACTCTGTTTCTTCTTGCCAGCAATGGTTTTGGGCAGCTCTGAGATAAACTCCACCTGGATAAGGAAGAACCATATCCAACCTGACTCAGTCCTGCTATCATTTCCTTCCATTTCCCACTCCCTTCCTGGCCACCTGCACAGACCCCAGACAGGGTAACACCATGTAGGGGTCTCCATGGGGCTCACCAGGTATCTCAGGTCCTCCTCCTGACTTCTGGAGGGTGGCTGTAGCCACAAGACATGTTTTGGCCCGTGAACTGTGAAGTGTGTCACCTCTAGGCAGAACAGTTCAGAACCCTTCAGATGGGAAGCTGACCACCCTGTCTTCCCATCAGAATAGTACATGACAGGTGTGTACATGGTATTCGTGCTTTATCCAGGTCCCAGGGTGACGGAACATGGAGCAGAGTTCCCAGGAGACCCATGGTAAAAAACTTTCTTTGCTATCAGCCACTAAGACTCTAGAGCTGTTTGTTATTGTCTTAGGCTGGGTTCTCTAGAGAGGAAAAACCCGCATACCTTATATATGTATATGTATAAAGAAAAATATATATATAAACCAAACCAAAACCAAACCCAGTGCCTTCGAGTTGAGTCCTATTCACAGCGACCCTATAGGACAGAGTAGAACTGCCGCATAGTTTCCAAGGAACGCCTGGTGGATTCAAACTGCCGACCCTTTGGTTAGCAGCTGTAGCACTTAACCACTATGCCACGAGGCTTTCCATATATATGTATATGATCCATTGCCATATATATGTATGTATATATATATGTGTATATATATATGTGTATATATATATATACATGCATACATATACACACACGTATATATAGAGAGAGAGAGAGATTTATATCAAGGAAATGGCTCACGCCATTGTAGAGGCAGGAATGTCCCAAGTCCGTGGGTCAGAATGGAGGCTTCTCCTGATTGACGCAACTGAAGGGGCAGGCAAATTCAAGATCATCAGGTTGGAGAGCAGGGCTGTTGTTCACAAACTGTGAAGATTGATGAATCCCAAGATCGGCAGGCAAGACCTCAGATAAACAGCTAGCTCAGGCCCCGAGAACTGGAGGTCAGATGAACAGGAGCCAGCTGCAGGATCCAGAACTGGCAAAAGGCCCTGAGCTGTGTCAAAATGTCCCCGCACACTTGATGGAGACCACACACCCAAGGAAACTTCCTTTGAACTGACTGGCTACTCACAGCAGATCCCATCGTGGGGGTGATCACGCATCAGATCTCAACAGGGAAGTGATCACAACATCATGTGACTGCCAAAACACTGAGAATCATGCCCCAGTCAAGTTGACACACAATCTTAACCATCACAGTTACCCATAGTATAACGTAGCCCACCTAATGCTATGCATCATTTTCTCTATTCTCTGTGAGGCAGCATTGTTATTGCTGTGAGCTGCCACTGAGTCAGTTGTGATGCATGACGACCCCAAGGACAATAGAATGAAGTATTGCCATCTCCATGATCATTGTTATGCTCAAGCCCATTGTTTTGGCCATGATGTATTTGAGCACATTCCAACTGAGAAGGCTCATCTTCCAACTCTATACCAGAAAATACTCTGTTGTGATCCATAGGATTTCCGTTAGCTAAGTTTTGAAAGTAGATTGCCAGGCCTTTGTTCCTGTTTTGTCTTAGTCTGGAAACTCCACTGAAACCTGTCCACCATGGGTGGTCCTGCTGATGTTTGTAATACTTATCTGCCTGTTGGTCTTACTGGTGTTGCATGATGTGAAAGCTATGCGGCAACATAGCCTAAAATGAAAAGCATTGCTTTGCCTATGAAACAGGATCCTCACCTACCCACATCATGGTCCTAAGGACTGGTAGCTCCACTCAGGTCACCCAGCCACCCGCGAAAGAGGTCCAAAGATAACTGGTACCTCCCAGTCCTTACAACCAAAAACTTTGGGTGCCCATGGTCTGTCTGCAGAACCCACCTATCTGTATGCTCTAGGGAACAGGGACATGCTTTCCTCAGAGACACATGGGGGACGATTCTCAGCCCCCTGCCTTGTTCAGAGTGTGACCCCCTGCCGCAACCAGATACCATTACCTACACCAATCACCCCTGCCCCTCCAAGACTGGAAATGGTGCCTGAGGGCTCCCCGCGATGGAGGTCCAGTGACTCTTCTCCACTTCTGAATGGCCTGTTCCTCCCCCGCCCCTCAGTTCATTGTCTAAGCTTGCCTTTGATGCTCAGGCCTCCCAGCTTGTCACAAATATACTGATTTCACTTGTTTTTCTGGATCTTTGTTGTAAAGAGGGCTAGATGGAAGCGTCTGTCTAATCTGTCCTCTTGGCTCCGCCCCCCTTAGTAACATTCTTCAAGGCAAAAGGCTGCACCTTGAGAATCAGCTCCAAGCAGCCACCCAGGCTCTCGCAGATTCTGACCTTGGAACTTCCCTCCTCTGGAGGGGTGCACAATCACTAGCCCACCGTTGTACCTGGAGCCCATTCTGGAGCGAAAGTTCCATCTACCAGTACATGCAACCCAAGATGACTCGACAGACTCCCAAACTTGGACAGGGGAGGGGAATTCCAAGAATGGGCAGGCTAAAGGGACTGAGGTATAAGACCCGGAACTAGTCTCCCCCTTAAAGACCCCCAAGTTAGCATCTTGGGGAGCTCATGGTCTAGACCCTGCGTTGCTCCTTATCTGCGCCAATAATAAACTTGCCACTTTCTGTTTCCCTTAAAACTGTTGTCCCTCTTACTTCAACGGGGAACCTTGGGGCCTATGGTTAAGCGCTAGGGCTGCTAACCAAAAGTCGGCAGTGTGAATTCACCAGGCGCTCCTTGGAAACTGTGTGGGGCCTTTCTACTCTGTCCTGTAGGGTTGCTATGAGTAGGAATTGACTTGATGGCAACCAGTTTGGCTTTTTTTTGTTTTAATGGTAGATGCTAAGAACCTAAGAGGCCTTGGGTTACAGAGGCAGCTGCTGAGGCCCATATGGCAGATTGGGCAGGGAAGGTGGAGGACACCAAGGGATGGAGGGGGATGCCAGCCAGATGGGTTACTGGGCCCCCAGGTGGGTGGGGGAGCGGGATACCACTGGGGTGGAGGAGGGGGACCCAACTCATGAGGGGGAGGTTGACCCCACCCACCAGGGGGAGGGGGGTCCCAGCCATGTAGGGGAGAGGGACAGCAGCCAGGTTGACAAGGGTCGCAGCATCCGAGTAGGGGGGATGGACGGCTGCCAGCTGGAGTGGGTGGACGGCATACTGGGGGGTTGGGTGGAGGGCAGCCTCCTGTTGTAGGCGGAAGCCAGCTACATGGAGGCAGGGGAAGCGAGCTGGGTTGGGGAGAGGGATCCCAGAAGGGTAAGGGAGGGGGACTCCAGCCAGGTGGGGGAGGAGGGTGCCAGCCTGGTAGAGGAGGTGGAGGCCAGAAGGGAGGGGGAAGTGAGCACCCTTGTGGAGGCTTGGGAGGACAGCAGGGTGTACAAGGAGGTAGAGACTCTGGCCAAGCCTTCGGAGGCCAGCAGGGAGAAGGAGGGGAAGGGTCTAGGCAAGGTCCAGGAACAGAGTTAGAAGGAGGAGGGGGAGGGTGTAATGGAGGATCCAGAATACTGCTGGGAGGAGGAAGGGGAGGCTCTGGCCCAGGTTTGGGAACACGGGAGGGAGGGGGAGTGGGAGGGTCTGGCCGGAATTTGGGAACAACAGTGGAAGAGGTTGGGGAGGCTCTGGCCCAGGTTTGGGAGCACATGTGGGACAAGGAGGAGGGGGAGGGTCTGGAAGATGTTTGGGAACACGGGTGGAAGGAGGAGGGGGAGGGTCTGGCCTAGGTTTGGAAACACGGGTGGGAGGGGGAGGGTTTGGCCCAGGTTTGGGAGCACAGGTGGGATGAGGAGGAGGGAGAGGGTCTGGCCCAGGTTTGGGAACTCAGGTGGGAGGAGGTTGGGGAGGGCCTGGCCCAGTTTTGGGAATGTATCTGGGAGGACGTGGTAGAAGGTATGGTGAAGGGTCATTCCAAGATTGGGGAAGACATCCTGGTGGAGCTGGTGGCCCACCACCCATGGGTACTGATGGAGGCCATCTGATGGGGCAGCGTGTAGCCGATCCTTCTGGGCAAGGAAGGGTCCCTGCTGAAGCTTGCTGACCCTGCAGAATAGAAGCAGTTAAATTTTTAAAATACTTCAATAGGACAGACCAAAACACTATGAATTATAAAAGGTGAAACATAATGATGCAGGCGGGTGTCCACACCTGGCACCTTCCCCTCCACCAGGTCTCAAAAGAGCATTGGTGCCAGAAAACTCTGTCCCTCCCGCTGATCCCACTACAGTTTAGGGGGTGGTAAAGGACGCAACCAAAAAGCAAAAAACAAAAACTAGATTGAGAAGTCAGAGTGCACAAGAAACTTTGAGATCATACATAGGAGTAAGGAAGGAAGAGAGGAAGCCAGGCCCCTCCTGGGCCTGTCACTTAGAGTCCAACCAAGCCTGTGGTAAAAAGGAGGAAAGTGCCCCCACCCTCAATGGTGGAGTGAGGACAGAATTGAGTGTTTGGAGCCCCAGAAATAACTGTCAAGATGTTGATACAGAGGTGGTTACAGCACCCTTTAGAAAGTCCTGTTCTTCCATTATGTGGTGTTTTCTGAAGCATTTGTTCACTCTTTCTGTGCGGAAACATATACATTCTTCTCTACACAACATAGAAAGGCTGGTTTTTGGGTCTTTCCACCTGACATTATGTTAAGAGCATTTTCTGTGTTCTGAAATGTCTTTGAAACATATGACTTTGAGGAGCTGCCTCCGCTGTAAGGATTTACACTAGTTCCACCATCCCTCTACCATGAGTCATTTAGCTCGTTGCCATATTTTCACTGTAATCCATCCTGTTCCACTTGAATGTGGTCTCACCAGGTCTTTGGATACATGGTGGTTCTTTCATTAGGGCAGCTGACTAGAAGTGCAATTGTGCTGAATAAAAGGGTGTGAGTATTTGGAAGGCTTCGGGTAGACAGTGTTACATTGCATTTCAGGATGGTTGTGAGAATTCACAATTCCACTATCAATGTGTGAAAGGGGCCCCAGAAGAGTTAATATTTAATTCCTTTGATAGAAAGAATTTATCAAATAAAAGTTTTCTCATTGAAGTTATATAGTTGTCTTGTTCACTGATTCTTCACTAAAAAAGATGAGACTGTTGTACAAATTTAGCTTTGGTTTCACTCATCGATTTGTGTTCTCATTAGTAGTTTAAAGGGAAATCCAATAATAGCCCTGTGAGTATAAAAATTCCTGATTATTCATGATTCAAAGCATATGTATAAACGAAAAGAAACCCAGCCCAGGTGGTGTCGTGGTTAAGAGCTAAGGCTGCTAATCCAAAGGTCGGCATTCCAGTCCAACAGCTGCTCCTTGGAAGCCCTACTGGCCACTCTACTCTGTCCTGATTATCCATGATTCGAAGTGTATCTATAAGGTATGTTAAGATACTCACCGAACAGAGACTGAGGAGAAAGATTATTGCTAAAACAGCAATCTCCAGAAAGAGGAACATCGTTACAAGTTTTCGGTCCAGCCCAGGAAAACTATTGTCAATGAGCTGAAAGAGCAGTATTCAAAGTCACGTGAAGCCTCAAAAGAAATGTACAATATAGCAGTGACATGGACTCCTGGAGAGAAACCCCAAATCAGCCTCCGAGAACGAGCCCCACCCATCAGATATCTCCAGTGGGTTTCTCTGCTTCCAGGAAGCTTGGCAGCTGGCCACCTGGCGCTTCTTCTGAGTCTGGCAGTGTTGTTAGAGGTTGTGAGTGTCCTGTCTGTAATGGGGCTCAATCTCTAGTTCCCCAGAGGCTCTACCTGCCCTTGTGTCTAATGCTGAATCACACTTTTCTCATGGATACATTAACTTTTTAGCCTCTTAAAAACCAGCACAGGGCAAAAAAACAAAAACAAAATCACTACAGAGATGTCTTTATTCAGAATTAATGAACTTTTAGGGCTTGAACAAAAGCAAAGTGGTGACCATGCAGATGACACTAACAACGTGAAGCTTCTCTAAGATCCTTGATTTTAATTCTATTCCACTCCTCTGTGCATGTAGACAGACTTCATCTGAGTAAGTTCGGACTTTTCTGATGCCTGGTCGGGAGAGATTGCTTTGGATTTCACTATTTGTTCTTGAAAAATCATTACTTTCATTCTAAACATTTCCTTCAAGACAGTGTGTTCAACAGAGATACCCATTTGACAGAATATGATTCAGCAACAGAAACAAATGAATTATGGAACGAGGCAAGAATGATCCATCTTGAACTTGCAAAATGCAAGTATAAGCTGGGAGAAACAACCCTGTAAAGGTGCTGCTTTCTGGGCTTTTGATTAAAGGGCCACGGCCCATTTGGAAAAACCAGCCCCCGAGGTCTCTTTCCAAGGTAAAGGGCAAACCCACTGTGGTATATTCATATACAGAACTTCTACTGAGCAAGGAAAACAAAGCAGCTACTAGTACACCAAACATCCCGGATGAATCTAAAACGAGTATGCTGACTTAAAGGATCCTGAATAAAAACAAAAAGTAAATCTCGTACGCTTTAATTACACAAAAGTTCTTTAAAACTGCAGATCAGCGGTTGGAAGAGGGGTGGCAGAAATGGAGGGAGAGGACAGAATGAATTAAAAGAAGCAGCAGGAGTGTTTGGGGGTGAGGGTTAGGCTAATTATTCAAAATTCAACAAACTGCATACTTTAATTAGGTGCTGATTATTATATATCACTTATACACGAGCTGTAGGAAAAAAGATTAGATATACAAACTGTCATAGTTTTTTATTTCCTTAACCAAAAGAATATTGCAAGTATCTTTAAAAAGTCAACAGGATATAATTTATGAATTTATAAGCCAGTTTAGAATTATGTGGGAATCCTGGCACTTTACAATGGTTAGGAGTACACCCAACCTGTAGGAAAGCATGAGAAATAATAGGAATGAAAATTCTGTGTTAAAGAGAGTATATGTGAGATAAATGTAGATATAGTTATGGCCATAACTAGGAGAGGTAGGCAGTTGGCATCATAAGTTCATATTCCAATAAAAGGTACAGAATACTGTTAACATCAAGTTTCTAAAATCATTGAAGTTTTCTTTCAACATTCATTTATATTCTGAACCAAGCCATGTCATGTCAGATTTTTGAAGTCCATAAATGTTTTGCATAAAAGAGGAATTTTGTGTATTCTATCATTAAAACTATGAAATTAGCAGCCAGTTAGCAACACAATTCCAGACAGCCACTAATAAGAATTTAGTTTTGTATTTCATAGTACTTCACCTGAACCAATGAATAGCAACATGGAAACTAATATATAAAAGGAATATAAAAATTTCTGGAATGTATGGTCACCACAACAAAAGGCAAATCTTGTTTCTTTAAAAACAAGATTGTACAAGTATTTCAGGAGAAAATAACTTTGCAATGGGATTCATACTAATCCACATGGAGGTTCAGTTTCATGCAGATTGAAATCTCTCTGGAAAATAAACTCTGAGCTCTCTAACACTTTCATCTCAGCCCTCACAGCTGAGGTGACTATTGTGTGTGCTTTCAGGAAACACACTGTCTTTGAGTAGCCACTGTCTAAAAGGGAGCAGTCACTCTCAGCAGATTCATTAAAGAAGCAGATCAGATGCATGAAAAAGCCAAGGCCATCCTTTCTTCATTGGTCAACCACCCCAGTTCTGGGCACTCTTGTCCCATCGGGCTATGGTCGAGACGCTGGTGTCAGGAGTGCCCTACTCCCTAAGTCAGCTCAGACAGGGGTCACTAAACACTGCAGTTCTGCTGGTCACCTTTCATGCTGGACTGAGTCCCCTTCAACCACCCTGGGAAAAGCTGTTGTTTAAACTGGTGTGAAAGAGCCCAATAAAAGGTGAGAAAACACTGCATGTTCAAGGACTGCTCACATTTTCCAATGGAGTAGTTGGTGGCCAGAGCACCAGGAACCAGAACAATACCCTTTGTGCCTTCATGTCCTGTCCCCTTGAGGAAGCTCAAGTGGCACAAAGAAAGAATCTGGTAAGTGTGGGATGGGGACAGGGCCAATTTTGTATGAGAGTGGAACAAGGGTATGGCCTGGAGGGATAGGGGATGCTTGCACTCCTGGGAGGGGGAAGGGAGGGAAAGGGATGGGAAAACGGTGGAGATGGCAGGAGTGGGTTGGAGGAGGAAGGAGACCACACAGGAGAGAAGTTGGAGGAGAGTTCAAAGTCAGTCAGTCAATGAGTAGATCAGCAGGTCAGTAGGATGCAAGGAGCAGAAGAGTTGGATTCGCAGCATCAGTAGCCTTCTCCTATCTGGTCGATGCCTTTGTAGCCTACATGGTTTATAAATTCTCCCTTGTCCAATCCCTGCCTTCGCCCCGACACATCACAATGGAACCCAAGCCTGACACACCACAGGTAACCCACCGTGTACCATCCCAGACCAACTGCCATACCAGCTACAGGTCCTCTCTGGGACCATCAAGAAACTTGTGATTTATGGTCTTTCCCAACCCATCTTCCTTGTCCCCTACATTCTGGGTTCCTCCTTTCCTGCACTCCCAGAATTTCCCATCCTAACTGATGGCTATGAAACTTATAGCATGAATGATGACAGAGCTGTGAGAAGAAACAAATAAAAGCAGAACAGGGAGTTCACACCCCTGCCCCCTCTCTGTAACTGATACAATAAACAGACAAAAATCAGTGAGGATGTGGAACATTTGAATAGCATGTTGAATATATGCGTTTATCTCATTTTTCCTAAGAGCGTTATTTTCAAGTACACATTTACAAAAATCACTCTACTTTGGACTTGAAGCTCGTCTCCATCAATTTCAGAGGAATGAAATCACAGAGAACACATTTTCTTGTTTTGTGATCATAACATAACTGTTCTAGAAATAACGATACAGCGCTAACTAGAAACTCCCCATGTTGGAAATGGTAATGTGCCCTTTTAAATGAAATACTAATCAAAGGTGAAATCTCAAGGGAAAAGGAATATATGGGACCTCGGTGATAAGGATAACATAAAGCGGAATTCAAATGCAACTCCTTTTGCCCTGGGAATTCCGATTTGGGTTGGGAAGATATTCAGGTCTCAAAATCATCCCTTATTAACTTAGAAAATATCACACCTTAAATAGTTATAAAATGTCAGTTAACTCTGTCACCCCACTATTCATTAGTGTGGACTTTAAATGATGCACGTAAATGGGGAATGTATCAATCTAACTCTCACACTTGATCTTCCTGGGATCTCCAAAGAATTCGTGCATTTTAAGAGAAAAAGTTTCTCAGCTTCTCTCCTAAAAAAAAAAAAAAAATTTTTTTTTTTCTCCTAGGGGACCACTGAACAATACCCAGAGAGCATGGCAACCCCAGGAATAATGGGTGGTGAATGTCAAGAAGGTAGGCAGGGCCTAGAGGCACCCGTGACTAGGACAAACCCACATAGGTGATCATCTTTCCCAGGCCCTGTCCTGAGTTGAACTCATATGTAGGTGTTTATCTGCAGGATTGGACACAGTGATTCTGAAATTTATTCAGGCCCATGGCAGCTTCAAGATTGTTACATTAACTCAAATTACAAGAATCAAAAATGAAAGTGATGACATTACTATCAGCCTTACAGAAGTAAAAATAGGTTGTAAGTGAATGCTTTGAACAACTGAAAACCAACCAAATAAATAGGGTAAATCAAATGAGCAAATTCCAAGAAACACTCATACTACAAAAGAGTTGAAAGAGAAATAGGAAATGTGTATAGACTTATAAGAAGAGATTGAATCAGTCATAAAAACGCTCCCAACAATAAAGCCTGAGAACAGAAGCTTTTGTGGCTAAATTCCACTAGACATTTAAAGATTTATCACCAATTCTTCTCAAAATCTTCAAAAACAAAAGAAGACGAGGGAATACTTCCTAACTCATTGTATAAGGTCAGCATTACTCTGATACTAAAGGCAGATATAGACTTCACAAGAAAAGAAAAATGTGGCACACTATTCCTTAAGAATATAGACATAAAAATCTTCAACCAAACAAGGGCAACACAAATCCAGCAGTACAGCAAAAGGATTATACACTGTGAGCAAGAGGAGTTTACCCCAGAAATCCATGGGTGGTTTAACAATCAATCAATGTAATATGCTTCATTAATATAAGGAAGCACACAAGCCCACACATGATCATGTTAATTGATGGAGATAAAGCATTTGAGAACACCCAATAGTCTGTCATGAAACAAATGTTCAGAAAGTTTGAACTAAGGGAATTTCCTCAACATAATAAAGGCCATATATGGAAAAACCAACAGCTAACATTATACCCAACGGTGAAAGACTAAAAGCTTTTCCCCCTAACATCAGGAACAGGACAAAGATTGTTGGTGTCAATACTACAATTCAACTTGTATTGGAAGTTCTAGCCAGATTAGTCAGGCAAGAAAAAGAAATAGCGTATCCAGGCTGAACTGGAAGAAGTCAAACTATCTGTACTCACAGTTGATATGATAGTGTAAAGATTAAATCCTAAAGAATTAACAACAAACACTGTTAGAGCTAATCAACGAATTCAGCAAGGTTGCAGGATACAAGACCAACACAAAAAATCAGTTGAATATCTATACGCTAGCATTGAAAACTCCAGGAAGGAAACTGAGAGAACAATTCCATTTACAATAGCATCCAAATGAATACACTACCTAGGAATAAAATTAACCAATGAGGTGAAAGATTTGTACCCTGAAAACTACAAAATATCTCTGCAGGAATTTAAAAAACAACTAAATAAATGCAAAGATCCTGTGTTCGTGAATACAAAGATTTAATACTCTTAAAATGGCAATATTTCCTAAGGGAATTCACATATGCAATGCCTTGCCTATCAAAATCCCAACCTTTTTTTACAGAAATGATAAAGCCAGTCCTAAACTTGGTATAGAATTTCGGGGAATCTCATGTAACCAAAATTATTTTTAAAAAGAAGAGCCAAGTGGCAGAACACATACGTTCCAATTTCAAAACTTACTACAAACCTTCAGTCATTAACACAGCGTCATACTGGCATAGAAATACACATATAGATCAACAGAGCATCCAGAATTGAACCCTCACGTATGCGGCCAATTGCTTTTCCACAAGGCTGCCAAGTCCATTGGATGGAGAAAGAAGAGTCTTTTCAACAAATGATGTTAGGGGAACCGGATATCACATACAAAAACTGATGTTGGACTTTTACCTTACCTCATATACAAATATGAATTCAAAATAATCAAAGATCTAAATATAGGTACCAAAACTATAAAAGTCTTAGAAGAAAACATAGGTGCAATTTTCACGACCTTGCATTTGGCGATGGTTTCTTAGAAATGGCACCTAAAGCACAAGCAACTATAGAAGAAATAGAGAAACTGATTTTCATCCAATTAAAACAAATTTTTGCATCAAAGGATGCTAACCAGAGAGTGGAAAACATACCACAGAATGGGAGAAAATGTGTTTGCAAATCATACATTTGATAAAGGTCTAGTATCCAGAAGATACAAAGAACAGTAAGAACGAAATCATAAACCAGCCAATGCAAAACTGAGGAAAAGGACTTGAATAGACGTTTCTCCAAAGAAGATTACAAATGGCCAATAGGCACATGAAAAGTAGTTCAGCATTTTTAGTCCCAAATCCCTATCTTGCACAAAGCCCTTAATCAGGATCCCATAAAGTTCTACAGTTACTGATGCCTGCAAGTTCCCCAACCCCTTGAACCTACAGAACTCAAATCCCTGTCTCTAGCTGATCAAGAACCTGTCCTGGGCATTGGTAGCTCCCATTGTCCAGATTCCTCTGTTCTTTCCTCCTTTTTGCAGACCCTCAGGTAATCTTTGGGCAATTCCTGGATAAACTGGGGCTCCAGGGAAGGTGACTGCTGAATAGTTGGGCAAGTGTTCAATGCTGCTCCTCACTAACACTCTCTAACCACATCACAAACACACACACATACACACATTCACACTGACCACACAACTTCTGGCCACATGAAAATGAATGCAGCACACACAGAGATATTGCAAATGATTGTATTCTTCTGACAGCACATCAACACTGAGAACTCACACATATTCTGACCACACTCACATCCTGAATTCACACACTGATCACACATTTTCACATGTCAGTCCACTTTGGAAACGCACAAAACACTGACAACAAACACACATTGCACATTCGCCAAGATTCCACATGTCCATACTCTCACTGACCATAGCAAACATAGTAAAATGCACATACAAAGACACCCTGAAATGACCATCTACCTTCTGATCATACATAAACATGAAAATCATATGTACACACCCTAACAACACACTGACCCCCACCACAATGACCATTCACTCTCTGAATACACACAGAGACCAGACACACACCCAGAGTCAAAAACGCACCTGACTATGCATGTGTGGGCTTTGATCATGGGGCATGTCCCACCTCACTATCAACACAGAAACCCAGAGAAGGACAGGGAGTCATGGGACACAGGGACAAAGTGCAGGAGATTGTGATGTTTGTCCCTCATGAACTACATCTGAGCTTTCAGAGCTGGTTGTTATAGTGGCAGCATGTGAAAAAGAGATAGGAGAGCCAAGAGGGTCAGAAATGATGCATAAGACGTCTCTGACAAATACTTATTTCCAAATAAAGGATATAGATATTCCACTCAAGCTCTGAGGAGAATTCCTCAAGGAATTACCGTGTGTTCGTTTTAACGTGATAATGGAGAATTCTTCCTGGAGATTAGTCAATATTGCTGGTGAAATTCCTATTTAAATGCTTCTCTAGATAACACTGTAATTAACTTTTTTTTTTTTTTTGGTTTAAAACATCACTTAGAATTGAGAATGTCATTCCCAGGGGGCGGTGCGGCCACCGCTAACAGTTTGCACAAAGCGACCTTTCCTGGGCGGCAGCAGCCGGCAGAGGGCGCCGCGTCGCCATTTTGACCGGCGGCGCCTGAAGAGCTGGTGGATCCGAGCTTCGGCCTGGAGGGTGACCGGGCTGTCGGGGAAGGACAAAGACCTTAGTTTCCGGGGGACCCAGCGTCAGGGAGGCCCCGCGGCTATGGGACCCGAGAGACAACAGTGAGTACAAAGCTTAGTTTTGGGGCCCTGAGTGCTGAGGAGAAGGGGCTTTGCTGTGGCTTCTCAGGCCAGCCACGGTGGAGCCCGAGGGGAAAGGGAAGACGCTACCCCTGTGTACAGGCTGTTGTTACCTTTTTAATGGTTCTTTTTACCTAAAGAAGGAACCCAGGTGGAGGCGCAGTGGTGAAGTGCTCGGCTGCTAACCGAAATTTTGGCGTTTGGAACCCACCAGCCGCTCAGCTGGAGAAAGATGTGGCAGTCAGCTTCCTTGAAGATGACATCCTAGGAACCCCTAGGGGCCAGTTCTCCTCTGTCCTGTAGGGTTGATATGAGTTGCAGTGGACTTGATGGCAGCGGGGTTTTGTTGTTATTTTTACGTATAACTTTAAAGTAGCTGGGAAATAATAAAAAAATGAAAAGTAGGTGTATGAAAACACTCAACATTACTTTAAGTTGAATTATTTTTCTTTATTAAAATATTAGAAATTACTCTAATTTTATTGTCCTGGTTTTTGTGAAAGTGCTGATGTTTTCAGTTGCGGTAGAGTGGGTACCCTTTTGGTTCAGGGCGACCCCATGTGTGCAGAGTAGAACTGCTGTATAGGGCTTTCAAGGCTGTGATGTTATTGGAAGCAGATTGCCAAGTTTGTATTACAAGGCACGTCTGGGTGGGTTCCAACCGCCAACCGTTTGGCTTATAGTCTAGCGCTTAATCATCTGCACAGCCCAGGGAGTGCTCATGGAACCATGAAAAAACAAAACAACAACAAAAAACAAACTCACGTTACTGCGGCGTCCACCCTGTAGAGACTCTATAGGACAGAGTAGAACTGCCCCGTAGGGTTTCAGAGGAGTGGCTGGCGGATTGGAACTGCCAGCTATTTGGTTAGCAGCCTAGGTCTTAACCACTGTGCCACCAGGGTTCCCATGGAAGGATAGTCATCAATTACATCTTTGAAATATAATTATTAGTTTGTCTCATTTTCAATGGAAATAATTGCCATGTTTGTCGATTTTCATGCCCTCAAAGAATTCTAAATTTCAGCTTTCTGAACCATCTTTCATAGGATCCAGTGGGACCACCAATGTTTAAAAAAAAAATTTACCAAGGCTTGTTCCAATGAATGGATAAATCAATTATTTATGATGAATGGATAAATAAATTCTGGTGTATTCACACAGTGGAATACTATGCATTGATAAAGAACAGTGATGAATCTGTGAAACATTTCATAACATGGAGGAATCTGGAAGGCATTATGCAGAGTGAAATTAGTCAGTTGCAAAAGGACAAATATTGTATAAGGCAAGTATTATATGAACTCAAGAAATAGTTTAAACAGAGAAGAAAATATTCTTTGATGGTTACGAGGGGGAGGAAGGGAGGGTGGGAGAGGGGTACTCGCTAATTAGATAGTAGATAAGAACTACTTTAGGTGATGAGAAAGACAACACAATATAGGCGAGGTCAGCACAACTGGACTAAAGGAAAAGCAAAGAAGTTTCCGGAATAAACTGCTTCGAAGGCCAGCGTAGCAGGGGTAGGGGTTTGGGGACCATGGTTCCAGGGGACATCTAAGTCAATTGGCACAATAAAAATCTATTAAGAAAACATTCTGCATCCCACCTTGGAGAGAGGTGTCTGGGGCCTTAAACGCTAGCAAGTGGCCATCTAAGGTGCATCAATTTGTCTCAACCCACCCGGATCAAAGGAGAATGAAGAACACCAAGGACACAAGTAATTACGAGCCCAAAAGACAGAAAGGGCCACATAAACCAGAGACTACATCATCCTGAGACCAGAAGAACTAGATGGTGCCCAGCTACAACTGATGACTGCCCTGACAGGGACTACAACAGAGAACCCCTGAGGGAGCAGGAGAACAGTGGGATGCAGACCCCAAATTCTCATAAAAAGACCAGACTTAATGGTCTGACTGAGACTAGACGGACCCCAGTGGTCATGGCCCCCAGACCTTCTGTTGGCCCAGGACAGGAACCATTCCCAAAGCCAAATCTTCATACAGGGATTGGATTGGACAATGGGTTGGAGAGGGATGCTAGTGAGGAGTGAGCCTCTTGGATCAGGTAGACACTTGAGACTATGTTGGCATCTCCTCCCTGGAGGGGGTTAGAAGCTGACGAAATGGACAGGAAAAGAGAGTGGAGGGAGGGAGCGGGTTGTCTCATTAGGGGGAGAGCAGTTGGGAGTATGTAACAAGGTGTATATAAGTTTTTGTGAGAGACTGACTTGATATGTAAACTTTCACTTAAAGCACAATAAAAAATGAAAAAAAAACCCTAAAACTTTAAAGAGGTCTTTTGCAGATTTGCCCAATGCAATACATTCTCTGATTTCTTGACTACTGCTTGCATGGATATTGATTGTTGATACAACTAGGAGGAAATCCTTGACAACTTCAGTTTCTCTGCCATTTATCATGACGTTGTTTATTGGTTCAGTTTGAGGATTTTTGTTTTCTTCACATTCAGGCATCATCTGTACCAAAGGCTCTATGTAGTCTTTGACTTTGATCACTAAGTGCTTCAAGTCTCTTCATTTTCAGCAAGCAAGGTTCTGTCAATTGATTATTGAGTTTGTTAATGAGTGTTCCTTCAATCCTGATGCTGTCTTCTTCATATCTCAGCTTCCAGGATTATTTGTTTAGCGTACAGACTGCATAAGTAAGGTAAAAGGATAGAACCCTGCCGCACCTTTTGCAATTTATTCTGTTTCAACAATTGCCTCTGGATCCATGTGAAGGTTAGGCATGAGCACCATGAAGTATTCTGGAGTTGCCATTATTTATAACGTTACTCCTGTCAGGAATATACTTTCTTTATTAACTGGGCATTTCCTTTGTTGATCCACTAGGACAGGCCCCATCCCTTTCCTTACATTTGCACACACAGGTAGAACTGACACACAAAATTAATCATCACAACACCTATGAAAATTAACAACAGTTCCTGAAGCCTCCCTTGACCTCTGCATCCACCAGGCTCTACAGGACACGCCCACTTTAAGGGCCCCTGACAGGGTCCCGAGTCCTAATCTCAGCCCCAGAGGCTCTTCCCAGAGCCACCCTGCCCTGGCCAGCGCCCTGGGCACAGCCCTCTAGAGAGCTCCAGCATGAATTTGGAGCCAGGAAAGCACTCCGTGTAGAGACAGCTTCAGTGGAGCAGGGCATGCCTGGACTGTAGCCTCATTTGCCTGCAGTGGCCTCTGTTGGGAGTGCCGGGGCTATCTGTGCCTCCTGGGGGGCCGAGGGTCTGTGCATGTGTGTGATTGTGTGCGTGCAGGTGTGTAATCTGTGTGGCTGTCTCTGTCTGAGTTTCTGAGTCTGTGAGTGCATTGATTGTGTGCTGTGCTTTCTCCTGTGTGGCTGTTGTGCGTTTCTCTGTGCCCTTCTCTGTATATGTGTGTGTCTTGGTCATCTAGTGCTGCCATAACAGAAATACCACAAGTGGATGGCTTTAACAAAGAGAATTTTATTTTCTTATACTCTGGTAGATTACAAGGACAAATCGAGGGCGTGGGCTCCAGGGGAAGCTTTTCTTGCTTTGTTGGCTCTGGAGGAAGATCCTTGTCCTCAATCTTCCCCTGGTCGAGGAGCTTCACAGGCACAGGGGCCCTGTGGCCAAAGGACACACTCTGCTCCTGGTGCTGCTTTCTTGGTGGTATGAGGTCCCCAACTCTCTGCTTGCTTCCCTTTCCTTTTATCTCTTGAGAGATAAAAGGTGGTCCAGGCCACACCCCAGGGAAACTCCCTTTACCTTGCATTAAGGAGGTGACATGATTAAGGGCAGTGTTTCAATCCCACCCTAATCTTCTCAGCTTAAAATTACAATCACAAAATGGAGGACAGCCACACAATACCAGGAATCATGGCCTAACCAAGTTGACACATATTTTGGGGGGGAAACAATTCCATCCATTACAGTGTGTGTGTGTTTTCGTGCCTGTCAATGAAAGGGTATGTGTCAGTTGTGGAAATGCATGTAATCCATGTGCCTCTGGGCCTGTGTATGTGTGTGGGAATGTGTGTCCTATTGGAGTATGTGTGTTTTGGATCCATGTGTGTGTAAATTTCTCTTTTGGGTATTCCTGAGTGTGCATCTGTGTATGCGTGTGTCCATCGTATGAAAGTTTGCCCTGGGGGGCCATCTAGGGTGATTCTGAGTATGTGTCTGTGTGCTCCCCACGTTGTGTCTGCCTGGGTCTGCAGTGTGGGGCCATGTGAGCCTCTCCATGAGCCCACAACCTTTGCCAGATGAGTCTAGGTGGTCCTTGTCTGTGCATCTCCATGCTCGTTGTGTGTGTACCTTCTCACTGAGTGTGTGTATGTACCCCAGGAACATGCAGACGAAGAGTGGACTTTTTTGAGAGCCATCCCAGAGGTGGGTGAGAGGAGACGTTATGTCCATCCTCTGTCAGGTGGGGCTGGACCTTTCTGCCCCTGCTCCTGTCAACTTCTGGTGGTCCCATCTCAGGCCCCAAGATGGAGGGAGTGAAGGGTCAGTTCAGAGGACCCCCTAGCCAGGGGGCAACTGCAGAGGTGTATAGTGAGTGGGAAGGGTGGAGGGGGTCCTGGGCCCCTGGGAGAGGTGACTGAGGGAGTGTCCCTACGGAAGGCTAGGGTCTCAGGGCTCTGTGGCCCGGGGGTGAGGTGAGTAGCTAGGCATTGGTGGGAGTTTTGGGGGAGTCCTGGATTCCTGGGGATGGGTTGAGTGAGGGAGATCTCTAGAGAAATTCGAGGGGGAGGGCTTCTGGGGCCCTGGTTAATGGTGAGTATGCAGCACACCTAGGTAGACTTGGGGAGTCTTTGGGGCTCTTGGAATCCTAGAGAGCCCCGGTCCCTCCCTCACTGTGGTGGCCAGGAGCTGTGGTGGTAGCAGCAACAGCAGCGTTACTGTCAGGCACAAAGGCGACAGACCCACTGGGTGGTGGCAAGTACTAGACTATCCAGCTAGCAGGTGAAGCCACCAAGCAAGGGCCGAGGCCCCAGATGCCCTTCCAGGGCCACGCCAGGCTTACCCTCCTGTAGGGTCAGGAGGAGCCCAGCAGGTCTGGAGCCTAGGGCCACCTGAAGTTTCCCTCCCAGCCTCAGCATCTCTGGCCATGGGAATGGGCACACGGGGCCCCCAGATGGTGCTGGTTCCAGAAGGGAGAATCCATCTGGCCTGGGATCTTGAATTGGGGGTTGGGGAGAATCTCAGAGGAAGTTGTGAGAAGCACTTAACACAGGCCCATGCATTTTTATCTCCCCTCAGTCCCAGTCCTAGCACTCACCTGGCCAACCCCAAAGGGACAGAGCAGTGGGAGGAGGTGTGGTGACTGAATTTAACTTCAAAGAAGAAAAATGTAGGAATCTAGGCTCTCCTGATCCCCTTGAAATCCAGTCTGTGAACACACCTCCCCCCGACCATACTGGGGAAACTGAGATGGGGTGTGCCCAGGTTTAGTCCATGGGCCTGAGTTGACTGTCGATTATATGAGCTGCAACTCTTTTTCCGAAGTTCACTCTGGTCGGTCTTGCTAGTGATGGTTTTGGGCAGCTATTTAACAAACTCCACCTGGACCAGGAGAAAGCAGATGCGGCCTGACTTGGTCCTGCTATCGTTTCCTTCCGTTTCCCACTCCCATCCTTGTCACCTGCAGAGACCCCAGACAGGCTGGCATCATGAGGGGTATCTCAGGTCCTCCTCCTGTCTCCCTGAGGGTGGACGTAGCCACATGACTTCCTTTGGCTAATGAACTGTGAAGTGTGTTACCTCTAGGCAGAAGAGTTCAGAACCTTTTAGATGGAAGGCTGACCACCGTTTCTTCCCATCAGCATAGCACCTGGCAGGTGTCTCTATAGTGGCTGTGCTTTATCCAGGTCCCAGAGTGACAGGATGTGGAGCAGAGTTCCCAGAATACCCATGGTAATGAGCTTTCTTCGCTATCAGCCACTAAGATTTTAGGGCTGTTCGTTATTGTTTGAGGCTGGGTTCTCTAGAGAAGAAAAACCAGTAAAGCTTATAAATATATATAAAGAGAGAAAGATTTAAATAAAGGAAATGGCTCATGCAGTTGTAGAGGCTGGAACATCCCATGTCCGTGGATCACGATGGAGGGTTCTCCTGATTCACGTAGCTGCAGGGGCTGGTGAACCCAAGATCATCTGGTTGGAGAGCCGGCTGTTGTTCACAGGCTATGAAGACTGATGAATCCCAAGATCGGCCGGCAAGACGGCAGGTAAGCTGATAGCTCAAGTCCCGAGAATAGGAGTTCAGATGAACTGGAGCCAGCTGTAGGATCCAGAACTAGCAAAAGCCCCTGAGCCCTGCCAGAATGTCCCCCCACACCTGATGCATGACACATGCCCAAGAAAACTCCTTCAACTGATTGGCCACTCACAGCAGATCCCATCATAGGGGTGATCACATATCAAATCTCAATAGGGACGTGATCACAGCATGAAACGACTGCCAAAACACTGAGAATCAGGCTCTAGCCAAGCTGATGCACAATGTTAACCATCACAGTTCCCCACGGTACAACCTCATGCTATGCGTCATTTTTTCTGTTCTCTGTGAGGTAGTGTTGTTGTTGCTGTTCGTTGGCATTAAGTCGGCTCCAACTCATGACGACCCCAAGGACAACAGAAAGAAATGTTGACTGGTCCTATGCCATCTCCATGATCATTGTTATGCTCAAGCCGATTGTTTTGGCCACGATGTATTTTGAGTACCTCCCAACTTAGGGGGCTCATCTTCCAACTCTACATCAGAAAATATTCTGTTGTGATCCATAGGATTTCCATTAGCTAACTTTTGGAAGTAGATTTCCGGGCCTTTGTTCCTTTTCTGCCTTAGTCTGGAAACTCCACTGAAACCTGTCTGCCATGGGTGGTCCTGCTGATGTTTGCAGTACTTGTCTGTCCGTTGATCGTACTGTGGTGGCTTGGGTGTTGCCATGATATGAAAGCTATGAGGCAACGGAGCCTAAAATGGAAAGCATGAACTCTGTTGTCAGATACACCTGGGTTTGAGTTCCAGCTCTGCCTTTTATTAGGTGTAATTTCAGGCCATTTACTTTGTGTCTGAGTTTCCTCCACGTAGAACAGGAGAGTTATACCATAGCAGGTTATGGCAAGGATTAAGTGAAATAATACTACATGTAGAGCATTTACTACAGGGCCCAGGACACAGGGTAGGTGATCAAACAAATTTTAGCCACGTAGCTACATAATATGCATTGATTGTAAAGATCCGAACAATGCCGCAAAGTATTACAAAAGATGGAAATGTTAAATCTTTGGCATCTGTACCCTTTCAAACTCTGAGCACGTAGGATCATACATCGTATACCATTCCATATTCTGCCATGTGCTGTCGAGATCTGTTTTTGTAAAAAATTAAATATGTGCAATCATTTCTAACTATATAAAAAAAAATCCTGTTGCCCTTAAGGTTGATTACGACTCATAGTGCTCCTACAGGACAGAGTGGAACTGCCCCATAGGGTTTCCAACGCTATAATCTTTGCAGAAGCAGACTGCCACATCTTTCTCTCAGAGAGCAGTTAGAGAGTTCAAACTGTCTACTTTTTTGTTGGCAGCCAAGCAATTAACCACTGTGCCATCAGGAGGTGCCTGTATTAATTCTGGGAATAACTGAATCACTTCTCTATGTTGGACATTGAGATCAGTGATTTTCAAACCATACTGTGGCCCATTAGATAGTTGTAAAAGAAATTTTGTTGGTTGCAAGTAGCATTTAAAAACAAAGAAGTAGAACAGAAAGTACTGAATGTATTGAGTTATAATGATATTTTATTAACTTGTATATGTCATATTTATGTATATATGTATTGGGCTGCAATACAAAATGTATTTCTTACAATGAATCATGTTAGAGATAGTTTTGAAGCTGCTGATTTGCATTTTTTTTTTTTTTTGGATTCTGGAGGCTTATAAATAACCTTCTTGCACTTATGTCTGTGGACACTTGTCTGATTATTTTTCTTTAGGTTAACTTACCAGCAGTGAGTTCCTTTTTGGTTTTTGACACACGCTCAAGGATCCCAATCAATTAAGTCCGCTCCACCACATCCTTCAGTTGAATTGGGTCTTCTGCAGTAGAAAAAGGTAGTACGGTTGTTTGCCTAAGCTTACCCTAACCACCTTGGAGGACTTGGGAGAGCTCAGCACCAGAACCAGCCAAGAGGGCCAGACCCCATCCATCTGCCATGCTCATCTTCCTCGGGTACTTGTGTGGGGCTGTTGCTCCCTTCATGTGCTGCTGTATCTCCTTGGTGAGATGGTCCTGGCCATGGGACAGGAACAGTGGGGCCAGGACAATGAACACTATCACCACCTGCAGCACAGGAGTGAAGCCATGGTGAGTGCCAAGAAATGATACCCCCACCCACTGGCTTCACATCAATTGCCACCCGTAGCAACCCTATAGGACAGAGGAGAACTACCCCATAGGGTTTACAAGGCTTTATGGAAGCAGACTACCGCATCTTTTTCCTGCGGAGTGGCTGGTGGGTTTGAACCGCCAACCTTTCAGGTAACAGCCAAGCACTTAACCCCTGTGACAGCAAAAATGTAATGTTTATTGAATGAATGGAAAAACAAGGTGATGCTTGTGCTGTGTTCTTGATAAGAGCATGGTGACTGTCTTAGTTATGTAGCTTTGCTATAACATAAATACCACAAGTGGATGGCTTCAACAAAGAGAAATTTACTTGCTCACAGCCTACTAGCTAGAAGTTCAAATTCAGGGCATCAGCTTCACAGGAAGGCTCTGGGGGAAGAGCCTTCTCATCAATCTTCCCTTGGTCTAGGAGCTTCTCTGCTCAGGAACCCCAGTCCAAAGGACACGTTCTGCTCTTGGCACTGCTTTCTTGGTGGTATGAGGTCCCCACTCTGGTCTTGCTTCTCTTTCCTATTATCTATTACAAGGTAACATTTGGTGCAGGCCACACTCCAGGGAAACTCCCTTTACATTGGATCAGGGATGTGACCTTAGTAAGGGTGTTACCATCCCACCCTAATCCTCTGTAACATAAAATTACAATTACAAAATGGAGGACAACCACACGTTACTGGGAATCGTGGCCTAACCAAGTTGACACATACTTTTGGGAGACACAATTGAATCCATGACATCGACTTTGGAAAAGGAAAGAGTCGGGTTCAAATCTAACTACTTCCAATTCCATCTATGTCTTGGAAAATTATTTCCTTCTTTTAACTTCAGTTTCCTTGTCTAAGAAACAGATATAATAGAAGTTCATCCCTTACTGGTATCTGTAAGTATTCCAGGTAATGATATATGTGAACCATCTGGCTAGTTTAAATTTATTGTTACTATTTTTTTTTTTTTTAGTAGTAGTAGTAGTAGTATCATCATAATTATTAATCTTATTGTATGTATGTACAGTTCCCTACATGGGACCTAGTGAGGAATACCTATTGGCAATTGATGATTATGATTAAGGATATCCCCAAACTGACTGCACAGGGCCCAGTACATAGTAGGTTTTCAATAAATACTTGTTGAATGAAGGAATACAGGCTGTGGAGCCAGGTTGCTTAGATTCCCATTCTAGCTCCATCACTTATTAGAAGTGTGATCCAGGTGAGTTACAGAACTTCTTTATGCCTGTCTCCTCATCTATAAAACCAAACCAAACCCAATTGCCTTCCAGTTGATCCTGACTCATGGCGAAGCCATGTGTTACAGGGTAGAATTGCTCCGTAGGGTTTTCTTGGATATAATCTTCATGGAAGTAGATCACCAGGCTTTTCTTCTCCAGTGCTACTGGGTGGGTTCAAACCGCCAACCTTCAGGTTAGGTTAAAAAGACCTCTGCTTGCCAGGACCACACCTTATCTGTAAAAACAGTATATAAGAATACTTAACTCCTTGGATTTTTGTGAGGGTTAAGTGAGTTGGCACATAGTAAGGATCGCTGCTCACAGGCGGTGAAGATCGATGAATCCAAAGATCAGCAGGCAAGACCATAGGTAAGCTGCTAGCTAGTCTCAAGAACTGGAGATGAGACAAACAGGAGCCAGGTGCAGAATCCAGAAGGAGTAAAAGCCCACAAGCGTTGTCAGAATATCCACTTATATTCAATGCAGGACAAATGACCAAGGAAAGTCCCTTTCAACTGTTTGGCTACTCAGACCAGATGCCATCGTGGAGGTGATCACATCATATCAAATTTCATCATGGAAGTGATCACAACTTCATATGACTGTCAAGCTACCAAGAATCATGGCCGAGCCAAGTTGACACACAACCTTAACCATCACAGCCTTCATCATCATCATTTATACTCTTTATGTACAGAGCCACAGATGAGGCCCACTGCCACCTGCTGACCACATAGTGAAGGCCACACACACATGAGCTGTGCCCTCTGTGCCAGAGGACCAAGGCTGGCTAGATAGTACCTTGAAGTTTCTCGTTATTCTGGCTTCCAAGTGCCCACATGCAGACATGATCACATCGTGTCCTGTACTCATCTCCCATCTAATGGGATCTGGACTGCTCACCTCGGCTGACTCACCTGCTTCTGGGAGCTCGGCCAGGGCATTCTCCATCTGTGCCTGACTGATTTGGTAACTGCAAGATCAGCTCTTTATTCCATTATGAGTTCAAAGGCAGATGCCAGGATTGAGGTGACCCAAGGCCAAGTATTGCCTTTGAAAGGTCACATCTTCCCTTGGCACAGAGAGTGACTAACATAGGGAGCCCAAGACTCGTGACCTGCTTGGGACCTGGACCGAAAAAGTGAAGACCTCGACACTCTATGCTATGAAACACCAATGCTCAGGCACACCCAAGGGCTCTCACAACCTCAGATGACAGAGGGCGGATGCTTTGTCTTCCCAGAGCTCTGGGTCCTTAGCTCAAGCAGCTTCCACCAGTATGAAATTTCTTAGAAACTCCAAATTTTATCCTAATCATTTATGTAAATTCAGCATCTCATTCACCAATACCTAAGTCTTCGCTTTGGAAATTAAAAAAAAAAAAAACCTCTATTTCCTGTAATATCCAAGCATTATAGCTCTAGGGTATTGTCTCATTCTCTCTCTCCTTTTTTTTTTTTTTTTTTTAGCATAGGGGTTAGAAACATGGATTTAGAGGCAGACAAGCTCGGTTAAAATATGAACTCCACCGTGTGATATCTTTGAGACTTAAGGGAACATTCTTCACTGCTTTGTGACACAGTTTCCTTATCCTAAAATGGGATAAAAAGAGCATCTGCCTCATACTGTTGAAGGAGCCTGGGTGGTGCAAGGAGTTTGCCATCAGCTGCTAATGCAAAGGTTGGTGGGTCGAACCCACCCAGTGATACTGTGGAAGAAAGGCCTGGTGATCTGCCAAGAAGACCCTACGGAACAGTTCTACTCTGTAACACATGGGATCTGCAGGAGCCTGGGGCTGACTCGATGGCAGCTAACAACAACAACAACACAGTACTGAGGGCTAGGTGAAATGAGTTAATAGGTATAAAGTTTTAGGAGAGTGCTTTCACATCCTAAGTACTCTATGAAACCAAAAACACCAAACCTGTTGCCACTGAGCCGATTCTGACTCATAGCGACCCTCTAGGACACAGTAGAACTGTCCCAGAAGGTTTCCAGGGAGTGGCTGGTAGATTGTTACTGCTGAACTGTTGGTTAGCAGCCTGAGCTCTTAACCACTTCACCGCTGGAACTCCATAAGCTGTAAAGTGCAATTTCTTACCCACATATGCATACGCCTCTGTAACACCACCAAGATCATGACCCTGAAAATAGGCCCAGTTCCCAGTTAACTCCCTTACAGCCTTGTCCCACTCAGTATTACCTGAAAGTAACCACTAGCCATTTTAAAACCCTTTAGTAGTTCATAGGAGTACTTGGGTGGCACAGACTGTTAAGTGCTTCACTACTAACTGAAAGGTTGGCAGTTCAAACCCACCCAGCGGTGCCTTGAAAGACAGACCTGGCAATCTGCTTCTGCAAGGTCACAACATTGAAATCCCTATGGAGCCCATGTCTACTGTGAAATACATGAGGTCAGCATGAGTCGAAATTGACTCAACAACAACTACCAACAACAGTAGTTAACAGAAAGGCTATGACATAGAAGGACGTGTCTTGTCTCCTCCAGGGTTGAATCAAAGAGGGCTGATCAGATCCATGCTTGCTCTCTAGGGCATGCTTCCTTTTCAGGGGAGAGCAGAAAGATCAGGAGAGGGATAGGTGGGAGCGATGGCAACAACACCTTTCATGGTCTGGTGAGGTGGGGTTGTTTGGGGAGCATAGGGCTTTATTCCTGGTCCAGCTCTAGAGGACTCAGTCAGTTCAGATTGAACCGTGAAGAAGGGACCACTGGCATGTTCATTACCTTGGGGCTCCATTGGCCCTAAACACAATGATATTTACTAATGAACTCCCTGCTTATGTCAGTGTTCCCTGGGTGATTTGTCCTGTGTCTGTGTGGCATCCATTCATGTCTCCTTAAACATAATTATTCTCCAAATAAAGCCATGCTTCCATCTAACATGGTGTAACTATGCTGCATACAACTGAGTACATTTTCTTTGGGTCTTCTTCTTATGTATCCCTCCCTGTTTAAGTCAGGGGTGTATATTCCAGACTCTCCTTTCAACAGCTTTGTTACTTGGCCTTTCTTACTGATTGTCCATGGGGTTTAAAATTCAAGATGGGAGGAGGGTGATGCTGAAGAAACTCTAACGTCATTGGCAAAACTATTGGCAAATAAGGACTTCAGAGAGTTAGGGCAGCTTCCATTTGAAAGAGAGAAAATGAACAAGAGGGCTGAAGGCATAGGCCCTTCAGAAGAGAATGAATTTCCTATCAGCTATTTAGAGTCTCTGGGGAAAATTGTCGAAGCCCTCAAAATTTGGGGTAAAAAAATATTTATACCTAAACTTTCCATCGATGTTGATTCACTCTTTGTTTATTCTGAGAATTAGAGCATAGTTGGAATTCTAACCTAAATATGGTTAAATATGAAGTAAACTTATTTTCATACCCTTCAGATTTTCTTTTCCCAAGGCAAATTCTCACATTTCTTTTCCTTTTTTTCTATGTACTATGTATTTATTTTAAAAGTTTAAAAAAAAAAATTTAATCTCATGTATGTACTTGAACTAAGAAGCACACTCTCCATGGGTATTATTAAAGTACTGTAAAGTCCAGCCTAATCTTTGTCGGAAGAGTTGGCTTTGGGAATGGTTTTAGTTCTGGGTGAACAGAGAATCTGGGGGCCATGCCTTCTGGGGTTCCTCTAGGCTCAGTCAACCGTCAAGTCTGGTCTTTTTACGTGAGTTTGTGTTCTGCACCACACTTTTCTCCTGCTCCGTCAAGGACTCTGTTGTGTTCCTTCTAAGGGCAGTCATTGGTGGTAACAATTGGTGGTAGCTGAGCACTATCTAGTTCTTCTGTTCTCACACTGATGGAACGTCTGATTTACGTGGCCCTTTTGTCTCTTGGGCTAATATTTTCCTTGTGTCTTTAGTGTCCATTTTCCTTTGCTCCAGGTAGGTTGGAACCAATTGATGCATCTTAGATGGCTGCTCCCAAGCTCTTAAGACCCCAGATGCAATTCAGCAAAGTGGGATGCAGAACATTTTCTTAATCAACTTTGTTATGCCAGTTGACCTAGATGTCCCCCGTAACTAAGGTCCCCTGACCCTCACTTCTGGTACTCTGTCCCTGAAAGTGTTTGGTAGCGTTCAGGAACCTTCTCAGCTTTTGGTTTAGTCCAGTTGTGCTGACTTACCCTGTACTGTGCGTTGTCCTTCCTTTCACCTAAGATATAATTCTTGTCTACTATCTAGTTAGTGAATACCCCTCTCCCTCCCTCCCCACCCTTATAAGCATGAAGGAATGTTTTCTTCTGTGTTTAAACATTTCTTGACTTCTTATAATAGTGGTCTCATACAATATTTGTCCTTTTGCGACTTACTAATTTCACTCAGCATGATGCCTTCCAGATTCATCATGTTGTGAGATGTTTTGCAGATTCATCGTTGTTCTTTATCATTGCATAGTATTCCATTGTGTGAAATATACCATAATTTTTTTATCCATTCATCCGTTGATGGGATCCTAGGTTGTTTTCATCTTTTTGTTATTGTTAACAGTGCTGCAATGAAGATGGGTGTGCATATATCTGTTTGCGTGATGGCTCTTATTGCTCTAGAATATATTGCAGGGAATAGGATTGCTGGATTGTATGGTACTTCTATTTCTAGCTTTGTAAGGAAGCACCAAATCGATTTTCATAGTGGTTGAACCATTTTACATACCCAGCAGCATTATGTAAGTGTTCTAGGCTCTCCACAACCTCTCCAACATTTATTATTTTGTATTTTTTGGATTAATTCTATCCTTGTTGTGGAGAGATGGTATCTCATTGTAGTTTTGATTTGCATTTCTCTAATGGCTAATGATCATGAGCATTTCCTCATATGTCTGTTAGTCGCCTAAATGTCTCCTTGGTGAAGTTCCTGTTCCTATCCTTTGCCCATTTTTTAACGGGTAATTTGTCGTTTTGCTGTTGAAGTTTTGCAGTATCTTGTAGATTTCAGAGATTAGATCCTGGTCGGATATGTTGTAACCAAAATTTTTTCGTGGTCTGTAGGTTGTCTTTTTACTCTTTTGGTGAAGTCTTTTGATGAGCATAAGTGTTTGACTTTTAGGAGCTCCCAGTTATCTACCTTCTCTTCTGTTCTTTGTGAATTGTTAGTTATGTTTTGTGTTTTGTTTCTGCCATGTATTAGGGCTCTTAGCATTGTCCCTATTTTTATTTCCATGATCTTTATCATTTTAGACTTTATATTTAGGTCTTGGATCCTCTTTGAGATAGCTTGTACATGGTGTGAGGTGTGAGTCTTGTTTCATTTTTTTCCAGATGGGTATCCAGTTATGCCAGCACCACTTGTAAAAGAGATTGTCTTTTTCCCGTTTAATGGAGTTTGGGCCTTTGTCAAATATCAGCTGCTCCTAGACGGATGAATTTACCTCTAGATTCTCAATGCTGTTGCATTGGTCTGTGTATCTCTTGTACTAGTACCAAGCTGTTTTACTGTTGTTTGACTCCCATGGTATAATAGGTTCTAAAATCAGGTTGTGTGAGGCCTCCCACATTGTTCTTCTCCTTCAGTAATGCTTTATTTATCTGGGATCTTTTCCCTTTCCATAAGAAGTTGTCAGTTTGTTTCTCTGTCTCATTAAAAAATGTCATTGTAATTTGGATTGTATTGCCTTGTATCTGTAGATAGTTTGGGGTAAAATTGAGATTTTGACAATGTTGAGTCTTTCTATCCATGAGCAAGGTATATTTTTCCACTTACATGGGTCTCTTTTGGTTTCTTTCAGTAGTGTCTTGTATTTTTCTTTGTATATGTCTTTTACATCTCTGGTTGTATTTATTCCTAAGTATTTTCTCTTCTTGGAGGCTATTGTAAATGGTATTACCTTGGTGATTTCCTCTGAGTTTCTGTTTGTTGGTGTAGAGGGATCCAACTGATTTTTGTATGTTTATCTGCTATCCTGATACTTTGCTGAAATCGTCTATTAGTTCCAGTAATTCTCTTATGGATTCCTTGGGGTTTTCTGTGTATAAGATCATATCATCTGCAAATAGGGATACTTTTATTTCTTCCTTACCAATTTGGATGCCCTTTATTTCTTTCTCTTACCTTATAGCTCCGGCTAGGACCTCCAGCACAATATTGAATAAGAGTGGTGATAAAGGGCATCGTGCGGACCCCCTTCTCAAGGGAAACGCTTTCAGACCCTCTCCATTTAGGATGATGTTGGTTGTTGTCTTTGTATATATGCCCTGTATTATTATGTTAAGGAATTTTCCTTCTATTCTAATTTGCTGAGAGTTTTTATCATGAATGGGTTTTGGACTTTGTCAAATGCCATTTCTTCGTCAATTGACAAGATCGTGTCATTCTTATCTTTTGTTTTATTTATATGAGGGATTACATTGTTTTTCTAATGTTGAACCATCCCTGCATAACTGGCATGAATCGCACTTGGTCATAGTGAATTATTTTTTTGATATGTTTTTTAATTCTATTGGCTAGAATTTTGCCGAGGATTTTTGCGCCTGTTTTAGGGGGATATTGGTGTGTAATTTTTTTTTTTTTTTTTTTAATTTTGTGGTGTCTTTACCTGGTTTTGGTATCAGAGTTATGCTGGCTTCATAGAATGAGTTCGGAAGTATTCCATCCTTTTCTATCCACTGACATACCTTTAGTAGTAGTGGTATTAACTCTTTTCTGAAAGTTTGGTAGAATTCTCCAGTGCAGCCATCAGGGCTAGGGCTTTTTGCGGGGGGAGGGGAAGCTTTTTAATTACCTCTTCAATCTCTTCTTTTCTTATGAGTTTATTTGGTTGTTCTACCTGTCTGTGTTAGTTTAGGTAGCTAGTTTGTTTCTAGAAATTTGTCCATTTCCTCTAGGTTTTCAAATTTGTTGCAGTACAGTTGTTCATAGTATTCTGTTATGATTCTTTTAATTTCAGTTGAGTCTGTTTTGTTATCGCCCATCTCATTTCTTATTTGGGTTATTTGCTTCCTCTCCTGTTTTTCTTCAGTCACTTTGGTCAATGGTTTATCAATTTTGTAGATCTTCTCAAAGTACCAGCTTTTGGTCTTGTTAACTCTTTCAGTTGTTTTTCTATTCTCCATATCATTCATTTCTTCTCTAATTTTTATTATTTCCTTCTTCTGGTGCCCACGAGCTTATTCTGCTGCTGTTTTTCTGTTTGTTCGAGTTGTAGGGTTAGTGTTTTGATTTTGGCCCTTTCTTCTTTTTGGATGTGTGCATTTATTGCTATAAGTTGACCTCTGAACAGTGCTTTTGCCCTGCCTCAGAGGTTCTTGTTGGATGTGTTTTCGTTCTCATTGAATTCTGTGAATTTGTTTGCTGTATCTTTAATTTCTTCTATAACCCAGTAGTTTTGGAGCAAGGTGTTCTTCAGTTTCCATGTATTTGATTTTTTTCTTTTTTTCCTTTTATTGCTTTCTACTTTTATGTCTTTATGGTCAGAGAAGATGCTGTGTAATATTTTGATGTTTTCAATTCTGTTAAGGCTTGCTTTTTTGGCCTAATACGTGCTCTGTTTTGGAGAATGTTCCATGTGTGTTGGAAAAGAAAGTATACTGGGCTTCAGTTGGGTGGAGTGTTCTGTATATATCTATGAGATCAAGTTGGGGTGACTGTGGCCTTTAGATTTGCCATGTCTTTATTGAGCTTCTTTTCGGATGTTCTGTCCTTCACCAAAAAGTGGTCGGTCGAAGTCTCCTACTATTGTTGTGGAGCTATGTCTCTTCTCAGTGCTGTTAGAGTTTGTTTTATGTATTTTGGAGCCCTGTTTTTGGGTGCATAAATATTTCGTATGGTTATGTCCTCCTGGTGTATTGACCCTTAAGCATTATATAGTGTCCTTCCTTAACCTTTGTGGTGGGTTTTGCTTTAAAGCCTATTTTGTCAGAGATGAGTATTGCCACTCCTGCTCTTTTTTGATTGTTTTCTTAATATATTTTTTTTCCGTCCTTTGAGTTTTAGATTGTTTGTGCCTTTGAATCTAAGTGTGTCTCTCGTAGGCTGCCTATAGACAGATCATTTTTTAAAATCTATTCTGCCACTCTCTGTTTATTAGTGCATTTATTCCATTTACATTCAGTGTAATTATTGAAAGGTATGAGTTTAGTGCTGTCATTCTGATGTATCTGTGTGTGTGTGTATGTGTGTTGTTTTTGACAGTTTCTTTGTTGAGTTAATTTTCTGTGCTGAGTCATTTTTCTTTGTGTATTTTCTTTTCAACTTTTTTCATTATTGTTTCTTTTATATTTGTTAAGTCTTTATGTTTTTCTTATTTTTTAATTGGGTGTGTAGGATAGTTTCCTTTGTGGTTACCTTAATATTTACCTCTGTGTTTCTAAGTTTAAACCAATCTTTTATTTCTAGATACCGCCTTGACTTCATCACCATATGAAAGTTCTATGACTACATTACTAAGTCCCTCCTTTTTTGTTTTAATGTTGTCATCTTTTACATATTGATGTCTGTTTCCCTATTTTCAATGTTTTAGCTTTGATTTATGTTTTTGACTTCCCTATCTGGGTTGATATTTGGTTGTTCTGTCCTGTGTTCTAGTCTTGGGTTGTTTTCTGATATTATTGATTTTGTAACCGGAGGAATCTCTTTAGTATTTCTTGTAATTTCGGTTTGTTTTTTACAAATATCCTAAAGTTCTGTTTATCTGGAAATGCCCTAATTTCTCCATCATATTTGATAGAGAGTTTTGCCTGATATATAATCCTTGGCTGGCATTTTCCTTTTTGTTCAAGGTTTTATATATGTCATCCCATTGCCTTCTTGCCTGCATGTTTTCTGCCAAGAAGTCAGAATATAGTCTTATTGACTCTCCTTTTTAGATGACTTTTCATTTATCCCCAACTGCTCTTAAAATTCTCTCTTTATTTTTGGTTTGATTATACTATGTCTTGATGAGTTTCTTTTGGGATCTACCCTCTGTGGGGCTTGATGAGTTTCTTGGACAGGTATCTTTTCATCTTTTATGGTATCAAGGAAGTTTTTGCCGGCATATCTTCAACAATTCTGTCTGTTTTAACCTCCTCCCCCTCCTCCCCGTTCTAGTACTCAAGTCACTCATAGATTATTCTTCTTGATAGAGTCCCACATAATTCTTAGGGTTTCGTCATTTTTTAAAATTCTTGTAGCAGATTTTCCCTCAAAAAATTGCTGTCAAATGCTTTCTCTGCAGTCTCAGTAATTCTGACTTCCATTGCCTCAATTCTGCTCCTATGCATTTGTATTCAGTTGTATAATTCTGAAATTTTGTTGTTAATATATTCGGTTTCTGTTTGCTGTTTCTCTATGGATTATTGCAGCTTGTTAAATTTGTCATTATGCTCTTGTATAGCATCCTTATGTTCCACTATTGCATTGTCTCTGTGTTCCTTGACTTGGTCTACATTTTGCCTGATCTCCTTCCTGATCTCTTAAAGAGCTCTGTATGTTAATCTTTTTAATTTTACCTCTGATAACTCCAGGACTTTTTCATCCTCCAGGAGGTTTCTTGGTTCTTTGTTTTGGTCACTTGCTGAAGCCATCATGGTCTGCCTCTTTCTGTGATTTGATATTGACTGTTGTCTCTAACCCATCAATACGTTATATTTATTTATTTTATGTTTCATTACTGCTTCCTAGCTTCTTGTTTCATTCCACTTTGATATGCCCAAGTAGGCTGGTCATTTGAGCTGCTTTGATTATTGGCATTATAGAAGCTCTCACATCCTGATACCAGGCAGTTATAGCTGTTATTAGGTATGTGAGCCCAGGAGTCCATTTATTTTTCTTTGTGGATTCAGCTCAGGTGTCCATGTCTTCGGTCATCAGGTGTGTGGTGCAGGCTCTCACCTACAGTCCTAGATGGGCAGGACTACATAGGGCTGATTGGGTTAGGCATAGGTATCTGATCAACTCGACGGCACTGGGCTTGTGTTATCTGGCTATAGTCAGGGTTATGTGCTGAGCAAGGTAGGGGGCTGACAGTTGCCACTAAGTGGGGGGGTGGAAGGTATGTCTGTGTTTTCTAGAGCTCGTAAGTGGGTAGGCTTTGGATCAGGACTTTGGGGACCCCATGCTGTTGGCTGTAGAGACTGGGAGGCAACACTTATTCTTGGACCCCTGTTGTGGGTGGCTAGGTGGAGTGGCTGAAGCCACCAGTCCTCAGGCGTCTGATGTGGGTAGTCAAGGACCCTGCTTAATGGACAGGGTGGTGTCTAATGTCAAGAATATGCCACTCGTCCTTAGTGGTTGCACTTGAAAATAGGCTCCAATTATATACCCTGTTGTACTGTGCTAATGAGGGGATACACTGTTGAAATGGGCCCACACGGGTCTAGGCAGGGGTGAAAGGCATTCTAAGTCTGTGGACTCCTTATGCCTGTGCCTAGGCAAAGGGTCTGTGCCTGCCCTGAGTTCCTGGCTTAGGGGAGCTGGCAGATTATTTTTTCCTGTTTCTTAATTTGTTCTTTCTCAAAAGCCAAGAGAATGGTTGAGGACATGCGATGGGTTCCACTTCAGGCCCAGGGGGTGAGGGTGTACTTGAAGCAGAGTGAGAGGAGCTGGGTATATAGGAGAGAGGTATTTCCCAGAAGGGAAAAAGGTTTTTTGGATCCCTTGTGGTAGATTAGATGCTTGCACTTAACTTCCGCAGATTCAGTGCCACTTCTCCTTGGAACCAGAGGCTTGAGCAGACTCTCCGCTGCTTGGTTTCTGCCGATATGGAAAAGGCACCCGAGCGCTACTGCTTGCCTCAGCCAGCACACGCAAGCTAATCTAGGCTGCAGGGTGCTGGCCAAGTCAGGTCTCGCAAATCCTTGCTGCTTCTGAATTGTCTCTCCATTCCCCTGATGCTCAGTCCGACTCTTCAACTTTGTCTTTAATGTTCAGTGCTCCTAGATTGTCATATAAAATTGATTTACTTGTTTTTTCAGGTTTTTGTTGTAAGAGAGACCATAGGAAGCATCTGCCTGGTCCACCATCTTGACCCCTCCTCCCATCAATCTCTTTTGAGATATAAAAGAGCAGACTGAGCAAGTTAACAGGCAAGCAAGCAGAGATGGGGGAAAGTAGATGCCACACCACATGAGATCTCCACAGAACCAAGAAACAGAAGCTGAAAAGAGAAAAGGACTGTCCCCCAGAGCCAACAGAGAGTCTTCCCCTGTATCTGGCACCCTGAACTCAGACTTCTAGCCTCTTAACCTGTGAGAAAATAAATTTGTTTGTTCAAGCGACCCACTTAATTTACTTCTGTTATAGCAGCACCTGATAACTAATGCAGTGGCCTAGTATATGCCCTATCCTGGAGAATAATGTATGTGCACTAGAGAAGAATGTGTGTTCTAGTGATGTTGGGTGGAGTGTTCTATATATATCTACTAGGTCTAGTTGTTTTTTGGTGTTGTGCAAACCCTCTATTTCACTACGAATGTTCTGTCTAGACATTCTGTGTATTATTGAAATAACTATGGACTGTAGAAGTGTCTCTCCTTTCAGTTCTGTCATGTTTATTTCATCTATTTTAGGACTCTGTTGTTTGGTACCTATGTAATAGGTAATATCTTCTTAATGAATCGACCCTTTTATCAGTATGTAATATCCTTGTGTGTTGTAACAGATTCTGACCTAAAGTCTATTTCGTCTGATATTAATATAGCTATCCGTCTCTTTTGGTTACAATTTGCATAGAATTTCTCCCCCACCCTTTCAGTTTCAACCTGTTTGTATTTTGGATCTAAAGTGTGTGTCTTATAGATAGCATATCGACACGTGAAAACTTAGGGGAAGAGGTCTTGACCTAATATAGAAATGGGAATGACTAGTATATACAGGGCAGTTGAAGTCATGAAAATGGTTGTGAATGAACAGAATGAGACGAGAATATGGGCAAGAATGCAGCTTTGGGGCACCCTTACTGGGAGATTAGGGGCAAGTCACTCAACCTTAGTTTTTTCATCTGTAAGGATGGGCCTTGATGTTCTCTCCAGAGCCCGGTGGTGCAGTGGTGAAGAGATTGGCTGCTAACCAAAAGGTTGACAGTTCAAATCTATGCTCCTTGGAAACACCATGTGACAGTTCTTCTTCTCTGTCCTTTTGGGTCACTGTAAGTTGGAATGGACTCTACGGCAATGGACTAATGTCCTCTCCAACCTGAAGAGCTATAGACAATTGGTGCACACACTTATTTCAGACTGTTGCGTCTGAAGGCCATGAGGCCAAGGATCAAGTCTATTGTTTGTCATAGCAGACAGCAGGTGCTCACTAAGGGTTTGTTGAGTGAACAAATATCAGTGTTGACTGGTTGTGGGCTTTATCTTACATCTAATCAAATTACAAGAAACACTAGTTGTGAGATTCTTTTTTAAATGTTACGAATTTTGGTTGATAACTAATTTTCTATAGTGAGTTTATTGCCACAGCTAAGATTTGTTAGGTAAAGAATTGTCTCTTTAGACAGGCAAGGATTTTCTTCCATGGAAGATGGAAGGAGGTAGAACGAGACCACTTGAGAACAGCAACAACAATACTGCTAATCAAAGTATTGGAGGAGAAGACTCTGGCAACACTGTAATGGTCTTTAGAGGCCGGAAGCATGGAGGTGGTCCAGGCCGTAGACAATGAGGCCTGGGAGTATGTAGTGGAGGCAGCTGATGAGGCCTAAATGGCCAGTGAGGTGGGGAATGTGGACAAAAGCTGGGTAGTGGAGGGGGCTGCCATTCATGTTGGGAAGTGCGAAGCCAGCCATGTGGGGGAGGGGAACCCAGGTATGTTTTGGAGTGGGACTCCAGTTGTGTTTTGGAGGGGAATCAAGGTCCAGGAACACAGTCGGGGGAGAGCGGGGAAGGGGGAAGGGTCTTGCAGAGGTCGAGAAACACAGGCGGTTGAAGAGCGGGGAAGGGTCTAGCCTAAGTCCAATAACAGAGCTAGGAGGAGAAGGTGGACTATCTGGCTAAGGTCCAGGAACAGAGCTGGCAGGAGGTGCGGCAGGTTTTGGTCAAGGTCCAGGAGCACAGCTAGAAAGAGGAAGTGGACTGTCTGGCTAAGGTCCAGGAACACAGCTGGGAGGAGATGGGGGAGTTTTTGGCCAAGGTCCAGGAACACAGCTGGGAGAAGAAAGTGGACTGTCTGGCTAAGGTCCAGGAATCCAGCTGAGAGGAAGTGGGGGAGGATCTGCTCAAGGCCTAGGAACACAGTTGGGAGAAGGAAAGGGAAGATCTGGCCTTGTTGAGAAAATTGTTGAGAGGAGGCGGTGGAGGGTCTGTCCAAAGTCCAGGAACACAGCTGGGAGGAGGAGGTCAAGGTTCTGGCCGAGGTCTAGGAACACAGCTGGGAGGAGAAGGGGGAGAATCTGGCATTGTGGGAGGAACACAGTTGAGATGAGGTGGAGGAAGATCTGGCTGAGGTCCAGGAACATTTGGAAGGAGGATGGGGAGGGCTTGGCTAATATCCAGCAACATAGGTGGGAGAAGGTTGAGGGTCTGTCCAAGGTCCAGGAACACATTCCGGGGGAGGAGGTATACGGTATGTTTAATTTCCAGGAATACAGCTTCAGGAGGCGGGGGGAGCTTCTGTCTAAGGTTAAGGAACACAGCTTGAAAGAGTAAAGGGAAGGTCTGGCCAAGATCCAGGAACAGAGCTGGGAGGAGGAGGGGTAGGGTTTGGCCAAGATCCAGTAACACACCTGGGAGGAGGAGGGAGAGAATCTGGCCAAGGTCCAGGAACACAGCTGGGAGGAGAAAAGGGAGGGTCTGGCCTAGGTCCAAGAACACACTTGGGAAGAGTATGGGGACGTTTTGTCCACATTCCAGGAACACAGTTGGTTGGATAATGGGGAGGGTCTGACCAAGGTCGAGGAACACAGTAGGGGAGAGAAGGTGGAGGGTCTGTCCAAGTTCCAGGAACATGCTGGGAGGAGGAAGGATAGGTTCTGGCCAAGGGTGAGGAACACAGCTGAGAAGACGAGGGGCAGGGTCTGACTGAATCCAGGAGCACAGCTGGGAAGAGGTGGAGGGTGTGTCCAAGTTCTAGGAATACAGCTGGTGGGAGGAGGTGGAGGGTTCTTCCAAGTTCTAGGAACATAGTTGGGAGGAGGGGTAGAGTCTGACCAAGGTCCAGGAACACAGCTAGTAGGAGGAACGGGGCGGTCTGGACGAGGTCCAGGCATAGCTGAGATGAGGAGGTGGAGGGCCTGGCCTAGGTCCAGGAATACAGCTGGGAGGAGGAGATGGAGGATCTGGCCAGGTTCCAGGAACATAGCTGAGAGGAGGAGGGGTAGGGCCTGTCTGAAGTATAGGTATAGGGCCACAGCTTGGAGGAGAAGGAGGAGGGTCTGGCACATGTCCAGAATACAGCTGGGAGGAGGAGGGGGAGGGTGTGGCCAAGGTTCAGGAACATAGCTAGAAGGAGATGGAGGGTTTCTCCAAGGTCTAGGTATAGAGCTGGGAGGAGGGTGTGGAGGGTATGTCCAAGGTCTAGGAACACAGCTGGGAGGAGTATGGGGAGGGTCTTGACAAGGTTCAGGAACACAGCTGGGTGGAGGAGTGGGAAGGTCTGGCTGAAATCCAGGAAGACGGCTGGGAGGAGTAAGGGAAGGGTCTGTCCAAGGTCAGGAACACAGTTGGGGGGAGGAGGGGAATGATCTCTCCAAGTTCTAGGAACACAGCTGGGAGGATGAGGGACAGGGTTTGGCTGAGGTCGAGGAACACAGCTGGTAGGTGGAGGTGAAGGGTCTGGCCAAGGTCCATGAACACAACTGGATGGAGCAGATGGTCTGTCCAAGGTCCAGGAACACCGCTGCTGCACGGAGCAGAGTGTCTGGCCAAGGTCTAGGAACACAGCTGGGGGGACGAGGTGGAAGGTCTAGCCAATGTCTAGAAACAGCTGGGAGGAGGAGATAGAGGGTCTGTCCAAAATCCAGAAACACAGCTGGGAGTAGTAGGGGTAGGGCCTGGCTGAAGTCCAGCAGCATAGCTGCAAGGAGGAGTTGGAGGGTCTGGCCAGGTTACCGGAACACCGCTGAGAGGAGGAGGGAGAGGGTCTGGCAGAGGTTGAGGAATACAGCTGAGAGGAGAATGTAGAGGGTCTTTCGAAGGTCAGGAGTACAGCTGGGAGGAAGTGGTGAAGGGTCTGGCCCAGGCCCAGGATCACAGCTGGGAGGAGTGGCGAGAAGGTCTCGACTAGTTTCAGGAAGACACCTGGGTGGAGGAATGGAAAGATGTGGCTGAAGTCCGTGAACACAGCTGGGCAGAGGAGGCGGATGGTGTGTCCAAGGTCCAGGAACACACTTGAGAGGAGGAGGTGAAGGATCTGACCAAGGTCCAAGAGTACAGATGGGGGGTGATGTGAAGGGTCTGTCCAAGTTCCAGTAACCCAGATGGCAGGAGGAGGGTTAGTATCTGGTCAAGGTCCAGGAACACAGCTGGGATGAGAAGGAGGATGGTCTGTCCAAGGTCCAGGAACACAGTTGGGAGTTGAAGGGGCAGCATCTAGCCAAGGTTCAGAAACACAGCTGGAAAGAGGAGTGGGAGGGTCTGGCCAAGGTTTCGGAACACATTTGGGAGGAGGAGGTAGAGGGTCTCTCCAAGGCCCAGGTATACAGCTGGGAGGAGGGGCCAGAGGTCCTGTCCCAGTTGTAGGAACACAGTTGGGAGGATGAGAGGCAGAGCCTGGCCCAGGTAGAACACAGCTGGGAGGAGGAGGGGAGTGTCTGTTCAAGGTCCAGGAACTCAGCTGGAAGGAATAGGTGGAGGATCTGGCCAAGATCCAGTAACGCAGCTGGGAAGCGGAGGGGGAGGGTCTGACCAAGGTCCAGCAAGACATCTGGAAGGAAGAAGTCCAGAATCTGGCAGAGGCCTGGGAACACAGCTGGGAGGTTTTGGTGGACGTCTAACTGAAGTCTGGGAACACAGCTAAGAGGATGTGGTGGAATGTATGGTGAAGGGTCCAACCAAGGCCTGAGAAGACATCTGGGTAGAGCACATGGCCCACTCCCCACATGTACTGATGGAGGTCATCTATTGGGCAATGTGTGGACGATCGTCCTAGACAAAGAGGGTCCCTGCTGCAGCCCTCTGACTCTGCAGAATAGAAGCAGTTAATTTTTTAAAATACTTCTATAGGACAGACCAAAGCACTTAAAAAAAAAAAAAAAAGCTGATACAGAAAGATGCAGATGTCAGCACCTGGCACCTTCCCATCGACCAGGTCTCTGATAAGCAGCATTAGCGCCATGAAACTCAATGGCTCCTCCTGATCCCATTGCAGATTACGGGGTTTAAAAGATGCAACCGAAATGCCAAAAAACAAAACAAAAACTAGATTGAACAAGTCAAAGTGCACAAGAAACTTTGAGATCATATATAGTAGTTCAGCCAAGGCTTTGTTAAAAAAGAGGAAAGCGCCCCTACCCTCAAGGCTGGAGTGAGGACAGAATTGAGTGTTTGGAGCCCAGAAACAGCTGCCAAGGAAGTTGATACAGTGATGGTTACAGCACCCTTTAGAAATTCCGGTTCTTCCATTCTATGGTATTTTCATGGAGCATTTGTTCACTCTATCTGTGCAGAAACACATGTCCTCTTGTCTACACAATGTAGAAAACCTGCTTTCTGCATCTTTCCACTTGACATTACGTTAAGAGCATTTTCTGTGTTCTGAAATGTCTTTGAAGCTCATGACTTTTAGGAGCTGCCTCCACCGTAAGGATTTACACTAGTTACAGAATCCCTCTACCATGGGTCATTCAGCTCGTTGCCACATTTTCACTGTAATCCATCTGGTTCCATTGAATGTGCTCTCACCAGGTCTTTGGAATCATGGTGGTCGTTCCATTAGGGTAGATGACTAGATGTGGGATGGTGCTGAATAAAGAAAAGAGTGTGAGCATTTCGAAGGCTTTGGGTAGACAGCGTTACATTGTATTTTGGGATGGTTGTGAGAAATCACATTTCCACTACCAGTGTGTGAAAGGGGCCCCAGAAGAGTTAATATTTATTACTTCGTTGGACAGAAAGAATTTGTCACTTAAAAGTTTTCTCATTGAAGTTATACAGTTGTCTTGTTCACTGATTATTCACTGAAAAGATGAGATTATTTTACAGAGTTAGCTTGATTTCACTCATCAATTTTTGTTCTCATTTATAATCTGAAAATCCAGTAATAGGCCAGTGACTATAAAAATTCCTGATTAGTCATGATTCAAAGCATATCTAAAACCCATTGCCGTCGAGTCCATTCTGACCCACAGTGACGGTATAGGACAGAGTAGAACTGCCCCACAGAGTTTCCAAGGAGCGCCTGGTGGATTTGAACTGCCGACCTTTTGGTTAGCAGCCTTAGCCCTTATCCACTACGCCACCAGGGTTTCCAAAGCATTTCTATAATCCAAAAAAAAAAACATAAAAAAACCCAGCCTGGTGGTGCAGTGGTGAAGAGCTACTGCCGCTAACCAAAAGGTCAGCAGCTCGAATCCACCAGCTCCTCCTTGGAAACAATATGGGATAGCTATACTCTGCCCTGATTATTCATGATTCAAAGCAGATTTACAAGCTATGCTGAAATACTCACTGAAAGGACAGTGCACACAAAGACTATTGCTAAAATAACTGCCCAGGAACAGAAAAACTTTGGCAAGTTTTTGATCTGGCCCAGAGAAACAATTGTCAAAGAGCTTAAACAGCTTCAAAGAAATGTACAATGTAGGAGTAAGATGTTATCATGGAGAGAAACCCTAATTCAACCTCCAAGAAGTAGCCCCACCCATCAAATATCTCCAGTGGATTCCACTGCTCCCAGGAAGACTGGAAGCTGGCCACCTGGTGTTTCTTAGGAGGCTGGCAGTGTTGCAGTGTGCTGTCTCTAATAGGGCTCTCACTAACCCTCTCTAACCACATCGTAAACGCACACAAAGACACACACTCACACTGACCACAAAACTTCTGACCACATGAAAATCAATGCAAGACACACTTAGATATTGCAAATGATTGTGTATTCTGACAACACATCTACACTGAGAACTCACACATATTCTGACCACACTCACATCCTGAATTCACACAGTGACCACACATTCTCACATTAGTCTACCTTTAAAACGTACAAAACGCTGAGAACAAGCATACACTCGTTGCACATTGTCCAAGATCCCACATGTCGATACACCCAACTGACCATAGCAAACATACATACAGAGACCCTGAAATGACCATCTACCTTCTGATTGTACCCAAATATGAAAATCATATGTACATACCCTAACATCATACTGACCCCCATCACAATGACCATTCATTGAATACACAGACAGACCACACACACACCCAGAGTCAACAAGGCACCTGGCTGTGCATGTGTGGGCTCTGATCCTGGGGCATCTCCCACCTCAGCATCAACATAGAAACCCAGAGAAGGGTGGGGAGTCAGGTGACACAAGGACAAAGTGCAGGAGGTTGTGATGTTGGTCCCTCATGAGGTAAATCTGAGCCTTCAGAGCTGATTCTCACAGTAGCATGTGAAACAGAGATAGGAGAGCCAAGAGGATTAGAAATGGTGCCTAAGAGGTCTCTGATAAAATACCCATTTCCAAATAAAGAATTTAGATATTCCACTCAAGGTCTGAGGAGACTTCCTCAAGAAATTAACGTGTTTTCATTTTAACGTGATGATGGAGAATTCTTCCTGGAGGTCAGTGTTGCTGGTGAAATTCTTATTTAAATGATTCCCTACGTAAAAGTGGAATTAACCTATTTTTTGGTGTAAATATCACTTAGAATTGAGAATGTCTGTCATTCCCATGGGGCACTGCTACCTTTAAGCAGCCGGCACAAAGTGACCATCCCTGCGCGCCAATAGCCAACAGAGGGCGCACCTCGTCTTATCTGACCAGTGGCTCCTGGAAGGGTTGGTGGTTCTGGGCTTAGGCCTGGTGGGTGATGATGGTGCAGCTGGGGCGGGAAGGTGAGCTTCATTTCCACAGGATCCAGCATAAGGGAGGCGCCCCTTAGCTTCGGAACCCGAGAGTCAACAGTAAGTGCCAAGCTTCCTTCTGGGGCCCTGAGTGATGAGGAGAAGGGGCTTTGCTGTGGCTTCTCCAGGCCACCCATGGTGGTGCCTGAGATGAAAGGGAAGGTGCGGGTCCCTGTGTACAGGGTGCTGTTAACTTTTTCATGACTGTTTTACTTATAGAAGGAGCCGTGGTAGCGCAGTGGTTAAGCGCTCGGCTGCTAACCAAAAGGTTTCCGGTTGGACCCACCAGCTGCTCAGCTGCAGAAAAGTGTGGCAGTAGGCTTCCTATAGATTACAGCTTTAGAAACCCTATGGGACAGTTCTACTGTGTCCTACAGAGTCTCTGGGAGTCGGAATTGACTTGATGGTAGTGGGTTTGTTTGTTTGTTTTGACCTATAACTTTAAAAAGTAGGTGGGAAATAGTAAAAAATGGAAAAGTAGATGTATTAATATTCTCAACCTTATGTTAAGTTTAATTATTTTTCCTCATTAAAATATTAGAAATTATTCTAATTTTACTATCCTATTTTTCATGAAAGTGTTGTTGCTTTAATTGTGGTGGAGTGGATTCAATTTTGACTCAGAGCCAACCCATGTGTGCAGAGTAGAACTGCTCCTTAGGGTTTCCAAGGAGCTGCTGGTGGATTTGAACTGCCAAACTTCTGGTTAGCGGCCATAGCTCTTAACCACTGCAGCACCAGGGCTCCCATGGAAGCATAGTCATCAATAATATTTCTAAAATGTCATTCTTAGTTTGTCTCGTTTTCAGTTCAGATAATTGCCATGTTTAATGATTTTCATAATCCTATGATGACCTCAAATAATTTGAAATTTCAGCTTTCTGAGCTGTCTTTCATAGGACACATTGTGACCATGAATGTTATTTAAAAAAAAAAATGACCAAGGCTCGTTCCAAGTCGGAATAATACTGTACTAAGCAGAATTCATGAATGAGATTTAAATGAACAAAGAACGGTGATATCTTTTTTTAGTACCAACTCTTGATATTTTACAGAGCTTAAAACTCTTTAAGGTGAAATTTCCACTGGATATAAAGTTACTAGAATATTTAAGAACTAAGCCAGTGCTGTAATTTAGATGTATTTATTGAAAATAAATATTTTTCAACTAAAAATTCAAGATTTGAATACAGCGACTTTTTTTTATGTCTTCACTTCTAAGGCGAAATCAGGATGTCCATAATGTCCTGTTTAAAATATATCTTTTCCCATAATTGATACTTGGATCCAGTGAATCATACATTTCCCATCCCTTTTCTTTATTTTCAAATTCAGAAATACACTCATGTGGCTTGTTGAAGTTTTACATTCCCCAAATAGCTCTCAAAGCTACTTTTTCTCATTTGCTGTAAGCAAGGGTCTAGGCTTCTAATAGGCATGGAGCTTTATATACACTCTGGATTACTCATTGGATGGCTTTATGGACCTTTTTCACTTCATTCAAAATATCTTTTCACATTGAGGAGTTGCATGAAATGTTAGAATCTATTTGCACAAGTATGCTGTTCATTTCAGTAGAGGAGATTTCTCCATTTGATATGTAAATTAGTATTGGGATAATACGTGAGTTTGTATGGTCGTTGCCCTAATTACTGTACATCAGACCTTGACATCCATTGGGTATCCTTATGTGTATATAATGTAGTTTTTAGAATACACATGAGAACATCCTATCTGCTCATTTAATTAAAAAAAAGTTTTATATCCTTTGTTCTATATTTTAAAAGGTTATTGTCGTCATTTGCCATGGAGTCCATTCCAAATCACAGCAGCCTTATATAACGTAATGAGGCCCATTGTGCTGGCCATAGTGTCAATCCATCTCATTGAGGTTTTCCCGTGTTTTTGCTCACCCTCTGTTTTACCAAACACGATGTCCTTCTCTAGTGATTCTTCCTTCCTGATGACATGTTCACAAGAAGAGAGCCAAAGTTAAGTCTTGTCATCCTCACTTCTAAGGAGGCTTGTGATTGCATTTCCTCTAAGACTGATTTGTAATGTTACTTCTATCTGGAATATGCTTTCTTTATTAACTGGGCATTTCCTCTGTTGATCCTCTATGACAGGCCCCTTACCTTTCCTTACATTTACACACACAGGTAGGATTGACACACAGAATTAATCATCACAACACCTTTGAAAATTAAGAACAGTTCCTGTGGCCTCCCTTGACCCCTGTGTCCACCAGTCCCCACAGGACACCCCCACTCTAAGGGCCCTTGACAGCGTCAGAGTCCCACCCTTGTGCCCAGAGGCTCTTACCAGAGCCACCATGCCCTGGCCACTGTCTGGCACCTCAGTGCCCTGGGCACAGCCCTCCAGAGGGCCCCAGCCTGAATTTTGAACCAGGAAAGCGCTTCCTGTTGTAACAGCTTCAGTGCAGTAGGACATGCTGGGAATGAAGCCCCGTTTGCCTGCAGTGGCCCCTGTTGGGAGTGCCAGAGCTTCCTGTGTATCCAGTGTGGCTAAGAGTTTGTGGGTGTGTGAGTGTGTGTGTGCAGTTGTGTAATCTGTGTGGCTGTCCATGTGTGTCTGGGATTCTGACTCTGTGAATATATCGGTTGTGTTTTGTGTTTTCCCCTGTGTGGCTGTTGTTTACTTCTGTGTGTTTTTGTGTGTGTGCGTATGCGAGTCTGTGTCAGTGAATGGTGTGTGTCAGTTGTTGAAATCTGTGTATGTCTCTGTGCGTGTCGGTCTGTGTGATGGTTAAGATTTTGTGTCAACTTGGCTGGGCCATGAATCTCAGTGTTTTGGCAGCCTTTTAATGTTGTGATCACTGCCCTGTTGAGTTTTGATATGTGAACACCCTCGTGATGGGATTTGCTCTGAGTAGCCAGTCAGTTGAAAGGATGTTTCCTTGGGCATGTGGCCTGCATCGAATATAGGCAGACATTCTGGCAAGGCTTGTAGGCTTTTGTCATTCTAGATCCTGCAGCTGGCACCTGTTCATCTCACCTCCAATTCTTGGAACTTCAGCTACCAGCTTACTGTGGTCTTGCCTGCTGATCTTGGGATTTGTCAATCTCACAATTTGTGAGCAAGAGCCCTGCTCTCCTACTTGCTAATCTTGGGCTCGTGAGCAACTGCAGCTACATGAATCAGGAGAAGCCTCTATTCTGACCCACGGACTTGGGAGCATTCCATCCTCAACAACCGCATGACTAATTTCCATGATATAAATCTCTCTCTGTATATGTATTTATACACCTCACTGGTTTGCTTCTCTAGAGAACCCAGCCTAAGACATTTGGTACCCAGAGTGGTTCTAGAGAAACAAAATTGTAAGGGTGAGTCTTCTAAATTGGTTCTCAAGTCTGGTTAGTCTTCAAGATGTTGATGACTTTGCTAATCAATTGCTAATCAATGGTATGAGGTGGCAATACAAATATGCAAAACATCACCACCAATAGCTCAGATATTGGTGAAAGGCAAGGCTCTGGGTGATTGCATGTGTGATATCTTTCTACAGTTTTGCCAGAATAAGAAATATAAGGTAACTGGGTGGTTGATCCTACTATTCCTAGACAAACTGGTGAAAGAAAGAGATGTGCTGAGGGCTTCAGAGTCAAAGCTCAAGTGCCTGATAAGCGACTTGAAATTTTCCACTTGTGCCTTGAAAGAAAGCCTTGAATCTTGTAGTAACAGAGGGGATAGTGCCAAAAACCAAACCCAGAATCTTATTGTAACAGTGGTTGAATTACAATGCCAAGTCAACTGTCAGCCTGGAAAGGTGTCTGAAGTTAAAGTGAGAGCATTGATTGGGAAGAAATGGGATCCTGAAACTTGAGATGGGGACATATGGGCAGATAATCAGGAAGCTGGAGATACCGAGCCCCAAAACTCCATTTACTGCTGGCAAAAGAACTAGCCTTCTCACTCCCATCCGAAGAGACTATTCCGTGTTTGCCTGCTAAACCACCTTGCCCAGTAATACCATTAGCCCTTCCACTCCCATCTAATGAGATTAAGCCAACTGAGTCTAAAGCACCTTTCCTGAGTCATTGCCTAGCACCTCGCCTGAGGCAAATGTTTTACAAGACAATGCTGAATGTTCTCAAAACATTTCCCCACTGACCTATACCTAGACTTACATCCCAGTGAGCCCCAAAAGGTAAAGTACAAAGTATGACCCAGGATGAGGTACCCTACTGTCCAAAAGAATTGCTTGACTTTTCTACTATGTACCAAGAAAAACCTGGGGAATATATATGGGAATGGCTATTAAGGGTGTGGGATAATAGTCAAAGGAACATAAAGATGGATGAGTCTGAGTTTATTGATACGGGTCTACTCAGCACAGATTCTTTCATTCAGTGTTTCAGCTCTAGAAGTGAGGAAAGGATCTAATAGTTTATTTAATTGGGTTGCTGGAGCATGAATTATGCATTGGCCTACAGTAAATGAAGTTGAAGTACCAGACCTGCCTTGATATACTGTAGAAGAAGGTATTCAAGACTTAGGGAAAATGGCACGCTAGAGTGGATTTATCAGGTTAGACCCACAGACACACACAGAGGACACACCTTTTACCACAATGGTGAGGAACAAATTTGTGAAGGGAGGTGCAGGGCCCTTGAAGACTGCTGTGATTGCTATATTATGCAAGTCAGATTTGACAGTGGGAATCGGCCGAAGTGAATTAACGCACCTAAGTATAATGGGGCTGATCGGACCCTGTGGTGGTAGGGGCCAAGTGGCAGCACTTGATTAATGAAGACAAGGTGGGTGTGGTTACTGTAGTGGACAGCAGAGTCAAAGTGGTAATCAGAATAATCTGACTCTTATGGATTAACAGCATGGGCTACTTAATCTTGGTGTCCCTTGGAGTGAAATAGATGGGAAATCTACTAAATATTTACTTGATCTGTACAAGCGGATGAACAACTATCTAACTCGGATTGCCAGAATAGAGAGACAAGGTTCGTCAATCAATTCCTAGACTTGAGTGAGTTTAAAAACCCACAACCCCTTGAATAAAGGGGATGCCGGGTCCCCTTGAGAAAAGACTCCGATATGCTGCCAAAAACTTACACTGTTATCCTTTCTCCCAGCCTTCCTCAAAGGGATCTCCTTGTAGGAGAGTGACTGTTCATTGGGGAAGAGGAAATAATCAGACTTTTCAGGGATTACTGGACACTGGTTGTGAACTGACACTGATTGTGGGAGACCACTGTGGTCCACCAGTCAGAGTGGGGACATATGCAGGTCAGGTTATTCATGGAGCCTTAGCTCATATCCGTCTGAAGTAGGCTCAGTGGGTCCCTGAACCTATCCTGTAGTGATTTCCCCAGTTAAGGAATGCAAAATTGGAATAGATATACTCAGTAACTGGCAAAACCTCTACATTGGATCCCTGACAAATGGAGTAAGGGCTATCATGGTAGGAAAAGCCAAGTGGAGGCCGTTAGAAATGCCGCTACCCAGGAAAATAGTAAAGCAAAGGAATACCACACTCATGGAGGGATTGTGGAGATTACGGCCACCATCAAGGACTTGAAGGGTGCAGGGGTGGTAATTCCCACCATATCCCCATTCAGCTCTTCAGTTTGGCCTTTGCAAAACACCGATGAATCTTAGGGAAAGCCAGTGGATTGTCTAAAACTTAACCAGGTGGTGACTCCAATTGCAGCTGCTATTCCAGATGTAGTTTCATTGCTTGAGCAAATTAAGACTTCTCCTGGTAACTGGTATGCAGCTTTTGATCTGGCTTTTCTCCATACCTGTTTTGAAGGACCATCAGAAGCAGTTTGCCTTCAGCTGGGAAGGCCAGCAGTGTACCTTCAGTTGCCTACCTCAGAGCTACATCAGCTGTCCAGCCTCATGTCATAATTTAGTCTGCAGGGAACTTGATAACCTTTCCCTTAAACTAGACATCACACTGGTCCATTACATTGTTGTCATCATGCTGATTGGACCTAGCAAGGAAGAAGGGTCAATGACTCTGGACTTATTGGTAAAACTTTTAAGCAAGGAAGAAGCGTCAATGACTCTGGACTTATTGGTAAAACTTTTGTGTGCTAGAGGGTGGAAAATTCACACTACAAAAATTCAGATGACTTCCACCTCAGTGAAATTTCTAGGGGTCCAGTGGTGTGGGACATGTCGAGATATTCCTTCTAAAGGGAAGGATACATTATAGCATCTGACTTCTTCCACAAGTAAAAACAAGGCACAGTGCCGGATAGGCCTCTTTGGATTTTGGAGACAACATATTCCTCATTTGGGTGTGCTTCTCCAGCCTATTTATCAAGTGACTCAAAAAGCTGCTGGTTTTGAGTGGGGCCCAGAAAAAGAGAGGGCTCTGCAACAGGTTCAGGCTTCCGTGCAAGCCACTCTACCACTTGGGCCATAGGATCCGGCTGATCCAAAGGTGCTTGCAGTGTCAGTGGCAGATAGAGATGCTATTTGGAGTCTTTGGTAGGTTGCTATTTGTGAATCACAGTGCAGACCCTTAGGATTTTGGAACAAAGTCCTTATCATCCTGTACTGATAACTACTGTCCTTTTGAGTAACAACTTTAGGTTTGTTACTGGGCCTTAGTAGAGACTGAATGCTTAACCATGGACCTCCAAGTCAAGGTGTGGCCTGTGGTGCCCATCATGAACTAGGTGTTGTCTGACCCACAGAGTCATAAAGTTGGATGTGCACAGCAGCACTCCGTCATTAAATGGAAGTGGTATATATGAGATCGGGCCTGAGCAGGACCTGAAGACACAAGTAAGTGGCATGAGGAAGTGGTCAAAATGCCCATGGTCTCTGCTTCTGTCACATTGCCCTCCATCTCCCAGTCTGCACCTATGGCCTCCTCATCATGAGTTGACTGAGGAAGAGAAAATGTGTGCCTGGATTATAGATGGTTGTGCGTGATATGCAGGCACTACTCAAAAGTGGACTGCAGGAGCACCACAGCCCCTTTTGGGGACCTCCTGAAGGACAGTGGTGGAGACAGATCTTCGCAGTGGGCAGAGCTTCGAGCAGTGCACCTGGTTGTTCACTTTGCTTGGAAGGAGAAATGGCCAGATGTGCAATTGTATACTGATTCATGGGCTGTGGCCAAAGGTCTGGCTGGATGTTCAGGGACTTGGCAGGAACGTGACTGGAAAATTGGAGACAAAGAAGTACGGGCAAGAGGTATGTGGATAGACCTGTCCAAATGGGCCATAGAATTGAAGATATTTGTGTCTCATGTGAATGCTCACCAATGGGTGACCTCAGCAGAGGAAGATTTTAACAATCAAGTGGATGGGATGTCATGTTCTGTAGAAGCCAGGCATTCTATTTCCCTAGCTACTCCTGTTATTGCTCAATGGGCTCATGAAAAAAGTGGCCGTAGTGGCAGGGATGGAGGTTAAGCATGGACTCAGCAATGTGGGCTTCCACTCACCAAGGCCAACTTGGCTACAGCCACTACTAAGTGCCCAGTCTGCCAGCAGCAGACCAGCCCTGAGTCCCTGATACGGTATCATCCCTCAACGTGATCAGCCAATAACCTAGTGGCAAGTTCATTATGTTGGACCACTTCTATCATGGATAGGGCAGTGTTCTGTTCTTATTAGTATAGACACATACTCTGGATATGGATTTGCCTTCCCTTTATGTAATGCTTCTGCCAAAACTACCATCTGTGGACTTACAGAATACCTTATCCACTGTCATGGTATCCCACATGGCATTGCCTTGGATCAAGGACTCAGTTCATAGGAAATGAAATGCAATAATGGGCCCATTCTTATGGAATTCAGTGGTCTTACCATGTTCCTCATCATCCTGAAGTACCTCATGTGATAGAACAACGGAATGGCCTTCTAAAGACACAATTAGAGCAACAGCTAGGTGGCAATACCTTGCAGGGTTGGGGCAGTGTTCTCCAGGAGGCTGCATGTGCTCTGAACCAGTGTCCAATATGTGGTTCTGTTTCTCCCATAGCCAGGACTCATGGATCGAGGAATCAAGAGGTGGAAATGGGAATGGAACCGCTCACTATTATCCCTAGTCACCCACTCACAAGATTTTTGCTCCACGTCCCCACGACCTTATGCTCTGCAGATCTAGAGGTCTTAGTTCAAAGGAAGGAGTGGTCCCACCAGGAGAAACATCAGAGTCCATTGAAGTGGAAGCTAAGAATGTCACCTGGCCACTTTGGGCTCCTCATGCCTCTGGATCAACAGGCAAAGAAGGGAGTTGCCATATGGGCCGGTGTGATTGATCCTGATTACCAAGAGGAAATCGGATTTATTTTACATCATGAAGGCAAAGAAGAGTATGTTTGGAAAGCAGGTGATCTCTTAGGGTGTCTCTTAGTCCTACCATGCCCTGTGATTAAAGTCAATGGAATGCTATAGCAACCTAATTCCAACATGTAAATTTCCAACATGAATGAAAGTTTGAGTTACCCCACCAAAGAACCACGACCAGCTGCGGGGCTTGCTAAAGGCAAAGGGAATACGGAATGGGTGGGGGAAGAAGGTAGTTCTAAATACCAGTTACAATCACATGACCAGTTGCAAAAATGAAGACTGTAATTTTTATGAGTGTTTCTGCTTTGTATGTGTACATCCGTCAAATATTTTTGTTTTCTTCACTTATAAAAATAAGATGTAAACGGGCCTACTACATGTTTGGTTGTGTGTGTTCACTGTATCATGTTATGCCCAAATATGACTTTTTAATTGTCTTTATTCAGAGGTTTTGTATGGTTTCATAAAATGTATGTAGGTGCCAAGTTGACAAGGGGTGAACTGTGATGGTTAAGATTGTGTGCCAACTTGGCTGTGCCAGGATTTTTAGTGTTTTGGCAGTTCGTACAATGTTTTGATCACTTCCTGTTAAGATTTGATATGTGATCACCCCCATGATGGGATCTGATGTGAGCAGCCAGTCAGTCAAAAGGGAGTTTCCTTGGGTGTGTGGGTGCATGGAATATAAGTGGACATTCTGGCAAGGCTTGGGGGCTTTTTGCTGGTGCTGGATCCTGTAGCTGGCTCCCGTTATGTGACCCCCAGTTCTTGGGACTTGAGCTAGCAGCTTTCCTGTGATCTTGCCTTTCAGTCTTGGGATTCATCAATCTTCTAAGCTTGTGAGCAAGAGCCCTGCTATCCAACCTACTGCCCTTGTGTTCGCCAGCCCCTGCAGCTACGTGAATCAGGAGAAGCCTCTATCTTGACCCATGGACTTGGGGCATTGCAACCTCTATAACCGAGTGAGCCATTGCCTTGATGTAAATCTGTTTCTCTCTATATATATTTATACGCTTTACTGGTTTTGCTTCTCTAGAGAATCGAACCAGGACAGTGTGTATCTGGGCGTGTGTGTCCCTCCTGGAGTGTCTGTGTTTCTGATCTGTGTCTCTGTGTGTGTGTAAATTTGATCCTTTGGGTGTTTTTGAGTGTGGATCTGTGTGTGCGTGCATCCATCATGTGTCATCTCATCCTGGGGCTGCCTTGGATGATCTTGAGTGAGTGTCTGTGTGTTCGTGTACTCCCTCCAGTGTCTGTGCCAGGGTCTACAATGTGGGGCCATGAGAACTTGTCCATGAGCCCACACCCGTGTGCCCTGCTGAGTCTGGGTGGTCCTTATGTGTACATCTCCGTGGTTGTTGTCTTGGCACACTTCTGAGTGTGTGTATGTGTGTCTGTGAGTGTGCACCCCAGGAACAAGCAGACACAGAGGGGACTTCTTCTAGGGCCACCCCCAGAGGTGGGTGAGAGGTGACAGTATGTCTATCCTCCTCCCTCAGGCGGGGCTGGGCCCTTCTGCCCCTGCTCCCTTAGCCCCTGGTGTCCTCCTGGTGGTCCCACCACACGCCTTAAGGATTGAGGAACTGAAGAGTTTGTTCACAGCAACCCCACCCAGGGGTGGATGTAGAGGGTTATAGTGAGTGGGTGTCTATGGAGCTGCTTGGGCCCCTGGGAAGGGCTGAGGGAGTACTGGGTCCCTGGGAAGCATGCCTGAGTGAGTGTCCCTAGGGAGAGCTCTGGGTCTGTAGTGCTTTGTGTCCCTGGGGTGGGGTGAGTAGCTGGAGGTCGATAGGAGGGTTGGGGAAGTCCTGGATCCCTGGAGAGGGGTCAAGTAGGGGAGATCTCTATGGACATCTGAGGGGGAGGGCTCTTGGGTCCCTGGTTAGGGGTGAGTGGGCAGCACATCTGGGGAGGATTGGAGAAGTCCTTGGGGATCATGGATCCCCAGAGAACCCTGGCATCCCACTCACCGTTGTGGCCAGGAGCTGGGGCAGCAGCAGCATTAGTGTCAGGCACAAAGGTGACAGACCCACTGGATGGTGGCAGGTTCTGTGGTATCCGGCCATCAAGTACAGTCATCAAGGGCCGAGCCCCCAGATGCCCCTCTCAGCCCACCTTTGGGCTTCCCCTCCTGTGGGCCCAGGAGGAGCCCAGCAGAGCTAGAGCCTAGGGTCACATGGAGTTTCCCTCCCAACCTCAGTGTCCCTGGCCATGGGAATAGACACACGGGGTCACTAGATGATTCTGGATCCAGTAAGGGGACTCCATCTGCCTCAGGATATCTCACATTGGGGATTGGGGAGAATCACAGAGGAAGTTGTGAGAAGCACTTAGCACAGGCCCAGGCACAGAGGAAGCTCACAAAACAGAGGCTCTGTTGATGTTGATGGTGGCATTTTATTACCTGCCAGCCCCAGTCCCAGAGCTCACCTGGTCAACCCTAAGGGGGCAGAGCAGGGGAAGAAAGGGTAGTGACTGAATTTACCTTCAAAGAGAATAAATGTGGGAACCGAGCTGTTCCTGATCCACTTTGAAATCAACTCTCTCAACACACCTCCGCCCCAACATACTGGGGAAACTGAGTCGGCGAGAGGTGTGTCCAAGTTCACTCAGTGGGCCTGAGTTGACTGCCGATTACATCCACCGAAACTCCTTTTCTGAAGTTCACGCCGTTTAAACTTTCCAGTGATGCTTTTGGGCAGCTCTGGGACAAACTCCGCCTGAAGAAGGAGAAAGCAAATCCAACCTGAGTCGGTCCTGCTCTCAATTCCTTCCATTTCCCACTCCCCTACTTGTCACCTGCATAGACCCCAGACATGCTAATGACATGTGGGGGTCTCCATGGGGTTCACCAGGTGTCTCAGGTTCTCCTAGTGACTCCCTGTCTGTGGATGTAGCCACGTGACTTCCTTTGATCAAGGAAGTGTGAAGTGTGTCACGTCTAGGTAGAAGAGTTCAGGATGCTGGCCACCTGTCTTCGTATCGGCATTGCACCTGGCAGGTTTCTATATGTTAACTGTGGTTTATCGTGGTCCCGGGGTGAGGGAACATGGAGCAGAGTTCCCAGAAGACCCATGGGAATAAACTTTCATCGCTCTAGGCCAGCCAATAAGACTTTGGGGCTGTCCGTTACCCACAGTATAACCTATCCCACCTAATGCTGTGCATCATTTGTCGTGTTCTCTACGAGACAGCATTGCTGTTGCTGTTAGTTGCCATTGAGCCAGCTCCAGCTTGTGATCACCCAAGGACAACAGAATGAAATGTTGCCTGGTCCTGTGCCATCTTCATGGTCATTGGATGCTCAAGCCCTTTGTTTTGGCCACTGTGGATTCTGAGTACCTTCCTACCTAGCAGGCTCATCCCTAACACTGTATCAGAAAATATTCTGTTGTAATCCATAGGATTTTCATTAGCTAATTTTGGGAAGTAGATTGGCAGGCCTTTGTTCCTAGTCTGCCTTAGTCTGGAAGCTCCACTGAAACCTGTCCAGCATGGGTGGCCCTGCTGATGTTTACAATACTTCTCTGCCGGTTGGTGTTTCTGTGGTGTTTGGGAGTTGCTATGATGTGAAAGCTATGAGACAACAGCCAAAAATGAAAAGAATGAACTTTGTTGTCAGACACACCTGGGTTTGACCTCCAGCCCTGCATTGTATTAGCTGTAATTTGAGGCCATTTCCTTTGTCTGTGCCTTAGTTTCCTCTATGTAGAACAGGATAGTTACACCATAGCAGATTGTGGCAGGGATTGAATGCGACATGTAGAAGATTTCCTACAGAGCCTGGCATGTAGAATAAGTGATCAATAAACCTTAGCTATATTATGGGCATTGATTGTAAAAATTCAGACAATGCAGCAAAGTGTTAGATAAGAAAGAAATGTTAAGTCTTTGGCATCTGTATCCTTTCCAACTTTATTTTTAAGCAAGTAGAATCATACTACATATACTATTCCATATTCTGCTTTCTTCTCTTAATAATGTGTTGCTGAGATCTTTTTAGGTCAAAAAATAAAATATGTGCATCATCATTTTTAAGTATGAAAAAACCAAACCCACTGTCATTAAGTCGATTCTGACTCATGGTGACCCTTGAGGACAGAGCAGAACTGCCCCTGAGGATTTCCAAGGCAGAAATCTTTACAGAAGCAGGCTGCCACATCTTTCTCCCAGGGAGCACCTCGTGGGCTCGATCCGCCAACCTTTTTGTTAGCATCCGAGCACTTCACCACTGTGCCACCATGAGGAGCCCATGTTAATTCCATGAATAACTGAATCACTTCCCTATTTTGGACATTGAGATCAGTGATTTTCAAACCGTAGGCTGCCACTCATTAGTGAGTTTTCAAAGGAATTTTGTAGGTTGCAGGCAGCATTAAAAAAAATGAAGTAGAATAGAATATTTTGAATGTATTGCAAGATAGAAGGATAAGTATTTTATTAGGTTTTTAATGTTATATTAATGTGTATATATATTGGGTTGCAATACAAAATGTATTTCTTCCTGAGAATCATGTTACAAAAAGTTTGAAAGCTGCTGGTTTATACTTCATTTTCAGATTTTGCAGGATTATAAATAACCTTCTTGCAGGTATGTCTTTGGACACGATTTTTTTCTTTAGGTGAACTTGCCAGCAATGAGTTCCTTTATGGTTTCTGACACAGGCTAGAGGCTCCCATCTAATAAAGTCTGCTTCACACTGTCCTTAAGTTGAATTGCTTCTTAAGTTGAATTGTGGTGGAAAAAGCTAGTGCTGTTGTTTACCTAAGCTTACCCTAACTGTCCTGGAGGACTTGGGAGAGCTGAGCACCAGAGGCAGCCAGGAGGACCAGACCCCATCCATCTGCATGCTCCCGTTCCTGGGGTGCTTGTAGGGGTCTGTCACTCCCTTCACATGCTGCTGCAGTTCCTTGGTGAGCTGGTCCCAGTCATGGGACAGGAACTGTGGGGACATAACAATGAACACCTTCACCCCCTGCAGCTCAGGAGTGAATTCATGGTGAGTGTCAACAAATTATACCCCCACCCATTGCCATAGAGTTGATTCCCACCAGTAGGGACCCTATAGGACAGAGCAGAACTGCCCTATAGGGTTTCCAAGGCTTTATGGAAGCAGACTGCCACATGTTTGTCCAGCAGAGGGGCTGGTGTGTTTGAACCGCCGACCTTTCGGATAGCAGCCGAGCATTTAACCACTGCAACACCAAAAATGCCATGTTTATTGAATCAGTGGAAAAGCAAGATGATGCTTGAGACATGTACTTGATAAGAGCATGGCGGCTTTGGAAAAGAAAGAATCAGGTTCAAATCCCAGTACTTCTATTTCTATCTACATGTTTGCAAAATTATTTAACTCTCTTAAATTCAGTTTCCTTCTCTGTGAAATGGGGACAATAAAATTTCATCCTTTACTGGGTATCTGTAAATATTCCAAGTGATGATATATGTGAAACATCTGGCTAGTTTAAATTTATTGTCACTGTTGTTCTAAGTAGTAGTATCATCATAGTTATTATTATTTTGTGTACAGTTCCCTACATGGAACCTAGTGAGTACTAAATATTGGTCATTGATGATGATGATTAATGATCTCCCCAATTTAACTGCATAGGGCTCAGCACATAGTAGGTTTTCAATAAATCCTTGTTGAATCAAGGAATACAGGCTGTGGAGCCAGATTGCTTAGTTTCCCATTCAGACCCCATCACTTATTAGCTGTGTGATCCAGGTGAGTTAATTTCTTTATGCCTGTGTCCTTAATTATACAAACCAAACCAAACTCATTGCCTTCCAGTCGATTCTGACTCATGGAGACACCATGTGTTACAGGGTAGAATTGCTGCATAGGATCGTCTTGGCTGTACTCTTTATAGACAGTGATCGCCAGGCCTTTCTTCTGCAGTGCCACTAGGTGGGTTCAAATCGTCAACCTTTAAGTTAATTTCTGACCTCTTACCCAGCCAGGGATTGCTGCTCATCTATAAAAAGGGTATAATAAGAGTCCTTAACTCATTGCAAATGCTGGTGGTTTAGTCATTATGAATTTGGCTTCTAACCCAAAGGCTGGTAGTTTGAATCCATCAGCCGCTCCTTGGAGCACTTCAGCTTTGTCCTATAGGGTCACTATTAGTTGGTATTGACTCGATAGCAATGGGTTTTTTTTTTTTTCTCTTATACCTCATTGGGTTGTTGTGAGGGTTAAATGAGTTGGCACATAGTAAGTACTCATTAAATATTAGCTGTCATCATTGTCCCCATCACCATCTTTCATAATTATTATTTACAGTGCCACAGAGGAGGCCAACGCCATCTGCTGACCACACAGTGTAAGTCCACACACACATCAATTATGCCCCCTGCCAGAGGACCAAGACTGGCTAGATAGTGCCTTGAAGTTGATCCTGCTTCTGGCTTCCGAATGCCCACATGCAGATATGATCCTCTACTCACCTCCCCTGGAATGGGGTCCAGACTGCTCGCCACGGCTGATTCAGCCACCTCTGGGTGCTCCGCCAGGGCATTCTCCACCTCCGCTAGAGCAATTCAGTACCTGGAAGATCCGCTGTTCCTTCATGGGATTTTCAGGCAGGTGCCAGAATTGGGGTGACCCATTGCCCAAATATCCGCTTTGAAGGGTCACGACTTCCCTTGGCACAGAGAGTAACTGGCATAGGGAGCCTGAGACTCGCAATCTGCCTATGTCCTGGACTCGAAAAGTAAAACCCTCGACACTCTATGCTAAGAAATACCAACACTCAGGTGCTTTCCAGGGCAGTCATGACCTGAGATGACAGAGAGGGCGATGCTTTGTCTTCCCAGAGCTCTGGGTCCTCGGCTCAAGCAGCTTCCACCAGTGTGAAATTACTTAGAAGCGTCAAATTTTATCGTAATCATTTATGTAAATTTGGCATCTTTCCCTTAATGTGTAATGTTTGCTTTAGAAATTAAAAAAAAAAATTTTTATTTCTTTTAATATCTAAGATTATTGGTGTAGGGTAATGTGTTTATTTTTTTTTTTTCTTAGTGTAGGGCCTTGGGACATGAATTCGGAGTCAGACAACCTCGATTAAAATCTGAACTACACCATATAGGTTGAGACTGAAGGCAACCTTCTTCACTGATCTGTGACTCAGTTTCCTCATCCTAAAATGGTATAAAAATAGTATCTGCCTCCTACCATTGAAGGAGCCTGGGTGGTGCGAGAAGTTTGTGATCAGCTACTAACCCAAAGGTTGGCAGGTGGAACCCACCCAGTGATACCGTGGAAGAAAGGCCCAGTGATCTGCCAAGAAAACCCTATGGAACAGTTCTGTTCTGTAACACATGGCGTCTCCAGGAGTCTGGGGCCAACTCTATGGCAGCGAAGAGCAGCACAACATTGGGGGCTGGGTTAAATGAGTTAATGGGTATGAAGCTTTAGGAGAGTGTTTTCACATCCTAAGTACTCCGTGAAACCAAAATACAAAACCTGTTGCTGTCGAGTTGATTCCGACTCACAACAGCCCTATAAGACCAAGCAGAACTGCCCCATAGGGTTTCCAGGGAGCAACTGGTAGATTCTTACTGCTGACCTCTTGGTTAGCAGCCAAGCCCTTAACCACTACAGCACCAGAGCTCCTTAACCTGGGAAGTGCAAGCTCTTAACCCCAGATGCATACACCTGTGTAAACACCACTAAGATCATGACCCTCAGAATCGCTCCAGTTCCCAGCTGACTCCCTCGGGCCCTGTCCTACTCAGCAACCCCGGAAGACAACCAATAGCCAGTTAAAGCCCCTTAGTAGTTCACAGGAGTCCTTGGGTTGCACAAATGTTTCAGTTCTTCACTTCTGGCTGAAACGTCAGCGGTTCAAACTCCCCCAGAGGTGTCTCGGAAGACACACCTGACAGTCTGCTTCTGAAAGGTCACAGCACTGAAAACCCTGTGGAGCACAGCTCTACCCTGAAACGTGTGGGGTCGGCATGATTTGGAACTGACTCCACGACAACCACCAGCAACAACAGTAGTTACCAGAAAGGCTGTGGCTGAGAAGGATGGGTCCTGGCTCCTCCCCGACTGAAGCAAAGTGGGCTGATCAGATCCAAGCTCGCTCCCTAGGGCAGGCTTTTTCATGGAAAAGCAGGAAGATCAGGAGAGGGATGGGTGGGAGCGATGGTGCCACCACCTTTCATGGTTTGGTGGGATGAGGTTCTCTGGGGACTATAGGGCTTTATTTCTGGGCCAGCCCTAAAGGGGTCAGTTCAAATTGAGCCCTGGAGAAGGGCCCACTGGCATCTTCATTACCCCAGGGCCGCATTGGTCCTAAACACAGTGATCTTTACTAATGAACTCACTGCTTATGTCAATGGTCCCTGTGATGGTTTGTAATGTGTCAGTGTGGCATCCATTCACGTCTCCTGAAGCATACTTACTGTCCGAATAAAGACATGCTTCCACCGAACACGGTCCAACTATGCTGCATACAACCGAGTACATAGTCCCTGCTTTGTCTTTGGGTGTTTTTCTTATGTATCCCTCCCTGTTTTTCTCAGGGGTGTGTGTGCCAGATCCTCCTTTCAACGGCTTTGTTGCTTGGCCTCTCTTGCTGATTGTCCATGAGGCATAAGATTAAAAATGGGAGGAGGGTGATGTTGAAGGCATTCTAAGAACCTTTACAACACTATTGGCAAATATGGACTTCAGAGAGTTAGGGCAGTTTACATTTGAAAGAGGGAAAATGAACAAGAGGGGAGATGGAATAGGCCCTTCAGAAGAGAATGAATTTCCTATCAGGTATTTTGAGTCTCTTGGGTAAATTGCTAAAGCCCTGAAATTTTTGAGTAGAAAAAAAAAAAAAAGGCCATCTTGTCATGGTGGTGTACAGGTTAGCAATGGAGTGAAAGATGTCCTGATACTCATCATATCATTTTGTTGGAAAGTTTGTACCGAAACTCCTCTCCATGGACGTCCATTCATTCTTGGTTTATTCCAAGAATTAGAGCATAGTTGCGATTATAACCTAAATGTGGTTAAATATAAACTTATTTTGACACACTTCAGATGTTTTTTTTCCGACGCAAATTCTCACTGTGATTTTCTTCTTTCACTATGTACTAGTAACTTTTGGATTCTAAATGGACTCACAGTTTTTTATATTATTTTATTGTGATTTCAGTGAAAGTTTACACAGCAAATTAGGTTTCCATTTAACAATTTCTATACATATTGTTCCATGGCATTGGTTACATTTTTTAGAAGGTGTCAGCATTCTCATTATTTCCATTCTGGTTGATCTGCCCCCATTAATCTAGCTTCCCTATCCCCCACCCCCTTATCTTCTCATCTGTCCTGTAGGGTAAATATTGATCCTTTGGTCTCGTATACATGATTATATAAAGGAGGACAGTACTCAAGGGGGATATTGTTTATTATTTTATGAGCCAATCTGTTATTTGTTTGAAAGGTGACCTATGGGAGTGGCTCCAGTTCCAAGTTGAAAGGGTATGTCAGGGTGAGAGCCTCGGGACTTCCTTTTGTCTGTTCTGGTCCAGGAAGTCTGGCCTTTTTTAGGACTCTGAGTTTTGTTCAGCTTTTTTTCTCCCATTCTGTCTAGGCCCATCTGTTGTGTCCCTGATCAGAATATTTGGTAATGATATCTGTGCACCATCTAGCTCTTCTGGTCTCAGAATACATGAGGCCATGGTTTGTGTGGGCTATTAGTCCTGTAGACTAGTTTGTTCTTTGAGTCTTTGGTTTCCCTGTTTCCTTTTCAACCAGGTGAGTAGAGACTGGTAGGTGTATCTTAGATGGCCGCTGGCAAGTTTAAGACTGCAGATACTACTCACCAAACTAGTATGTAGAACATTATGTTTATTAACTTATGTTATGCCAGTTGACCGAGTTGTCCCATGAGACTCTGGTCCTAAGCCTTCAAACCCAGTAAACCAATCCTGAAAGGTGTTTGGTTATGTCTAGAAAGTATTCGTAACCATGCCCCCTATGTGCTTTATTATATATGAGTATATATGCAGCATACAGAGACATGTACATACGTATGCCTACAGAGGCACTTGTACCTGAATACCCATGTATTGTCAAGTGCCTTCCTGTACACATAGTTGCATTCATATCTACTTACGTAGCCATACACATATTTTTTGATTGTTATTGCAAAATTGTATATGTTCCAGCATTTACCAAAATTGTCCCCTATTCTTGTGCCCTTAGTGTTATTGTTCACCTTGGCCAGATTGTGCAGATATCACCCATATTGGGTATTGCCTTTCCCATCACCAAAAATAACAAGCGTCTGCTCTCTAGAAAGTGATTTCTCCTCCCTCCCTCTCCCATCCCTGGTAACCACCAAAGAAGATAGCTTTCTGTGTGAATTAATGTAGCTTCTCTTATCTTTTTATAAGAGTGAGACCATACACTATTTGTCCTTTTGTGATTGCCTTATTTCACTCAGCATAATGTCCTCTAGATTCATTCATTTTATAAAATGTTTTGAGAACTCATCATGATCATTTTTTAATTGTGCTTTAGGCGAAAGTTTACAGCTCAAGTTAGTTTCTTGTGTAAAAATGTATACACACATTGTTATGTGATCCTAGTTGCTATCCGTATACTGTGACAGCACACTGCCCCTTTGTGTCCATTCAAGCAGCTTCTCTCCCTTTCTGCTTTCTCATCCCATCTCCAGACAGGAGCTGCCCATTTAATCTCGTGTATCTACTTGAACTAAGAAGCACAATCTTCAAGAGTATCATTTTATGTCTTATAGTCCAGTGTAATATTTGTCTGAAGAGTTGGCTTCAGGAATGGTTTTAGTTTTGGTTAACAGAGTTTGGGGCCCATGTCTTCTGGGGTTTCTCTAGTCTCAGTCAAACCATTAAGTCTGGTCTTTTTACATCAATTTCAGTTCTGCACCCCACTTTTCTCCTGCTCCATCAGGGACCCTCTGTTGTGTTCCCCATCAGGGCAGTCATTGGTGGTAGCTGGGCACCACCTGGTTCTTCTAGCCTCAGGCTGTTGGGGTCTTCAGTTTATGGGGACTTTTTTGTCTGTTGGGGTAATATTTTCCTTGTATCTTTGGTGTTCTCCATTCGCCTTTGCTCCAGGTGAGTTGGGTCCAATTGATGTACCTTAGATGGCCACTCATAGGTTTAAGACCCCAGATGCCACTCACCAAAGAGGGATGCAGAACGTTTTCTTAATAAACTTTATTATGCCAACTGATCTAGATGTCTCCAAAAACCATGGTCCCCAGACCCCTGCCCCTGCCACTCTGTCCCTCGAAATGTTTGGTAGTGTTCAGGAAACTTCTTAGCTTTTGCTTTAGTCCAGGTGTGCTGACTTTTCCTGTATTGTGTTATCCTTCCCTTCACCTAAAATAAGTCTTGTCTACCACCCAGTCAGTGAGTTCCCCCTCCCTCTCTCCCTACCCTGTAAACATCAAAGAATTTTCTTCTGTGTTTAAACCTTTTCTTGAGTTCTCATAAATGTGGTCTCATACAATATTTGTCCTTTTGCGTCTGATTAATTTCATTCAGCATAATGCCTTTCAGATTCATCTATGTCCTGAGATATTTTGAGAATTCATCATTGTTCTTTATCATTGCGTAGTGTTCCATTGTGTGCATATACCATAATCTGTTTATCCATTCATCCATTGATGGGCACCTAAGTTGTTTCCATCTTTTTGCTATTGTGAACAGTGCTGTAGTGAACGTGGGTGTGCATATATCTATTCGTGTGATGACTCTTATTTCTCTAGGATACATCTCAAGCAGTGGGATTGCTGGATCCTGTGGTACTTCTATTTATAGCTTTTTAAGGAAGTGCCAAATTGTTTTGCAAAGTGGTTGTTTCCATTTCCACCAGCAGTGTATAAGTGTTTCGGTCTCTCCACAACCTTTCTAACATTTATTACTTTGTGTTTTTGGATTAATGCTAGCCTCCTTAGGGTGCGATGGTATCTCATTGTAGTTTTAATTTTCATTTCTCTAAAGGCTAATAATCCTGAGCATTTCCTTATGTATCTCTAAGCCACGTGAAGGCCTTCTTTGATGAAGTGCCCGTTCATATCCTTTGCCCATTTTCTAATGGGGTTATGTTTCTTTTTGTTGTTGAAGTTTTGCAGTATCTTGTAGATTTTAGCGACTAGATTCTGATTGATTATGTCGTAGCCAAATTTTTTTTCTCAATCTGTAGGTTGCCTTTTTACTCTTTTGGTGAAGTCTTTTGATGAGTGTGTTTGATTTTTAGGAGCTCCCAGTAGTTATCTAGTTTCTCTTCTGTTGTTTATGCACTGTTAGTTATGTTTGTATTCTGTTTATGCCATGTATTAGGGCTTCTATCACCATCCCTACTTTTTCTTCCATGATCTTTATTATTGTTTTTGATTTTATATTTAGGTCTCTGGTCCATTTTGAGTTAGTTTTTGTGCATGGTGTGAGATATGGGTGATATTTCATTTATTTGCAAGTGGAAATCCAGTTATGCCAGCACCATTTGTTAAAGAGATTGCATTTTCTTCATTTAACGGACTTTGGGCCTTTGTCAAATATCAGGTGCTCATAGGTAGACAAATTTACGTCTGGATTCTCAATTCTGTTGCATTGGTCTATGTATCTCTTGTTGTACCAGTACCAGACTGTTTTGAGTACCGGGGTGGTCTAGTTGGTTCTAAAATCAGATAGAGTCATGGCCCCTGGGACCCATCCTCAGCCTAGTTGGGGTCCCTTACCCCATCGGTGACCTGAGGGTTAGAGTCCCTCTGAGTTGTCTGTGGTCACCATGTTGGTAACCGCAGGGTTTGAATTCTTCTGTCTTTGGGAACACTCTTCTCTGTCTGCTTTCTATCCTTTATTTTCCTTTTCTTTCCTCTCCAAGTGGAAAAGGGTGGCTTTTCACCCCAAGGCAAAGTGTAACCCCAAGAATTACCAACCTTGGCTGTGGGCATAGTTTAGGAATTGTGGTAACTTAGTAGTGGTAAATACTTAGAGGAAATGGTGAACTAAAGTTGAATAGCTTGTGACTTCCCTTAGGGGTATGTCATAAAGAATTGTGATTTTTTCAAATCCGAGGGAATGAAGAAGAAAAGCTAATTTTCTCACGTAATAGTGCTGGGCCCCATTATTGTTTATGCGACCAAGGAAGGTGGTCATTGAATGGGTCGCTGAACGGCAACACCATTCTTCAGCTAGATTTATATTGTACGTGAAATGGTAAGTGGGATGAAAAGCATTATGTGGAGGCCTTCATGTCATTGCAAAATGTTAATGAAACTCAGAAGGCTTGCAAAATCTGTGTACAAAAGGACAAGGAAAAGCCCATCACTCTGCGGCCAGTGCTAGTGGCGGAGGACCATTTGAACCCCAGCAGTGTGTCTGTCTAGAGCTCTCCTCCCTCACCTGCACCTGCTGGAGAAGGGCATCTGGGGCAAGAAGGAGTGGGCTGGTGAGAGGGGGCAGAGAGCATGCTCCAGCTCCACTTCTTGGCAATTGTTGTTTCCTGGAGCGGGGTGGAGGGTGGGGAGAGATGGAGAATTGAAGAGAAAAGCAAGGCTGTGCAAGTGCCCTGGGAATCTTCCTTAGCCATCACCCCATACAAGGTGGGGCACCCTATCAAGGGGCAAATGTGGCCCAGGGTGCCACAGAGCCAGGACAGAGCCAACAGGAAGGGCCAGCCTCTGGCTAGTGTCCCTTCCGCCAAACAACTCCAGCAGCAGACAGGGGCCAGGTTCAGGTTTGTGTTCCTTTTAGTATAGCAAACCTGATTAACTAGAAGAATTACATCGTGGGATATCTCAAGAACCCGAAAGAAATGTATGAAGTCTTTACTACCATCTTTAACTCTTTTGATGTCACATGGGCAGACTGTCAGTCCCTCTTCAGCACTCTCCTCTCCCCAGAAGAGAGATGGGTGATCCTAGACAGGGCTGGAGAGGAAGCCCAGAGATGACATGATGCTCAGCCAACCAGAGATGCAGTTGATGACATCTCCCCCTTAGAGACCCTCCCTGGGATCACAATCATGCAGCAGAGTATGGTATGCTCACCCATTATCGGCACTGTCTCTTAGTGTGCTTTAAAAATGGAGTATCTAAGCACTTAAATTGGAGTAAGGTAAATGAAATTAAATAGCAGAAAGAAGAGTTTTCTGGTTCCGTGGTGCAATGGATAGTGCACTGGATGTCTGGCTAGATACAGGCACTCAAAGTTATGGGCTCGAATCTCACCAGAGTGAAGATAAGGATCCTTTAGGTTTCCTCAAGAAAGATTTATAGAGTCTTTAGGCAATATACTGATCAGGATCCAGGATACCTAGTTGAGATGGCACTCAAGGCCTCTAACAACAGGAAAGACAAAGGCGGAAAGCGCCAGGTTGCCTTACTAGCAGCAGCAGAACAGGATAGGCTCCCTGAGAGGAGAAGACCTGTGGGCCCTAGTGGGGCCCGAACCCAACCCCTAGTGTGAAAGAACCAGTGTACATATTGTAAGAAGGAGGGCCAATGGAAAAGAGTATGACCCAAGAAAAAGATTGGGCAATGAGTAACTCAAATGTTAGCCCTCACTCTGGAGGAAGACTCTGACTAGGGTGGACCAGGGGCAGGACCTCCACCTGAGCCTCTGGTTATAATGAATATGGAGGAAGAACCTACTCAATTTTCTAGCCACACCTCTCCCCACTCTGCTCCTGGGAGACCGCATCCACCATGACTGTGTCCAGACGGTGGACCTGGCCTGTGCCAGGCACCCAGACCTCCCTGTTGGTGACCTGAGGATTTGAGTGTCTCTGTGATAGCTTCGTACAGGGTGGCCAGAAAGGGCTGGCTACGCAGTCTCAGCCACACCAAGGACCTCAAAGCAAACGCTCTCCCAAATGGAACCTCAGCCCAAAAAGCCGAGCTGGTTGCGGTGATCCTGACTTTGTGGCCGGCCAAGCCCCAAAGTGGGCGATCATTTGTACAGATTGGAAGAATGTGTTGTCAGTTTTAAATGCACACGGGGATCTGTGGAAACGGGAGGCTTTGAATTCGGCTGATAAAGGAATCAAACGCAGCCAACAGATTTTTCAACCTCTTGAGGCAGTGTTATTCCCCTGTGCTCTGGCCGTGGGACACTGCAAAGACATCAGCAGAACGTTACACCAGAGGCCCAGGGCAAAGGAACGGCCTACTTAGAGGCCAAGTGGGCAGCAAGAACAATGACCCCAGCAGTAGTGGTGGCCTTCTTCCACACCCTAGCCCGCCACAAGCCACAGAAGACCCTGGTTACAGTGACACAGACCTTTATGTGGCCCATTAGTGAAGAAGTATAAGAGACTCTGTATGAGGGATGGCGGACATCCTAAAGCACGTACACGAGGCCACTCAGTACAGGAGGAAAATAATGTATGATCAGGTAAAGAGACACTTTGTCGGCCAGACTTTGCAGGCTATTTTCAGAGACATTATTAGACAGTGTGTCACCTGTCAGAAAAGCAACCCCAGGACATTCTAGGCAGTGCCAGAGTGGACCAAGTACCAAGAGTATGTTCCAAGAAATGACTGGCAGATAGACTTCACTGAGATACCCAGGGCTCCAGGTGATTACCGGTATCTGCTGGTGTTTGCAGACAGCTTGTTCTAATTGCATTGAAGCATTCCCCTGCAGGACTGAGAAGGCCACAGAAATTGCCAGAAGCCTACTAGAAGACATCATCCCCAGGTTTGGCCTTCTCCAAACCATCAGGAGTGGACACTACCAGAGGGTTCGAGTCCCTCTGTGATCGGCTCTGTTGAGGTTTCGAGTGCCTACCTGTTCTTCTCAGGTCACACAGCTTGTGTCCCGACAAGTAAGGATTAAGTGATGTTTTCGCAGTGCCCGGAGACTCCAGTTCAGTAGAAAAGTAGAAAGACTGAACCCAACTATGGAAATCCATCTGACCAACCTTTCCCAGAAGATCGAATTAACATGGGTGAAGACCCTTCCCTTGGCTCTGTTCAGCCTCAGGGTTGCACCTCAAACCAAACTTCAGGTAAGTCCTTTTGAGCTTATGTATGGGCATCCCCAACTCTGTGTAACTTTTGGGAGGACTTAAATACTTTGGGTCCTGAAAACACCCTGGAGGCTAAGAACATACACAAGCAAGGCTAGGTCACTATTTGACAATTATTTGTATTTTGTGGCGGGGGTCCTTCACTGTCTTTCCAAGTACCCAGTGTGGCAGACACCTGCACAGCCTGAAGTCTCTCTCCACGTCCAGACCTGGAACACACCAGACCTGGCAGGAAAAATAGAAGGGACCTTTTGAGGTGTTGATGACACACACAGAGACACAGACACACACACACACACACACACACACACTGCAGTCAAGGTCTCCAGACACACACACACACACAGAGCAGTCAAGGTCTCCAGAAGGGGAGTGGGGATCCACCACTCTCGCATCAAACCAGCAACTGCAAAACAGTAGGAGTTGGCAGGGCAGTGATAATTGGAAGACTCAGGCTTTAGAGGATTTAAAGTGATAGACAATTGTTTCCGTTGATTGTCACCCCCTGGTGGCTGTGGGGGTTGTTTGCCTTACTGGTGGTTTATTTTCTGGCTCTGGCTTTGTATGGCCTGGTGCCTGCTTCCCACTGGACTCAGCAACCAGCTGTCACCTAGCTCTGTTCATGGCTGTGTTTGTGTTTGCCACCCACGTGCCTATTGTTGCAATGGAAATTTTGCCCAGCAAACTGTCCAGGGTCTCGCTGACTCCAGTGCTGAAGTCCTGGACAGCTGGTGTGGGACAGCTTGTGTACAGGCTGGTCTGGCCGGCTGGGTCTGCTGTACAGGGGCACCTGCTGGGGAGGGTGTCCAGGAATTTCCCAAGGGTTTTTTGCTTGCTCTTTGGCTGTTTCTTGCCCAGCCACAGGGGGCCTACAGCCTGGACAGGTTCGACTGCCTCTGAGGCATATTCACAGTGCTGTAGGAGAGAGAGCCAGGGCCCCCGAGTGCCAAGTGTGCTGACCTGAACTTTGTGCTCTCCTGGCCCTGAAATTGCAGAGCGGTGCTTGGGTCCAGCAGGCTTGCATAGCCTTCAGTGGCTGTGCCATCGCTGGGTCTTTGTCTGCCCCCTGTGGGTGTATCTGGGTGCGTGGGTCCCGCTCGAGCCCAGCCAGCTGGGCAACTCCTTGCATGGACCCTGTCACTACCACCAGTCAGTGCTCTCTAGGATTTTTCTCCCCCTCAGGCACCAGTGTCCAATTATACCAGGCCTCTAACTGAACCTCAGGTAATAGACGAAAGAGAGCACTAGGTTTAATCCTGACTGGGGCAGGTGTAGTAATAGGGCTCCTGGCTCCTTGGTGAGTATTTGCGTATCAAGAAGCCACTCTCCATAATCTGACTTTGTCTATAGAAAATACTGTGTAATCCTCTGCTCGAGCCATCGACGATCAACAAATGAGCATTGACTTTCTGCCTAGGGTGGTCTGAGAGCATCATGTAGTTTGGACTACTTGCTACCTGAACAAGGAGGCGTTTGTGCAGTAGCCAACACGTCTTGCTGTACTTAAATCAACACCTCTGGAGAGGTGGAAATAAATGTGAAGAAAGATTTACAAAGAAAGCTGAGGAGGTAGAATGTGACTATTTAATAACAGCGACAGGAATCAGGGTCTTGGAGGGAACGTTCTGGCACTTCTGGAATTGTATCCAGTGGCCGGAAGCTTTTAGATGGTCACCACCGAGGACGTTGAGGCTGAGGAGTACTTGGTGCAGGCAGCTTTGGAGGCTCACATGGCTTCTTGGGTGGTGTAAGTGGACCACAGGCGAGCGGGGGAGGGGGACCCCAGCCAGGTGGGGGAGGCTGGAAGGATGTGGGAGGGGGAAGCCAGCCAGGTGGGGGAGGCCGGAAGGGTAGGGGAGGGGGATGACAGCCAGGTGGGGGGGGCCTGAAGAATGGTGGAGGGGGTCGCCAGCCAGGTGGGGGTGGCCAGAAGGATGGGGGAGGAGGACACCAGCCAAGTGGGGGTGGGGGACGCCAGCCAGGTGGGGGAGGCCTGAAGGGAGTGGGAGGGGGATGCCAGCCAGGTGGGGGAGGCCTGGAGGGTGGGGGAGGGGGACGCCTGGCATGTGGGGGAGGGGCATACCAAATGGGTGGGGGAGGAGGTTGCTGGCCTGGTGGAGGTGGTGGAGGCCAGAAGGGTGGAAGAGGTGAGCACTCTGGTGCAGGCTTGATAGCTTTGCAGGGTATGCAAGGAGGTGGAGCCTCTGTCCCAGCCTTGGGAGGCCAGCTGGGAGGAGGCCTGGAAGGGTCTAGGGGTGGTCCAGGAACAGGGCTGAGAGGAAGAGGGGGAGGTTGTAGTGGAGGACCCAGAATACTGCTGGCAGGAGGAGGGGGAGGCTCTGGCTGAGGTTTGGGAACACAGGTGGGAGGAGGAAGGGGAGGGTCTGGCCTGGTTTTAGGAACAAGAGTGGGAGGAGGAGGGGGAGGGTCTAGCCCAGGTTTGGGAACACTGGTGGGAGGTGGTGGGGGAAGGTCTGGCCTAGGTTTGGGAACATGGGTGGGAGGAGGAGAGGGAGGGTCTGGCCTGTTTTGGGGAATAAGAATGGGAGGAGGAGGGGGAGGGTCTGGCCAGGCTTTAGGAACATGAGTGGGAGGAGGAGGAGGGGGAAGTTCTGGCCTAGGTCTGGGAACATGAGTGGGAGGAGAAGGGGGAGGGTCTGGCCAGGCTTTAGGAACATGAGTGGGAGGAGGAGGGGGAAGGTCTGGCCTAGGGCTGGGAACATGGGTGGGAGGAGGAGGGGGAGGGTCTGGCCTGGTTTTAGGAACAAGAGTGGGAGGAGGAGGGGGAAGGTCTAGCCCAGGTTTGGGAACACTGGTGGGAGGAGGTAGGGGAAGGTCTGGCCTAGGTTTGGGAACATGGGTGGGAGGAGGAGAGGGAGGGTCTGGCCTGGTTTGGGGAATAAGAATGGGAGGAGGAGGGGGAGGGTCTGGCCAGGCTTTAGGAACATGAGTGGGAGGATGAGGGGGAAGGTCTGGCCTAGGTCTGGGAACATGGGTGGGAGGAGGAGGGGGAGGGTCTGGCCCACTTTGGGGATCATATCTGGGAGGAGGTGGTAGAAGGTATGGTGAACAGTCAGTCCAAGGCTGGGGAATACATCTGGGTGGAGCTGGTGGCCCACTGCCCATGGGTACTGCTGGAGGGCATCTGATGGGGCAGCGTGTGGCCAATCCTCCAGGGCCAGGAAGGGTCCCTGCTGAAGCCCGCAGACCCTGCAGAATAGAAGCAGTTTCATTTTTAAAATACTTCAATAGGACAGACCAAAACACTACAAAGTATAAAAGCTGAAACATAATGATGCATGCAGGCGTCTGCAGCTAACACCTTCCTTCCCCTCCACCAGGTCTCAAAAGAGCATTGGTGCCAGAAAATTCTATTCCTCCTGCTGTTCTGCTACAGTTCAGGGGTGCTAAAGGATCCAACCAAAAAGCGAAAAACAAAAACTAGATTGAGTAAGTCACAGTGCACAAGAAACTTTGAGATCTTACTTAGGAGTAAGGAAGGAAAAGAGGAAGCCAGGCCCCTCTTGGGCCTTTCACTTAGAGTCCATCCAAGCCTTTGGTAAAAAGGAAGGAGAAAAGTGCCCCCACCCTCAATGCTGGAGTAAGGACAGAATTGAGTGTTCAGAGCCCAAGAAATAACTGTCAAGAAGTTGATACAGAAGTGATTACAGCACCCTTTAGAAAGCCCTGTTCTTCCATTCTGTGGTATTTTCATTTGTTCACTCTCTCTGTGCAGAACCATATGCACTCTTCCCTTCACAACACAGAAAGCCTGGTTTCTGGGTCTTTCCACTTGACATTACATTAAGAGCATTTTCTGTGTTCTGAAATGTCTTTGAAACATATGAGTTTCAGGAGCTGCCTCCACTGTGAGGATTTACACTAGTTCCACCATCCCTCTACCATGAGTGATTTAGTTTGTTGCCACATTTGCACTGTAATCCATCCTGTTCCACTGCATGTGCTCTTACCAGGTCTTTGGATATGTGGTGGTCCTTTCATTAGGGTAGATGACTAGACGTGGGATTGTGCTGAATAAGAGGGTGTGAGTATTTGGAAGGCTTCGGGTAGACAGTGTTACATTGCATTTCAGGATGGTTGTCAGAATTCACAATTCCACTCTCAGTGTGTGAAAGGGCCCCCAGAAGAGTTAATATTTAATTCTTTGATAGAATTTATCAATTTAAAGTTTTCTCATTGAAGTTATATAGTTGTCTTATTCACTGATTCTTCACTAAAAACGATGAGACTGTTGTACAAAGTTAGCTTTGGTTTCACTCACCAGTTTGTGTTCTCATTAGTAGATTAAAGGCAAATCCAATAATAGGCCAGTGAATATAAGAATTCCTGATTATTCATGATTCAAAGCATATGTATAAACGAGAAAAACCCAGGCTTGGTGGTGTCGTGGTTAAGAGCTAAGGCTGCTAATCCAAAGGTCGACATTCCAGTCCACCTGCTGCTCCTTGGAAACCCTATTGGCCATTCTACTGTGTCCTGATTATCCATGATTCAAAGATATCCATAAGGTATGTTAAAATACTCACCAAACGGAGACTGAAGAGAAAGAGTATTACTAAAGTACCAATCTGCAGAAGGAGGTACGCCGTTAAAAGTGTTTCGTCCGGCTCAGGAAAACTATTGTCAATGGGCTGAAAGAGCAATATTCAAAGTCACAAGAAGCCTCAAAGGAATGGACAGTATAGCAGTCACACGGGATCATGGACAGAAACCCCAAATCAGCCTCCAAGAACCATCCCCCCCACCAGATATCTCCAGTGGATTTCTCTGCTTCCTGGAAGGTTGGCAGCTGGCCCCCTGGTGTTTCTTCTGAGTCTGGCAGTGTTGTTAGAGGTTGTGAGTGTGCTTTCTCTAAATAGGGCTCAATCTCTGGTTCCCCAGAGGCTCTACCTGCCCTTGTGTCTAATGCTGAATCGCACTTTTCTCATGGATACATTGAGTTTTTAGCATCTTAAAGACAAGCACAGGGCAAAAAAAAAAAAAAAAAAAAAAAAACCAGAAGATCACTACAGAGATGTCTTTATTCAGAATTAATGAACTTTTAGGGCTTGAATAAAAGCAAAGTGGTGACCATGAAGATGACACTAACAATGTGAAGTTTCTCTAAGGTCCTTGATTTTAGTTCTATTCTACTCCTCTGTGAATGGAGACAGACTTCCTCTGAGTAAGTTCTGACTGCCCTAATACCTGGTCTGGAAAGATTGCTTTGGATTTAACTGTTTGTTCTTGAAAACTCATTATTTTCATTCTAAACGTTTCCTTCAAGACAGTGTGTTCAACAGAGATATGCATTCGACAGAATATGATTCAGCAATAGAAACGAATGAATTATGGAACCAGGCAAGAATGATTCATCATGAACTTGCAAAATGAAAGTAGAAGCTGGGACAAACAACCCTGTAAAGGTGCTGCTTTCTGGGTTTTTGTTTAAAGGTCCATGTCCTAACGGGAAGAACTAGCTCTGTAAGTCTCTTTCCAAGGTAAAGGATCAAGGTAAAGGATAAACACGCTGTGGCATATTCATATATAGAACTTCTACTCAGTAATGAAAACGAAGCAACTATTAGTACACCCAACATCCTGGATAAATCTAAAAATGATTCTGCTGAATTAAAGAATCCTGAATAAAAACAAAAAGTAAATTTTGTATCCTTCAATTACATAAAAGTTCTCTAAAAATGCAGATCACTGGTTGGAAGAGGGGTGGCAGAAACGGAGGGAGAGGACAGAATGAATTAAAAGAATCAGCAGGCGTGTTTGAGGGGTGAAGGTTAGGCTCATTATCTTGATTATGGTAGTGGTTTCATGGCCATATACACACGTCCAAATTCGACAAACTGGTTACTATAATTAGGTGCTGATTATTATACATCACTTATACACGAGGTATAGGAAAAAAGATTAGATATACAAATTGTTCTAGTTTCCTATTTCCTTGACCAAAAGAATATTGTAAGTATTTTAAAAAAGCCAACAGGATAAAATTTATGAATTTATAAGCCAATTTAGAATTGAGGAAGAAATACTTACATTACGTGGGAATCCTGGCACTCTACAATGATTAAGAGTACACCCAACCTGTAGGAAAGCCTGAGAAATAATAGGCATGAAAATTCTGTATTAAAGAGAGTATATTTGAGATAAATATAGGTATATATAGTTACAGCCATAACTAGGAGAGATAGGCAGTTGCCATCATAAATTCATATTCCAATAAAAAGTACAGAATACTGTTAACACCAAGTTTCTAAAACCATTGCAGTTTTCTTTCAACATTCATTTTCATTCTGAACCAGGCCATGTCATGTCAGATTTTTGAAGTCCATAAATATTTGCATGAAAGAGGAATCTTGTGTGTTATAGATTAAAACTATGAAAATAGCAGCTAGTTAGCAACACAATTCCACATAGCCACTAACAAGAATTTCCTTTCATATTTCATAGTATTTCACGTAAACCAATGAATAGCAACATGGAAACTAATACATAAAAGGAATATAAAAATTTCTGGAATGTATGGTCACCACAACAAAAGGCAAATCTTGTTTCTTTAAAAACAAGATTGTACCAGTATTTTAGGAGAAAATAACTTTGCAATGGAATTCATACTAATCCACATGGAGTTTCAGTTTCATGCAGATTGAAATCTCTCTGGAAAATAAACTCTGAGCTCTCTAACACTTTCATCTCAGCCCTCACAGTTGAGGTGACTACCGTGTGTGCTTTCAGAAAACACACTGTCTTTGAGTAGCCACTGTCTAAAAGGGAGCAGTCATCTCAGCAAATTCATTAAAGAAGCGGATCAGATGCATGAAAAGGCCAAGGCCATCCTTTCCTCACTGGTCAAACACCCCAGTTCTGGGCACTCTTGTCCCATCTGGCTATAGTCGAGACGCTGGTGTCAGGAGTGCCCTACTCCCTAAGTCAGCTCAGACAGGGGCCACTAAACACTGTGGTTCTGCTGGTCACCCTTTGTGCTAGACTGAGTCCTCCTCAATCACCCGAGGAAAAGCTGTTGTTTCAACTGGTGTGAAAGAGCCCAATAAAAGGTGAGAAAGTACGGCATGTTCAAGGATTACTCACATTTTCCAATGGAGTAGTTGGTGGCCAGAGCACCAGGAACCAGAACAATACCCTTTGTACCTTCATGTCCTGTCCCCTTGACGAGGCTCAGTGGCACAAAGTAGGAGTCAGGTAGGTGTGGGATGGGGACAGGGCCAGTTGTATATGAGAGTGGAACAAGGGGTATGGCCTGGAGAGACGGGGGTGCTTGTTCTCCTGGGAGGCGGGGGAGGGGGGGAAGGGAAGGGAAAATGGTAGAGATGGCAGGAGTGGGATGGATGAGCGAGGAGACCACACAGGAGAGAAGTTGGAGGAGGTTTCAAAGTCGGTCAGTAGGTGAGTAAGTCAGAAGTTCAGTATGATGCAAGGAGCAGAAGGGTTGGACTCGCAGGATCAGTAGCCTTCTCCTGTCTGGTCGATGCCTTAGTAACCTGCATGGCTTATAAATTCTCCCTCGTCCAATCCCTGCCTTCGTCCCTGACGCATCACAATGGAACCCAAGCCTGGCATACCACAGGTAACCCACAATGTACCATCCCAGACCAACTGCCATACCAACTACAGGTCCTCTCTGGGACCATCAAGAAACTTGTGATTTATGGTCCTTCCCAGCCCATCTTCCTTGTCCCCCACATTCTGGGTTGTTCCCCTCTTTCCTGAGCTCCCAGAATTTCCCATCCTAAGTCTTGGCTACAAAACTTACAGCGTGAATGAAGCCAGAGCTCTGAGTAGAAACAAACAGAAGCAGAGCAGGGGATTTCCACCCCTGCCCTCTCTCTGCAACTGATAGAATAAAAAGACAAAAATCAGTAAGGATGTGGAACATTTGAATAGCAAACCGATATATATATATGTGCTTATCTCATTATTCCTAACAGCTGTACTGGAAACGTTATTTTCAAGCACACGTGGTACATTTAAAAAAATCACTCTATTCTGGACTTGAAGCTCATCTCCATCAATGTCAGAGGAATGAAATCACAGAGAACATGTTCTCTTGTTTTGTGATCATAACATAATCGTGCTAGAAATTATGATAGAGCACTAACTAGAAACTCCCCATGGTGGAACTGGTAATGTGCTGTTTTAAATGAAACACGAATCAAAGGAGAAATCTCAGGGGTAAAGGAATATGTATGAACTCAGCAATACCAAAGCCAGATATAGAAAGACTTCATGAGCAAATAAAAATGTAGAGCACTATCCCTTAAGAATATGGATGTAAAAATCCTCAGTGTAAATCTGACAGCACATCCAACGGATTATACACTGTGAGCAAGAGGAGTTTATCCCAGAAATGCGAGGGTGCTTTAACATAAAAATCAATCAATGTAACAGACTACATTAATAGAAGGAAGGACAAAAGCCCACACATGATCATGCTAATTGATGCAGATAAAGCATTTGAGAATATCCAATATTCTGTCATGAAAACAGCTTTCAGAAAGTTTGAACTAAGAGGGATGTTCCTCAACATGATAACGGCCAAATAGGAAAAACCCACATTTTTTTTTTTTTTTTTTTAACGTTATACTTGATGGTGAATGACTGGAAGCTTTTCCCCTAACATCAGGAATGGGACAAGGATCCTTGCTGTGAATACTTCTGTTCAACGTGTAACAGAAGTTCTAGCCAGATTAGGCAAGAAAAGAAATAATTGCCCACATTGGATTGGAAGAAGTCAAACTATCTCTACTTACAGTTGATGTGATCTTGTAAAGATTAAAGCCTAAAGAATTAACAAAAAACACTGTTAGAGCAAAGAAACAAATTTGGCAAGGTTACTGGATACAAGACCAGCACAAAAAATGGGCTGAATGTCTATACAGTAGCATTGAAAAATCAAGAAGTAAACCGAGAAAAACATTCCATTTACAATAGCATCCAAATGAATACAGTACCTAGGAATAAATATAACCAATGAGGTAAGGTTGAAAGATTTGTACCCTGAAAACTAAAAAACATTTCTGCAGGAATTTAAAGAAGATCTGAATAAATGGAAAGGTCCTGTGTTGGTGAATGGAAAGATTTAATATCCTTCAAATGGCAGTATTCCCTAAAGTAATCCACATATGTAATTCCCTGCCTATCAAAATTGCTACCCTTTTTGTGTAGAAATGGTAAAGTGGGTTCTGATGTTGGTACAGAATTGCAAGGAAACTCAAGTAGCCAAAATAATCTTGAAAAAAAAGACCACGTGGCAGGACTCTCATTTTCCAATTTCAAAGCTTACTACAAAGGTTCAATAATCAAAACAGTGTGGCATTAGCATAGAGATACACGTATAGATCAATAGAATAGAACTGAGCATCCAGAGCTGAACCCTCACCTACGAGGCCAATTGCTTTCCCACAAGGCTGCCAAGTCCATTCAATGAAGAAAGAAGAGTCTTTTCAACAAATGATGCTAGGGGAACTGGATATCACATACAGAAATTGATGTTGGACTTTTCCTCACCGTGTACACAAACATTAATTCAAAATAATGATTTAAATATAGGTACTTCAACTATAAAAGCCTTCTTAGAAGAAAACAGGTGTAGTTTTCATGACCTCGGATTGGCCAATGGTTCCTTAGAAGTGGCATCTTAAGCACAAGCACCTACTAAAGAAGTCAAGAAATTGAATTTCATCAGAAGAAAAAATTCTTGTGCATCAAACAAAGGACGCTAACCAGAGAGTGGAAAACAAATACATAAAGAGAGAAAATGTTTGCAAATCATATATTTGATAAAGGTCTAGTATCCAGAAGGTATTGAGAAAACTAAGGACAAAATCACAAACCACCCAATGCAAAACTGGGCAAAGGAATTGACATTTCTCCAAAGAAGATTACAAATGGCCGACAGGCACATGGAAAGATGCTGAACATTATTAGTCACAAACCCTATTGCACAAAGCCCTCAATCACTATCCCATATAGGTCTACAATTACTGGTGCCTGCAGGCTCCCTGACCCTTTAAACCTACAGAGCCTGAAGCCCTGTCTCCAACTTGTCAAGAACCCGGGCACTTCTCTGTCTTGAGCATTAGTAACTCCCATTGCCCTGCCCCTCTGTTCTTTCCTCCTTTTTCCAGGCCCCTCAGATACCCTTTGGGCATTTCCTAGACAAACTGGGGCTCCAGGGAAGGTGACTGCTGAGTAGTTGGGCCAGTGTTCGATGCTCGTTACTAACACTCTAACCACATCATAAACACACGCTCAAGACACACATTCACACTGATGACACAACTTCTGACCACATGAAAATGAGTACAGCACACACAGATATTGTACATGATTTTTTATCTTCTAACAACCCATCAGCACTGAGAACTCACACATATTCTGACCACACTCACATCCTGCATTCACACACTGACCACACATTCTCACATTAGTCCACCTTAAACACACACAGAAATCTGACATGCACACACTCATTGCATATTGTCCAAATTCCATGGGAATTTGGACAATATGCAATGAGTGTGTGCATGTCAGAGTTCTGTGTGTGACCATAGCAAACATACATACAAAGAGACCCTGAAATGACCATCTACCCTCTGATCATACCCAAATATGAAAATCATGTACACACCCTAACAACATACTGACCCCCACCACACTGACCATTCACTCTCTGCACACACACAAACACAGACCACACATGCACCCAGAGTTAACAGGGCATCTGGCTGTGCTTGTGTGGGCTTTGATCATGGGGCATCTCCCACCTCAGCATCAACATGGAAACACAGGGAGGGGTGCGGACTCATGTGACACAGGGACAAAGTGCAGGAGATTGTGATGTTGGTCCCTCATGAAGTACATCTGAGCCTTCAGAGCTGGTTGTCACAGTAGCATGTGAAACAGAGATAAGAGAGCCAAGAGGATCAGAAATGGTGTCTAAGAGTTCTCTTATAAAATACCCATTTCCAACTAAAGGATGTAGTTATTCCACTCAAGCTATGAAGAGAATTCGTCAAGGAGTTAATTAACATGTTTTCATTTTAACGTGATGATGGAGAATTCTCCCTGGAGATCAGCCAGTATTGCTGGCGAAATTCCTATTTCAATTTCTGTTAAATCTTATTTTTTGTTTAAATATCACTTAGAACTGAGAATGTCTGTCCTTCGCAGGGGTGCGCGGTCTCTGCTAAACAGCAGGCACAAAGCCACCTTGCCTGCGCTCCAGCAGCCGGCAGAGGGCGTGCCGTCTCCTTTTCTGGCCCTTGATTCCTCAGAGAGGTGAGACTCTGAGCTGGGTGTCAGCCTGGCTGGTGATGGTGCCACTGGGGCAGGAAAAAGAGCTTCGTTTCCACAGGACCCAGCCCCAGGGAGGCGCCCCAGGCTTTGGGACCTGAGAGTCAACAGTGAGTACAAAGCTTCCTTTTGGGGCCCTGAGTGCTGAGGAGAAGGGGCTTTGCTGTGGCTTCTCCAGGCCAGTCATGGTGGAGCCTGAGGTCAAAGGAAAGATGCGCGGCCCTGTGTACAGGCTGTTGTTAACTTTTTAATGGTTGCTTTTACTTTTCGCTATGAGTCGAAATGCACTCGACGGCAATGGTTTGGTTTGGTTTTTACTTTTAGAAAGAGCCCTGATGGCTCAGTGTTTAAGCGCTCGGCTGCGGTTGAAACCCACCAGCCGTTCAGCGGGACAAAGATGTGGCTGTCTGTTTCCTTAAAGATGACAGCCGAGGAAACCCTGTAGAAACCCTGGTGGAAGCCCTACGGAAACTCTGGTGGCGTAGTGGTTCAGTGCTAGGTTGGCAGTTGGAATCCACCAGGTGCTCTTTGGAAAGCCTATGAGGCAGTTCTACTCTGTCCTATAGGGCCGCTATGAGTCAGAATGGACTGGACGAGCAATGGGTTTGGGTTTTTTTTTTTAATGAGTCGGAATTGACTTGAAGGCAGTGGGTTTGGTTTTTGTTTCAGTTTTTACCTGTAACTTTGAAGTAGCTGGGAAATAGTAAAAAAATTGAAAAGTAGGTGTATTAAAGCCCTGAACATTAATTTTAATTATTTTCTTTATTAATATACTAGAAATTACTATAATTTTCCTGTCCTAGTTTTCATGAAGGCATTGCTGTTGTTAGTTGTGGTGGAGTGAACTGGATTCTGACTGAGAGGAACCCATGTGAGCAGAGCAGAACTGCTCCATAGGGCTTTCAAGGCTGTGAGCTTTCGCAAGCAAATTGCCAGGTGTGTCTTACAAGGTGCTTCTGGATGGCTTCCAACCGCCAACCTTTTGGCTTATAGTCCAGTGCTTAACCATCTTTGCAACCCAGGGAATCCTCATAGAAGCATAAAAACAAACCAAAACCAAAACCAAACAAACAAACAAAAACGTTGCCATCATGTCTGACTTATGACGACCCTGTAGGACAGAACAGAACTCCCCCATGGAGTTTCCAAGGAGCGGCTGGTAGATTCCAACTGTCAACCTTTTGATTAGCAGCTGTAGCTCTTAACCACTGCACCACCAGGGCTCCCATGGAAGGATAGTCATCAATAACATTTTTTTAATATAATTCTATTTTTTGTCTCATTTTCAATTGAGATAATTGCCGAGTTTGAGGATTTTCATGACTCACTGATGACTTCGAATAATTTCGAATTTCAGCTTTCAGAAAGGTATTTCATAGGACCGCATCGTGGCCATTAATGTTGGAAAAAAAAAAAATTACCAAAACTTGCTCCAAGTCAGTATAATATTGTCCTAAGCACAATTCCTGAATCAGATTTAGATGAACAAAGAACGTTGATATCTATTTTAGTACCAACTATTTTTTTTATTGATATTTGACATAGCTTAAAACTCTTTAAGATGAAATTTCTGCAGGACTTAAGTTGCTAGAATTTTTAATAGCCAAGCCAATGGCTGTAAGTTGGATGTAGTCATTGAAAATAATTGTTTTTTCTATTAAAAATTCAAGATTTAGACACAGTAAACTTTTTATGTCTTCAATTTAAGGGCAAAGTCGGGGTGTTTATGATGTCCTGTTTAAAATACATCTATTCCCGTAATAATTGATACTTGGATCCAGTGAACCATACATTTCCCATTCCTTCATTTTCTTATATTTGCACTCAGAAGTATATGTCTTGTTAAAGTTTTACCTCCACAAAACATGCTTTCCAAGTTACTTTCTCTCATTTGCTGTAAGCAAGGGGCTAGGCCTTTAGTAGTCATGGAGCTTTCTGTGTACTCAGGATTTCTCATTGGACAGCTTTATTGACTTTTTCTCCTTGGTTCAAAATATCATCCCACATTGAGGAGTTACACAAAAAGTTGGAATCTATTTGCACAAATATGCTTTTCATTTCAGCATAGGAGCTTTCTCCATTTGATATTTTATGTATATTAGTATTGGAATAATATGTCAGTTTGTATGGGCATCGCTCTGATAACTGTACATCTGATCTTCAAATCCATTGGGTATCTTTATGTGTTTATAATGTAGTGTTTAGAATACATATGAGAATATCTTATCTGCTCATTTAATTTAAACCTAAGTAGTATATTCTTTGTTCTATATTTTAAAGGAGGGTTCTTGTTATTTGCTATGGAGTCCATTCCGACTCACAGCAACCTTATAGGACATCATGGGACACATTTTTGTGGCTATTTTGTCAATCCATCCCATCGAAGGCTTCTCATGTTTTTGCTGACCGTCTGTTTTACCAAACACGATGTCCTTTGTCTAGTGATTGGTTTTTCCTGATGACATGTCCAAAACAGGAGAGCCAAAGTAAACCTTGCCATCCTCACTTCAAGGAGCCTTCTGATTGTATTTCTTCTAAGACTGATTTGTTTGTTCTTCTGGCACTCCACAGTATATTCTATATTCTTTGACAACACCACAGTTTCTCTTCTGCCTTCCCTTTTAAATGCATAAGATTTTCTCCTGCCTTCCGTTTTCATTGTTCATGTTTTGCATGCATGAGGGGATTGAAAAGACCATAGTTTAGGTCAGGGGCATCTCAGTCATCAAAGTGACATTTCCACTTTTTCAAACTTTAAAGAGGTCTTTTGCAGATTGGCCCAATGCAATGCATTTTTTGATTTCTTGACTGCTGTTTACATGGATGCATTCATCGTCAAAAAGACCATTTCAAGATCTATCCTGAAGTACATTGCTGTCAGTGATAGGATAATACCCATATACCTGAAAGGAAGATCAGTTAGTAAGACTATTATTCCAATTTACACATGAATCACTAAGGCCAAACATGAAGAAATTGAAGAGTTTTACCAACCTCTGCAGTCTGAAATTGATCAAACATGCAATCAGGATGCATTGATAATTACTGGTGATTGGAATGCGAAAGTTGGAGACTAAGAGGAATTGGTAGTTGGAAAATATAGCCTTGGTGATAGAAATGATGCTGGAGATCACATGATAGAATTTTGCGAGACCAACGACTTCTTCATTGCAAATACCTTTTTTCAACAACGTAAATGGCTACTGTACACGTGGATCTTGCTAGATGGAATACACAGGAATCAAATCAACTACATCTGTGGAAAGAGACAATGGAAAAGCTCAATACCATCAGCTAAAACAAGGCCAGGGGCTGATTGCAAAACAGACAATCAGTTGCTCATATGCAAGTTCAAGTTGAAACTGAAGAAAATTAAAACAAGTCCACAAGAGCCAAGGCATGACCTTGAGCGTATCACATGTGAATTTAGAGACTATCTCAAGAATAGATTTGACACATTGAGCACTAATGACCGAAGATCAGATGAGTTGTGGAAGGAAGCAAAAAAAACAAAAACTCATTTCCATTGACTTGATTCTGACTTATAGCAACCCTGTAAGACAGAATAAGAACTGCCCCATAGAGTTTGCAAGGAACACCTGGTGGATTCGAACTGCTGACCTTTTAACCAAAAGCCATAGCACTTAACCATTATGCCACCAGGGGAGGTCATTAAAAAGACAGGAAAGAAAGATGAGACCAAAATGGATGTCAGAAGAGACTCTGAAACTTGCTTTTGAACGTCCAGCAACTAAAATGAAAGGAAGAAACGATGAGGTGAAAGAACTGAATAGAAGATTTCAAAAGGCATCTCGAGAAGACAAAGTAAAGTGTTGTAAGGACATGTGCAAAGGCCTGAAGATAGAAAACCAAAAGGGAAGAACACATTTGGCATTTCTCAAGCTGAAGGAACTGAAAAAAAAATTCAAGCCTCGAGTTGCAATATTGAAGGATTCTACAGGGAAAATATTAAACGACGCACAAAGCATCAAAAGAAGGAATACACAGAGTCAGTATACCAAAAAAAATTCGTCAACATTCAACCATTTCAGGAGGTAGCATATGATCAGGAACCGATGGTATTGAAGGAAGAAGTCCAAGCTTCACTGAAGGCATTGGCAAAAAACAAGTCTCCAGGAATTGATGGAATACATATTGAGGTGTTTCAAGAAATGGATGCAGTACTGGAAGTGCTCACTCATCAATGCAAGAAATTTGGAATAAAGCTACCTGGCCAAGCGCCTGGAAGAAATACCTATTTATGTCTATTCCCAAGAAAGGTAATCCAGCCAAATGCCCAAATTATTGAACAATATCGTTAATGTCACATGCAAGTAAAATATGATGAAGATGATTCAAAAGTGGCTGAAACACTGTATCGACCAGGAACTACCAGAAATTCAAACAAAATTCAGAAGAGGAAGTGGAACCAGGGATATCATTGGTGATGTCAGATGGATCCTGGCTGAAAGCAGAGGACACAGGAAAGATGTTTCCCTGTGTCTTATTGACTATGCGAAGGCATTCGACTGTATGAATCATAAGATATTATGGATAACATTGCAAAGAATGGGAATTCCGGAACACTTAATTGTGCTCGTGAGGAACCTATACGTAGATCAAGAGTCAGTCGTTGGAACACAAGAAGGGGATACTGCGTGGTTTAGTCAGGAAAGGTGTGCATCAAGGTTGTATCCTTTCGCCATACTTACTCAGTCTGTATGCTGAACAAATAACCTCAGGAGCTGTACTGTATAAAGAAGCATGGGGCATCAGGATTGGAAGAAGACTGCGATATACAGGTGAACGACCTTGCTTGCTGAAAGTGAAGACGACTTGAAGCACTTACTGATGAAGATCAAGGACCACAGCCTTCAGTATGGATTACACCTCAACAAAAAGAAAACGAAATCTTCACAACTGGACCAAAAAGCAACATCATGATAAACGGGGAAAAGACTGAAGTTGTCAGGGATTTCATTTTACTTGGATCCACAATCAACACCCACGGCAGCAGCGGCCAGGAAATCAAAAGTCGCATTGCATTGGGCAAACCTGCTGCAAAAGACTCCTTTAAAGGGTTGAAAAGCACAGATGTCATCTTGAAGAGTAAGGTACACCTGACCCAAGCCATGGTTCTTTCAATCACCTCATACGCGTGGGAAAACTGGACGATGAATAACGAAAACGGAATAAGAATTGACACCTTTGAATTGTGGTGTTGGCAAAGAATAGTGAATACACCCTGAACCCCCAAAAGAACAAACAAATCTTTCTTGGTAGAAGAACAACCAGAATGCTCCTCAGAAGCAAGGATGGTGAGACTGTGTCTCACATCCTTTGGACATGTTGTTAGGAGGGATCAGTCCCAGGAGAAGACATCATGCTTGGTAAAGTAGAGGACCAGTGAAAAAAGGAAAACCCTGAGCAAGATGGACTGAAATAGTGACTGCAGCAATGGGCTCAAGGATAACAACCATTGCAAGGGTGACCCAAGACTGGGCAGTGTTTCATTATGGTGTACATAGGGTTGATATGAGTCAACGGCACCTAACGACAAGAACAGCTTGCGTGGATATTTATTATTGATCGAAGTAGGATGAAATCTTTGACAACTTCAATATAGTTGCCATCTAGCATGACGTGGTTTATTGGTCCAGTTGTGAGAATTTTTGTTTTCTTCACATCTGGGCAAAATCTATAGTGAAAGGTCTAGTCTTTGACTTTGATCAGTAAGTGCTTCAAGTCGTCTTCATTTTCAGGAAGCAAGGTTGTGTCAATTGATTATTGAATTTGTTAATGAGTGTTCCTCCTTTCCTGATGCTGTCTTCTTCATATAGCCCAGCTTCTAGGATTATTTGTTCAACATGCAGATTAAATAAGTAAGGTGAAAAAATGTAACCCTGCCACACACCTTTTGCAATTTGTTCTGTTTGAACAATTGTCTCTTGTTCCATGTCGAGGTTAGGCATGGGCACAATTAGGTGTTCTGGAGTTCCCATTATTTATAATGTTACTCATGTCTGGAATATGCTTTGTTTATTAACTGGGCATTTCCTCTGTTCATCCTCTAGGACAGGCCCCTTGCCTCCCTTACATTTGCACACACAGGTAGGACTGGCACACAAAACTAATCATCACAACACCTATGAAAAGTAACAACAGTTCCTGTGGCCTACCTTGACCACTGCATCCACCAAGCTGTATAAGACTCTCCCACTCTAAGGGTCCCTGACAGGATCCAAGTCCCAACCTTGTGCCCAGAGGCTTTTGCCACAGCCACCCAGGCCTGGCCACTCTCAGAGCCCTGGGCACAGGCCTCTAGAGGGCCCCAGCATGAATTTGGAGCCAGGAAAGCACTCCCTGTTGTGACAGCTTCGATGGAGCAGGGCATGCCTGGATCATAGCCCCGTTTGCCTGCAGTGGCCTCTGTTGGGAGTGCCAGGGCCCTCTGTGTGTTCTGTGGGGCCACGGGTCTGTGCATGTGTGTGAGTGTGTGCGTGCAGTTGTGTAATCTGTGTGGCTGTCTCTGAGTTTCTGAGTTAGTGAGTATATTGATTGTGTGTCGTGTTTTCCCATGTGGCTGTTGTGTCTCTATGCTCTTCTGTATGTGTCTGTGTGTCCGTCTCAGGGAAGAAGTGTGTGTCATTTCTGGAAATCCATGTATCTCTCTGCCTGTGCCTGTGTGTGTGTGTGTGTGTATCTGGGCATGTGTGTCCTTGCTGGAGTGTCTTTGTTTTGGATCTGTGTGCTCGTGTAAATTTGCTCCTTTGTGTGCTCCTGACTGTGTATCTGTGTGTGTGTGTGTCCATCGTGTGTCAGTTTGCCTGGGGGCTGTCTCAGGTGACCCTGAGTGTGTGTCTGTGTGTGCGTGCACTCCCCATTGTGTCTCTGCCTGGGTCTGCTGTGTGCGGCCCTGTGAACCTGTACCTGAGCCCACATCTGTGTTCCCAGCTAAGACAGGGTGTTCTCTGTTTATGCGTCTGTGTGCTCGTTCCATCTATACATTCCCCACTGAGTGTGTGCATGTGTGTGTGTGTTCCCCAGGAACATGCAGCCACAGAGGGGACTTCTTCGAGGGCCACCCGCATGTAGGTGAGAGGAGACAGTTTGTCCATCCTCCTCCCTCAGGTGTGGCTGGGCCCTTCTGTCGCTGATCCATCAGCCTCTGGTGTGCTCCTGGTGGTCCCACCTCAGGCCCCAAGGATGGAAGGAGTGAAGGGTCAGTTCATAGGACCCCCCAAACAGGGGGTAGTTGCAGAGAGTTATACTGAGTGCGAGAGGATCGGGGGTGGGGTTGGGGGAGTCTTGGGTTCCTGGGAGGGGTGATTGTGTGGGTGTCCCTAGGGAGGCCTGGGGGTCTGTAGGGCTCTGTGTCCCTGGGGTGGTGTGAGTAGCTGGGGGTTGGTGGGAGAGTTGGGGCAGTTCTGGATCCCTGGCAAAGGTTTGGGTAGCAGAGATCTCTAGGGAAATCCGAGGGAGAGGGCTCCTGGGGCCTGGTTAGGGGTGATTGGGCAGCACACCTGGGGAGGACTGGGGGAGTCCTTGGGGCTCCTGGATGCCCAGAGAGCCCTTGTCCCTCACTCACCATGGTGCCTAGGAGGTCGGGCAGTGGTAGCACCAATAGCAGACAGTATGTCAGTAGCAAAGGCGACAGACCCACTGGATGGTAGCAGGTGCTGGAGTAACTGGGAAACGAGTACAGCCACCAAGCAAGGGCCAACCGTGTAGACATTGCTCCTGAGTGACTTTTGAGCCCACCCTCGTGTGAGGCCCAGTAGGAGCCCAGCAGAGCCCGAGCCTAGGGCCACATGGAGTTTCCCTTTGGGCCTCAGTGTCCCTGGCCATGGAAACGGGCACATGGGGCCACATGTTGGTGCTGGTTCCAATAGGGAGAACCTTTCTGGCCTGGGTTATCTCAGATTGGGGGTTGAGGAGACTCACAGAGGAAGTTGTGAGAAGTGCTTAGCACAGGCCCAGGCACAGAGCAAGCTCACAAAACAGGGCAACTGTAGACGTTGATGGTGGCATTGTATTACTCCTCAGCCCCAGTCCTAGCACTCACCTGGCAACCCCAAAGGGGAATAGGCATAAATATGGATCTCTTCCAATCAGTTGGCCAGGAAGCTGTCTTCCATATTTCTTGGCATAGACGAGTGAGCACCTCCAGCACTGCATCTGTTTGTTGAAACATCTCAATTGATATTCCATCAATTCCTGGAGCCTTGTTTTTCGCCAATGCCTTCAGAGCAGCTTGGACTTCTTCCTTCAGTACCATCTGTTCTTGATCGTATGCTACCTCTTGAAATGGTTGAACAGCGACTAATTCTTTTTGGTATAATGAGTCTGTGTATTCCTTCCATCTTCTTTTTTGCTTCCTGCGTCGTTTAATATTTTCCCCATAGAATCCTTCCCTATTGCAACTCGAGGTTTAAATTTTTTCTCCAGTTCTTTCAGCTTGAGAAACGCCAGGCGTGTTCTTCCCTTTTGGTTTTCCATCTCCAGCTCTTTGTACATGTCATTATAATACTTTACTTTGTCTTCTCGAATGTCTTTGAAATCTTCTGTTCAGTTCTTTTACTTCATCAATTCTTCCTTTTGCTTTAGCTGCTCGACGTTGGAGAGCAAGTTTCAGAGTCTCCTCCGACATCCATCTTGGTCTTTTCTTTCTTTCCTGTCTTTTCAATGACCTCTTGCTTTCTTCACGTACGATGTCTTTGATGTCATTCCACAACTCATCTGGTCTTCGGTCAGTAGTTTTCAATGCATCAAATCTATTCCTCAGATGGTCTCTAAATTCAGGTGGGATATACTCAGGGTCATATTTTGGCTTTCGTGGACTTGCTCTGATCTTCTTCAGTTTCAGCTTGAACTTGCATATGAGCAATTGATGGTCTGTTCCACAGTCGGCCCCTGGCCTTGTTCTGAGTGATGATATTGAGCTTTTCCATCATCTCTTTCCACAGATGTAGTCAATTTGATTTCTGTGTGTTCCACGTGGCGAGGTCCATGTATATAGTCACCGTTTATGTTGGTGAAACTGACAGACGTGTGGGGGGTATAAGATCATCCAGAACCCAAAAAACCCAATGCTGTCGAGTCGATTCCGACTTATAGTGACCCTATAAGACAGAGTAGAACTGCCCCATAGAGTTTCCAAGGAGCGCCTGGTGGATTTGAACTGCCTACCGAATAGGGATACTTTTACTTCTTTGTTACCAGCTTGGACGCCCTTTATTTCTTTTTCTTGCCTTACTGCTCTGGCTCGGACCTCCAGCAAAACGTTGAATAAGAATGGTGGTAAAGGACATCTTTGTGTGGTTCCCATTCTGAAGGGCAATGCTTTCAGACTCTGTCTACTATGATGTTGGCTGTTGGCTTTGTGTAAATGCCCTTTATTATGTTGAGGAATTTGCTTTCTATTTCTATTTTGTTAAGAGTTTTTATCATGAATGGGCGTTGGACTTTGTCAAATACCGTTTCTACATCAATTGATAATATCAAGTGGCTCTTATCTTTTGTTTTATTTATGTGATGGATAACATTGATTGTTTCTCTAATGTTGAAGCATACCTGCATGTCTGGCATGAATTCCACTTGGTCATGGTGAATTTTTTTTTTTGATATATTGTTGAATTCTATTGGCTAGAATTTGTTGAGGGTTTTCGCATCTAAGTTCATGGGGGATATTGGTCTGTAATTTTCTTGTGGCTTTCCCTGTTTTTGGTATCAGGGTTACGCTGGCTTCATAGAATGAGTTCGGGAGTATTCCATCCTTTTCTATGCTCTGACATAACTTTAGTAGTACTGGTGTTAACTCTTCTCTGAAAGTTTGATAGAATTCTCCAGTGAAGCCCTCAGGGCCAGGGCTATTTTTTTCCCTTGGGAGATTTTAAATTACCTCTTCAATCTCTTCTTTTCTTATAAGTTTGTTTTGTTGTTCTACCTATGTCTGTGATAGTTTAGGTAGGTAATGTGTTGTAGACATTTGTCCATTTCTTCTAGGTTTTCAAATTTGTTAGAATACAAATTTTCATAGTCATCTGATATGATTCTTTAAATTTCAGTAGGTTTCTGTTTTGATATTGCCCATCTCATTTCTTATTCGGGTTAATTGCTTCATCTGCTGTTTTTCTTTTGTCAGTCTGGCCAGTGGTTTATTGATTTTGTTGATCTTTTCAAAGAACCAGCTTTCAGTCTTGTTAACTCTTTCAATTGTTTCTCTGTTCTCTATTTCATTTATTTCTGCTCTAATTTTTATTATTTCCTTTCTTCTGGTGCCCAAAGGATTCTTTTACTGCTGTCTCTCTATTTGTTCAAGTTGTACGGTAAATGTTTTGATTTTGGCCCTTTCTTCTTTTTGGATCTGTACATTTACTGCAAAAATGACCTCTGAGCACTGCTTTTGCTATGTCCCAAAGGTTCTGGTTGGATGTGTTTTCGTTCTCATTTGATTCCGTGAATATCTTTGTTCTGTCCATAATTTCTTCTATAACCCAGTAGTTTTTCACCAAGGTGTTGTTCAGTTTCCATGTATTTAATTTTTTTCTTTGCTTTTTCTGTTTTTCATTTCTACTTTTATGGCTTTACGGTCAGAGAAGATTTAGTAATATTTCAATATTTTGGATTCTGTTAAGGCTTGCTTTTGTGGCCTAGTATGTGGTCTACCCTAGAGAGTGTTCCATGTGTGTTGCAAAAGAAAGTATACTTGGCTGCTGTTGGATGGAATGTTTTGTATATGTCTACGAGGTCAAGTTGGTTGGTTGTGGTATTTAGATCGTCCGTGTCTTTACTGCGTTTCTTCCTGGATATCCTGTCCTTCACCGAAAGTGGTGTATTGAAGTCTCTTACTATTATTGTGGAGCTAAGTCTCTTTTCAATGCTGTTAGAGTTTGTTTTATGTATTTTGAAGCCCTGTCATTGGGCCCATAAATATTTATTATGGTTATGTCCACCTGGTATATTGATCCTTTAATCATTATATAGTGTCCTTCCTAATCCTTTGTGGTGGATTTAAAGTCTATTTTGTCAGAAATTAATATTGCCACCCCTGCTCTTTTTTGATTGTTGTTGGTTGATGTATTTTTTCCATCCTTTGAGTTTTAGTTTGTTTGTGTCTTTAAGGCTAATGTGTGTCTCTTGTAGGCAGCATATAGATGGATAGTGTTTTTTATCCATTCTGCCACTCTCTATCTCATTATTAGCACATTTAGTCCATTTACATTCAGCAGAATTATGGGTAGGTATGAGTTTTTTTTATGAGTTTAGTGCTGTCATGTTGATATCTTTTTTGTGTGTTGTTGACAGTTCCTTTTTCCCACTTAATTTTTTGTGCTGAGTATTTTATCTCTATATATTGTCTTTTCCTCATTTTCATTGTTGTTGATTTTGTTTTTCCTGCATCTTTATGTTTTTCTTGTATTTTATTTTGATGTGTAGAATTGTTAGTTTTTTTTGTGTGTGTGTGGTTACCTTATTATTTACCCCTATTTTTCTAAGCTTAAACCAAACTTTTATCTTTATATATTGCCTTGACTTCCTCTCCATATCAAAGATCCATGACTTCATTTTTTAGCCCCTCTTTCTCGATTTAATGTTGTCATCTTTTACATATTGATGTCCCTGTTTCCCTGTTTTCAGGGTTTCAGCTTTATTTTTGTAACATCCATATCGAGGTTGGTATTTGGTTGTTCTGTCCCGTGTTCTAGTTTTGAGTTGTTTTCTGATGTTATTAATTTTCTAACCCGAGGAATCTCTTTAGTATTTCTTGTAATTTTGGTTTGGTTTTTACAAATTCCCCTAACTTCTTTTAATCTGGAAATGCCCTAATTTTGCCATCATATTCGAGAGAGAGTTTTGCTGGATGTATAATACTTGGCTTTTGAGTTTCCATTTGCTGTCTCTCTGTGGATTCTTGCAGCCTCTTAAATTTGTCATTATGCTATTGTATAACCTTCTTATGTCCGTCTATTGCTTTGTCTGTGTGTTCCTTGAGTTGGTCTGCATTTTTTCTAATTTTCTTCCTGATCTCCTAAAGAACTCTGTATATTAATCTTTTGAATTCTACCCCTAGAAACTCCAAGACCCGCTCTTCCTCCAAGAGGTTTCTTGGTTCTTTGTTTTGGTCACTTGCTGAAGCCGTCACGGTGTGCCTCTTTATATGCTTCTATATTGACTGTTGACTCCGAACCACCAAAAATATATTATATTTATTTTACATTTGCTTACTGTGTCCCAGCTTCTTGTTTTGTTTTGATATGCCCAAGCAGGCTGGTCATGTGAGCTACTTTGATTATTGGCGTCTTTGAAGCTCTCAGGTCCTATCACCAGGTGGTTAGAGCTCTTACTAGGTATGCGAACCCAGGAGTCCATTTACTTTTCTTGTGTGGGTACACCTCAGGTGTCCAGGTCATTGGTCATCGTGTGTGTGGTGCAGGGTGTCACCTACAATCCTAGAAGGGCAGGACTACGTAGAGGTGATTGGAACAGGCACAGGTATCTGATTGCAGTTGGAGGTTATGTGCTGAACAAGGTTAGGGGGATGACAGCTGCCACTGAGCGCCGGGGTGGAAGTCACGTCCCTGTTCCCTAGAGCGCATAAGTGGATGAATTTTGTAGCTGGTATCCAGGCACCCAGTACTGTTGGCTGTAGAGACTGAGAGGCAACACTTATTCTCAGACCCCTGTTGCGGGTGGCTAGGTGGAGTGAGTGGAGCCACCAGTCCTCAGGCCCCTGATGTGGGTAGGTAAGGACCCTGCTTTATGGGCAGGGTGGTGTCAGAGGTCACGAATCTGCCACGCCCCCTTAGCTCTTGCAGTTGAAAATAGGCTTCAGGTATATACCCTGTTGTACTGTGGTAATGAGGGCGTATGCTGCGGAAATGGCCCCACACAGGTCTAGGCAGGGGTGAAGGGCATTCAAAGTCTGTGGATCCTTTGTGCCTGTATCTAGCCAAAGGGGCTGTGCCTGCCCTGAGTTCCTGGTTTAGGGGAGCTGGCAGATTATTTTTTCCTGTTTGTTAGTTTATTCCCTCTCCACAGCTGGCAGAATGGCTTGGGATGAGCTACAGGTTGTACTTGTGGCCCAGGGGGCAAGGCAATGGCTGTACCAGAGTGGGGAGGGGGTAAGTGGGATAGAGGTATTTCCCAAAGGGGAGAAGGGATTTTTTTATCCATTGTGGTAGGTTAGACACTTCCACTTAACGTTCACAGATTCAGCACTGCTTCTCCCTGGTACTGGAGGCTTGAACAGACTCTCCACCACTCAGTTTCTTCAGGTGTGGAAAATGTATCCCGAGCACTGCTGCTTGCCTTAGGCAGTATGAGCCAGCCGATCTAGGCTCCAGGGTGCTGGCCAGATCAGGTCTGGCAAATCCTTGGTGCTTCTGAACTGTGTCTCCCTCCCTGTAACACTGAGTCCAGATCCTCAACTTTGTATTTGGTGTTCAGGGCTCCTAGATTGTCATATATAATTGATTCAATTGTTTCTTCAGGTCTTTGCTATAAGTGGGAACATAGGAAGCATCTGACTAGCCCACCATCTTGGCGCCACCTTCCCTCAATCTCTTTTGTGATATAAAAGTGCAGATGGAGCAAGTAAGCAGGCAAACAGAGATAGATGCCACACCACATGAGATCTCCACAGAACCAAGAAAGAGAAGTTGAAGAGTGATAGGGACCGTCTCCTAGAGCCAACAGAGAGTCTTCCCCTATAGCTGGCACTCTGAATTCAGACTTCTAGCATCTTAAACTGTGAGAAAATACATTTGTTAAAGCCACCCACTTGAGGTATTTCTGCTGTAATAGCACTTGATAACTAAGACAATAACCTACTATATGCTCTATGCTAAAGTCTGTGCACTGGAGAAGAATGTATGTACTACTGATGTTGGGTGGAGTGTTCTGTATAGTTCTACTAGGTCTAGTTGGTTTATAGTGTTGTTCAAAGCCTCTATTTCCCTGTTGATGTTCTGTATAGACATCAATACATTGTTCCATTTTTGAAACAACTATGACTGTAGAACTATTTCTACGCTCAGTTCTGTCATGTTTACTTCATCTGTTTTAGGGCTCTGTTGTTAGGTAATATCTTCTTAATGAATTGACCCTTTTATCAGTATGTAATGTCCTTGTCTGTTGTAACAGATTTTGACCTAAAGTCTATTTCGTCTGATATTAATACAGCCATCCAACTCTTTTGGTTGCTATTTGCATGGAATTTCTTTTTCCCATCCTTTCAGTTTCAACCCATTTGTGTATTGGATCTAAAGTGCATCTCTTGTAGACAGCATATCGACACATGAAAACTTAGGGAAAGAGGTCTTTACCTACTATAGAAATGGGAATCAGTAGTATGTAGAGGGCAGTTTAAGTCATGAAAGTGGTTGTGAATAAGCGGAATGACTCAAGAATACAGTCAAGAACACAACTTTGGGGCATTCTTACTGGGAGATAGGGGCATGTCACTCAACCTTAGTTTCTGCAAAGGTGACTTTTTTGGGCCCTGATGTCCTCTCTGGAACCCTGTTGGCACAGTGGGGAAGAGGTCACCAGCTAACGAAGAGGTCGACAGTTCAAATCCACACTCCTTGGAAACACCATGGGACAGTTCTACTCTGGCCTATGGGGTTGCTGTGAGTCGGAATGGACTCTATGGCGACAGGTTAATATCCACTCCAGCCCGAAGAGCTTTTGACAATTGTTGCACACACTTATTTCAGACTCTTGCATCTGAAAGCCATGTGGCCAAGGATCAAGTGTATTGTTGTCATAGCAGACAGCAGGTGCTCAATAAAGCTTTGTTGAGTAAACAAATATCAGTGTAGACTCGGTGTGTACTTATCTTACATCTAATGAAGTTATGCCAGATACCAGTTATAAGATTCTTCTTTAAATGTGATTAATTTTGGTTGATAACTGATTTTCTCTAGTGATCAGGGTATTGGAAGAGGAGACTCTGGCAACTCTGTAATGCTCTTCAGAGACCGGAAGCATAAAGGTGGTTGAGGTCGTGGACATTTCAGCCTGGGAGTATGTGGAGGAGGCTGCTGATGAGACCCACATGGCCAGTTGGGTGGGGAAGGTGGACAAGAGCTGGGTAGCAAAGTAGAGCACCAGTCATGTGGTAGAGTGTGATGCCAGCCATGTGGGGGAGGGGGGGCCCCTTCCCTGTGGGCAAATTAGGGAGTGGGGACTCCAGCTGTGTTTGGGAGGGGAATCAAGGCCCAGGAACACAGTTGGGGGGTAAAGGGGAAGAGTCTGGCAGAGGTCCAGAAAGACAGCTGGGAGGAGGAGGGGGAGGGTGCGGCCTAGGTCCAGTAACACAGCTGGGAGGAGAAGATGGACTATATGGTTAAGGTCCAGGAACACAGCTGGGAGGAGGTGGGGGAGGTTTTGGCCAAGGGCCAGGAACACAGCTGGTGGGAGGAGGTGAAGGGTCCTTCCAAGTTCTAGGAACACAGTTGGGAGGAAGACTAGGGCTTGAGCAAGGTCCTAGGGCACAGCTGATAGGAGAAATGGTAAGGGCCTGGCAGAAGTCCAGGCACAGCTGAGAGGAAGAGATGGATGGTCTGGCCTAGGTCCAGGAGCACAGCTGGGAGGAGGTGGAGGGTCTTTCCAAGTTCCAGGAACACAGTTGGGATGAAGAGCAGGATAGCCTATCCAAGTTCCAGGAACACAACTCAGAGGAGGAGGGAGAGGGTCTGGCCAAGGTCCAGGAACTCAGGTGGGAGGAAAAGGTAGAGGGTATGGCCAAGATCCAGAAACACAGCTGGGAGGAGTGGAAGGAGAGTCTAGCCTAGGTCCAGGAACACAGTGGGGAAGACGAGGGGGAAGGTCTGAACAAGGTCCTCAGCACATCTGGGAGGAGGAAGTCCAGAGTCTGCAGAGGTCCAGGAACACAGCTGGGAGGAGTTGGTAGAGGGTCTGACTGAGGTCAAGGAACACACCTGGGAGGACGTGGTGGAGTGTATGGTGAAGGATCCAACCAAGGCCTGGGAAGACATCCTGGTAAAGTACTTGGCTCACTCCCCATGTGTGCTGATGGAGGGAGTTTATTGGGCAGTGTGTGACCAATCGTCCTGGGCAATGAAGGTCTCTCCTGCAGCCCTCTGATTCTGCTGAATAGAAACAGTTAAATTTTTAAAAATATTCTTGTAGAACAGACCAAAGCACTTCAAAATATAGAAGCTGTAACAAAAAGATGTGGGTGTCATCACCTGGCACCTTCCACTCCACCAGCTCTCTATCAGCATCAGGAGGCAGAGCCAAGATGGCAGAATAGACAGACGCTTCTGGTGGGCCCTCTTTACAACAAAGACCCGAAAAAACAAGTGAAATGAGTACATTTATGACAAGCTAGGTGCCCGGAGCATCAAAGGCAAGCTTAGAAAACAAACTGAGAGGCAGGGGGAGGAAGAGACGGTTCAGAAGCAGAGAGGACTTACCAGACCTGCATCGTGGAGAGCCCTCAGGCACCATTCCTGGGAGCGGTGGTGGCATGCTGGCACTAGTGTTCGGCCACAGTTTCCTCAGGGAGAAGCAGCCAGCCACACAGCCTAGTCACACCTCCGGAACAAGAGAAGAATGGCGCTCTTGGCAAAAGCTAAGTACTTGTATATATTTCACCGCGTCCCCACCCCTGCCTACTCCCACACCAGCTTCACTGGCTGACTTCTTTGGGCCTGAGATAGGCCCTGTTGAGTGCCTAGAGCCATCCTCCCGGCCTTGCAGATGGAATAAAGTTGAAATTGGGGGAAAAGAATTTTCCAGCTCCACTAACTGGGGGAGCTCAGGACAGACGTGTCTCCTGTCCAGGCATAGATGGTCCATGGACTTTGAGTACCTTTCCCCGCTGCATGGACCTGTGTGGGCCTATTTTAGGAGAATAGGCCCCTGATGGCAGACTCCAACCGTTTCAGCTGTGCAGTGGAGAGGTGGGTGTTTGATGTTTGACATTGCTTTGCCTGTTAAACAGGGTCCTCACCAACCCACATCATGGGCGTAAGGACTGGTGGCTGCACTCAGTTCACCCAGCCACCCACAACAGGGGTCCAAGGATAACTGGTACCTCCCAGTCCTTACAACGAAAAACACTGGGTGCCCATGGTCTGTCTGCTTTCCTCAGAGACACATGGGGGACGATTCTCAGCCCCCTGCCTTGTTCAGAGTCTGACCCCCTGCTGCAACCAGATACCATTACCTACACCAATCACCCCTGCCCCTCTAAGAGTATAGGACAGAGCCTGTACCATACACTTAATGATCAGCTACCTGGACATCTGAGCTGAATTCATACAAGAAAAGTGAATGGACTCCTAGACTGATACACCTGATAACAGCTCTAGCCATCTGGGGAAAGGATGTCAGAGCTCCAAAGGCGAAAATAATCAAATTAGCTCCGTCAACCAACTCATTTGGGCATATCAAAACAAAACAAAGGCCATCTTGTGGGAAGTGCTGAAACAGGCACTCTTGGCTCAGCGCGGCCCGCTGCAATCCGTGGAGGCATGCGCCGCCCAGCCACCATCATGCCTGGGCACGTACAGGAAGGCTTCTGCTGCGTGGTCGCCAGCCGATTCGACCAGTTATTTGATGACGAATCAGATCCCTTCGAGGTGTTGAAGGTGGTGGAGAACAAGAAAAAAGAAGCTGGCGGAGGCAGTGTTGGGGGCCCTCTGGCCAAGAGCGCACCCCAGACCAACTCCTATGAGGCAGGCAAACAGTTGAGTAAAGAGTCCCGGAAAGACCGCAAGAACCCACTGCCTCCCAGTGCTGGTGTGGTTGACAAGAAAGAGGAGACGCAGCCACCCGTGGCGCTTAAGAAAGAAGGAATTAGACGTGTTGGAAGAGGACCTGATCAGCAACTTCAGGGTGAAGGGAAAATAACTGATAGAAGACCAGAAAGGTGACTACCTCGGGAAAGACGATTTGAAAAACCACTTGAAGAAAAGGGTAAAGGAGGAGAATTTTCATTTGATAGACCAATCATTGATTGGCCTATTCGGGGCCGTGGTGGTCCTGGAAGAGGTCGAGGAGGCCGTGGACATGGAATGGGCCGAGGAGATGGATTTGATTCTCGTGGCAATTGTGAATTTGATAGGCATAGTGGAAGTGATAGATCTGGCCTGAAACAGGAAGAGAAACAGGGAGGTAGCAAATCTCACAACTGGAGACTATCGAAGATGAATTAACTGACTTGGATCATTCGAATGTGACTGAAGAAGCACCTGAAGGTGAAGAACATCCAGTGGCAGACACTGAGAATAAGGAGAACGAAGTCAAAGGTAAAAAAAAGAGGGTCCAAAAGAGATGACATTGGATGAGTGGAAGGCTATTCAAGATAAGGACCGGGCAAAAGTAGAATTTAATATCCGAAAACCAAATGAAGGTGCTGATGGGCAGTGGAAGAAGGGATTTGTTCTTCACAAGTCAAAGAGTGAAAAGGCTCATGCTGAAGATTCGGTCATGGATCATCATTTCCGGAAGCCAGCAAATGATGTATCATCCCAGCTGGAGATCAACCTTGGAGACCTTGGCCGTCCAGGACGTGGTGGCAGGGGAGGAAGAGGTGGACGTGGGTGTGGTGGGCATCCCAATCATGGCAGCAGGACTGACAAGTCAAGTGCTTCTGCCCCTGATGTAGACGACCCAGAGGCATTCCAGCTCTGGCCTAACTGGGTGCCATAAGACAACCCTGGTTCCTTTGTGGACCCTCCTCTCTGAGGCTTTGCATGCTTAAGGATCCCAAACAACTAAGAAATAAAAAAAAAAAAAAAAAGACTCATTCATACCATTCACACCTAAAGAGTGAATTTCATCTGCTTTGAAAATGAACTTCTCTTGCTACACAGAAGTAACAAATATGGCAGTCAGTTTTGTATTTAGAAATGTATTGGTATCAGGGATGTTTTCATAATTTTTAGAGATTTTGCATTCTTCATAAATACTTTTGTATTGCTGCTTGCAAATAAGCATTTCCAAACTTGAAATATAGGTGTGAACAGTGTGTACCAGTTTAAAGCTTTCACTTCATTTGTGTTTTTTAATTAAGGATTTAGATGTTCCCTCAATTACAAAGTGAGTTTAAATATTGGACATAATATTGGTTTTTATACCTGCTTTGCATTTTCACACATGGTCAGCTGAGACATGTAAACTTGATTTGTCAAATTTTATGCTGTGTGGAACACTAACTCCTTTATGTATTTTAACTTAGTTTTAATATTTTCATTTTTGGGGAAAAATCTTTTTTCAATTCTCATGATAGCTGTTATATTTGCTAAATCTTTATATATAAAAATATCAGTACTTGAACAAATTCAAAGCACATTGGTTTATTAACCCTTGCTCCTGCAGTGATGCATGGTTCATTAGGTTCAAATTATACTTGATTTACGATTTTAACTATATGACTTTTCCATTTTAAAAAAACAAATTAGATACATTATAGGTGAAAATTGTTTAAGCTTATCGTTGATAGACAAATCCTGTCGAGTGAAGTAGTTACATGGGTATGGATTTTTTCCCCCTCCAACAGAGTGGTGGAATAGTTTGATTTGGCTAATGCATAATATTTAAACTATGTAAAATGAGTGTCTGGCCCTTCAGTATGATTTGTATATTTGGAAGGTCCCAAAATCAAAATTGTACTTCTTTAAACAACTCTTTAACCCTTCCTTGTTCTGAAGAAGCCAAAGGGCACTGGCTAGTATGGTGAGAGGGGGACTATTTTAATTTTTGGAATTTGGAAAGCAGGCAGTTTTACATTATAAGGTTGGAACAGCAGCACTATCCATGAAATACAAACAAAAATCTTAAAAAAAAAAAAAATAAAAAACAAAGCGAGAAGCTACAACACAGTAAAAAAAACATAAAATAAACTAATACAATAACTCATAGATGGCTCAGAGACAACAGTCAATATCAAGTCACATAAAGAAACAGACCATGATTGCCTCAACAAGCTCTCAAAACAAAGAGTCAAGGGATCTTCTAGGTGAAAGTGCATTCCTGGAATTATCAGAGGCAGAATACAAGAGATTAATATACAGAACCCTTCAAGACGTCAGGAAGGAAATGAGGCAATATGCAGAACAAGCCAAGGAACCCACAGATAAATCAATTGAAGAAATTAAAAAGATTTTTCAGAAACATAATGAAAAATTTAATAAGCTGGAGAAATCCATAGCAGAAAGCAATCAGAAATCTGGAAGATTAACAATAAAACTACAGAAGTAAATGCAATAGAAAGTCAGAGGAGCAGAACTGAATAACTGGAAGGCAGAATTCCTGAACTTGAAGATAAAGCACTTGGCACTAATATATTTGAAGCAAAATCAGATAAAATAATTTAAAAACATGAAGAAAACTTAAGAATCATGTGGGATTCTATCAAGAGAAATAACCTCTGAGTGATTGGAGTACCAGACCAGGGAGGGATAACAGAAAATACAGAGAGAATTGTTGAAGATTTGTTGGCAGAAAACTTCCCTGATATTGTAAAAGATGAAAAGATACCTATCAAAGATGCTCGTCGAACTCCACATAAGGTAGATGTTAAAAGAAAGTCACCAAGACATATTATAATCAAATTAGCCAAAACCAAAGATAAAGAGAATTATAAGAGCAGCTAGGGATAAATGAAAAGTCACCTACAAAAAAAAAAAAAAAGGAGAGCCAAAAAGAATAAGCTCGGACTACTCAGCAAAACCATGCAGGCAAGAAGGCAATGGAAATTCTCATGAGAGCATTAAAACAGCAATAACAGAAACGTTGCTGTTGCGTCAAACCTACAGCGACCCTACGGGTCAGAGTAGAACTGCCCCCTGGGCTTTCCAAGGAGTGACTGGTGGGTTGGAACTGCCATCCTTTTGGTTAGAAGCCTAGTTCTTAGCCACTGTGCCACCAGGGCTGCCACGCAAGCATAGTCATCAATAATATTTTAAAACTGTAATTCTTAGTTTGTCTCATTTTCAATGGAGATAATTGTGTTTGTCGATTTTGATGACCTCAAAGAATTTTAAATTTCAGCTTTCTGAACCATCTTTCATAGGATCCTTTGGGATCATTAATGTTTTAAAAAAAATTACCAAGGCTCATTCCAAGTTGGGATAATATTGTACTAAGCACAATTCATGAGTCAGATGTAGATGAACTAAGAACATTAATGTATTTTTTAGTACCAACTATTGATATTTTACACAGCTTAAAACTCTATAAGATGAATCTTCTACAAGATATAATTTGCTAGAATATTTAAGAGCCAATCGAATGACTGCAATTTGGATGTTTTCATTGAAAATACATTTTTTCTATTAAAAAGTCAAGATTTGAAAACTGAATTTTTTTATATCTTCACTTCAAAGGTGAAATCAGGATGTCCATAATGTCCTGTTTAAAATAAATCTATTCTCATAATAATTGATAGTTGGATCCAGTGAGTCATACATGTCCCATTCCTTTACTTTTCTTTATTTTCAAATTCAGAAATGTACTCATATGTCTTGTTAAAGTTTTACATTTACCGAACATGCTTTCAAAGTTACTTTTTCTCATTTGCCGTAAGCAAGGGGCTAGGCCTTGTAATAGGCATGGAGCTTGATACACAGTCTGGATTTCTTATTGGACGGCTTTATTGACTCTTTCCACTTGGTTTAAAATATCATCCCACATTCAGGAGTTGCATAAAAGGTTGTAATCTATTTGCACAAATATGCTTTTCATTTTGAGCAGAGGCACTTTCTCCCTTTGGTATTTTATGTATATTTTATTGGGATAATATGTGAATTTGTATGGGCATTGCCCTGATCACCATACATCTGAGCTCGACATCCATTGAATATCCTTATATGTTTATAATGCAGTTTTTAGAATAAACATGAGAATATCCTATCTGCTCATTTAATTAAAAAGAAGGTGATGTATCATTTGTTGTATATTTTAAGGAAAGCCTAGTGGCGTAGTAGTTAAGAGCTGCAGCTGCTAACCAAAGTGTCAGCAGTTCAAATCCACCAGGCACTCCTTGGAAACCCTGTGGGGCAGTTCTACTCTGTGCTGTATTTTGAAAGGTTGTTGTTGTTATTTGCCATGGAGTCCATTCCGACTCACAGCAACTTTATATGACATAATGAAGTCCATCGTTGTGGCTGTCGTGTCAGTCCATCTCCTTGGGGGTTTCCCTTGTTTTTGTGGCCTCTTTATGTTACCAAACACGGTGTCCTTCTCTAGCGATGGGTCTTTCCTGATTAAAAAAAAAAAATGACACGTCCAAAATAAGCAAAACAAAGTAGATCTTGACATCTTCATTTCTAAGGAGCCTCCTGCTTGTATTTCTTCTAAGACTGACTTGTTTGTTCTTCTGGCACTCCACAGTATATTCAATATTTTTTGCCAACACCACAATTTAAGTGCATCAGTTCTTCTTCTGCCTTCCTTTTTCATTGTCCAAGTTTCCCATGTATATGAGGTGATTGAAAAGACCATGGCTTAGGCCAGGGGCATCTTAGTCATCAAAGTAACTTTTCAGTGTTTGAAACTTTAAAGAGGTCGTGTGCAGCAGATTTGCCCAATGCAATACATTTTTTGATTTCTTGACTGCTGCTTGCATGGATGTTGATTGTTGATCCAAGTAGGGTGAAATCCTTGAAAACTTCAGTTTCGTTGCCATTTATCATGACGTTGTTTATTAGTTCAGGTGTGAGTATTTTTCTCTTCTTCACATTCAGGTGTCATCTATACGGAAGGCTCTGTGTTTAACTTCATCAGCAAGTGCTTCAAGTCGTCTTCATTTTCTGCAAGCAAGGTTGTGTCAGTTGAGTTTGTTAATGAGTATTCCTCCCATCCTGATGCTGTCTTCTGCATATAGTCCAGCTTCTAAGATTATTTGTTTAGTGTGCAGATTGTATAAGTAAGGTAAAAGGATACCACCCTGCCGCACACCTTTTGCAGTTTCTTCTGTTGGAACAATCGCCTCTTGATCTGTGTAGAGGGTAGGCATGAGCGCAATGTAGTGTTCTGAAGGTCCCATTATTTGTAATGTTACTCCTGTCTGGGATATGCTTTCATTATTAACTGGGCATTTCCTCTGTTGATCCTCTAGGACAGTCCCCTTGCCTTTCCTTACATTTACACACACAGGTAAGATTGACACACAAAATTAATCATCACAACACCTATGAAAATGAACAACAGTTCCTGTGGCCTTCCTTGACCCATTCATCTACCAGGCTTCATAGGACCCCCCACCCCACCCCTACTCTAAGGGCCCCTAACAGGGTTTGAGCCCCAACCTCGGGCCCAGAGGCTCTTCTCAAAGCCACCTTGCCCTGGCCACTCTCAGCGCCTTGGGCAGAGCATGAATTTGGACCCAGGAAAGGACAGCTTCAGTGGAGCAGGGCATGTCTGAGCTTTAGCCGTATTTGCCTGCAGTGGCCTCTGTTGGGAGTGCCGGGTCTGTCTGTCTGTCCTGTGGCACCAAAGGACTGTGCGTGTGTGTGTCTGTGTGCAGTTGTGTAATCTGTGTGGCTGTCTCTGTCTGAGTTTCTGAGTCTATGAGTATACTGATTGTGTTTTGTTTTCCCCTGTGTGGCTGTTGTGTGTATCTTTGTGCCCTTCTCTGTATATGTGTGTGTGTGTTTGTGCATCTGTCAGTGAAAGGGTGTGTGTCAGTTGTGGAAATCCATGTAATCCATGTGCCTCTGTGCCTGTGGTGTGTGTGGGAATGTGTGTCCTTGTTGGAGTATCTGTATTCTGGATCTGTTTCTGTGTGAGTTTGCACCTTTGGATGTTCCTGAGTGTGGATCTGTGTGTGCATGTGCCCATCATGTGACAGTTCGTCCTGGGTGGACATCTAGGGTGGCCCTGAGTGTGTGTCTTTGTGAGCCTCTCCATGAGCCCGCACCCTTTGCTCAGGTGTGTCTGGGTGGTCCTTATCTGCACGTCTCCATGCTTCCTGTGTGTGTACACTTCTCACTGAGTGTGTTTGTGTACCCCAGGAAGACACAGACACAGAGGGGACTTCCTCGAGAGCCACCCCAGGGGTGGGTGAGAGGAGACAGTATGTCCATCGTCCTCCCTCAGGTGGGGCTGGACCCTTCTGCCCCTGCTCCTCTCAGCCTCTGCTGTCCTCCTGGTAGTCCCACCTCAGCCCCAAGGATGGAGGCAGTGAAGGGTCAGTTCACGTGGCCCCCAGCCAGGGGGCAACTGCAGAGGGCTAGAGTGAGTGGGAGGGCTAGAGAGGGTCCTGGGTTCCAGGGGAGGTTCTTGGGGAGTCCTGGGTCCCTGGGAGGGGTGATTGAGTGGTTGTCCCTTGGGAGGGCTGGGTTCTGAGGGCTCCGTGTCCCTGGAGTGGGGCACGTAGCTGGAGTTTGTTGGGAGTTTTGGGGGAGTCCTGGATTCCTGGGCATAGGTTGAGTTGGGGAATTCTGTAGGGAAATTCAAGGGGGAAGGCTTCTGGGGCCCTGGTTAGGGGTGAGTGGGCAGCACACCTGGGAAGGACTTGGTTCCGCAGAGAGCCCTGGTCCCTCACTCACCATGGTGGCCAGGAGCTGTGGTGGTAGCATCAACAGCAGCGTTACTCTCAGGCACAAAGTGACAGACCCACTGGATGGTGGCAGGTGCTGGACTATCTAGCCAGCAAGTGCAGCCACCAAGGGAGGGCCGAGCCCCCAGAAGCCCCTCCCAGGCCACTCCTGGGTTCACCCTCCTGTAGAGCTAAGAGGAGCCCAAAGGGCTAAAGCCTAGGGCCACCTAGAATTTCTCTCCCAACCTCAGTGTCCCTGACCATGGGAATGGGTACACTGGGCCACCTGATGGTGCTGAATCGAGGAGGGAGAACCCATCTGGCCGGGGTTATCTCAGATTGGGGGCTGGGGAGGATGGCAGAAGAAGTTGTGAGAAGACTTAGCACAGGCCCAGGCACAGAACAAGCTCGCAAAACAGAGGTGCTGTAGACGTTGATGGTGGCGTTTTATTACCCCTCAACCACAGTCCCAGCACTCACCTGGCCAATCCCAAAGGGACAGAGCAGGGAAGGAGGGGTAGTGACTGAATTTAACTTCAAAGAAGAAAAATGTAGGAATCTAGGCACTCCTGATCGCCTTTGAAATCAACTCTCTTAACACAACTCCCCCCCACCATATTGGGGAAACTGAGGCTGCTGGGAGTGTGCCCAAGTTCACTCAGTGGGCCTGAGTTGACTGTTGATTATATCCACCCAAACTCATTTTTCCCACATTCACTCTGTTTGATCTTGCCAGGAATGGTTTTGGGCAGCTCTGAGATAAACTCCACCTGGATGAGAAAGAACCATATCCAACCTGACTCAGTCCTTCTATCATTTCCTTCCATTCCCCACTCCCTTCCTTGTCACCTGCACAGACCCCAGACAGGCAAACACCATGTAGGGGTCTCCATGGGGCTCACCAGGTATCTCAGGTCCTCCTCCTCACTTCCGGAGGGTGGATGTAGCCTCAAGACTTGCTTTGGCCAGTGAACTGTGACGTGTGTCACCTCTAGGCAAAAGAGCTCAGAACCCTTCAGATCGGAGGCTGACCACCCTGTCTTCCCATCAGAATAGTACGTGACAGGTGTCTACATGGTAGTTGTGCTTTATCCAGGTCCCAGGATGATGGAACATGGAGCAGAGTTCCCAGGAGACGCATGGTAAAAAACTTCCTTTGCTATCAGCCACTAAGACTCTAGAGCTGTTTGTTATTGTCTTAGGCTGGGTTCTATAGAGAAGAAAAACCCGTAAACCTTATATATGTGTGTGTATATATATATATATATAAACCAAACCAAAACCAAACCCAGTGCCTTCAAGTTGAGTCCTACTCATAGCGACCCTATAGGACAGAGTAGAACTGCTGCATAGAGTTTCCAAGGAATGCCTGGTGAATTCAAACTGCCAATCCTTTGGTTAGCAGCTGTAGCACTTAACCATATGGCACGAGGGTTTCCATATATATGTATATATATATATATATATGCATATATATATATACACACACGTATATATAGAGAGAGATTTATATCAAGAAAATGGCTCATGCGGTTGTAGAGACAGGAATGTCCCAAGTCCATAGTCAGAATGGAGGCTTCTCCTGATTGACGCAGGTGCAGGGGCAGGCAAATTCAAGATTATCAGGTTGGAGAGCAGGGCTGTTGTTCACAGACGGTGAAGATTGATGAATCCCAACATCAGCAGGCAAGACCACAGGTAAACAGCTAGCTCAAGCCCTGAGAACTGGAGGTCAGATGAACAGGAGTCAGCTGCAGGATCCAGAACTGGCAAAAGGCCTTGAGCCGTGTCAGAATGTCCCCGCACACTCGATGGAGACCACACACCCAAGGAAACTCCTTTGAACTGACTGGCTACTCAGAGCAGATCCCGTCGTGGGGGTGATCACACATCAGATCTCAACAGGGAAGTGATCACAACATCATGTGACTGCCAAAACCCTGAGAATCATGCCCCAGCCAAGTTGACACACAATCTTAACCATCACAGTTACCCATAGTATAATGTAGCCCACCTAATGCTATGCATCATTTTCTCTATTCTCTGTGAGGCAGCATTGTTGTTGCTGTGAGCTGCCACTGAATCAGTTCTGATGCATGATGACCCCAAGGACAACAGAATGAAATGTTGCCTGGTCCTGTGCCATCTGTATGATCATTGTTACGCTCAAGCCCATTGTTTTGGCCAGAATGTATTCTGAGCACATTCCAACTGAGAAGGCTGATGTTCCAACTCTATACCAGAAAATACTCTGTTGTGATTCATAGGATTTCCATTAGCTAAGTTTTGGAAGTAGATTGCCAGGCCTTTGTTCCTGTTTTGTCTTAGTCTAGGAACTCCGCTGAAACCTGTCCACCATGGGTGGTCCTGCTGTTGTTTGTAATACTTATCTGCCTGTTGGTCTTACTGGTGCTGCATGATGTGAAAGCTATGAGGCAACATAGCCTAAAATGAAAAGCATTGCTTTGCCTATGAAACAGGATCCTCACCTACCCACATCATGGTCCTAAGGACTGGTAGCTCCACTCAGGTCACCCAGCCACCCGCAAAAGGGGTCCAAAGATAACTGGTACCTCCCAGTCCTTACAACCAAAAACTTTGGGTGCCCATGGTCCCTCTGCAGAACCCACCCACCAGCACGCTCTAGGGAACAGAGACGCGTTTTCCTCAGAGACACTTGAGGGTTGGTTCTCAGCCCCCTGCCTTGTTCAGAGCATGACCCCCTGCTCCAATCAGATACTGGTATATATGCCAGTCACCCCTGCCCCTCTAAGACTGTAGGACCCGGAAATAGTGCCTGAGGGCTCCCCGTGATTGAGGTCCCGGTGACTTTTCTCCACTCTGAATGGCCTGTTCCTCCCCCGCCCCTCAGTTTACTGTCTAAGCTTGCCTTTGATGCTCAGGCCTCCCAGCTTGTCACAAATGTACTCATTTCAGTTGTTTTTCTGGGTCTTTGTTGTAAAGAGGGAAGCTTCTCCTATTCTACCCTCTTGGCTCCGCCTCCCTTAGTAACATTGTTTAAGTCAAAAGGCTGCACCTTGAGAACCAGCTCCAAGCGGCCACCCAGGCTCTCGCAAATTCTGACCTCAGAACTTCCCTCCTCTGGAGGGATGCACAATCATTAGCCCATGGTTGTACCTGGAGCCCATTCTGGAGCAGACGTTCCATCCACCAGTACGTGCAACCCAAGATGACCCGACAGACTCCCAGACTTGGACAGGGGAGGGGAATTCCAAGAATGGGCAGGCTAAAGGGACTGAGGTATAAGACCCGGAACTAGTCTCCCCCTTAAAGACCCCCAGGTTACCAGCTTGGGGAGCTCATGGTCTAGACCCTGAGTTGCTCCTTATCTGCGCCGATAATAAACTTGCCACTTTCTGTTTCCCTTAAAACTGTTGTCCCTCTTACTTCAACGGGGAACCTTGGGGCCTATGGTTAAGCGCTAGGGCTGCTAACCAAAAGTCGGCAGTGTGAATTCACCAGGCGCTCCTTGGAAACTGTGTGGGGCCTTTCTACTCTGTCCTGTAGGGTTGCTATGAGTAGGAATTGACTTGACGGCAACCAGTTTGGCTTTTTTTTTGTTTTAATGGTAGATGCTAAGAACCTAAGAGGCCTTGGGTTATAGAGGCAGCTGCTGAGGCCCATATGGCAGATTGGGCCGGGAAGGTGAAGGACACCAAGGGATGGAGGGGGATGCCAGCCAGGTGGGTTACTGGGCCCCCAGGTGGGTGGGGGAGCGGGATACCACTGGGGTGGAGGAGGGGTACCCAACTCATGAGGAGGGGGAGGTCGACCCCACCCACCAGGGGGAGGGGACCCCAGCCATGTGGGGGAGAGGGACAGCAGCCAGGTTGACAAGGGTCGCAGCATCTGGGTGGGGGGGATGGACGGTAGCCAGGTGCGGTTGGTGGACGGCTGCCCGTTGGGGTGGATGGACGGCATACTGGCAGGTTGGGGGGAGGGCAGCCTCCTGTGGTAGGCAGAAGCCAGGTACGTGGAGGCAGGGGAAGCGAGCTGGGTTGGGGAGAGGGCTCCCAGAAGGGTAAGGGAGGGGGAAGCCAGCCAGGTGGGGGAGGGGCTTGCCAGAGTGGTGGGAGAGGAGGGTGCCAGCCCGGTAGAGGAGGTGGAGGCCAGACGGAAGGGGGAGGTGAGCACCCTGGTGGAGGCTTGGGAGGACAGCAGGGTGTACAAGGAGGTGGAGATTCTCGGAAGCCTTGGGAGGCCAGCGGGGAGGAGGAGGGGAAGGGTCTAGGCGATGTCCAGGAACAGGGTTAGGAGGAGGAGGGGGAGGGTGTAATGGAGGATCCAGAATACTGCTGGGAGGAGGAAGGGGAGGCTCTGGCCCAGGTTTGGGAGCACAGGTGGGAGGAGGAGGGGGAGGGTCTGGCCCATATTTGGGAACACAGGTGCGAGGAGGAGGGGGAGGGTCTGGCCTAGGTTTGCAAACACGGTTGGGGGGGGGTTTGGCCCAGGTTTGGGAGCACAGGTGGGATGAGGAGGAGGCGGAGGTTCTGGCCCAGGTTTCCTAACAGGGGTGGGAGGAGGAGGGGGAGGGTCTGGCCCAGTTTTGGCAACACGGGTGGCAGGAGGATGGTCTGGCCGGGGTTTGGGAACACAGGTGGGAGGTGGAGGTGGAGGGTCTAGCCCGGGTTTGGTAACACGGGTGGGAGGGTGTGGGGGAGGGCCTGGCCCAGTTTTGGGAACGTATCTGGGAGGAAGGCGTAGAAGGTATGGTGAAGGGTCATTCCAAGATTGGGGAAGACATCCTGGTGGAGCTGGTGGCCCACCACCCATGGGTACAGATGGAGGCCATCTGATGGGGCAGCGTGTAGCCGATCCTTCTGGGCAAGGAAGGGTCCCTGCTGAAGCCTGCTGACCCTGCAGAATAGAAGCAGTTAAATTTTTAAAATACTTCAATAGGACAGACCAAAACACTATGAATTATAAAAGGTGAAACATAATGATGCAGGCGGGTGTCCACACCTGGCACCTTCCCCTCCACCAGGTCTCAAAAGAGCATCAGTGCCAGAAAACTCTATCGCTCCCGCTGATCTCACTACAGTTTAGGGGGTGGTAAAGGATGCAACCAAGAAGCAAAAAACAAAAACTAGATTGAGGAGTCAAAGTGCACAAGAAACTTTGAGATCATACATAGGAGTAAGGAAGGAAAAGAGGAAGCCAGGCCCCTCTTGGGCCTGTCACTTAGAGTCCAACCAAGCCTTTGGTAAAAAGGAGGAAAGCGCCCCCACCCTCAGTGGTGGAGTGAGGACAGAATTGTTTGGAGCCCCAGAAATAACTGTCAAGAAGTTGATACAGAGGTGGTTACAGCACCCTTTAGAAAGCTCTGTTCTTCAATTCTGTGGTATTTTCATGAAGCATTTGTTCACTCTCTCTGTGCAGAAGCATATACACTCTTCTTTACACAACATAGAAAGCCTGGTTTCTGGGTCTTTCCACTTGACATTATGTTAAGAGCATTTTCTGTGTTCTGAAATGTCTTTGAAACATATGACTTTTAGGAGCTGCCTCCACTGGAAGGATTTACACTAGTTCCACCATCCCTCTACCATGAGTCATTCAGCTCGTTGCCACATTTTCACTGTAATCCATCCTGTTCCACTTGAATGTGGTCTCACCTGGTCTTTCGATACGTGGTGGTTCTTTCATTAGGGTAGATGACTAGAAGTGCAATTGTGCTGAATAAAAGGGTGTGAGTATTTGGAAGGCTTCGGGTAGACAGTGTTACATTGCACTTCAGGATGGTTGTGAGAATTCACAATTCCACTCTCAGTGTGCGAAAGGAGCCCCAGAAGAGTTAATATTTAATTCCTTTGATAGAAAGAATTTATCAAATAAAAGTTTTCTCATTGAAGTTATATAGTTGTCTTGTTCACTAATTCTTCACTAAAAAAGATGAGACTCTTGTACAAATTTAGCTTTGGTTTCACTCATCGATTTGTGTTCTCATTAGTAGCTTAAAGGGAAATCGAATAATAGACCTGTGAGTATAAAAATTCCTGATTATTCATGATTCAAAGCATATGTATAAACAAAGGAACGACAACAACAACAAAAAAACCAGCTCTGGTGGTGTAGTGGTTAAGAGCTAAGGCTGCTAAACCAAAGGTCGGCATTCCAGTCCACCTGCTGCTGCTTGGAAACCCTACTGGCCACTCTACTCTGTCCTGATTATCCATGATTCGAAGCGTATCTATAAGGTATGTTAAGGTAGTCTCCGAACAGAGACTGAGGAGAAAGATTATTGCTAAAACAGCAATCTCCAGAAAGAGGAACATCATTACAAGTTTTTGGTCCAGCCCAGGAAAACTATTGTCAATGAGCTGAAAGAGTAATATTCAAAGTCACGTGAAACCTCAAAAGAAATGTACAATATAGCAGTGACATGGACTCCTGGAGAGAAACCCAAATCAGCCTCCAAGAACGAGCCCCACCCATCAGATATCTCCAGTGGATTTCTCTGCTTCTAGGAAGCTTGGCACCTGGCCACCTGGTGTTTCTTCTGAGTCTGGCAGTGTTCTTAGAGATTGTGAGTGTCCTGTCTGTAATGGGGCTCAATCTCTAGTTCCCCAGAGACTGTACCTGCCCTTGTGTCTAATGCTGAATCACACTTTTCTCATGGATACATTGACTTTTTAACATTTTAAAGACCAGCATAGGGCAAAACAAAAAAAACCTGAAAATCACTACAGAGATGTCTTATTCAGAATTAATCAACTTTTAGGGCTTGAATAAAAGCAAAGTGGTGACCATGCAGATGACACTAACAACGTGAGGCTTCTCTAAGATCCTTGATTTTAATTCTATTCCACTCCTCTGTGCATGTAGACAGACTTCATCTGAATAAGTTCGGACTTTTCTGATACCTGGTCGGGAGAGCTTGCTTTGGATTTAACTGTTCTTGAAAACTCATTACTTTCATTCTAAACATTTCCTTCAAGACAGTGTGTTCAACAGAGATACACATTCGACAGAATATGATTCAGCAACAGAAACGAATGAATTTTGGAATGAGGCAAGAATGATCCATCTTGAACTTGCAAAATGCAAGTATAAGCTGGGAGAAACAACCCTGTGAAGGGGCTGCTTTCTGGGCTTTTGGTTAAAGGGCCACGGCCCATTTGGAAAAACCAGCCCCCGAGGTCTCTTTCCAAGGTAAAGGGCAAACCCACTGTGGTATATTCATATGCAGGACTTCTACTGAGCAAGGAAAACAAAGCAGCTACTAGTACAGCAAACATCCGGGATGAATCTAAAACGAGTATGCTGACTTAAAGGATCCTGAATAAAAACAAATTAAACCTCGTACGCTTCCATTACACAAAAGTTCTTTAAAACTGCAGATCAGCGGTTGGAGGAGGGGTGCCAGAAATGGAGGGAGAGGACAGAATGAATTAAAAGAAGGAGCAGGAGTGTTTGGGGGTGAGGGTTAGGCTCATTATCTTGATTATGGTAATGGTTTCATGACGTATATACACGTAGAAATTCAACAAACTCCATACTTTAATTAATTAAACCCACTGCGGCCGAGTGGATTCCGACTCATAGCGACCCTATAGGACAGAGTAGAACTGCCCCATAGAGTTTCCAAGGAGCGCCTGGCAGATTTGAACTGCAACCTCTTGGTTAGCAGCCATAGCACTTAACCACTACGCCACCAGGGTTTCCATACTTTAATTAGGTGCTGATTATTATACATCACTTACACACAAGCTGTATGAAAAAAGATTAGATATACAAACTGTTACAGTTTTTTTATTTCCTTAGCCAAAAGAATATTGCAAGTATCTTTAAAAAGTCAACAGGATATAATTTATGAATTTATAAATTTGTAAGGAATTTAAAATTGAGGAAAAAATACATACTTACATTATGTGGGAATCCTGGCACTTTACAAGGGTTAGGAATACACCCAAACTGTATGAAAGCATGAGAAATAATAAGAATGAAAATTCTGTTTTAAAGAGAGTATATGCGAGATAAATATAGATATAGTTATGGCCATAACTAGGAGAGGTAGGCAGTTGCCATCATAAGTTCATATTCCAATGAAAGGTACAGAATACTGTTAACATCCAGTTTCTAAAATCATTGGTTTTCCTTCAACATTCATTTTCATTCTGAACCAAGCCATGTCATGTCAGATTTTTGAAGTCCATAAAAGATTTGCATAAAAGAGGAATCTTGTGTCTTATATGATTAAAACTATGAAAATAGCAGCTAGTTAGCAACACAATTCCAGATAGCTGCTAACAAGAATTTAGTTTTGTATTTCATAGTACTTCACCTGAACCAATGAATAGGAACATGGAAACTAATATGTAAAAGAAATACAAAACTTTCTGGAATGCATGATCACCACAACAAAAGGCAAATCTTGTTTCTTTAAAAACAAGATTGTACAAGTATTTTAGGAGAAAATAACTTTGCAATGGAATTCATACTAACCCACATGGAAGTTCACTTTCATGCAGATTGAAATCTCTCTGGAAAATAAACTCTGAGCTCTCTAACACTTTCATCTCAGCCCTTACAGCTGAGGTGACAACCGTGTGTGCTTTCAGGAAACACACTTTCTTTGAGTAGCCACTGTCTAAAAGGGAGCAGTCATCTCAGCAAATTCATTAAAGAAGCGGATCAGATGCATGAAAAGACCAAGGCCATCCTTTCATCACTGGTCAAACACCCCAGTTCTGGGCGCTCTTGTTCCATCTGGCTATGGTTGAGACGCTGGTGTCAGGAGTGCCCTACTACCTAACTCAGCTCAGACGGGGCCACTAAACACTGTAGTTCTGCTGGTCACCCTTCCTGCTGGACTGAGTCCCCCTCAAACACCCCAGGAAAAGCTTTGTTTAAACTAGTGTGAAAGAGCCCAATAAAAGGTGAGAAAGCACGGCATGTTCAAGGATTGCTCACATTTTCCAATGGAGTAGTTGGTGGCCAGAGCACCAGGAACCAGAACAATGCCCTTTGTGCCTTCATGTCCTCTCCCCTTGAGGAAGCTCAGTGGGACAAAGAGTCGGGTAAGTATGGAATGGGAACAGGGTCAGTTGTATATGAGAGTAGAACAAGGGGTATGGCCTGGATGGACAGAGGGTGCTTGTTCTCCTGGGAGGGGGGGAAAGGGGGAAAGGAAGGGAAAACGATAGAGATGGCTGGAATGGGATGGATGGGCAAGGAGACCACAAAGGAGAGAAGTTGGAGGAGGTTCCAAAGTTGGTCAGTAGGTGAGTAGGTCAGCAGGTCAGTAGGATGCAAGGAGCAGAAGAGTTGGACTCGCAGGATCAGTAGCCTTCTCCTGTCTGGTCGATGCCTTAGTAACCTGCATGGTTTATAAATTCTCCCTTGTCTAATCCCTGCCTTCGCCCCTGACGCATCACAGTAGAACCAATACTTGACACACCACAGGTAACCCACCATGTACCATCCCCCAGCAACTGCCATACCAACTACAGGTCCTCTCTGGGACCATCAAGAAACTTGTGATTTATGGTCCTTCCCAACCCATCTTCCTTGTCCCCCACATTCTGGGTTCCTCCTTTCCTGCACTCCTAGAATTTCCCATCCTAACTGTTGGCTACAAAACTTACTGCGTGAGTGATGACAGAGCTCCTAGAAGAAACAAACAGAAGCAGAGCACGGGAGTTCACACCCCTGGTATCTCTCTGCAACTCATATAATAAACAGACAAATGTCAGTGACGATGTGGAACATTTGAATAGCAAACCGATACATATATGTGTTTATCTCATTATTCCTAACAACTGTACAAGAAACGTTATTTTCAAGTACACATGGTACATTTACAAAAATCACTCTGTTCTGGACTTGAAGCTCGTCTCCATTAATTTCAGAGGAATGAAATCACAGAGAACACATTTTCTAGTTTTATGATCATAACTTAACGGTGCTAGAAATAACGATATAGCGCTAACTAGAAACTCCCCATGTTGGAAATGGTAATATGCCCTTTTAAATGAAACACGAATCAAAGGCAAAATCTCAAGGGAAAAGGAACATATGGGACCTCGCTGATAAGGATAACGTAAAACGGAATTCAAATGCAACTCCTTTTGGCCTGGGAATTCCAATTTGGGTTGGGAAGATTTTCAGGTCTCCAAATCATCCCTTATTAACTTAGAAAATATCACACCTTAAATAGTTATAAAATGTCAATTAACTGTGTCACCCCACTATTCATTAGTGTGGATTTTAAATGATGCACATAAATGCGGAATGTATCAAGCTGACTCTCACACTTGAACTTCCTGGGATCTCCAAAGAACTTGTGCATTTTAAGAAAGTTCCACAGCTTCTCTCTTGGGGGACAAATAAACAATACCCAGAGAGCATGGCAACCCCAGGAATAATGGGTGGTGAGTGTCAAGCAGGTAGGCAGGGCTTGGGGGCGCCGGTGACTAGGACAAACCCGCACAGGTGATCATCTTTCCCAGGCCCTGTCCTGAGTTGAACTCTTATGTAGGTGTTTATCTGCAGGATTGGACACAGTGATTCTGAAATTTATTCAGGCCCATGGCAGCTTCAAGATTGTTACATTAACTCAAATTACAAGAATCAAAAATGAAAGTGATGACATTACTATCAGCCTTACAGAAATAAAAATAGGTTTTAAGTGAATACTTCAGCCAACCAAATAAATAGGGTAAATCAAATGAGCAAATTCCAAGAAACACACATACTACAAAAGAGCTCAAAAAGAAATAGGAAATGTGTATAGACTTATAACAAGAGATTGAATCAGTGATAAAAACTCCCAACAATAAAGGCTGAGAACAGAAGTTTTTGTGGCTAAATTCCACCAAACATTTAAAGAATTATCACCAATTCTTCTCAAAATCTTCAAAAACAAAAGAAGACGAGGGAATACTTCCTCACTCATTCTATGAGGTCAGCATTACTCTGATACCAAAGGCAGAAATAGACTTCACAAGAAAAGAAAAATGTGGCACACTATTCCTTAAGAATATAGACATAAAAATCCTCAACCAAACAAGGGCAACGCAAATCCAGCAGTACAGCAAAAGGATTATACCCTGTGAGCAAGAGGGGTTTACCCCAGAAATCCATGGGTGGTTTAACATAATCAATCAATGTAATATGCTTCATTAATATAAGGAAGCACACAAGCCCACACATGATCATGTTAATTGATGGAGATAAAGCATTTGAGAACATCCAATAGTCTGTCGTGAAACAAACATTCAGAAAGTTTGAACTAAGGGAATTTCCTCAACATGATAAAGGCCATATATGGAAAAACCCACAGCTAATGTTATACTCAATGGTGAAAGACTGAAAGCTTTTCCCCCTAACATCAGGAACAAGACAAAGATTCTTGCTGTCAATACTACTATTCGACTTGTATTGGAAGTTCTAGCCAGATTAGTCAGACAAGAAAAAGAAATAGCGTATCCAGGCTGAACTGGAAGAAGTCAAACTATCTGTACTCACAGCTGATATGATAGTATAAAGATTAAATCCTAAAGAATTAACAACAAACACTGTTAGAGCTAATCAACGAATTCAGCAAGGTTGCAGGATACAAGACCAACACAAAAAATCAGTTGAATATCTATACGCTAGCGTTGAAAACTCCAGGAAGGAAACTGAGAGAACAATTCCATTTACAATACCATCCAAATGAATACAATACCTAGGAATAAAATTAACCAATGAGGTGAAAGATTTGTACCCTGAAAACTATAAAGTATCTCTGCAGGAATTTGAAAAAGACCTAAATAAATGCAAAGATCCTGTGTTTGTGAATAGAAAGATTTAATACTCTTAAAATGGCAATATTTCCTAAGGGAATTCACATATGCAATGCCTTGCCTATCAAAATCCCAACCTTTTTCTACAGAAATGATAAAGCCAGTCCTAAACTTGGTATAGAATTTCGGGGAATCTCATGTAGCCAAAATTATTTTTAAAAAGAAGAACCAAGTGGCAGAACGCATACTTTCCAATTTCAAAACTTACTACAAACCTTCAGTCATTAAAACAGCATCATACTGGCATAGAAATACACATATAGATCAGCAGAGCATCCAGAATTGAACCCTCACGTATGAGGCCAATTGCTTTTCCACAAGGCTGCCACGTCCATTGGATGGAGAAAGAAGAGTCTTTTCAACAAATGATGTTAAGGGAACTGGATATCACATACAAAAACTGATGTTGGACTTTTACCTCACCTCATATACAAATATGAATTCAAAATAATCAAAGATCTAAATATAGGTACCAAAACTATAAAAGTCTTAGAAGAAAACATAGGTGCGATTTTCACGACCTTGCATTTGGCGATGGTCTCTTAGAAATGGCACCTAAAGCACAAGCAACTATAGAAGAAATAGAGAAACTGATTTTCATCCAATTAAAATTTTTGCATCAAAGGATGCTAACCAGAGAGTGAAAAACAAACCACAGAATGGGAGAAAATGTTTGCAAATCATACATTTGATAAAGGTCTAGTATCCAGAAGATACAAAGAACATTAAGAATGAAATCATAAACCAGCCAATGCAAAACTGAGGAAAGGACTTGAATAGACATTTCTCCAAAGAAGATCACAAATGGCCAATAGGCACATGAAAAGTAGTTCAACATTCTTAGTCCCAAATCCCTATCTTTCACAAAGCCCTTAATCAAGATCCCACAAAGTTCTACAGTTACTGATGCCTGCAGGTTCCCCAACCCCTTGAACCTACAGAACCCAAATCCCTGTCTCTAGCTGGTGAAGAACCTGTCCTGAGCATTAGTAGCTCCCATTGCCCTGATCCCTCTGTTCTTTCCTCCTTTTTGCAGACCCTCAGGTAATCTTTGGGCAATTCCTGGATAAACTGGGGGTCCAGGGAAGGTGACTGCTGAATAGTTGGGCAAGTATTCAATGCTGCTCCTCACTAACACTCTGTAACCACATCATAAACACACACACACAGACACACACATTCACACTGATCACACAACTTCTGCCCACATGAAAATGAATGCAGCACACACAGAGATATTGCAAATGATTGTATATTCTGACAACACATCAACACTGAGAACTCACACATATTCTGACCACACTCACATCCTGAATTCACACACTGATCACACATTTTCACATCAGTCCACTTTAGAAACGCACAAAACACTGACAACAAACACACATTGCACGTTCTCCAAGATTCCACGTGGCCATACTCCCACTGACCATAGCAAACATAATAAAATACACATACAAAGAGACCCTGAAATGACCATGTACCTTCTGATCGTACATAAACATGAAAATCATATGTACACACCCTAACAACACACTGACCCCCACCACAGTGACCACTCACTCTCTGAATACACACAGAGACCAGACACACACCCAGAGTCAAAAACGCACCTGACTATGCATGTGTGGGCTTTGATCATGGGGCATGTCCCACCTCACCATCAACATAGAAACCCGGAGAAGGATAGGGAGTCATGGGACACAGGGACAAAGTGCAGGAGATTGTGATGTTTGTCCCTCATGAAGTACATCTGAGCTTTCAGAGCTGGTTGTTATAGTGGCATGTGAAAAAGAGATAGGAGAGCCAAGAGGGTCAGAAATGATGCACAAGACGTCTCTGATAAATACTCATTTCCAGATAAAGAATATAGGTATTCCACTCAAGCTCTGAGGAGAATTCCTCGAGGAATTACCGTGTGTTCGTTTTAACGTGATAATGGAGAATTCTTCCTGGAGATTAGTCAATATTGCTGGTGAAATTCCTATTTAAGTGCTTCTCTAGATAAAACTGTAATTAACCTTTTTTTTTTTTTGGTTTAAAACATCACTTAGAATTGAGAATGTCATTCCCAGGGGGCGGTGCGGCCACCGCTAACAGTTTGCACAAAGCGACCTTTCCTGGGCGGCAGCAGCCGGCAGAGGGCGCCCCGTCGCCATTTTGAGCGGCGGCGCCTGAAGAGCTGGTGGATCCGAGCTTCGGCCTGGAGGGTGACGGGGCTGTCGGGGAAGGACAAAGAGCTTAGTTTCCAGGGGACCCAGCGTCAGGGAGGCCCCGCGGCTGTGGGACCCGAGAGACAACAGTGAGTACAAAGCTTTCTTGTGGGGCCCTGAGTGCTGAGGAGAAGGGGCTTTGCTGTGGCTTCTCAGGCCAGCCACTGTGGAGCCCGAGGGGAAAGGGAAGACGCTACCCCTGTGTACAGGCTGTTGTTACCTTTTTAATGGTTCTTTTTACCTAAAGAAGGAACCTAGGTGGAGGCGCAGTGGTGAAGCGCTCGGCTGGTAACCGAAATGTTGGCGTTTGGAACCCACCAGCCGCTCAGCTGGAGAAAGATGTGGCAGTCAGCTTCCTTGAAGATGACATCCTAGGAACCCCTAGGGGCCAGTTCTCCTCTGTCCTGTAGGGTTGATATGAGTTGCAGTGGACTTGATGGCAGCGGGTTTTTGTTGTTATTTTTACATATAACTTTAAAGTAGCTGGGAAATAATAAAAAATTGAAAAGTAGGTGTATGAAAACACTCAACATTACTTTAAGTTGAATTATTTTTCTTCATTAAAATATTAGAAATTACTCTAATTTTATTGTCCTGGTTTTTGTGAAAGCGCTGATGTTTTTGTTGCGGTAGAGCGGGTTCGATTTTGGTTTAGGGTGACCCCATGTGTGCACAGCAGAACTGCTCTATAGGGCTTTCAAGGCTATGATGTTATTGGAAGCAGATTGCCAAGTTTGTATTACAAGGCGCGTCTGGGTGGGTTCCAACTGCCAACCGTTTGGCTTATAGTCTAGCGCTTAATCATCTGCACAGCCCAGGGAGTCCTCATGGAACCATGAAAAAACAAAACACCAACAAAAAACAAAATCACGTTGCTGCGGCATCCACCCTGTAGAGACTCTATAGGACAGAGTAGAACTGCCCTGTAGGGTTTCTGAGGAGTGGCTGGTGGATTGGAACTGCCAACTATTTGGTTAGCAGCCTAGGTCTTAACCAGTGTGCCACCAGGGTTCCCATGGAAGGATAGTCATCAATTATATCTTTGAAATATAATTATTAGTTTGTCTCATTTTCAATGGAAATAATTGCCATGTTTGTCGATTTTCATGCCCTCAAAGAATTCTAAATTTCAGCTTTCTGAACCATCTTTCATAGGATCCAGTGGCATCACCAGTGTTTTAAAAAAAAAATTTACCAAGACTTGTTCCAATGAATGGAAAAATAAATAATTTATGATGAATGGATAAATAAATTATGGTATATTCACACAGTGGAATACTATGCATCGATAAGGAACAGTGATGAATCTGTGAAACATTTCATAACATGGAGGAATCTGGAAGGCATTAAGCAGAGTGAAATTAGTCAGTTGCAAAAGGACAAATATTGTATAAAAAAAAAATTTTTAAGGCCACTATTATACGAACTCAAGAAATAGTTTAAACAGAGAAGAAAATATTGTTTGATGGTTACGAGGGGGAGGGAGGGAGGGTGGGAGAGGGGTACTTACTAATTAGATAGTAGATAAGAACTGCTTTAGGTGATGAGAAAGACAGCACAATATAGGCGAAGTCAGCACAACTGGACTAAACGAAAAGCAAAGAAGTTTCCGGAATAAACTGAATGCTTCGAAGGCCAGCATAGCAGGGGCAGGGGTTTGGGGACCATGGTTCTAGGGGACATCTAAGTCAATTGGCACAATAAAAATCTATTAAGAAAACATTCTGCATCCCACCTTGGAGAGAGGTGTCTGGGGCCTTAAACGCTAGCAAGTGGCCATCTAAGGTGCATCAATTTGTCTCAACCCACCCGGATCAAAGGAGGATGAAGAACACCAAGGACACAAGTAATTACGAGCCCAAGAGACAGAAAGGGCCACATAAACCAGAGACTACATCATCCTGAGACCAGAAGAACTAGATGGTGCCCAGCTACAACTGATGACTGCCCTGACAGGGACCACAACAGAGAACCCCTGAGGGAGCAGGAGAACAGTGGGATGCAGACCCCAAATTCTCATAAAAAGACCAGACTTAATGGTCTGACTGAGACTAGACGGACCCCAGTGGTCATGGCCCCCAGACCTTCTGTTGGCCCAGGACAGGATCCATTCCCAAAGCCAAATCTTCATACAGGGATTGGATTGGACAATGGGTTGGCGAGGGATGCTAGTGAGGAGTGAGCTTCCTGGATCAGGTGGACACTTGAGACTATGTTGGCATCTCCTCCCTGGAGGGGGTTAGAAGCTGGCGAAATGGACAGGAAAAGAGAGTGGAGGGAGGGAGTGGGTTGTCTCATTAGGGGGAGAGCAGTTGGGAGCATGTAGCAAGGTGTATATAAGTTTTTGTGTGAGAGACTGACTTGATATGTAAACTTTCACTAAAAGCACAATAAAAATTAAAAAAAAAAAACTTTAAAGAGGTCTTTTGCAGATTTGCCCAATGCAATACATTCTCTGATTTCTTGACTACTGCTTGCATGGATACTGATTGTTGATACAACTAGGAGGAAATCCTTGACAACTTCAGTTTCTCTGCCATTTATCATGACGTTGTTTATTGGTCCAGTTTGAGGATTTTTGTTTTCTTCACATTCAGTCATCATCTATACCAAAGGCTCTATGTAGTCTTTGACTTTGATCAGTAAGTGCTTCAAGTCTCTTCATTTTCAGCAAGCAAGGTTCTGTCAATTGATTATTGAGTTTGTTAATGAGTGTTCCTTCCATCCTGATGCTGTCTTCTCCATATGCCAGCTCCCAGGATTATTTGTTTAGCGTACAGACTGCATAAGTAAGGTAAAAGGATAGAACCCTGCCGCACCTTTTGCAATTTATTCCGTTTCGACAATTGCCTCTGGATCCATGTGAAGGTTAGGCATGAGCACAATGAAGTGTTCTGGAGTTGCCATTATTTATAACGTTACTCCTGTCTGGAATATACTTTCTTTATTTACTGGGCATTTCCTCTGTTGATCCACTAGGACAGGCCCCTTCCCTTTCCTTACATTTGTACACACAGGTAAAACTGACACACAAAATTAATCATCACAACACTTATGAAAATCAACAACAGTTCCTGAAGTCTCCCTTGACCTCTGCATCCACCAGGCTCTACAGGACACCCCCACTTTAAGGGCTCCTGACAGGGTCCCGAGTCCTAATCTCAGCCCCAGAAGCTCTTCCCAGAGCCACCCTGCCCTGGGCACTCTCAGCGCCCTGGGCACAGCCCTCTAGAGGGCTCCAGCATGAATTTGGAGCCAGGAAAGCACTCCCTGTAGAGACAGCTTCAGTGGAGCAGGGCATGCCTGGACTGTAGCCTCATTTGCCTGCAGTGGCCTCTGTTGGGAGTGCCGGGGCTATCTGTGCCTCCTGGGGGGCCGAGGGTCTGTGCATGTGTGTGATTGTGTGCGTGCAGGTGTGTAATCTGTGTGGCTGTCTCTGTCTGAGTTTCTGAGTCTGTGAGTGTATCGATTGTGTGCTGTGCTTTCCCCTGTGTGGCTGTTGTGCGTTTCTCTGTGCCCTTCTCTGTATATGTGTGTGTCTTGGTCATCTAGTGCTGCCATAATAGAAATACCACACGTGGATGGCTTTAACAAAGAGAATTTTATCTCTAGTAGATTACAAGTCCAAATTGAGGGCGTGGGCTCCAGGGGAAGCTTTTCTTGCTTTGTTGGCTCTGGAGGAAGATCCTTGTCCTCAATCTTCCCCTGGTCGAGGAGCTTCACAGGCACAGGGGCCCTGTGGCCAAAGGACACACTCTGCTCCTGGTGCTGCTTTCTTGGTGGTATGAGGTCCCCAACTCTCTGCTTGCTTCCCTTTCCTTTTATCTCTTGAGAGATAAAAGGTGGTCCAGGCCACACCCCAGGGAAACTCCCTTTACCTTGCATTAAGGAGGTGACATGATTAAGGGCGGTGTTTCAATCCCACCCTAATCTTCTCAGCTTAAAATTACAATCACAAAATGGAGGACAGCCACACAATACCAGGAATCATGGCCTAACCAAGTTGACACATATTTTGGGGGGGGAACAATTCCATCCATTACAGGGTGTGTGTGTTTTCGTGCCTGTCAATGAAAGGGTATGTGTCAGTTGTGGAAATGCATGTAATCCATGTGCCTCTGGGCCTGTGTGTGTGTGTGGGAATGTGTGTCCCTGTTGGAGTATCTGTGTTTTGGATCCATGTGTGTGTAAATTGCTCTTTTGGGTATTCCTGAGTGTGCATCTGTGTATGCGTGTGTCCATCATATGAAATTTTGCCCTGGGGGGGCCATCTAGGGTGACCCTGAGTGTGTGTCTGTGTGCTCCCCACGTTGTCTCTGCCTGGGTCTGCAGTGTGGGGCCATGTGAGCCTCTCCATGAGCCCACCACACCCTTTGCCAGGTGAGTCTAGGTGGTCCTTGTCTGTGCATCTCCATGCTCGTTGTGTGTGTACACTTCTCACTGAATGTGTATATGTATATGTGTGTGTATGCACCCCAGGAACATGCAGACACAGAGTGGACTTTTTGGAGAGCCATCCCAGGGGTGGGTGAGAGGAGACGGTATGTCCATCCTCTGTCAGGAGGGGCTAGACATTTCTGCCCCTGCTCCTCTCAGCCTCTGCTGTCCTTCTGGTGGTCCCATCTCAGGTCCCAAGATGGAGGGAGTGAAGGGTCAGTTCACAGGACCCTGCAGCCAGGGGGCAACTGCAGAGGTTTATAGTGAGTGGGAAGGGTGGAGGGGTTCCTGGGCCCCTGGGAGAGGTGACTGAGTGAGTGTCCCTACGGAGGGCTAGGGTCTCAGGGCTCTGTGGCCCGGGGGTGAGGTGAGTAGCTAGGCATTGGTGGGAGATTTGGGGGAGTTCTGGATTCCTGGGGATGGGTTGAGTGAGGGAGATCTCTAGGAAAGTTTGATGGGGAGGGCTTCTGGGGCCCTGGTTAGTGGTAAGTGTGCAGCACACCTAGGTAGACTCGGGGAGTCTTTGTGGCTCTTGGAATCCTAGAGAGCCCGGGTCCCTCCCTCACTGTGGTGGCCAGGAGCTGTGGTGGTAGCAGCAACAGCAGCGTTACTGTCAGGCCGAAAGGTGACAGACCCACTGGGTGGTGGCAGGTACTGGACTATCTAGCCAGCAGGTGAAGCCAGCAAGCAAGGGCCGAGGCCCCAGACGCCCTTCCAGGGACACGCCAGGCTTACCCTCCTGTAGGGTCAGGAGGAGCCCAGCAGGTCTGGAGCCTAGGGCCACCTGAATTTTCCCTCCCAGCCTCAGTGTCTCTGGCCATGGGAATGGCCACACGGGGCCCCCAGATGGTGCTGGTTCCAGAAGGGAGAATTCATCTGGCCTGGGATCTTGAATTGGGGGTTGGGGAGAACCTCAGAGGAAGCACTTAACACAGGTCCAGACATTTTTATCGCCCCTCAGTCCCAGTCCCAGCACTCACCTGACCAACCCCAAAGGGACAGAGCAGTGGCAGGAGGTGTGGTGACTGAATTTAACTTCAAAGAAGAAAAATGTAGGAATCTGGGCTCTCCTGATCTCCTTTGAAGTCCAGTCTCTGAACACACCTCCCCCCCGACCATACTGGTGAAACTGAGATGGGGTGTGCCCAGGTTCACTCCGTGGGCCTGAGTTGACTGTCGATTACATCAGCTGCAACTCTTTTTCCGAAGTTCAATCTGGTCGATCTTGCTAGTGATGGTTTTGGGCAGCTATTTAACAAACTCCACCTGGACCAGGAGAAAGCAGATCCGGCCTGACTTGGTCCTGCTATCATTTCCTTCCGTTTCCCACTCCCATCCTTGTCACCTGCAGAGACCCCAGACAGGCTGGCATCATGAGGGGGTCTCCATGTATCTCACCAGGTATCTCAGGTCCTCCTCCTGTCTCCCTGAGGGTGGACGTAGCCACATGACTTCCTTTGGCCAATGAACTGTGAAGTGTGTCACCTCTAGGCAGAAGAGTTCAGAACCTTTTAGATGGAAGGCTGACCACCATTTCTTCCCATCAGCATAGCACCTGGCAGGTGTCTCTATAGTGGCTGTGCTTTATCCAGGTCCCAGAGTGACAGGATGTGGAGCAGAGTTCCCAGAATACCTATGGTAATAAGCTTTCTTCGCTATCAGCCACTAAGATTTTAGGGCTGTTCGTTATTGTTTGAGGCTGGGTTCTCTAGAGAAGAAAAACCAGTAAAGCTTATAAATATATATAAAGAGAGAAAGATTTAAATAAAGGAAATGGCTCATGCAGTTGTAGAGGCTGGAACATCCCATGTCTGTGTATCAGGATGGAGGGTTCTCCTGATTCACATAGCTGCAGGGGCTGGTGAACCCAAGATCATCTGGTTGGAGAGCTGGGCTGTTATTCACAGGCTATGAAGATTGATGAATCCCAAGATCGGCAGGCAAGACGGCAGGTAAGCTGCTAGCTCAAGTCCCAAGAATGGGAGTACAGATGAACTGGAGCCAGCTGTAGGGTCCAGAACTAGCAAAAGCCCCTGAGCCCTGCCAGAATGTCCCCCCACACTTGATGCATGACACGTACCCAAGAAAACTCCTTCAACTGATTAGCCGGCCACTCGCAGCAGATCCCATCATAGGGGTGATCACATATCAAATCTCAACAGGGACGTGATCACGACATGAAACGACTGCCAAAACACTGAGAATCAGGCTCTAGCCAAGCTGATGCACAATCTTAACCATCACAGTTCCCCACGGTACAACCTCATGCTATGCGTCATTTTTTCTGTTCTCTGTGAGGTAGCGTTGTTATTGCTGTTCGTTGGCATTAAGTCGGCTCCAACTCATGACGACCCCAAGGACAACAGAATGAAAGGTTGACTGGTCCTGTGCCATCTCAATGATCATTGTTATGCTCAAGCCCATTGTTTTGGCCACGACGTATTTTGAGTACCTCCCAACTTAGGGGGCTCATCTTGCAACTCTACATCAGAAAATATTCTGTTGTGATCCATAGGATTTCCATTAGCTAACTTTTGGAAGTAGATTTCCGGGCCTTTGTTCCTTTTCTGTCTTAGTCTGGAAACTCCACTGAAACCTGTCTGCCATGGGTGGTCCTGCTGATGTTTGCAATACTTGTCTGTCTGTTGGTGTTACTGTGGTGGCTTGGGTGTTGCCATGATATGAAGGCTATGAGGCAACGGAGCCCAAAATGGAAAGCATGAACTCTGTTGTCAGATACACCTGGGTTTGAGTTCCAGCTCTGCCTTTTATTAGCTGTAATTTCAGGCCATTTGCTTTGTGTCTTAGTTTCCTCCACGTAGAACAGGAGAGTTATACCATAGCAGGTTGTGGTGAGGATTAAGTGAAATAATGCTACACGTAGAGCATTTACTACAGGGCCCAGGACACAGGGTAGGTGATCAATAAATATTAGACATGTAGCTACATAATATGCATTGATTGTAAAGATTCGAACAATGCCACAAAGTATTACAAAAGAAGGAAATGTTAAATCTTTGGCATCTGTACCCTTTCAAACTCTGAGCACGTAGGATCATACATCATATACCATTCCATATTCTGCCATGTGCTGTCGAGATCTGTTTATGTAAAAAATTAAAAATGTGCAATCATTTCTAACTATATAAAAACAATCCTGTTGCCATTAAGGTTGATTACGACTCATAGTGATCCTACAGGACAGAGTGGAACTGCCCCATAGGGTTTCCAAGGCTATAATCTTTACAGAAGCAGACTGCCACATCTTTCTCTCAGAGAGCAGTTAGAGAGTTCAAACTGTCTACTTTTTTGTTGGCAGCCAAGCAATTAACCACTGTGCCATCAGGAGGTGCCTATATTAATTCTGGGAATAATTGAATCACTTCTATATGTCGGACATTGACATCAGTGATTGTCAAACCATACAGTGGCCCATTAGATAGTTGTAAAAGAAATTTTGTTGGTTGCAAGTAGCATTTAAAAACAAAGAAGTAGAACAGAAAGTACTGAATGTATTGAGTTATAATGATATTTTATTAACTTTTATATGTCATATTTATGTATATATGTATTGGGCTGCAATACGAAATGTGTTTTTTACGATGAATCATGTTAGAGATAGTTTTGAAGCTGCTGATTTGGACTTTTCTTTTTCAGATTCTGGAGGCTTATAAATAACCTTCTTGAACTTATCTCTGTGGACACTTGTCTGATTATTTTTCTTTAGGTTAACTTACCAGCAGTGAGTTCCTTTTTGATTTCTGACACACGCTCGAGGATCCCAATCAGTTAAGTCTGCTCCATCACATCATTAAGTTGAATTGGGTCTTCTGCAGTAGAAAAAGGTAGTGCGGTGGTTTACCTAAGCTTACCCTAACCACCTTGGAGGACTTGGGAGAGCTGAGCACCAGAACCAGCCCAGAGGGCCAGACCCCATCCATCTGCCATGCTCACCTTCCTTGGGTACTTGTGTGGGGCTGTCGCTCCCTTCACGTGCTGCTGCAACTCCTTGGTGAGATGGTCATGGGACAGGATCAGTGGGGCCAGGACAATGAACACCATCACCACCTGCAGCACAGGAGTGAAGTCATGGTGAGTGCCAAGAAATGATACCCCCACCCACTGGCTTCACATCAATTGCCACCCATAGCAACCCTATAGGACAGAGGAGAACTGCCCCATAGGGTTTACAAGGCTTTATGGAAGCAGACTACCACATCTTTCTCCTGCGGAGTGGCTGGTGGGTTTGAACCGCCAACCTCTCGGGTAACAGCCAAGCACTTAACCCCTGTGACGGCAAAAATGTAATGTTTATTGAATGAATGGAAAAGCAAGGTGATGCTTGAGCTGTGTTCTTGATAAGAGCATGGTGACTGTCTTAGTTATGTAGCGCTGCTATAACATAAATACCACAAGTGGATGGCTTCAACAAAGAGAACTTTACTTCCTCACAGCCTACTAGCTAGAAGTTCAAATTCAGGGCATCAGCTTCACAGGAAGGCTCTGGGGGAAGAGCCTTCTCATCAATCTTCCCTTGGACTAGGAGCTTCTCTGCACAGGAACCCCGGTCCAAAGGACACACTCTGCTCTTAGCACTGCTTTCTTGGTGGTACGAGGTCCCCACTCTGGTCTTGCTTCTCTTTCCTGTTATCTCTTCTAAGGTAAAAGGTGGTGCAGGCCACACTCAGGGAAACTCCCTTTACATTGGATCAGGGATGTGACCTTAGTAAGGGTGTTACCATCCTACCCTAATCCTCTGTAACATAAAATTACAATTACAAAATGGAGGACAACCACACAATACTGGGAATCGTGGCCTAACCAAGTTGACACATACTTTTGGGGGACACAATTGAATCCATGACATCAACTTTGGAAAAGGAAAGAGTCAGGTTCAAATCTAACTACTTCCAATTGCATCTATGTCCTTGGAAAATTATTTCCTTTTCTTAACTTCAGTTTCCTTGTCTATGAAACAGATACAATAAAAGTTCATCCCTTACTGGGTATCTGTAAATATTCCAGGTAATGATACATGTGAACCATCTGGTTAGTTTAAATTTATTGTTACTATTAGTAGTAGTAGTATCATCATAATTATTAATCTTATTGTATGTACAGTTCCCTACATGGGACCTAATGAGTAATACTTACTGGCAATTGATGATTATGATTAAGGATATCCCCAGATTGACTGCATAGGGCCCAGTACATAGTAGGTTTTCAATAAATATTTGTTGAATGAAGGAATACAGGCTGTGGAGCCAGGTTGCTTAGATTCCCATTCTAGCTCCATCACTTATTAGAAGTGTGATCCAGGTGAGTTACAGAACTTCTTTATGCCTGTCTCCTCATCTATAAAACCAAACCAAACCCATTGCCTTCCAGTCGATCCTGACTCATGGCGAAGCCATGTGTTACAGGGTAGAATTGTTCCATAGGGTTTTCTTGGATATAATCTTCATGGAAGTAGATCACCAGGCTTTTCTTCTCCAGTGCCACTGGGTGGGTTCAAACCACGAACCTTCAGGTTAGGTTAAAAAGACCTCTGCTTGCCAGGACCACACCTTATCTGTAAAAACAGTATATAAGAATACTTAACTCCTTGGATTTTTGTGAGGGCTAAATGAGTTGGCCCATAGTAAGTACTCCTGCTCACAGGCTGTGAAGATCGATGAATCCAAAGATCAGCAGGCAAGACCACAGGTAAGCTGCTAGCTAGTCTCAAGAACTGGAGGTGAGACAAACAGGAGCCAGGTGCAGAATCCAGAAGGAGTAAAAGCCCACAAGCATTGTCAGAATATCCACTTATACTCAGTGCAGGACAAATGACCAAGGAAACTCCTTTTCAACTGCTTGGCTACTCAGAGCAGATGCCATCATGGAGGTGATCACATCATATCAAATTTGATCATGGAAGTGATCACAACTTCATATGACTGTCAAGCTACCAAGAATCATGGCCGAGCCAAGTTGACACACAACCTTAACCATCACAGCCTTCATCATCATCATTCATAATCCTTATGTACAGAGCCACAGATGAGGCCCACTGCCACCTGCTGACCACATAGTGAAGTCCACACACACATCAGCTGTGCCCTCTGCGCCAGAGGACCAAGGCCGGCTAGAGAGTGGCTTGAAGTTTCTCCTGCTTCTGGCTTCCAAGTGCCCACACGCAGTCATGATCACATCGTGTCCTGTACTCACCTCCCATCTAATGGGATCTGGACTGCTCGCCTCAGCTGACTCACCCGCCTCTGGGTGCTCCGCCAGGGCATTGTCCATCTCTGCCTGATTGATTCGGTAACTGCAAGGCCAGCTCTTTTTTCCATCATGAGTTCGGAGGCAGATGCCAGGATTGGGGCGACCGAAGGCCAAATATTGGCTTTGAAAGGTCACATCTTCCCTTGGCACAGAGAGTGACTAGCGTAGGGAGCCCAAGACTCGTGACCTGCCTAGGACCTGGACCCGAAAAGTGAAGACCTCGACACTCTATGCTAAGAAACACCAATGCTCAGGCACACCCAAGGGCTCTCACAGCCTCAGATGACAGAGGACGGATGCTTTGTCTTCCCAGAGCTCTGCGTCCTTAGCTCAAGCAGCTTCCACCAGTGTGAAATTTCTTAGAAACTCCAAATTTTATCTTAATCATTTATGTAAATTCAGCATCTTATTCCCCAATATCTAAGTGTTTGCTTTAGAAATTAAAAAAAAAAAAAACTCTATTTCCTGTAATATCCAAGCATTATAGCTCTAGGGTATTGTCTCATTCTCTCTCTCCTTTTTTTTTTTTTTTTAATGTAGGGGTTAGGAACATGGATTTAGAGCCAGACAAGCTCAGTTAAAATTTGAACTCCACCGTGTGATATCTTTGAGACTTAAGGCAACATTCTTCACTGCTTTGTGACACAGTTGCCTTATCCTAAAATGGGATAAAAATAGCATCTGCCTCATACTGTTGAAGGAGCCTGGGTGGTGCAAGGAGTTTGCCATCAGCTGCTAATGCAAAGGTTGGTGGGTCGAACCCACCCAGTGATACTGTGGAAGAAAGGCCTGGTGATCTGCCAAGAAGACCCTACGGAACAGTTCTACTCTGTAACACATGGGATCTGCAGGAGCCTGGGGCTGACTCGATGGCAGCTAACAACAACAACAACACAGTACTGAGGGCTAGGTGAAATGAGTTAATAGGTATCAAGCATTAGGAGAGTGCTTTCACATCCTAAGTACTCTATGAAACCAAAAACACCAAACCTGTTGCCACTGAGCCGATTCTGACTCATAGCGACCCTCTAGGACACAGTAGAACTGTCCCAGAAGGTTTCCAAGGAGTGGCTGGTAGATTGTTACTGCTGAACTTTTGGTTAGCAGCCTGAGCTCTTAACCACTTCACCGCTGGAACTCCATAAGCTGTAAAGTGCAATTTCTTACCCACATATGCATACACCTCTGTAACACCACCAAGATCATGACCCTGAGAATAGGGCCAGTTTCCAGTTAACTCCCTTACAGCCTTGTCCCACTCAGTATTACCTGAAAGTAGCCACTAGCCATTTTAAAACCCTTTAGTAGTTCATAGGAGTACTTGGGTGGCACAAACTGTTAAGTGCTTCACTACTAACTGAAAGGTTGGCAGTTCAGACCCACTCAGCAATGCCTTGAAAGACCGACCTGGCAATCTGCTTCTGCAAGGTCACAACATTGAAATCCCTATGGAGCCCATGTCTACTATGAAATACATGAGGTCAGCATGAGTCGAAATTGACTCAACAACAACTACCAACAACAGTAGTTAACAGAAAGGCTATGGCATAGAAGGACGTGTCTTGTCTCCTCCAGGGCTGAATCCAAGAGGGCTGATCAGATCCATGCTTGCTCTCTAGGGCACGCTTCCTTTTCAGGGGAGAGCAGAAAGATCAGGAGAGGGATAGGTGGGGGATAGGTGGGAGCGATGGCAACAACACCTTTCATGGTCTGGTGAGGTGGGGTTGTTTGGGGAGCATAAGGCTTTATTCCTGGTCCAGCTCTAGAGGACCCAGTCAGTTCAGATTGAACCGTGAAGAAGGGACCACTGGCATGTTCATTACCTTGGGGCTCCATTGGCCCTAAACACAATGATATTTACTAATGAACTCCCTGCTTATGTCAGTGTTCCCTGGGTGATTTGTCCTGTGTCTGTGTGGCATCCATTCACGTCTCCTTAAACATAATTATTCTCCAAATAAAGCCATGCTTCCATCTAACATGGTGTAACTATGCTGCATACAACTGAGTACATAGTCTCTGTTTTGTCTTTGGGCCTTCTTCTTATGTATCCCTCCCTGTTTAAGTCAGGGGTGTATATTCCAGACTCTCCTCTCAACAGCTTTGTTACTTGGCCTTTCTTACTGATTGTCCATGAGGTTTAAAATTCAAGATGGGAGGAGGGTGATGCTGAAGAAACTCTAACGTCATTGACAAAACTGTCGGCAAATAAGGACTTCAGAGAGTTAGGGCAGCTTCCATTTGAAAGAGAGAAAATGAACAAGAAGGCTCATGGCCTAGGCCGTTCAGAAGAGAATGAATTTCCTATCAGGTATTTAGAGTCTCTGGGGAAAATTGTCGAAGCCCTCAAAATTTGGGGTAAAAAAATATTTATACCTAAACTCTCCATCAATGTTGATTGACTCTTTGTTTATTCTGAGAATTAGAGCATAGTTGGAATTCTAACCTAAATATGGTTAAATATGAAGTAAACTTATTTTCATACCCTTCAGATTTTTTTTTCCCAAGGCAAATTCTCACATTCCTTTTCCTTTTTTTCTATGTACTATGTATTTATTTTGAAAGTTTCTTTAAAAAAATTTAGTCTCATGTATCTACTTGAACTCAGAAGCACACTCTCCATGGGTGTTATTAAAGTACTGTAAAGTCCAGCCTAATCTTTGTCGGAAGAGTTGGCTTCGGGAATGGTTTTAGTTCTGGGTGAACAGAGAGTCTGGGGGCCATGCCTTCTGGGGTTCCTCTAGGCTCAGTCAGCCGTCAAGTCTGGTCTTTTTTACGTGAATTTGTTTTCTGCACCACACTTTTCTCCTGCTCCATCAAGGACTCTGTTGTGTTCCTTCTAAGGGCAGTCATTGGTGGTAACAATTGGTGGTAGCTGGGCACTATCTAGTTCTTCTGTTCTCACACTGATGGAACTTCTGGTTTACATGGCCCTTTTGTCTCTTGGGCTAATATTTTCCTTGTGTCTTTGGTGTCCTTCATTCTCCTTTGCTCCACGTAGGTTGGAGCCAATTGATGCATCTTAGATAGCTGCTCCCAAGCTCTTAAGACCCCAGATGCAACTCAGCAAAGTGGGATGCAGAACGTTTTCTTAATCAACTTTGTTATGCCAGTTGACCTAGATGTCCCCCGAAACCAAGGTCCCCTGACCCTCACCCCTGGTACTCTGTCCCTCAAAGTGTTTGGTAGCGTTCAGGAACCTTGTCAGCTTTTGGTTTAGTCCAGTTGTGCTGACTTACCCTGTATTGTGTGTTGTCCTTCCCTTCACCTAATATAATTCTTGTCTACTATCTAGTTAGTGAATACCCCTCTCCCTCCCTCCCCACCCTTATAACCACGAAAGAATGTTTTCTTTTGTGTTTAAACTTTTCTTGAGTTCTTAACAATAGTTGTCTCATACAATATTTGTCCTTTTGCGACTTACTAATTTCACTCAGCATAATGCCTTCCAGATTCATCATGCTGTGAGATGTTTTGCAGATTCATCGGTGTTCTTTATCATTGCATAGTATTCCATTGTGTGAAATATACCATAATTTGTTTATCCATTCATCCGTTGATGGGATCCTAGGTTGTTTTCATCTTTTTGTCATTGCTAACAGTGCTGCAATGAAGATGGGTGTGCATATATATGTCTGTGTGATGGCTCTTATTTCTCTAGGACATATTGCAGGGAATAGGATTGCTGGATTGTATGGTACTTCTATTCCTAGCTTTGTAAGGAAGCACCAAATTGATTTTCAAAGTGATTGAACCATTTTACATACCCACCAGCATTATGTAAGTGTTCTAGGCTCTCCACAACCTCTCCAACATTTATTATTTTGTATTTTTTGGATTAATACTCCCCCTGGTTTGGGTTGTTGGGGAGAGATGGTATCTCACTGTAGTTTTGATTTGCATTTCTCTAATGGCTAATGATCATGAGCATTTCCTCATATGTCTGTTAGTCGCCTAAATGTCTCCTTGGTGAAGTTCCTGTTCCTATCCTTTGCCCATTTTTTAATGGGTTATTTGTCTTTTTGCTGTTGAAGTTTTGCAGTATCTTGTAGATTTCAGAGATTAGACCCTGATCGGGTATGTCGTAACCAAAATTTTTTTCCTGGTCTTTAGGTTGTCTTTTTACTCTTTTGGTGAAGTCTTTTGATGAGCGTAAGTGTTTGACTTTTAGGAGCCCCCAGTTATCTACCTTCTCTTCTGTTCTTTGTGAATTGTTAGTTATGTTTTGTGTTTTGTTTCTGCCATGTATGAGGGCTCTTAGCATCGTCCCTATTTTTTCTTCCATGATCTTTATCATTTTAGACTTTATATTTGGGTCTTGGATCCACTTTGAGATAGTTTGTACATGGTGTGAGGTGTGAGTCTTGTTTCATTTTTTTCCAGATGGGTATCCAGTTATGCCAGAACCACTTGTAAAAGAGATTGTCTTTTTCCCGTTTAATGGAGTTTGGGCCTTTGTCAAGTATCAGCTGCTCATAGACGGATGAATTCACGTGTGGATTCTCAATGCTGTTGCATTGATCTATGTATCTCTTGTACTAGTACCAAGCTGTTTTACTGTTGTTTGACTGCCATGGTATAATAGGTTCTAAAATCAGGTAGTGTGAGGCTTCCCACATTGTTCTTCTCCTTCAGTAATGCTTTATTTATCTGGAGTCTTTTTCCTTTCCATATGAAGTTGTCAGTTTGTTTCTCTGTCTCATTAAAAAACGTCATTGTAATTTGGATTGTATTGCCTTGTATCTGTAGATAGTTTGGGGTAAAATTGACATTTTCACAATGTTGAGTCTTCCTATCTATGAGCAAGGTATATTTTTCCACTTAGGTGGGTCTCTTTTGGTTTCTTTCAGTAGTGTCTTGTATTTTTCTTTGTATAGGTCTTTTACATCTCTGGTTATATTTATTCCTAAGTAGTTTTATCTTCTTGGAGGCTATTGTAAATGGTATTGGTTTGGTGATCTCCTCTGAGATTCTGCTTGTTGTTGTAGAGGAATCCAACTGATTTTTGTATGTTTATCTGCTATCCTGGTACTTTGCTGAAATCGTCTATTAGTTCCAGTAATTCTCTTATGGATTCCTTGGGGTTTTCTGTGTATAAGATCATATCATCTGCAAATAGGGATACTTTTATTTCTTCCTTACCAATTTGGATGCTCTTTATTTCTTTCTCTTACCTTATAGCTCCGGCTAGGACCTCTAGCACAATATTGAATAAGAGTGGTGATAAAGGGCATCGTGCGGACCCCCTTCTCAAGGGAAACGCTTTCAGACCCTCCCCATTTAGGATGATGTTGGTTGTTGTCTTTGTATATATGCCCTTTATTATGTTAAGGAATTTTCCTTCTATTCTTATTTTGCTGAGAGTTTTTATCATGAATGGGTATTGGACTTTGTCAAATGCCATTTCTTCATCAATTGATAAGATCGTGTCATTCTTATCTTTTGTTTTATTTATATGAGGGATTAGATTGTTTTTCTAATGTTGAACCATCCCTGCATAACTGGCATGAATCCCACTTGGTCATAGTGAATTATTTTTTTGATATGTTTTTCAATTCTATTGGCTAGAATTTTGCCGAGGATTTTCGCGCCTGTTTTAGGGGGATATTGGTGTGTAAGTTTCTTTTTTTATTTTGTGGTGTCTTTACCTGGTTTTGGTATCAGAGTTATGCTGGCTTCATAGAATAAGTTCGGAAGTATTCCATCCTCTCCTATGTACTGACATACCTTTAGTAGTAGTGGTATTAACTCTTTTCTGAAAGTTTAGTAGAATTCTCCAGTGCAGCTATCAGGGCTAGGACTTTTTTGGGGGGGAGGGGGAGCTTTTTAATTACCTCTTCGACCTCTTCTTTTCTTATGAGTTTATTTGGTTGTTCTACCTGTCTCTGTTAGTTTAGGTAGGTAGTGTGTTTCTAGAAATTTGTCCGTTTCCTCCAGGGTTTCAAATTTGTTGCAGTGCAGTTTTTCATAGTATTCTGTTATGATTCTTTTAACTTCAGTTGAGTCTGTTTTGTTATTGCCCATCTCATTTCTTATTTGGGTTATTTGCTTCCTCTCCTGTTTTTCTTCAGTCACTTTGGTCAATGGTTTGTCAATTTTGTAGATCTTCTCAAAGTACCAGCTTTTGGTCTTGTTAACTCTTTCAGTTGTTTTTCTATTCTCCATATCATTCATTTCTTCTCTAATTTTTATTATTTCCTTCTTCTGGTGCCCATGAGCTTATTCTGCTGCTGTTTTTCTAATTGTTCAAGTTGTAGTGTTAGTGTTTTGATTTTGGCCATTTCTTCTTTTTGAATGTGTGCATTTATTGCTATAAGTTGACCTCTGAACAGTGCTTTTGCCCTGCCTCAGAGGTTCTTGTTCGATGTGTTTTCATTCTCATTTAATTCTGTGAATTTGTTTGCTGTATCCTTAATTTCTTCCATAACCCAATAGTTTTTGAGCAAGGTGTTCTTTAGTTTCCATGTATTTGATTTTTTTGTTTTTTTCCTTTTTCTTTTATTGCTTTCTACCTTCATGGCTGTATGGTCAGAGAAGAAGCTTTGTAATATTTTGATGTTTTTGATTCTGTTAAGGCTTGCTTTTTTGGCCTAATACGTGCTCTATTCTGGAGAATGTTCCATGTGTGTTGGAAAAGAAAGTATACGGAGCTTCAGTTGGGTGGAGTGTTCTGTATATGTCTATGAGATCAAGTTGGGTGACTGTGGCATTTAGGTTTGCCATGTCTTTATTGAGCTTGTTTTTGGATGTTTTGTCCTTCACCAAAAAGTGGTCTGTCAAAGTCTCCTACTATTGTTGTGGAGCTATGTCTCTTCTCAGTGGTGTTAGAGTTTGTTTTATGTATTTTGGAGCCCTGTTTTTGGGTGCATAAATATTTAGTATGGTTATGTCCTCCTGGTGTATTGACCCTTAAGCATTATATAGTGTCCTTCCTTAACCTTTGTGGTGGGTTTTGCTTTAAAGCCTATTTTGTCAGAGATGAGTATTGCCACTCCTGCTCTTTTTTGATTGTTTTTTTAATATATTTTTTTTCCATCCTTTGAGTTTTAGGTTGTTTGTGCCTTTGAATCTAAGTGTGTCTCTCGTTGGCTGCATATAGACAGATTATGTTTTTTAAATCTATTCTGCCACTCTCTGTTTATTAGTGCATTTATTCCATTTACATGCAGTGTAATTATTGAAAGGTATGAGTTTAGTGCTGTTGTTCTGATGTATCTGTGTGTGTATGTGTGCTGTTTTTGACAGTTTCTTTGTTCCAGTTAATTTTCTGTGCTGAGTCATTTTTCTTTATTTGTTTTCTTTTCAACTTTTTTTCATTATTATTGATTTTGTAAGTCTTTATGTTTTTCGTATTTTTTATTTGGGTGTGTAGGATAGTTTCCTTCGTGGTTACCTTAATATTTACCTCTGTGTTTCTAAGTTTAAACCAAGCTTTTATTTCTAGATACTGCTTGGACTTCATCACCATATGAAAGTTCTATGACTACATTACTAAGTCCCTCCTTTTTTGTTTTAATGTTGTCATCTTTTACATATTGATGTCTCTGTTTCCCTATTTTCAATGTTTTAGCTTTGATTTATTTTGTTGACTTCCCTATCTGAGTTGATATTTGGTTGTTCTGTCCTGTGTTCTAGTCTTGGGTTGTTTTCTGATATTATTGATTTTGTGACTGGAGGACTCCATTTAGTATTTCTTGTAATTTTGGTTTGTTTTTTAAAAATATCCTAAAATTCTGTTTCTCTGGAAATGCCCTAATTTCTCCATCATATTTGACAGAGAGTTTTGCCTGATATATAATTCTTGGCTGGCATTTTCTTTTTTGTTCAAGGTTTTATATATGTCATCCTATTGCCTTCCTGCCTGCATGTTTTCTGCTGAGTAGTCAGAATATAGTCATATTGACTCTCCTTTTTAGATGACTTTTCATTTATCCCCAACTGCTCTTAAAATTCTCTCTTTATCTTTGATTTGATTATACTATGTCTTGGTGAGTTTCTTTTGGGATCTACCCTCTGTGGGGCTTGATGAGTTTCTTGGACAGGTATCTTCTCATCTTTTATGATATCAAGGAAGTTTTTTACCGGCATGTCTTCAACAATTCTCTCTGTATTATCCTCCTCCCCCCCGCTCCCCGTTCTAGTACTCTAGTCACTTATAGATTATTCTTCTTGATAGAGTCCCACATAATTCTTAGTGTTTCTTCATTTTTTAAAGTTCTTGTAGCAGATTTTCCTCAAAAAAATTGCTGTCAAATGCTTTCTCTGCAGTCTCAGTAATTCTGACTTCCATTGCCTCAATTCTGCTCCTGTGCGTTTCTATTCAGTTGTATAATTCTGAAATTTTGTTGTTAATATGTTGGGTTTCTGTTTCGTGTTTGTCAATGGATTATTGCTGCTTGTTAAATTTGTCATTATGCTCTTGTATAGCAGCCTTATGTCCCACTATTGCTTTGTGTGTGTGTTCCTTGACTTGGTCTACATTTTGCCTGATCTCCTTCCTGATCTCTTAAAGAGCTCTGTATGTTAATCTTTTTAATTTTACCTCTGATAACTCCAAGACTTTTTTGTCCTCCAGGAGGTTTCTTGGTTCTTTGTTTTGGTCACTTGCTGAAGCCATCATGGTCTGCCTCTTTCTGTGATTTGGTATTGACTGTTGTCTCTAACTCATCAATAAAATATTTATTTATTTTATATTTCGTTACTGCATCCTAGCTTCTTGTTTTATTCCACTTTGATATGCCCAAGTAGGCTGGTCATTTGAGCTATTTTGATTATTGGCGTTTTTGAAGCTCTCACATCCTGATAGCAGACAGTTAGAGCTGTTATTAGGTATGTGAGCCCAGGAGTCCATTTATTATTCTCGTGTGGATTCAGCTCAGGTGTCCATGTCTTCGGTCATCAGGTGTGTGGTGCAGGCTCTCACCTACAGTCCTAGATGGGCAGGACTACATAGGGCTGATTGGATTAGGCATAGGTATCTGATCGACTTGATGGCTCTGGGCTTGTGTTATCTGGCTACAGTCAGGGTTATGTGCTGAGCAAGGTAGGGGGCTGACGGTTGCCACTGAGTGGCTGGGTGGAAGGTATGTCTGTGTTTTCTAGAGCTCATAAGTGGGTGGGCTTTGCATCCGGACTTTGGGGACCCCATGCTGTTGGCTGTAGAGACTGGGAGGCAACACTTATTCTTGGACCCCTGTTGTGGGTGGCTAGGTGGAGTGGGTGAAGCCACCAGTCCTCAGGCATCTGATGTGGGTAGTCAAGGACCCTGCTTAATGGACAGGGTGGTGTTCAATGTCAAGAATATGCCACTCCTCCTTAGTGGTTGCAGTTGAAAATAGGCTCCAATTATATACCCTGTTGTACTGTGCTAATGAGTGGATACACTGTTGAAAGGGGCAACACAGGTCTAGGCAGGGGTGAAAGGCTTTCTAAGTCTGTGGACTCATGCCTGTGCCTAGGCAAAGGGTCTGTGCCTGCCCTGAGTTCCTGGCTTAGGGGAGCTGGCAGATTATTTTTTCCTGTTTCTTAATTTGATCCCTCTCGAAAGCCAAGAGAATGGTTCAGGATATGCGATGGGTTCCACTTCAGGCTCAGGGAGTGAGGGTGTCCTTGAAGCAGAGTGAGAGGAGCTGGGTATATAGGAGAAAGGTACTTCCCAGAAGGGAAAAAGGTTTTTTGGATCCCTTGTGGTAGATTAGATGCTTGCACTTAACTTCCACAGATTCAGTGCCACTTCTCCTTGGAACCAGAGGCTTGAGCAGACTCTCTGCCACTTGGTTTCTGCTGATATGGAAGAGGCATCCCGAGCGCTACTGCTTGCCTCAGCCAGCACATGCAAGCTAACCTAGGCTACAGGGTGCTGGCCAAGCCAGGTCTTGCAAATCCTTGCTGCTTCTGAATTGTCTCTCCATACCCAATGCTCAGTCCTACTCTTCAACTTTGTCTTTAATGTTCAGGGATCCTAGATTGTCATATATAATTGATTTAGTTGTTTTTTCAGGTTTTTGTTGTAAGAGGGACCATAGGAAGCATCTGCCTGGTCCACCGTCTTGACCCCACCTCCCCTCAATCTCTTTTGAGATATAAAAGAGCAGACTGAGCAAGTTAACAGGCAAGCAAGCAGAGATGGGGGAAGGTAGATGCCACACCACATGAGATCTCCATAGAACCAAGAAATAGAAGCTGAAAAGAGAAAAGGACTGTCCCCCAGAGCCAATAGAGAGTCTTGCCCTATATCTGGCACCTTGAACTCAGACTTCTAGCCTCTTAACCTGTGAGAAAATAAATCTGTTTTTTCAAGCCACCTACTTAATTTATTTCTGTTATAGCAGCACTTGATAAGTAATACAATGACCTAGTATATGCCCTATCCTGGAGAATAATCTATGTGTACTAGAGAAGAATGTGTGTTCTACTGATGTTGGGTGGAGTGTGCTATATATATCTACTAGGTCTAGTTGATTTTTGGTGTTGTTCAAACCCTCTATTTCACTACTGATGTTCTGTCTAGACATTCTGTGCGTTATTGAAATAACTATGGACTGTAGAAGTGTCTCTCCTTTCGGTTCTGTCATGTTTATTTCATCTATTTTAGGACTCTGTTGTTTGGTACCTATGTAATAGGTAATATCTTCTTAATGAATTGACCCCTTTATCAGTATGTAATATCCTTGTGTGTTGTAACAGATTCTGACCTAAAGTCTATTTCGTCTGATATTAATATAGCTATCCATCTCTTTTGGTTACAAGTTGCATAGAATTTCTCCCCCACCCTTTCAGTTTCAACCTGTTTGTATTTTAGATCTAAATTGTGTGTCTTACAGATAGCATATCGACGCGTGAAAACTTAGGGGAAGAGGTCTTGACCTAATACAGAAATGGGAATGACTAGTATATACAGGGCAGTTGAAGTCATTAAAATAGTTGTGAATGAGCAGAATGAGACGAGAATATGGGCAAGAATGTAGCTTTGGGGCACCCTTACTGGGAGATTAGGGGCAAGTCACTCAACCTTAGTTTTTTCATCTGTAAGGATGGGCCTTGATGTTCTCTCCAGAGCCCTGGTGGTGCAGTGGTAAAGAGATTGACTGCTAACCAAAAGGTTAACAGTTCAAATCTATGCTCCTTGGAAACACCATGTGACAGTTCTTCTCTGTCCTTTGGGGTCACTAGGAGTTGGAATGGACTCTACGGCAATGGGTTAATTTCCTCTCTAACCTGAAGAGCTATAGACAATTGGTGCACACACTTATTTCAGACTGTTGCGTCTGAAGGCCATGAGGCCAAGGATCAAGTCTATTGTTTGTCATAGCAGACAGCAGGTGCTCACTAAGGGTTTGTTGAGTGAACAAATATCAGTGTTGACTGGTTGTGGGCTTTATCTTACATCTAATCAAATTACAAGAAACACTAGTTGTGAGATTCTTTTTTAAATGTTACGAATTTTGGTTGATAACTAATTTTCTATAGTGAGTTTATTGCCACAGTTAAGATTTGTTAGGTAAAGAATTGTCTCTTTAGACAGGCAAGGATTTTCTTCCATGGAAGATGGAAGGAGGTAGAACGAGACCACTTGAGAACAGCAACAACAATACTGGTGATCAAAGTATTGGAGGAGAAGATTCTGGCAACACTGTAATGGTCTTTAGAGGCCAGAAGCATGGAGGTGGTCCAGGCCGTAGACGTTGAGGCCTGGGAGTATGTAGTGGAGTCAGCTGATAAGCCCTAAATGGCCAGTGAGGTGCGGAATGTGGACAAAAGCTGGGTAGTGGAGGGGGCTGCCAGTCATGTTGGGAGGTGCGAAGCCAGCCATGTGGGGGAGGGAAACCCAGGCATGTTTTGGAGTGGGACTCCAGTTCTGTTTTGGAGGGGAATCAAGGTCCAGCAACACAGTCGGGGAAGAGGGGGTAAGGGGCAAGGGTCTTGCAGAGGTCCAGAAACACAGACGGGGGTGGCGCGGGGAAGGGTCTAGCCTAGGTCCCGGAACAGAGCTAGGAGGAGAAGGTGGACTATCTGGCTAAGGTCCAGGAACAGAGCTGGCAGGAGGTGCGGCAGGTTTTGGTCAAGGTCCAGGAGCACAGCTGGAAAGAGGAAGTGGACTGTGTGGCTAAGGTCCAGGAACACAGCTGGGAGGAGATGGGGGAGTTTTTGCCAAGGTCCAGGAACACAGCTGGGAGGAGGAGAAAGTGGACTGTTTGGCTAAGGTCCAGGAATCCAGCTGAGAGGAAGTGGGGGAGGATCTGCTCAAGGCCTAGGAACACAGTTGGGAGGAGGAAAGGGAAGATCTGGCCTTCTACAGAAAATTGTTGGGAGGAGGCGGTGGAGGGTCTGTCCAAAGTCCAGGAACACAGCTGGGAGGAGGAGGTCAAGGTTCTGGCTGAGGTCCAGGAACACAGCTAGGAGGAGAAGGGTGAGAATCTGGCATTGTGGGAGGAACATAGTTGAGATGAGATGGAGAAAGATCTGGCTGAGGTCCAGGAATATTTGGAAGGAGGATGGGGAGGCTTGGCTAATATCCAGCCACATAGTTGGGAGAAGGTTGAGGGTCTGTCCAAGGTCCAGGAACACATTCCGGGGGAGAAGGTATACAGTATTTTTAATTTCCAGGAATACAGCTCGGAGGAGGCGGGGAGCTTCTGTCTAAGGTTCAGGAACACAGCTGGAAAGAGTAAAGTGTAGGTCTGGCCAAGATCCAGGAACACAGCTGGGAGGAGGAGGGGTAGGGTTTGGCCAAGATCCAGGACCACACCTGGGAGAAGGAGGGAGAGAATCTGGCCAAGGTCCAGGAACACAGCTGGGAGGAGAAAGGGGAAGGTCTGGCCTAGGTCCAAGAACACACTTGGGAAGAGGATGGGGAGGTTTTGTCCACGTTCCAGGAACACAGTTGGTTGGATAATGGGGAGGGTCTGACCAAGGTCCAGGAACACAGTAAGGGAGAGAAGGTGGAGGGTGTGTCCAAGTTCTAGGGACACAGCTGGTGGGAGGAGGTGCAGGGTTCTTCCAAGTTCTAGGAACATAGTTGGGAGGAGAGGTAGAGACTGACCAAGGTCTAGGAACACAGCTAGTAGGAGGAATGGGGCGGTCTGGCCGAGGTCCAGGCATAGCTGAGATGAGGAGGTGGATGGCCTGGCCTAGGTCCAGGAATACAGCTGGGAGAAGGAGATGGAGGATCTGGCCAGGTTCCAGGAACATAGCTGAGAGGAGGATGGCAAGGGCCTGTCTGAAGTATAGGTATTGGCCCACAGCTTGGAGGAGAAGGAGAAGGGTCTGGCAGATGTCCAGAATACAGCTGGGAGGAGGAGGGGGAGGTTGTGGCCAAGGTTCAGGAACATAGCTAGAAGGGGATGAAGGGCCTCTCCAAGGTCTAGGTATACAGCTGGGAGGAGAGTGTGGAGGGTATGTCCGAGGTCCAGGAACACAGCTGGGAGGAGTATGGGGAGGGTCTTGACAAGGTTCAGGAACACAGCTGGGTGGAGGAATGGGAAGGTCTGGCTGAAATCCAGGAAGACAGCTGGGAGGAGTAAGGGAAGGGTCTGTCCAAGGTCAGGAACACAGTTGGGGGAAGGAGGGGAATGATCTCTCCAAGTTCTAGGAACACAGCTGGGAGGATGAGGGACAGGGTTTGGCTGAGATCGAGGAACACAGCTGGTAGGTGGAGGTGAAGGGTCTGGCCAAGGTCCGTGAACACTACTGGATGGAGCAGATGGTCTATCCAAGGTCCAAGAATACAGCTGCACAGAGCAGAGTGTCTGGCCAAGGTCTAGGAACACAGCTGGGAGGACGAGGTGGAAGGTCTAGCCACTGTCTAGAAACAGCTGGGAGGAGGAGATAGAGGGTCTGTCTGAAATCCAGGAACACAGCTGGGAGTAGTAGGGGTAGGGCCTGGCTGAAGTCCAGCAGCATAGCTGCAAGGAGTAGTTGGAGGGTCTGGCCAGGTTCAAGGAACACAGCTGAGAGGAGGTGGGAGAGGGCCTGGCAGAGGTCGAGAAATACAGCTGAGAGGAGAATGTAGAGGGTCTTTCGAAGGTCAGGAGCACAGTTGGGAGGAAGTGGTGAAGGGTCTAGCCCGGTTCCAGGATCACAGCTGGGAGGAGTAGTGAGAGGGTCTTGACAAGGTTCAGGAAGACACCTGGGTGGAGGAATGGAAAGGTGTGGCTGAAGTCCATGATACAGCTAGGCAGAGGAGGCGGATGGTGTGTCCAAGGTCCAGGAACACACTTGAGAGGAGGAGGTGAAGGATCTGACCAAGGTCCAAGAATACAGATGGGGGGTGATGTGAAGGGTCTGTCCAAGTTCCAGTAACCCAGATGGCAGGAGGAGGGTTAGTATCTGGTCAAGGTCCAGGAACACAGCTGGGATGAGAAGGAGGATGGTCTGTCCAAGGTCCAGGAACACCGTTGGGAGTTGAAGGGGCAGCATCTAGCCAAGGTTCAGAAACACAGCTGGAAAGAGGAGTGGGAGGGTCTGGCCAAGGTTTCGGAACACATTTGGGAGGAGGAGGTGTAGGGTCTCTCCAAGGCCCAGGTATACAGCTGGGAGGAGGGGCCAGAGGTCCTGTCCCAGTTGTAGGAACACAGTTGGGAGGATGAGAGTCAGAGCCTGGCCCAGGTAGAACACAGCTGGGAGGAGGAGGGGAGTGTCTGTTCAAGGTCCAGGAACTCAGCTGGAAGGAATAGGTGGAGGATCTGGCCAAGATCCAGGAACGCAGCTAGGAGGAGCAGGTGGAGGGTCTGGCCTAGGTCCAGGAACCCAGCTGTGAAGAGGAGGCGGAGGGTCTGACCAAGGTCCAGCAAGACATCTGGAAGGAAGAAGTCCAGAATCTGGCAGAGGCCTGGGAACACAGCTGGGAGGAGTTGATGGAGGTCTGACTGAAGTCTGGGAACGCGGCTGAGAGGATTTGGTGGAGTGTATGGTGAAGGGTCTGACCAAGGCCTGAGAAAACATCTGGGTAGAGCACATGGCCCACTCCCCACGTGTACTGATGGAGGGCATCTATTGGCAATGTGTGGATGATCGTCGCGGACAAAGAGGGTCCCTGCTGCAGCCCTCTGACTCTGCAGAATAGAAGCAGTTAATTTTTCTAAATACTTCTATAGGACAGACCAAAGCACTGAAAAAAAAAAAAAAACTGATACAGAAAGATGCAGGTGTCAGCACCTGGCACCTTCCCATCCACCAGGTCTCTGATGAGCAGCATCAGCGCCATGAAACTCAATGGCTCCTGCTGATCCCATTGCAGATTACGGGGTTTAAAGGATGCAACCGAAATGCAAAAAACCAAACAAAAACTAGATTGAAGAAGTCACAGTGCACAAGAAACTTTGAGATCATATGTAGGAGTTCAACCAAAGCTTTGTTAAAAAGGAGGAAAGCGCCCCTACCCTCAAGGCTGGAGTGAGGACAGAATTCAGTGTTTGGAGCCCAGAAATAGCTGCCAAGGAAGTTGATACAGTAATGGTTACAGCACCCTTTAGAAATTCCGGTTCTTCCATTCTATGGTATTTTCATGGAGCATTTGTTCACTCTTTCTGTGCAGAAACACATACACTCTTCTCTACACAACGTAGAAAAGCTGGTTTGTGCCTCTTTCCACTTAACATTACATTAAGAGTGTTTTCTGTGTTCTGAAATGTCTTTGAAGCTTGTGACTTTTAGGAGCTGCCTCCACTGTAAGGATTTATACTAGTTACAGAATCCCTCTACCATGGGTCATTCAGCTCGTTGCCACATTTTCACTGTAATCTATCCGGTTCCGTTGAATGTGCTCTCGCCAGGTCTTTGGAATCATGCTGATGATTTCATTAGGGTAGACGACTAGATGTGGGATGGTGCTGAATAAAGAAAAGAGTGTGAGCATTTTGAAGGCTTTGGGTAGACAGCGTTACATTGCATTTCGGGATGGTTGTGAGAAATCACATTTATACTACCAGCGTGTGAAAGGGGCCCCAGAAGAGTTAATATTTATTACTTCGTTGGACAGAAAGAATTTGTCACTTAAAAGTTTTCTCATTGAAGTTATACAGTTGTCTTGTTCACTGATTATTCACTGAAAAAGATGAGATTATTTTACAGAGTTAGCTTGATTTCACTCATCAGTTTGTGTTCTCATTTATAATGTGAAAATCCAATAATAGGCCAGTGACTATAAAAATTCCTGATTAGTCATGATTCAAAGCATATCTAAAACCCATTTACGTTGAGTCAATTCTGACTCATAGCGACAGTATAGGACCGAGTAGAACTGCCCCATAGAGTTTTCAAGGAGCGCCTGGTAGATTTGAACTGCCAACCGTTTGGTTAGCAGCCTTAGCCCTTATCTACTATGCCACCAGGGTTTCCAAAGCATTTCTATAATCCAAAAAAAAAACAAAAAAAAACCCAGCGTGGTGGTGCAGTGGTGAAGAGCTACTGCCGCTAACCAAAAGGTGAGCAGTTCGAATCCACCAGCTCCTCCTTGGAAACAATATGGGATAGGTATACTCTGCCCTGATTATTCATAATTCAAAGCAGATTTACAAGGTATGTTAAAATACTCACTGAAAGGACAGTGCACACAAAGACTATTGCTAAAATAACTGCCCGGGAACAGAAAAGCTTTTGTAAGTTTTTGATCTGGCCCAGAGAAACAATTGTCAAAGAGCTTAAACAGCTTCAAAGAAATGTACAATGTAGGAGTAAGATGTTATCATGGAGAGAAACCCTAATTCAACCTCCAAGAAGTAGCCCCACCCATCAAATATCTCCAGTGGATTCCACTGCTCCCAGGAAGACTGGAAGCTGGCCACCTGGTGTTTCTTAGGAGGCTGGCAGTGTTGCAGTGTGCTGTCTCTAATAGGGCTCTCACTAACCCTCTCTAACCACGTCGTAAACACACACAAAGACACACACATTCACACTGACCACAAAACTTCTGACCACATAAAAATCAATGCAAGACACACTTAGATATTGCAAATGATTGTATATTCTGACAACACATCTACACTGAGAACTCACACATATTCTGACCACACTCACATCCTGAATTCACACAGTGACCACACATTCTCACATTAGTCTACCTTTAAAACATACAAAACGCTGACAACAAGCATACACTCATTGCACATTGTCCAAGATCCCACATGTTGATACACCCAAGTGACCATAGCAAACATACATACAAAGAGACCCTAAAATGACCATCTACCTTCTGATTGTACCCAAATATGAAAATTCTATGTACACACCCTAACAACATACTGACCCCCACCACAATGACCATTCACTGAATACACAGACAGACCACACACACACCCAGAGTCAACAAGGCACCTGGCTGTGCATGTGTGGGCTCTGATCCTGGGGCATCTCCCACCTCAGCATCAACATAGAAACCCAGAGAAGGGTGGGGAGTCAGGTGACACAAGGACAAAGTGCAGGAGGTTGTGATGTTGGTCCCTCCTGAGGTAAATCTGAGCCTTCAGAGCTGATTGTCACAGTAGCATGTGAAACAGAGATAGGAGAGCCAAGAGGATTAGAAATGGTGCCTAAGAGGTCTCTGATAGAATACCCATTTCCAAATAAAGAATTTAGATATTCCACTCAAGGTCTGAGGAGACTTCCTCAAGAAATTAACGTGTTTTCATTTTAACGTGATGATGGAGAATTGTTCCTGGAGGTCAGTGTTGCTGGTGAAATTCTTATTTAAATGATTCCCTACATAAAAGTGGAATTAACCTGTTTTTTGGTGTAAATATCACTTAGAATTGAGAATGTCCGTCATTCCCATGGGGCACTGCTACCTTTAAACAGCCGGCACAAAGTGACCAGAGGGCGCACCTCGCCTTATCTGACCGGTGGTGCCTGGAAGGGTTGGAGGTTCTGGGCTTAGGCCTGGTGGGTGACAGTGCCGCTGGGGCGGGAAGGAGAGCTTCATTTCTACAGGATCCGGCCTAAGGGAGGCGCCCCTTAGCTTCGGAACCCGAGAGTCGACAGTAAGTGCCAAGCTTCCTTTTGGGGCCCTGAATGATGAGGAGAAGGGACTTTGCTGTGGCTTCTCCAGGCCACCCATGGTGGGGCCTGAGATGAAAGGGAAGGTGCCGGTCCCTGTGTACAGGGTGTTGTTACCTTTTTCATGATTGTTTTACCTATAGAAGGAGCCCTGGTAGCGCAGTGGTTGAGCGCTCGGCTGCTAACCGAAAAGTTTCCAGTTGGAACCCAGCAGCTGCTCAGCTGGAGAAAAGTGTGGCAGTAGGTTTCCTATAGATTACAGCTTTGGGAACCCTATGGGGCAGTTCTACTGTGTCCTACAGAGTCGCTGGGAGTCAGAATTGACTTGATGGTAGTGGGTTTGTTTGTTTGTTTGTTTTGACCTATAACTTTAAAGTAGCTGGGAAATAGTAAAAAATGGAAAAGTAGATGTATTAATATTCTCAACCTTATGTTAAGTTTAATTATTTTTCTTCATTAAAATAGTAGAAATTATTCTAATTTTACTATCCTATTTTTCATGAAAGTGTTGTTGCTTTAGTTGTGGTGGAGTGGATTCAATTTTGACTTAGGGCCAACCCATGTGTGCAGAGTAGAACTGCTCCTTAGGGTTTCCAAGGAGCTGCTGGTGCATTTGAACTGCCAAACTTCTGGTTAGCGGCCATAGCTCTTAACCACTGCAGCACCAGGGCTCCCATGGAAGCATAGTCATCAATAATATTTCTAAAATGTCATTCTTAGTTTGTCTCGTTTTCAGTTCAGATAATTGCCATGTTTAATGATTTTCATAATCCTATTTTTTTTTTTATGATGACCTCAAATAATTTGAAATTTCAGCTTTCTGAGCTGTCTTTCATAGGACACATTGTGACCATGAATGTTATTTAAAAAAAAAAAATGACCAAGGCTTGTTCCAAGTTGGAATAATATAGTACTAAGCAGAATTCATGAATGAGATTTAGATGAACAAAGAACGGTGATATCTTTTTTTAGTACCAACTCTTGATATTTTACAGAGCTTAAAACTCTTTAAGGTGAAATTTCCACTGGATATAAAGTTGCTAGAATATTTAAGAGCTAAGCCAGTGCTTTAAATAAGACGTATTTACTGAAAATAAATATTTTTCAACTAAAAATTCAAGATTTGGATACAGCGCCTTTTTTTATGTCTTCACTTCAAAGGTAAAATCAGGATGTCCATAATGTCCTGTTTAAAATATATCTTTTCCCATAATAATTGAAACTTGGATCCAGTGAATCACACATTTCCCATCCCTTTTCTTTATTTTCAAATTCAGAAATACACTCAAGTGGCTTGTTGAAGTTTTACATTCCCCAAACAGCTCTCAAACCTAGTCATTTGCTATAAGCAAGGGGCTAGGCCTTCTAACAGGCATGGAGCTTTATATACACTCTGGATTACTCATTGGATGGCTTTATGGACCTTTTTCACTTCATTCAAAATATCTTTTCACATTGAGGAGTTGCATGAAATGTTGAATCTATTTGCACAAGTATGCTGTTCATTTCAGTAGAGGAGATTTCTCCATTTGATATGTAAATTAGTATTGGGATAATATGTGAGTTTGTATGGTCATTGCCCTAATTACTGTACATCAGACCTTGACATCCATTGGGTATCCTTATGTGTTTATAATGTAGTTTTTAGAATACACATGAGAACATCCTATCTGCTCATTTAATTAAAAAAAGTGTTATATCCTTTGTTCTATATTTTAAAAGGTTATTGTCGTCATTTGCCATGGAATCCATTCCAAATCACAGCAGCCTTATATAACGTAATGAGGCCCATTGTGGTGGCCATAGTGTCAATCCATCTCATTGAGGTTTTCCCGTGTTTTTGCTGACCCTTTTTGTTTTTCTGTTTTACCAAACACGATGTCCTTCTCTAGAGATTCTTCCTTCCTGATGACACGTTCACAAGAAGAGAGCCAAAGTTAAGTCTTGTCATTCTCACTTCAAAGGAGGCTTGTGATTGCATTTCCTCTAAGCCTGATTTGTTTGTTCTTCTGGCACTCCACAGGGTAGTCTATATTCTTTGCCAACACTGTAATTTAAATGCATCAATTCTTCTTCTGCCTTCCTTTTTCATTGTCCAATTTTCACATGTATATGAGGTGATTGAAAAGACCGTGGCTTAGGTCAGGGGCATCTTAGTTATCAAAGTGACATTTTCAGTTTTAAAACTTTAAAGAGGTCGTGTGCAGCCGATTCGCCCAATGTAATATGATTTTTGATTTCTTGACTGCTGCTTATATGGATATTGTTGATCCGAGTAGGATGAAATCCTTGACAACTTCAGTTTCTTTGCCATTCATCACGATGTTGTTTATTGGTCGAGTTTTGAAGATTTTTGTTTTCTTCACATTCAGGCGTAATCTCTGCTGAAGGCTCTAGCCTTTGACTTTGGTCAAAAGTGCTTCAAGTCTTCTTCATTTTCAGAAATCAAGGTCGTGTCAATTGACTATTGAGTTTGTTAATGAGTGTTCCTCCCATCTTGATGCTGTCTTATTCATATAATCCATCTTCTAGGAGTACTTGTTTATAGTGCAGATTGAATAAGTAAGGTGAAAGGATAAACCCAGCTGCAGACCTTTTGTAATTCATTCTGTTCAAACAGTTGCCTCTTGATCCATGTACAGGTTAGGCATGAGCACAACGGAGTGTTCTGCAGTTCCGATTATTTGTAATGTTACTCCTGTCTGGGATATGCTTTCTTTATTAACTGGGCATTTCCTCTGTTGATCCTGTATGACAAGCCCCTTACCTTTCCTTACATTTACACACACAGGTAGGATTGACACACAGAATTAATCATCACAACACCTATGAAAATTAAGAACAGTTCCTGTGGCCTCCCTTGACCCATTCATCCACCAGTCCCCACAGGACACCTCCACTCTAAGGGCCCCTGACAGTGTCGGAGTCCCAACGTTGTGCCCAGAGGCTCTTACCAGAGTCACCATGCCCTGGCCACTCTCTGGCACCTCAGTGCCCTGGGCACAGCGCTCCAGAGGGCCCCAGCCTGAATTTTGAACCAGGAAAGCACTTCCTGTTGTAACAGCTTTGGTGCAGTAGGACATGCTGGGAATGAAGCCCCATTTGCCTGCAGTGGCCTCTGTTGGGAGTGCCAGGGCTTCCTCTGTATCCAGTGTGGCTAGAGTTTGTGGGTGTGTGAGTGTGTGTGTGCAGTTGTGTAATCTGTGTGGCTGTCCATGTGTGTCTGGGATTTTGACTCTGTGAATATATCGGTTGTGTTTTGTGTTTTCCCCTGTGTGTCTGTTGTTTACTTCTGTGTGTTTTTGTGTGTGTGCGTAAGCGAGCCTGTGTCAGTGAATGGTGTGTGACAGTTGTTGAAATCTGTGTATGTCTCTGTGCCTGTGTGTGTGTTGGTCAAGATTTTGTGTCAACTTGGCTGGGCCATGAAGCTCAGTGTTTTGGCAGCCTTTTAATGTTGTGATCACTTCCCTGTTGAGATTTGATATGTGAACACCCTCGTGATGGGATTTGTTTTGAGTAGCCAGTCAGTTGAAAGGAAGTTTCCTTGGGCATGTGGCCTGCTTCATGGAATATAGGCAGACATTCTGGCAAGGCTTGTAGGCTTTTGTCATTCTAGATCCTGCAGCTGGCACCTGTTCATCTGACCTCCGATTCTTGGAACTTCAGCTACCAGCTTACTGTGGTCTTGCCTGCTGATCTTGGGATTTGTCAATCTCACAATTTGTGAGCAAGAGCTCTGCTCCCTGACTTGCCAATCTTGGGCTCGCCAGCCACTGCAGCTGCATGAATCAGGAGAAGCCTCTATTCTGACCCACGGACGTGGGAGCATTCCAGCCTCAACAACCGCATGACTAATTTCCATGATATAAATCTCTCTCTGTATATATATTTATACACCTCACTGGTTTGCTTCTCTAGAGAACCCAGCCTAAGACATTTGGTACCCAGAGTGGTTCTAGGGAAACAAAATTGTAAGGTTGAGTCTTCTAAATTGGTTCTCAAGTCTGGTTAGTCTTCAAGATGTTGATGACTCTGCTTCTAGTAGTAAAGGGGGCATTGCTAATCAATGGCATGAGGTAGCAATACAAATATGCAAAACGTCACCACCAATAGCTCAGATATTGGTGAAAGGCAAGGCTCTGGGTGATTGCATGTGTGATATCTTTCTACAGTTTTGCCAGAATAAGAAGTATAAGGTAGTTGGTTGGTTGATCCTACTATTCCTAGACAAACTGGTGAAAGAAAGAGATGTGCTCAGGGCTTCAGAGTCAAAACTCAAGTGCTGAATAAACAACCTGAAAGTTTCCACTTGTGCCTTGAAAGAAAGCCTTGAATCTTGTAGTAACAGAGGGGATAGTGCCAAAAACCAAATCCAGAATCTCATTGTAACAGTGGTTGAATTACAATGCCAACTCAACTGTCAGCCTGGAAAGGTGTCTGAAGTTAAAATGAGAGCATTGATTGGGAAGAAATGGGATCCTGAAACTTGAGATGGGGACATATGGGCAGATAATCAGGAAGCTGGAGATACCAAGCCCCAAAACTCCATTTACTCCTGCCAATAGAACCAGCCTTCTCATTCCCATCAGAAGAGACTATTCCGTGTTTGCCTGCTAAACCACCTTGCCCAGTAATACCATTAGCCCCTCCACTCCCACCTAATGAGATTAACCCAGCTGAGTCTAAAGCACCTTTTCTGAGTCATTGCCTAGCACCTCGCCTGAGGCAAATGTTTTACAAGACAATGCTGAATGTTCTCAAAACATTTCCCCACTGATTTTGGCTTCTAGACATATACCTGGACTTACATCCCAGTGAGCCCCAAAAGGTAAAGTACAAAGTATGACCAAGGATGAGGTGCACTACTGTCCAAAAGAATTGCTTGACTTTTCTACTATGTACCAACAAAAACCTGGGGAATATATATGGGAATGGCTATTAAGGGTGTGGGATAATAGTGAAAGGAACATAAAGATGGACCAGTCTGAGTTTATTGATATGGGTCTACTAAGCACAGATTCTTTCATTCAGTGTTTCAGCTCTAGAAGTGAGGAAAGGATCTAATAGTTTATTTAATTGGGTTGCTGGAGCATGAATTATGCATTGGCCTACAGTAAATGAAGTTGAAGTACCAGACCTGCCTTGATATACTGTAGAAGAAAGTATTCAAAGGCTTAGGGAAAATGGCATGCTAGAGTGGATTTGTCAGGTTAGACCCACAGACACACACAGGGGACACACCTTTTACCACAATGGTGAGGAACAAATTTGTGAAGGGAGCCCCAGGGCCCTTGAAGACTGCTGTGATTGCTATATTATGCAAGTCAGATTTGACAGTGGGAATTGGCCGAAGTGAATTAAGGCACCTAAGTATAATGGGGCTGATTGGACCCTGTGGTGGCAGGGGCCAAGTGGCAGCACTTGATAAATAAAGACAAGGTAGGCGTGGTTACTGTAGTGGACAGCAGAGTCAAAGTGGTAATCAGAATAATCTGACTCTTATGGATTAACAGCATGGGCTACTTAATCTTGGTGTCCCTTGGAGTGAAATAGATGGGAAATCTACTAATTATTTACTTGATCTGTACAAGCGGATGAACAACTGTCTAACTTGGATCGCCGGAATAGAGAGACAAGGTTCGTCAATCAATTCCTAGACTTGAGCGAGTTTAAAAACCCACAGCCCCTTGAATAAAGGGGATGCCGGGTCCCCTTGAGAAAAGACTCCAATATGCTGCCAGAAACGTACACTGTTATTCTTTCTCCCAGCCTTCCTGAAAGGAATCTCCTTTTAGGAGAGTGACTGTTCATTGGGGAAGAGGAAATAATCAGACTTTTCAGGGATTACTGGACACTGGTTGTGAACTGACACTGATTCTGGGAGACCCAAGACGTCACTGTGGTCCTCCAGTCAGAGTGGGGGCAAATGCAGGTCAGGGTATTAATGGAGCTTTAGCTCATATCCGTCTGAAGTAGGCTCAGTGGGTCCCTGAACCTATCCTGTAGTGATTTCCCCAGTTAAGGAATGCAAAATTGGAATAGATATACTCAGTAACTGGCAAAACCCCCACATTGGATCCCTGACAAATGGAGTAAGGGCTATCATGGTAGGAAAAGCCAAGTGGAGGCCATTAGAAATGCCGCTACCCAGGAAAATAGTAAAGCAAAGGAATACCATACTCATGGAGGGATTGTGGAGATTACGGCCACCATCAAGGACCTGAAGGATGCAGGGGTGGTAATTGCCACCATATCCCCATTCAGCTCTTCAGTTTGGCCTTTGCAAAACACTGATGAACCTTAGGGAAAGCCAGTGGATTGTCTAAAACTTAACCAGGTGGTGACTGCAATTGCAGCTGCTATTCCAGATGTAGTTTCATTGCTTGAGCAAATTAAGACTTCTCCTGGTAACTGGTATGCAGCTTTTGATCTGGCTTTTCTCCATACCAGTTTTGAAGGACCATCAGAAGCAGTTTGCCTTCAGCTGGGAAGGCCAGCAATGCACCTTCAGTTGCCTACCTCAGGGCTACATCAGCTGTCCAGCCTTATGTCATAATTTAGTCTGCAGGGAACTTGATAACCTTTCCCTTAAACAAGACATCACACTGGTCCATTACATTGAGGTCATCATGCTGATTGGAGCTAGCAAGGAAGAAGTGTCAATGACTCTGGACTTATTGGTAAAACTTTTGTGTGCTAGAGGGTTGAAAACTAACACTACAAAAATTCAGATGACTTCCACCTCAGTGAAATTTCTAGGGGTCTAGTGGTGTGGGGCATGTCGAGATATTCCTTCTAAAGGGAAGGATACATTATAGCATCTGACTTCTCCCACAAGTAAAAACAAGGCACAATGCCGGATAGGCCTCTTTGGATTTTGGAGACAACATATTCCTCATTTGGGTGTGCTACTCCAGCCTATTTATCAAGTGACTCGAAAAGCTGCTAGTTTTGAGTGGAGCCCAGAAAACGAAAGGGCTCTGCAACAGGTTCAGGCTGCCGTGTAAGCCACTCTGCCCCTTGGGCCATAGGATCCGGTTGATCCAAAGGTGCTTGCAGTGTCAGTGGCAGATAGAGATGCTGTTTGGAGCCTTTGGTAGGTTGCTATTTGTGAATCACAGTGCAGACCCTTAGGATTTTGGAACGAAGTCCTATCATCCTGTGCTGATAACTACTATCCTTTTGAGTAACAACTTTAGGTTTGTTACTGGGCCTTAGTAGAGACTAAATGCTTAACCATGGACCACCAAGTCAAGATGTGGCCTGTGGTGCCCATCATGAACTAGGTGTTGTCTGACCCACAGAGTCATAAAGTTGGATGTGCACAGCAGCACTCCATCGTTAAATGGAAGTGGTATATACAAGATCGAGCCTGAGCAGGACCTGAAGACACAAGTAAGTGGCATGAGGAAGTGGTCAAAATGCCCATGGTCTCTGCTTCTGTCACATTGCCTTCCATCTCCCAGTCTGCACCTATGGCCTCCTCATCATGAGTTGACTGAGGAAGAGAAAATGTGTGCCTGGTTACAGATGGTTGTGCGTGATATGCAGGCACTACTCAAAAGTGGACTGCAGGAGCACCACAGCCCCTTTCGGGGACCTCCTGAAGGACAGTCTTGGAGACAAATCTTCGCAGTGGGCAGAGCTTCGAGCAGTGCACCTGGTTGTTCACTTTGCTTGGAAGGAGAAATGGCCAGATGTGCAATTGTATACTGATTCATGGGCTGTGGCCAAAGGTCTGGCTGGATGTTCAGGGACTTGGCAGGAACGTGACTGGGAAATTGGAGACAAAGAAGTACGGGCAAGAGGTATGTAGATAGACCTGTCCAAATGGGCCAAAGAATTGAAGATATTAGTGTCTCATGTGAATGCTTACCAAAGGGTGACCTCAGCAGAGGAGAATTTTAATAATCAAGTGGATGGGATGTCGTATTCTGTGGAAGCCAGGTATTCTGTTTCCCTAGCCACTCCTGTTATTGCTCAATGGGCTCATGAAAAAAGTGGCCATAGTGGCAGGGAGGGAGGTTGTGCGGACTGAGCAATGTGGGCTTCCACTCACCAAGGCCAACTTGGCTACAGCCACTACTAAGTGCCCAGTCTGCCAGTAGCAGACCAGCCCTGAGTCCCTGATACGGTATCATCCCTCGAGGTGACCAGCCAATAACCTAGTGGCAAGTTCATAATGTTGGACCACTTCTATCATGGAAAGGGCAGTGTTCTGTTCTTAGTAGTATAGATACCTACTCCGGATATGGATTTGCCTTCCCTTTATGTAATGCTTCTGCCAAAACTACCATCTGTGGGCTTACAGAATACCTTATCCACTGTCATGGTATCCCACATAGCATTGCCTTGAATCAAGGACTCAGTTCATAGCAAATGAAATGCAGTAATGGGCCCATTCTTATTTAATTCAGTGGTCTTACCTCATCATCCTGAAGTACCTCATGTGATAGAACAATGGAATGGCCTTCTAAAGACACAATTAGAGCAACAGCTAGGTGGCAATACCTTGCAGGGTTGGGTCAGTGTTCTCCAGGAGGCTGTATGTGCTCTAAACCAGTGTCCAATATGTGGTTCTGTTTCTCCCATAGCCAGGACTCATGGATCAAGGAATCAAGAGGTGGAAATGGGAATGGAACCGCTCACTATTATCCCTAGCCACCCACTTGCAAGATTTTTGCTCCATGTCCCCACGACCTTATGCTCTGCAGGTCTAGAAGTCTTAGTTCCAAAGGGAGGAATGGTCCCACCAGGAGAAACATCAGAGTCCATTGAAGTGGAAGCTAAGAATGTCACCTGGCCACTTTGGGCTCCTCATGCCTCTGGATCAACAGGCAAAGAAGGGAGTTACCATACTGCCTGGTGTGATTGATCCTGATTACCAAGAGGAAATCGGATTTATTTTACATCATGAAGGCAAAGAAGAGTATGTCTGGAAAGCAGGTGATCTCTTAGGGTGTTTCTTAGTCCTACCATGCCCTGTGATTAATATCAATGGAGTACTATAGCAACCTAATTCCGACATGACTAGTAATGGCCCAGACTCTTCCGGAATGAAGGTTTGAATTACCCCACCAAACAGAGAACCACGACCAGCTGAGGGGCTTGCTAAAGGCAAAGGGAATACGGAATGGGTGGGGGAAGAAGGTAGTTCTAAATACCAGATACAATCACGTGACCAGTTGCAAAATAGAAGACTGTAATTTTTATGAGTGTTTCTGCTTTGTATGTGTACATCCGTCAAATATTTTTGTTTTCTTCACTCATAAAAATTAGATGTAAACAGACCTAGTGCATGTTTGGTTGTGTGTGTTCATTGTATCATGTTATGCCCAAATATGACTTTTTAATTGTCTTTATTCAGAGGTTTTGTATGGTTTAATAAAATGTATGCAGGTGCCAAGTTGACAAGGGGTAAACTGTGATGGTTAAGATTGTGTGCCAACTTGGCTGTGCCAGGATTTTTAGTGTTTTGGCAGTTGGTACAATGTTGTGATCACTTCCTGTTGAGATTTGATACGTGATCACCCCCATGATGCGATCTGCTATGAGCAGCCAGTCAGTTGAAAGGGAGTTTCCTTGAGCATGTGGGTGCATGGAATGTAAGTGGACATTCTGGCAAGGGTTGGGGGCTTTTTGCTGGTGCTGGATCCTATAGCTGGCTCCCGTTATGTGACCCCCAGTTCTTGGGACTTGAGCTAGCAGCTTTCCTGTGATCTTGCCTTCCAGTTTTAGGATTCATCAATCTTCCAAACTTGTGAGCAAGAGCCCTGCTATCCAACCTACCGCCCTTGTGTTTGCCAGCCCCTGCAGCTACGTGCATCAGGAGAAACCTCTATCTTGACCCATGGACTTGGGGCATTGCAACCTCTATAACCGAGTGAGCCATTGCCTTGATGTAAATATGTCTCTCTCTATATATATTTATACGCTTTACTGGTTTTGCTTCTCTAGGGAATCGAACCAGGACAGTGTGTATCTGGGCATGTGTGTCCCTCCTGGAGTGTCTGTGTTTCTGATCTGTGTGTGCGTGTGTGTGTGTAAATTTGATCCTTTGGGTGTTTTTGAGTGTGGATCTGTGTGTGTGTGCATCCATCATGTGTCATCTCATCCAGGGGCCATCTTGGATGATCTTGAGTGAGTGTCTGTGTGTTCGTGTACTCCCTGCAGTGTCTGTGCCAGGGTCTGCAATGTGGGGTCATGTGAGCTTGTCCATGAGCCCACACCCATGTGCCCCACTGAGTCTGGGTGGTCCTTGCCTGTGCATCTCCATACTTGTCTCAGCACACTTCTGAGTGTGTGTATGTGTGTCTGTGAGTGTGCACCCCAGGAACAAGCAGACACAGAGGGGACTTCTTCTAGGGCCACCCCCAGAGGTGGGTGAAAGGAGACAGTATGTCTATCCTCCTCCCTCAGGCGGGGCTGGGCCCTTCTGCCCCTGCTCCCTTAGCCCCTGGTGTCCTCCTGGTGGTCCCACCACACGCCTCAAGGATTGAGGAAGTGAAGAGTTTGTTCACAGGAACCCCACCCAGGGTTTGATGTAGAGGGTTAAAGTGAGTGGGTGTCTACGGCGCTCCTTGGGTCCCTGGGAAGGGCTGAGGGTGTACTGGGTCCCTGGGAACCATGATTGAGTGAGTGTCCCTAGGGAGAGCTCTGGGTCTGTAGTGCTCTGTGTCCCTGGGGTGGGGTGAGTAGCTGGAGGTTGATGGGAGGGTGGGGGAAGTCCTGGATCCCTGGAGAGGGGTCAAGTAGGGGAGATCTCTATGGAAATCTGAGGGGGAGGGCTCTTGTGTCCCTGGTTAGGGGTGAGTGGGCAGCACATCTGGGGAGGACTGGGGGAGTCCTTGGGGATCTTGGATCCCTAGAGAGCCCTGGTATCCCACTCACCGTCGTAGCCAGGAGCTGGGGCAGCAGCAGCATTAGTGTCAGGCACAAAGGTGACAGACCCACTGGATGGTGGCAGGTTCTGTGGTATCCAGCCATCAAGTACAGTCATCAAGGGCCAAGCCCCGAGATGCCCCTCTCAGTCCACCTTTAGGCTTACCCTCCTGTGGGCCCAGGAGGAGCCCAGCAGGGCCAGAGCCTAGGGTCACATGGAGTTTCCCTCCCAACCTCAGCGTCCCTGGCCATGGGAATAGACACACGGGGTCACTAGATGGTGCTGGATCCAGGAAGGAGAATCCATCTACCTCAGGATATCTCACATTGGGGATTGGGGAGAATCACAGAGGAAGTTGTGAGAAGCACTTAGCACAGGCCCAGGCATAGAGGAAGCTCACAAAACAGAGGCTCTGTTGATGTTGATGGTGGCATTTTATTACCTGCCAGCCCCAGTCCCAGAGCTCACCTGATCAACCCTAAGGGGGCAGAGCAGGGGGAGAAAGGGTAGTGACTGAATTTACCTTCATAGAGGAAAAATGTTGGAATCTAGCTGCCCCTGATCCCCTTTGAAATCAACTCTCTCAGCACACCTCCACCCCACCATACTGGGGAAACTGAGTTGGCCAGAGGTGTGTCCAGGTTCACTCAGTGGGCCTGAGTTGACTGCCGATTACACCCACCCAAACTCCTTTTCTGAAGTTCACTCCGTTTGAACTTGGCAATGATGGTTTTGGGCAGCTCTGGCACAAACTCCGCCTGAAGAAGGAGAAAGCAAATCCAACCTGTCTCGGTGCTGCTCTCAATTCCTTCCATTTCCCACTCCCGTACTTGTCACCTGCATAGACCCCAGACATGCTAACACCGTGTGGGGGTCTCCATGGGGTTCACCAGGTGTCTCAGGTTCTCCTAGTGTCTCCCTGTATGTGGATGTAGCCACGTGACTTCCTTTGATCAAGGAACTGTGAAGTGTGTCACCTCTAGGTAGAAGAGTTCAGGATGCTGGCCACCTGTCTTCGTATCGGCATAGCACCTGGCAGGTTTCTATATGCTAACTGTGGTTTATCCTGGTCCTGGGGTGAGAGAACATGGAGCAGAGTTCCCAGAAGACCCATGGTAATAAACTTTCATCGCTCTAGGCCAGCCACTAAGACTTTGGGGCTGTTCGTTACCCACAGTATAACCTAGCCCACCTAATGCTGTGCATCATTTGTCGTGTTCTCTACGAGACAGCATTGCTGTTGCTGTTAGTTGCCATGGAGTCGGCTCCAGCTTGTGATCACCCAAGGACAACAGAATGAAATGTTGCCTGGTCCGGTGCCATCTTCATGGTCATTGGATGCTCAAGCCCTTTGTTTTGGCCACTGTGGATTCTGAGTACCTTCCTACCTAGCAGGCTCATCCCTAACACTGTATCAGAAAATATTCTGTTGTAATCCATAGGATTTTCATTAGCTAATTTTGGGAAGTAGATTGGCAGGCCTTCGTTCCTAGTGTGCCTTAGTCTGGAAGCTCCACTGAAACCTGTCCAGCATGGGTGGCCCTGCTGATGTTTACAATACTTCTCTGCCGGTTGGTGTTTCTGTGGTGTTTGGGAGTTGCTATGATGTGAAACCTATGAGGCAACAGCCAAAAATGAAAAGAATGAACTTTGTTGTCAGACACACCTGGGTTTGAGCTCCAACCCTGCATTTTATTATCTGTAATTTGAGGCCATTTCCTTTGTCTGTGTCTTAGTTTCCTCTATGTAGAACAGGATAGTTACACCATAGCAGGCTGTGGCAGGGATTGAATGCGACATGTGGAAGATTTCCTACAGGGCCTGGCATGTAGAATAAGTGATCAATAAACGTTAGCTATATTTTTTTATTTTTTTTTATATGATGGGTATTGATTGTAAAAATTCAGACAATGCTGCAAAGTGTTAGATAAGAAAGAAATGTTAAGTCTTTGGCATCTGTATCATTTCCAACTTTATTTTTCAGCAAGTAGGATCATACTACATATACTATTCCATATTCTGCTTTCTTCTCTTAATAATGTGCTGCTGAGATCTTTTTAGGTCAAAAAATAAAATATGTGCTTCATCATTTTTAAGTATGAATAAACCAAACCCACTGTCATTAAGTCGATTCCGACTCATGGTGACCCTTGAGGACAGAACAGAACTGCCCCTGAGGATTTCCAAGGCTGAAATCTTTACAGAAGCAGACTGCCACATCTTTCTCCCAGGGAGTACCTCATGGGCTCGATCCACCGACCTTTTTGTTAGCATCCGAGCACTTCACCACTGTGCCACCATGAGGAGCCCATGTTAATTCCATGAATAACTGAATCACGTCCCTATTTTGGACATTGAGATCAGTGATTTTCAAACCGTAGGCTGCCACTCATTAGTGAGTTTTCAAAGGAATTTTGTAGGTTGCAGGTAGCATTAAAAAAAATGAAGTAGAATAGAATATTTTGAATTTATTGCAAGATAGAAGGTTAAATATTTTATTAGGTTTTTAATGTTACATTAATGTGTATATGTATTGGGTTGCAATACAAAATGTATTTCTTCCTGTGAATCATGTTACAAAAAGTTTGAAAGCTGCTGGTTTGTACTTCATTTTCAGATTTTGCAGATTATAAATACCCTTCTTGCAGGTATGTCTTTGGATACGATTTTTTTCTTTAGGTTCACTTACCAGCAATGAGTTCCTTTATGGTTTCTGACACAGGCTAGAGGCTCCCATCTAATGAAGTCTGCTTCACACTGTCCTTAAGTTGAATTGTTTCTTAAGTTAAATTGTGGTGGGGAAAGCTAGTGCTTTGTTTACCTAAGCTTAAAAAAAAAAAAAATTTTTTTTTTTTTTTTACCCTAACTGCCCTGGAGGACTTGGGAGAGCTGAGCACCAGAGGCAGCCAGGAGGACCAGACCCCATCCACCTGCATGCTCCCGTTCCTGGGGTGCTTGTATGGGGCTGTCACTCCCTTCACATGCTGCTGCAGTTCCTTGGTGAGCTGATCCCGGTCATGGGACAGGAACTGTGGGGACATGACAATGAACACCTTCACCACCTGCAGCTCAGGAGTGAAGTCATGGTGAGTGTCAACAAATTATGCCCCCACCCATTGCCATAGAGTTGATTCCCACCAGTAGCGACCCTATAGGACAGAGTAGAACTGCCCTATAGGGTTTCCAAGGCTTTACGGAAGCAGACTGCCACATGTTTGTCCAGCAAAGGGGCTGGTGTGTTTGAACCAGCGACCTTTCAGATAGCAGCCGAGCATTTAACCACCGCAACACCAAAAATGCCATGTTTATTGAATGAGTGGAAAAGCAAGATGATGCTTGAGCCATGTACTTGATAAGAGCATGGCGACTTTGGAAAAGAAAGGATCAGGTTCAAATCCCAGTACTTCTAATTCTATCTACGTGTTTGCAAAATTATTTAACTCTCTTAAATTCAGTTTCCTTCTCTGTGAAATGGGGGCAATAAAATTTCATCCATTACTGGGTATCTGTGAATATTCCAAGTGATGATATATGTGAAACATCTGGCTAGTTTAAATTTATTGTTACTGTTGTTCTAAGTAGTAGTATCATCATAGTTATTATTATTTTGTGTACAGTTCCCTACATGGAAGCTAAAAAAAAAAAAACATCGAGTGAGTACTAAATATTGGTCATTGATGATGATGATTAATGATATCCCCAATTTAACTGCATAGGGCTCAGCACATAGTAGGTTTTCAATAAATCCTTGTTGAATCAAGGAATACAGGCTGTGGAGCCAGATTGCTTAGTTTCCCATTCAGACCCCATCACTTATTAGCTGTGTGATCCAGGTGAGTTAATTTCTTTATGCCTGTTTCCTCAATTATAAAAACCAAACCAAACTCATTGCCTTCCAGTCGATTCTGACTCATGGAGACACCATGTGTTACAGGGTAGAATTGCTCCGTAGGATTGTCTTGGCTGTACTCTTTATGGACGGTGATCGCCAGACCTTTCTTCTGCAGTGCCACTAGGTGGGTTCAGATCGTCAACCTTTAAGTTAATTTCTGACCTCTTACCCAGCCAGGGATTGCTGCTCATCTATAAAAAGGGTATAATAAGAGTCCTTAACTCATTGCGAACGCTGGTGGCGCATTCATTATGAACTTGGCTTCTAACCCAAAGGCTGGTAGTTTGAATCCATCAGCCGCTCCTTGGAGCACTTCAACTTTGTCGTATAGGGTCACTATTAGTTGGTATTGACTCGATAGCAACAGGTTTTTTTTTTTTCCTCTTATAACTCATTGGGTTGTTGTGAGGGTTAAATGAGTTGGCACATAGTAAATACTCATTCAGTATTAGCTGTCATCATTGTCACCATCATCATCATTCATAATTATTATATACAGTGCCACAGAGGAGGCCAATGCCACCTGCTGACCACACAGTGTAAGTCCACACGCACATCAATTATGCCCCCTGCCAGAGGACCAAGACTGGCTAGATAGTGCCTTGAAGTTGATCCTGCTTCTGGCTTCCCAGTGCCCACATGCAGATATGATCCTCTACTCACCTCCCCTGGAATGGGATCCCGACTGCTCGCCACGGCTAATTCAGCCACCTCTGGGTGCTCCGCCAGGGCATTCTCCACCTCTGCTAGAGCAATTCGGTATCTGGAAGATCTGCTGTTCCTTCACAGGGTTTGGAGGCAGGTGCCAGAATTGGGGTGACCCATTGTCCAAATATCCGCTTTGAAGGGTCATGACTTCCCTTGGCACAGAGAGTAACTGGCATAGGGAGCCTGAGACTGTCAATCTGCCTATGTCCTGGAAATGAGAAGTAAAACCCTCGACACTCTATGCTAAGAAATACCAACACTCAGGTGCTTTCCAGGGCTGTCATGACCTGAGATGACAGAGAGGGTGATGTTTTGTGTTCCCAGAGCTCTGGGTCCTTGGCTCAAGCAGCTTCCACCAGTGGGAAATTACTTAGAAGCATCAAATTTTATCGTAATCATTTATGTAAATTTGGCATCTTTCCCCTAATGTGTAATGTTTGCTTTAGAAATTAAAAAAAAAAAAAAAACTCGATTTCTTTTAGTATCTAAGATTATTGGTGTAGGGAAATGTGTTTTTTTTTTTTTTTCTTAGTGTAGGGGCTTGGGACATGAATTCAGAGTCGGACAACCTCAATTAAAATCTGAACTACACCATATGATAGGTTTGAGACTGATGGCAACCATCTTCACTGATCTGTGATTCAGGTTCCTCATCCTAAAATGGTATTAAAATAGCATCTGCCTCATACCATTGAAGGAGCCTGGGTGGTGCAAGAAGTTTGTGATCAGCTACTAACCCAAAGGTTGGCAGGTGGAACCCACCTAGTGATACCGTGGAAGAAAGGCCCGGTGATCTGCCAAGAAAACCCTATGGAACAGTTCTGTTCTGTAACACATGGCGTCTCCAGGAGTCTGGGGCCAACTCTATGGCAGCGAAGAGCAGCACAACATTGGGGGCTGGGTTAAATGAGTTAATGGGTATGAAGCTTTAGGAGAGTGCTTTCACATCCTAAGAACTCCATGAAACCAAAGATACAGAACCTGTTGTCGTCGAGTTGATTCCGACTCACAACAGCCCTATAAGACCCAGCAGAACTGCCCCATAGGGTTTCCAAGGAGCAGCTGGTAGATTCTTACTTCTGACCTCTTGGTTAGCAGCCAAGCCCTTAACCACTACAGCACCAGAGCTCCTTAACCTGGGAAGTGCAAGCTCTTAACCCCATATGCGTACACCTGTGTAAACACCACTAAGATCGTGACCCTCAGAATCGCTCCAGTTCCCAGCTGACTCCCTCAGGCCCTGTCCTACTCAGCAACCCCGGAAGACGACCAATAGCCATTTAAAGCCCCTTAGTAGTTCACAGGAGTCCTTGGGTTGCACAAATGTGTAAGTTCTTCACTTCTGGCTAAAACGTCGGCGGTTCAAACTCCCTCAGAGGTGCCTCGGAAGACAGGCCTGACAGTCTACTTCTGAAAGGTCACAGCACTGAAAACCCTGTGGAGCACAGCTCTACCCTGAAACGTGTGGGGTCGGCATGAGTTGGAACTGACTCCACGACAACCACCAGCAACAAGAGTAGTTACCAGAAAGGCTGTAACTGAGAAGGATGGGTCCTGGCTCCTTCCTGACTGAAGCAAAGTGGGCTGATCAGATCCAAGCTCGCTCCCTAGGGCAGGCTTTTTCACGGAAGAGCAGAAAGATCAGGAGAGGGATGGGTGGGAGCGATGGTGCCACCACCTTTCATGGTTTGGTGGGATGGTGTTCTTTGGGGATTATGGGGCTTTATTCCTGGGCCAGCGCTAAAGGAGTCAGTTCAAATTGAACCCTGGAAAAGGGCCCACTGGCATCTTCATTACCCCAGGGCCTCATTGGTCCTAAACACAGTGATCTTTGCTAATGAACTCACTGCTTATGTCAGTGGTCCCTGTGATGGTTTGTAATGTGTCAGTGTGGCATCCATTCACGTCTCCTGAAGCATACTCATTGTCCGAATAAAGACATGCTTCCACCTAACATGGTCCAACTATGCTGCATACAACCGAGTACATAGTCCCTGCTTTGTCTTTGGGTGTTCTTATGTATCCCTCTCTGTTTTTCTCAGGGGTGTGTGTGCCAGATCCTCCTTTCAACGGCTTTGTTGCTTGGCCTTTCTTGCTGATTGTCCATGAGGCATAAGATTCAAACTGGGAGGAGGGTAATGTTGAAGAAATTCTAAGATCCTTCACAACACTATTGGCAAATATGGACTTCAGAGAGTTAGGGCAGTTTACATTTGAAAGAGGGAAAATAAACAAGAGGGGAGATGGAATAGGCCCTTCAGAAGAGAATGAATTTTCTATCAGGCATTTAGAGTCTCTTGGGAAAAATGCTAAAGCCGTCAAATTTTTGAGTAAAAAAAAAAAGGCCATCTTGTCATGGTGGTGTACAAGTTAGCAATGGAGTGAAAGATGTCCTGATACTCACCATATCACTTTGTTGGAAAGTTTGTACCTAAACTCCTCTCCATGGGCGTCCATTCATTCTTGGTTTATTCCAAGAATTAGAGCATAGTTAGATTATAACCTAAATGTGGTTAAATATAAACTTATTTTGACACACTTCAGATTTTTTTTTTCCATTGCAAATTCTCACTGTGATTTTCTTCTTTCACTATGTACTAGTAACTTTTGGATTCTAAATGGACTCACCGTTTTTTATATTATTTTATTGTGATTTCAGTGAAAGTTTACACAGCAAATCAGGTTCCCATTTAACAATTTCTATACATATTGTTCCATGGCACTGGTTACATTTTTTACAATGTGTCAGCATTCTCATTATTTCCATTCTGGTTGTTCTGTCTCGATTAATCTAGCTTCCCTATCCCCCACCCTCTTATCTTCTCATCTTTCTTGTTGGTAAATATTGATCCTTTGGTCTCATAGAGGTGATTATATAAAAGAGGACAGTACTCAAGGGGGGTATTGTTTATTATTTTATGAGCCAATCTGTTATTTGTTTGAAAGTTGACCTATGGGAGTGGCTCCAGTTCCAAGTTTAAAGGGTACCTCAGGGTGACAGTCTCGGAATTTCCTTTTGTCTGTTCTGGTCCAGGAAGCCTGGCCTTTTTTAGGAATCTGAGTTTTTTTCAGCTTTTTTCTCCCACTCTGACTGGGCCCATCTGTTGTGTCCCTGATCAGAACGTTTGGTAATGGTATCTGTGCACCATCTACTTCTTCTGGTCTCAGAATACATGAGGCCGTGGTTGGGTGGGCTATTAGTCCTGTAGACGAGTTTGTTCTTTGAGGCTTTGGTTTCCCTCTTTCCTTTTCAACCAGGCGAGTAGAGACTGGTAGCTGTATCTTAGATGGCCGCTGGAAGTTTAAGACTGCAGATACTACTCACCAAACTAGTATGTAGAACATTATGTTTATGAACTATGTTATGCCAGTTGACCGAGTTGTCCCCTGAGACTCTGGTCCTAAGCCTTCAAACCCAGTAAACCAATTCTGAAAGGTGTTTGGTTATGTCTAGAAAGTATTCGTAACTGTGCCACCATGTGCTTTATTATATATGAGTATATATGCAGCACACAAAGACATGTACATACGTATGCCTACAGAGGCACTTGTACCTGAACACCCATATATTGCCAAGTGCTTTCCTGTACACATAGTTGCATTCATATTTACTTATGTAGCCATACACATATTTTTTGGTTGTTATTGCAAAATTGTATGTGTTACAGCATTTACCAAAATTGTCCCTAGTTCTTGTGCCCTTAGTGTTATTGTTCACCTTGGTCAGATTGTGCAGATACCACCCATATTGGGTATTGTCTTTCCCATCACCAAAAATAACAAGTGTCTGCTCTCTAGAAAGTGATTGCTCCTCCCTCCCTCTCCCATCCCTGGTAACCACCAAAGAAGATAGCTTTCTGTATGAGTTAATATAGCTTGTCTTGTCTGTTTATAGAAGTGAGACCATACACTATTTATCCTTTTGTGATTGCCTTATTTCACTCAGCATAATGTCCTCCAGATTCATCCATTTTATGAGATGTTTTGAGAACTCATCATTGTCATTTATTAATTGTGTTTTAAGCAAAATTTTACAGCTCAGGTTAGTTTCTCGTGTAAAAATATATACACAGGTTATTATGTGACCCTAGTTGCTATCCGTATACTGTGACAGCACACTCCCCCCTTTTCCACTCCAGATTTCCGGTGTCCATTCAACCAGCCCCTCTCCCTTTCTGCTTTCTCATCCCATCTCCAGACAGGAGCTGCCCATTTAATCTCGTGTATCTACTTGAACTAAGAAGCACAATGTTCAAGAGTATTATTTTATGTCTTATAGTCCAGTGTAATATTTGTCTGAAGAGTTGGCTTCAGGAATGGTTTTAGTTTTGGGTTAACAGAGTTTGGGGACCATGTCTTCTGGGGTTCCTCTAGTCTCAGTCAAACCATTAAGTCTGGTCTTTTTACGTCAATTTCAGTTCTACACCCCACTTTTCTCCTGCTCCATCAGGGACCCTCTGTTGTGTTCCCCATCAGGGCAGTCATTGGTGGTAGCTGGGCACCACCTGGTTCTTCTAGTCTCAGGCTGTTCGGGTCTTCAGTTTATGGGGACTTTTTTGTCTGTTGGGGTAATATTTTCCTTGTATCTTTGGTGTTCTCCATTTCCCTTTGCTCCAGGTGAGTTTGGTCCAATTGTTGTATCTTAGATGGCCACTCATAGGTTTAAGACCCCAGATGCCACTCACCAAGGAGGGATGCAGAACATTTTCTTAATAAACTTTATTATGCCAACTGATCTAGATGTCTCCAAAAACCATGGTCCCCAGACCCCTGCCCCTGCCACTCTGTCCCTCGAAATGTTTGGTAGTGTTCAGGAAACTTCTTAGCTTTTGCCTTAGTCCAGGTGTGCTGACTTTTCCTGTATTGTGTTATCCTTCCCTTCACCTAAGATAAGTCTTGTCTACCATCCAGTCAGTGAGTTCCCCTCTCCCTCCCTCCCTGCCGTGTAAACATCAAAGAATGTTTTCTTCTGTGTTTAAACCTTTTCATGAGGTCTTATAAAAGTGGTCTCATACAGTATTTGTCCTTTTGCATCTGACTAATTTCACTCAGCATAATGCCTTCCAAATTCATTTCTGTTATGAGATATTTTGAGGATTCATCATTGTTCTTTATCATTGCATAGTATTCCATTGTGTGCATATACCATAATCTGTTTATCCATTCATCCATTGATGGGCACCTAAGTTGTTCCCATCTTTTTGCTATTGTGAACAGTGCTGTAGTGAACGTGGGTGTGCATATATCTATTCGTGTGATGACTCTTATTTCTCTAGGAAACATCTCAAGGAGTGGGATTGCTGGATCGTGTGATACTTCTATTTATAGCTTTTTAAGGAAGCGCCAAATTGATTTCCAAAGTGGTTGTACCATTTTCCATTTCCACCAGCAGTGTATAAGTGTTTCAGTCTCTCCGCAACCTTTCTAACATTTATTATTTTGTGTTTTTGGATTAATGCTAGCCTCCTTAGGGTGCAATGGTATCTCATTGTAGTTTTGATTTTCATTTCTCTAAAGGCTAATGATCCTGAGCATGTCATGTATCTATAAGCCACTTGAAGGCCTTCTTTGATGAAGTGCCTGTTCATATCCTTTGCCCATTTTCTAATGGGGTTATCTTTCTTTTTGTTGTTGAAATTTTGCAGTATCTTGTAGATTTTAGCGACTAGATTCTGATTGAATATGTCGTAGCCAAAATTTTGTCTCAGTCTGTAGGTCACCTTTTTATTCTTTTGGTGAAGTCTTTTGATGAGTGTAAGTGTTTGATTTTCAGGAGCTCCCAGTAGTTATCTAGTTTCTCTTCTGGTGTTTATGCATTGTTAGTTATGTTTTGTATTCTGTTTATGCCATGTATTAGGGCTCCTATCACTGTCCCTACTTTTTCTTCCATGATCTTTATTGTTTTTGATTTTATATTTAGGCCTCTGATCCATTTTGAGTTAGTTTTTGTGCATGGTGTGAGATATGGGTGATATTTTGTTTTTTTTTGCAAGTGGAAATCCAGTTATGCCAGCAGCATTTGTTAAAGAGATTGCATTTTCTCCATTTAACGGACTTTGGGCCTTTGTCAAATATCAGGTGCTCATAGGTAGATGAATTTACGTCTGGATTCTCAATTCTGTTGCATTGGTCTATGTATCTCTTGTTGTACCAGTACCAGCCTGTTTTGACTACTGGGGTGGAATAGTTCGTTCTAAAATCAGATAGTGTGAGGCCTCCCACTTTGTTCTTCTTCAGTAATGCTTTACTTATCGAAGGCCTCTTCCTTTTCCATATGAAGTTGATGATTTGTTTCTTCAGCTCTTTTAACATTGTCGTTGGAATTTGGATAAGGATTGCATTGTATGTGTAGGTTGCTTTGGGTGGAGCTGATGTTTTTCCAATATTGAGTCTTCCTATCCATGAGCAAGGTATGTTTTTCCACTTATGTAGGTCTTTTTTGGTTTCTTGCAGTAGCGTCTTGTAGTTTTCTTTGTATAGGTCTTTCACATCTCTGGTTCAATTTATTCCTAAGTATTTTATCTTCTTGGGGGCTATTGTAAATGATATTGATTTGGTGCTTTCCTCTTCGAAGTTCTCTTTCTTGGTGTAGAGGAAGCCAACTGATTTTTGTATATTTATGTTGTTCCCTGATACTTTGCTAAAATCTATTGTTTCCAGTAGTTTTCTTGGAGATTCTTTGGGGTTTTCTGTTGATGAGATCATATTATCTGCCAATAGGGATACTTTTCTTCTTCCTTACTAATTCGGTTGCCTTCCATTTCTTTTTCTAGCCTAATTACTCTAGCTAGGAGCTGCAGCACAATTTGCATAAGAATGATGATAAAGGACATCCTTGTCTGGTTCCCATTCTAAAGGGGAATGCTTTCAGATTCTGTCTATTTAGGATGATGTTGGCTGTTGGCTTTCTATAAATGCCCTTATTATGTTGAGGAATTTTCCTTCTTCCTATTTTTCTGAGAGTTTTTATCATGAATGGGCGTTTCACTTTGTCAAATGCCTTTTTGCATCAGTTGATAAGATCATGTGGTTCTTGTCCTTTGTTTTATTTATGTGATGGATTACATTGATTTTTTTCTAATGTTGAACCATCCCTGCATAGCTGGTATGAATCCCACTTAGTCATGGTGAATTATTCTTTTGGTATATTGCTGAATTCTATTGGTGAGAATTTTGTTGAGAATTTTCTATGTTCCTGAGGGATATTGGTCTGTAATTTTCTTTTTTTCAGGGTGGGTGTCTTTACCTGGTTTCAGTATCAGGGTTATGGTGGCTTCAGAGACTGATTTGGGGAGTATTCCGTCCTTTTCTATGCTCTTACATACCTTTAGTAGTAGTGGTGTTAACTCTTCTCTGAAAGTTTGGTAGATTTCTCCAGTGAAGCCATCAGGGCCAGGGCTTTTTTTCTTCTTGGGAGTTTTTAAATTACCTTTTCAATCTCTTCTTTTGTTTTAAGTTTATTTAGTTGTTCCACCTCTGTTTGCATTAGTTTATGTAGGTAGTGTGTTTCTAGAAATTTTCCATTTCCTCTAGGTTTTCAATTTTTTTGAAGTACACTTTTTCATAGTATTGTGTTATGGTTCTTTTAATTTCAATTGAGTCTGTTGTGATATTGCCCATCTGGTTTCTTATTCAAGGTATTTGCTTCCTCTCCTGTTTTTCTTTTGTCAGTTCAGCCAGCGGTTTATGGATTTTGTTGATCTTTTCAAAGAACTAGTTTTTTTCCTGCTAACTCTTTCAATTGTTTTCCTATTGTCCATTTCATTTAATTCTGCTCTAATTTTTCTTTTTCCTTTCTTCTGATGCCTGAGGGCTTCTATTGCTGCCCCCTTTCTACTTGTTCAAGTTGTAGGGTTAATGTTTTGATTTTGGCTTTTTCCTCTTTTTGGATGTTTGCATTTATTGCTATAAATTGATCTCTGAGCAGTGCTTTTGCTGTGTCCCAAAGGTTCTGGTAGGAAGCATTTACATTCTCATGTGATTCTGTGAATTTCTTTATTCCATCCTTGATTTCCTCTATAACTCAGTAGTTTTTGAGCAAGGTGTTGTTCAGTTTCCCTCTGTTTAGTTTTTTTTTTTTTTTTCCTTGCTTTTTTCTGTTATTGATTTCTACTTTTATGGCTTTATGGTCAGAAAAGGTGGTTTATGGTATTTTGATGTTTTGGATTCTGTTAAGTCCTGCTTTGTGACCTAATATGTGGTCTATTCTGGAGAATGTTCCATGTGTGTTGGGAAAGAAAGTATAGTTGGCTGCTGTTGAGGGGGATGTTCTGTATATGTCTATGAGATCTAGTTGGTTGGTTGTGGCATTTAGATCTTGCATGTCTTTATTGAGCTTCTTTTTGGATGTTCTGTCCTTCACTGAAAGTGGCGTGTCAAAGTCTCCTACTGTTACTGTGGAGCTGTCTATCTGTCTTTTGAATGCTGTTAGAGTTTGTTTTATGTATTTTGGAGCCCTGTCATTGCGTGGGTAAATATTTAGAATGGTTATGTCCTCCTGGTATATTGACCCTTTAATCATTATATGCTGTCCTTTTTTATCCTTTGTGAAGTGAATTTTCCTTTAAATTCTATTTTGTCAGAGATTAGTACTGCCACTCCTGCTCTTTTTTGAATGTTGTTTGCTTGATAAATTTTTTCTGTCCTTTGAGTTTGAGTTTGTTTGTGTCTTTGAGTCTAATGTGCGTCTCTTGGAGGCAGCATGTTGACAGGTCTTTTTTCTTTATCCATCCTGCAACTCTGGCTCTTTATTGGTGCAGTTAGTCCATTTACATTCAGTGTAATTATTGATAGATGTGAGTTTAGTGCTGGCTGTCATTTTGATGTAATTAGGGGGGCATTGTAGACAGTTTCTTTATTCCACTTACTTTTCTGTGCTGAGTCATTTTTCTTTATGTATTTTCTTTTCATCTTTTTCATTGTTGTAGATTTTGTATTTCTGAGTCTTCATGTTTTTCTTTTTTTTTATTTTGGTGCGTAGGATTGTTAGCTTCCTTTGTGGTTACCTTAATATTTACCTCTGTTTTTCAAACTTTAAGCCAATCTTTTATTTCATGATACCGCCTTGACTTCCTCTTCATATGAAAACTCTGTGACTACATTATTTACTCCTCCTTTTTTGTTTTAATGTTGTTTTCTTTTACATATTGACACCTTTATTTCCCTATTTGCAGTGTTTTAGCTTTGTTTATTTTTGTGAACTCCCCATCAGGGTTGATATCTGGTTGTTCTGTCCTGTGTTCTAGTGTTGGGTTGCTATCTGATGTTATTGATTTTCTATCTGGAGGACTCCGTTTAGTGTTTCTTGTAATTTTGTTTTGGTTTTTACAAATTCCCGAAACTTCTATTTATCTGGAAATGCCCTAATTTCGCCATCACATTTGAGAGACACTTTTGCTGGATATATAATTCTTGTTTGGCAGTTTTTTCCTTCAAGGCTTTATATGTGCCATCCCATTGCCTTCTTGCCTACATGGTTTGTACTGAGTAGTCTGAGCTTAGTCTTACTGAGTCTTGTTTGTAGATGACTTTTTGTTTATCCCTTAAAAATATATATATATATATATATATATTTGAGCCCTAACTACTCTTAAAATTCACTTTATCTTTGGTTTTGGCAAATTTGATTATCTTGGTGAATTTCTTTTGGGATCTACCCTGTGTGGACTTCAGTGAACTTCTTGTATAGATATCTTCTCATGTTTCATGATATCAGGGTTGTTTTCTGCCTACGTATCTTCAACAATTCCCTCTGTATTTTATGTTATCCCCCCTGTTCTGATACTCCAATCTCTCATAGGTTATTCCTCTTAATGGAGTCCCACTGCATAATTCTTAGGGTGTCTTTATTTTTTTTTAATTCTTTTATCTGATTTTTCCTCAAAAAAGTTGGTATGAAGTGCTTTATCCTCAGTCTCACTAATTCTATCTTCCACTGCCTCAATTCTGCTCCTATGACTATGTATTGAGTTGTATAATTCTGAAATTTTATGGTTAATCTTTTGGATTCCTGTTTGCTGTCTCTCTATGGATTCTTGCAGCCTGTTCAATTTGTCATTATGGTCTTGTATAACCCTCTGAAATTCCTCTGTTGGTTTGTCTGTGTGTTCCTTGGCTGGTCTGTGTTTTGCCTGATCTCCTTCCTGATCTCTTGAAGAGCTGTGTATATTAATCTTTTGAATTCTACCTCTGGTAATTCCAAGAAGTTATCTTCCTCCAGGAGGTTTTTTGATTCTTTGTTTTGGTCACTAGCTGAAGTCATCATGGTCTGCCTCATTATGTGATTTGATATTGACTGTTGTCTCCAAGCCATCAACTAGTTTTTATGCTTATTTATTTATTACCGCATCCTAGCTTCTTGTTTTGCTTTGTTTTGTTATGCCCAAAGAGGCTGGTCGTGAGAGCTACTTTGATTTTTGGTGTCTTTGAAACTGTCACGTTTTGTCACGAGGTGGTTAAGAGGTGTTAGTAGGTTTGTGAGCTCAGGAGTCCATTTACTTTTCTTATGTGGATTCAGCTCAGTTATCCAGGATTTTGATCACCGAGTATGTGGTGCAGGCTCTCACCTACAGTCCTAGATGGGCAAGGATGATTGGATTAAGCATAGGTAATGGGCTGCAGCAGGATGTCATTTGCTGAGCAAGGCAGGAGGCTGATGGCTGCCCCTGAGTGTCTGGGTAGAAGACATGTCCCTGTTCTCTAGGATCCATAGTTGGATGGGCTTTGCAACCGGACTTTGGGCACCCAGTTGTGTTGGTTGTAAGGACTGGGAGGCAGCACTTATTCTCGGACCCCTGTCGCGGGTGGCTAGATGGAGTGGGTGGCGCCACCAGTCCTCAGGCCCCTGATGTATGTAGGTAAAGACCCTGCTTAGTGGAAAAGCCGGTGTCAAATATCATGAATCTGCCACTCCCCCTTATTGCTGTTGCAGTTGAAAATAGACTTCAGGTATATACCCTGTTATACTGTGCTATTAAGGGCCTAGAGTTTTGAAACGTGCCCACACAGATCTGTGCAGTGATTAAAGCCATTCAATATCCATTGGCCTTTAATGCCTGTGGCAAGGCAAAGGGGCTGTGTCTACCATGAGTTCACAGGTTACGGGAGCTCCAGATTTTTTTTTCCTGTTTGTTAGTTATTTCTCTCTCTAAAGCCAAGAAAATGCCTTGGGCCATGCAACAGGTCCTACTTCCATCCCAGGGGGTGCAACAATCGCTGAATCTGAACCAGGACCAGAGCTGAACAAGGAGAGCCAGGTAAATGGGAGAAAGGTACTTCCCAAAGGAGGAAGGGTTTTTTTTGATCCACATGGTAGGTTAGATGCTTGTCCTTATCCTCCGCAGATTGAGTGCCTCTTCTCCCCGGTACTGGAGGCTTAAGCAGACTCTCTGCTGCTCATTTTCTCCGAATGTGGAAAATGCATCTCGAGCGCTACTGCTTGCCTCAGCCTGTATGTGCCAGCTGATCCAGCCTACAGGGTACCGGCCAGGTCAGATTCAGCAAATCCTCACTGCTTCTGGATGGTCTCTCCCCCCACCATTCTGCTCAATCCAACTCCTCAACTTTGTCTTTGATGTTCAGGGCTCCTAGATGGCCATAGGTAATCAATTTACTTGATTCTTTCTGGTCTTTGTGTTAAGAGGGACCACAGGAAGCATCTGACTAGTCTGTCAGCTTGGCACTGCCTCTAATCATTTTTATAACTCCATAGTATTCCATTATTTGCATGTACCACAATTTGTTTATCCATTCCTCCGTTGCTGGACAGTTAGGTTTTTTCTGTCTTTTGGCTATAGTGGATAATGCTGCAAAGAACTTAAGTGTGTGTATGCCTATTCATGTCACTGCTGTTAGATCCCTAAACCAAAAAAACCAAACCCAGTGCCTTCGAGTCAATTCTGACTCATAGAGAACCCTATAGGACAGAGTAGAACTGCTCCATAGAGTTTCCAAGGAGCACGTGGTGGATTCAAACTGCCAACCCTTTGGTTAGCAGCCGTAGCACTTAACCACTACGCCACCAGCTTTTTGAGGAAGTTCCATATCATATTCCATAGTGGTTGTAGCATTTTACAATCCTACCAGCAATGTGAAAGTGTTCCAAACTCCCCACAGCCTCACCAGCATTTGTTGTTTTCTGATTTTTTGATCAATGCTGTTTTTGCAGGGGAAAGATGATGACTTAGCTATTTAGTACTGCTATAAAACATATACCACAAGTGGGTGGCTTTAACAAACAGAAATTTATTCTGTCGCATTTTAGGAACCTAGAAGTCTGAATTCAGTGACCCAGCTCCAGGGAGAAGGCTTTCTGTCTGTGTCAGCTCTGGGTAAGATCCTTGTAGACAATCTTACCTTGGTATAGGAACATCTTAGCACAGGGACCCTGAGTCTAAAGCACTCAGTCTGCTCCTGGCTCTTCTTGCTGAGTAGTAATGAAGTCCCTCTCTCCCTGCTTGCTTCTCTCTCCTTTTATCCTGAGGAAAGCTATTGCATCTTGCTCTAATGCCCTTTAACATAACCTACCTCGTTAACCACAGCTGGATATTAGAATTTATAAAAAAAAAAAAAAAAAATAGCATAGGAAAATTACATCAGATCACAAAGTGGAGGAGAACCATACAATTCTAGGAATCATGGCCTAGCCAAGTTGACACATTTTTGGGGGGACACAATTCAGTCTATGGCAGGTGGTGTCTCATAGCAGTTTTAACTTGTATCTTCCTAATCACTAATGCTTGCAAACAAATTTTCGTATGTTTGTTGGCTGCCTGAATGTCCTCTTTGGAGGCTGGATTCGTGTTTTTATTTTCAGTGTTGATTTTTTCTTTTAAAAAGTCTTTTATTGTTGTAAAAATATAAGGAATATATTTGCCAATTAAACATTTTTTCCATGTACAATTCCATAAAACCAAATATATCAGTCATGTGCAACCACCATCAATATCTAGCACCAGATTTGCCATCTTCATATTTTTTTTTTTTTTGTCATAAACAAGAACCGTATGCCACCTAAACAATGAAGCATCCCTTCCCCCCATCCGTCCTGCCCCTGGTAATCACTCTTAATCTCTGATGTCAATACTTTTGCCTATTCTAGGTACTTCATATCAGTGGGTGACTAATTTCACTCAACATAATGTTTTCTATTGCGACATGGGTCAGGACTTCATTTAGCTTGATGGCAGAGTAGTATTCCCTTGTATGTATGTACCACATTTTGATTATTCATTCTTCTGTTGATGGACATTTGGGTCATTTCCACCTTTTGGCTATTGGCGTACATGTACCTGCTGGTGTCACTGCTTTCAAGTGTCTTCAGAGTGGAGTTGCTGGGCCATATGGTAGCTTTATATTTAGTTTCTTTTTACATATATAACTTTTTAGAACGTCCATAACCACTTTCCAGAGTGGCTATGCCATTTTGCATTGCCACCAGCAATGGAGGAGGGTTCCAGTTTTCTATATCCTTGTCAACACTTCTGATATTCCATTTTCTAAACTTAGCCATGTTAGTGGGAGTGCCAGGGTATGTCACTATGGTTTTGATTTTCTTCTCCCTAATGGATAGTGATGTTTAGCATGGTTTCATGTGCTTGTTGGCCATTTGCATATGCTCTTTGGTGAAATATTTATTTAGGTCCTTTGCCTATTTTTTGATTGGGTTGTTTATCTTCTTCATGTAAAGTTGTAGTAGTTCTTTCTATATCCTGGATATTAAACCTTTATCTGATATATGGGTCCCATACATTTTCTCCCATTCTGTAGGTTGTTTCTTCACTTTGTTGATAAGGTCCTTTGTTGCGCAGAAGTTTTTAATTTTGATGAGATCGCATTTACCCATTTTCTGTTTTGTTGCTTGTGCTTTTGTTGTCATATATAAGAATCTGTTGGAGACTAGGTCCCAGAACATTACCTCTATGTTTTCTTCTAAGGCTTTTATGGTGTTAGGTTGTACATTTAGGTCTTTGATCCATTTTTAATTAGTTTTTGTACATGGTGTAAGACATGTATCTAACACCAATCTTTTGCATGTGGAAATCCAGTAGTTGTCCCAGCAGTGTTTATTAAAGAGATGATTCTTTCCCCATTTGATGAATTTAGCAGCATTATAGAAAATTAATTCACCGTGTATGCGTGAGCTGAACTCTGGATACTCAATTCTATTCCGTTGGCCTATATGTCTATGACTATACCAATACAAGAGTGTTTTGATTACTGCAGCTTTATAATCTGTTTTGAGATCAGGAAGCAAGAAACCTCCTACTCTGTTCTTTTTTGAGATTGCTTTGGCTGTTGATGGTCTTCTGCAGTTCCATATAAATCTGAGGATTGGCTTTTCCAGTTCTGCAGAGAAGGCTGTTGGAATTTTGATAGGGATTTCATTGATTGCTTTCTATATTATTGACATCTTGACAATATTAAACCTTCTGATCCACGAACAAGGAATGTCTTTTCATTTGTTGAGGTGGTCTTTAATTTCTTTCAGTAGCATTATATAGTTTTGGGTGTATAGGTCTTTCACCTCTCTTATTAATTCCTAAGCACTGTATTTGTTTTGATTACTGTAGCTGGATAGTATGTTTTGAAATTGCGAAGTGTGAGTCCTCGTAATTTCTTTTTCTTTTTCAAGATTGTTTGGGCTATTTGGGACCCCTTGCAATTCCACATGAATTTGAGACTCAGCTTTTCCATTTTTGCAAAAAAGGACCGTTGGAATTTGTAATGGATTGAATTGTTTCTCCCCAAAATATGTGTTGTAAATCCTAACCACTATGGCGGTGTTTATAATCCCATTTGGGAATGGATTGTCTTTGTTATGATAATGAGAAAGGATTAATGTAGGGTGTATCTTAAGTCGATCTCTACTGAAATATGAAAGAGATTGAACAGACAAGCTAAAGAAACTGAGATGGGGGAGAGAGATGCCATGCCATATGAAAATCACCTAGCAACAGAAGCTCGAAGAGAAAAGGACCTTCCTACACGGCCATCAGAGAAAACCTTCCTGTGTAGCTGGAACCCTGAATTCAGACTTGTAGCCTCCTAAAATGTGAAAAAATAAAATTTTGTTTGTTAAAGTCACCTACTTGTAGCATTTCTGTTATAGCAACACTAGATAACTAAACAGAATTGGTACAGGGATTACCTTGAACTATAGATTACTTTGTGTAGTATTGACATCTTAAAAATATTAAGTTTTCCAATCCATAACGTGAAATGTTCTTCCTTTATCCGGTTCTTCTTTCATTTTCTTCAGCATGGTTTTGTACTTTTCAGTGTACAAATCTTTCACTTCCCTGGTTAACTTTATCGCAAGGTATTTTATTCTTTTTTATAGTTTTAAATGCAATTGTTTTCTTTAAATCCTGTTCAGATTGTTCATTGCTGGTGTGTAGAAACCGAACTTACTTTTATGTGTTGATCTTATTATATATTGCAACTTTGCTAAATTCATTTATTAGCTGCACTATTTCCGGTGTATGTGTTTGTGACTGTGGCTTCTTTGGGATTTTCTACATATAGGATCATGTCATCTGCAAATAGAAATAGTTTTATTTCCTCCTTTCCAATTCGGATACTTTTCTTTTTTTTTTCTTTTCCTTGCCTATTAGCCGTGGCTAGAACTTCCAGTACAATGCTGAAAAGCAGTGGTGAGAGCAGGCATCCTCGTGTGGTCCTGACCTTAGATGCAGAGTTATCAGTCTTTTACCATTGAGTATGATGTGAACTGTGGGTGTTTCATAAATGCCCTTCATCACATTAAGTAAGTTCCTTCCTGTGCCTAGATTTTTGACTGATTTTCTCATGAAAGCATATTGGGTTTTGTCACCTGTCCTTTGTGCATCAGCTGAGATGATCATGTGGTTCTTTTCCTTCACTGTATTACGCTGATAGATTTCCTGATGTTGAACCACCCTTGCATTCCTGGGAGAAACCCCACTCAGTCGTGGATATGGTTTGCTAATATTTTGTTACGGACTTTTATCTCTGTGTTCATTAGGGATATTTTCTTGTAGTTTTCTTGTAGTATCCTTGTCAGGATAATGGTGGCCTGATAAAATGAGTTAGGAAGTGATCCGTCCTTTTTTGGGGGGGAGTGTTTGAGACATATTGGTGTCAAGTTTTCTTTAAATGTTTGATACTCTTCCCCACTGAAGCCATCTGGTTCTGGGCTTTTCTTTGTTGGGAGGTTTTTGATTACTGATTCAATTTCTTCACGTGTTATGGAATTGTTGAGATTTTTTATTCTTCTTGAATCAATATGAGTAATTTGTGTGTTTCTAGGAATGTGTCTCATTCGTCTAGGTTATCTAATTTGTTGGTGTACAATTGTTCCTCGTTTTCTCATATATTAATTTGCATTTCTGTAAATGCAAATACATCCTGTTGTAATGTCCCTACTTTCATTTCTTGCTTTAGTAATTTGCGCCTTCTCTTTTTTTGTCAATCAAGCTACTGATTTGTCAATTTGATTGATCTTTTCAAAGAACCGACTTCTGATTTTGTTCATTTTGTTCTATAGTTTTGCTATTCTGTGTATCATTTATCTCTGCTTTGATCTTTGTTATTTCCTTCCTTTTGGTAGCTTTGGAATTAGTTTGTTCTTCTTTTTCTAGTTTCTCAAATTGTAAAGTTGCCTTATTGATTTTATTTTTTTCTCCATGTAAGCATTTACAACTATACATTTCCCTCTAAGCCCTGCCCTTACTGCATCTCTTAAGTTTTGAGGTGTTGTTTTCATTTTGTTTGTCTCTCAGCATTTTTTGATTTCCTTTACTTTCTTCTTTGACCACTGGTTAATAATGTGTTGTTTAACTTTCATATATGTTTGTACTTTCCAGTTTTTTTTCTGTTACTGGTTTTCTAGTTTCATTCCATGTGGTCAGAGAAGATGCTTCGTATGATTTTAATCTTTTCAAATTTATTGAGATTTGTTTTGTGACTGTTATGAATTGAGTTGTGTCTCCCCAAAATATGAATTGTAAATCTTAACCCCTATTCCTGTGGTTATAATCCCATTTGGAAATAGGTTTTCATTGTTATATGAATGAGGCAGCATTTAGTGTAGGATATATCTTAAATCAATCTCTTTTGAGATATAAAAGAGCAGGTTAAGCAGGTGACCAAGCCAGCAAACAGAGATGGGGGAAGTTAGATGCCACACCACATGACATCTCCACGGAACCAAGAAACAGGAGCTGAAAAGAGATAAGGATCATCCCCCAGAGTCAACAGAATCTTCCCCTATAGCTGTCACCGTGAATCACACTTCTAGCCTCTTATATTGTGAGAAAATAAATTTGTTTGTTAAAGCCACCCACTTAAGGTATTTCCGTTATAGCAGCACTTGATAAGCAAGACAGTGACCTAGTATATGATCTGTCTTGAAGACTAATCTGTATTCACTGGAGAAGAATGTGTGCTCTGGTGTTGGGTAGAGTGTTCTATCTATGTCTGTTAGGTCTAGTTGGTTTATAGTGTTGTTCAAACCCTCTATTTCCTTATTGATATTCTGTCCACTAGTGAAATAACTAGGACTGTACAACTATTTCTCTGTTCAATTCTATCATGTTTATTTCATCTATTTTAGGACCTGTTGTTAGGTACATTTGTAATGGTTATATCTTAATGAATTGACCCTTCTATCAGTATATAATGTCCTTGTGTGTTTTAAGGAAACCCTGGTGGCATAGTGGTTAAGTGCTACGGCTGCTAACCAAAAGGTCAGCAGTTTGACTCTGCCAGGCGCCCCTTGGAAACTCTATGGGGCAGTTCTACTCTACTCAGTAGGGTCACTATGAGTTGGAATCGACTCGACGGCAGTGGGTCTGTTTTAACAGATTTGACCTAAAGCCTATATTGTCTGCAATTAATATAGCCCTCCAACTTTTTTGGTTACAATTTACGTGGAATATTTTCTTCCATCCTTCCAGTTTCAACCTGTTTTTGTTTTGGATCTAAAGTGTTTCTTTTACAGACAGCATATTGACACATAAAAATGTAGGGAAAGAGGTCTTGACCTAATGTACAAATGGGCATAACTAGTATATACAGAGCAGTTGAAGTCATGCAAGTGGCTGTGAATGTGTGGAATGAGACAAGAATACGGCCAAGGACACAACCTTGGGGCACCCTTACATGGAGACCGGGGACAAGTCACTCAACCTTAGTTTTTTCGTTTGTAACAGGTGACTTTTTTGCACCCTGATGTCCTCTCTGCAGCCCTGGTGGCATTGTGGTAAAGAGATTGGCTGCTAACCAAAAGGTCCACAGTTCAAATCTACACTCTTTGGAAACCCCAAGGGGCAGTTCTGCTCTGTCCTTTGTGATCACTGTGAATCAGAATGAACTCGAGCATTGTTGCACACACTTATTTCAGAGTGTTGTATCTGAAGGCTGTGAGGCCAGGGATCAAGTCTATGATTTGTCATAGCAGACAACAGGTGCTCAATAAGGGTTTGTTGAGTAAATAAATATCAGTGTTGACTGGTTGTGCGCTCATTTTACATTTGATCAACTTAAGAGAGACATCAGTTGTGAGATTCTTTTTTAAATATTATCCATTTTAGTTGATAACGCATTTTCTGTAGTGAGTTTAATGTCACAGTTAAGATTTCTTAAAGAATTGTATCTTTCCACAGGCAAGGCTTTCTTTCCATGGAGGATGGTATAACGGAATTCCTCGGGTTCTTGTCCTCCCCTACTAGCCAATGGTAATAAGACAGATGTTAGTTTCAAGGGAAACAGAAAGTGGCAATTTATTGTCACGCATTCCTTGTCTGCAGACAATAAATTGCCAATTTCTGTTTCCCTTGAAACTAGCATCTGTCTCATTTAGGTCGGGTAATCGGACAGGACAAGAACCCAAGGAATTCAGTTACAAATCCTGGTGACTCTGCTGGAACCTGTGGACCCTGAAACCTGCACGGTAAGTATCTGGACCCCTGAAGCCCCTTAAAGCATGCCCTGATCTTGTTTGATTGGTAAGGCATTTCGGGTGGCCACCGTGATCCCCGCTCCAGGATGAGGTCCACCGGTTCCCACCGTAGCTCAGGAACAGGAACTGGACGGGAGCAGGTTAGAGTCCCTCCCCTAAATTAAGGTAAGTGTGCTCAGCCAGGTTGTTCCACTGGTCTTGGGGGTTAGAGTCCCCCAGGGGAACTAGGCAAGAAGAGGGTGGCAAAAGCACAGACCTAAGACCAGACCCTAAGGGTTAAAGCCTCATTAGAAAATGAGGGAAGTAGGGGTCATGGCCCCTGGGACCCATCTTCAGCCTAGCTGGGGTCCCTCACTGCATTGGTGACCTGAGGGTTAGAGTCCCTCTGAGTCATCTGTGGTCACCGTATTGGTAACCAGAGGGTTCGAATTCCTCTGTCTTTCAGAACACTCTTCTCTGTCTGCTCTCTATCCTTTATTTTCCTTCTCTTTCCTCTCCAAGTGGAAAAGGGTGGCTTTTCACTCCTAGGTAAAATGTAAGCCCAAGAAATACCAACCTTAGCAGTGGGCATAGGTTAGGAACTGTGGTAACTTAAAACGTAGTAGTGGTAAATACTTAAAGGAAATGGGGAACAAAAGTTTGATACCTTGTGACTCCCCTTAGGGGTGTGTCATGAAAAATTGTGATTTTTTCAAATCTGAGGGAATGAAGAAGGAAAGCTAATTTTCTCAGGTAATATTGCTTGGCCCCAGTATTGTTTAGGGGACCAAGTAAGGTGGTCAGTGACTGGGTCACTGAACGGCAACACCATTCTTTAGCTAGATTTATATTGTACAAGAAATGGTAAGTGGGATGAAAAGCGTTATGTGGAAGCCTTCATGTCATTGCATAATGTTAAAGAAACTCAGGAGGCTTGCAAAATCTGTGTACAAAAGGAAAAGGAAACGTCCACTGAACTGCCAATAGTGCTAGTGGTGGAGGACTGTTTCAGCCTCAGCAGCGTGTCTGTCTACAGCCCTCCTCCCTGACCTGCACCTGGCGGGAGAGGGCAGCTGGGTCGAGAAGGAGTGGGTCGGTGAGAGGGGCTGAGAGCATACTCCAGCTCCCCTTCTTGGCCACTGTTGTTTCCTGGAGCGGGGTGGGGGGTGGGGAGTGGTGGAGAATCGAACAGAAAAGCAGGGCCGTTCAAATGGCCTGGGAATCTTCCTTAGCTGTCACCCCACACAAGGGAGGGCACCGTATCAAGGGATACATGTGGCCCAGGATGCCACAGAGCCAGGACAGAGGCAACAGGGAGGGCCAGCCTGCAGCTCATATCCCTTCTGCCAAACAACTCCAGTGGCAGACAGGGGCCGGGTTCGGGTTCGTGTTCCCCTTAGTACAGCAAACCTGATTAACTAGAAGAATTACACCCTGGGATATCTCGAGAACCTGAAGAAAATGTATGAACTGTTTACTACCATCATTAACTCTTTCGATCTCACATGGGCAGACTGTCAGTCTCTCTTCAGCACCCTCCTCTCCCCAGAAGAGAGGCAGATGATCCTAGACAGGGCTTGAAAGGAAGCCCAGAGATCACATGACGTTCAGCCAACCAGAGATGCAGTTGACGATATCTCTGCCTCAGAGAACTCCGCTGGGATCACAATCACACAGCAGAGTATGGTATGCTCACCTGCTATCCGGACTGTCTCTTAGTGGGCTTTAAAAATGGAGTATCTAAGCCCTTAAATTGGAGTACGGTATGTGAAATTAAAGAGCAGAAAGAAGAGTTATCTGGCTCCATGGTGCAATGGATAGCGCATTGGACTTCTGGCCAGATAGAGGCACTCAAAATTATGGGCTCAAATCTCACCAGAGATGTCAAGATGAGGATCCTTTAGCTTTCCTCAAAAAAGATTTATAGATGGGCGGAGCCAAGATGGCGGACTAGGCAGACGTTACCTCGGATCCCTCTTACAACAAAGACACGGAAAAACAAGTGAATCGATCACATACATAACAATCTACGAACCCTGAACAACAAACACAGATTTAGAGACGGAGAACGAACTAATACGGGGAAGCAGCGATTGTTTCCAGAGCCTGGAGCCAGCGTACCAGTCAGGTACGGCACAAGCACAGAGACCTGCTCCACCCCCCTGAACTAACCCCGGGAGGGGGACCAGCCGGTTCCACGGGCGGCGTGGGACGCAGCCGGTAGGAGAAGTCCCCGGGAGGCAGTGACTGATCTTGGAGCAGAAAGAGCAGCATCCGAGCCGGGGAACCGTCCCGCAGGGATTTGGACTGCACGCAGGCGGCTTCATTAACATCTGAATAGCCTGAGCCAAAGGGAGAACTCTGATAGGGATCTGACTGCAGTTTTTTTTTTAGCGGATTTTCTGGAAAAACTAGTTTCCCAGTGATGGCTCGGAGACAACAATCCATATCAAACCACTTAAAGAAGCAGACCGGGACAGCTTCTCCAACCCCCCAAACAAAAGAATCAAAATCTTTCCCAAATGAAGATACAATTTTGGAATTATCAGATACAGAATATAAAAAACTAATTTACAGAATGCTTAATGATATCACAAATGAAATTAGGATATCTGCAGAAAAAGCCAAGGAACACACTGATAAAACTGTTGAAGAACTCAAAAAGATTATTCAAGAACATACTGGAAAAATTAATAAGTTGCAAGAATCCATAGAGAGACAACATGTAGAAATCCAAAAGATTAACAATAAAATAACAGAATTAGACAACACACTAGGAAGTCAGAGGAGCAGACTCGAGCAATTAGAATGCAGACTGGGACATCTGGAGGACCAGGGAATCAACACCAACATAGCTGAAAAAAAATCAGATAAAAGAATTAAAAAAAATGAAGAAACCCTAAGAATTATGTGGGACTCTATCAAGAAGGATAACCTGCGGGTGATTGGAGTCCCAGAACAGGGAGGGGGGACAGAAAACACAGAGAAAATAGTTGAAGAACTTCTGACAGAAAACTTCCCTGACATCATGAAAGACGAAAGGATATCTATCCAAGATGCTCATCGAACCCCATTTAAGATTGATCCAAAAAGAAAAACACCAAGACATATTATCATCAAACTCACCAAAACCAAAGATAAACAGAAAATTTTAAAAGCAGCCAGGGAGAAAAGAAAGGTTTCCTTCAAGGGAGAATCAATAAGAATATGTTCTGACTACTCAGCAGAAACCATGCAGGCAAGAAGGGAATGGGACGACATATACAGAACACTGAAGGAGAAAAACTGCCAGCCAAGGATCATATATCCAGCAAAACTCTCTCTGAAATATGAAGGCGAAATTAAGATATTTACAGACAAACACAAGTTTAGAGAATTTGCAAAAACCAAACCAAAGCTACAAGAAATACTAAAGGATATTGTTTGGTCAGAGAACCAATAATATCAGATATCAGCACAACACAAGGTCACAAAACAGAACGTCCTGATATCAACTCAAACAGGGAAATCACAAAAACAAACAAATTAAGGTTAATTAAAAAAAAAAAAATACACATAACAGGGAATCATGGAAGTCAATAGGTAAAAGATCACAATAATCAAAAAGAGGGACTAAATACAGGAGGCATTGAACTGCCATATGGAGAGTGATACAAGGCGATATAGAACAATACATGTTAGGTTTTTACTTAGAAAAATAGGGGTATATAATGAGGTAACCACAAAAAGGTATAACAACTCTATAACTCAAGACAAAAACCAAGAAAAACGTAACGACTCAACTAACATAAAGTCAAACACTATGAAAATGAGGATCTCACAATTTACTAAGAAAAACGCCTCAGCACAAAAAAGTATGTGGAAAAATGAAATTGTCAACAACACACATAAAAAGGCATCAAAATGACAGCACTAAAAACTTATTTATCTATAATTACCCTGAATGTAAATGGACTAAATGCACCAATAAAGAGACAGAGAGTCACAGACTGGATAAAGAAACACGATCCATCTATATGCTGCCTACAAGAGACACACCTTAGACTTAGAGACTCAAACAAACTAAAACTCAAAGGATGGAAAAAAGTATATCAAGCAAACAATAAGCAAAAAAGAAGAGGAGTAGCAATATTAATTTCTGACAAAATAGACTTTAGACTTAAATCCACCACAAAGGATAAAGAAGGACACTATATAATGATAAAAGGGACAATTGATCAGGAAGACATAACCATATTAAATATTTACGCACCCAATGACAGGGCTGCAAGATACATAAATCAAATTTTAACAGAACTGAAAAGCGAGATAGATACCTCCACAATTATAGTAGGAGACTTCAACACACCACTTTCGGAGAAGGACAGGACATCCAGTAAGAAGCTCAACAGAGACACAGAAGATCTAATTACAACAATCAACCAACTTGACCTCATTGACTTATACAGAACTCTCCACCCAACTGCTGCAAAATATACTTTTTTTTCCAGCGCACATGGAACATTCTCTAGAATAGACCACATATTAGGTCATAAAACAAACCTTTGCAGAGTCCAAAACATCGAAATATTACAAAGCATCTTCTCAGATCACAAGGCAATAAAACTAGAGATCAATAACAGAAAAACGAGGGAAAAGAAATCAAATACTTGGAAAATGAACAATACCCTCCTGAAAAAAGACTGGGTTATAGAAGACATCAAGGAGGGAATAAGGAAATTCATAGAAAGCAACAAGAATGAAAATACTTCCTATCAAAACCTCTGGGACACAGCAAAAGCAGTGCTCAGAGGCCAATTTATATCAATAAATGCACACATACAAAAAGAAGAAAGAGCCAAAATCAGAGAACTGTCCCTACAACTTGAACAAATAGAAAGTGAGCAACAAAAGAATCCATCAGGCACCAGAAGAAAACAAATAATAAAAATTAGAGCTGAACTAAATGAATTAGAGAACAGAAAAACAATTGAAAGAATTAACAAAGCCAAAAGCTGGTTCTTTGAAAAAATTAACAAAATTGATAAACCATTGGCTAGACTGACTAAAGAAATACAGGAAAGAAAACAAATAACCCGAATAAGAAATGAGAAGGACCACATCACAACAGAACCAAATGAAATTAAAAGAATCATATCAGATTATTATGAAAAATTGTACTCTAACAAATTTGAAAACCTAGAAGAAATGGATGAATTCCTGGAAAAACACTACCTACCTAAACTAACACATTCAGAAGTAGAACAACTAAATAGACCCATAACAAAAAAAGAGATTGAAACGGTAATCAAAAAACTCCCAACAAAAAAAAGTCCTGGCCCGGACGGCTTCACTGCAGAGTTCTACCAAATTTTCAGAGAAGAGTTAACACCACTACTACTAAAGGTATTCCAAAGCATAGAAAATGACGGAATACTACCCAACTCATTCTATGAAGCCACCATCTCCCTGATACCAAAACCAGGTAAAGACATTACAAAAAAAGAAAATTATAGACCTATATCCCTCATGAACATTGATGCAAAAATCCTCAACAAAATTCTAGCCAATAGAATCCAACAACACATCAAAAAAATAATTCACCCTGATCAAGTGGGATTTATACCAGGTATGCAAGGCTGGTTTAATATCAGAAAAACCATTAATGTAATCCATCACATAAATAAAACAAAAGACAAAAACCACATGATCTTATCAATTGATGCAGAAAAGGCATTTGACAAAGTCCAACACCCATTTATGATAAAAACTCTTACCAAAATAGGAATTGAAGGAAAGTTCCTCAACATAATAAAGGGCATCTATGCAAAGCCAACAGCCAATGTCACTCTAAATGGAGAGAACCTGAAAGCATTTCCCTTGAGAACGGGAACCAGACAAGGATGCCCTTTATCACCGCTCTTATTCAACATCGTGTTGGAAGTCTTAGCCAGGGCAATCAGGCTAGACAAAGAAATAAAAGGTATCCGGATTGGCAAGGAAGAAGTAAAGTTATCACTATTTGCAGATGACATGATTATATACACAGAAAACCCTAAGGAATCCTCCAGAAAACTACTGAAACTAATAGAAGAGTTTGGCAGAGTCTCAGGTTATAAAATAAACATACAAAAATCACTTGGATTCCTCTACATCAACAAAAAGAACACCGAAGAGGAAATAACCAAATCAATACCATTCACAATAGCCCCCAAGAAGATAAGATACTTAGGAATAAATCTTACCAAGGATGTAAAAGACCTATACAAAGAAAACTACAAAGCTCTACTACAAGAAATTCAAAAGGACATACTTAAGTGGAAAAACATACCTTGCTCATGGATAGGAAGACTTAACATAGTAAAAATGTCTATTCTACCAAAAGCCATCTATACATTTAACGCACTTCCGATCCAAATTCCAATGTCATATTTTAAGGGGATAGAGAAACAAATCACCAATTTCATATGGAACGGAAAGAAGCCCCGGATAAGCAAAGCACTACTGAAAAAGAAGAAGAAAGTGGGAGGCCTCACCTTTCCTGACTTCAGAAACTATTATACAGCCACAGTAGTCAAAACAGCCTGGTATTGGTACAACAACAGACAAATAGACCAATGGAACAGAATTGAGAACCCAGACATAGATCCATCCACGTATGAGCAGCTGATATTTGACAAAGGACCAGTGTCAATTAACTGGGGAAAAGATAGCCTTTTTAACAAATGGTGCTGGCATAACTGGATATCCATTTGCAAAAAAATGAAACAGGACCCATACCTCACACCATGCACAAAAACTAACTCCAAGTGGATCAAAGACCTAAACATAAAGACTAAAACGATAAAGATCATGGAAGAAAAAATTGGGACAACCCTAGGAGCCCTAATACAAGGTATAAACAGAATACAAAACATTACCAAAAATGATGAAGAGAAACCCGATAACTGGGAGCTCCTAAAAATCAAACACCTATGCTCATCTAAAGACTTCACCAAAAGAGTAAAAAGACCACCTACAGATTGGGAAAGAATTTTCAGCTATGACATCTCCGACCAGCGCCTGATCTCTAAAATCTACATGATTCTGTCAAAACTCAACCACAAAAAGACAAACAACCCAATCAAGAAGTGGGCAAAGGATATGAACACACATTTCTCTAAAGAAGATATTCAGGCAGCCAACAGATACATGAGAAAATGCTCTCGATCATTAGCCATTAGAGAAATGCAAATTAAAACTACGATGAGATTCCATCTCACACCAGCAAGGCTGGCATTAATCCAAAAAACACAAAATAATAAATGTTGGAGAGGCTGCGGAGAGATTGGAACTCTCATACACTGCTGGTGGGAATGTAAAATGGTACAACCACTTTGGAAATCTATCTGGCGTTATCTTAAACAGTTAGAAATAGAACTACCATACAACCCAGAAATCCCACTCCTAGGAATATACCCTAGAGATACAAGAGCCTTCATACAAACAGATATATGCACACCCATGTTTATTGCAGCTCTGTTTACAATAGCAAAAAGTTGGAAGCAACCAAGGTGTCCATCAACGGATGAATGGGTAAATAAATTGTGGTATATTCACACAATGGAATACTACGCATCGATAAAGAACAGTGACGAATCTCTGAAACATTTCATAACATGGAGGAACCTGGAAGGCATTATGCTGAGCGAAATTAGTCAGAGGCAAAAGGACAAATATTGTATAAGACCACTATTATAAGATCTTGAGAAATAGTAAACCTGAGAAGAACACATACTTTTGTGGTTACGAGGGGGGGAGGGAGGGAGGGTGGGAGAGGGTTTTTTATTGATCAATCAGTAGATAAGAACTGCTTTAGGTGAAGGGAAAGACAACACTCAATACATGGAAGGTCAGCTCAATTGGACTGGACCAAAAGCAAAGAAGTTTCCGGGATAAAATGAAAGCTTCAAAGGTCAGCGGAGCAAGCGCGGGGGTCTGGGGAGCATGGTTTGCGGGGACTTCTAAGTCAATTGGCAAAATAATTCTATTATGAAATCATTCTGCATCCCACTTTGAAATGTGGCGTCTGGGGTCTTAAATGCTAACAAGCAGCCATCTAAGATGCAGCAATTGGTCTCAACCCACCTGGAGCAAAGGAAAATGAAGAACACCAAGCCCACATGACAACTAAGAGCCCAAGAGACAGAAAGGGCCACATGAACCAGAGACCTACATCATCCTGAGACCAGAAGAACTAGTTGGTGCCCGGCCACAATCGATGACTGCCCTGACAGGGAGCTCAGCAGAGGACCCCTGAGGGAGCAGGAGATCAGTGGGATGCAGACCCCAAATTCTCATAACAAGACCAAACTTAATGGTCTGACTGAGACTGGAGGAATCCCGGCGGCCATGCTCCCCAGACCTTCAGTTGACACAGGACAGGAACCATCCCCGAAGACAACTCATCAGAAATGAAAGGGACTGGTCAGCGGGTGGGAGAGAGATGCTGATGAAGAGTGAGCTAATTATATCAGGTGGACACTTGAGATTGTGTTGGCAACTCTTGCCTGGAGGGGGGATGGGAGGATAGAGAGAGAGGGAAGCCGGCAAAATGGTCAAGAAAGGAGAGACTGAAAGGGCTGACTCAAGACGGGGAGAGTAAGTGGGAGTAGGGAGTGAGATGTATGTAAACTTATATGTGACAGACTGATTGGATTTGTAAACGTTCACTTGAAGCTTAATAAAAGTTATTATAAAAAAAAAAAAAATAACAGAAACAAAAAAAAAAAAAAAAGATTTATAGTGTCTTTAGGCAATATAGTAATCAGGATACCTAGTTGAGTTGGCGTTCAAGGCCTATAGCAACAGGGAAGACAAAGGCAGAAAGCGCCAGCCTGCCTTACTAGCAGCAGCAGGACAGGATAGGCTCCCTGAGAGGAGAAGACCTGTGGGCCCTAGCAGGGCCCAACACCGGCTCCTACTGGGAAAGAACCAGTGTACATATTGTAAAAAGGAGGGCCACTGGAAAAGAAAATGTCCCAAGAAACAGAGTGGGGAATGAGTAACTCAAATGTCAGCCCTTGCTCTGGAGGAAGACTCTGACTAGGGTGGACCAGGGGCAGGACCTCCACCTGAGCCTCTGGTTATCATGAATGTGGAGGAAGAACCTACTCAATTTTCTAGCCACCCCTGTCCCCACTCTGCTCCTGGGAGACCGCATCCACCATGACTGTCCAGACGGTGGACCTGGCCTATGCCAGCCACCCAGACCTCCGTGTTGGTGACCTGAGGATTTGAGTCTCTCTGTGGTAGCTTCATAGAGGGTGGCCAAAAGGGGCTGGCTACGCAGTCGTCAGCCACACCCAGGACCTCCAACAAACGCTCTCCCAAAGGGAACCTCAACCCAAAAAGCCAAGCTGGTTACAATGATCCAGGCTTTGTTGCTGGCCAAGTCCCCAAGGGGGCGATCATGTATACAGATTGGAAGCATGTCAGTCTTACATGCACATGGGGAACTGTGGAAAAGGGGAGGCTTTGAATTCTGCTGGTAAAGAAATCAAACACAGCCAACAGATTTTTCAGCCTCTTGAGGGAGTGTTACTCCCTTCTGCTCTGGCTGTGGGACACTGCAAAGACATCAGCAGGAAGTTACAGCAGTGGCCCAGGGCAAATGAAGGGCCACCTTAGAGGCCAAGTGGGCGGCAAGGACAATGACCCCAGTAGTAGTGGCCGCCCTCTTTCCACACCCTAGCCCGCCACAAGCCACAGAAGACCCTGATTACAGTGACACAGACCTTTATATGGCCCATTAATGAAAAAGGATAAGTGACTCTGTATGAGGGATGGAAGACATCCTAAAGCACCTACATGAGGCCACTCAATACGGGCGGGAAATGATGTATGATCGGGTAAAGAGACACTTTGTCAGCCAGAATTTGCAGGCTATTTTCAGAGACATTATTAGACAGTGTGTCACCTGTCAGAAAAGCAACCCTAGGACATTCTCAGCAGTGCTGGAGGGCACCAAGTACCAAGAATATGTTCCAGGAAATGATTGGTAGATAGACTTCATTGAGATGCCCCGGTGTTTGCAGACAGCTTTTTCCAATTGCATCGAAAGCATTCCCCTGCAGGACTGAGAAGACCACAGAAGTTGCCAAAAGCCTACTCGAAGACATCATCCCCAGGTTTGGCCTTCCCCCAACCATTAGGAGTGGACACTACCAGAGGGTTTAAGTCTCTCTGTGATCGGCTCTGTTGAGGTTTCGAGTCCCTACCTGTTCTGCTCAGGTCACACAGCTTGTGGCCCGACAACTAAGGATTAAGTGATGTTTTCACAGTGCCTGGAAGTTCTAGTCCGGTAGAAAAGTAGAGTGAATCTGACTGTGGAAACCCATCTGACCAACCTTTCCCAGAAGATTGAATTAACATGGGTGAAGATCCTTCCCTTGGCTCTGTTCAGCATCAGGGTTGCACCTCAAACCGAACTTCAGGTAAGCCCTTTTGAGCTTATGTATGGGCATCCCCAACTCTGTACCTTTTGGGAGGACTTAAATACTTTGGGTGCTGAAAACACCCTGGAGGCTAAGGACATACACAAGCAAGGCTAGGTCATTATTGAACAATATTTGCATTCTATGGCAGGGGTCCTTGACTGTCTTTACAAATACGCAGCGTGACAGACACCTCCACAGCCTGAAGTCTCTCTCCACGTCCAGACCTGGAACACACCAGACCTGGCAGGAAAAATAGAAGGGACCTTTTGAGGTGTTGATGTCAAACCCCCCCTCCTCACACCCACACTGCAGTCAAGGTCTCCAGAAGCGGAGTGTCGATCCACCACTCCCATATTAAACCAGCTCCTACTGCCAATATCGACCAACAAACCCTGCAAAACAGTAAGAATTGGCAGGACAGTGATGATTAGAAGACTCAAGCTTTAGGTGATTTAAAGTGATAGACAATTGTGCCAGTTGATTGTCACCCCCTGGTGACTGTGGGGTTGTTTGCCTTATTGGTAGTTTATTTTCTGGCTCTGGCTTTGTATGGCCTGGTGTCTGTTCCCTGCTGGGCTCAGTGACCGACTGTCACCTAGCTCTGTTCATGGCTCTGTTCACGTTTGCCATCCACATGCCTATGGTTGCAATGGAAATTTTGACTAGCAAACTGTCCGGGGCCTCGCTGACTCCAGTGCTGAAGCCCTGGACTGTTGGAGTGCGACAGCTTGTTTACAAGCTGGTCTGGCCGGCCAGGTCTGCTGCATGGGGGCACTTGCTGGGGAGGGTGTCCAGGAATTACCCAAGGGCTTTTTGTTTGCTCTTTGGCTGTTTCTTGCCCAGCCCCAGAGGGCCTGCACCCGAGGCACGCTTGATTGCCTCCGAGGTGTTTTTGCAATGCTGCAGGAGAGAGAGCCAGGGCCCAGAATGCTGAGTGTGCCTGGCCCGGAAATTACAGAGCAGCGCTTGGGTCCAGTGGGCTGGCATAGCCTTCAGTGGCTGTGCCATTGCTGGGTCTATGTCTGCCCCTGGTTAATGTATCTGGGTGTGTGGGTCCCGCTCGAGCCCAGGTGGCCCCAGCCTGCTTGTCGTGTCTGGGCTATGGCTGGGCGATTCCTTGCATCGACCCTGTCACTACCACCAGTCAGTGCTCTCCAGGATTTTTATCCACTTCAGTTTCCAGTGTCCACTTACACCAGGCCTCTAACTGAACCTCAGGAAATAAACAAAAGAGAGCACTAGGTTTAATCTTGACTGGGACAGTTGTAGTAATAGGGCTCCTGGCTCCTTGGGGAGGATTTGCGTATCATGAAGCCACTCTCCATAATCTGACTTTGTCTATAGGAAATACTGTGTAATCCACTGCTCGAGCCATCGACGATCAACAAATGAGCATTGACTTTCTGCCAAGGGTGGCCTTAGAGCATCATGTAGTTTGGGCTACTTGCTAGCTGAATAAGCAGGCGTTTGTGCAGTAGCCAACACCTCTTGCTGCACTTACATCAACACCTCTGGAGAGGTGGAAATAAACGTGAAGAAAGATTTACAAAGAAAGCTGAGGAGGTAGACTGTGACTATTTAATAACAGCGACAGGAATCAGGGTCTTGGAGGGAAGGCTCCGGCACCTCTGGAATTGTATCCAGTGGCCGGAAGCATTTAGAGGGTCGCCGCCGACGACGCGGAGGCCGAGGAATACGTGGTGCCTGCAGCTTAGGAGGCTCACATGGCTGGTTGAGTGGGGCAAGTGGACCACATGTATGAGGGGGAGGGGGACCGCAGCCAGGTGGGGGAGGCCAGAAGGGCGGGTTAGGGGGTCGCCAGACACGTGGGGGAGGGGCGTGCCACGTGGGTGGGGGAGGAGCCTGCTGGCCTGGTGCAGGTGGTGGAGGCCAGAAGGGTAGAGAAGACGAGCACTCTGGTGGAGGCTTCATAGCTTTGCAGGGTGTACAAGGAGGTGGAGACTCCGGCCAAGCCTTGTGAGGCCAGCTGGGAGGAGGCCAGGAAGGGTTTAGGGCCGGTCCAGAAACAGGGCTGGGAGGAGGGAGGGGAGGGTGTAGTAGAGGACCCGGAATACTGCTGGGAGGAGGAGGGGGAGGCTCTGGCCGAGGTTTGGGAGGAGGACAGAGAGGGGCTGGCCCAGCTTTAGGAACATGGGTAGGAGGAGGAAGAGGAGGGCCTGGCCCAGTTTTGGGAACACGGGTGGGAGGAGGAGGGGGAAGTTCTGATCCAATTTTGGGAACATATCTTGGAGGAGGCGGCAAAAGACATGGTGAAGGGTCAGTCCAAGGCTGGGGAAGACATCTGGGTGGAGCTGGTGGCCCACCACCCATGGGTACTGATGGAGGGCATCTGATGGGGCAGCGTGTGGCCGATCCTCCTGGGCCAGGAAGAATCCCTGCTGAAGCCCGCTGACCCTGCAGAATAGAAGCAGTTTCATTTTTAAAATACTTCAATAGGACAGACCAAAAAACTACAAATTATAAAAGCTGAAACATAATGCTGCAAGCAGGTGTCCGCACCTGGCACCTTCCCCTCCACCAGGTCTCAAAAGAGCATTGGTGCCAGAAAGTTCTATCCCTCCTGCTGATCCCACTACAGTTTACAGGGTGGTAAACGGTGCAACCAGAAAGTGAGAAACAGAAACTAGATTGAGTAAGTCAAAGTGCACAAGAAACTTTGAGATCATACGTAGGAGTAAGGAAGGAAGAGAGGAAGCCAGACCCCTCCTGGGCCTGTCACCTAGAGTCCAACCAAGCCTTTGGTAAAAAGGAGGAAAGCGCCCCCACACCCTCAACACTGGAGTGAGGACAGAACTGAGTGTTCAGAGCCCCAGAAATAACTGTCAAGAAGTTGATACACTGGTGGTTACAGCACCGTTTAGAAAGCCCTGTTCTTCCATTCTGTGGTGTTTTCATGACGCATTTGTTCACTCTCTCTGTGCAGAAACACATACACTCTTCTCTAGACAACATAGAAAGCCTGGTTTTTGGGTCTTTCCACTTGACATTATATTAAGAGCATTTTCTGTGTTCTGAAATGTCTTTGAAACATATGACTTTTAGGAGCTGCCTCCACTGTGAGGATTTACAGTAGTTCCACCATCCCTCTACCATGAGTGATTCAGTTTGTTGCCATATTTTCACTGTAATCCATCCTGTTCCACTGAATGTTGTCTCACCAGGTCTTTGGATGCGCGGTGGTCGTTTCATTAGGGGAGATGACTAGACGTGGGATTGTGCCGAATAAAAGGCTGTATTTCTAAGGCTTCGGGTAGACATTGCATTTCAGGATGGTTGTGAGAATTCACAATTGTACTACCAGTGTGTGAAAGGGGCCCCAGAAGAGTTAATATTTAATTCCTTTGATAGAAAGAATTTATCAATTAAAAGTTTTCTCATTGAAGTTATATAGTTGTCTTATTCACTGATTCTTCACTAAAAAAGATGAGACTGTTGTACAAAGTTAGCTTTGGTTTCACTCATCAGTTTGTGTTCTCATTAGTAGTTTAAAGGGAAATCCAATAATAGGCCCGTGAGTGTAAGAATTCCTGATTATTCATGATTCAAAGCATATCTATAAACCAAAAGAAACCCAGGCCTGGTGGTGTAGTGGTTAAGAGCTAAGGCTGCTAACCCAAAGGTTGGCATTCCAGTCCACCTGCTGCTCCTTGGAAACCCTGTGGGGCGGTTCTACTCTATCCTGATTATTCATGATTCAAAGCATGTGTTTAAGGTATGTTAAAATACTCACCGAACGGACAGTGCGGAGAAAGAGTATTGCTAAAATAGCAATACCCAGAAAGAGGAACATCTGTATAAGTTTTCGGACCGGCCCAGGAAAACAATTGTCAATGAGCTGAAAGAGCAATATTGAAAGTCACAAGAAGCCTCAAAGGAATGGACAGTATAGCAGTCACAGGGAATCAGGGACAGAAACCCCAAATCAGCCTCCAAGAACCATCCCCACCCATCAGATATCTCCAGTGGATTTCTCTGCTTCCTGGAAGGTTGGCAGCTGGCCACCTGGTGTTTCTTCTGAGTCTGGCAGTGTTTGTTAGAGGTTGTGAGTGTGCTTTCTCTAAATAGGGCTCAATCTCTGGTTCCCCAGGGGCTCTACCTGCCCTTGTGTCTAATGCTGAATCACACTTTTCTCATGGATACAGCTTAAAGACCAGCACAAGGCAAAAAAAAAAAAAACACCCCAGGAAATCATTACAGAGATGCCTTTATTCAGAATTAATCAACTTTTAGGGTTTGAATAAAAGCAAAGCGGTGACCATGTAGATGACACTAACAGTGTTAGGTTTCTCTAAGATCCTTGATTTTAATTCTATTCCACTCGTTTGTGAACGCAGACAGACTTCTGAGGATATTCAGACTGTCCTGATACCTGATCTGGAGAGATGTCTTTAGGTTTAACTGTTTGTTCTTGAAAACCCATTATTTTCATTCTAAACGTTTCCTTCAAGACAGTGTGTTCAACAGAGATATGCATTGGACAGAATATGATTCAGCAATAGAAACGAATGAATTATGGAACCAGGCAAGAATAATTCATCATGAACTTGCAAAATGGAAGTATAACCTGGGACAATGCTGTGAAGGTGCTGCTTTCTGGGTTTTTATTTAAAGGGCCATGTCCTAACAGGAAAAACCAGCCCCCAAAGTCTCTTTCCAAGGTAAAGGATATAAACAATGTGGTATATTCATATATAGACCTTCTACTCAGCAATGAAAACGAAGCAACTATTAGGACACCAAAAAAAATCCTGGATAAATCTAAAAATGATTCCGCTGATTTAAAGAATCCTGAATAAAAACGAAAAGTAAATCTTGTATCCTTCAATTACATAAAAGTTCTATAAAAATGCAGATCAGTGGTTGGAAGAGGGGTGGCAGAAATGGAGGGAGAAGACAGAATGAATTAAAAGAATCAGCAGGAGTGTTTTGGGGGTGAGGGTTAGGCTCATTATCTTGACGATGGTAGTGGTTTCATGGCTGTATACCACACATCAAAATTCAACAAACTGCATACTTTAATTAGGTGCTGATTATTATACATCACTTATACACGAGCTGTAGGAAAAAAGATTAGATACACAAACTGTTATAGTTTTTTTTTTTCCTTGACCAAAAGAATATTGCAAGTATTTTTTAAAAAGTCAACAGGATATAATTTGTGAATTTGTAAGCCAGTTTAGAATTGAGAAAAAAATATACACTTACATTATATGGGAATCCTGGCACTTTACAGTTGTTAATAGTATACCCAGCCTGTATGAAAGCATGAGAAATAGTAAGAATGAAAGTTCTGTATTAAAGAGAGTATATTTGAGATAAATATAGATATATAGTTATGGCCATAACTAGGAGAGATAGATAGTTGCCATTATAAATTCCTATTCCAGTAAAAACTACAGAATACTGTTAATATCAAGTTTCTAAAACCATTGAAGTTTTCTTTCAACATTCATTTTCATTCTGAACCAGGCCATGTCATGTCAGTGTTTTGAAGTCCATGAAAGATTTGCATAAAAGAGGAATCTTGTGTATATGATTAAAACTGTGACAATAGCAGCTAGTTAACAACACAATTCCAGATAGCTACTGACAAGAATTTACTTTCATATTTCTTAGTATTTCACCTAAACCAATGAGTAGGAACATAGAAACTAGTATGTAAAGGAATACAAAAATTTCTGGAATGTATGGTCAAAACAACAAAAGGCAAATCTTGTTTCTTTAAAAAGATTGTACAAGTATTTTAGGAGAAAATAACTTTGGAATGGAATTCATACTAATCCACATGGAGGTTCAGTTTCATGCAGATTGAAATCTCTCTGGAAAGTAAACTCTGAGCTCCCTAACACTGTCATCTCAGCCTTCACAGCAGAGGTGAGTACCCTGTGTGCTTTCAGGAAACACACTGTCTTTGAGTAGCCACTGTCTAAAAGGGAGGAGTCACTCTCAGCAGATTCATTAAAGAAGCGGATCAGATGCATGAAAAGACCAAGGCCGTCCCTTCCTCACTGGTCAAACACCCCAGTTCTGGGCACTCTTGTCCCATCTGGCTATGGTCGAGATGCCGGTGTCAGGAGTGCCCTACTACCGAAGTCAGCTTAGACAGGGGCCACTAAACACTGTGGTTCTGCTGGTCACCCTTTGTGCTGGACTGAGTCCCCCTCAAGCACCCCAGGAAAAGCTGTTGTTTAAACTAGTGTGAAAGAGCCCAATAAAAGGTGAGAAAGTACGGCATGTTCAAGGATTACTCACATTTTCCAGTGGAGTAGCTGGTGGCCAGAGCACCAGGAACCAGAACAATACCCTTTGTGCCTTCATGTCCTGTCCCCTTGAGGAGACTCAGTGGTACAAAGGAGGAGTCGGGTAAGTGTGGGATGGGGACAGGGCCAATTGTGTATGAGAGTATAACAAGGTGTATGGCCTGGAGGGGCAGGGGGTGCTTGTTCTCCTGGGAGGGGGGGAAGGGGGGGGAAGGGAAGGGAAAACGGTAGAGATGGCAGGAGTGGGATGGATGAGCGAGGACGCCACACAGGAGAGAAGTTGGAGGAGGTTTCAAAGTCGGTCAGTAGGTGAGCACGTCAGCAGGTCAGTAGGATGCAAGGAGCAGAAGAGTTGGACTCGCAGGATCAGTAGCCTTCTCCTGTCTGGTCAATGCCTTAGTAACCTGCACGGCTTATAAATTCTCCCTCGTCCAATCCCTGCCTTCGTCCCTGACGCATCACAATGGAACCCAAGCCTGAAACACCACAGGTAACCCACCATGTACCATCCCAGAGCAACTGCCATACCAACTACAGGTCCTCTCTGGGACCGTCAAGAAACTTGTGATTTATGGTCCATCCCAACCCATCTTCCTTGTCCCCCACATTCTGGGTTGTTCCCCTCTTTCCCTAGCTCCCAGAATTTCCCATCCTAAGTCTTGGCTACAAAACTTATAGCGTGAATGATGCCAGAGCTGTGAGTAGAAACAAACAGAAGCAGAGGTGGGGAGTTGACACCTCTGCCCTCTCTCTGCAACTCACATAATCAACAGACAAATGTCAGTGAGGATGTGGAACATTTGAATAGCAAACCGATATGTATGTATGTGTTTATCTCGTTATTCCTAAGAACTGTACCGGAAACATTATTTTCAAGTACACATGGTACATTTACCAAAATCACTCTATTCTGGACTTGACGCTCATCTCCATCAATTTCAGAGGAATGAAATCACAGAGAACATACTCTTGTTTTCTGATCATAACGTAATTGTGCTAGAAATTATGATAAAGTGCTAACTAGAAACTCCTCATGCTGGAAATGGTAATTTACCCTTTTAAACAAAACACGAATCAAAGGAGAAATCTCAGGGGTAAAGGAATATATATGGACTCAGTGATAGCAAAGCAAGACACAGAAAGACTTCACAAGAAATTAAAAAATGTAGAGCACTATCCCTTAAGGATATAGATGTAAAAATCCTCAATGCAAGTCCGGCAGCACATGCAAAGGATTAAACACTCCGAGTGAGAAGGATTTATCCCAGACATGCAAGGGTGATTTAACATAAAAATCAATGTAATAGACTACATTAATATCATGAAGCACAAAAGCCCACACATGATCATGTTAATTGATGCAGATAAAACATTTGAGAGTAACCAATACTCTCATGAAAAAAAAGCTCAGGAAGTTTGAACTCAGAGGGAACTTCCTCAGCATGATTAAGGCCATATATGAAAAACCCACAGCTAGCATTACACTCAGTGGTGAAAGACTGCAAGCTTTTCGCCTAACATCAGGAACAGGAAAAGGATCCTTGCTGTCAATACTTCTATTCAACTTCTATTGGAAGTTTAAGCCAGAAATGGTATAGAAATTGTGTAGAAATGGTAAAGTGGGTTCTGATGTTGGTACAGAATTGCAAGGAAACTCAAGTAGCCAAAATAATCTTGAAAAAGAAGACCACGTGGCAGGACTCTCATTTTCCAATTCCAAAACTTACTATAAAGCTTGAATAATCAAAACAGTGTGGTACTAGCATAGAGATACACGTATAGATCAATAGAATAGAACAGAGCATCCAGAATTGAACCCTCACCTATGAGGCCAATTGCTTTTCCACAAGGCTGCCAAGTCTATTCAACAGGGAAAGAAGAGACTTTTCAACAAATGACGCTAGGGGAACTGGGTATCACATACAGAAATTGATGTTGGACTTTTACCTCACCTCATGTACAAATATTAATTAGAAATAACCAATGATTTAATTGTAGGAACTTTAAAAGCCTTAGAAGAAAGCATAAGTGTCATTTCCATGACCTTGGATTTGGCAAAGGTTTCTTAGAAATGGCACCTAAAGCACAAGCAACTACCAAAGGAATAGAGAAATTGAATTTCATCAAAAGGAAAACTTCTTGTGCATCAAAGGATGTTAACCAGAGAGTGGAAAACAAATACAGAATGAGAGAAAATGTTTGTATATCATATATTTGATAAAGGTCTAGTAGATAAAGGGCTAGTATTCAGAAGTTATCGAGAAAAGTAAGGACAAAATCACAAACCACCCAGTGCAAAACTGGGCAAAGGAATTGACATTTCTCCAAAGAAGATTACAAATGGCCGACAGGCACAGGGAAAGATGCTAAACATTATTAGTCACAAACCCTACTGCACAAAGCCCTCAGTCAGGATCCCATATAGGTCTACAGTTACTGGTGCCTGCAGGCTCCCCGACCCCTTAAACCTACAGAGCCCAAATCCCTGTCTCCAACTTGTCAAGAACCCGAGCCCTTCTCTGTCCTGAGCATTAGTAGCTCCAATTGCCCTAACCCCTCTGTTCTCTTTTTTCCAAGCCCCTCAGATAACCTTTGGACAATTCCTGGACAAACTGGGACTCCAGGGAAGGTGGCTGCTGAATAGTTGGGCAAGTGTTCTATGCTGGTCCTCACTAACACTCTCTAACCACGTCGTAAACACACACACAGACACACACATTCACACTGACCACACAACTTCTGACCACATGAAAATGAATGCAAAACACACAGAGATACGGCAAATGATTGTATATTCTGACAACACATCAACACTGAGAACTCACACATATTCTGACCACACTTACAGCCTGAATTCACACACTGACCACACATTCTCACGTTAGTCCACCTTAAAAACACACAGAACTCTGACAACAAGCACACACTCATTGCACACTGTCCCAGATCCCACATGTGCATACACCCAACTGACCATAGCAAACATACATACAAAGAGACCCTGAAATGACCATCTACCTTCTGATCATACCCAAGTATGAAAATCATATGCACACAACTTAACAGCATACGGACCCCAAGCACAATGACCATTCACTCCCTGGACACACACACAGACACAGACCACACACACACCCAGAGTGAACAAGGCACCTGGCTGTGCTTGTGTGGGCTTTGATCATGGGGCATCTCCCACCTCAGCATCATCATAGAAACCCAGAGAAGGGTGGGGAGTCATGGGACACAGGGACAAAGCGCAGGAGACTGTGATGTTTGTCCTCATGAAGTACACATGAGCCTTCAGAGCTGGTTGTCACAGTAGCTTGTGAAACAGAAATAAGAGATCCAAGAGGATCAGAAATGATGCTTAAGAGGTCCCTGATAAAATACCCATTTCCAAATAAAGAATTTAGATATTCCACTCAAGCTCTGAGGAGAATTCCTCAAGGAATTAACATGTTTTCATTTTAACGTGATGATGGAGAATTCTTCCTGAAGATCAATCAATATTGCTGGTGAAATTCTTATTTAAATGCTTCCCTATATAAAACTGGAATTAACCTAATTTTTGGTTTAAATATCACTTAGAATTGAGAATGTCCGTCATTCCCTGGGAGCATGGCTACCGCTGAGCAGTGGGCACAAAGTGACCATCCCTGCGTGCCCATAGCCGGCAGAGGGCGCCCCGTCGCCTCCTCTGACCGGCGGCGCCTGGAAGAGCTTCAGCCTGGTGGGTGGTGGGGCCACTGGGGCAGGAAGAAGAGCTTCGTTTCCACGGGACCCAGCGTCAGGGAGGCTCCCCCAACCCCCACTCCCCGAGGCTTTGGGACCCGAGAGTCAACAGTGAGTACAAAGCTTTCTTTTGGGGCCCTGAGTGCTGAGGAGAAGGGGCTTTGCTGTGGCTTCTCCAGGCCACCCATGGTGGAGCCTGAGATGAAAGGGAAGGTGCAGGTCCCTGTGTACAGGGTGTTGTTAACTTTTTCATGGTTGTTTTACCTATAGAAGGAGCTTGGTAGCGCAGTGGTTAAGCGCTCGGCTGCTAACCGAAAGGTTTCCGGTTGGAACCCACCAGCTGCTCAGCTGGAGAAAGGTGTGGCAGTAGGCTTCCTATAGATTACAGCTTTGGAAACCCTATGGGACAGTTCTACTCTGTCCTATAGAGTCTCTGGGAGTCGGAATTGACTTGATGGTAGTGGGTTTGTTTGTTTGGTTTTCACCTACTGGGACTTGGATAAACCCCTGGGAAATAGTAAAAAATGGAAAAGTAGATGTACTAATGTTATGTTAAGTTTAATTATTTTTCTTCATTAAAATATTAGAAATTACTCTAACTTTACTATCATAGTTTTCATGAAAGCGTCGTTGCTTTAGTTGTGGTGGAGTGGATTCACTCTTGATTCGGGGCCAGCCCATGTGTGCAGAAAAGAACTGCTCCTTAGGGTTTCCAAGGAGCTGCTGGTGGATTTGAACTGCCAAACTTTTGGGTAGCAGTCATAGCTCTTAACCACTGCAGCACCAGGGCTCCCATGGAAGCATAGTCATCAATAATATTTCTAAAATGTCCTTCTTAGTTTGTCTCATTTTCAGTTGAGATAATTGCCGTGTTTAATGAGATGACCTCAAATAATTTGAAATTTCAGGTTTCCGAGCCATCTTTCATAGGACATGTTGTGACTGTTAATGTTGTAAGAAAAAATCACCAAGGCTTCTTCCAAGTCGGAATAATATTGTACTAAGCAGAATTTGTCAATCAGATATAGATGAACAAAGAACGGTGATATCTTTTTTAGTACCAACTCTTGATATTTTACAGAGCTTAAAACTCTTTAAGAGGAAATTTCTACTGGATGTAAAGTTGCTAGAATATTTAAGAGCTAAGCCAATGGCTGTAAATTGGATGTATTTATTGAAAATAAATATTTTTCAATTAAAAATTCAAGATTTGAATACAGTGACTTTTTTTATGTCCTCACTTCAAAGGTGAAATCAGGACGTCCATAATGTCCTGTTTAAAATATATCTTTTCCCATAATAATTGATACTTGGATCCAGTGAATCATACATTTCCCATTCCTTTGCTTTATTTTCAAGTTCAGAAATACACTCATGTGGCTTGTTGAAGTTTTACATTCCCCAAACAGCTCTCAAAGCTACTTTTTCTCATTTGCTGTAAGCAAGGGGGTGGGCCTTCTAATAGGCATGGAGCTTTATATGTAGTCAGGGTTTCTCATTGGACGGCTTCATTGACCTTTTTCACTTAATTCAAAGTATCTTTTCACATTGAGGAGTTGCATGAAATGTTAGAATCTATTTGCACAAGTATGCTGTTCATTTCAGTAGAGGAGATTTCTCCGTTTGATATGTAAATTAGTATTGGGATAATATGTGAGTTTGTACGCTCATTGCCCTAATTACTGTACATCAGACCTTGACATCCATTGGATATCCTTATTTGTTTATAATGTAGTTTTTAGAATACACATGAGAATATCCTATGTGCTCATTTAATTTTAAAAAAGTTTTATATCGTTTGTTCTATATTTTAAAAGGTTGTTTTTGTTATTTGCCATGGAGTCCATTCTGACTCAGCAACCTTATATAACATAAGGAGGCCCCTTATGGTGGCTGTAGTGTCAGTCCATCTCACTGAGGGTTTCCTGTGTTTTTGCTGACCCTTTATTTTACCAAACACGATGTCCTTGTTGTCTAGTGATTGGTCCAATGACATGTTCTCAGTAAGAGAGCCAAAGTTAAGTCTTGTCATCCTCAGTTCTAAGAAGGCTTGTGATTGTATTTCCTCTAAGACTGATTTGTTTGTTCTTCTGGCACTCCACAGGGTAGTCTCTATTCTTTCCCAACACCGTAATTTAAATGCATCAATTTTTCTTCTGCCTTCCATTTTCATTGTCCAAGTTTCACGTGCATATGAGGTGATTAAAAAGACCGTAGCTTAGGGCAGGGGCATCTTAATTACCAAAGTGACATTTTCCGTTTTTAAAACTTTAAAGAGGTCTTGTGCAGCAGATTTGCCCAATGCAATAGTTTCTGATTTCTTGACTGCTGTTTATATGGATATTGATTATTGATCCGAGTAGGATGAAATCCTTGACAACTTCAGTTTCTTTGCCATTTATCATGATGTTGTTTATCGGTCCAGTTTTGAGGATTTTTGTTTTCTTCACATTTGGGTGTAATCTCTACTGAAGGCTCTAGTCTTTGACTTTGGTCAGTAAGTGCTTCAAGTCATCTTCGTTTTCAGCAAGCAAGGTTGTGTCAATTGCTTCTTGGGTTTGTTAATGAGTGTTCCTCCCATCCTGATGCTGTCTTCTTCATATAATCCATCTTGTAGGAGTATTTGTTTATGGTGCAGATTGAAAACGTAAGGTGAAAGGATACAACCCAGCTACACACCTTTTATAATTCATTGTGTTCGAACAGTTGCCTCTTGATCCATGTGAAGGTTAGGCATGAGCGCAATGAAGTGTTCTGGAGTTCCCATTATTTGTAATGTTACTCCTGTCTGGAATATGCTTTCTTTATTAACTGGGCATTTCCTCTGTTGATCCTCTAAGACAGACCCCTTGCCTTCCTTACATTTACACACACAGGTAGGTTTGACACACAAAATTAATCATGACAACACCTATGAAAATTAACAACAGTTCCCATGGATTCCCCTGACCTCTGTGTCCACCAGACCCCACAGGACACCCCAAACTTACAGTCCCCTGACAGGGTCTGAGTCCCAACCTCATGCCCAGAGGCTCTTACCAGAGCCACCATGCCCTGGCCACTCTCTGGCACCTCAGTGCCCTGGGCACAGCCCCCCACAGGGCCCCAGCCTGAATTTTGAACCAGGAAGGCACTCCCTGTTGTGACAGCTTCAGTGCTGCAGGGCATGCCGGGAATGAAGCCCCGTTTGCCTGCAGCAGCCTCTGTTGGGAATGCCAGGGCTTCCTGTGTATCGGGTGCAGCCAAGAGTGTGTGCATGCGAGTGTGTGTGTGTGTGTGTGTGTGTGTGCAGTTGTGTAATCTGTGTGGCTGTCCATGTGTGTCTGGGACTCTGAGCCTGTGAATATATTGATTTTTGTCTTTTCCCCTGTGTGTCTATTGTGTGTCCCTGTGTTCTGTGTGTGCGTGTGTGTGCATTTGCGTGCCTGTGTCAATGAATGGTGTGTGGCAGTTGTTGAAATCTGTGTATGTCTCTGTGCCTGTGTGCGTGTGCGTGTGGGTGTGTGTGATGCTTAAGATTTCGTGCCAACTTGGCTGGGCTATGAATCTCAGTGTTTAGGCAGTCTTATAATGTGATCACTTCCCTGTTGAGATTTGATATGTGATCGCCCTCATGATGGGATTTGCTGTGACTAGCCTGTCAGTTGAAAGGAATTTTCCTTCGGCATGTGGCCTGCATTGAACATAAGCAGACATTCTGGCAAGGCTTGTGGGCTTTTGTCATTCTGGATCCTGCAGCTGGCACCTGTTCATATGACCAGCCATTCTTGGGACTTGAGCTAGTAGCTTACTGTGGTCTTTGTTGCTGATCTTGGGATTTGTCAGTCTCACAGCTTGTGTGCAAGAGCCCTGTCCTCTGACTTGCCAGTCTTGAGTGTGCCAGCCCCTGCAACTGCATGAATCAGGAGAGCCTGTATCCTGACCCACAGACTCGGGGTGTTCCAGCCTCAACAACCGCATGATCAATTTCCTTGATATAAATCTCTCTCTCTCTCTTTCTATATATATATATATATATATATGTATGTATATATATATATATATTTATAAACTTCACTAGTTTGCTTCTCTAGAGAACCCAGCCGAAGACATTTGGTACCAAGAGGGGTTCTAGAGAAACAAAATTGTAAGGGTGAGTCTTCTAAATTGGTTCTCAAGTCTGGTTAGTCTTCAAGATGTTGATGACTCTGCTTCCAGTAGTAAAGGGGGCATTGCTAATCAATGGCCTGAGGTGGCAATACAATATGCAAAATATCACCACCAATAGATCAGATATTGGTGAAAGGCAAGGCTCTGGGTGATTGCATGTGTGATATCTTTCTACAATTTTGTCAGAGTAAGAAATATAAGGAAGCTGGTTGGTTGGTCCTACTTTTGCTAGACAAACTAGTGAAAGAAAGAGATGTGCTCAGGGCTTCAGAGTCAAAGCTCAAGTGCCATATAAATGACCTCAAAGTTTCCACTTATGCCTTGAAAGAAAGCCTTAAATCTTGTAGTACCAGAGTGGATACTGCTGAAAACCAAACCCAGAATCTTATTGTAACAGTGGTTGAATTACAATGCCAACTCAACTGTCAGCCTCAAAAGGTTGTGAGTTAAAGTGAGAGCATTGATTGGGAAGAAATGGGATCCTGAAATTTGAGATGGGGACATATGGGCTGATAATCAGGAAGCTGGAGACACTGAGCCCCTAAACTCCATTGAATCACTCCTGCCAATAGAACCAGCCCTCTACTCCCATCTGAAGAGACTATTCCATATTTGTCTGCTAAACCACCTTGCCCAGTAATACCATTAGCCCCTCCACTCCCATCTAATGAGATTAACCCAGCTGTGTCTAAAGCTCATTTGTCTGAGTCATTATTGCCTAGCACCTCGCCTGAGGCAAATGCTTTACAAGACAATGCTGAATGTTCTCAAAACATTTCCCCACTGATTTTGGCTTCTAGACATATACCTGGACTTACATCCCAGTGAGCCCCAAAAGGTAAGGTACAAAGTGTGACCCAGGATGAGGTATGCTACTCTCCAAAGGAACTGCTTGACTTTTCTAATACGTGCCAACAGAAACCTGGGGAATATGTGTGGGAATGGTTATAAGGGTGAGGCATAATGGTGCAAGGAACATAAAGATGGATCAGTCTGAGTTTGTTGATATGGGTCCACTAAGCACAGATTCTTCATTCAGTGTTTTTCAGCTCTAGAAGTGAGGAAAGGATCTAATAGTTTTTTTGGTTGGGTTGCTGAAGCATGAATTATGCATTGGCCTACACTAAATCAAGGTGAAGTACCACACTTGCCTTGGCATACACTAGAAGAAAATATTCAAAGGCTTAGGGAAAATGGCATGTTAGAGTGGATTTATCAGGTTAGACCCACAGATACACACATGGATTACCCAGAGGACATACCTTTTACCACAATGGTGAAGAACAAATTTGTGAAGGGTGGTGCAGGGCCCTTGAAGACTGCTGTGATTGCTATATTATGCAAGTCAAATTTGACAGTGGGAATTGCCCTAACTGAATTAAGACACTTAGGTATAATGGGGCTGATTGGACCCTGTGGTGGTAGGACCAAGTGATGGCAGTTGATCAATAAAGAGAAGGTGGGCGTGGTTACCGTAATGGACAGCAGAGTCAAAGTGGTAATCAGAATAATCTGACTTGTATGGATTTATGGCATTGGCTACTTAATCTTGGTGTCCCTTGGTGTGAAATAGACAGGAAATCTACTAAATATTTACTTGATCTGTACAAGTGGATGAATTCGTGGTCAAGTGAACAGCAGTCTAACTGGAATCGCCAGAATAGAGAGTCAGTGTTCCTCAATCAATCCCCAGACTTGAGCGAATTTAAAGACCCACAACCCCTTGAATGAAGGGGAGGCCGGGTCCCCTTGGTAAAAGACTCCAATACGCTGTCAAAAACTTATTCTGTTAATTTTTCTCCCAGCCTTCCCCAAAGGGATCTCTGCCCTTTTAGAAGAGTGACTGTTCACTGGGGAAGAGGACATAATCAGACTTTTCAGGGATTAGTGGACACTGGTTGTGAACTGACACTGATGCCAGGAGACCCAAAACATCACTGTGGTCCACAAGTCAGAGTGGGGGCATGTGCTGGTCAGGTTATTAATGGAGCTTTAGCTCATGTCTGTCTCACAGTAGGTCCAGTGGGTCCCTGAATCTATCCTGTAGTGATTTCCCCAGTTAAGGAATGCAAAATTGGAATAGATATACTCAGTAACTGGGAAAACCGCCAGATTGGGTCCCTGACAAATGGAGTAAGGGCTATCATGGCAGGAAAAGGCAGTGGAGGTCATTACCAATGCCCCTACCTAGAAAAATAGTAAACCAAGGGAATACTACATTCATGGAGGGGTTCTAGAGATTACTACCACCATCAAGGACTGGAAGGATGCAGGGGTAGTGATTCCCACCACATCCCCATTCAACTCTTCAAATTGACCTTTGCAAAAAACAGATGAATCTTAGAGAAAGACAGTGGATTCCCTAAAACTTAACCAGGTGGTGACTCTAATTGCAGCTGCTGTTCCAGATGTTGTTTCATTGCTTGAGCAAATTAACACTTCTCCTGGTACCTGGTATGCAACTATTGGTCTGGCTAATGCCTTTTCTCCACACCTGTTTTGAAGGACCATCAGAAGCAGTTTCCATTCAACTGACTAAGCCCACAATACACCTTCAGTTGCCTACCTCTGTGCTACATCAGCTGTCCAGCCTTATGTCATCATTTAGTCTGCAGTGAACTTGATAACCTTTCCCTTAAACAAGACATCACACTGGTCCATTACATTGACGTCATCATGCTGATTGGACCTAGTAAGGAAGAAGTATCGATGACTCTGGACTTATTGGTAAAACATTTGTGTGCTAGAGGGTGGAAAATTAATCCCACAATAATTCAGGGGGCTTCCACCTCAGTGAAATTTCTGGGGGTCTAGTGGTGTGGGTGGAGCAATGTCGAGATATTCCTTCTAAAGGGAAGGATACGTTATTGCATGTGATTCCTCCCACAAGTAAAAAGGAGATATAACGCCTGATGGGCCTCTTTGGATTTTGGAGACAACATATTCCTCATTGGGGTGTGCTACTCCAGCCTATTTATCAAGTGACTCGAAAAGCTGCTGGTTTTGAGTGGGTCCCAGAATAAGAGAGGGCTCTGCAACAGGTTCAGGCTGCCGTGCAAGGCACTCTGCCACTTGGGCCATAGGATCCAGCTGATGCAACGATGCTTGAAGTGGCAGTGACAGATAGAGATGCTGTTTGGAGTCTTTGGTAGGCCCATATTTGTGAATCACAGTGCAGACCCTTAGGATTTTGGAGCAAAGCCCCGTCATCCTCTGCAGATAACTACTCTCCTTTTGAGTAACAACTTTAGGTTTGTTACTGGGCCTTAGAGACTGAACGCTTAAACATGGACCACCAAGTCGTGATGTGGCCTGAGGTGTCCAGCATCAACTAGGTGTTGTCTGACCCACAGAGTCATAAAGTTGGATGTGCACAGCAGCACTCTGTCATTAAATGGAAGTGGTATATACGAAATCAGGCCTGAGCAGGACCTGAAGACACAAGTAAGTGGCATGAGGAAGTGGTCAAAATGCCCATGGTCTCTGCTTCTGTCACATTGCCTTCTATCTCCCAGTCTACACCTATGGCCTGATGGAGAGTTCCTCATCATGAGTTGACTGAGGAAGAGAAAACACATGCCTGGTTTACAGATGGTTGTGCGTGATATGCAGGCATTAGTCAAAAGTGGACAGCAGGAGCACTACAGCCCCTTTCGGGGACCCGCTGAAGGATGGTGGTGAAGACAAATCCTTCCAATGGGCAGAACTTTGAGGAGTGCACCTGGTTGTTCACTTGGCTTGGAAGGAGAAGTGGCCAGATGTGCAATTGTATACTGATTCATGGGCTGTGGCCAAAGGTCTGGCCGGATGGTCAGGGACTTGGAAGGAACGTGATAGGAAAATTGGAGACAAGGAGGTACAGGCAAGAGGTATGTGGATAGACCTGTTTGAATGGGCCAAAGAACTGAAGATATTTGTGTCTCATGTGAATGCTCACCAAAGGGTGACCTCAGCAGAGGAGGATTTTAACAATCAAGTGGATAGGATGTCACGTTCTGTGGAAGCCAGTCATTCTGTTTCCCCAGCTACTCCTGTTATTGCTCAAAGGGCTCATGAAAAAAGTGGCCATAGTGGCAGGGATGGAGGTTATGCATGGACTTAGCAACATGGACTTCCACTTACCAAGGCCGACTTGGCTACACCAACTACTAAGTGCCCACTCTGCCAGCAACAGAGACCAGCACTGAGTCCCCGATATGGCATCATCCCTCGAGGTGATCAGCCAATAACCTAGTGGCCAGTTGATTATATTGGACCACTTCCATCATGGAAAGGGTAGTGTTTTGTTCTTAGTAGAGTAGGCACTTACTGTGGATATGGATTTGCCTTCCCTTCATTCAATGCTTCTGCCAAAACTACCATCTGTGAACTTACAGAATGCCTTATCCACTGTCATGGTGTCCCACACAGCATTGCCTTGGATCAAGGACTCACTTCATAGCAAATGAAATGCAGTAACGGGCCCATTCTCATGGAGTTCAGTGGTCTTACCATGTTCCTCATCATCCTGAAGCAGCTGGCTTGATAGAACAATGGAATGGCCTTCTAAAGACATGATTACAGCACCAGCTAGGCAGCAATACCTTGTAGGGTTGGGGCAATGTTCTCCAGGAGGCTGTATATGCTCTAAACCAGTGTGCAATATATGGTTCTGTTTCTCCCATAGCCAGGATTCCTAGGTCAAGGAATCAAGGGGTGGAAATGGGCTTGGCACCACTGTCTCTTATCTGTAGTCACCCGCTCTCAAGACTTTTTCTCCCTGTCCCCTCCCCTCCCCCCGCGGACCTTATGCCCTGCATGTCTAGAGGTCTTAGTCTTAGTTCCAAAGGGAGGAGTGGCCCCACCAGGAGAAACATCAGAGTCCATTGAAGTGGAAGCTAAGAATGTCACCTGGCCACTTTGGGCTCCTCGTGCCTCTGGATCAACAGGCAAAGAAGGGAGTTACCATACTGGCTGGTGTGATCGACCCTGATTACCCAGAGGAAATTGGATTGGTATTACATAATGGAGGTAAAGAAGAGTATGTCTGGAATGCAGGTGATCTCTTAGGGTGTCTCTTAGTACTACCATGCCCTGTGATTAAAGTCAATGGAATACTATAGCAACCTATTCTGACATGATTACTAATGGCTCAGAGTCTCCTGGAATGAAAAAAACAAAAAATTTGAGTTACCCCACCAAGCAAAGAACCACGACGAGCTGAGGTGCTTGAAAAGGGCAAAGGGAATACGGAGTGGGTGGGGGAAGAAGGTAGTTCTAAATACCAGTTACAATCACATGACCAGTTGCAAAAATGAAGACTGTAATTTTTATGAGTGTTTCTGCATTGTATGTGTGCATCCATCATGTTTGTTTTCTTCACTTATAAAATACAGGATGTAAACAGGCCTAGTACAATTTTGGTTGGTGTGTGTGTTCATTGTATCATGTTAGGCCAAATATGGCTTTTTAATTGTCTTTAATCAGAGGTAATGTATGGTTTAATGAGATGTATATAGGTGCCAAGTTGACAAGGGGTGAATTGTGATGGATAAGATGTCAACGTGGCTGGACTAGGATTCTTAGTGTCTTGGCAGTCGTATAATATTGCGATCACGTCCCTGTTGAGATTTGATTTGTCATCGTCCCCATGATGGGATCTGCTGCGAGTAGCCAGTCAGTTGAAAGGGAGTTTCCTTGGGTATGTGGCTGCATGGAATGTAAGTGGACATTCTGGCAAGGCTTGGGGGCTTTTTGCTCTTGCCGGATCCTGCAGCTGGCTCCTGTTCATGTGACCCCCAGTTCTTGGGACTTGAGCTAGCAGCTTACCTGTGATCTTGCCTTCCAGTCTTGGGATTCATCAATCTTCCAAGCTTGTGAGCAGGAACCCTGCTCTCTAACCTGCTGATCTTCGGTTTACCAGCCCCTGCAGCTACATGAATCAGGAGAAGTCTCTATCCTGACCTACGGACTTGGGGCATTGCAACCTCTACGACCCAGTGAGCCTTTGCCTTGATGTAAATTTCTCTCTATATATATATATATATTTATACGCTTTACTGGTTTTGCTTCTCTAGAGCATCGAGCCCAGGACAGTGTGTATCTGGGCATGTGTGTCCCTCCTGGAGTGTCTGTGTTTCCGATCAGTGTGTGTGTGTGTGTGTGTGTGTGTGTAAAATTGATCCTTTGGGCGTTTTTGAGTGTGGATCTGTGTGTGCGTGTGTCCATCATGTGTCATCTTGTCCTGTGGGCCATCTTGGATGATCCTGAGTACGTGTCTGTATGTGTGCATGCTCCCTGCAGTGTTTGTACCAGGGTCTACAATGTGGGGCCCTGTGAGCTTGTCCATGAGCCCACACCCGTGTGCCCAGCTGAGTCTGGGTGGTCCTTGCCTGTGCATCTCCATGCTTGTTGTCTGTACACTTCTCACTGAAAGTGTGTGTGGGTGTGGGTTTGGGTGTGTGTGCACCACAGGAACAAGCAGACACAGAGGGGACTTCTTCTAGGGCCACCCCTAGAGGTGGGTGAGAGGAGACAGTATGTACATCCTCCTCCCTCAGGCAGGGCTGGGCCCTTCTGCCCCTGCTCCCTTAGACTCTGGTGTCCTCCTGGTGGTCCCACCACACGCCTCAAGGATGGAGGAAATGAAGGGTCTGTTCACAGGACCTCCAGCCAGGGATGGCTGTAGAGGGTTATAATGAGTGAGAGGGTTGTCTAGGGAGGTCTTTGGGCCCCTTGGAAGGGGCTGAGGGGGTACGGGGTCCCTAGGAGGGGTGATTGAGTGTATGTCACTAGGGAGAGCTGGGAGTCTGTAGTGCTCTGTGTCCCTGGGGTGCGGTGGGTAGCTAGAGGTTGGTGGGAGGGTTGGGGGAGTCATGGATCCCTGGGGAGGTGTTAAGTGGGGGAAATGTCTATTGAAATCCGAGGGGAAGGGCTCTTGGGGCCCTGGTTAGGGGTGAGTGGGCAGTACACCTGGGGAAGACTGGGGGAGTCCTTGGGGATCTTGGATCCCCAGAGAGCCCTGGTATCCCACTCACCGTTGTGGCCAGGAGCTGGAGCAGTGTTAGTGTCAGGCACAAAGGTGACAGACCCACTGGATAGTGGCAGGTGCTGTGGTATCTGGCCATCAAATACAGTCAACAAGGGCCGAGCCCCCAGATGCTCCTCCCAGCCCACCTCAGGGCTTACCCTCCTGTGGGCCCAGGAGGAGCCCAGCAGGGCCAGAGCCTAGGGTCACATGGAGTTTCCCTCCAAACCTCAGTGTCCCTGGCCATGGGAATGGACACATGGGGTCACTAGATTGTGCTGGATCCAGGAAGGAGAATCCATCTGCCTCAGGATATCTCGCATTGGGGGTTGGGGAGAATCGCAGAGGAAGTTGTGAGAAGCACTTAGCACAGGCCCAGGCACAGAGGAAGCTCACAAAACAGAGGCTCTGTTGATGTTGGTGGTGGCATTTTGTCACCCACCAGCTTCAGTCCCAGTGCATACCTGGCCAACCCCAAGGGGACAGAACATGGGGGAAGGGGTAGTGACTGAATTCAACCTCAAAGAGGAAAAATAGGAATCTAGGTGCTCCTGATCCCCTTTGAAATCAACTCTCTCAACACACCTCCACCCCACCATATTGGGGAAACTGAGTTGGCCAGGGGTGTGCCCAAGTTCACTCACTGGGCCTGAGTTGACTGCCGATTACATCCGCCCAAACTCTTTTCTGAAGTTCACTCCGTTTGAACTTGCCGGTGATGGTTTTGGGCAGCTCTGGGACAAACTCCCCCTGAACGAAGAGAAAGCAAATCCAAACTGACTCGGTTCTGCTGTCATTTCCTTCCACTTGTCACTTACATAGACCCCAGACACGCTAACACCATGTGGGGGTCTCCATGGGGCTCACCAGGTATCTCAGGTCCTCCTACAGACTCCCTGAGGGTGGATGTTGCCACGTGACTTGCTTTGATCAAAGAACTGTGAAGTGTGTCACCTCTAGGTAGAAGAGTTCAGGATGCTAGCCACCTGTCTTCCTATCGGCATAACACCTGGCAGGTTTCTATATGCTAACCGTGCTTTATCTTGATCCCAGGGTGAGGCAATGTGGAGCAGACTTCCAGAAGACCCATGGTAATAAACTTTCATCGCTCTAGGCCAGCCACTAAGACTTTGGGGCTGTTTGTTACCCACAGTATAACCTACCCTACCTAATGCTGTGCATCATTTGTTCTGTTCTCTACGAGACAGCATTGCTGCTGCTGTTAGTTGCCATTAAGCCGGCTCCAGCTTGTGATCACCCAAGGACAACAGAATGAAATGTTGCCTGGTCCTGTGCCATCTTCATGGTCATTGGTATGCTCAAGCCCTTTGTTTTGGCCACCACGGATTCTGAGTACCTTCCTACCTAGCGGGCTCATCTCCAACACTGTATCAGAAAATATTCTGTTGTAATCCATAGGATTTTCATTAGCTAATTTTGGGAAGTAGATTGGCAGGCCTTTGTTCCTAGTGTGTCTTAGTCTGGAAGCTCCACTGAAACCTGTCCACCATGGGTGGCCCTGCTGATGTTTGCAATACTTCTCTGCCGGTTGGTGTTTCTGTGGTGCTTGGGTGTTGCTGTGATGTGGAAGCTATGAGGCAACAGCCGAAAATGAAAAGAATGAACTTTGTTGTCAGACACACCTGGGTTTGAGTTCCAGCTCTGCCTTTTATGAGCTGTAATTTGAGGCCATTTGCTTTGTCTGTGTCTTAGTTTCCTCTATGTAGAACAGGATAGTTACACCATAGCAGGTTGTGGCAGGGATTAAATGCGACATGTAAAAGATTTCCTACAGGGCCTGGCATGTAGAATAAGTGATCAGTAAACATTAGCCATATAGCTATATAATGGGTATTGATTGTAAAAATTCAAACAATGCAGCAAAGTGTTAGATAAGAAAGAAATGTTAAGTCTTTGGCATCTGTATCCTTTCCAACTTTATTTTTAAGCAAGTTTTAAGAATATCGAATATACCATGGACTGCCAAAAGAACGAACAAATCTGTCTTAGAAGAAGTACAACCACAATGCTCCTTAGAAGCAGGGTGGCGAGACTGCATCTTACGTACTTTGGACATGTTGTCAGGAGGGATCAGTCCCTGGAGAAGGACATCATGCTTGGCAGAGTACAGGGTTAGCGGAAAAGAGGAAGACCCTCAACGAGGTGGATTGACACAGTGGCTGCAACTATGAGCTCAAGCATAACAACAACTGTAAGGATGGTGCAGGACCAGGCAGTGTTTTGTTCTGTTGTGCATAGGGTTGCTATGAGTCAGAACCAACTCGACGGCACCTAACAACAACAATAACGACAACAGGATCATACAACATGTACTATTCCATATTCTGCTTTCTTCTCTTACTAATGTACTGTTGAGATCTTTTTATGTCAAAAATTAAAATACGTGCATCATCATTTTAAGTATGAGAAAACCAAACCCACTGTCATTAAGTCGATTCTGACTCATAATGACCCTTGAGGACAGAGCAGAACTGCCCTTGAGGATTTCCAAGGCTGTAATCTTTACAGAAGCAGACTGCCACATCTTTCTCCCAGGGAGTACCTCATGGGCTCAATGCGCCAACCTTTTTGTTAGCATCCGAGCACTTAACCACTGTGCCACCATGAGGAGCCCACGTTAATTCCATGAATAACTGAATCACTTCCCTATTTTGGACATTGAGATCAGTGGTTTTCAAACCGTAGGCTGCTGCTCATTAGTGAGTTTTCAAAGGAATTTTGTAGGTTGCAAGCAGCGTTTAAAAAAATGAAGTAGGGTAGAATATATTGAATGTATTGCAAGATAGAAGGATAAATATTTTATTAGCTTTTGTAATGTTATATTAATGTATATATGTATTGGGTGCAATACAAATGCATTTCTTCCTCTGAATCATGTTACAGAAAGTTTGAAAGCTGCTGGTTTGTACTTCATTTTCAGATTTTGCAGGATTATAAATACCCTTCTTGTAGATATGTTTTTGGACAGTTGTCTGATTTTTCTGTTTAGGTTAACCTGCCAGCAGTGAGTTCCTTTATGGTTTCTGACACAGGCTAGAGGCTCCCATCCAATAAAGTCTGCTTCACACTGTCCTTAAGTTGAGTTGCTTCTTAAGTTGAATTGTGGTGGAAAAAGCTAGTGCTGTTGTTTACCTAAGCTTACCCTAACTGCCCTGGAGGACTTGGGAGAGCTGAGCACCGGAGGCAGCCAGGAGGACCAGACCCCATCCATCTGTATGCTCCCCTTCTTGGGGTGCTTGTACGGGGCTGTCACTCCCTTCACATGCTGCAGCAGCTCCTTGGTGAGCTGGTCCTGGTCATGGGACAGGAACTGTGGGGACATGACAATGAACACCTTCACCACCTGCAGCTCAGGAGTGAAGTCATGGTGAGTGTCAACAAATTATGCCCCCACCCATTGCCATAGAGTTGATTCCCACCAGTAGTGACCCTATAGGACAGAGTAGAACTGCCCTATAGGGCTTCCAAGGCTTCATGGAAGCAGACTGCCACATGTTTGTCCAGCAGAGGGGCTGGTGTGTTTGAACCGCCTTTCGGATAGCAGCCGAGCATTTAACCACCATGACACCAAAAATGCCATGTGTATTGAATGAGTGGAAAAGCAAGATGATGCTTGAGCCACGTACTTGATAAGAGCATGGCGACTTTGGAAAAGAAAGGATCAGGTTCACATCCCAGTACTTCTAATTCCATCTACGTGCTTTCAAAATTATTTAACGCTCTTAAATTCAGTTTTCTTCTCTGTGAAATGGGGACAATAAAATTTCGCCCTTTACTGGGCATCTGTAAATATTCCAAGTGATGATATATGTGAAACATCTGGCTAGTTTAAATTTACTGTTACTATTGTTCTAAGTAGTAGTATCATCATAATTATTAATGTTATTTTATGTACAGTTCCCTACATGGAACCTAGTGAGTACTAAATATCGATCATTGATGATGATGATTAATGATATCCCCAATTTAACTGCATAGGGCTCAGCACATAGTAGGTTTTCAATAAATACTTGTTGAATCAAGGAATTCAGGCTGTGAAGCCAGATCTCTTAGATTCCATTCTGGCCCCATCTCTTATTAGCTGTGTGATCCAGGTGAGTTATTTAAATTCTTTATGCCTGTTTCCTCAATTATAAAAACCAAACCAAACTCTTTGCCTTCCAGTCAATTCTGACTCGTGGAGCCCCCTGTGTTACAGGGTAGATCTGCTCCATAGGGTCTTCTTGGCTGTACTCTTTATGGAAGCCAATCGCCAGGCCTTTCTTCTGCAGTGCCACTAAACCAAAACCAAAACCAATCCCAGGGCCGTCAAGTTGATTCTGACTCATAGCGAGCCTGTAGGACAGAGTAGAACTGCCCCATACAGTTTCCAAGGAGTGCCTGGCGAATTCAAACTGCCGACCCTTTGGTTAGCAGCCGTAGCACTTAACTGCTACACCACCAGGGTTTCTTCTAGCTGGTTTGAAACCGTCAGTGTTTAGGTTAATAGCCGACCTCTTGCCCATTCAGAGGTCACTACTTATCTGTAGAAAGGGTATAATAGGAGTCCTTAACTCATTGGGAGCCCTGGTGGCACAGTCGTTATGACCTTGGCTTCTAACCCAAAGGTTAGTAGTTCAGATCCATGAGTTGCTCCTTGGAGTGTTTCTACTTTGTCCTATAGGGTCACTATTAGTTGGTACTGACTCTGTGGTAATGGTTTCTTTTTTTTTTCTCTTAACTCATTGGGTTGTTCTGTGGGTTAAATGAGTTGGCTCATAGTAAGTACTCATTAAATAAATATTAATTAAATTTATAAATATTAAGTATAATTTAATTAAATATTAGCTGTCATTATTATCACCACCATCGTCATTCATAATTATTATATACAGTGCCACAGAGGAGGCCAACGCCACCTGCTGACCACACAGTGTAAATCCACACATACATCAATTATGCCCCCTGCCAGAGGACCAAGACTGGCTAGATAGTGCCTTGAAGTTGATCCTGCTTCTGGCTTCCCAGTGCCCACATGCAGATATGATCCTCTACTCACCTCCCCTGGAATGGGATCCAGACTGCTCGCCACGGCTGATTCAGCCACCTCTGGGTGCTCTGCCAGGGCATTCTCCCCCTCTCCTAGACCGATTCGGTACCTGGAAGATCTGCTGTTCCTTCACGGGGCTCGGAGGCAGGTGCCAGAACTGGGGTGACCCATTGCCCAAATATCTGCTTTGAAGGGTCACGACTTCCCTTGGCACAGAGTGTAACTGGCATAGGGAACCTGAGACTTGCAATCTGCCTATGTCCTGGACTCGAAAAGTAAAAACCTCGACATTCTATGCTAAGAAATACCAACACTCAGGTGCACCCCACGGCTGTCATGGCCTCAGATGACAGAGAGGCGATGCTTTGTCTTCCCAGAGCTCTGGGTCCTTGGCTGAAGCAGCTTCTACCACTGTGAAATTACTTAGAAGCATCAAATTTTATCTTAATCATTTATGTAAGTTTGGCATCTTTCCCCTAATGTGTTATGTTTGCTTTAGAAATTTTAAAAAAAAAAAAAAACTTGATTTCTTTTAATATCTAAGATTATTGCTCTAGGGCAATTTTTTCTTTTTTAGTTTTGGGGCTAGGGACATGAGTTCAGAAATAGACAACCTCGATTAAAATCTAACTACACCATATGATAGATTTGAGACTTAAGGGCAGCCTTCTTCACTGATCTGTGACTCAGTTTCCTCATCCTAAAATGGTATTAAAATAGCATCTGCCTCATACCATTGAAGGAGCCTGGGTGGTGCAAGAAGTTTGTGATCAGCTACTAACCCAAAGGTTGGCAGGTGGAACCCACCCAGTGATACCGTGGAAGAAAGGCCCGGTGATCTGCCAAGAAAACCCTACGGAACAGTTCTGTTCTGTAACACATGGCGTCTCCAGGAGTCTGGGGCCAACTCTATGGCAGCGAAGAGCAGCACAATATTGGGGGCTGGGTTAAATGAGTTAATGGGTATGAAGCTTTAGGAGAGTGCTTTCACATCCTAAGAACTCGTGAAACCAAACATACAAAACCCGTTGTCGCCGAGTTGATTCTGACTCACAACAGCCCTATAAGACCCAGCAGAACTGCCCCATAGGGTTTCCAAGGAGCAGCTGGTAGATTCTTACTTCTGACCTCTTGGTTAGCAGCCAAGCCCTTAACCACTACAGCACCAGAGCTCCTTAACCTGGGAAGTGAAGCTCTTAACCCCAGATGCGTACACCTGTGTAAACACCGCTAAGATCGTGACCCTCAGAATCGCTCCAGTTCCCAGCTGACTCCCTCAGGCCCTGTCCTACTCGGCAACCCCGGAAGACAACCAATAGCCATTTAAAGCCCCTTAGTAGTTCACAGGAGTCCTTGGGTTGCACAAATGTTTCAGTTCTTCACGTCTGGCTGAAACGTCGGCGGTTCAAACTCCCCCAGAGGTGCCTCGGAAGACACACCTGACAGTCTGCTTCTGAAGGTCAGAGCATTGAAAACCCTGTGGAGCACAGCTGTACCCTGAAACGTGTGGGGTCGGCATGAGTTGGAACTGACTCCACGACAACCACCAGCAACAAGAGTAGTTACCAGAAAGGCTGTAACTGAGAAGGATGGGTCTTGGCTCCTCCCCAACTGAAGCAAAGTGGGCTGATCAGATCCAAGCTCGCTCCCTAGGGCAGGCTTTTTCACGGAAGAGCAGAAAGATCAGGAGAGGGATGGGTGGGAGCGATGGTGCCACCACCTTTCATGGTTTGGTGGGATGAGGTTCTCTGGGGATTATAGGGCTTTATTCCTGGGCCAGCCCTAAAGGAGTCAGTTCAAATTGAACCCTGGAGAAGGGCCTTCATTACCCCAGGGCCACATTGGTCCTAAACACAGTGATGTTTACTAATGAACTCACTACTTATGTCAGTGATCCCTGTGATGGTTTGTAATGTGTCAGTGTGGCATCCATTCATGTCTCCTGAAGCATACTCATTGTCCGAATAAAGACATGCTTCCACCTAACATGGTCCAACTATGCTGCATACAACCGAGTACATAGTCCCTGCTTTGTCTTTGGGTGTTCTTCGTATGTATCCCTCCCTGTTTTTCTCAGGGGTGTGTGTGCCAGATCCTCCTTTCAATGGCTTTGTTGCTTGGCTTCTCTTGCTGATTGTCCATGAGGCGTAAGATTCAAGATGGGAGGTGGGTGATGTTGAAGAGATTCTAAGATCCTTCACAACACTATTGGCAAATATGGACTTCAGAGAGTTAGGGCAGTTTACATTTGAAAGAGAGAAAATGAACAAGAGGGGAGATGGAATAGGCCCTTCAGAAGAGAATGAATTTCCTACCAGATATTAGGGTCTCTTGGGCATATTACTAAAGCCCTCAAATTTTTTAGTAAAAAAAAAAAAAGTCCATCTTGTCATGGTGGTGTACAGGTTAGCAATGGAGTGAAAGATGTCCTGATACTCATCATATCATTTTGTTGGAAAGTTTGTACCTAAACTCCTTTCCATGGACATCCATTCATTCTTGGTTTATTCTAAGAATTTGAGCATAGTTGCGATTATAACTTAAATGCGGTTAAATATGAAGTAAACTTATTTTGATACACTTTAGATTTTTTTTTCCGACGCAAATTCTCACTGTGATTTTCTTCTTTCACTATGTACTACTAACTTTTGGATTCTAAATGGACTCACCGTTTTTTATATTATTTTATTGTGATTTCAGTGAAAGTTTACACAGCAAATTAGATTTCCATTTAACAATTTCTATACATATTGTTCCATGGCATTGGTTACATTTTTTAGAATGTGTCAGCATTCTCATTATTTCCATTCTGGTTCTTCTGCCTCCATTAATCTAGCTTCCCTATCCCCCACCCCCTCATCCTCTCATCTTTCCCGTAGGGTAAATATTGATCCTTTGGTCTCGTATAGATGATTATATAGAGGAGGACAGTACTCAAGGGGGATATTGTTTATTATTTTATGAGCCAATCTGTTATTTGTTTGAAAGGTGACCTATGGGAGTGGCTCCAGTTCCAAGTTTAAAGGGTATGTGAGGGTGATAGTCTCGGGACTTCCTTTTGTCTGTTCTGGTCCAGGAAGTCTGGCCTTTTTTAGGAATCTGAGTTTTGTTCAGCTTTTTTCTCCCATTCTGTCTGGACCCATCTGTTGTGTCCCTGATCAGAACGTTTGGTAATGGTATATGTGCACCATCTACTTCTTCTGGTCTCAGAATACATGAGGCCATGGTTGGGTGGGCTATTAGTCCTGTAGACTAGTTTGTTCTTTGAGTCTTTGGTTTCCCTGTTTCCTTTTCAACCAGGCGAGTAGAGACTGGTAGCTGTATCTTAGATGGCCGCTGGCAAGTTTAAGACTGCAGATACTACTCACCAAACTAGTATGTAGAACATTATGTTTATGAACTATGTTATGCCAGTTGACTGAGTTGTCCCATGAGACTCTGGTCCTAAGCCTTCAAACCCAGTAAACCAATCCTGAAAGGTGTTTGGTTATGTCTAGAAAGTATTCGTAACTGTGCCCCCATGTGCTTTATTATATATGAGTATATATGCAGCACACACAGACATGTGCATACGTATGCCTACAGAGGCACTTGTACCTGAACACCCATATATTGCCAAGTGCCTTCCTGTACACATAGTTGCATTCATATCTACTTACGTAGCCATACACATATTTTTTGGTTGTTATTGCAAAATTGTATATGTTAACAGCATTTACCAAAATTGTCCCTTATTCTCTTGCCCTTAGTGTTATTGTTCACCTTGGCCAGATTGTGCAGATATCACCCATATTGGGTATTGCCTTTCCCATCACCAAAAATAACAAGCGTCTGCTCTCTAGAAAGTGATTGCTCCTCCCTCCCTCTCCCATCCCTGGTAACCACCAAAGAATATAGCTTTCTGTATGAATTAATATAGCTTGTCTTATCTTTTTATAGAAGTGAGACCATACACTATTTGTCCTTTTGTGATTGCCTTATTTCACTCAGCATAATGTCCTCCAGATTCATCCATTTTATAAGATGTTTTGAGAACTCATCATTATCATTTTTTAATTGTGCTTTAGGTGAAAGTTTACAGCTCAAGTTAGTTTCTCATATAAAAATGTATACACACATTGTTATGTGACCCTAGTTGCTATCCGTATACTGTGACAGCACACTCCACCTTTCCACTCCAGATTTCCCGTGTCCATTCAGCTAGCCCCTCTCCCTTTCTGCTTTCTCATCCCATCTCCAGACAGGAGCTGCCCATTTAATCTCGTGTGTCTACTTGAACTAAGAAGCACAGTCTTCAAGAGTATCATTTTATATCTTATTGTCCAGTGTAATATTTGTCTGAAGAGTTGACTTCAGGAATGGTTTTAGTTTTGGGTTAACAGAGTTTGGGGACTATGTCTTCTGGGGTTCCTCTAGTCTCGGTCAAACCATTAAGTCTGGCCTTTTTACATCAATTTCAGTTCTACACCCCACTTTTTTCCTGCTCCATCAGGGACCCTCTGTTGTGTTCCCCATCCGGGCAGTCATTACTGGTAGTTGGGCACCACCTAGTTCTTCTAGCCTCAGGCTGTTGGGGTCTTCAGTTTATGGGGACTTTTTTGTCTGTTGGGCTAATATTTTCCTTGTATCTTTGGTGTTCTCCATTCGCCTTTGCTCCAGGTGAGTTGGGTCCATTTGATCTACCTTAGATGGCCACTTGTAGGTTTGAGACCCCAGATGCCACTCACCAAAGAGGGATGCAGAACATTTTCTTAATAAACTTTATTATGCCAACTGATCTAGATGTCTCCAAAAACCATGGTCCCCAGACCCCTGCCCCTGCCACTCTGTCCCTCGAAATGTTTGGTAGTGTTCAGGAAACTTCTTAGCTTTTGCTTTAGTCCAGGTGTGCTGACTTCTCCTGTATTGTATTATCCTTCCCTTCACCTAAGATAAGTCTTGTCTACCATCCAGTCAGTGAGTTCCCCTCTCCCTCTCTCCCTACCCTGTAAACATCAAAGAATGTTTTCTTCTGTGTTTAAACCTTTTTTTTGAGTTCTTATAAATGTGGTCTCATACAATATTTGTCCTTTTGCGTCTGATTAATTTCATTCAGCATAATGCCTTTCAGATTCATCTATGTTATGAGATATTTTGAGGATTCATCATTGTTCTTTCTCATTGCATAGTGTTCCATTGTGTGCATATACCATAATCTGTTTATCCATTCATCCATTGATGGGCACCTAAGTTGTTTCCATCTTTTTGCTATTGTGAACAGTGTTGTAGTGAACGTGGGTGTGCATATATCTATTCGTGTGATGACTCTTATTTCTCTAGGATACATCTCAAGCAGTGGGATTGCTGGATCCTGTGGTACTTCTATTTATAGCCTTTTAAGGAAGCGCCAAATTGTTTTGCAAAGTGGTTGTACCATTTTCCATTCCACCAGCAGTGTATAAGTGTTTTAGTCTCTCCAAAACCTTTCTAACATTTATAACTTTGTGTTTTTGGATTAATGCTAGCCTCCTTAGGGTGCGATGGTATCTCATTGTAGTTTTGATTTTCATTTCTCTAATGGCTAATGATCCTGAGCATTTCCTCATGTATCTATAAGCCGCGTGAAGGCCTTCTTTGATGAAGTGTCTGTTCATATCCTTTGCCCATTTTCTAACGGGGTTATGTTTCTTTTTGTTGTTGAAGTTTTGCAGTATCTTGTAGATTTTAGCGACTAGATTCTGACTGAATATGTCGTAGCCAAAATTTTTTTTTCAGTCTGTAGGTCACCTTTTTACTCTTTTGGTGAAGTCTTTTGATGAGTGTGTTTGATTTTTAGAAGGTCCCTGTAGTTATCTATTTTCTCTTCTGTTCTTTATGCATTGATAGTTATGTTTTGTATTCTGTTTATGCCATGTATTAGGGCTCCTATCACTGTCCCTACATTTTCTTCCATGATCTTTATTGTTTTTGATTTTATATTTAGGTCTCTGATCCATTTTGAGTTAGTTTTTGTGCATGGTGTGAGATATGGGTGATATTTTGTTTTTTTTTTGCAAGTGGAAATCCAGTTATGCCAGCAGCATTTGTTAAAGAGATTGCATTTTCTCCATTTAACGGACTTTGGGCCTTTGTCAAATATCAGGTGCTCATAGGTAGATGAATTTACGTCTGGGTTCTCAATTCTGTTGCATTGGTCTATGTATCTCCTGTTGTACCAGTACCAGACTGTTTTGAGTACCAGGGTGGTCTAGTTGGTTCTAAAATCAGATAGTGTCATGGCCCCTGGGACCCATCCTCAGCCTAGTTGGGGTCCTTTCCCCCATCGGTGACCTGAGGTTTAGAGTCCCTGAAGGCATCTGTGGTCACCGTGTTGGTCACCGTGTCTTTCAGAACACTCTTCTCTGTCTGCTCTCTATCCTTTATTTTCCTTCTCTTTCCTCTCCAAGTGCAAAAGGGTGGCTTTTCACCCCAAGGCAAAGTGTAACCCCAAGAATTACCAACCTTGGCAGTGGGCGTAGGTTAGGAATTGTGGTAACTTAAAACCTAGTAGTGGTAAATACTTGAAGGAAATGGGGAACAAAAGATGAATACCTTGTGACCCCCCTTAGGGGTATGTCATAAAGAATTGTGATTTTTTCAAATCCGAGGGAATGAAGAAGAAAAGCTAATTTTCTCACGTAATAGTGCTTTACGGGACCAAGGAAGGTGGTCGTGGAATGGGTCACTGAATGGCAGCACCATTCTTCAGCTAGACTTATATTATACGAGAAATGGTAAGTGGGATGAAAAGCGTTATGTGGAGGCCTTCATGTCATTGCAAAATGTTAACAAAACTCAGAAGGCTTGCAAAATCTGTGTACAAAAGGATAAGGAAAAGCCCATCGCTCTGTGGCCAGTGCTAGTGGCGGAGGACTGTTTGAACCCCAGCAGTGTGTCTATCTACAGCTTTCCTCCCTCACCTGCACCTGCTGGAGAAGGGCAGCTGGGGCAAGAAGGAGTGGGCTGGTGAGAGGGGGCAGAGAGCATGCTCCAGCTCCCCTTCTTGGCAACTGTTGTTTCCTGGAGCGGGGTGGAGGGTGGGGAGAGATGGAGAATTGAACAGAAAAGCAAGGCTGTGCAAGTGCCCTGGGAATCTTCCTTAGCCATCACCCCATACAAGGGGGGGAACCCTATCAAGGGGCAAATGTGGCCCAGGGTGCCACAGAGCCAGGACAGAGCCAACAGGAAGGGCCAGCCTCCGGCTAGTGTCCCTTCCACCAGACAACTCCAGCGGCAGACTGGGGCCGGGTTCAGGTTTGTGTTCCCTTTAGTATAGCAAACCTGATTAAGTAGAAGAATTACATCGTGGGATACCTCGAGAACCCAAAAGAAATGTATGAACTCTTTACTACCATCTTTAACCCTTTTGATGTCACATGGGCAGACTGTCAGTCCCTCTTCAGCACTCTCCTCTCCCCAGAAGAGAGGTGGGTGATCCTAGACAGGGCTGGAGAGGAAGCCCAGAGATGACGTGATGCTCAGCCAACCAGAGATGCAGTTGATGACATCTCCCCCTTAGAGACCCTCCCTGGGATCACAATCACGCAGCAGAGTATGGTATGTTCACCCATTATCGGGACTGTCTCTTAAAAAAAAAAAAAAAAATTTTTTTTTCTTTAAAAATGGAGTATCTAAGCACTTAAATTAAAGTAAATGAAATTGAAGAGCAGAAAGAAGAGTTTTCTGGCTCCATGGTGCAATGGATAGTGCATTGGACGTCTGGCTAGATAGAGGCACTCAAAGTTATGAGCTCGAATCTCACCAGAGTTGTTAAGGTAAGGATCCTTTAGCTTTCCTCAAAAAAGATTTATAGAGTCTTTAGGTAATATACTGATCAGGATCCAGGATATCTAGCCAAGATGGCATTCAAGGCCTATAACAACAGGGAAGACAAAGGCGGAAAGTGCCAGGTTGCCTTATTAGCAGCAGCAGTACAGGATAGGCTCCCTGAGAGGAGAAGAACTGTGGGCCCTAGTGGGGCCCAACCCCAACCCCTACTGGGAAAGAACCAGTGTACATATCGTAAAAAGGAGGGCCACTGGAAAAGAATATGACCCAAGAAAAAGATTGTGCAATGAGTAACTCAAATGTTAGCCCTCACTCTGGAGGAAGACTCTGACTAGGGTGGACCAGGGGCAGGACCTCCAACTGAGCCTCTGGTTATAATGAATATGGAGGAAGAACCTATTCAATTTTCTAGCCACACCTCTCCCCACTCTGCTCCTGGGAGACCGCATCCACCATGACTGTGTCCAGACAGTGGACCTGGCCTATGCCAGCCACCCAGACCTCTCTGTTGGTGACCTGAGGATTTGAGTCTCTCTGTGGTAGCTTCATAGAAGGCGGCCAAAAAGGGCTGGCTACGCAGTCGTCAGCCACACCAAGGACCTCAAAGGAAACGCTCTCCCAAACGGAACGTCAGCCCAAAAAGCCGAGCTGGTTGCGGTGATCCTGGCTTTGTGGCTGGCCAGGCCCTGAAGTGGGCGATCATTTGTACAGATTGGAAAAATGTGTTGTCAGTTTTACATGCACATGGGGATCGAATTCGGCTGATAAAGGAATCAAACACAGCCAACAGATTTTTCAACCTCTGGAGGCAGTGTTATTCCCCTGTGCTCTGGCCGTGGGACACTGCAAAGACATCAGTAGAAAGTTATGCCAGTGGCCCAGGGCAAAGGAAGGGCCGACTTAGAGGCCAAGTGGGCAGCAAGAACAATGACCCCAGCAGTAGTGGCGCCCGTCTTCCACACCCTAGCCTGCCACAAGCCACAGAAGACACTGGTTACAGTGACACAGACCTTTATGTGGCCCATTAGTGAAAAAGTATAAGTGGCTCTGTATGAAGGATGGCAGACATCCTAAAGCACGTACATGAGGCCACTCAGTACAGGTGGAAAATAATGTATGATCAGGTAAAGAGACACTTTGTCGGCCAGACTTTGCAGCCAATTTTCAGAGACATTATTAGGCAGTGTGTCACCTGTCAGAAAAGCAACCCCAGGACATTCTAGGCAGTGCCAGAGTGGACCAAGTACCAAGAGTATGTTCCAAGAAATGACTGGCAGATAGACTTCACTGAGATACCCAGGGCTCTAGGTGATTACTGGTATCTGCTGGTGTTTGCAGACAGCTTTTTCCAATTGCATGGAAGCATTCCCCTGCAGGACTGAGAAGGCCACATAAATTGCCAGAAGCCTACTAGAAGACATCATCCCCAGATGTGGCCTTCTCCAAACCATCAGGAGTGGACACTACCAGAGGGTTCGAGTCCCTCTGTGATCAGCTCTGTTGAGGTTTCGAGTCCCTACCTGTTCTGCTCAGGTCACATAGCTTGTGTCCCGACAACTAAGGATTAAGTGATGTTTTCGCAGTGCCTGGAGACTCCAGTTCAGTAGAAAAGTAGAAAGACCGAACCCAACTATGGAAACCCATCTGACCAACCTTTCCCAGAAGATCGAATTAACATGGGTGAAGACCCTTCCCTTGGCTCTGTTCAGCATCAGGGTTGTACTTCAAACCAAACTTCAGGTAAGTCCTTTTGAGCTTATGTATGGGCATCATCAACTCTGTAACTTTTGGGAAGACTTAAATACTTTGGGTCCTGAAAACACCCTGGAGGCTAAGGACATACACAAGCAAGGCTAGGTCACTATTTGACAACATTTGTACATACACACACACACACTGCAGTCAAGGTCTCCAGAAGGGGAGTGGAGATCCACCACTCTGGCATCAAACCAGCTCCTGCTCTGGATATCGACCAACCCTGCAAAACACTAAGAGTTGGCAGGACAGTGACAATTGGAAGACTCAGGCTTTAGAGGATTTAAAGTGATAGACAATTGTGCCAGTTGATTGTCACCCCCTGGTGGCTGTGGGGGTTGTTTGCCTTATTGGTGGTTTATTTTCTGGCTCTGGCTTTGTATGGCCTGGTGCCTGTTTCCCACTGGACTCAGCAACCAGCTGTCACCTAGCTCTGTTCATGGCTGTGTTTGTGTTTGCCACCCACGTGCCTATGGTTGCAATGGAAATTTTGCCCGACAGACTCCAGGGTCTCGCTGACTCCAGTGCTGAAGCCCTGGACAGTTGGTGTGGGACAGTTTGTGTACAGGCTGGTCTGGCTGGCTGGGTCTGCTGCACAGGGACACCTGCTGGGGAGGGTGTCCAGGAATTTCCCAAGGGTTTTTTGTTGCTCTTTGGCTGTTTCTTGCCCAGCCACAGGGGAACTACAGCCTAGACAGGTTCGACTGCGTCTGAGGCATATTCACAGTGCTGTAGGAGAGAGAGCCAGGGCCCCCGAGAGCCAAGTGTGCTGACCTGAGCTTTGTGCTCTCCTAGCCCTGAAATTGCAGAGCAGTGCTTGGGTCCAGCGGGCTTGCATAGCCTTCAGTGGCTGTGCCATCGCTGGGTCTTTGTCTGCCCCCTGTGGGTGTATCTGGGTGCGTGGGTCCCGCTCGAGCCCAGCCGGCTGGGCGATTCCTTGCATTGACCCTGTCACTACCACCAGTCAGTGCTCTCTAGGATTTTTCTCCCCCTCAGGCACCAGTGTCCAATTATACCAGGCCTCTAACTGAACCTCAGGTAATAGATGAAAGAGAGCACTAGGTTTAATCCTGACTGGGGCAGGTGTAGTAATAGGGCTCCTGGCTCCTTGGGGAGGATTTGCGTATCATGAAGCCACTCTCCATAATCTGACTTTGTCTATAGAAAATACTGCACAATCCACTGCTCGAGCCATCGACGATCAACAAATGAGCATTGACTTTCTGCCAAGGGTGGTCTTAGAACATCATGTAGTTTGGACTACTTGCTAACTGAACAAGGAGGCGTTTGTGCAGTAGCCAACACCTCTTGCTGCACTTACATCAACATCTCTGGAGAGGTGGAAATAAATGTGAAGAAAGATTTACAAGAAAGCTGAGGAGGTACAATGTGACTATTTAATAACAGCGACAGGAATCAGGGTCTTCGAGGGAAGGCTCTGGCACTTCTGGAATTGTGTCCAGTGGCCGGAAGCTTTTAGATGGTCGCCACCGAGGACGTTGAGGCCGAGGAGTACTTGGTGCAGGCAGCTTTGGAGGCTCACATGGCTTCTTGGGTGGTGCAAGTGGACCATAGGCGAGCGGGGGAGGGGGACCCCAGCCAGGTGGGGGAGGCTGGAAGGGTGGGGGAGGGGGATGCCAGCCAGGTGGGGGAGGCCGGAAGGGTGGGGGAGGGGGATGCCAGCCAGGTGGGGGAGGCCTGAAGGGTGGGGGAGGGGGTCGCCAGCCAGGTGGGGGTGGCCAGAAGGATGGGGGAGGAGGACACCAGCCAAGTGGGGGTGGGGGATGCCAGCCAGGTGGGGGAGGCTTGGAGGGAGTGGGAGGGGGATGCCAGCCAGGTGGGGGAGGCCTGGAGGGTGGGGGAGGGGGATGCCAGGCATGTGGGGGAGAGGCATACCACATGGGTGGGGGAGGAGGTTGCTGGCCTGGTGGAGGTGGTGGAAGCCAGAAGGGTGGAAGAGGTGAGCACTCTGGTGCAGGCTTGATAGCTTTGCAGGGTATGCAAGGAGGTGGAGCCTCTGTCCCAGCCTTGGGAGGCCAGCTGGGAGGAGGCCTGGAAGGGTCTAGGGGTGGTCCAGGAACAGGGCTGAGAGGAAGAGGGGGAGGTTGTAGTGGAGGACCCAGAATACCCCTGGCAGGAGGAGGGGGAGGCTCTGGCTGAGGTTTGGGAACACATTTGGGAGGAGGAAGGGGAGGGTCTGGCCTGGTTTTGGGAATAAGAGTGGGAGGAGGAGGGGGAAGGTCTAGCCCAGGTTTGGGAACACTGGTGGGAGGAGGTGGGAGAAGGTCTGGCCTAGGTCTGGGAACATGGGTGGGAGGAGGGGGGGGAGGGTCTGGCCTGTTTTGGGGAATAAGAGTGGGAGGAGGAGGGGGAGGGTCTGGCCAGGCTTTAGGAACATGAGTGGGAGGAGGAGGGGGAAGGTCTGGCCTAGGTCTGGGAACATGGGCAGGAGGAGGGGGAAGGTCTGGCCTAGGTCTGGGAACATGGGTGGGAGGAGGGGGAGGGTCTGGCCCACTTTTGGGATCATATCTGGGAGGAGGTGGTAGAAGGTATGGTGAACAGTCAGTCCAAGGCTGGGGAATACATCTGGGTGGAGCTGGTGGCCCACTGCCCATGGGTACTGCTGGAGGGCATCTGATAGGGCAGCGTGTGGCCAACCCTCCTGGGCCAGGAAGGGTCCCTGCTGAAGCCCGCAGACCCTGCAGAATAGAAGCAGTTTCATTTTTAAAATACTTCAGTAGGACAGACCAAAACACCACAAAGTATAAAAGCTGAAACATAATGATGCAGGCAGGCGTCCGCAGCTAACACCTTCCCCTCTACCAGGTCTCAAAAGAGCATTGGTGCCAGAAAATTCTATTCTTCCTGCTGTTCCGCTACAGTTCAGGGGTGCTAAAGGATCCAACCAAAAAGCGAAAAACAAAAACTAGATTAAGTCAAAGTGCACAAGAAACTTTGAGCTCTTACATAGGAGTAAGGAAGGGAAAGAGGAAGCCAGGCCCCTCCTGGGCCTGTCACCTAGAGTCCAACCAAGCCTTTGGTAAAAAGGAAGGAGAAAAGTGCCCCCACCCTCAATGCTGGAGTGAGGACAGAATTGAGTGTTCAGAGCCCCAGAAATAACTGTCAAGAAGTTGCTACAGAGGTGGTTACAGCACCCTTTAGAAAGCCCTGTTCTTCCATTCTGTGGTATTTTCATTTGTTCACTCTCTCTGTGCAGACCCATATGCACTCTTCCCTTCACAACACAGAAAGCCTGGTTTCTGGGTCTTTCCACTTGACATTACATTAAGAGCATTTTCTGTGTTCTGAAATGTCTTTGAAACATATGACTTTCAGGAGCTGCCTCCACTGTGAGGATTTACACTAGTTCCACCATCCCTCTACCATGAGTGATGTAGTTTGTTGCCACATTTTCACTGTAATCCGTCCTGTTCCACTGAATGTGCTCTCACCAGGTCTTTGGATACGTGGTGGTCCTTTCATTAGGGTAGATGACTAGACGTGGGATTGTGCTCAAAAAAAGGGTGTGAGTATTTGGAAGGCTTCGGGTAGACAGTGTTACATTGCATTTCAGGATGGTTGTGAGAATTCACAATTCCACTCTCAGTGTGTGAAAGGGGCCCCAGAAGAGTTAATATTTAATTCTTTGATAGAATTTATCAATTTAAAGTTTTCTCATTGAAGTTGTATAGTTGTCTTATTCACTGATTCTTCACTAAAAACGATAAGACTGTTGTACAAAGTTAGCTTTGGTTTCACTCATCAATTTGTTTTCTCATTAGTAGATTAAAGGCAAATCCAATAATAGGCCAGTGAGTATAAAAATTCCTGATTATTCATGATTCAAAGCATAGGTATAAACCAAAAAAACCCAGGCCTGGTGGCGTAGTGGTTAAGAGCTAAGGCTGCTAACCCAAAGGTCGGCATTCCAGTCCACCTGCTGCTCCTTGGAAACCCTGTGGGGCCGTTTTACTCTATCGTGATTATTCATGATTCAAAGCATGTGTTTAAGGTATGTTAAAATACTCACCAAACGGACAGTGCGGAGAAAGAGTATTGCTAAAATAGCAATACCCAGAAAGAGGAACGTCTTTATAGGTTTTTGGACCGGCCCAGGAAAACAATTGTCGATGAGCTGAAAGAGCAATATTCGAAGTCACAAGAAGCCTCAAAGAAATATACTATAGCAGTCACATGGAATCATGGAGAGAAACCCCAAATCAGCCTCCGAGAACCATCCCCCCCACCAGATATCTCCAGTGGATTTCTCTGCTTCCTGGAAGGTTGGCAGCTGGCCACCTGGTGTTTCTTCTGAGTCTGGCAGTGTTGTTAGAGGTTGTGAGTGTGCTTTCTCTAAATGGGGCTCAATCTCTGGTTCCCCAGAGGCTCTACCTGCCCTTGTGTCTAATGCTGAATCACACTTTTCTTATGGATACGTTGAGTTTTTAGCATCTTAAAGACAAGCACAGGGCAAACAAACAAAAAACCCAGAAGTTCACTACAGAGATGTCTTTATTCAGAATTAATGAACTTTTAGGGCTTGAATAAAAGCAAAGTGGTGACCATGAAGATGACACTAACAATGTGAAGTTTCTCTAAGATCCTTGATTTTAATTCTATTCTACTCCTCTGTGAATGGAGACAGACTTCCTCTGAGTAAGTTCTGACTGCCCCAATACCTGGTCTGGAGAGAGTGCTTTGGATTTAACTGTTTGTTCTTGAAAACTCATTATTTTCATTCTAAACGTTTCCTTCAAGACAGTGTGTTCAACAGAGATATGCATTCGACAGAATATGATTCAGCAATAGAAACGAATGAATTATGGAACCAGGCAAGAATGATTCATCATGAACTTGCAAAATGGAAGTATAAGCTGGGACAAACAACCCTGTAAAGGTGCTGCTTTCTGGGTTTTTGTTTAAAGGGCCATGTCCTAACGGGAATAACCAGCTCTCTAAGTCTCTTTCCAAGGTAAAGGATAAACACACTGTGGCATATTCATATATAGAACTTCTACTCAGTAATAAAAACGATGCAACTATTAGCACACCGAACATCCTGGATAAATCTAAAAATGATTCTGCTGACTTAAAGAATCCTGAATAAAAACAAAAAGTAAATCGTGTATCCTTCAATTACATAAAAGTTCTATAAAAATGCAGATCAGTGGTTGGAAGAGGGGTGGCAGAAATGGAGGGAGAGGACAGAATGAATTAAAAGAATCAGCAGGAATGTTTTGGGGGTGAGGGTTAGGCTCATTATCTTGATTATGGTAATGGTTTCATGGCCGTATACACACGTCCAAATTGGACAAACTGCATACTTTTATTAGGTGCTGATTATTACACAACACTTATACACGAGCTGTAGGAAAAAAGATTAGATATACAAACTGTTACAGTTTTTTATTTCCTTGACCAAAAGAATATTGTAAGTATTTTAAAAAAGCCAACAGGATAAAATTTATAAATTTATAAGCCAATTTAGAATTGAGGAAAAAATACTTACATTACGTGGAAATCCTGGCACTCTACAATGGTTAAGAGTACACCCAACGTGTAGGAAAGCCTGAGAAATAATAGGCATGAAAATTCTGTATTAAAGAGAGTATATTTAAGATAAATATAAATATATATAGTTACGGCCATAACTAGGAGAGATAGGCAGTTGCCATCATAAATTCATATTCCAATAAAAAGTACAGAATACTGTTAACATCAAGTTTCTAAAACAATTGAAGTTTTCTTTCAACATTCATTTTCATTCTGAACCAGGCCATGTCATGTCAGATTTTTGAAGTCCATAAAAGATTTGCATGAAAGAAAAATCTTGTGTATTATATGATTAAAACTATGAAAATAGCAGCTAGTTAGCAACACAATTCCAGATAGCCACTAACAAGAATTTCCTTTCATATTTCATAGTATTTCAGCTAAACCAATGAATAGCAACATGGAAACTAATACATAAAAGGAATATAAAAATTTCTGGAATGTATGGTCAAAACAACAAAAGGCAAATCTTGTTTCTTTAAAAACAAGTTTGTACAAGTATTTTAGGAGAAAATAACTTTGGAATGGAATTCATACTAATCCACATGGACGTTCAGTTTCCTGCAGACTGAAATCTCTCTGGAAAATAAACTCTGAGCTCTCTAACACTTTCATCTCAGCCCTTACAGCTGAGGTGACTACTGTGTGTGCTTTCAGAAAACACACTGTCTTTGAGTAGCCACTGTCTAAAAGGGAGCAGTCACTCTCAGCAAATTCATTAAAGAAGCGGATCAGATGCATGAAAAGACCAAGGCCATCCTTTCCTCATGGGTCAAAACTGCAGTTCTGGGCACTCTTGTCCCATCTGGCTATGGTCAGGACGCTGGTGTCAGGAGTTCCCTACTACCTAAGTCAGCTCAGACAGGGTCCACCAAGCACTGTGGTTCTGCTGGTCACCCTTTGTGCTGGACTGAGTCCCCCTCAATCACCCCAGGAAAAGCTGTTGTTTAAACTAGTGTGAAAGAGCCCAATAAAAGGTGAGAAAGTACAGCATGTTCAAAGATTACTCACATTTTCCAGTGGAGTAGCTGGTGGCCAGAGCACCAGGAACCAGAACAGTACCCTTTGTGCCTTCATGTCCTGTCCCCTTGGGGAGGCTCAGTGGCACAAAGTAGGAGTTGGGTAAGTGTGGGATGGGGACAGGGCCAGTTGTATATGAGTGGAACAAGGGGTATGGCCTGGAGAGACGGGGTGCTTGTTCCCCTGGGAGGGGGGAACGGGGGGGGGGAAGGGAAGGGAAAATGGTAGAGATGGCAGGAGTGGGATGGATGAGCGAGGAGACCACACAGGAGAGAAGTTGGAGGAGGTTTCAAAGTCAGTCAGTAGGTTAGTAGGTCAGCAGGTCAGCAGGATGCAAGGAGCAGAAGAGTTGGACTCGCAGGATCAGTAGCCTTCTCCTGTGTGGTCAATGCCTTAGTAACTCGCTTGGCTTATAAATTCTCCCTCGTCCAATCCCTGCCTTTGCCCCTGACGCATCACAATGGAACCCAAGCCTGAAACACCACAGGTAACCCACCATGTACCATCCCAGAGCAACTGCCATACCAACTACAGGTCCTCTCTGGGACCATCAAGAAACTTGTGATTCATGGTCCTTCCCAACCCATCTTCCTTGTCCCCCACATTCTGGGTTGTTCCCCTCTTTCCTGAGCTCCCAGAATTTCCCATCCTAAGTCTTGGCTACAAAACTTATAGCGTGAATGATGACAGAGCTGTGAGTAGAAACAAACAGAAGCAGAGCAGGGGAGTTCACACCTCTGCCCTCTCTCTGCAACTCATATAATCAACAAACAAACGTCAGTGAGGATGTGGAACATTTGAATAGAAAACCGATGTATATATATGTGTTTATCTCGTTATTCCTAAGAACTGTACATGAAACGTTATTTTCAAGCACACATGGTACATTTACAAAAATCACTCTATTCTGGACATGAAGCTCGTCTCCATCAATGTCAGGGGAATGAAATCACAGAGAACATGTTCTCTTGTTTTCTGATCATAACGTAACTGTGCTAGAAATTATGTTGAAGTGCTAACTAGAAACTCCTCATGTTGTAAATGGTAATGTACCCTTTTAAATGAAACACGAATCAAAGGAGAAATCTCAGGGGTAAAGGAATATATATGAACTCAGTGATACCAAGGCCAGATATAGAAAGACTTCATAGCAAATAAAAATGTGGAGCACTATCCCTTAAGAATATGGATGTAAAAATCCTCAGTGTAAATCTGACAGCACATCCAAGGGATTATACACTGTGAGCAAGAGGGATTTATCCCAGAAATGCGAGGGTGATTTAACATAAAAATCAATCAATGTAACAGACTACATTAATAGAATGAAGCTCAAAAGCCCACACAGGATCACTTAATTGATGCAGATAAAGCATTTGAGAATATCCAATGCTCTGTCAGGAAAAAAAAATTCAGAAAGTTACCTCCTAGTTTGATGCGTAGTGCCTGGGGTCTTAAAAGCTTGCAAGTGGTCATTTAAGGCAGAACAATTGGTCTCTATTCACCTGGAATGACAGAGGAAAAAGGAGAGCCAGGAATCGGAGGAGGATTTGGAATAGGTAGCTAATTGCCTCCACAAACAACTGCTTCCTTTACCATGAGACCAGAAAAACTGGATGGTGCTCAGCTACCATTACTGAACATTTTGATCAAAGATTTCATAAAGGAATTCTGATCAAAAGGGGAAAAATGCAGAATAGAATTTCAAATTCTCAGGGACTCCAAATTTCCTGGAGCCGTAAAGGTTGGATAAACCCCTGAAACTATTGCCCTGAGATAATCTCTAAACCTTAGAGCAAAAATATCCCCCGAAGTCTTCTTAAAACCAAACAATAATTTAGCTCATAAAAAAGGTCTGTCTTGAGCATTCTGCTGTTTTAAGAGATATCTCACACACCACCACCAGTGCTGTCAAGTTGACTCCGACTCATAGCGACCCTATAGGACAGAGTAGAACTGCCCCATAGAGTTTCCAAGAAGCGCCTGGCGGATTTAAACTGCCGACCCTTTGGTTAGCATCCGTAGCACTTAACCACTACGCCACCAGGGTTTCCATCTACATGGGATCAAGTTGACCACAGCAATTAGAAAGATTAGACAGGAACCTTAGGGAGCAGTGAATTTATGTTAATGGCAGAGGAACAACTTAGAAAAAGAGGGTGAGAATGGTTGCAGAACTTGAAGAATGTAATCAATGTCACTAAATAATACATGTAGAAACGGTTAAATTGGCGTATGTTTTGCTGTGTATATTCTGAATAATAACAACAAAATAAATAAAATTATATAAAAAGTAATAAAATAAATCCCCCTCCCCCCATGCCTGGGTGCTTTTGAATGCCCTAATTCCCAAAAAAACTCTCTTTTCAACTTTTCTCTGAGTCCTTAAACAGTCTATTATATATTGAAATTGTTCTCTTTTGCCCCATGGTTCCATGTGTTGATTGTTTACCCTACAGTGTTTTCAAGCAATGCTTGCCACTCTTCAGCCCCAAGTGAATTTTAAGATAAGTGAAACAGACTAGCAACTACTTCAGTCTTTTGGGTAAGCACCAGACAAACCCAAAAATTAGTGAAGAAAAACCCAAAACTTAGTGAAGAAGGTCTGCTCTGCTCCCTCCAGCATCAGTGGCCAGGGTCCCACACTGGTAAAACTGCTGCCGTCTTCAAGTGGCTGCCCAGCCAGGGAGGGAGTGATGTGCAGGCAAATGGAAAAGCTGTAGTGCTTACCTACCACTTGGAAGTTGTCTTTGTCTTGATTTTGTCTTTGTTCCCTTGGTTGCTGTAAACCTTTGGCTCTTTTTCAGAGTTCTGACAGATTTGGGCCTGACAGTTTATGCTTGCTTTTCGATGCTTCTTTGGGGTTGCAGGAGCTTGAAGCTGCCTACTTTGCCATTTTTCTGACATCATTCCTCTCTGAGGATTTTAGGAATCCTGTTGACTTTGTCTCAGGAAATTGTCTCCTAATGGCATTAACTCATCCTTTTTTTTTTTTTCAGCCAGGATAGACAGAGTTATGGTGTGGTTTAAGAGTGAGCATAATTCTAGAGGATTACCACAACAAGGAAGTGTTTCTCTTCCACACTGCATGTCTATAGAAGATCAGCTGTGACTCTTCCACATCATCTTCCTGAGGGAAGGAAGGTAAAGGATTAGTCTCCACTGCAGTATCAACAGTCCTGTGAGGTTTTGAGAAAGACTGTGGTAAGCTGATTTTGTCTCAGGAGACTGTTCTTCTAATGGCATTAAGTCATACACCAAGGGCTATAACCTTGAAAGCACAAAATCTAATATGAATATACGTGATTTTTATTTAAAATATAAATAACCTCACGAAGCATATACTGCCTCACTCCGTGGCAACAGGGCATAATCATTACAATGAATTACTGTTATGCTGGGAAAAGTGATGAAAAGAACAGCGGGGTTTTGTCAGGAAAGCAGACATTCTCAAGAATGAAGTATGGATATGTTTTATTGGCAGGACAAATGGCCATGAGGAAGACTGTTAAGTCCTCTTGTCAAGGCCCAGGAATCCTCAGTTGGGACCACTTGGGAAAGAAGATGACTGGAGCCTGGCAGCCAGACTGTCGGAGGCCACCATGTACTTTTGGTGCCTTTTTGGAGTTTTTCCACAGTTTACAGCTCTGTGTCATCCAGGGAAAATACAGAAGGTCAAGAAAACCTGTCAGAAATTATGAGTCTGAGATAAGTTCCCCGTTGTTTAAGCTTTCTGGATAGTCTGGGTGGGGGGGAACGTGTATGTTGTGTCCCCACAGGGCCTCTCCTTGTTATATCTCTGTCATAGGGACCACCCCACGGGACAGATGCTCCCCAGTTCCACTCTGATGCCTGTCTGGTGGAATCTGCTAGCTTTTTCCCTTGTTCCACAAGAGAGTCAGCACTAGGCCTGTCAGAGATTGTTGGTGGCTCAGGAATAAAGGATGGTGCACATAGAAACATGCTAATGTATTCCCTCTGTCTTAGGATGGGTTCTCTAGAGAAACAAAACCAGTGAAGCTTATATACGTAGACAGAGATTTATCTCAAGGAAATGGCTCACATGGTTGTAGAGGTTGGCCAAGTCCCAAGTCTGTGGGTCAGGAGTCAGCTGGAGGCTTCTCCTGACTCAAGTAGCTGCGGGTCTGACAAACCCAAGATCGATAGGTCAGATGGCAGACTGATGGCTCACAGACTGCAGAAGTTGACAAATCCCAAGATCAGCAGGCAGTAAAGCAGGACTGGCTCAGGTCCCAGGAGCTAGAGGTCAGATGTTGAGATGTACGCAGGATCCGGAGCAAGCAAAGTGAGCTTTGCCAGAATGTACATATATACATAGGATGTAGGCCACACTCCCAAGGAAACTTCCCTTACAACTGATTGACTGATCGTATCAAATCACATCATGGAACGTGACTACATCATTACATAACTGCCAAATTATATCATTACATAATTGCCAAACTATATCATTACCTAACTGCCAAACCACTGAGAATCGTGGCCTGTCCAAGTTGACACACAACCTTAACCATCATACCCTTCTTTGGGGTTCTGATCCTTCCCATTATAAGTCAGCCACTGTGTAGGTTCTTAAGAGGGGATCTTCCCTTTCATTTCACTCAACTCTCAGCCCATTCTCACCCACCAGAGCAAAATTCTCCCTCCCTTGGCCCAGCTCAGCTGTGGGTGCAACTTTAACCTGCCCCTCAGCCCCAGCCTTGAAGACAGACCTGCCCAGAGCAACACAACTTCAGAAACCCTAACCCCACCCACGGCCTTGTCTGAGGTGATTCTCGTTGCCACGAGCACTGTACCTGCCTTGAGCTCCAGGTTCCCTGATGTAATGGAGGCTCTGGCTTCTTTGGACCCTCTCTGACCTAGTCCAGGTTCTAAAGCTTCTGTTATGCTCCATATTAATGTTCCACTTTGCCACTAGAAATTCAAGCCAGTTCGTAAATGCAGGCCTCCTTGTAGGAGCCGCCAAGCCCTGCCCAACCACTCCCCACTCCTTCCCCAGGACCTTCTCAAAGGACAGACAGATCAGGACCCTCCTTGGCTGCTCGGGCAGTAGGTAAATTCTTTTTAAAGATTTTCACAGTGGATAACAATTCACAGTGCACCACAATGACATCCCACTTGGGAAGGAACTCAAGCATCATTTCTACAATGAACACAGAAAGTGTATGTGGCTTTCCAGCCTGCACTTTAAAGACACGAGTCCAGGGGGTGGCTCCCACTGCCTGTGTTCTAAAGCTGGTTGTGTCCCCAAAACCACAGAGATGCTACTGAGATGATGAACACCAGCAGAATCACTATCTCCACATGGTTGATAAGCAAGTCTCTCCTGGTAGGCTGAGGGTTCTGTACTCTTCCAGTAACCTGTAAAAACATGGAAAGTTAAAGACAAGGAGAAAATCTTGAAAGCAGCAAGAGAAAAATGACTCCTCACAGAGGAAACACATACGATTAACACCTGACTTCTCAATACAGTGAATTGGAGGCCTGAAGGCAATGTGACAAGACAGCCAAAGCGGTTTAAGAAAGCAACACCCCTCCACCTCAAGTATCCTAGATCCTGCAAAGCTATCTTCCAAAAAAGAAGGTGAAAAAAAGACATTCGGGAGGCGGGGCCAAGATGGCTGAGTAGGTAGAAGCTACCTCGGATCCCTATTGCAACAAAGATTCGGAAAAACAAGTGAATCAATCACATAAAATGACAGTCTACGAACCCTGACTATCAAACACAGATCTAAAGAGCTGACCTGAGTGACAGAGACTCAGCCAGCGCAAGCAGGCTGCACACTGACGCGGCTAATGAGAGAACGAGCAACCACGGGGAAGCAGCAACTGTTTTCGGAGCCTGGAGCCAGCGTCCCAGTCAGAAAACCTTGGCGCCAGGCTTTGGACTGGGCGCAGCGGAGCTGAGCACGGCATCCTGAGACGGCACAAACACGGGACGCAGCCCTAGCCCCCAGAAGTGGCCTCAGGGGAAGCCCAGCCGGTGCACGCAGGCAGCGCAGTGACATGGCTGACAGGAGGAGAAATCACCAGGAGGCAGCGACTGGTTTTGGAGCCTGGAGTGCGGCATCCCAGCCAGGCAACCTTGGCGCTGGGCTTTGGACTGGGAGTGGAGGAACTGACCAGGGCTTCTGAGACAGCACAAGCATGGGAAGCGGGCCTGACCCTCAGGGGCAATCTCGACCCAGCTAACGCACACAGGCTACAGGCCCCTCGGGAATCTCAGATAAAACAGTCATCACCAAGCAAGATAAGTAACTTTCTCTATATTCCTGGGTGCTACTCTCTCCTATCTATCTGATCCCTCCCCTCCCCTTCCCAAGCGGCTTCATTAAGATTGGAATTTCCCGGGCCAGAGAGTGAAGTGCTCTGCGGGGTTTTTGTTTTGTTTGTTTGTTTGTTTGTTTGTTTTGTCTTTTCCTAACCCATTCTCCTGGCCTGAGAGAAGCAGCTACAAAAAACCCAGGGACCAAAAATCCTTCCCTGACATCCCAAAATTAAACTAAAAATACAGAACCAGCTCCAGCCAAGCATATGAGATCCACAGTCTAGGGCTTTCATCCCTACAGGGAACAAGGTGGCCATTATAATGCAAAGGCAATTGTGATAGTGATCTGATGGGAAAGACAAGTTTCCCAGGTCTGATACCTCTAACTATTAAACAGAGCCCTCACTGACCCACAACTGGGAACTGAGGGCTGAAGCTCCACCCAAACCACCTAGCCTCCTCCCATAGGGGTCTGAGGATAGTGACACCTACCAGTCTGTAGAGGTGCATATTTTGGGTGCCTATGGTACAGCTGCAGAGCCCACCCACCAAAGTGCTTTAGGAATAGAGACACACCTACCTCACTGGCACTTGGGGGAAGCCTGTCAGCACCTTGTCTCCCCTGGAGTGTGACCCCCTGCTGCTACTAGAATCTGGTGCACACAACTATCACCACTACTCCTCTAAGTGAATAGGTGACAGTCTACACCACACACTTGGTAACCCAAAATCAGACTCCACTCAAGAATAGTGAATGGACTCTTAGGCTTATATATCTGGTAACAGCCCAAACCAGCTGGTAATAGGACATAAGTGATTCAAAGGCTACAACAATCAAGACAGTGCAATCTAGTAGCCCATCTACGTATATTGAAAGAAAACAAGACTCAGTGAGCAAATATAAAATAAATCATTACAATATCTTATAGATGGCTCGGAGACAACAGTCGATATCAAACCACATAAAGAAGCAGACCATGATTGCTTCTACAGCTCCCCAAATTAAAGAATCAAAATCTTTCCCAAATGAAGATACAATCCTGGAATTGCCAGATGCAGAATATAAAAAACTAATTTACAGAATGCTTCGAGACATCAGGGATGACCTGAAAAATGAAATAAGGCAATCTACAGAAAGAGCCAAGGAACACACTGATAAAGCATTTGAAGAAATCAAAAAGATTATTCAAGAACATAGTGGAAAAATTAATAAGCTGCAAGAATCCATAGAGAGACAGCATTCAGAAATCCAAAAGATTAACAGTAGAATTACAGAATTAGACAACTCAATAGGAAGAGGAGCAGAATCGAGCAACTGGAATGTAGAGTGGGGGACTTGGAGGATAAGGCAATTCACACCAATATAGTTGAAGAAAAATCAGATAAAAGAATTTAAAAAAAAGGAGAAACCCTAAGAATCATGTGCGACTCTATCAAGAAGAATAACTTGCGTGTGATTGGAGTCCCAGAACAGGGAGGGATAACAGAAAATACAGAGAGAATAGTTGAAGATCTGTTGGCAGAAAACTTCCCTGACATCATGAAAGACAAAAGGATATCTATCCAAGATGCTCATCGAACCCCATATAAGATTGATCCAAAAAGAAAATCACCAAGACATATTATCATCAAACTTGCCAAACCAAAGATAAAGAGAAAATTTTAAAAGCAACCAGGGATAAAAGAAAGGTCTCCTACAAAGGAGAATCAATAAGTTCAGACTAAGCAGAAACCATGCAGTCAAGAAGGCAATGGGATGACATATATACAGCACTAAAGGAGAAAAACTGCCAGCCAAGGATCATATATCCAGCAAAACTCTCTGTCAAATATGAAGGTGAAATTAAGACATTTACAGATAAACACAAGCTTAGAGAATTTGCAAAAACCAAACCAAAGCTACAAGAAATATGAAAGGAAATTGGTCAGAAAATCAATAATATCAGATACCAACACAACACAAGGTCACAGAACAGAATATCCTGATATCAACTCAAATAGGCAAATCACAAAAACAAATTAAGATTAATTTTAAAAAGAAAAAAATGCTCAAAACAGGGAATCATTGAAGTAATTATGTAAAAGATCACAATAATCAAAAAGAGGGACTAAATACAGGAGGCATAGAACTGCCATATAGAGAGGAAAACAAGGCGATATAGGACGATATAAGTTAGGTTTTTACTTAGAAAAATAGGGGTAAATATTAAGGTAACCACAAAGAGGTCTAACAATTCCATAACTCAAAATAAAAACCAAGAAAAACATAACGACTCAGCAAACATAAATTCGACTACTATGAAAATGAGGAACACAAAATTTACAAAGAAAAACATCTCAGCACAAAAAAGTAAGTGGAAAAATGAAACTGTCAACAACACTCACAAAAAGGCATCAAAGTGACAGCACTAAACACATACTTATCTATAATTACGCTGAATGTAAATGGACTAAATGCACCAATAAAGAGACAGAGAGTCTCAGAGTGGAGAAAGAAACATGATCTGTCTATATGCTGCCTACAAGAGACACACCTTAGACTTAGAGACACAAACAAACTAAAAATCAAAGGATGCAAAAAAATATATCAAGCAAAAAAGAGCAGGAGTAGCAATATTAATTTCTGACAAAATAGACTTTAAACTTAAATCCACCACAAAGCATAAACAAGGACACTACATAATGATTAAAGGGACAATTGACCAGGAAGATATAACCATATTAAATATTTATGCACCCAATGACAGGGCTGCAAGATACATAAAACAAACTTTAACAGAACTGAAAAGTGAGATAGACACCTCCACAATTATAGTAGGAGACTTCAACACACCACTTTCGGAGAAGGATAGGATTTCCAGTAAGAAGCTCAATAGAGACACGGAAGACCTAATTGCTACAATCAACCAACTTGACCTCATAGACCTATACAGAACACTCCACCCAACAGCTCCAAAGTATACTTTTTTTTCTAGTGCACACGGAACATTCTCTAGAATAGATCACATATTAGGTCATAAAACAAACCTCTGCAGAATCCAAAGCACTAAAATATTACAAAGCATCTTCTCAGACCACAAGGCCATAAAAGTGGAAATCAATAACAGAAAAATCAGGGAAAAGAAATCAAATACTTGGAAAATGAACAATACCCTGCTCAAAAAAGACTGGGTTATAGAAGACATTAAGCAGGGAATAAAGAAATTCATAGCATGCAACGAGAATGAAAACACTTCCTATCAAAACCTCTGGGACACAGCAAAAGCAGTGCTCAGAGGTCAATTTATATCAATAAATGTACACATACATAAAGAAGAAAGAGGCAAAATCAGAGAACTGTCCCTACAACTTGAACAAATAGAAAGTGAGCAACAAAAGAATCCATCAGGCACCAGAAGAAAACAAATAATAAAAATTAGAGCTGAACTAAATGAATTAGAGAACAGAAAAACAACTGAAAGAATTAACAACCCAAAAACTGGTTCTTTGAAAAAATTAGCAAAATTCATAAACCATTGGCCAGACTGACTAAAGAAATACAGGAAAGGAAACAAATAACCCGAATAAGAAATGAGATGGACCATATCACAACAGCCCCAACTGAAATTAAAAGAATCATATCAGATCATTACGAAAAATTGTACTCTAACAAATTTGCAAACCTAGAAGAAATGGATGAATTCCTAGAAAAACACCACCTACCTAAACTAACACAATCAGAAGTAGAACAACTAAATAGACCCATAACAAAAAAAAAAGATTGAAAAGGTAATCAAAAAACTCCCAACAAAAAAAACCCTGGCCCGGACGGCTTCACTGCAGAGTTCTACCAAACTTGCAGAGAAGAGTTAACACCACTACTACTAAAGGTATTTCAAAGCATAGAAAATGATGGAATACTACCTAACTCATTCTATGAAGCCACAATATCCCTGATACCAAAACCAGGTAAAGATGCCACAAAAAAAGAAAATTACAGACCTATATCCCTCATGAACATAGATGGCAAAAATCCTCAACAACATTCTAGCCAATACAATACAACAAGATATCAAAAAAATAATCCACCAGGACCAAGTGGGATTTATAACAGGTATGCAAGGCTGGTTTAATATTAGAAAAACCATTAATGTAATCCACCATATAAATAAAACAAAAGACAAAAACCACATGATCTCATCAATTGATGCAGAAAAGACATTTGACAAAGTCCAACACCCATTCATGATAAAAACTCTCAGCAAAATAGGAATTGAAGGAAAATTCCTCAACATAATAAAGGGCATCTATACAAAGCCAACAGCCAATATCATCCTAAATGGAGAGAGCCTGAAAGCATTTCCCTTGAGAACGGGAACCAGACAAGGATGCCCTTTATCACCACTCTTATTCAACATTGTGCTAGAGGTCCTAGCCAGAGCAATTAGGCTAGACAAAGAAATAAAGGGCATTCGGATTGGCAAGGAAGAAGTAAAATTATCTCTATTTGCAGATGATATGATCTTACACACAGAAAACCCTAAGGAATCCTCCAGAAAACTACTGAAACTAATAGAAGAGTTTGGCAGAGTCTCAGGTTATAAGATAAACATACAAAAATCACTTGGATTCCTCTACATCAACAAAAAGAACATCGAAGAGGAAATCACCAAATCAATACCATTCACAGTAGCCCCCAAGAAGATCAAATACTTAGGGATAAATCTTACCAAAGATGTAAAAGACCTATACAAAGTACTAGTGCAAGAAACTAAAAGGGACCTACGTACGTGGAAAAACATACCTTGCTCATGGATAGTAAAAATGTCTATTCTACCAAAAGTCATCTATACATACAATGCACTTTTAATCCAAATTCCAATGACATTTTTAAATGTGATGGAGAAACAAATCACCAACTTCATATGGAAGGGAAAGAAGCCCCAGATAAGTAAAGCATTACTGAAAAAGAAGAATAAAGTGCGAGGCCTCACTCTACCTGATTTTAGAACATATTATACAGCCACAGTAGTCAAAACAGCCCGGTACTGGTACAGCAACAGGCACATAGACCAATGGAACAGAATTGAGAACTCAGATATAAATCCATCCACATATGAGCAGCTGATATTTGACAAAGGCCCAGTGTCAGTTAATTGGGGAAAAGATAGTCTTTTTAACAAATGGTGCTGGCATAACTGGATATCCATTTGCAAAAGAATGAAACAGGACCCATACCTCACACCATGCACAAAAACTAACTCCAAGTGGATCAAAGACCTAAACATAAAGACTAAAACGATAAAGATCATGGAAGAAAAAATAGGGACAACGTTAGAAGCCTTAATACAAGGCATAAACAGACTACAAAACATTACTAAAAATGACGAAGAGAAACCAGATAACTGGGAGCTCCTAAAAATCAAACACCTATGCTCATCTAAAGACTTCACCAAAAGAGTAAAAAGAGCACCTACAGATTGGGAAAGAATTTTCAGCTATTACATCTCGACCAGCGCCTGATCTCTAAAATCTATATGATTCTGTTAAAACTCAACTACAAAAAGACAAACAACCCAATCAAAATTGGGCAAAGGATATGAACACGTACTTCACTAAAGAAGATATTCAGGCAGCTAACAGATACATGAGAAAATGCTCTTGATCATTAGCCATTAGAGAAATGCAAATTAAAACTACCGTGAGATTCCATCTCACTCCAGCAAGGCTGGCATTAATCCAAAAAACACAAAATAATAAATGTTGGAGAGGCTGCGGAGAGATTGGAACCCTTATACACTGCTGGTGCGAATGTAAAATGGTACAACCACTTTGGAAATCTATCTGGCGTTTTCTTAAAAAGTTAGAAATAGAACTACCATAAAAAAAAAAAATACAACCCAGAAATCCCACTCCTCGGAATATACCCTAGAGAAATAAGAGCCTTTACACAAACAGATATATGCACACCCATGTTTATTGCAGCACTGTTTACAACAGCAAAAAGCTGGAAGCAACCAAGGTGTCCATCAACGCATGAATGGTTAAATAAATTATGGTATATTCACACAATGGAATACTACACATCGATAAAGAACAGTGACAAATCTGTGAAACATTTCATAACATGGAGGAACCTGGAAGGCATTATGCTGAGGAAATTAGTCAGGTGCAAAAGGACAAATACTGTATAAGACCACTATTATAAGATCTTGAGAAATAGTATAAACTGAGAAGAACACATACTTTTGTGGTTATGAGAGGGGGGAGGGAGGGAGGGTGGGAGAGGGTTATAGAAGAACTACTTTAGGTGAAGGGAAGGACAATACTCAATACAGGGAAGGTCAGCTCAACTGGACTGGACCAAAAGCAAAGAAGTTTCCTGGATAAACTGAATGCTTCGAAGGTCAGCGGAGCAAGGACAGGGGTTTGGGGACTATGGCTTAAGGGGACTTCTAAGTCAATTGGCAAAATAAACTCTATTATGAAAAGATTCTGCATCCCACTTTGAAGGGTTGCGTCTGGGGTCTTAAATGCTAACAAGCGGCCATCTAAGATGCATCAATTGGTCTCAACCTACCTGGATCAAAGGAGAATGAAGAACACCAAGGTCACACGATAACTATGAGCCCAAGAGACAGAAAGGGCCACATGAACCAGAGACTTACATCATCCTGAGACCAGAAGAACTAGTTGGTGCCCGGCCACAACCGATGACTGCCCTGACAGGGAGCACAACAGAGAACCCCTGAGGAAGCAGGAGATCAGTGGGATGCAGACCCCAAATTCTCATAAAAAGACCCGACTTAATGGTCTGACTGAGACTAGAAGAATCCCGGCGGTCATGGTCCCCAAACCTTCTGTTGGCCCAGGACAGGAACAACTCATCAGACATGGAAGGGACTGGACAATGGGTTGGAGAGAGATGCTGATGAAGAGTGAGCTACTTGTATCAGGTGGATACTTGAGACTGTGTTGGCATCTCCTGTCTGGAGGGGAGATGGGAGGGTAGAGAGGGTTAGAAAGTGACAAAACGGTCACGAAAGGAGAGACTGGAAGGAGGGAGCAGGCTGACTCATTAGGGGGAGAGTAAATGGGAGTATGGAGTGAGGTGCATATAAGCTTATATGTGACAGACTGACTTGATTTATAAACTTTCACTTAAAGCACAATAAAAATTATTAAAAAAAAAAAAAGACATTCCCAGACAAACGGAAGCTAACAATTAGTTGCTAGCAGAGTCACCTTAAAAGAACAACTAAAGGGAGCTCTTCAAGATGAAAGCACGTAACTCCAGGCAGTAATTTGAATCCACATGAAAAAAATAGAGCACTGGTAAAGGTAATGATGTGATTATAAAAGTCAATAGAAATGCATCTTTTTTCTCCCTCTCTTAACTGATCTAAAAAGCAATTGTATAAAATAATACACATACAATGGACTGTTAGGCCTGTAACACATAGAAGTGTACTATATGTGTAATCTTCTTGTCAATAACAGCATAAATAAGGTGAGTGGGATCAAAGCTCTATGGGTCTATAGCAATGAATACAGATGATAAAGTAATAGTTATGATAATGCATAGTTGGGTTGTAATACTCATGCATGTAATATGTATGAAAATAATAGCATAAAAAGGGAGAAAAGAGAATAGAGTTAGGTAGGAGTAATGTCACTAGAATTAAGCCAGTGTAAATCCGAAGTTGCTTCTGAGAAGTTAAGATACAGATACTAAACCCAGAGCAATCATCCCAAAATCATCAAATATAGAAAAAAAAATTAAAAGATGTAAGGGCTTCACTAGTCAATATTCACTTAATGAAAGAAATAATTAAAGAAGTAGAATAAAAAGATATGACACAGGAAACGAAGAGTAAATACAGATGTAAATAAAAAATCAGTTGTTTTTCTACATACTTGAAATGCATAATCTGAAAATGAAATTAAGAAAGCACTTCCATTTACAATGTTGTCAAACAGAACAAAACACTTAGGATAAATTTAACCAAAGAATGGCAAAACTTAAACTCTGAAATGTGCACAAGGTAAGGAAGTGGACTGTGCGACGCAGTTAGCCAAAGACTAGGAGAGGAAAGACGCAGCATGAGGAAAAATCTGATGTTATTTTAAAAAATATTTCATTGGTTTACTTAAAGTTTACAGTTTAAACCATTTTAAACGTACAACTCAGTTTCTCACATTCACTTACAGAGGGTTGTATAACTATCATGATTTCTAGAAATTCTCAATTATACCAAACAGAAACATTGTGCCCATTAAACTATAACTTCTCATTTCTCCCTTCACACAGCCCCTGACAACATGTAATCCACTTTCTTTACAAATTTGCCTATTTCGGATATCTCATATAATTGAAATCATGCACCGTATTTCCTTTTGCATCTGGCTTATTTCACTCAGAAAGTTTTCAAGGTTCATCAGTGTTGTATCGTGTATCAGAGTTTCACTCATTTAATGGTTGAACAGTATTCAGTTGTATGAATATAACATTTTGTTTATCCATTCTTCTGTTAATGGACATTTGTGTTGTTTTCTTTTAGTTATTGTGAATAAAGATGTTATGAATATTTCATATAAGTATGTTTAAGTTTCATTCTTTTGGGTATATAACTAGTAGAGGAATTGCTGGATTATAGGATAATTCTATTTTCAACTTTCTGAGGAACTGACACACTGGTTTTCATTTTACATTCACAACAGCAACATACAAACTTTGCAAGTTCTGTCTTAGCGACCAGGAGCTGCAATAACCAAAAACACCACTAGTGGGTGACTTTTAAAAACAGAACGTACTGTCTCAGTTCTGGAGACCAGAAGTTTGAATTCAGGGCAATAGGTCTTCTTTGTCTCTTTCAGCTTTTGGTAGCAGTCAGCAGTCTTTAGCGTTCCTCCGTCATTGCACAGTGCCTTAACCCTGTTTCTATTCTGTCTTTATAAGATACTTCTGAGTGACAAGGTTTAGGATCCTCCCTACTCAGATATGATCTTATTAACATAACTACAGAAAACCTCTATTACCAAACAGGTCCTACTTCTAGATATAGGGGTTAGGACTTTCACATTTCTTATGTAGGTGGGACACACTTCAACCCATAACACGCCCATTCTCCCCAACACTTGCTATTGTCCATCTTAACTCAGACATATTCATGTGTGTGAAGTGAGATTGTACGTTTTTTAAAATAACACGTTAAGATATAACTCACATACAATACAATTGACCTACTTAAAGTCTACAGCTCAGTGGAATTGAGAAGTCAGTGTTCTGTACTCGCTTGGTACTCTACATGTGCCAGCACATACCTCGGCTGGATCCAGAGATGGGACCTGTCATGGATTGAACTGTGTCCCTCAAAAATATGTCAACTTGGCTAGGTCATGATTCCCTTGTATGATTGTATGATTGTCTACTATTTTATCTCGTAATGTGATTTCCCTATGTGTTGTAAATCCTATCACTATGATATAATAAGATGGATTAGTGGCAGTTATATTGATGAAATCTACAACATTAGATAGTGTCTTAAGCCAATCTCTTTTGAGATATAAAAGAGAGAAGCAAGCAGAGAGACATGGGAACCTCATACCACCAAGAAAGCAGCGCCAGGAGCAGAGAGCATCCATTGGACCTGAGGTTCCTGCACTGAGATACTTCCAGACCAAGGGAAGACTGATACATCACAAGGACCTTCCTCCAGAGCAGACAGAGAGAGAAAGCCCTCCCCTGGAGCTGACGCCCTGAATTTGGACTTGTAACCTACTCGACTGTGAGAGAATAAACTTCTTTTTGTTAAAGTCATCCACTTGTGGTATTTGTTATAGCAGCACTAGATGACTAAGACAGTACCCCACAAGGCCAATACTTAGAGGAGATTCAGCCAGTTCAAGAGAACATTTGAGATTTAACTAAGAGCAAAAGGGATCCGCCCTCCCCAAGACAGCCACTGTTCTTTCTGATAATTGCATTTCTTCACTGAGCTCCATGTACCCATTTTCAGAGACCACAGTTTTCTGCTACAACTGAAAAGCAAAAAAAAAGAATCAAAATAAAAAATAATTAGCTTAAATAACTAGTGCCTTTTGCACAAGAGACTTTGGGACCAGATGACTGAGGCAGGAAAAGAAGAACCCAGGCCCCTCCGTGGTCTGTCACCCTAGAGTCCAGCCAAGGTCTTGATGAAAAGGAGGAGAAAGGTGCCGTAAGGTATGATCTCATTAACATAACTACAGAAAATCCCTATTTCCAAACAGATCCTACTTTCAGGTACCGGGGTTAGAACTTTCACATTTCTTGTGTGGGAGACACACTTCAACCCATTACACATCCATTCTCTCCAACACTTGCTATTGTCCATCTTAGTTTAGACATAAATTAATGATGGAGTGAGAACAGAATTGGGTTTTTGGAACCCCAGAAATAGCTGTCAAGGAAGTTGATACAGTGATGGTGTTATGCACTAAATTGTGTCCCCCAAAACTGTGTCAACTTGGTTAGGCCTGATTCCCAGTATTATGTGGCTGTCCTCCATTTTGTGATCTGATGTGATTATTCTATGTGTTGTAAATCCTAACCTCTATGATCTTAATGAAGTAGGACACAATCTACAGGATTAGGTTGTATTCTGAGTCAATTTCTTTTGAGATATAAAAAAGAAACATAGCGGAGAGTATCCTCCTACCACAGAGAAAGAAGAGCCAGGACTAAAGTGTGTTTCTTGGAACCAGGGTCCCTGTGCTGAGAAGCTCCTAGACCAGCAGAAAATTGATGACAAGGACATTCCCCCAGAGCTGACAGAAAGAGAAAGTCTTCCCCTGGAGCTGGTACCCTGAATTGGGACTTCTAGACTACTAGACCGTGACAGAATAAATTTCTGTTTGTTAAAGCCACGCATTTGTGGTATTTCTGTTATGGCAGCACTCAATAACTAAGACAGATGGTGTAGAGCAGCCTTCAGACATTCCTTCTGTGCCCAAATAAAAATAGTTTCCAAGCAGGCAATTGGCATGCTTTCCCAGAATGAATGGAAGAGCCTGACTCCCAGTAAGAGTCCCTGCCAGGCTGAGGACTCTGCGGGACATGACCTCATCTGGTCACTTAAGCACTATCTGATCATGAAACGTCTTCAGGGACCTGACTTCTGGCCTAATCAGCCTGTGCATCACCCCTATGAGGCTACTCAGGTTAGTAGTTGGTTGGTATATGACAGGACAAAGAATAAACCTCCTGGTGGTCACAGAGAATTGTACAGAAGACAAGAAATGCAGAAGAGGTAAGTGATATGGACATGCACCTGACCTGGGACCACGTTTCAAAGTCTGAGACTCTGAGGACAGAATCCTGCAGTCAGGTCTCCTGGCCGTAAAACAGATTTGAGAAAACACATAAAGAAAGGGTGATATTCTGTTCTCTGATTATGCAATCTATGGAAGTAGCTTTTCATTACCTGCTTCTTCTTGGTCTGAAGCTGAGCATTGTCCTCCTGGACCCGCTCTAGTTTAGTCTTCAGTTTCCCCTCAGTGACATGAAATATTTGTTTCTCAGCAAAGCTAAGGTATACAATGGAACTACTGCAATTACAGGTAGTTTACCTCTGACAGATCTGAGCCATTCATTGAAATTATATGTTTCCAGTTCTCCAATAGATTATTTTCTTGTTCCAATATCTGCATACATGGGGGCAATAGGATACAAAGAAGAAACATCAGCAAAACCTATCTCATAGCTAGCCCCTAAATCAGGAAAAAGCAGTCGATACCTTTTGTATCCAAGTCAAAAGTCAAGCACATGAAGAAAAGAGGAATGAAAAAAAATACCTGAAGGCATAAACACTTCATGGTATTCACAACCTTTCTGCTCAATGGCATACATGACTGGCTGACAAGGTGAAAGCAAATAAAGTGGAAAATCCTCCCAGTCGAACAGCTCAAATGAATGGCTGTTCTTAAAGGAAGACACTTGCCAAATTCACATTGACAATTCTCTGTTTTGCATGCGGAGGGGTAGGACTGTTCAACTTGGCTGGAAATTGCCAGTCATCTCTCCTACAGTTTCTCAGCTACTCTAAGTTTCCTGGAAGACAGCGCCAAATGATGTGAAAATTACCCAGGTTTATGAAAAGAAAAAAAAAAATCCTTCCTAGGCCCTGAAATACAAAAAGCCACTGTAAGATGAATACTTGAAATTCCAGATCATTGTTCAGAAGAAGCTTCAGCTTCCTAGATGCCCACTCTGAACACTGTTGACAGCACGGAACAAGGTAGAATTCAGTTCCTCAATGTACAAAAAGGTTCAAAAGCCAAGTTACAGTAACACGGAGCAGCTAAAATCTTACCCAATCCTGATTCTTCACATTCTGTTCCTTCTCAGATTACAACACAGAATGTATCCTTTGAATGGTGCCACTCGGAATTTCATTACAGCCTTCAAGTGTTTTGATGTTATCCTTCAACAAAGCATATGGTAATCACTAATAATTACTCATTACTTGTGCTTCTGTTTTTAGAATGCAATCCAGGAAAAACAAGGGATTTTTACCTTAAATTTCCTTCCTTCAAACCCTCATCCATTGCCAGTAGGAATGCAATATGGTACAGCCATTGTGGAAAACAGTCTGGCAATTCCTCAAAACGCTAGAGGTAGAGTGCCATGGTGACCCAGCAATTCCACTCAGAGGTATATACCCTAGGGATCTAATAGAAATGACAGAAACAACATATGCACACCTATGTTCATCGCAGTGCTAGTCAAAAAAAATGGAAACAACATAAGTGCCCATCAATGAATGAACAGATAAGTAAAATGCGGTACATACATATAATGAAATACTACTCAGAGGTAAAAAAAAAAAAAGTGAGTTCCTAAAACATCTTTGAACATGAATGAACCTGGCAGATATTATATTGAGGGAAATAAGTTAATCACAAAAAAATGAATATTGCATGTTCTTACTTTTATGAAATAACATGAACAGGTAAATATACAGAAACTAACATTCTAGCGGTTACCAGGGATGGCGGGGGAGGGAGGAGAGGAGGGTTCACTCTCTAGATAGTAGATGCTTGTTATATTTGATGATAGGAAAGGTAGCACCAAATGAGGGTGAAGTGTAAACAGCTTGTAAACAATGTCACCAAAATGCACAGAAGAAAAAAGGACATGTTGGTAATTGCTACTGCATATATAATTTTGAAACAGCAGCAAAAACAACCATAAAATATATGTGCTGGTATATGTGTACATAGGCATATATGTGTACAGGCATGTGTATGTGTGTATATATGTTGTTTTTGTTGTTAGGTGCCGTCGAGTTGGTTCCAACTCATAGCAATCCCATGTGCGACACAGCAAACACTGCCCAGTCCTGCACCAGCCTCACAATTTTGTTGTTATGCTTGAGCCCCTTGTGGCAGCCACTGTGTCAATCCATCTCGTTGAGGGTCTTCCCCTCCTTTGTTGATCCTTCACTTTACCAAGCATGACGTCCTTCTCCGGGGACTGGTCCCTCCTGGTAACGTGTCCAAAGTATGTGAGACGCAGTCTCATCATCCTTGCTTCTAAGGAGCATTCTAGCTGTACTTCTTCCAAGACAGATTTGTTCATTCTTTTGACAGTCCATGGTTATATTCAATATTCTTCGCCAATGCCATAATTCAAAGGCATCAATTCTTCTTCAGTCTTCCTTATTCATTGTCCAGCTTTCGCATGCGTCTGAGGCTTGGGTCAGGCGCACCTTAGTCTTCAAGGATTATTTACATAGGGCGCACCAATAACGAGAAGCCCAGGTGGTGCTGTGGTTAAAGCACTCGGCTGCTAACTGAAAGGTCGGCAGTTCGAACTCGCCAGCCGCTCTACAGGAAAAAGATGTGGTTGTCTGCTTCCATAAAGATTACAGCCTTGGAAATCCTATGGGGCAATTCTACTCTGTCCTATAGGGTTGCTATGAGTTGGACCTCACTTGACACCAATGGGTTGGCATCAGTGATCCCTAAGAGAGTAAATAGTTCAAGCACAATATGTACAATACGTATTTCCAACGTGTCTTCACCTTTTGCTCTTTGATTAGTCAGTACTGGGGCTCTTTAGCCTATAGGTCTGCAGAATATTTTGAAAGAGGCTAGGACTATAATAAGGAGCCCTGGTGGCACAATGTTTAAGCACTCGGTTGTTAACTGAAAAGTCACAGTTTGAACCCCACTGCTCCTTTGGAGAAAAGACCTGGCGATCTGCTCCTATAAAGATTATAGTCTAAGGGCATCTGGGGTCTTAAACACTAGCAAGTATCCACCTAAGATGTATCAATTGGTCTCAACCCACCTGGAGCAAAGGAGAATGAAGAACACCAAAAACACAAGGTAATTATGAGCCCAAGAGACAGAAAGGGCCACATAAACTAAAGACTCCATCAGCCTGAGACCAGAAGAACTAGATGGTGCCCGGCCACAACCAATGACTGCCCTGACAGGGAGCACAACAGAGAACCCCTGAGGGAGCAGGAGAGCAGTGGGATGCAGACCTCAAATTCTCGTAAAAAGACCAGACTTGATGGTCTGACTGAGACTACAAGGACCCCAGAGGTCATGGTCCCCAGACCTGTTAGCCCAAGACAGGAACCATTCCCAAAGCCAATTCTTCAGACAGGCATTGGACTGGACTACAGGACAGAAAATGATACTGGTGAGGAGTGGGCTTCTTGGATCAAGTAGACACATGAGACTGTGTGGGCAGCTCCAGTCTGGATGGGAGATGGGAGGGCAGAGGGGATCAGAAGTTGGTCGAATGGACATGAAAATAGAGAGTGCAGAGAAGGAATGTGCTGTCTCATTAGTGGGAGAGCATCACATTAGGGGGAGAGCAACTAGGAGTATACAGCAAGGTGTATATACATTTTTGTATGAGAGACTAACTTGATTTGTGAGCTTTCACTTAAAGCATAATAAAAATTAAAAAAAAAAAAGATTATAGCCTAGGAAATTCTATGGGGCAGTTCTACCCTGACCTATAAGGTTGCTATGAGTTGGAATCAACTCAATGGCACACAATAACAACAGGACTACACTGCATGTGGTTTTGAAACAATACAGAGGCCTTCTAAAAGAGCTAGCTGGATACTTTAATAACACTTAGAGATCAATAAAGAATTTACAATAGTTGAATTTCTTTCAAAAGAAGAAGAAAAATACTGCAGAATTAACATGTAGGCTAAATATTCTTTATAATTAATGTCAAAAATTGACAAGATTATTAATACATACTTTGGTAAGAAAAAAAAACCACTATCAGAAATGTAAATTACTTGTATGAAATATATATAAATAAATGGGATAATTATTATTTCAAATCACTAATAGAAGAAAACTGACAGCAAGGGAAGCATCTAAAGAAGGGCAATCAAAAGGCTGGGGAAGTTTACTAGCTTTATAACACATCAACACACTGTGATTACAGAAATGTTTTTAAAACTACAGTGCTTCAATGTACTTCTAGTAACAACTCAATATAAGGAGCTGTCTCAGTTATCTAGTCCTGCTATGACAGAAATACCACAAGTGGGTGGCTTTAAGGAACAGAAATTTATTTTCTTACAGTTTAGGAGGCTAGAGGTCCAAATTCAGGCCTCTGACTCTAGAGGAAGGCTTTCTCTCTCTGTTGGCTCTGGGGCAAAGTACTTCTGATTTAAGTCCTTGCCAGCCCATTTTCCATGCCCCCCTGCTCTGGGTTGCTGCTTCCTTTCCTGAGCTCCCACAATTTCCCGCAGTGAGTCTTGGCTGCAAATCTTATAAAGCAGATGATGACAGAACTGCCAAAAGAAACAAATACACAAGCAGAGTAGGAGATGTTATACCCCTCTCTCAGAAACTGATAAAATAAGCAGACAAAAATCAGTAAGGATGTAGAAGATTTGAACAGCAATCTATCTTAACCTTATAGATAGGTCTTTATACCTAACTGTACAAGACATATTATTTCAAGCATATGTGGTACACTCACAAAAACTAACCATATTTTGAACATAAAGCAAGTGTCAATAAATTTCACAGGAAGGAAAACACACAAAGCATTTTCTCTAATCACAATGTATCTGTGCTAGAAATCAGTGATAAAATGCTAACTAGAAATTCCTCATAATTTGTAAATTGAGAAGTACCCTTCTAAATGACGCATGAATCAAAGGAAAAATCTCGAAGTAAAAGAGGATCTATTTGAACTCAATGATAATGGAAAACATGGCATTAAAATACATCTTCTGAGGGGAATGCTGAGAAGATGGTAGTGTGAGCAGGCCCAGGATCCTAATCCTCCCCAACAGGAACACCAGGAAAAGAAACTTGGTCTGGGCCAAGCCCAAATAGGAAATGGACAGTTGTAGACTAGACCATATCATTGTCTATCTACATCCTTCAATAAGCTGGAATAGTAGAAAAACAGGAAGTAGGGTTAAGAGCTTCATAAAAGTGCTTTCTACTCTGTCCTATAGGGTCGCTATGAGTCGGAATTGACTCAACAGCATTGGTTTGGTTTCTACTGGTGATAGACAATATTGTATTTATACAACGCTTTATCTTTTCATTAAACCCTATAGATTAAACCTTCCATTTGGGACCCAAACTTGAACTTTATAATTTTCAGACTCGGAAATATTTCAGTGATTCTCTCTGAATTGCTTGGTAACCTGAACAACTTCCTCTTCCCCATCTCCCCCAAAGATGTAGGATGAATCTGGCTGTCTGGTAAGGCCACAAAACCTTCTGTATGACTCTTTCTAAAGGAAATGTGTCACTTCCCAAAGGAACAGTGACATAATCGAGTAGGTATTATAGCTTTCTACTCAGTAGTTTCTAAATTCCTCCTGTTCCCTGTAAAGGCAAGGCCTGGGAACACCTAAAAGCGAGGTCTAGAGGAGAGGAAGAGTTACCACATTAAGTCCTTACAATGTACCAGCCACTGTACTAGGCCCACTTGGAAAATTGTGATTTAATCTTCCAACAGTCTTCAGCTTAGACCTGTGGTTCTCAGCCCTGGATGTACATTAGAATCTTCTGGGAAACTTAAAACAATTCTTTTGTTACCGCAAATTGCGGGTTCAAGCCACCTGGTGCAAAACCAATACTAAGACAGGAGGAGGTAAGCACAAAGAGGGCTTTGTTGAATGCCTGTATTCAAGAGACAGAGGGAGTTAAATTTCTCCCAAATTCTGTCTAATTCTAAAGAGCCAATGGGAGAGTTTTATAGGAGGAAGGTCAGGGTTACCTAATGTTTTGATCACGCAGTCCACAGGTGGTCTTATACGTCACAAAACAGCTAAAAGAAACTACTAAACTAAAGATATGCATGTCAGACATCTGGACTCTAATCAGTATACTTGTAACAGGCTAAAAAAAACTCACATAAGAATCTCCCAGCTAGTGGAACTGTTCTGCCAAGTCTACTCTGGCTGAGATAGGGAGCAAGAAAGATATTTGTAGATTAAAAATGTCAGGCATCTTTTCTAGCTGCCGTCTTATAGGCTGAAGGCCATTTCTCAAGAAAACAAAGAAAAGAAGAGAGACCAAGGCCACAGGAGCTGAGAGAACTCTGCACCCCTTTAGAAGAGGCCGGTGTAGCTGGTATAATAAAAAAAATGTTTTTAGAGATTACTTAAAGCATCATTATGACATTAGTTATGTCAAGTTCTCAATCACCCATTGTGAACAGGAGAAAACATGTTGTAAGGTATTAGGGTGTTTGTTAAGAGTGGAACAGGCTGCTCAGCCATGTCTTGAACAGAACCTGCACCATTTTCTAAAGACTAGAGATTAATCACAGTTTATATAGTTATACGAAAACAAACAAGAAAATATATTCTCTCTAATATTAAAACACTGGAGAAAAACTATTTTCTCTACTTCATTTTGATCTGATCAAAATTTTAAAAGCCCTCCAGGTGATTCCAAAGGGCAATTGAAGTTGAAAATGAGGACTTAGACCAAAAAAACTTGCCCAAAAGTTGATAATTAAAAGATGAAGTTGGGATGAAACATATTCTTTTAGCTATAGATATCCTTGCTTACCAAAAGTAGGGTCCAAGGACCAGTACAGCCCAGTCATCACCTAATACCTTGTTAGAAATGCAGAATCCCAGGCTCTACCCCACAGCTACAGAGTCAGAATCCACATTTGGACAAAGTCCCCAGGTGACTCATGTGCACATTAAAGTTTGGAAACACTACCACTCTAGTTGGCCTTTGAAGCCTTCCTTGTAACCTTTTTTCTTATCCCCGCCTATTTTCCTTTCCTGCACAGGCAACAGCTCGCTGTGGTCTCAGCTAAACCAGCTTCTAAAATTTTCAGAAGGTAAGTAAAAAGAAGGTGGCAAAAGAATTCCTGGAATATAGCCCATAAAGATATCACACCTATTGTGCGAGGAGTGATGATTCTTATTTTTGCAGCGACTCTTAAAATTCAAGAAACATCCTACGTAGTCCTCAGAGTCCTGGTGGTTTCAATAGTTACCGTATTTTCACCACGTGAACGTCACCTGTGAAGATTATACTGCAGTGACAGAGGAACTGACCTGAAGGCAAATAGCAGCACTAATTCAAAGTGAACAGAATGCTCCTGCATTTTTATAACCAAGGTTCTGGTCACCAGAGTCAACCTGTCATCTTTATGTCCTCAAACTTGTTTTTATCTTCTTATGAAGCAGGCAGCCATGAAAGGGTTATTAAGGATTTTCAGAAATGTCTACTCTTGCTACATTTTTGTTACAACCTTTACAGCACTTCACCATGATTGGTTGAATCCCCAGGTTTCTTCTCTTCTCCCAGCAGAAAGCCAAGAAGCAGGCACACTAACTCCGAATTTACCGGATATGTGACCTTCCTGGGGTGGCGGTAGGGACCCATTGCCATTTTTTTTAGGGCTGTGAACAATATTTTTAGAGCTGTGTGCAGAAACTCATTCACAAAAATTATGCGGGCTGCGCATGCATCACTAGATTGAAGATCCTCCCCTCTCTGTTCATGCATATGTATGTCACTCCCTATAAAAGGAGCGAATCTGCCCTGGTTGAGCTGAGCGGCAGCCTTAGGTCATGAGACCCTGCCTGCCTCCCAGTTTGCAAACTGTGAATAAACCTTTCTGTTCTTCCAGCCCTGTGTCTGGCTGGCTTCAATTCGCTAGTCTGCTTGAAAAGAACCTATTAGTTGACGGCTTCATTTTGACACCCCAGATGGGACACAGCGGACATTCTGGCTCGGGGTAAGTTAGGTCCTGTCCTGAAACCTCCTCCGAAGGGCGCCCTCGAGCCTCCATTGGGTCGGAAGGACTTTCTGGGCTGCACCAACCCAGACCGGACAACCCGCGAGTCCCTCATTGGAGAACAGAAACGTTCTGACAGCGCCATGAAACAGGTACCTATTTTAAGTTGTACTTCAGAGTTTTTCAGAGTAGCTACTAAGTGGTGGATTGTGTCTTCGGTAACAGGTATTATCAGGCCTTGTGGCGATCTCGCTGTGCCCTGGGGCCGAGTCCCCACCTGCATGAGGACACAGCCCTTGATCCCCCCACCCAAAAATCAGGGATTACAATGCCAATGCAAATCGATGGTACAGGTTAATCAAAGAAGTCTAAACAAGTTCTCGAGGCAGAAGAGTCCGAAGTTGTGATGGGAATGCCACCCCCATATAATCCTATTTACCCTCAGATTCCCCAAGTGGTTCCCGCGGACCCTGGCCCCAGTGCCTCGGGAGCGGCCCCCACCGATCCCGCGACCTCAGGAACAGGAAGTGTCTCCCCACCCCACACCGGCAGTGGTGCTACATTTGGCCAGGGACAGTCCATTTCCTTAACTAGCCTGAGTATTGACAAGGAAGGTAATCCAGAAGTGGGCCAATTCCCTTTAAGAGAGGCACCAGCCAGAACAGAAGCGGAGGGGAGAATTAGGAACACTTTGGTGCATGTTCCCTTCACCACTTTAGATTTGTTTAACTGGAAAAATAATCTCCCAACATACCATCAGGGTCCTCCAAAGATGCACATGTGTTCATCCATCTTTAACACCCATCAGCCCCCCTGGGCAGACTGGAAGTTCTCTGCTCTGAAGAAAGGAGAATGGTTGTGGAAAAGCTACACAGTTTGCTGATGAAGAACATAAAGAAGACCTTCAAAATCCTGACAAAAACTGCCAGCCAATAATGCAGTCCCTGGAGTTGATCCAGGGATTACAATTCCAGGGTGGGCATGAGTAGGCTAAGGGGTTACAGAAAGTGCTTACTAGAAGGCCTTAAAACTGGGGTACAAAAACAGAAAAACTGCTCAAAAATTTATGAAGTAATTCAGGGACCTAAAGAAAACCCCTCTGAGTTTCTTGAAGTAATTTTTCAGGCTTTCCGGAGACACACTGACATGGATCCTGAGAATCAACAAATGGTTAATATCATCTTCACAGGACAAAGCTCTACAGACATCTGCAAAAAACTCCAGAAATTGGATGGAGGACCAGGTATGCCTATCTCTCAATTAGCTGAAATAGCCTTTAAAGTTTTTAATAATAGGGACCAGGAACAAGAGCAGAAGGAGAGTTGCCAAGCAAGAAAACAGGCTACCCTGCTGGTGGCAGCCTTAACTGGGAAACCGTTCCCCTCACCACATCAACCAGAATCAAGAGAATGGAAAAAATCCCGCCAGCAGAATTTTGACCCCCTAAAGAGGGACACTGGAAAAATGAATGCTCCGAACGAGGCCAGCCGACAAAACATATGGTGAGTGACTCCCCAACCATGAAGGGGCCCGGGGCTTCCTAGAGACTGGCTCCAAGCAGGAGAGACTCTTGCCATTTCCCCTGAAGAGCCCCAGGTTAACCTAACAGAGGGAAAGCCAAAACAATTCCTCTTAGATACAGGAGCCACCCACTCGGTTTTAAACGATCCCCTTACCTTACCCTTGAGCACCAAAAGGACTCCAGTTGTAGGTGTGTCAGGAGAAGTAAATTGTAAGAACTTTTTAAAACTGGCTGTATGCACGACTGGGAGCAACACTCTCACTCATCAATTCCAGTACATACCCAAATGCCTGACCCCCTTATTGGAATGGGTTCTGCTCTCCAAATTAGGGGCCAGTATCTCCTTTCATGGGACTGAAAACCCAGTTATCCAAATCCAGGCTCCAGCCGAGGAGGGCTAGTGGTTACAAGCAGTTCTCCTGCCCCAGAGAACAGAAGGCTCCTCCCAAATACCGTAACACATCCTGCAAGCAGTAGACCCCGCTGTATGGGCAGTGGAGAGCCTGGAGAACAGTATCTCCAGCCCCAGTGGTAATCAAACTAAAGGAAGGGGTGGGGACTCCCAATCTAAAGCAGTATCCCATGAGAAGAGAAGCTTGAGAGGGGCTTCAGAAACTGGTGACCCAATTCTTGAAAACAGGATTGCTTTGACCATGCCAGTCAGAATACAACACACCCATCGTGCCGGGAAAGAAATCTAACAGACAGTACAGGATGGTACAGGACCTGAGAGCCATCAACCAAGTTGTGATATCCTCCCAGTTGTCCCGAACCTCTATACCTTGCTAGCTGTAATACCTGGGGACTGTAACTACTTCTCTATGCTTGATTTAAAGGATGCATTTTTCTGCATCCCCATTGCCCAAGAATCTCATGCATTGTTGGCCTTTGAGTGAAAAGACTATAAAGCAGGACACAAGTCCCAATTAACTTGGACTGTAATTCTCCAGGGACTTAAAAACAGCCCAACCATCTTTGGGGAGGCACTTAGTCGGGATCTCCAGGGCCTCAGATTAGAGGAGGGCATTCTGCTCCAGTATATTGATGATCTTCTCATCGCCAGTAAAGGGCATAAGACCTGCAACCAAAATATCATTAAGACTTTGAATCTCCTGGCCCAGCTGGGATATAAAATCTCAAAGGAAAAAACTCAGATATCCCTGCTACAGGTCCAATGTTTAGGATTCTTCATATCACAAGGAACTCGAACCCTGTCTCCTGCATGCAAGGAAGCCATTTGTGCTACTCAAGAACCATTAAACAGACAGGAGCTCAGAGGGTTTTGGGGGCATAGCTGGGTTTTGCAGAATCTGGATCCCAGACTTTGGACTGATAGCAAAACCCCTGTAGGAAGCTACAAGGGGGTGGGGGTGGAGACCCATTCATTTGGTCTACTAGCTGTGAACAGGCCCTTAAGGAAATAAAGACTGCATTATTAAAGGCCTCCACTTTAGGCCTCCCTGACTTGGAAAAGCCTTTTCATCTTTACACCCATGAACACAAAGGGATGACCCTGGGAGTCCTTACCCAGAGACCAATAGGATACTTCTCCAAGCAATTGGATTTACCCATGCAGGGATGGCCTCCCTGCCGAAGGGCAGTAGCAGCTGCCTGCAAACTAACTCTAGAGGCTGAAAAAATGTCTTTAGGCCAGCCTCTGACTGTACACACCTCTCACGCCATGATTGCCCTCCTAGAATAAACAGGGCTAGGGCTGACTATGGGCCAACTGGGTAAATACCAAGCCATCCTACTAGACAACCCAGCTGTAACTCTGGTTAGCGGAACCCAGTTAAACACAGCTGCACTATTGCCAGTCCCTGAAAATCCTCCTGTAACACATGACTGCAGATGATAGAAGGAACGTACTCTAGCAGACCAGACCTCTAAGACATTCCTTTCAAGGAATGTCTTCAGTGGTATGTTGATGGGAGTAGCTTCATGGAAGACGGAAAGAGGAGGGCTGGATATGCTGTTGTTTCCCTCGAGCCCCCACAGGTTGTCAAAGCCAAACCCCTTCCTGTAGGGACCTCCGCCCAAAAGGCTGAACTTGTTGCTCCAACCCGAGCCCTAACCTTGGCAGAAGGTAAGACTGTGACAATCTGGACTGATTCTTATTACGTTTTCAGGGTAGTCCATGCACATGCAGCAATATGGAAAGAGGGGGGCCTTTTAACATCAGCAAACAAGGAGATGAAACGTAGGGAACAGATTTTGGCACTGCTGCAAGCCATTCAAATGCCTCAACAGGTAGCAGGAGTTCACTGTAAAGGACGCCAAAAGGAAAACACTCCTGAGGCGAGAGGTAATGCCCTGGCTGACTTCACGGCAAAACAAGCAGCTAAAAGGACATCCCAGACTGAAGAACCACCGTCAGTAGAGGGCCTGATCATTCAGCATCCTCAGGAACACTTTAATCCAACATACACAGGGGAGGATTATGAGTTAATGAAAAAACGGGGATTTTCACTAGACCCCAACCAAACACAAGAGTGGAAGAAAAACCCTGCAGGAATTACCTACTTACCATGACTCACAGCATGTAACATTTTGAGGGCCTTACACGAAGCCACCCATCGGGGACGGGCAGCCACAGCCAAATGGATGAAGAGGCATTTTGCAGGGAAAAAGCTCCTTCAGATCATAAAAAGAATCCAAAGACAATGCCATACTTACATCCAAAATAACACTAAAAACTGGCCTCTTCCACCCCCTGGTGTCCAGTTTATAGGGAAAGGTCTGGCTGAAGACTGGCAAGTAGATTTTACAACCATGCCTATGGCACCTGGAAACTTTAGGTACCTCCTAGTATTTGTAGACACTTTTTCCAACTGGGTAGAGGCATTTCCAACTCAGACAGAAAAAGCTTTTGAAATATCAAAGGTTCTGTTAGAGCAAATTATTCCAAGGTTCGGCATGCCCATCACTCTTCAGTCAGACAATGGGCCAGCTTTTGTCTCTGAAGTAACAGGTATCAAAGGCATTTGACATTATTAGGAGACTACATGCTGCCTGGAAACCACAGTCTTCTGGAAAGGCAGAAAAAATGAATCATACTCTAAAGAAAGCTATAGCAAAAATATGTCAAGAAACTGGACTAAAATAGACAAAGGCCCTACCACTGGCTCTCTTGAGGATTCGGATAGGCCCTAGAAGCAGGCTTAATTTAAGCCCCTATGAAATGACGTATGGGAGACCCTTCCAAATAGACCATGCTCAGTTTCCCAAGAGTGAAGTAGATCCTAAAGGTCAGATTAGGACTTTTCTCTCACAAATTCAAGCCTCCTTAACTGAAATAAAAGACTGTGTGGCCTGGAGGCTGTCAGACCCACCCCATGGGCCCTTACACCCCTTCTTACCAGGTGATTGGGTTTCAATAAAACGTTGGAAGGAGGATCAAGACCTCCAGCCGATAAGTAGGGACCCTATTTGGTGTTACTAACCACATATTCTTCTCTGAAACTTGAGGGAATATTTCCAAGTAAAACCAACAGCCGCCCCAGCAAGCCCTGGTCTAGACAACAAGATCACAGAGCCTGATTGGACAATAGAGCCACGGGAAGGACTCAAGCTGTTGTTCCAAAGGCCCAGACCTGATAAGCAGACCTTTCTGCTAATAATGAACATTGAGATTTTAGGAACTGCATTTACTTTAATATTATTTGGCCTTGGCCTGTCAGCTGCCCATTTCTGGGTGCACTTACTTCCCTTGGTGTTAAGGGTTTAAGTCTCAAGAATTAATTGCTTTTGTGCGTAAAAGACTCTTAAGATGAAGCCCCTTCTCATGTTCCTCCTGGATTTCTTTATACCATCCCTTTGGGCACAGGAGCCCGAAAACTGGGAAAATAATTACTTTTACCAAATTTCAAAAACCATCAGTGAAGGCCAGCTACTTCATTTATGTTGGATATGTTTTTCCTCTCCCACACAAACGTCAGGGAACCTCCAAATTCTCCCTGTGACTAATTACTCCCAGGTGCCACCCTCCATTGTCAACCGTACCAGCTTCCCCTCCAGAGCTCCCTTGCTCCTCCCTTTCATTAAACCTCCTATAGTTGGGTTTAACTGCTCTGAAGTCTTCAACAAGACCCACCCAGCAGGCGTGTCTTTCAATCTATGGAGAAAAAAAGGGGGCACTAAACGTGACTTATGTCAGGGCCCAGGCCCAGATAGAAAACTTAACTTTAATGGATAATTGGAATGTTTCCCACCTCCAGGATTGTGAAACCCCCTTTAAAAATGCCAGCAGCACTGCTCAGGTATGTTGTTCCATGAGAAAGGTACAAAAGAGCAAGGGAATTTGTGTAGTGAGTGTTTGGGAGAAGGTGAATTGGGTGCTCGACTTCAACACCTCTGTCCAAAGAGAAAAGCAAAACAATCCTGTAATTCATTCTGGTGGGATTGTCGAGCATACACACCCCCTTTTTCCCCTGGCCCCGGCTATTTTGACCCATTGGGGCAAAGTCTTTCTGAGAACAGGTGGCTCAGGTAGGCCCAAGATAATCTAACCATGATGCCTTTGAATCACTCTCTTTGTGCCCCACAGGGATATGCCTAGGTGTGTGGTTACTACCCACTACCTAGCAGTTCTTTCCCAACTGAGTATTGTCCTGGTGGTTGGGTCCTTGAATGCCCCCATGATTCATGAAGGAGAATGTACCTTAGGCTTCTTAACACCAGCCCGGACCACTATACAAATCCTCATTCCCTGAAATAACACTCAGCACAAATGAGCTACAGGACTGATTCTGGCAGGACCTGGAGCCACCATAGGAATGCTTGCCCCTTGGGGAGGATTTGCCTATCATGAGGCTACCTTGAAAAATTTAACCCAGACCCTCGAGACTATAGCATGGTCCACAGGCCAGGCAATAGAAGCTCAACTAAAATCCTTAGACTCCTTGGTCAAGGTGGTGTTGGACCACCGGATTGTACCAGACTACTTGTTGGCAAAACAAAGAGGAGTGTGTGCGGTAGTAAACACCTCTTGCCGCACATATATAAATTCCTCTGGTCAGGTTGAGATCAATGTAAAAAAGATATATGATCAGGCACTGTGGCTCTATAGTTTTAACCAGGGATTAAATGCCCAGGATACATGGCAGGCTGTAAGAAGTCCACTTCCCTCACTCACTTGGTTTCTTCCCTTGTTAGGTCCCCTGGTTGCACTATTACTCTTACTGCTCTTTGGTCCCTGTATATTCAAGCCTCTTGTTAGATTTGTGTCTTCTAGGATTAAAAAATTCCATTTACATATGATGCTTCAATAAGGGTTTCAACCTATCCCTCCAGATGAAGCTGGGGGTCAATTCTATGAGGGCCCTATAGACTCGGACCAACGCCTCTGTTCAGCTTGAAGAAGTTACAGAAGAATGACCTTTGCCCCTATTTCCTTTAAGATTAAAGGGACCAGTATTAGAGGAGGGAATGACGTGGGCAGCCATGAAACGGTTATTAAGGGTATCCCATAATAGTTGCTTTTCAGAAAAGTCTACTCTTGGTACATTTTTGTTACAACCTTTACAGCATTTCACCATGATTGGTTGATTCCCCAGGTTACTTTTCTTCTCCTAGCAGAGGCCAAGAAGCAGACGCACCAACTCCGAATTTACCCAATATATGACTGTTATGGATTGAATTGTGTCCCCAAAAAAATGTGTCGACTTGGTTAGGCCATGATTCCCAGTATTGTGTGGTTGTCCTCCATTTTGTGATTATAATTTTATGTTAAGAGGATTAGAGTGGGATTATAACACCACCCCTACTCAGGTCACCTCCCTGATCCAGTGTAAGGAGAGTTTCCCTGGGGTGTAACCTGCATACCTCATACCACCAAGAAAGCAGCACCAGGAACAGAGTGCATCCTTTGGGCCCAGGGTCCCTGCACCTGAGAAGCTCCTTGACCACGGGAAGACTGAGGACAAGGACCTTTTCCAGAGCCGACAGAGAGAGAAAACCTTCCCCTGGAGCCAACACCCTGAATTTGGACTTGTAACCTACTAGACTGTGAGAAAATAAATTTCTCTTTGTTAAAGCCATCCACTTGTGGTATTTCTGTCATGGCTAAGACAACGACATTCCTGGGGTGGCAGTAGCGAGCCCTTGCCATTTTTTTAGGGCTGTGAACAATATTTTTAGAGCCATGTACAAAAGCTCATTCACAAAAATTATGCAGGCTGTGCACACATCACTAGATTGAAGATCCTCCCCTCTCTGTCCTCTCTGTTCATGCATATGTTTGTAACTCCCTATAAAAGGAGCGAATCTACCCTGGTTGAGCTGAGCTGACAGCCTTAGGTCACAAGACCCTGTCTGCCTTCCAGTTTGCAAACTGTGAATAGACCTTTCCGTTCTTCCAACCCTGCGTCTGGCTGACTTCAATTCGCTTGTCTGCTTGATAAGAACCTATTAGTTGATGGCTTTACTTAGCAGTATTCATAACACTGAAATAAATTTTAACTTTTTTAAAAGGTGGAAAAACAAGGATTGCTTCCACTCAGTTTTTTATTGTGGCAATATATATATATATAACAAAACATTTGCAATTCAACATTTTTTACATGAACAATTCAGTGACATTCATTATGTTCATCCTGTTGTGCAACCGTCACCACTGTCCGTTTCCAAATTATTCCATCAACATTAACAGAAACTTGGTGCCTCCTAAACAAAGACTCACACTTTCCCCCTACCTCCCTCCCACCTCTAGAAACCACTGATAAGCTGTGGCTTATTTCATGTAAGTGGGATCATACAATATTCATCATTTTGTGACTGACTGACTTCACTCAGCACGTTTTCAAGGCTCATCCATGTGGTAGTATATATCACAGCTTCATTCCTTTTTATGGCTGAAGAACATTCCATTGTATGGATATGCCACATTTTGTTACCCATCCATCTGTTGATGGACATTTGAGTTGTTTCCAGTTTTTGGCTGCTGTGAATAATGCCCTATGAACATTGGTGTACAAGTATCTGTTTGAGTCTCTGTTTCAATTCCTTTGGGTGTATATACCTAGGAGTGGAATTGCTGAGTCCATACACAAATTTTGAAGTCCCTAGGTGGTACTGATGGCAAATGCACTTGGCTGTTAACCAAAAGGTTAGAGGTTTGAGTCTACCCAGAGGTACCTCGGAAGAGAGACCTCGTGATCTACTTTCAAAAAATCAGCCACTGAAAACCCTAAGGAGCACAGTTCTACTCTGACGCACATAGGATCACTATGAGTCAAAATCAACTCAACGGCAACAGGTTATACACACATTTTAACAATAATTTTCTGTATTATATTATCCTTTGTGTTTTTCTGTAATTTTCTAATTTTTCGATAAAAAATGGAGTTACTTTTCTCATCAGAAAAAAAAAATATTTTAAGAAAGAAGATCGTTTTTTCCTAAATCACTATCTTTATGTTACAACTAGGATTACAGATTTTTCAAAATACGTTTCTAAAAACACCAAGAGACAGAAACCACCTCTCCCACCTCCAACACCATAAGCTCCACACTTAACCCCCTCTCCCACCTACCTGCACTTTCCCTCACCAAAGTCCTCCAGTGACAGAGGTGAAAACTAATCAAAACAGCCAGAGACATTAGGAATGTTTTTCTCCAACTCAATTGGTACTCTCCAGTTATTTCTCTTTGAATTTTCCAAATAGGCAAGGTTTTAATTTTCTTTCCTTTATTCCTGTTCTTTTTTAAATCAGCAACAAATCTCCCTTTGTATTTGGTTTTGCCATCACCAAAATGGGAATACTTCCTCCAGATAATGCAAACTGTTCTGAATTATTCAGGATACAAGCCTGTAAGTAAATGATGTTGTTTGTGATACCATTCCACAATATTTTGGTGTATTTTTTCACACTGCTTTTTTAGCATATGGAGTGTCTTCTTTTTTTTATTTTTCCTTCCAATATAGTCTTTTCCAAATTTTCTTCATGAAATTATGTGTATAAAGGAAAAAAAAGCATTTCTTTTAAAAAGGACACACTCAGCTTGGGTACCTACAAGTCTAAAATTAAAAGTTATGTGAAGGAGATTTAATAGGATTACCAGATTTAGCAAATAAAAATATAGGATGACCAGTTAAATTTCAGATAAACGATGATTTTTTTTTTTTTTTTTTTTTTACTGCAAGTATGTCTCAGACAATATTTGGGACATAACTATATTAAAATTTCTTAGGTGTTTATGTGAAATAAACTGTTTCAGCTGTCCTCGGTTAAACTGACGGCTCATCTGTCGGTTTGTCTACTATGGTAGCTTGAGTGCTTGAGTGTTGCTGTGATGCTGGAAGCTACACCACCAGTAGTTCAGATACTAGCAGGGTCACCTATGATGGACAGGTTTCAGTGGAGCTTCAAGACTAAGACAGACTAGAAAGAAGGAGCTGGCAGTCTACTTCTGAAAAAACTGACCAGTGAAAGTCTTGTGAATAGCCGCGGAACGTTGTCTGATACAGTGCCGGAAGATGAGACCCTCAGGTTGGAAGGCATTCAAAATATGACTTGGGCTGTTAACCCAAAGCTAAAACCATTCCTGAAGCATACTCTTTAGACAAAGACAGGACTATAAAACAAAAAAATACTCATGAGGAGTGTGCTTTTTAGTTCAATCGAATACACAAGACCATATGGGTCACTCCTGTCCAGAGGCAGGATAAGGCAGGAAGGGACAGGAACTGGTTGAATGAACACAGGAAGCCCAGGGTAGACAGGTGGAGTGTGCTGTCACATTGTAGGAATTGCAACTAATGTCACATAAAAAATCTGTATAAATTTTCGCATGAGAAACTAACTTGAGCTGTAAACCTTCACCTAAAGCACAATTGAAAAAAAAAAATACAACTGGGGAACAGCTGCCTCCTCAAAGTAGAGTCAACCTTAACGGCGTGGATGGAGTAAGCTTTCAGGACCTTCATAAGCTGATGTGGCATGACTCAAAATGAGAAGAAACAGCTGCAAACGTCCATTAATAATCGGAACATGGAATGCACAAAGTATGAGTGTAGGAAAATTGAAAGACATTGAAAATGAAATGGAATGCATAAACACTGGTATCCTATGCATTAATAAGCTAAAATGGACTGATACTGGCTGTTCTGAATTGGACAATCACACAATCTACTATGCTGGGAATAACAAACTGAAGAGGAATGCCATCACATTCATCATCAAAAGAACATTTCAAGATCAATCCTGAAGTACAACGCTGTCAGTGATACGATAATAGCCATACACCTACAAGGAAGACCAGTTAACACAACTGTTATTCAAATTTATGTGCTAACCACTAATACCAAACACGAAGAAACTGAAGATTTTTACCAACTTCTGCAGTCTGAAATTGATCAAACATGCAATCAAGATGCATTGATAATTACCGGTAACTGGAACGCAAAATTTGGAAACAAAGAAGGATTGGTAGTTTGGAAAATATGGCCTGGATGATAAAAATGACACTGGAGATCATGCGAATGGGTTATTAACCATTCCATAATAGTTGTTTTTCAGAAAAGTCTACCCTTGCTACATTTTTGTTACAACTTTTACAGCACTTCACCATGATTGATCGAATCCCCAGGTTTTTTGTCTTCTTCTGGCAGGAAGCTGAGGCGCAGGTGCACTGACTCTGAATCTAGCCACTATATGACCTTCCTGGGGTGGCAGTAGCAAGCCATCACCATTTTTTTCAGGGCTGTGCACAGTATTTTTAGAGCCAAGCGCAAAAACCCATTCACTAAAATTATGTGGACCGCGCATGCATCAAAAGACTGAAGATCCTCTCCTCACTGTTCATGCATATGTATGTCACTGCCTATGAAAGGAGCAAATCTGCCCTGGTTCAGGGAGCTGGCAGCCTTAGGTCATGAGACCCTGCCTGTCTCCCAGTTTGCAAACTGTGAATAAACCTTTCTGTTCTTCCAAACCTGTGTCTGCCTGACTTCAATTTGCTAGTCTGCTTGACAAGAACCTATTAGTTGACAGCTTCACAATAGCCTTGGAAATACCTTTGTTCAACAATATAAACGGCAACTATACACGTGACCTCACCAGATGGAATACACATCTGTGGGAAGAGATTTTGGAGAAGCTCAATATCATCAGTCAGAACAAGGCCAACAGCCGACTGCAGAACAGACCACCAGTTGCTCATATACACGTCTAAGTTGAAGCTGAAGAAAGTTAAAAGAAGTTCACGGGAGCCAAAGTACAACCTTGACTGTATTCCACCTGAATTTTGAGACCACCTCAAGAACAGACTTGACACATTGAACATTAATGACTGAAGATCAGACGAATTGTGGCATGATATCAAGGACATCACACATGAAGAAAGCAAAAGGTCATTAAAAAGATAAGAAAGAAAGAAAAGACCAAAACAGATGTCAGAAGAGACTCTGGAAGTTGCTTTTAAACACAGAGTAGCTAAAGCAAATGGAAGAAATGATGAAGTAAAAGAGCTGAACAGAAGATTTCAAAGGGCAACTTGAAAAGACAAAGTAAAGTATTATAATGAAATGTGCACAGAGCTGGAGATAGAAAACCAAAAGGGAAGAACACACTTGACATTTCTCAAGCTGAAAGAACTGAAGAAAAATTCAAGCCTCGAGCTGCAGCACTGAAGGATTCTAATGGCAAAATATTGAATGACCCAGGATGCATCCAAAGAAGATGGAATACACAGAGTCACTATACCAAAAAGAATTCGTCAACGTTCAACCATTTCAGGAGGTAGCATATGATCAAGAACTGATGGTACTGAAGGAAGAAGTCCAAGATACACTGAACACGATGGCGAAAAATGAGGCTCCAGGAATTGATGGAATACCCACTGAGATGTTTCAACAGATGCAATGCTGGGAAGTGCTCACTTGCCTATGCCAAGAAATTTGGAAGACAGCTAACTGGCTGTGACGGTTAAGATTGTATACCAACTTGGCTGAGTCATAATTCTCAGTGTTTATATGTGATCACTCCCATGACGGGATCTGCTATGAGTTGCCAAACAGCTGAAAGGGAGTTTCCTTGGGGGTGTGGCCTGCAACCGAATATAAGCAGACAGTGTGGCTTTTTTGCTCACTCTGGATCCTGTGGCTGTCTCCTGTTCATCTGACTGCCGGCTCTTGGGACTTGAACTATCAGCTTATCTGCCAATCTTGGGATTTGTTGATCTTCACAGCCTGAAAACAGGAGCCCTGCTCTCCGCAACCTGCAAATCTTGGGTTTGCCAGCCCCTGCAGCTATGTGAATCAGGAGAAGCCTTTCAGTCTTGCCGGCCAATCTTGGGATTCAATGATCTTCACAGCCTGTGAGCAAGAGCCCTGCTCTCCGAGACCTGCCAATCTTGGGTTCACCAGCCACTGTAGCTACATGAATCGAGAGAAGCCTCTATCCTGATTCACAGACTTGGGACGTTCCAGCCTCTACAATCACGTGAGCTGTTTCCTTGATAGAAATCTCTACATATATTTATACACTTTACTGGTTTTGTTTCTCTAGAGAACCCAGTCTAATACACTGGCCAATAGACTCAAAGAGATCCATATTTGTGCCCATTCTAAAGAAAGATGATCCAACAGAATGTGCATATTAACGAACAACATCACTAATATCACACACAAGTAAAATTTTGCTGAAGATGAATCAACAGCGGTTGCAGCAGTACTTTGACAAGGAACTGCTAGAAATTGAAGCTGAATTCAGAAGAGGACAGGGAACAAGGGATATCACTGCTGATGTCAGATGGATCCTGGCTAAAAGCAGAGAATACCAGGAAGATGTTTACCTGTGTTTTATTGACTATGCAAAGGCATTCAACTGTTTGGATCACAACAAATTATGAGTAACACTGCAAAGAATGGGAATTTCAGAACATTTAATTGTGCTCATGCAGAACCTGTACATAGACCAAGAGGCAGTTATTCAAAGAGAACGAGGGGATACTACATGGTTTGAAATCAGGAAAGGTGTGCATCAGGGTTAAATCTTTTCACCATACTTACTCAATCTGTATGCTGTGCAGATAATCCAAGAAGCTGGACTATATGAAGAACACAGCATCAGGATTGGAGGAAGACTAATTAACAATCTGTGCTATGCAGATAACGCAACCTTACTTGCTGAAAGTGAAGAGAACTTGAAGTACTTACTGATGAAGATCAAAGACTATGGCCTCCAGTATGGATTACACCTCAACATAAAGAAAACAAAAATCCTCACAACTGGGCCAATAAGCAACATCATGATAAACAGAAAAAATATTTAAGTTGTCAAGGATTTCATTTTACTTGGATCCACAATCAATACCCATGGAAGCAGCAGTCAAGAAACCAAACAATGAATTTCACTGGGCAATTTAAAGTGTTAAAAAGCAAAGACGTCATTTTAAGGACTATGATGTGTCTGGTCCAAGCCATGGTATTTTCAGTCACCTCATATGCACGCAAAAGCTGGACAATGAGTAAAGAAGAGTGAAAAAGGATTGATGCCTTTGAATTATGGTGTTGGTGAAGAATATTGAATATACCATGGACGACCAGAAGAATGAACAAATCTGTCTTGGAAGAAGTACAACCAAAATGCTCCTTAGAAGCCAGGATGGTAAGACTTAGTCTCACGTACTTTGGACAGATTATCAGGAGGGCCTAGTCTCTGGAAAAGAACATTACGCTTGGTAAAGTGAGGGTCAGTGAAAAAAAAGGAATATGGTCAATGAGACGGACTGACACAGTGGCTGCAACAATGGGATCAAACGTAGCAACAACTGTGAGGATGGCACAGGATGGGGCACTGCTTTGTTGTGCATAGGGTTGTTATGAGTCAGAACCAACTCGAGGACTCCTAACAACAACAACCTCTATTTAATCTGGCAACTCAAACTTCAGGGTGCATTAAAGTGCTTATTAAAACAGAGATAGCTGGGCACATACCCAGAGTTTATGATTCAGTTGGTCTGGGCGGAACTTGATAATCTGCACGTCTTAGAAGTTCACAGGGGATGCTGATGCTACTGGTTGGGTACTACTACACTTTGGGTATCAACCCAAAAGCTAGAACTAGCACCTGTATCAAAGTAGCATCAGATGAAACCAAATGAGGAGGCAATTACGGTTTCTAATTAAAACCACCAAAAAACCAAACCCATTGCTGTTAGAGTCGATTCCGACTCACAGCAACCCTATAGGACAGGGTAGGAAACCCCATAGGGTTTCCATGGAATGGTTGGTGGATGTGAACTGACCTTTTAGTTAATACCCCAACACTTAACCACTGCACCACCAGGGCTCCCTAATTAAAACAGAGAGTAGTACAAATGGACTATTACTTTCTAGTTTTATACAATTCCAATTGCTTAGTAGTTTTCAATAACCTGGGGATCTTTTCATATCTACTGATGCCGGATCTCACACCCAGAGATTCAGATTTAGATGGTTTGGAGTAGGGCTCAGGCATCTATATTTTTAAAAGTTCCATAAGGTGATCGATTCTCTTGGGCAACAAGGTTGGGAATCACCGCCCTTTAGTAGCAAGTATTCCTTAGCCCCTGTTAATGAGTTCCTTCACAGCTTACAGAAGAGTGCTGAAACTACAGACTTAATTAGGGGGAAAAAAAAACCCATGTTATGGTACTTATCTAATGAAGATCCATCCCATGTATTTAAAAAGGTCAGGAGGCGCAAAAAGGAGGATATTTCATTTCTTCTTTGAAGCAACAAATGTTGTCTCTGAAGGTTAAAGGGCATGTTGTCTGCTTCGTGGAACATCTTTTAATTCATTGCCTAAGAGCTGCTTTTCATAATAGGTAAGTGAAATGAAAATTCCTTATAAAATTTCTTGGTGTTCTTCAGAAGTTTTTTACCTTTCTCTTGAAATTTAGGTTTGCTTCATGTGAGCTTAAAATATCTTCTGCTTAGAAATTATTGTAATAGCTGTTGGTTCCCAGAATACACTTTAAAAAGTGTTAGGGAAACAGCAAATATCACTATCCTTATGACTCAGAATAAAGGTTACCAGAGACTTAAAATACACATGTTCTGAATGTATCAAAAGGTAAATACAGCAAAACTTGCAAAAGCTGGAATCTGTGTAAGGTGGAAACTTGTCAGACAAGGAAAACTCAAATAGTTATTTGCCACTAAAACAAGCGATAGAAGTGGTTAAGACTGCACCCCGTCAAAGGTGGAAAACTTGCAAGACCTGGAAAAATAAGGCCGTCCTGTCAGGCTCCAGCTCTCACAGGTTTCACTGTATATCCCAAGTCTCCTACTCCCTTCTCCCACCCTCCTAAGCCAGAGCCCTCTTGCTACAAGGAGAGGGAAGCTAGTCACTACAACAGGGCCATCACAGGGAGGTTTTTTGCCACAGGACGACCAGATGACCAGGCACGTCTCCCCTGATCTTCCTTAAAAGTACTCCTTGGCATTGTTTTTCAGTACCAGCAACAAATAGCCTTTGCTGTTTTGCTTTTTTTCCATCATTGAAAAACAGGGGCACTTCCAGAACGGCACTTTGAATTCTGAACTCTTCTGACTTAAAAGCTTATAAAATGATAGTGTAATTCACGTTTTTGAATCAGAACTGCTGTTAACATTTTGGTGTATTTTCATCTAATCTTTATTTGTTATGCATGATATGTTTTCCTTTTATTATTCCTTGTTCTCTATTTTCCAAGTTTCCTTTTCATATTTTCTGAAGTACACATTTATGTCTTATTAAATGGCTAAAATTAAGCATTCTGTGCAGGAGATTTAAACTGTGATGTAGTTTGCCATTATCCTTCACTTAGATATAAACTTCAGCAAGTTGTTGTTGTAAGTCAGGTGCCGTCAAGTCGTTTCCAACTCACAGTGGGTCCTGCACCACCTTCATGATCATTGTTATGCTTGAGCCATTGTTGCAGCCACTGTACCAATCCATTTGGTTGAGGGTCTTCCTCTTTTTTGAAGAACCTCTATTCTATCAAGCATGATATCCTTCTCCAGGGACTGGATTAGCAGATAAGAGCAGGTGAAACCAAATGAAAAGACAAGGGGCTACAACTACTAGTTGAAAAACAGAGTTAAATGTATGATATTTTCTGATTTTATAAATACTTATATTCAAAATACCTATCCAATAACTAATTAGTATTTATTTGTTCACAGCTCCTGAAAATAAATTTAAAAAAAAAAAAACCTTGTAGATGGGCAGCTAACATCATGCACTTAATTCGGAAAAATACTAATCCAAGGTATAATAATGGCTGCCTCTTGGAAGTCCCTGTTACATTTACCAATCAAGAGCCTATTCCTTATACAAGAAAGAGAAAAGGTGTCATTTTTCTCTGATTTATTTCTTTGTTTTTTGGAGGAAACTTGTTTGTGAAACTGTTTTCTTGATCTTTGCTTGAAAATTTCCTTTTATACCTAGTAAAAACTTGGAGTTTTAAATATGACTATTACATTATTTTTCTGAAAGTTTGTTATTTTTTTTAATGCAGTTTCCCTTCATTATTTTACTTAACTCTCCTTGTTTAATCTGACATTAGTGCAGGTTAATCTCAGAAAACATTTGCTAATTTCCTAATGATTTTATATTAAAATGCTTAAACAGACCAGAATGATCTTGACCTTTTAAAACATCTTAATTAGAATCTTGTTTTTTTTACCCACCAGTAGTCACAAAATACACAGTAACTTAAGAAAAATAGCTAAAAACTTGTTGAGCACTTACTGTGTGCTAGTAATACATACAACCACCCTGAGGTAAGCACTGCTGTTATCATTCCCCTACAGTTGGAAGGAACCCTGGTAGCACAGTGGTTAATTGCTTGGCTGCTAACCAAAAGGTCAGCAGTTCGAATTCAGCAGCTGCTCTGCAGAAGAAAGATGAGGCAGTCAGCTTCCGTAAAGATTACTGCCTTGGAAACCCTATGGGGTAGTTCTACTCTGTCCTGAAGGGTCGCTATGAGTTGGAATCTCTAGCGCTATGGGTCTGGTCTACAGATGGAGAGACATGAGCACAGTGGATGAGAAACCTGCCAATGTCATGTAGCTAGAAAGTAGAAGAGGCAGGACTTGAACTCAGGTAGTGCAGCTCCAGTGCCATGTTCTTCATCAGTGTCCTCTGGAACAAATTTGCCCAATGCCAAAGTTCTTCCACTGTGAAATCGGGTTTTACACCTGAATTATAAAATCGTCCATATTTTTTTTAATTTAGACTAGATGAAACTGTTGGTCTACTAGATAGGAAAGCTTGTTCTACTTTCAACTAAGATGTAGGTCATCAAAAATGACCTTTTAAAACTGTGCAAGCCATGTGGATGTCTTCTGAGGGAGGTGAGTTCTGCAGGATTTTAAAAGGTGTTTGGTAGGAAATGGGTTCAACGGCCAGGCGATTTGGGAGTAACACTGGATTTAACAAGACGAAGTCTTTACTGCAAAATTCCCAGAGTCCTTAATGAATTAAGTCTTGTGAATTATGAAACCTCGAGAAAGTATGTAGCATTTCCCCAACTCATTTGACAATGAAACGGTATATTTGTGAAGCATCTCTCTGAGAGCGGTTGTTCTGTTGAACATCCTTAAAGAAATAACCTGAAATGCCCACAATAGCTAAGTACAGAAGTAACCAAGAGCTTCCTCATCTATTGTAAAAAATCTACCAGGTCTTCATAAAACTTATGGCTTGTACACATCTTCCCTGCCACCCCTACACTCAGTTGATCAACTTTTATAATTGTTTTCAGCTAACACTTGTACACAGAACTTAACTGGATATTTTATTCATCTGATCATAGGACTTCAATCCTGCTAACAAAAACACATAGTTCATTCTTTCCTGTCTTAGATATTCTTAATTTGTTTCAGAATCACTTTATTAAAGAAGTATCTGAGTAGCTACTAGGTGACACTGTTGTCAGGTGCCATCAAGTCAGCTGCCAACTCGTGGTGACCCCATGCACAACAGGACGAGACCACTGTGATTCACAGGTTTTTTGTTGGCTGATTTTCAGAAGTAGATCACCAGGCCTTTTCTTCTAGTCTGTCATAGTTTGGAAGCTCTGCTGAAACCTGTTTGGCATCATAGTAACACATAAGCCTCCACTGCTTAGGGCTGCACTTGAGGTACAACGGCCAGAAATGAAACCCGGGTGTCCCACATGGAAGGTGAGGATTCTACCACTGAACCACCACTACCCCCGGTGACAGGAACTAGAACTGCAATAAATAATAGACAAGCTTTCTGCTCTCCTGTGAATACAACAAGATGACCTGAAATAAGTGGGTGCACCTCTAGGCTTCAGAGATAAGGAGACATTTAGTAGAGGATAGAAAGCATCACCCCTTCTCTTCTGAAGACCCTGAAGGTGAATAATCAGCCCACAGACATCTACCCACTGTGCCACTAGGTCCTGCATGTTACTGTCTTCTCATTGTTCTCCCTCAGGATGCTCTTACCTATTACCATAGCCTCAACTACTTTCTGTATGCTGGTAACCCTTGTATCTATTTGGGGCTTGAGATGCTTTCCCACTAGACTCATCCAACTAGATGTCATACAAGCAGCTCAGTCCTGACATGTCTACAACTGAATTTATCCTCCTTGCCCTGGAACCTATTTTTCTCTTTGTGTATCTTAGCAAGTGTAGCTACTATAGACCCAGCCACCCAAGCCATCTGCTCTATAGTGTCGCTATGAGTCACAATCGATCCGATGGCAACAGGTTTGGTTTTTTTGTTTTCACTACTACCACATTAGTTCAGGTCCTTCCTTCTCCTTTCTGGATTCCCTAATACCAAGACTGGCTCCCTTAAATTCACCATTCTAATAATAAAATGAATGTTAATTCTAAAATGTAAACGTTATTTCTTATTCCTTGTGTTGGGGTCCCCAAAGCCACCCTCAAGTTCAATAAGTCAATGAAAAGACTCACAGAACTAAGAAAAATTGTTAGGCTCATGGTTATAGTTTAATACAGCAAAAGGATACAGATTAAAATCAGCCAAAGAAAAAGCTGCATAGGGCGGTGTCCAGGATACACTAAGCAAACTTCAGTTGTCCTCTCCCAGTGGAGTCGCAAAGACAGCTTAATTATCCCAACAATGATGTGTAACAACGTGTGCAGTACTGCCAACCAGGAATACTCACCTGAGCCTTGGTGTCCGGGGGTTTTATTGGGGTCAATCATGTAAGCATGTAGGACCTACTCAATTTCCAGACCCTGAGAGGTCAAATGTGGCTCAAACTCCCTTGGTATAAAAAAACAGGTGTTCACCATAAGTCAATTAGCATAAGCTATTTGGTATGGCCTAAGGCCTCAGATATACAAAAACACTCATATCAGACAAGATGTTCCAAGAGGTTAGAGGTTATTTCCAAAGAGCAAGTCGAGGGCCAGTCCTAAAGACCTTTGGAATATGCAAGGTTTGGGCAGCCCAGACCTGCTGAGTTAACCCTCTACTGTACATTTCTCTAACTTGTGTTGTTAAGCATGGTGAAAGGATACAACCCTGATGCACACCTTTCCTGACTTTAAATCTTGTTCTCTTTGAATGACTGCCTCTTTATCTCTGTACGGGTTCCACAATTAAGTGTTTTGGAATTCACATTCTCTGCAATGTTATCCCTAATTTGTTATGATCCACACAGTCGAATGCCTTTGCATAGTCAATAAAATACAGATAAACATCTTTCTGGTATTCTCTGCTTTCAGCCAGGATCCACCTGACATCAGCAATGATATCTCTCGTTCCATGTCTTCTGAATCTCACTTGAATTTCTGGCAATTCCCTGTTGGTATAATTTTTTTTATATACTGCTGCAGCTGCTTTTGAATGATCTTCAGCAAAACCTTACTTGTGTATGATATTAATGATATTGTTCGATAATTTCCACATTTCATTGGATCACCTTTCTTTGGAATGAGTACAAATACGGATCTCTTCCAGTCAGTTGGGCAGGTAGCTGTCTTCCAAATTTCTTGGCATAGATGAGTAAGCACTTTAGCACTGCATCCATGTGCTGAAACATCTCAACTGGTATTCCGTCAATTCCTGGAGCCCTGTTTTTCACCAAAGCCTTCAATGCAGCTTGGGCTTCTTCCTTCAATACTATCGGTTCCTGATCATATGCTACCTTCTAAAATGGTTGGATGTGACCAACTCTTTTTGGTATAGTGACTGTGTATTCCTTCCATCTTCTTTTGATACTTCCTGCATCACTTAATATTTTTCCTATAGAATCCTTCGATATTGCAACTAGAGGCTCGAATTTTTCTTTGGTTCTTTCAGCTTGTGAAATGCCAAGTTTGTTCTTCCCTTTTGATTTTTTAATCTCCAGGTCTTTGCACATGTCATAATACTCTACTTTGTCTTCTCAAGCCACCCTCTGAAATCTTCTGTTCATCTCTTTTACTTCATCATTTCTTCCTTTAGCCTTAGCTACTCAATGTTCAAGAGCAAGCTTCAGAGTCTCTTCTGACATCCATTTTGGTCTTTTCTTTCTTCCCTGTCTTTTTAATGACCTCTTGTTTTCTTCATGTATGATGTTCTTGATGTCATTCTACAACTCATCTGGTCTTTTTGGCTATTAGTGTTCGACACATCAAATCTATTCTTGGGATGGTCTCTAAATTCAGGTGGGATATGTTCAAGGTCATACTTTGGTTCTTGTGGACTTGTTCTAATTTTCTTCAGTTTCGACCTGAATATGAGCAGCTGATGGTCTGTTCTGCAGTTGGTGCCTGACCTTTTTCTAACTGATGATATTGAGCTTTTCCATTGTCTCTTTCATAGATGTGTATTCCTGTACATTCCATCTGGCGAGGTCATGTGTATAGCCACCATTTACATTGCTGAAAAAAGGTATTTACAATGACAAAGTTGTTGGTCTTGGAAAATTCTAATCATGCAATGTCCAGCATCATTTCTGTCAACCAAAGCCATATTTTCCAACTACTAATCCTTCTTTGTTTCCCACTTTCACATTCCAATCATTGTATGTTCAACCAATTTCAGGCTGCAGAAGTTTGTAAAAATCCTCAATTTCTTCATCTTTGGCCTTTGTGGATCTAGATACCTTGCGGGGGAGAGTAGATTAATGTTTTAGCCATTCCCTTAGGAAAACTGAAATACAAGATACCAAAAAAAAAAAAAAAAACCATTGCTATCGAGTCGATTCCAACTCATAGCGACCCTATAGGACAGAGTAGAACTGCCCCATAGAGTTTACAAGGAGCGCCTGGTGGATATGAACTGCCGCCCTTTAGGTTAGCAGCTGTAGCACTTAACCACTATGCAACCAGGATTTCCGAAATACAAGATAGGGTAGTCTATCCCATAAGAGGAGCGTCTACAGGAGAGAGACTTGAAGCTCCATTTCTTTGAATTTCCACTGTACCATAAGGGTTGGAGACCTATTACATGGGGTTTAGAAATCAAATCTCAAAAGTTCCAGGCTTAATATTTAAAAGGGTCACTCTCTGAGTTACTTGTATACCCGAACCTGCAGCTATGTATTTAGAATTAGTTTAGCTAAAAACTGTCAAATGAGGTCTCAAAGTCCTTCTCTAGCACCTGTTCCTCAAATAATAATGACTTGTTCAGGAAAACTAGTTGAGAAGCAATTTCATTTCTCCACTCATGATTATGAATTCTAGCTCTGTGGGGGGCAGGCTCAAGAAAATTTAATAGACATTAGCTATTACGCCAGAACTATACTAACCAAAAAATCAAAAACCTGTTGCCATCAAGTCGATTCCAACTGAAGCCTGCTAAATAAATTGTGACTTAATCCTCTCAACTGCCGAAAGATATGATATTGTTGTTGTTAGGTGCTATCAAGTCAGTTCCGACTCACAGCAACGCTATGCACAACAGAATGAAACACTGCCAGGTCCTGTGCCATCCTTACAATTGTTATTATGCTTCAGCGCCTTGTTGCAGCCACTATGTCAATCCACCTCGTTGAGGGTCTTCTTCTTTTCCACTGACCCTGTACTTTGCCAAGCATGACGTCCTTCTCCAGGGACTGATCCCTCCTGACAACATGTCCAAAGTACATAAGATGCAGTCTCACCATCCTTGCCTCTAAGGAGCATTCTGGCCCTACTTCTTCCAAGACAGATTTATTTGTTCTTTTGGCAGTCCACTGTATATTCAATATTCTTCGCCAACACCACAATTCAAAGGCATCAACTCTTCTTCGGTCTTCCTTATTCACTGTCCAGCTTTCACATGCATATGATGTGATTGAAAATACCATGGCTTGCGTCAGGCACACCTTAGTCTTCAGGGTGACATCTTTGCTCTTCAACACTTTAAAGAGGTCCTTTGCAGCAGATTTACCCAATGCAATGTGCCTTTTGATTTCTTGACTGCTGCTTCCATGGCTGTTGATTGTGGATCCAAGTAAAATGAAATCCTTCACAACTTCAATCTTTTCTCCGTTTATCATGATGTTGCTCATTGGTCCAGTTGTGAGGATTTTTGTTTTCTTTATGTTGAGGTGTAATCCATACTGAAGGCCGTGGTCTCTGATCTTCATTAGCAAGTGCTTCAAGTCCCCTTCACCTTCAGCAAGCAAGGTTGTGTCATCTGCATAACGCAGGTTGTTAATAAGTCTTCTCCAATCCTGATGCCCTGTTCTTCATATAGTCCAGCTTCTCGGATTATTTGTTCAGCATACAGATTAAATAGGTATGGTGAAAGAATACAACCTTCACACACACCTTTCCTGACTTTAAACCAATCAGTATCCCCTTGTTCTGTCCAAACAACTGCCTCTTGATCTATGTAAAGGTTCCTCATGAGCACAATTAAGTGTTCTGGAATTCCCATTCTTCACAATATTATCCATAGTTTGTTATGATCCACACAGTTGAATGCCTTTGCATAGTCAATAAAGCACAGGTAAACATCCTTCTGGTCATTCTCTGCTTTCAGCCAGGATCCATCTGACATCAGCAATGATATCCCCAGTTCCACGTCCTCTTCTGAAACCGGACTGAATTTCTGGCAGTTCCCTGTCAATATACTGCTGCAGCCATTTTTGAATGATCTTCTGCAAAATTTTGCTTGTGTGTGATATTAATGATATTGTTCTATAATTTTGACATTCGGTTGGATCACCTTTCTTGGGAATAGGCATAAATATGGATCTCTTTCAGTCAGTTGCCAGGAAGCTGTTTTCCATATTTCTTGGCATAGACAAGTGAGCACTTCCAGCACTGCATCTGTTTGTTGAAACATCTCAATTGACATTCCATCAGTTCCTGGACCCTTATTTTTCACCAATGCCTTCAGAGCAGCTTGGACTTCTTCCTTCAGTACCATTGGTTCCTGATCATATGCCACCTCTTGAAATGGCTGATCATCAACTAATTCTTTTAGGTATAATGACTCTGTGTATTCCCTCCATCTTCTTTTGATGCTTCCTGCATCCTTTAATATTTTCCCTGTGGAATCCTTCACTATTGCAACACGAGGCTTGAATTTTTTCTTCAGTTCTTTCAGCTTGAGAAACACTGAGCGTGTTCTTCCCTTTTGGTTTGCCATCTCCAGGTCTTTGCACATGTCAGTATAATACTTTGTCTTCTCGAGAGGCCCTTTGAAATCTTCTGTTCAGTTCTTTTACTTCATCAATTCTTCCTTTTGCTTCAGCTGCTCGACACTCAAAAGCAAGTTTCAGAGTCTCCTCTGACATCCATCTTGGTCTTTTCTTTCTTTCCTGTCTTTTCAGTGACCTCTTGCTTTCTTCATGTATGATGTCCTTGATGTCATTCCAAAACTTGTCTGGTCTTCGGTCACTAGTGTTCAATGCGTCAAACCTGTTCTTCAGATGGTCTCTAAATTCAGGTGGGATATACTCGAGGTCTTATTTTGGCTCTCATGGACTTGCTCTGATTTTCTTCAATTTCAGCTTGAACTTGCATATGAGCAATTGATGGTCTGTTCCACAGTCGGCCCCGGCCTTGTTCTGACTGATGATATTGAGCTTTTCCATCGTCTCTTTCCACAGATGTAGTCAATCTGATTTCTGTGTGTTCCATCTGGCGAGGTCCATGTGTACAGTCGCCGTTTATGTTGGTGAAAGAAGGTATTTACAATGAAGAAATCGTTGGTCTTGCAAAATTCTATATTCGATCTTGGGCATTGTTTCTATCACCAAGGCCATATTTTCCAACTACTGATCCTTCTTGTTTCCAACTTTTGCATTCCAATTGCCAGTAATTATCAATGCATCTTGATTGCATGTTTGATCAATTTCAGACTGCAGCAGCTGATAAAAATCTTCTATTTCTTCATCTTTGGCCCTAGTGGTTGGTGCATAAATTTGAATAATATTCGTATTAACTGGTCTTCCTTGTAGGCGTATGGATATTATCCTATCACTGACAGCGTTGTACTTCAGGACAGATCTTGAAACGTTCTTTTTGACGATGAATGCAACATCATTCCTCTTTCAGTTGTCATTCCCAGCATAGACTATATGATTGTCCGATTCAAAATGGCCAACACCAGTCCATTTCAGCTCACTAATGCCTAGGATACCGATGTTTATGCGTTCCATTTCATTTTTGATGATTTCCAATTTTCCTAGATTCATACTTCGTACATTCCAGGTTCTGATTATTAATGGATGTTCGCAGCTGTTCTCATTTTGAGTCGTGCCACATCAGCAAATGAAGGTCCCGAAAGCTTTACTCCATCCACGTCATTAAGGTTGACTCTACCTTGAGGAGGCAGCTCTTCCCCAGTCATCTTTTGAGTGCCTTCCAACCTGGGGGTCTCATCTTCCAGCACTATATCAGACAATGCTCCGCTGCTATTCATAAGGTTTTCACTGGCTGATGCTTTTTAAAAGTAGACTGCCGGGCCCTTCTTCCTAGTCTGTCTTAGTCTGGAAGCTCAGCTGAAACCTGTCCTCCATGGGTGACCCTGCTGATATCTGAATACCGGTGGCATAGCTTCCAGCATCACAGCAACCCACAAGCCCCTGCAATACGACAAACTTACAGACACATGGGGGATGATATTGAGATCAGAGAAGTAATTTGCCCAAGGGGGTGGAGTAGCTCTGTTCACTCAGGTTCCCATGACCCAGTGTATAAGTATGGTCCTTGTTCTGAAGCCACCAATAACCAACCAAACCAAATGCCGTCAGGTCAATTCCAACTTATGGCAACCCCATGTGCTTCAGCATACAACTGTACATAGGGTTTTCAATGGCTCTGACCTTTCAGAAGGAGACTGCCAGGCCTTTGTTCCAAAATGCCTCTGGATGGATTCCAACTACCACCGTTTCAGTTGGTAGCTGAGTGCTTAACCATTTGCGCCACCCAGCGGTTACCATATACTAATACCATAATATGCTATTGGCTATCTACCAGATATTTTCATACCTGATACTTTCTAACACTGACACCTTAGAAATTTTTATATTTAAGGCAAGTTCAGAGGCAGAAAATCAGATAAATGTTTCACCCATGTGAAGTAATTACAAATTACTATCTAGATATCAAGAGTTGTGGCTCCCTAGCACACCTGAGGAAAACAGAATACCCTAGTTTCAGGAGAAGTTCCACTGACATTTATTCAATAAATTCATGATAGATTGCTTCCCAAAGTTATCTAAACCCATACAGAATAGAAACTAGGTACATTCTCCTATTCTTTGGAGGATCTTTCATGGAAGATATTCCAGATTACCTAGAACAGAGGCTTCTTTATACTATCTCCCAGAACGCTAGACAGAATAGAACCCTGTTTTGATCAATCATGTTCATTATGAGAACAAATGGACTTCCATCCAAAACGCTGTTCTTCCAAAGAAAGTTCTCTGTCAGCCTTTCAACCTATATCTAACTTTCTTTCTTCTTTCTGTTGCCAGCAAGAATCCATCATGGACTGGATCCTGCGTGTTCTACACTTAAATACCATCTTACAAATGATACAGCACATAGGGAATTTCTGGCCTTGGTACCATGAACTCATCGGAGCCCTTATGTTAGGATATTTGGTGCTTACTATAAGAATCCCTTTGTCTAATGAAGACTGCATAATTCTTATCCTTGAACTTGCTCTTCTTTGGGTCCTTTTACTCAACATATGAATATCACAGTATAACATTGGAGAGTACAAGTCAAAGGCAAGCAACAGCATTACAGTGTCAATCTTCAAAATGAACCTCCAACTTAACTCAGGTTACAAGAGCCAGAAAAACAGCCTCTAATCCATTTTTGTATGTATAGCGGGGCTTCAAATGTATTTTATTTACTCTTCTCAAACCTGAAATAAATTTTAGTTTTTAAGCTATAGCAACAAGGATTTTGCTTCTACTCGATTCATTGCCATTTTAGAAAAACCTGTTTTGTATTTGGAGCGAGGAAAAATTCTTCATCTTAATTCAAAGTTCTCTCCAGAGATTAGTAAATGATAAAATAACCAATAGAAAAGGATGGTTTAGGGAGAAATTTCTTTACAGCCAGTGGTTTACTAAAACTTCCTGGAGTCTTAAAGTTACTGCCCTCTAGAATAAAGAAGGGCAAACTGCCTATTTCCATTTAACTTTTGACCAACCGTTTAAAAAAAAAAAAAAAGGGTGAGGAAGGCCCAGCCTTTAGCCTTTGCTACTCATAGAGAACACAAAGTAGGTGGGTCCCAAAACCAATAAAATAACCCCCCATTTATTAAATGCAAACAATTTGAACAAGATGAACATGTCTCATCTGTTCTCAGGATTCTGATGACCTGTAATGGTGTGGAAGCCTAGAGTCTTTGCCTCTTTCTCCTCACAGGATATTTTCCTTTTCTCACAGCCAGCCCCCATGAAGAGAAAGTAACAGAGCCAGGGCTTGTAGGGACAGACAGACATTTTCTGGTTACTACATCACTAGTTTTCAACTAGGGTAATTTTTGATTCCTAGGGGGCATTTGGGAATGTCTAGAGTCATTTTTGGTTATCATAAATGGGGGAGGGGGGAGGCGCAGAGTCAAGATGGCAGATGGCAGACTAGTCAGACACACTAAGCCATCCTACTGCAACAAAGACCTGAAAAACCAAGTAAAACAGATACAGACATCAACCTTAGAACCCCGAATCTTATACGAAGGGATAAAGTATTAGATCGGAAGTCACTGAGGCGAAGAAGAAACTGATAGAAGACAGGGAAGGAATAGAGATACAGAGTGAAGGTTTCCAGACGAACAGCAAGACTCGGTGTGGCCATCTTTGAATAAAACCAACAACCCTGCATGCACAGTCACCTCCATGGAATTTCCAATAGGAGACAGAGGTACGGCAGTGTTATGGATTGAATTGTGTCCCGTAAAAATGTGAGTCAACTTGGCTAGGCCATGTTTCCCAGTATCGTGTGACTGTCCACTATTTTGTGATCTGATGTGATTTTCTTATGTGTTGTAAATCCTGCCTCTATGATGTTAATGAGGCACGATTAGAGGCAGTTATATTAATAAGTCAGAACTCAATCTACAAGACTAGGTTGTATCTTGAGTCAATCTCTTTTGAGATATAAAAGAGAGAAGCGAGCAGAGAGACAGGGGGACCTCATTACTACCAAGCAAGAAAAGCCAGGAACCCACAACCTTTAGACCTGGGGTCCCTGTGCTGAAAAGTTCCTAGACCAGGGGAAGATCGACAAGGACCTTCCTCCACAGCCAACAGAGAAAGCTTTCCCCTGGAGCTGGCACCCTGAATTCGGACTTCTAGCCTCCTAGATGGTGAGAAAATAAATCTGTTTACTAAAGCCATCCACTTGTGGTATTTCTGTTATAGCAGCACTAGATAACTGCGACAGGTGCAGATACACCCAGAGCTAAGTAAGACCACATTTGCTGATTGCAACTCAAGGAGGAGCCCAGATTCTCCCGCCTGGTACCCACAGGAGCACATTCCCACAAACCCACCCCTCTAGTAAACAGCAGCTATAACCGCTATATCCTCGCAACCTGGACTGCTAGGAACCACAATGCCAATCCACTCTATCACCCTCTTCCATCTAGCCCCCTCTGCCCCGAATCACTGCCCCCCCACCTCTCTCCTCTGCCCTGTTGTCCCAAGGGGACCCAGCCCACAGATCTACCCCTGCCAGTCCCAGATACCTCCTGCCATGCCTGTGACCCTGGGGGGATGTGGCCTAGAACCAAGGCCCTCCCCCACCAGCCCTGAACCCCTCCTGCCACCCACCACAGCCCTGTTCCAGTCCTTGGCCTGGTTCAAGCTGCAAAAGGTCCATATCTGCCCCTTTCCTCTGTTGGACCTGTCCTGCTGCACCACAGCTAAGTGACAGACCCAGCACACCCAGAAAAGGTAGTGAGAACTATCATGCCCAGAGGTGAGCAAGCAACAAAGCACACCTGGCCCACCTACGCAGACATAAGCAAACAAAAGAGCAGTACAAAACCAACAAACCGACAGTCAATAAATAATACCTGAATGTTTCAGAGACAGCAGACAATATCAAAACGTATTAAAAAAAAAAAAAAGACAAGATGGCTTCAGTAAGCAACCAGAATAAAAGCATCAGTTGACCTTCCAGCAGAAGAAAAGGCAATGGAACTATTTGATAGCAAATTCAAAAATCTAATATTCAGGGAGCCCCGGTGGTGGGGTGGTTAAGAGCTCAGGCTGTTAACCAAAAGGCTGGCGGTTCAAATCCACCAACCACTCCTTGGAGACCCTGTGGGGCAGTTCTACTCTGTCCTATAAGGTCACTATGAGTCGGAATCGACTCAGTGGCAACAGGTTTATAAGAGGCTAGGAAAGAGATCAAGGAAAACAGACAAAACCAACAAAAACATAGCCAAAATCAAGGAAAACAGACAAAGCAAGAGAAGAATTCAGGAAAATAATATAAGAACAAAATGTCAAAATAAATCTAGAAATCATACAAAAACAGCACTTAGAAATCCAAAAGATAAACAACAAAATGTCAGAATGGACAACAATAGAAGGTTTTAGGAGCAAATCTGAAACAATGGAAGACAGGATCAGTGAAACTGAAGACAAATCCATGGATGCCACTTTGAGGAAAAATCAAAAGAAATGATGAAAACCTAAGAACTGTGTGGAATACAATCAAGAGCATAAATTTGCAAGTGACCAGAGTTTCAGAACAGGGAAAGAATATGGAAAACACAGACGGGATCACTGAAGATTTGCTGACAGAAAACTTCCCTAATATCATGAAAATTAAAAACTGACCATCCAAGAAGCTCAACGACCCCATATGGGATAGATCCCAAAAGAAAGGCACCAAGATGTATCATAATTATACTCGCCAAAACCAAAGAATCCTGAAAGCAGCTCAAGAAAAACAAAAAGTCACATAGAAAGGTGAAACAAGACCAAGTTCCGATTAATCAGCAGAAACCATGCAGGCAAGAAGGCAATGGAATGATATATTTAAAACCTTGAAAGAAAAATATTGCCAACCAAGGATAATATATCCTACTGGGGAATTCAGCACAGCTGGACCAAGGCAAGGTAATGGAAGCTTCACAGACACATCCAAAATCCCTGAGGGACTGAATTACTGGGCCGACATCTGGAGACCATGATCTTGGGGTACATCTAGCTCAATTGGTAATAACATAATTTATAAAGAAAATGTTCACATTCTACTTTGGTGAGTAGCATCTGGGGTCTTAAAATCTTGTGAGTGGCCATCTAAGATACTCTACTTGTCCAGCCTGTCTGGGGCAACAGAGAATGAAGAAACCCGAAGAACAAAAGACAAGAAAAAGAAATAAAGAGCATCCAAATTGGTAACAAAGAAGCAAAACTGTCCCTATTTGTGGGTGACATGATACTATACATGGAAAACCCAAAAGACTCCACAAGAAAATTATTGGAACTAATAGAAAGATTCAACAGAGTAGCAAGGTACAAGATAAACATACAAAAATCAGCTGGATTCCTATACGCCAATAAAAAGAACTATGAAAAGGAAACCAGGAAAAGAACATCATTTATAACAGCTCCTAAAAAATAAAATACTTAGGAATAAATCTAACCAGGGATGTAAAATATCTATACAAAGAAAACTACAAAACACTACTGCAAGAAACCAAAAGAGGTCAACATAAACGGAAAAAACATACCATGCTCATGGATAGGTAGACTCAACATTTTGAAAATGTCAATTCTACCCAAACCAATCTACAAATAACAATGCAATTCCAATCCAAATACCAATAGCATTCTTTAACAAGATGGAAAAATTAATTACCAACTTTATATGGAAAGGAAAGAGACCCTGGGTAAGTAAAGCACTATTCAAAAAGAACAAAGTAGGAGGCCTGAGGCTACTGACCTCAGAACCTGCACTAGTCAAAACAGCCTGGTACCGGTACAATGACAGACACGTTGGCCAATGGAATAAAATCGAGAACCCAGATGTAAATCTATCTCCTTATATCCCTTGATCTTTGACAAAGGCCCAAAGTCCATTAAACAGGGAAAAGCCAGTCTTTTTAACAAATGGTGCTGGCAAAACTGGATATCCATCTGTAAAAAATGGAACAGTACTCATACCTCACACCATACACAAAAACTAATTCAAAATGGATCAAAGACCAAAATACAAAACCATAAACTATAAAGATCATGGAAGAAAAAATAGGGTCAACACTAGGGGCCCTAATATATGGCATAAACAAGATACAAACCATAATTAACAATACACAAACACCAGAAGGTAAGCTAGATAAATGGGACCTTCTGAAAATTAAACACTTATGCCCATAAAAGACTTCAGTAAAAGAGTAAAAAAAAAACCTACAGACTGAGAAAAAAATTTTGGTTATGACATATCCAACGAAAGTCTAATCTCTAAAATCTATAGGAAAATCCAACACCTCTAAAATAAAGAGACAAATATTCCAATTTAAAAATGGGCAAAGGATATGAACAGACATTTCACCAAAGAAGACATTCAAGTGGCTAAGAGACACGAGAGGAAATGCTCATAATCACCAGCCATTAGAGAAATGCAAATCAAAACCACAATGAGATACCATTTCACCCTGACATTACTGGCACAAATCAAAAAACAGAAAATAACAAATGTTGGAGGGGTTGCAGGGAGAATGGAATTCTTATGCATTGTTGGTGGGAAAGAAAAATGGTACAGCCACTTTGGAAAAATGATATGGCACCTCCTTAAAAAGCTAGAAATAGTGCTCACTTCGGCAGCACATATACTAAAATTGGAACGATACAGAGAAGATTAGCATGGCCCCTGCGCAAGGATGACACGCAAATTCGTGAAGCATTCGATATATTTGCAAGAATCCATAGAGAGACAGCATGCAGAAATCCAAAAGATTAACAATAAAATTACAGAATTAGACAATGCAATAGGAAGTCAGAGGAGTGGACTCGAGCAATTAGAATGCAGAGTGGGAGATCTGGAGGACCAGGGAATTAACACCAACATAGCTGAAAAAAAATCAGATAAAAGAATTAAAAAAAATGAAGAAACCCTAAGAATCATGTGGGACTCTATCAAGAAGGATAATTTGCGTGTGATTGGAGTCCCAGAACAGGGAGGGAGGACAGAAAACACAGAATAGTTAAAGATCTGCTGACAGAAAACTTCCCTGACATCATGAAAGACGAAAGGATATCTATCCAAGATGCTCACTGAACCCCATTTAAGATTGATCCAAAAAGAAAAACACCAAGACATATTACCATCAAACTCACCAAAACCAAAGATAAACAGAAAATTTAAAAAGCAGCCAGGGATAAAAGAAAGGTCTCCTTCAAGGGAGAATCAATAAGAATAAGTTCAGACTACTCAGCAGAAACTATGCAGAGAAGAAGGCAATGGGATGACATATACAGAGCACTGAAGGGGAAAAACTGCCAGCCAAGGATCATATATCCAGCAAAACTCTCTCTGAAATATGAAGGCGAAATGAAGATATTTACAGATAAACACAAGCTTAGAGAATTTGCAAAAACCAAACCAAAGCTACAAGAAATACTAAAGGAAATTGGTCAAAAAAACAATAATATCAGATACCAGCACAACACAAGGTCACAGAACAGAACATCCTGATATCAACTCAAATAGGGAAATTGCAAAAGCAAATTAAGATTAATTAAAAAAAAAAAAAAGCTCAAAACAGGGAATCATTGAAGTCAATACATAAAAGATAACAAATAATCAAAAAAAATCAAAAAGAGGGACTAAATACAGGTGGCATAAAACTGCGATATGGAGAGGGATGCAAGGTGATATAGGACAACACAAGTTAGGTTTTTACTTAGAAAAATAGGGGTAAATATTAAGGTAACCACAAAGAAGTATAACAACTCCCTAACTCAAAATAAAAACCAAGAAAAACGTAACGACTCAGCAAACATAAAGTCAAATACTATGAAAATGAGGATCTCACAATTTACAAAGAAAAACGTCTCAGCACAAAACAGTAAGTGGAAAAATGAAACTGTCAACAACACACATAAAAAGGCATCAAAATGACAACACTAAACACTTACTTATGTATAATTACGCTGAATGTAAATGGACTAAATGCACCAATAAAGAGACAGTCTGAGACTGGATAAAGAAACACAATCTGTCTATATGCTGCCTACAAGAGACACACCTTAGACTTAGAGACACAAACAAACTAAAAATCAAAGGATGGAAAAAAATACATCAAGCAAACAATAAGCAAAAAAGAAGAGGAGTAGCAATATTAATTTCTGACAAAATAGACTTTAAACCTAAATCCACCACAAAGGATAAAGGAGGACACTACATAATGATAAAAGGGACAACTGACCAGGAAGATATAACCATCTTAAATATTTATGCACCCAATGACAGGGCTGCAAGATACATAAATCACATTTTAACAGAACTGAAAAGTGAGATAGACACCTCCACAATTACAGTAGGAGACTTCAACACACCACTTTCAGAGAAGGACAGGACATCCAGTAAGAAGCTCAATAGAGACACGGAAGACCTAACTACAACAATCAACCAACTTGACCTCATTGACTTATACAGAACTATCCACTCAACTGCTGCAAAGTATACTTTTTTTTCTACCACACATGGAACATTCTCTAGAATAGACCACATATTAGGTCATAAAACAAACCTTTGCAGAATCCAAAACATCGAGATATTACAAAGCATCTTCTCAGACCACAAGGCCATAAAAGTGGAAATCAATAACAGAAAAATTAGGGAAAAGAAATCAAATACTTGGAAACTGAACAATACCCTGCTCAAAAAAGACTGAGTTATAGAATAAGGAAATTCATAGAATGCAACGAGAATGAAAATACTTCCTATCAAAACCTCTGGGACACAGCAAAAGCAGTGCTCAGAGGCCAATTTATATCGATAAATGCACACATACAAAAAGAAGAAAGAGCCAAAATCAGAGAACTGTCCCTACAACTTGAACAAATAGAAAGTGAGCAACAAAAGAACCCATCAGGCACCAGAAGAAAACAAATAATAAAAATTAGAGCTGAACTAAATGAATTAGAGAACAGAAAAACAATTGAAAGAATTAACAAAGCCAAAAGCTTGTTCTTTGAAAAAATTAACAAGATTGATAAACCATTGGCTAGATGACTAAAGAAATACAGGAAATGAAACAAATAACCCGAATAAGAAACGAGAAGGGCCACATCACAACAGACCCAACTGAAATTAAAAGAATCATATCAGATTATTACGAAAAATTGTATTCTAACAAATTTGCAAACCTAGAAGAAATGGATGAATTCCTGGAAAAACACTACCTACCTAAACCAACACAATCAGAAGTAGAACAACTAAACAGACCCATAACAAAAAAAGAGATTGAAACGGTAATCAAAAAACTCCCAACAAAAAAAAGCCCTGGAAATGCTAAGAAGCGGCCATCTAAGATGCATCAATTGGTCTCAACCCACCTGGATCAAAGGAGAATGAAGAACACCAAGATCACACAACAACTATGAGCCCAAGAGACAGAAAGGGCCACATGAACCAGAGACTTACATTATCCTGAGCCCAGAAGGACTAGATGGTGTCTGGCCACAACTGATGACTGCCCTGACAGGGAGCACAACAGAGAACCCCTGAGGGAGCAGGAGATCAGTGGGATGCAGACCCCAAATTCTCATAAAAAGACCAGACTTAATGGTCTGACTGAGACTAGAGGAATCCCGGCGGTCATGGTCCCCAAACTTTCTGTTGGCCCAGGACAGGAACCATTCCCCAAGACAACTCATCAGAAATGGAAGGGACTGGACAATGGGTTGGAGAGAGATGTTGATGAAGAGTGAGCTACTTGTATCAGGTGGACACTTGAGACTGTGTTGGCATCTCCTGTCTGGAGGGGAGATGGGAGGGTAGAGAGCGTTAGAAACTGGCAAAATTGTTACGAAAGGAGAGACCGGAAGGGCTGACTCATTAGGGGGAGAGTAAGTGGGAGTATGGAGTAAGGTGTATATAAGCTTATACGTGACAGACTGACTTGATTTGTAAAAGTTCACTTAAAGCTCAATAAAAATTATTTTAAAAAAATAAAATAAAATAAACACAGACAAAAAAAAAAAAAACCCTGGCCCGGATGGCTATACTGCAGAGTTCTACCAAACTTACAGAGAAGAGTTAACGCCACTACTACTAAAGGCATTTCAAAGCATAGAAAATGATGGAACACTACCTAACTCATTCTATGAAGCCACCATCTCCCTGATACCAAAACCAGGTAAAGACATCACAAAAAAAGAAAATTACAGACCTATATCCCTCATGAACATAGATGCAAAAATCCTCAACAAAATTCTAGCCAATAGAATTCAACAACATATCAAAAAAATAATTCACCAGGACCAAGTGGGATTTATACCAGGTATGCAAGGCTGGTTTAATATTAGAAAAACCATTAATGTAATCCACCATATAAATAAAACAAAAGACAAAAACCACATGATCTTATCAATTGATGCAGAAAAGGCATTTAACAAAGTCCAACACGCATTTATGATAAACACTATCACCAAAATAGGAATTGAAGGAAAATTCGTCAACATAATAAAGGGCATCTATACAAAGCCAACAGCCAACATCACTCTAAATGGAGAGATCCTGAAAGCATTTCCCTTGAGAACGGGAACCAGACAAGGATGCCCTTTATCACCACTCTTATTCAACATTGTGCTAGAGGTCCTAGCCAGAGCAATTAGGCTAGACAAAGAAATAAAGGGCATCCGGATTGGCAAGGAGGAAGTAAAATTATCTCTATTTGCAGATGACATGATCTTATATACAGAAAACCCTAAGGAATCCTCCAGAAAATTACTGAAACTAATAGAAGGGTTTGGCAGAGTCTCAGGTTATAAGATAAACATATAAAAATCACTTGGATTCCTCTACATCAACAAAAAGAACATCGAAGAAGAAATCACCAAATCAATTCCATTCACAGTAGCCCCCAAGAAGATCAAATACTTAGGACTAAATCTTACCAAAGATGTAAAAGACCTATACAAAGAAAACTACAAAGCACTACTACAAGAAATTCAAAAGGACATACTTAAGTGGAAAAACATACCTTGCTCATGGATAGGGAGACTTAACATAGTAAAAATGTCTATTCTACCAAAAGTCATCTATACATACAATGCACTTCCGATCCAAATTCCAATGTCATTTTTTAAGGTGATAGAGAAATCACCAACTTCATATGGAAGGGAAAGAAGCCTCGGATAAGCAAAGCATTACTGAAAAAGAAGAAGAAAGTGGGAGGCCTCACTCCACCTGATTTCAGAACATATTATACAGCCACAGTAGTCAAAACAGCCCGGTACTGGTACAACAACAGACACATAGACCAGCGGAACAGAACTGAGAACCCAGATATAAATCCATCCACATATGAGCAGCGGATATTTGACAAAGGCCCAGTGTCAGTTAATTGGGGAAAAGATAGTCTTTTTAACAAACGGTGCTGGCATACCTGGATACCCATTTGCAAAAAAATGAAACAGGACCCATACCTCACACCATGCACAAAAACTAACTCCAAGTGGATCAAAGACCTAAACATAAAGACTAAAACGATAAAGATCATGGAAGAAAAAATAGGGACAACCTTAGGAGCCCTAATACAAGGCATAAACAGAATACAAAACATTACCAAAAATGACAAAGAGAAACCAGATAACTGGGAGCTCCTAAAAATCAAACACCTATGCTCATCTAAAGACTTCACCAAAAGAGTAAAAAGACCACCTACAGACTGGGAAAGAATTTTCAGCTATTACATCTCGACCAGCGCCTGATCTCTAAAATCTATATGATTCTGTTAAAACTCAACCACAAAAAGACAAACAACCCAATAAAGAAGTGGGCAAAGGATATGAACACACACTTCACTAAAGAAGATATTCAGGCAGCTAACAGATACATGAGAAAATGCTCTCAATCATTAGCCATTAGAGAAATGCAAATTAAAACTACAATGAGATTCCATCTCACTCCAACAAGGCTGGCATTAATCCAAAAAACACAAAATAATAAATGTTGGAGAGGCTGCGGAGAGATTGGAACTCTTATACACTGCTGGTGGGAATGTAAAATGGTACAACCACTTTGGAAATCTATTTGCTGTTATCTTAAACAGTTAGAAATAGAACTACCATACAACCCAGAAATCCCACTCCTTGGAATATACCCTAGAGAAATAGGAGCCTTCACACAAACAGATATATGCACACCCATGTTTATTGCAGCTCTGTTCACAATAGCAAAAAGCTGGAAGCAACCAAGGTGTCCATCAACGGATGAACGGTTAAGTAAATTGTGGTATATTCACACAATGGAATACTACGCATCGATAAAGAACAGTGACGAATCTGTGAAACATTTCATAACATGGAGGAACCTGGAAGGCATTATGCTGAGCGAAATTAGTCAGAGGCAAAAGGACAAATATTGTATAAAACCACTATTATAAGATCTTGAGAAATAGTATAAACTGAGAAGAGCACATACTTTTGTGGTTACGGGGGGGGAGGGAGGGAGGGTGGGAGAGGGTTTTTTACTGATTAATTAGCAGATAAGAACTGCTTTAGGTGAAGGGAAGGACAATACTCAATACATGGAAGGTGAGCTCAACTGGACTGGACTGGACCAAAAGCGAAGAAGTTTCCGGGATAAACTGAATACTTCAAAGGTCAGCGAAGCAAGGGTGGGGGTTTGGGGACTATGGCTTAAGGGGACTTCTAAGTCAATTGGCAAAGTAATTCTATTATGAAAACATTCTGCATCCCACTTTGAAATGTGGCGTCTGGGGTCTTAAATGCTAACAAGTGGCCATCTAAGATGCATCAATTGGTCTCAACCCACCTGGAGCAAAGGAGAATGAAGAACACCAAGGTCACACGATAACTATGAGCCCAAGAGACAGAAAGGGCCACATGAACTAGAGACTTACATCATCCTGAGACCAGAAGAACTAGATGGTGCCCGGCTACAACCGATGACTGCCCTGGCAGGGAGCACAACAGAGAACTCCTGAGGGAGCAGATCAGTGGGATGTAGACCCCAAATTCTCACAAAAAGACCATACTTAATGGTCTGACTGAGACTAGAGGAATCCCTGCGGTCATGGTCCCCAGACCTTCTGTTGGCACAGGACAGGAACCATTCCCGAAGACAACTCATCAGACATGAAAGGGACTGGACAGTGGGTAGGAGAGAGATGCCGATGAAGAGTGAGCTAATGATATCAGGTGGACACTTGAGACTGTGTTGGCATCTCCTGTCTGGAGAGGGGATGGGAGGGTAGAGAGAGTTGGAAGCTGGTAAAATTGTCACGAAAGGAGAGACTGGAAGGGCTGACTCATTAGGGGGAAAGCAAGTGGGAGAACGGAGTAAGGTGTATATAAACTTATATGTGACAGTCTGACTTGATTTGTAAATGTTCACTTGAAGCTCAATAAAAGTTAATAAAAAAAAATCTACTAGCTTAAAAAAAAAAAAGCTAGAAATAGAAATACCATATTATTCAGCAATCCCGCTCCTAGGAATATATCCTAGAGAAAGAAGAGCTGTCACATGAATAGACATATGCGCACCCATGTTCATTGCAGCATTATTCACAATAGCAAAAAGATGGAAACAACCTAAGTGTCCATCAACAGATAAATCAATAAACAAACTGTGCTATGTACACACAATGGAACACTACGCATTAATATAGAACAATGATGAATCTGTGAAACACCTCACAGGGTAAATGAATCTGAGGGCATTATGCTGAGTGAAACATGTCAATCACAAAAGGACAATAAAATACTGTATGAGACCACTACTATAAACACATAGGAAAATGTTTCCACGCAGAAAGAAACAATCTTTGATGGTTACAAGTGGGGGGGGGGGAGGGAGGAAAAAACACTAACAAGATAGTAGATAAGTGGTAATTTTGGTGAAGGGTAAGACAGGACACAATACTGGGGAAGTCAGCACAACTTGACCAGGGCAAAGTCATAGAAGCTTCACAGACAAACCCAAACACCCTGAGAGACTGAACTACTGGGCTGAGGGCTGGGAACCACCATCTTGAGGGACATCTAGCTCAAATGGCATAACTTAGTCTGTAAAGAAATTATTCTACATCTGACTGTGATAAGTAGTGTCTGGGGTCTCAAAATCCTTTCAGCAGCCATCTACTGGTCCCATCCCAGCTAAACAAAGGAGAATGAAAAAGACCGAAGATATAATGGAAAAACTGGTCCAAAGGACTAACAGGCCACAACTACCAAACCTCCAACAGACTGAGCCCAGAAAAACTAGATGGTGCCCAGCTACCACCACCGGCTGCTCTGACAGGGATCACATGCAGAGCTGGAGAAAAACGTAGAACAAAATTCTAACTCACAAAAAAAAGACCAGACTTACTGGTCTGACAATCTGGAGAAACTCCAAGAGCATGGCCCCCGAACACCCTTTTAACTCACTACTGAAGTCACTCCTGAGATTCACCCTTCAGCCATAGATTAGACAGATCTATAGGGCCAACAATAACACCTTTAAGGAATGGGTTTCATTGTTCAACTCATACATAGAAGACTAACGGGCACACCAGCCCAAAAGCAGAGAAGGCAGGAAGGGACAAGAAAACTGGATGAACGGGAACAGGAAACACTGAGAGAAGGGCAGAGTGTTGACATATCAAGGGGTTGGCAACTAATGTCACAAAACAATATGTGTATTAACTGTTTAATGAGAAACTAATTTGCTCTGTAAACTTTCACCTAAAGCACAACTTAAAAAAAAAAGAAATAGTGCCTTAAAGACAGGTGTAACTTGGAGAAAGTTTTCGGAATTGATCATATGGTTAAAGGGAAAGAAGCAGATACAATCGAGAAAAGACAGATGTTGAGAGAGGGACAAGGAAAGAACAAGCCAACCCTGAGTGGATAGGCAGGGGGCAAGATAACCCTGGAGGAGGAGATGAAGGAAGTAACTAAAGAAAGGGAGAAGCAGCACAGCCCATTTTTATAGAGGCCAAGGAAAATACGACCAACAGTGGCTTACAAGACCTTGGATGACCTGATGCCCCATTATCTCTTTGACCTCATTTCTTATGACCCTTGCCCATCAACCCCCTCCTCTCCAGCACACTGGCTTCCTTGCTGTTCCTTGAACACGCAGGCATGCCCCACCTTAGGGCTGTTAAAAATAAAATTTTCACAATATTAATAGATAAATGGGGGCAGGGGGTGCTGGCATCTACTGGTGGGCAGAGACCAAGGGTGCTGCTAAAGCTCCTGCAGTACACAGGACAGCCCCCCACAACAGAGAATTATCTGACCCTGTCTTAGTCATCTAGTGCTGCTGTAAAAGAAATACAAGTAGATGGCTTTAACAAAGAGAATTTTATTCTCTCACGGTCGAGTAGGCTCCAAGTACAAATTCAGGGCGTCAGCTCTAGGAGAAGGCTTTCTCTGTTCGCTCTGGAGGAAGGTCTTTGTGATGCTTCAGTCTTCCCTTCGTCTGGGAGCATCTCAGCGGAGGAAACTCAGGTCCAAAGGACATGCTCTGCTCCCAGCACTGCTTTCCTGGTGGTATGAGGTCCCCATATCTCTCTGCTCACTTCTCTTTTGTGTCTCAAAAGAGATTGGCTTAAGACACTACCCAATCTTGTAGGCCTCATCAATATAATTGCGGCTAATCCATTTTATTACATCACAGTGATAGGATTTACAACACTTAGGAAAATCCCTTAACATGGTGGACAATCATACAATCATCCAAGGGGATTATGACCTAGCCAAGTTCACAGATATTTTTAGGGGACACAGTTCAATCCATGACAGACCCAAAATGTCAGTAGTGCCAAGAATGGGAAACCCTGCTCTGGCGTTCCTGACTAGGTGCCATGCTGGGTCTTACAAAGTGACAAAGGATGGTTGTGCAGAGAGCAGGAACTTTTATAAATAAGAGTAGGTCATACCACTTCTCAAATACCATTAGCATCTAACTTTACCCATATGATGTGGAGAGAAAATAAGAAAGTTGAAACGTGGCTAGTGAGCAGTGGGTTAGGCTCACAAACTTGGTTTGCTACATGTCCTAGTCCTTTGAGACCACTTGCAAATAGGTAAAATTGCAATGTTAAGCATTCTACTATTGCCCAGAGCTTTCTGTATATAAACTAAAGTAGAACTGAAGAGCTTGCTAGAAAACACAATTCTATCTTTAGCATGTTGGCTTTCCTGTGGACTGAATATTTCATCTATAGCAACAAAAAGTTCATCATAAAACTTCTGACATGGTGTGACTCTTTTAATCTTTCAAACCTTAAGAGTGTTGCCTCTATGATGCAAGGTAACTTGAATTTTATTCTCATATCTGATGACACACTTTAATTCCACTACTAGTCAAAGGACACATTGTTTAATTTCCAGTCTGTAATAGCTATTTTTAAAATCTCTTTCAGGATCCTTCAGTGCAAAATATAATAAGCAAGACAGATGTTGGTTGGTTCCTGACTTCACAGAGCTTTCAAGCCTGTGATCTAAAGGACACAACTGTATAAAACTGCAGACTGTAAAAATTGCTCGGCTAGGAAGGATCTTAGGACCGTGTTTTTTGAACTGCAGGATGTGACCCATTAATGAACGCTGCCTTTGTTGTCAGGCACCAATCCCACGTTCTCTCCACTACTGCCTCAGTCCATGCTCTTAACACCTCTCCTGAAATACTACATGAACCTTACTACCTGGTATTCCTGATGACAGGCTTACTGTCTTCAATCCACCTTCCACTCTACCTAACAGGGTACTCTCTAAAATAGTAAATCTGACCATATCATTCCCTGGCTTAGAGCTGAGATTTTTTATGGTTTTCCCCTACTCACAATAGTCTAACCTCCATAAAACCCGTTGCTGTCAAGTAGATTCTGACTCATAACAACCACAGAGTTCAGAGTAGAATTACGCCATAGGGTTTCCAAGGCTGTAATCTTTCTGGAAGCAGACTGCCACATCTTTCTACCATGGAGCTGCTGGTAGGTTCGAACTGCCAAACTTTCGGTTAGCAGCTGAGCGCTTAACCCCTGAGCTACCAGGGCTCCTCTAACCTCCGTCGGATGTCATAAACCCCTCCATGATCTGACCCTTTCCGACTCATCTCTCCACTTGCACCTCCACTCCACTTATCTAGCATGCTCTCCAAATACATAGGCACCCACATCAGCTATACTGATTCACTGGCAGTTTCCTTAATATGCCAGAGTGTTTTCAGTCTCCCTTGTCCATACAACTCCCTCTACCTGGCTGAAAAACCTGTTACTGGTATTTGCCCTCCTTTCCCCCAATATTTATGCTCAGAACTTATAGCTCTACTTCTATATACTTTGTCTATCACCTATTTGCTCCAATGCTCCTTGTATCTACCTTTATTCCAGCACCTAAAACATAAATTTGATGATAGGTGTCTCTCTCCATTAGGCTGTAAGCTGTTTGCAAGCACTCTGCCCAAATGTATCTGGAGACATAGCATCTACCACATAGTACGTGCACAAATACTTGAAGTCTTTAAGTCATATCCTTGATTTCCACTCACTACATTATACCATATTACGTACTGATGTGCCACCTAGTAGTATATGACCTTGGACAAATTAATCTCTTTCCTTGGTTTCCTCAACCATAAATCATAGATAATAACAGTACCTACTTCATTCGATTGTTGCAAGGATTAAATGAGAATGTAAATAAAGAGGTTAATTCGAGTAGCACCTAACACATAGAAACATTCAAGTGAAGCTGGTACTATTATTGTAAACCTTTTTATTAATATAAGAAAATATATCTTAGGGTATAAAAAGCTTATACAAACTTCTCAGCACAAAAGATTTTATGAAGAACCTGTTAACAAAGGCCCACAAGCTTGCCTTGAGAGTACGGCCTTGTCTTAGGAAATCTCTCACTACTAAAACTTTATCATAATACAAATGGAAAACACGAATGTGCCAAGCCTAAACCAAAACAGGAAAATCAGAGAAAAAAAAGTCTCTGGAGCATGCAACACAATTAATGCTGAACAATTAATTCTTTCTTAAAGCAGTTGAAATAGAATAGCTGACGCATTCTATAAAAGATGACTAGTGCTGAGTTTTCCCTTTACAACGTTCCTCCAGTAAGCTACTGGCAAGATTAATTTTTGGTCAGGAAATTTTAGAAAAATCCTCTTGAAATAAAAGCAAAATATCTATTTTTAATTAAAAAAATTGATTCCACAATATAACTGTATCAAAATTTAGAAGTGTCCTTGATATATTTATTTTTTAACAATACCAGTCACAGTGGGGTTCTGCAAAAGGTGTTTTGCAGTAGGCTAAAATAATTAAAAATTGTTTAACATTGTCACTGGCTCATGAAGAACTGTCAAATATGGCAATACTCTCAATTGAAAATGAAATAAGCTAAGACGTACATTTTCAAAATATTATTGTTGAATTTGCTGCCATTAAAGCCAGGAACATAAAATTATAATAAACTCTGGTTTGGGTATAAATGATATATTTAAACTTAAAGTAATAATAAAATATCTTGCTTAAGAAGCTATTTTAACAGAATATTCTCAGAAGGTCCTGTGATTGTCTTCTGACGATGTCTTTAGTTACATACGTCTGTAATTTAAGAATGTAACCTATCCAAATAGTCCACCAATGTGTTTTGTACCAACCCCTTTAGATTCTCTGCTTCAAGTGATCCTGCCTCCCACATCCCTAAATTGCTGAGGACCGATCAGAAATATTGTGATGTTACTTCCTGATTTTACTATATGAATATATATGTGTACCTTCAGCCCAGTGGAACATTTTATTTCACTTTGTGAGACCAAACATTTTCCCAGTTAGAAACTGTTTTGGACCTTCAATGAATCTCTTTGCTTTTATTTAAAAAATAACAATAATGTTATGTTTTAATATACCTACTTCTAAATTTTTCGATATTTTTCAACCAGAACTTTAACATTTGAGAAACTGTTTTAATTCTCCTAGAATGGAGATTTCCGGGTCCATGGAGTTGGGGTGATCCACTCAGGCCATCTGCCCTTAGGTGTCCTTTTGAACCTTGGGCCTTTAAGGATCTGTTTAATTAAAGTTACCTTTAAGTCAAACAACAGCCTAGTAAGCAGGTGAGCAAAGACCGCTTTGCCTTAGGCATTGGGCTCTTTTAGAGAATTATCTATGTGCAGCCAATTTCCAGAAGAACTCCAGGGTCTGACTGGACAATGTATGGCATCTCCTTAGTGACTCTGTTTCTCTAACCTACAGACCCTGGAACCCTGAACATGTTCTGATGCTATCTGCTGACAAATTAACATGATAATGACTTATATAACCCATTTTTACCATCCCCTCTTCAGAGTGCCTTCCTGATACTTTCCAGGTTGGCGCTGCCCAATTCAAATTATATCTACTCATAATAAATATGTTTTTACACTAATTTTTGGTGTTTTCTGGACATTTAAGTTTTTGACACATTGTAGGAAAAATTAACCATTAAAAAAATGAACAAAAGCATGTATACTGGCACATATTTTCCCTTTCACCTCAGGCTCCGATAAGACTCAGCCAGGTACTGGAGATGTCCCATACTAATTTGACTTGAAGATTCCAATACTTTATATATTCATTCCCCAACTGTGTATGTTTCCCTTTCTCTGAGTTTTTATCTGGATTTCTCCCCAGAAAGAATCTTGAATCTGGAAAAAAAAAAAAAATGCTACAGCATGCTATGATTTGGAACTGTCAAATCCCTTAATAAATGAAAACCTTTATAAGTCTTGCAAAATTATACACGAAAGTAAACAATAAAACATCTGAGGACAATCCAGAAAATGAAAGTTTCTGTAACTGCTATTTAAGAAAGATGACTCAGGAGAAGGCCCAGCAAAGCTCCCCCTTCAGCACTCACAGCATGAAAAGGAGGCTTTTTTCTCACTGTTGAGGCAGCACCAAGTTGGTCCCTGGGAGATCAGTCCTGGTACCACAAGCGGGGGCGGGGGAAGGCAGTATTGAATCACATTAAGTTTAAGCCAATGATTAATTTTCTGTTCTTCTCTCTCCTGGTCTCTTTATTACCTTCATTATAACCAGCCTACACGAAGCCATCCGTTTTGTTTTTAAGAATCAGAATGGCCTCCCTATATGCACATAAAATAACTGCTCAGAATATACCTTGTTTCAATTTTTTTCAGTTTTTTTTTTTTTAACATGTCTAAAGAAAGAACATCCCTACCCCAGAGATACAGCTCAAAGCTATGTCTCCCATTATATTAAATGTATACGGATTTTTCTTCACTACTCTGTAATATGCCCATGCTTGGTTTGATACATTAAGACATAATAAAATATATAAATATATAATAAAATAAAGGTAAATATTTCATAAACAAAATTTCAAGTTTTGTACTAGTGTTGCCAGAACCCTGGGTTCTGCTTGGTGCAAATCCATCCAGGGCCAAAAAGACAGAGACCGAGTTGAGGAGAACGAAAGGCAACTTTATTGGATGGCCAAGTAAGGAGACAGATGGGGCTACTTGCCATCCAAGACTGCCTCGCAAGCCGCTTGTTGAGGCTGGTTTATATAGGCAGGATCGGTTTTAGAACACAAAATGGTGCACATGCAGCAAGGGAGCATTTTAGAATGAGTAAGCATTTTCTAAGACCTGGGTTCAATCCCCCAAGCAGGAGGAACTTAGCCATTTTTGTTCATTAGCATGTCAGCTATCCACCCAGGGGTGGAGAATCTACCATCCTTGAAGCAGTTAATGAGCCAAAGGTCATCTGGAATGCCAGGATGGCGGATAGGACCTGTTTCAGCTGCTTTCAGCTAGCTAGTAGCTGTTTCTTTTTAAAGAGACTCTGAGGAAGAAAAGACTCTAGCCTTGTCTTACTAGGAAACTGAGACACTGTGTATGTGTACACTGTGGCATTTGACCAGTATTCCTGAGTGGCCTAGATGGGATTAAACCTGTATTCTGGAACTTAGTTCAACGTGTCTGCTTTCTGATTTTAGATTTTATTCCATAACGTGTATGTTTTTGTAATGCTGTCCTAGGGTAAAATCACTGCAAAGTTATAATAAAGCCAGAAGAAAGATTTGATTCAGCATACGTCCCAAGAGGCAAAAGTGAGAAACGGAGAAGCATGCTGCCAGAGCTACATCTACAGGAGTCCAAGGAATGTTCCAGAATCACCAGTAGCATTTATATTGACATTACATATGGGTACAATCGTTAAAAGCTTCACTGCTAAATTACTGTGATGCCACATTTTGAATTGTCTTTCTTAATAATCACTGGTACAAATTTCAGAAACGCCAAACAGAAGGGTCTTCATTGGTCCAACAAATCTTACTATTTATATTTACTAAATGCTAACAGAAGAAGATTAAGATTTATGTGAAATGTTCCCTAAAAGATGTTTTCCAAGATTGTCCTAACTATTGTTTTTATACCTCAGGGCCCAACTGATGCGTCCTTGTGAGTCCAGTTCCAGCTAGGTCACATTCTTTTTATATATATATATATAATTTTTATTGTGCTTCAAGTGAAAGTTTACAAATCAAGTCAGTCTGTCACACAAAAACCCATATACACCTTGCTAAACATTCCCAATTACTCTCCCCCTAATGAGACAGCCCGCTCTCTCCCTCCACTCTCTCTTTTCGTGTCCATTTCGCCAGCTTCTAACCCCCTCCACCCTCTCATCGCCCCTCCAGGCAGGAGATGCCAACATATTCTCAAGTGTCCACCTGATCCAAGTAGCTCACTCCTCACCAGCATCCCTCTCCAACCCACTGTCCAGTCCAATCCATGTCTGAAGAGTTGGCTTCGGGAATGGTTCCTGTCCTGGGCTAACAGAAGGTCTGGGGGCCATGACCACCAGGGTCCTTCTAGTCTCAATCAGACCATTAAGTCTGGTTTTATGAGAATTTGGGGTCTGCATCCCACTGTTGTCCTGCTCCCTCAGGGGTTCTCTGTTGTGTCCCCTGTCAGGGCAGTCATCAGTTGTAGCCGGGCACCATCTAGTTCTTCTGGTCTCAGGATGATGTAGACTCTGGTTCATGTGGCCCTTTCTGTCTCTTGGGCTCGTAAGTGTCTTGTGTCCTTGGTGTTCTTCATTCTCCTTTGATCCAGGTGGGTTGAGACCAATTGATGCATCTTAGATGGCTGCTTACTAGCATTTAAGATCCCAGACGCCACTCTTCAAAGTGGGATGCAGAATGTTTTAATAGATTTTATTACGCCAATTGACTTAGATGTTCCCTGAAACCATGGTCCCCAGACCCCTGCCCCTTGTATGCTGGCCTTTGAAGCATTCAGTTTATTCAGGAAACTTCTTTGCTTTTGGTTTAGTCCAATTGTGCTGACCTCCCTTGTATTGTGTGCTGTCTTTCCCATCACGTAAAGTAGTTCTTATCTCCTAATTAGTGAATGCCCCTCTCCTACCGTCTCTCCCTACCCCCTCTCGTAACCACAAAAGAATGTTTTCTTTTCAGTTGAAACTATTTCTCAAGTTCTTATAATAGTGGTCTTATACAATATTTGTCCTTTTGCAACTAATTTCACTCAGCATAATGCCTTCCAAGTACCTCCATGTTATGAAATGCTTCACAGATAGCTCAAAGTTCTTTATCAATGCATAGTATCCCATTGTGTGAATATACTATAATTTATTTACCCATTCATCCATTGATGGGCACCTTGGTTGTTTCCATGTTTTTGCTATTGTAAACAGTGCTGCAATAAACATGGGTGTGCATATATCTGTTCGTGTAAAGGCTCTTATTTCTCTAGGATATATTCCAAGGAGTGGGATTGCTGGATTGTATAGCAGATCTATTTCTAGCTTTTTAAGGAAGCGCCAAATCTATTTCCAAAGTGGTTCTACCATTTGACATTCCCACCAGCAGTGTATAAGTGTTCCAATCTCTCCACATCCTCTCCAACATTTATTATTTTGTGTTTTTTGGATTAATGTCAGCCTTGTTGGAGTGAGATGAAATCTCATTGTAGTTTTGACCTGCATTTCTCTAATGGCTAATGATTGTGAACATTTCCTCATAAATCTGTTAACTACCTGAATGTCTTCTTTAGTGAAGTGTCTATTCATATCTTTTGCCCATTTTTTAATTGGGTTATTTGACTTTTTGTAGTTGAGTTTTTGCAGTATCATGTAGATTTTAGACACCAGGCGCTGATCAGAAATGTCATAGCTAAAAACTTTTTCCCAGTCTGTAGGTGGTCTTTTTACTCTTTTGGAAAAGTCTTTGGATGAGCATAGGTGTTTGATTTTTAGGAGCTCCTAGTTTTTCTTATACACTTTGTAATGTTTTATATACTGTCTATGCCATGTATTAGGGCTCCTAACGTCCCTATTTTTTCTTCCATGATCTTTATCGTTTTAGATTTTATATTTAGGTCTTTGATCCATTTGGAGCTAGTTTTTGTGCATGGAGTGAGGTATGGGTCTTGTTTCATTTTTTTGCAGATGGATATCCAGTTATGCCAGCACCATTTGTTAAAAAGCCTGTCTTTTCCCCATTTAACTGTTTTGGGGCCTTTGTCAAGTATCAACTGCTCATCTGTGGATGGATTTATGTCTGGATTCTCAATTCTATTCCATTGATCCATGTATCTGTTGTTGTACCAGTACCAGCCTGTTTTGACTACTGTGGCAGTATAATAGGTTCTAAAATCAGGTAAGGTAAGGCCTCCCACTTTGTTCTTCTTTTTCAGTAATGCTTTATTTATCCAGGGCCTCTTTCCCTTCCATATGAAGTTGGTGATTTGTTTCTCCATCTCATTAAAGAATGTCCTTGGGATTTGGATCGGAATTGCATTAAATGTATAGATCGCTTTTGGTAGAATAGACATTTTGATAATGTTAAGTCTTCCTATCCACGAGCAAGGTATGTTCTTCCACTTATGCATATCTATTTTGGTTTCTTGCATAAGTGTACTGTAGTTTTCTTTGTGTAAGTCTTTTAGGTCACATTCTTTATGCTCAAAGACAGGGAATAATGGCTCCAGTTTTAACTCCTAAGTCAACACTTATGCTTTAAAGTGCTTACTACCAAGGAAATTGGGAAAAAGATGTGGCAGTCTGCTTCCGTTAGAGATTTACAGCCTTGGAAACCCTATAGTGTCGCTATGAGTGGGACTTGACTCGATGGCAGTGGGTTTGGTTTGGTTTATCAAGGAAAACTGCAATGTAGGAAGGTGGACCATGATTTATCTTGTACCATCAGGTAACCCCTTAGCATACTTCAGGGGTACAGGGTTAGAAGCAGTCTTACTGACTGAAGTTGAAGAAGTTCATGAAACATTGCTTTCTGAATTTGTAGAAACACCTATAAAAAGAAGGAGCTTTGTAATGCATACAAAAGGGGAGGTGGTGGATATTGGGTGCTGAATATATAGGAATTCTCTGTACTATTATTTGCACCTTTTCTGTAAATCTAAATCTATTCTAAAATAAAAAGTGTACTGAACAAACTCCACTTTTAGCAACTAAATAACAAGGGCGTTGAAACAAAAATCATATTAAGCCAATAATAGAAACTGATTGAAGTTTATTTAATACACACTTTGCAAGTCAGGGTAATACCTCGACTAGAGAGACAAAAATGTTCCGATGAGAGAACCTTGAAACACTTATACCAAATCTTATCGGCACAGCCATGGAAAAAAGGGTCAGAACAGATAAACAAATTTGTGCTCAGGAGGGATTTCATATGGCATTGTCTTGAAGAATAATTAAAATAATTACCGATTTACACTAAACATAGCTCACAGTCTGACCCCTGAAGTCTGTTTCCCCCAAAACTGACTGAATTCTTCAAAAGAGCACAATGCCCAAGGCAAATGGTCTTACTAGTTTATCTAGACTGTTTGATGCAAAAGTGACTCCCAGAAACCAGCTTCTCCAAGGCTTAAGATTCTAAATGACAGACAAGGGCAAATGGCCTGAGTGGGTCACCACAACTCCATGGACTCAGAAATCCAGATTCCAGGAGAATTCACTTGGCTGTAACTTTTCATTAAGATCACCTGAATGCCACTGGGTCTTGAAGGTGTTTAATTGTCCTGTTTGTGCACTCGAACTTGAAATAAGCTCAGTTTCAAGCTACTGTAGTTTTCAGATTCCAGTCAGTTTTAATTTTTTGACACCTTTTCTTATCTTAATCTGGTGGGGGTAGTGGGAAAAGTAGTCCTTTAAGTATTTCCAAGGGTCTGGGCAAAGAGCCCAGCAAACGTGAGACAATAATGGTAAGAAAATGAACAGGGTGAGAAAGCCTCAAGAGAAGTCACCTCTTAGCGTGTGATTAACCATGGAAATATGTTAATACTCCAGCCACCAAAGGGCAACTAAGTAAGATTTGAATTAAGCTCCACCAACAATAGACCCTAATTTAACCACTTCGCCACTAAAACAAAGGAAAAGCAACAACAACTCACAGAGTGGCTGCACCTGGGGCCAAATTTACCCTTATATGATAGGTGGAAGTTAACTTGAGGCAGCTGCTTGCCCTTTCTTCTCCAGGGTCTTGCTCTCGCTCTAGAAGGCTGAGTGGTGGTGGGAATGTAGATCCCTCCATTCCTGGGATAAGAATCCGTTGCCCCCACGCCGGTCTAAGCTGCTGAGAGAGAATTTTACCACAGGCAGCGCCTAAAAGACACACAAGTCTCCCGCAAGGGTGCGAACGCGCGAGACTCACGGGGAGTGAATACCGCGCACTCGAAGAAGGGGGTCGCACGGTGGGCGGGGCGTATCGCGCATGCGCCGCTCTCCAGGGAGGTGCCCTCTCTGCCTCAGGGCAGGTGAGAGGTGGCTTAACTCTCCCGCCCTCCGGCCCCGCCCCTTGCGCGGCTCACCCGGAGGGCGTTGCCATGGAGACGCAGCGGCCACAGACAGCCTGTGGCGGCGTCCCCAGCCTGGTCGCCTCTGCAGACCGAGCGGCGGCTCTAGTGGAAGTCGATGGAGCCGAAAAGCGCCGTCCAAACGACCAAGACTCGATCGGGCCTGGGCCGTTGCAGGCATTTTTTTTGGCTGGGGGTTGTCTTCGACGCGGTGGGCGTGGTGGTGCTGTTCACCGGGGTCTTCGCCGACTTGTTCTTCTACGACCTCCTGCTTTACCTGGGTTCCATCATCATCTTCCTCAGCCTCCTTTGGTGGGTCTTCTGGTACACCGGCAACATCGAGATGCCCCCTGAAGAGAGCCTGATCTTTGGCCAGCAGTTCCACCAGCACAACTCCGCGATCATGGAGGCCCTCCGCCAGAGCGTCAGGCACCACTTCTCCTCCACCATCAACAACATGTCCAATTCTTTTCTGCGAATCAGGCGGTTTCAGCGCAGGTTGGTCGTTCAAAGAGCTGCTTCTCTGAGTATGACCGTCGAGGGCCAGCTAGAAAAACAGCCAGAATATGAGGACAAGGATGAAGACATCATGAAAAGTGACAAGACGAGCGGCGGCGCTCAAGTCGTATGGAGCGAGCAGCTGAGCACCCTACCTGAAAGTGTCAAAACTTCAGAGGCAGTTCATTCCCCAGGCGCTGATGCTGGTCCTCCAGGCCATTCTGCTGGTCCTCAGTGGGTTGTTAAACGACCTTCGACGCATCTGGTGGAGCCTGTGTTCACTCCAACCCCTTTGGACCAGCCTCCAAGGACTTTGGCCTCTCCAACCAAGTTTCTCGCCTCCCAGACCCCTCAAGGTCTGCCTCCCGCCATCCTTGCCGCTCAGAGCCTGCCTGCCGACTCCTTAGCCTCTACTGGTCAGTCTCTGGCTGTTCCTGCTTCTAATAACTAACTAGTAGTTTCCTTGGCCTCCATGAGCCAGCCTCCAATTACCCTGGCCTTGAAGATCCAGCCTTTTGTCCCCTTGTCTTCTATGGGTCAGCCTCTGGTTATCCTTGCCTCTGAGAGCCAGCCTACAGTCCCCATGGCCTCCCAGAGCCAGCTCCAGGCCCCTCCAGCCTTAAAGAGCCAGCTCCAGAATCTTCCTCAGGCCTCTCAGACTCAGCCTCCACCTGATCAGGCTTCTCAAACTTAGGATCTCCAGCCACCTCCCCCCCGCCCCAGGTCTCTCTGATTCAGCTTCTGCCTGCCCAGTCTTTCCAGGCCTTATTCGTCCACCCCTGGTCTCTCAGGGTATATGGGACTCTCAGACCCTACCTTTAATCCAATAGGCCACCCAGACCAGGCCTTAGTTCAAGAGATCTCTCAAAGCCAGCCTTCAAATGTCCAGTGCCAAGAGATCTCTCAAAGCCAGACTTCAAATGTCCAGTGCCAAGAGGTCTCTCCAAGTCAACCTTCAAATATACAGTGCCAAGAGGTCTCTCCAAGTCAACCTTCAAATGTCCAGTGCCAAGAGGTCTCTCCAAGTCAACCTTCAAATGTCCAGTGCCAAGAGGTCTCTCCAAGTTGGCCTTCAAATGTCCAGTGCCAAAAAATTTCTCGAAGTCAGTCTTCAAATGTCCAGCAATGTCATACTAACCCAACAGCTCAAGCTTCCAAGACCTTGCCACTACTTGCCGGGGAACTAGCTCGGAGACTACCTGAGACCCCATCCCCTGTCCCTGAGACAACAGCTCCAACTGCTCAAGGCCAGCAATCAGTTCCCACTCGGGGTGCACCAGCCTCTGGTGCTAAGAAGAAAAGTAGCCTCCTCTAGGCCACAATTGTACCACAATCCTATGAGTTGCAGCTCAATCCTCTGCCAAGTAAGTGTCTTTGAAGGGATATTAAAGTATACCATTCCTTCATTGCTTCAGGGTCTCTGTTCTAGTGGTGGTCTTAATCCCTTCTGTTTTAAATAAATAAATAAAGTTAATGGAGTCCCCTTCAGGATTAGATATTTTGAACTTTGACAGGTTCTTTTTTAAACTTAGTGTTCTGAGTGGATAAGCGTTAAGGTTTTATCTATCAGATAAATCAGTGTCTTATTTAGGCTTATCAGAAAGGTGACAGCGGTAATTATATCCCTTTGTGAGCTATAAGGACTACAGGTGGAAGGGAGGTTTCGGCTTTATAATGTTTCTCAAGATGATTTTTGGTGATACAGGGTCACAGTACTAAATTGTCGTTGTTGTTGTTGTGTGCTCTTGAGTCAATGCTGACTCATAAGGATCGTATAGGACAGACTAGAACTGCCCCGTAGGGTTTCTAAGGCTGTAACCTTTACAGAGCTGACTGCCGTGAGTGGGTGGTGGGTTTGAACCACCTAACTTTCAGTCAGCAGCCAAGCACCTTACAGTGCTAAATAGTAAATTAAAATTGAATCGTAGAGTGGGACCCTTATTCCCTTTTTGATTCCTTTCAGTCCTTTTAATTATATGAAGGAGAATGTCTTTAGTTTGGGGTTAGTGATCTTTAGATTGAACTGTAATGGTTCAGTAGGCAACAACTTTTTCCAGCTGGAATATAATAAATTTCTCTTAACAAAGTTATTTCAATGGATAATTTTGATTGGTTTTCTATTGACAATAAAATATAGTGGTGGTAATATATTTATTTCAGTAAAACATATTTTATATGAATCAATTTAAAGATAATTATTAATTAGTTGTACAGTGATCCTTGAATGATTCTGGAGTGTGAGAAACATTTGGCTATTTGTACAAAATCACACGAGCCTTCTAAATCACAAGACTCTGCTGATCTGTCTAATCAATTTACATGGGTAAGGCTGTGGAGGACAAATTCCACTTAACTCCCCAGTCCCTTCCAATCCCTCGTCAACTGGAAAGGTAGAAAAGATCATGTGGAGGTCATAATTGGTGATCCTGCTTCTCTGTGGGAGAAATAAGTGCTGTCATTAACAGTATATACATTACTTAGTATAGGTTTCCTGGTCTTTCTCTCTAATCCTGTTATAAAAGTTACCTGTTCTGTGGTGAGGGGGAAGGTAGGGAGAGCAATACTTTGACGTTGTTACACCTCTTGTTTAATCTCTACCAACATATTGTCAAAGAAGATATTCATCCTTATTTCATATTGGCTGGTTTTACTTCCAGCAGGGGATATAGTTGACTATCAGGTAGAAGTCAAACTCTTAGTATCCTTACAATTTTCTCTAATTCTCCTTTAAGAGAATGTATAATACATACATTCTTCCTCTAGATATGTTTTGTTGTTGTGGTTCTTGTGTGCCATCAAGTCGATTCCAACTCATACTGATTCTATAGGACAGAGTATAACTGCCTCCTAGGGTTTCTTAGGCTGAAATCTTTACAGGACCAGATAGCCAGGTCTTTTCACCCTCAGAGCCTCTGGTGGGTTTGGTTTTGGTTAGCAGCTGAGCACTAATCATCGCACCACCAGGGCTCTAGATATGTATGTACATGTACTATATATAGTCTACAGGTGTAAAGCATTTGGCTCTTTTGGTTTTGTACAATTTGGACACTTGGATCCTAAAATGAAATATATTCAATGAGGAGAAACCATTTATGTTTATTTCTATTTTTAAAAAGTAAAGGACAAAACACCAACAAACCATAATTCCAGAAAGGAAGGACTTAGTATGACTGCAAGAGATCAATTTTTTTTTTCCTTAATGGCAATATTTCAGGTGATTGATGTGATTGAAATATCTCTCCATGCAATTCTCAGAGACTTATGTATTTACTAAGTGCCAGGAATGGTAGTAAACATATATAAAATGAAAGGATGCAGACCTTGCCATTAGAAAGCTTATAGACTTTGTTCTCTAACTCAAAGGAATAACTGTAAAGAGGAGAGAATTTTAGGCAAGGAAAGGAGAGGTAGCTTGGTGCCTTAGCAAACCAGTGGAAGAGTTATTTTTTGACAGGCAGAGAACCACACAGTGCCCTTTAATTCATTAATTAATTGACCAGACATTTATTGAATTTCTAGCGAGTGCTAGGCATTACATTAAAAAAAAAAAGGCATTAGGAATTCATTGCTAAATAAACCCCTGCTTTCCAAGTGCCCACTGTTTATCAAGGGAGATAGACATAGGAATAATTAACATAGTGTTATACAACAGAAGCCTGGTAAAAGTGCTTTGAGAATACAGGCGTAAGCTAAGTGATGTTTGAGCTGGGCTAGATGAAGTGATGTTTGTGTTGGATCCTAAAGTAGGTTCACTGGATAAAGAAGATGGGGAAGGATGTTCCTTGCAAAAAGAAAAGCATCAACAAAAAAAAAAGAAGCACAGAGATATAACAGTCCATGGCTTGGTGGTGGGGGTGGGAGGGCAGATTTGGAAGAGGATAAGCTGATGCTATAGTCCAGGAGCTTGGAAGTCAGAGGTTGGGAAAAGAGAAAATACAATGTCTGCAGGTGAAGTTAGGTAAAATGGGACTAGATGATGAAGGGCCTTTAGTAGACCCTTCCAGGGAAAATGCAATTAATCCTGTAGGCAGTGGGAAGCCTTAGAAGCAGGGTAGAATTGTGTTCATAGTTTGTGCAGTGCAGCAGGTTTCTCTCTGTATATGGGTTTGTAGTTATGCCAAGAGGATTTGCTAGGCTGCAATCTTGCAAAGGGATTGGACAATTTACTATGCAAATAAGGTTCATAAAACCGTTGCAGGGATTGGACTATGCAAATTAGGTGACTGTAGCCTACTGAGGAGATTGGCCAGTTTGTGGTCTTGGTGGGAGGGGTAGACTTACAAAAGGGCTAATCCCACAGATGTTGAAGGGGACCTAACTACCATCAAGAAGAAGAGCTGGGAGCAGAGCACCTTTGGACCTGGAGTCCGTGTGCTGCAAACCTTCTAGACCCAGGACACAGAAAGAGCTATAACACCGGAGATGGCAAAAAGACAGCGTGGCTGTGGCGTGAGCAGCGGTGGTGCAGGAACCAGGAGACTGGTATGAGACAGCTGTAGTGGGCTTCCCAACCAACAGAGTGAGAGAGCTGAGCATCTTCAGGCAGGAGGCTTGCTGGCAGAGTGGGGTGCCTCTGAGCACTTGTTGGAGCTAAAGAGCTGTAACACTTGCCCAAGCAGGGCAGAGGCCAGGCCAGAGTGGGACTGGTGGCAGTAGGCCTGAGCAGAATCTGGCGGCAGAGGCCGAGAGTGAGACCTGCCTGTGGGCACAGCCAAGAAGCTGAGAGCTGTCTTGATTGGAAGCTGTCCTGATTAAAGAACTGTATCCTGTTACCTCCAAGTTGACCCTGGTCCTGAGTTGTAGGCTGTTACTTCATTAATAAACTCCATAATTGTGAATATGGTCTTTGAGTTGTGTGTGGCCATTGCAACAAATTATCGAACTCAGCACAGAAGTAGAGAATGCCTTCGGGAGGATAGCTGGTATCAGAATTGGTAAAAAGCTTGGAGACTGGAGGTATGCTTGACCCCCCACATCATAGGAATCCCAGCTTTGGGATCTTGCTGATTCTCTTCCCTCCCCTTCAAGTTAGAGGACTTCTGATGCTACTACATACTACATTATATTTTCCATTTATACCTATGGGCTGTGCTGTAAAGTAATAGCAATAGGCCAATAATTAGAGATTAATTGCTAAAGTCTCTCCCATTTGGTTCTAAACTGAAAACATAACTCTTACAAATTAGCAACAGTTTCTAACTAAAGGGTATAAGGTAGGCTCCATATATACTCATCTTGGGAAACAGTTTCAGGTATCTCTACTCATGAATAACCTTTTTTTTTGGGGGGGGGAGGTGGTGGGCTACAAAGAACAAACACCAAATGCTCTGGATACCTTTCTGTATAATGACGGTAAGATAAGTACTTATCTAGAGCAGGGGTGGACAGATTTTTTTTCTGTGACTGCTGAAATAAACATTTTAGCCTTTGTGAGTTAGGCAAAATTGAGGATATTAGGTGGCTATTTATGTAACCACAGAGGAAACTCCTGCCCTGCTGTGCCCTGTTTGCCTGGGGTAGCCTGTCCAGAGTGGGCTTTGAGTCCAGTTGTATCAGCTAGAATCAGTCTCCAGACCGAGAGCAACCAGCCTTAGGGAGAGGAACCTAACCACTTAGATCTGGCACCAGCATGGTCTATTTCCGTCTGTCCCAGTGACACCCAGATCTGGGTACACCATTCTTTCCTCCTGGAGCACCTAGCTGTCTCAACTGGGCTGGGTTGAGCTGGCTGGAAGAGGGGTGACTTGCTGAGTCTCTGACTCCTGGATTGAGATTCCACTGCTTGGGGCCAATAGTGGGGTAGCATGTAGGTGGGGGCTAGCACAGGCAGTGGGTAGGGCACAGGCCAAAGAGGAAGGAACTGGGAGTGGGGGAGGGGCGAGGGGTGGAGGTCCATGCCCCAGGTTGGTCTTTGAGGCTCACAGTGCCAGCTCGCTGTAATGGTGCCCATGGGTGCTACTGGCATCTAGTGGGTAGAGGCCAGAGGTGCTGATAAATATCCTACAATGTATAGGTCAGCCCCTCAAAACAAAGAATTATCCCATCCCAAATGTCAACACTGTGGAAGTTGAGAAACCCTGATCTAGAATAACAAATTGCTGTAGAGTTCACGAGGCACAGAAGGAAAAAAATTTCGATCCTCAGGTGACTCATTACCTCTGGTATAGCAGTGATTATCTTCTCCACTAGGACCGTAGGATCAGGTTCATTTTTGTTTTATTCATCTTTGAATCCTGTTTTGTATCATCTTTGAATCAATACGCACATGGCATTAATATTAGCATTAATATTAATAATAATAGCTAACATTTATTGAGTGTAGTGTACTACATACTGACTGCTGGATAGCAGGCATTATCCTGTTCCTCACAACCACCAGACATGGGTGCCATTATTACCTATCTCTGCTTCAAGGATAATAGATTCCATATTGAGAGGTTCAGTAATTTTTTCAGTGTCACACAAATGTTAATGGAGAAGCTAGGATTGATGTATAAATGATATTAATCGTAAATTATAAGCTTTCCTTCCAAATAAAAGATACAGAAAAACCTGCAAAAGCCAGAACCTGTGTAAGGCTGAAATCTGTCAGAGGTGGAAAACTTGTCAGAAAAACAAGGCAGTCCTGTTGAGTTCTGGCTCTCACAGGTTTACACTGCATTGTTGTTGTTGTTAGGTGTTGTCAAGTCGGTTCCGACTCATAGCGACCCTATGCACAACAGGACGAAACACTGCCCAGTCCTGCACCATCCTTAAAATAGTTGTTACGCTTGAGCCCCTTGTTGCAGCCACTGTGTCAATCCACCTTGTTGAGGGTCTTCCTCTTCTCTGCTGACCCTGTACTTTGCCAAGAATGATATCCTTCTCCAGAGACAGATCCCTCCTGAGAACATGTCCAAAGTATGTAAGACACAGTCTCACCATCCTTGCTGCTAAGGAGCACTCTGGTTGTACTTCTTCTAAGACAGATTTGTTCGTTCTTTTGGCAGTCCATGGTATATTCAATGTTCTTCACCAACACCACAATTCAAAGGCATCAATTCTCCTTCGGTCTTTCTTATTCACTGTCCAGCTTTCACATGCATATGATGTGATTGAAAATACCATGGTTGGGTCAGGTGCACCTTAGTCTTCAAGGTGACATCTTTGCTCTTCAACACTTTAAAGAGGTCCTTTGCAGCAGATTTACCCAATGCAATGCGTCTTTTGATCTCCTGACTGCTGCTTCCATGGCTATTGATTGTGGATCCAAGTAAAATGAAATCCTTCACAACTTCAATCTTTTCTCCGTTTATCATGATGTTGCTCATTGGTCCAGTTGTGAGGATTTTTGTTTTCTTTATGTTGAGGTGCAATCCATACTGAAGGCTGTGGTCTTTGATCTTCATCAGTAAGTGCTTCAAGTCTTTTTCACTTTCAGCAAGCAAGGTTGTGTCATCTACATAATGCAGGTTATTAATGAGTCTTCCTCCAATCCTGATGCCCTGTTCTCCTTTCTTTATATGTCCAGATTCCCGGATTATTTGCTCAGCATACAGATTGAATAGGTATGGTGAAAGAATACAACCCTGGCACACATCTTTCCTGACTTTAAACCATGCAATATCCCCATGTTCTGTCCAAACAACTGCTTCTTGATCTATGTAAAGGTTCCTCATGAGCACAATTAAATGTTCTAGAATTCTCATTCTTTGCAACATTATCCATAACTTGCTATGATCCACACAGTTGAATGCCTTTGCATAGTCAATAAAACACAGGTAAACATCCTTCTGGTCATTCTCTGCTTTCAGCCAGGATCCATCTGACATCAGCAATGACATCCCTGGTTCCACGTCCTCTTCTGAAACCAGCCTGAATTTCTGGCAGTTCCCTGTCAATATACTGCTGCCACCGTTTTTGAATGATCTTCAGCAAAATTTTGCTTGCGTGTGATATTAATGATATTGTTCTACAATTTCCACATTTGGTTGGGTCACCTTTCTTGGGAATAGGCATAAATATGGATCTCTTCCAGCCAGTTGGCCAGGAAGCTGTTTTCCATATTTCTTGGCATAGACGGGTGAGCACCTCCAGCACTGCATCCGTTTGTTGAAACATGTCAATTGACATTCCATCAGTTCCTGGACCCTTATTTTTCGCCAATGCCTTCAGAGCAGCTTGGACTTCTTCCTTCAGTACCATTGGTTCCTGATCATATGCCACCTCTTGAAATGGTTGAACATCAACTAATTCTTTTAGGTATAATGACTCTGTGTATTCCTTCCATCTTCTTTTGATGCTTCCTGCATCATTTAATATTTTCCCCATGGAATCCTTCACTATTGCAACTCGAGGCTTGAATTTTTTCTTCAGTTCTTTCAGCTTGAGAAATGCTGAGCATGTTCTTCCCTTTTGGTTTGCCATTTCCAGCTCTTTCCACATTTTATTAAAATACTTTACTTTGTCTTCTCGAGAGACCCTTTGAAATCTTCTGTTCAGTTCTTTTACTTCATAAATTCTTCCTTTTGCTTTAGCTGCTCGATGTTCGAGAGCAAGTTTCAGAGTCTCCTCCGATATACATCTTGGTCTTTTCTTTCTTTCCTGTCTTTTCAATGACCTCTTGCTTTCTTCATGTATGATGTCCTTGATGTCATTCCACAACTCGTCTGGTCTTCGGTCACCAGTAGTCAATGCATCAAATCTATTCTTGAGATGGTCTCTAAATTCAGGTGGGATATACTCAAGGTCATATTGTAACCAAACGCCACTCGGGGTCTTGTCCTGTCTTATTAGCTGATTGAAATAAGACGGACACTGATTGCAACGGAAACAGAAAGTGGCAAGTTTATTGTCTGTGCATACAAGGAGCGCCTGGGGTCTAGTGACCTTAAGGCCCACGTGTTCCCTGACTAAGGGGGCTGGGGAACTTTTTGTTTCCAATGGCGTCATGGGGTTGGACTTGGTACCCAGAATTTTCTGCTTTTAGCCCTCCCATTCCTATATTTGGGAGTGTGCGGGGGGTAGGGAGCGGTCAGTTGAAGGATGTGATTTCAATCTGTGCATGCTTCAAGGTGTAACTAGGGCTAGTCAGTGGACGGAGCCACTACCTGCTGCGACTTCCTGCTCTAAACAAGCTTGTGGTTAGCAAGACAAAGGGGGGGGAAGGGGTGTTGATTGGGGTTTTCAATATGGCTGAGCAGCCTGTTTCAATATTTTAGCTCTCGTGGACTTGCTCTGATTTTCTTCAGTTTCAGCTTGGACTTGCGTATGAGCAATTAATTGATGGTCTGTTCCACAGTCGGCCCCTGGCCTTGTTCTGACTGATGATATTGAGCTTTTCCATCGTCTCTTTCCACAGATGTAGTCAATCTGATTTCTGTGTGTTCCGTCTGGCGAGGTCCATGTGTACAGTCGCCGTTTATGTTGGTGAAAGAAGGTATTTGCAATGAAGAAGTCGTTGGTCTTGCAAAATTCTATATTCGATCTCGGGCATTGTTTCTACCACCAAGGCCATATTTTCCAACTACTGATCCTTCTTTGTTTCCAACTTTCGCATTAAAATAACCAGTAATTATCAATGCATCTTGAATGCACGTTCAATCAATTTCAGACTGTATTAAGGAGACTTTTTCTTAAATCTGTTAATTGTAACTTGAGCTGTGCTACTCCAGATCAATCCGTGGGTTCGTTCTCTATTTAAAGCTTTACCCAGAGAAAGAATGAGAATCAGCAACTCTTTGATTTTCTTGTTCCACTCCAGATTATTATGTTTATCATCTCAAATTAAAAAAAAAAAAAATTTCCCCCAGGTCTCACCAATGTTTCTACAGATATAATTGCCACCTTTGTAAAAGCACAAATACTTAATCTGTGTTTTTTGTCTAGTACTGCTGTAATAGAAATACCACAAGTGGGTGGCTTTAACAAACAGAAATTTATTATCTAACAGTTTAGGAGGCTAGAAGTCTGAATTGAGGGCCCCAGCTCTGGGGAAAGGCTTTCTCTCTGCGTTGACTCTGGGGGAAAGTCTTTTTCTCTTTCAGCTTCTGTTTCCTGTTTCCTTGGAGAGCTCATGTTACCTGGCATGTATCTTCCCCCATCTCTGTTTACTCAATCTCCTCTTCTTACATCTCAAAAGATACATCTTTGTGCTGTTTTGTATCTCAAAAGACACACCCTACACTAATAGGGCTTCTTTAACATAACAAAGAAAACCCATTCCCATGTATAGGAGTTAAGATTTCCAACACATGTTTTGGGGGGACACAATTCAATCCATAACAATCTGGAAACCTCTATCTGGAGTCCTGACCTAGCTGAGACCAGCAGACTTACTAGCCCTTTCATGACTAGCAGGACATGTATTTTTGGCCTCTGAGATTTATTGGGATGCTCAAATTTCACCAATAGTACATGCTGGTGTTGGGGCAGAGCCTTGAATAACAGCCTAAAACTGAAGGAAGTTCATTGGTGCCAAGTTGCTGTGCTGAGAGGATAGTGTGTGAGGGGGTGCATCCCAGAGGAGTGCTTGTGTAAAGCTTTTGTCTCTTTTACCTTCCTCACAGCAAGATAAGCCTTGTAAGTATACTTACTGCTTCCTGAATGTTATTGGGAAGGTGCTATTTTCATGATAGGAAATATTCAATGGAATAACTTACTTTCAGGGAGCATAAAGTGTAATCATGTGTTACAGCATGCTGAAAGACCACTGGGTCATATAAGTCCCACTTAGATCTTTTGTTTCTCAGGCTTATGTGCAGTGACATACACCTTGCATGTTCATATGTTCATAGGACTATGTGTCCCACATAGTAGTTCCCAAAGTTCATACTACCTATCAAAAATTCAGACGCACTCAATGATACAGCATGCATTCCATTGATGAAAAAACATGATACCAACAACAACAAAAAAATGTTTTTTAATTTATTGGGTCATAAAGGGCTAGACTGCCTCTTCCAAATATACATGTTTCAGTGTTGGGGACAGTTTTTCCAGTTTCGAAGGAAGTTATTTATTGCCAGAATTTTAAGCCAAAATGAACTACACTATTCCAAATGAACTTTGTTGTAAAATAGGTTGACTTTTAAATAGATACGAAAGCATTCCAAATGGAAAATAATATCTCATGTACTCTAGGTGAAGATGTATGTAATAAAATTCCCACAGAAATGGACATTGAAAATGCAGCTCCCTGTATATAAGGATGCTTTGTAAACTCATGAGTTCTGGTTAGAAAGAGTTGACACAATGAATGCATTAAAATAGGCAACAATTTGTATTTATATGCTCATTTGACTTAAGCAACATCTGAGTTTCATTTTTCCCTAAGGATTTAAAATCTGATTTGATTGCATATTTTAATGATAATCAAATAAAATTTATGTTCTTTATGTTCTTTGTTTATGTCAGTGGATTATTTATGGAAGAATGTTCTTATATGTATCATTTTCTTTTGTAATTTCTAGTTATAGGCCGAATAGTTTTTTAGGTGGTACAATACTCTGGGTGGAAACTTCTATAAATTTTAGCTGTTATTATATTCCTTCCCCTTTCTCTCTTTATGCTTTAGATTTTCTATTATAATTTTCAAAATTAACTCTAGCTGGAAGACTATAGATGTTTGAAAAAAAATAACTGAATTAAACCAGAACTCATAAACCATATGTCATTTATAAATTTCTTTATAAGTAATAAATATATGCAACATATAAAATGCACCAGGTAAGGGCAGTTGTTTTAATAACTCAAGAACTACAGTTAGGAACTTCGAGAAAAATCAACTTTAAGGTACTACAGAACACTACTAGATAGTGCAGAGGACACTGCAGAGAGTTGTATGTGTGTGTGTGATTGAGGGAACCTGCAGAAAAGCCTTTTTTCTTGCAATAACTAATCAGTACTAGTAAGATTGAATTTTATTGCCATCCAAGGTACAACTATTGGTCTCTACTCATTTGGAGTAACAGAAAAAGAAGAAAGCCAAAGACTCAAATAAGAAACTAGGACAAATAGTCTACATGAACCATGGCCTCATCTATTCTGATACTAGAACTAGATGGTGCCTGGTTACCAGTACTGACTGTTCTAATCAGGACCAAAATAGATGAACCCTGATAGGATGGGAGAAAAATGTGGAACAGAACCTCAGATTCCCAAAACAAACAAACAAAACACAGACCTACTAGACTGGTTGAGACTGGAGGTCTCCCTAAGACTATTTCCCTGAGATACTTTTCAAACCTTGATCCGAAACTAACCCTTGAGGTCACCTTGTAGCTAAATAACAAATTGGCTCAAAAAATAATCAGTATTACCTGTAAGTACTGTGCTCCTTTAAAAAGATCACCTTTATGAGACCAAATGGTCATCAATTATTTTAAAACAAAAATGAGAATGTAAGGATGCAGGGAAACTTGACTAATGGAAACAGAACAAGCAGAATGAAAATACTGAGAATGTTCACGCATTGTGAAGAATGTAACCAATGTCACTGAACAACTTTCTGTAGAAATTGTTAAATAGGAACCTAAACTCATGTGTAAACCTTCACCAAAAACAATAAAATATTATTAAAAAAAAAAAGATTGGATTTTATCTTGGGTAAATAGAGGTGGTTCTTAAGAACTGTAATTAATGAACCTCCGGCAGTACCTACAATATGCCTAGGAGCAGAAGATGGTCACCTTGAAAGAAAAATAAAAGTCACTTTGATCTTCTTAATGAATATACATGTTTACGTATTTTTAAGACATTAAACTTTCCTGATTTTTTTTTCCAGATTTTAAAATGCTTTTATAGAATGGACAATTTTTTAAATTTTAGTTCTTTGAGTAGGGTAATACATCTCTATATTCCCCAAAACCAAACCCACTGCTGTCGAGTCAGTTCCAACTCATAGTGACCTATAGGACAGAGTTGAACTGCCCCATAGAGTTTCTAAGGCTGTAAATCTTTACAGAAGTAGACTGCCACATCTTTCTCCTGCAGAGCAGCTGGGAGGTTTGAACCGCTGACCTTTGGGTTATCAGCCAAGCACTTTAACCACTGTACCACCAGGGCTCCTCATTTCTATGTGATATAACTCAAAAAGCATAAAATGGTATATAGTAAATCCCCTGCCACTCCAAATCCCCAGCACCATTCTCCTACTGACAGACATTAAATTTTGTTAGTTGCTTCTAAATCTTTTCTCATAAACACACATACACATGTATATTGTAAAAGTATATATTCCAGTGTTCACATATTGTTAAGCAGCTTGCTTTTTCACTTAATACATCTTGGAGATCTTTCCATTTTGGGAATGAAAGCGCTTATTTTTTTATGAATATATAATATTCTATTGAGTGGATATATCATAGTTAATTTAGCCTGTTATTGATGGACAATTTGGTTATTTCCAATTTAATTTTTTTCCTTTTTTTGCCAATTCAACTTTTTACAGGTATACAACTAATTGGAATCAATTACATTAATTGGCTGTGCAACCCTACCCTTAATCAATGCAGGTTTTTCCATCACTGTAAACAGAAACCAATTTAATAATTTTTTATGCAATAATAAATATGGACCTTGGTCAGCTGTTAATGATTAACCTTTGATCTTAAGAAACCCAGTGGTCATTTAGTCCAGTCCCTCCCCCAAGGAAACTAACAAAAATCCTAAGCAGACTGCCTAAGATCACATAGCTAGTTAGTGGCAGAGGCTGGACAGCCCTGAGTGTGAGTCCTCTTTCCATCAAATCACTGTAATTATCATTTCACTGCATTATAAATATCAAACTCAAACCAAACCTGTTGCTGTTGAGTTGATTCCTACTCATAGCAACCCTATAGGACAGAGTAGAACTGCCCCATGGGGTTTCCAAGGAGTAGCTGGTAGATTCAAACTGCTGACATTTTGGTTAGCAGCCAAGTTCTTAACCACTGTGCCACCAGGGTTCTGCATTATAAACAGCCTCCTTAAAAAACAAACAAAAAGCATCTTCTTAGAAATTCGAACTTGAGCTCTAAAATAGCTCAAAAAGTAAATTACTATTCTCATTTTATAGGTAAGGAAACCGGTTCTGAGAATTTAAAGTAGTTGCCCAAAGTCACAGAGTAAATGAAAAAGCTGGAATTTGAATCCTGCTCCATGTGACTCTAGGCTCTAAAGGGTGAAATTCTATAAGCAAATCAACCAATTCCAAATAAAAAAAAATTTTTTAAGTAATCCTGTTAGTGATAATTTCTTCTTTCCCCATTATATGAATTAATATACTTCATTGTACCAAATAAACAGACAACTTCGTATACACTTTTATGCTTAAGCTAACTCCAGTTAGTTTCTGTTACTGCTAGCCAAGAGGTTTAACCAACAGTATTATATATTGCTCTAGGGATGGTTGCAGAATTCATCTCTAGGGCACAACTGCTCTTTTAAAAAAAAAAACAGTTTAATCGGTCTTCTGGGTATATGAAAGTAAAGCAAAAATTCATTCTGGAATGAAGAAGCTCGGAACAATTAGGAACAACCGTGATGCACAGTGATATAAAAGGGTGGCTACATTGGCCAAGGCTGCATCTTTTTCGGGGGGGAGGTGAGAGGAGAGAGGTCTCTTTATTTTTTCTGATTAGGGCTGGAGACAAGGGAAGATAGGGCTCTAGGGAAGGCAAGACTGGATGAAGGAGACTTTTATCCTGGGAAGATGGGTTGGCCCATGTCCAAGGGGACTAAGTAGTGATTCCCCAGTGAAGGAGCATGTCAAAGAACCCAAATAATGAATTATACTATTTGGTTTTAAGTTTTTTTCTTGTATTATTCTCAGGCTTCCATTTAAATTTTATGTTAAACATGGAAGCCTGGTCTTAGCTGAGCTTTAGGAGAATAAGGAAGGAGCTGTGCTCAAGCTTAAGGAGAAGAAGATACTGCTGGAAGCTCTTTGTCTCTTTCCAAACCAACAACCCTGCCCTAGAAAAATGCTTACGCATGTGCATCAGACAACTATACAGGAATACTCATAGCAGTAACGTACAGGATAGCACAAATTAAAAAAAAAAGAAACTATGAATGTCTAGTGATAGAGTGGATAAATAAATTGTAATTCATATAATGGAATGGGAATCAACGGGTTGGCAATGGATTTGGTTTTTTGAATAGGCCAGAGAAAATAAACCACAACTATATACAACAGGGATGGATTTTAGAAGCATATTGTTGATTGAAATAAGCAAGCAGCAGTGTGATACACCTTGGAAATAATTGTATAAAATTTTTCAATTTTATAAAACTAAACATTGTTTAATTTTGTGGTTTAGGAATAAAACAAAGTATAATTTTAAAAAATCAGGATAGTGATGACCTTTGGGAGGAAAGCAGGGAGAAGGTGGGGCCTGGAAGGAGCACACAGGAAGTTTCAATCATTTAGGTTAACGGTCTGTTTCTTAAATTGGGTGGTACTTTCACAGGTGTTCATTTATTATGTTTTGTAGTTTATATTAACATATTCTTTTGTACATATCAACTTTTTAAAACGAAAGAATAAAGTATTTGTCAAATTGCTTGACAGTACAAAGTTACTCTTCCACTCAGTGTATGAGAGTACTGATGAACTGTGATTAAAACAGCTTTTTTTTCTTTTCCTTTGGAGGAGGAAAGGAAGAAATTCCCACTTAAACAGCTGTCTTGAAGCGTCCTTGCCAACTAGGGCACAATCACTTCCTCTGCTCTTCGGACGTTGTTGACTTCTGCCCAACATTCCCCAGAAACTCTGAAGCAGTGAGGGAAGAAATGGTGGTGGGACTGAATAGAGACAGCAGAAAGACAGTTACTATTTTACACTGTTGCAAAACAGAATTGCCCTTTATACCTAACAATTATATTAGCTGTAACCGCCCCTTAGTATTGAGGGGAGGGACAGTCCCTCCTTTACCTTTGCCTCCTCCCCTCCATGCTTTGGCACCTACTGTTCTCTGTTGTTAGTTGCCATCTAGTCCATTCTGACTCAGGACCACCCCATGTGTGCAGAATAGCTCCTTAGGGCTTTCGAGGCTGCGACCTTTCAGAAGCAGATCACCAGGCCTTTCTTTCCAGGAGCCTCTGGGTAGGTCTGAGTTCAAACCGCCAACCTTTGTGGCTAGTAGTCAAGCACTTAACCACTTCCACGACCACCACTCAGCTGCTTTGTTAGGTTGGCTAGCTACTGTTCCTCCTTTAAAACTTCAAGTTCAAAGGTTAACACCTCTTGGAAACTGCCTTTGCCCCATTTCTCATTCCAGCATCACCACTCACAGCTCTGAGAGTTTAGAGTAAGTCACTTGCCAAGACTCAGTTTCCTTGTGGATAAGATTATCTCGGGCGCCTGTGAGGATAGTGCGGAGGTTATAGAGCCCAGGGTCCTTGGTCACGCAACCTGGCTCTCATTCTTGGCCACCCCTTTTCTCTGTGAGGGTTTGAGTTACTCACAGGGCCTCAGTTTCCGCATTTATGCTCAATTATCATGTTTGTAGAAGTGCTTTGACTAAAGAATGTTTTAATACTCAGTGGAACCCAGCGACTGCTTAGCCCCTCCCAGCGCCCTCCGTCTTCCTTTGGGATCCTCAGTGTTAAAAGGAGCTCCTTGGGTGGCGCAAGCTGTTTCTGCTGGATCAGAGGTAGGCAGTTGGAATTCACCCTGCAGAGCCACAGAAGAAAGGCCTGGCGACATGCTTCCGTAAAGGTTACAGCCAAGAAAACCCAGTGACCTCAGTTCTACTCTGTAACACATGGGGTTGCCATGGGTGTGAATCAACCGGGCAGCAATGGGTTTGTTACTTTGGTTTTGGCTAGAAGAAGCCGCTGCCCCCCGTTTTTAAGGCCACCCTCGGCGTTTCCCGCCTCACTGGGCAGACAAAATCTTCAAATTAGGAGGGGCGGCTGGGAGGCGGGGCTGAAGGGCTGAGGGGGAGACTTGGCGGCGCTCTAGCCCGCCGACATCGCCTTGCTCTCCTCTCCTGGGCTCCCTCATTGGCCGAAGTCTGTCGCTTACGCGCCCGCGGCTTCCGGTACGGAGGCGGTAGCTGGAGGCAGGACGACTTCCGGCGCGAGGCGCAGCAGTGGAGCTTGTGCGGGCCAATGGCGGCGCCGCTACTTCACACGCGGTTGCCCGGGGATGTGGCCGCTTCGGCCTCTGCGGTCAAGACGCTGGGGGCCGCGAGGACTGGGTAAGGGTCGAAGTCCCCCTTCCTTTTGAGCGTTAGGGACTAAAGCCCAGGCCCGGGGTTGGGGCAGCGGATATGAAAGACGCAAAGCTGATGAAGTGGGGTGGGAGCAGGGGCCAGTGAGTCAACTCAGGTCTTCCAGAGTGATTTATTCCCCCGAAGTGGCTGATGGAGGCGGGAGGGGGCGTTGGAAAAATAAATGAGCCCCTTCTCTGTTCCGGGGGCCTCCTTTCTCCTCACTGGTCTCCCTCATAGCGTCCCTGGCCTGGATACTGCCATCAGTCACTTTCCACCTTCCCTAGTCTAGATTTGGAACGAATTCCCTGGGCTATGTGGATTATCAGATAAATGCTATCAGTGCGGGTAAATTACGTCCTAAAATATTTTTTCTTGTTTTAAATTGGTGTGACACATTTGTTTAACAGTCTTTATTCAGCTCTTGTAAAGCTTCCAGCCAACTTAGAACATTTTGAGATTTAACTTTGAGATTCATTGGTAGGAATGAATGTTTTGTCACTAATCTGCTCTGTTTCAATAAGGCGAAGTTTGTGAAACACTTAGCATGCTATCACAGGATATTTATTGAGCACATACTTACTACATTAGTTACTGGGGACAGTAGTCAATCAAAAGACAAGGTGCCTGCTGGAAACAAGTTTACAATCTGGGGCAGAAAGGCAGTAAACATACCAATAAATAAATGAACAGAATGATATCAGATAGTGCTAAGTACTGTGAAGAAATAAAACAGTGATGGAGGAGGAAGAGGGTGGGCACTTTAGAATTCTTGTGGGGATGGGCTTTCTCACATTTGAGCGGCAACTTGAATGAAGACAAAAAAGAGAAAGTGTTTTTGATAGATACAAAGTTATTACCACTTTGTACAGATACTGGTTTGCCGGAGCGAAATGAGAATCAGCTTGTCAAGTGTGAAGAACAGAAAGAGCAGTATGGCCACAGTGTAGCAAGTGGTCAGAGATGAGGTCAGAGAGGTGGGCAAGGGCCAGATTAATGTAGGATCTTGAAGGCCACAGTAAGGAGTCTGGATTTTTATTCTAAGTGCAGCAATAAGGCATTGGAGAGTTCAACAGGAGAACAGTGTGGCACAGTCTGTTTTAACTGTCTGAAACAAGTCTGGCTGCTCAGTGAAGAATGAATTATTGGGGGCAAGAGGGGAAGCAGGGAGACTGTTTAGGCTTTTGGAGTAGTCCCATTGAATGATGTTGGTTGCCATCAAGTCAACTCTGACTCATAGCTACCGTATAGGACAAAGTAGAACTGCCCCATAGGGTTTCCAAGGAGAGCTGGTAGATATGAACTGCTGACCTTTTGGTTAGCAGCTGAGCTCTTAACCACTGCGCTACCAGGGCTTAACCTCAGTTAATGTTGGCTATTATAATTTTTATTATTCTCTGTCATGAAATTAATCATTTGATAATCTTTGTTCTACAGGATTTCAGATATGCTCACATTAGAGAATGATTTCTTCAATTCTCCCCCAAGAAAAACAGTTCGGTTTGGTGGAACTGTGACAGAAGTCTTGCTGAAGTACAAAAAGGTAAAGGAAGAGATAACGTGTGAGGACTGGTTTATGTGGGTCAGAATACACCCACAGCTTTTATACTAAAGACCAATAAAAACCCATTGCCATCGAGTTGATTCCAATTTATAGCAGCCCTATAGGACAGAGTAGAACTACCCCATAGAGCTTCCAAGGAGTGCTTGGTGGATTCGAACTGCTGAGCTTTTGCTTAGCAGCCATAGCACTTAACCACTATGCCATCAGGGTTTCCAAAGATCAATAGGCATAATGAAATGAGTTTTTGGTATCGGCCTTGAAGCTATTTCATAACAGCTCAAAATTAGAGTAATAACAAGTCTTTGCTGAGGTTTCACCTCTTCAAATGTTATATTTACACATTTTTTTTTTATCTATGCTTGAGTAAAAAACCATTAGATCAGAGCATTTTATCTTCCTAAGGAATTACCTGAGCATTACTTTGAAACAATAAACCAGCTTTGCAGAAAGACGTTTTTGTTGTGTTTTTTTTTTTTTGGAATTTGTTTTTGCAGTTGTTTAGAAGTAATGCTGTTAGATCTCAGTGATGGAGGGGAAAATATAGATGACTATCCATTTGTGTACATGATATCAATTTATAGCCATATATGTGAATCATATTTTCATTCCCCCTGAATTAGATATAAAAAAAAAAACCCGTTGCTGTCGGTCAGTTCTGACTCATAGCGACCCTATAGGACAGAGTAGAACTGCCGCATAGAGTTCCCAAGGAGTACCTGGTGAATTCGAACTGCTGACCTTTTGGCTAGCAGCCATAGCACTTAACCACTATACCACCAGGGTGTCCTGAATGAGATATAGTGATTTTTTTTCTCATTTTGAGAATTCTCAGAGTACAAACTATCATAATCAAATATCAGTACACAAGTATATATCTTAAGTAAATGTGAATGGTTTTTCAGTTGTCCTTTTTTCCAAGCTGCCTGGCTCCACTAACATTAGTTTTTAAACTTTTGTAGTCTTGATTTTATAATCCTCAATTGATGTGTGGAAATTATATTATTCCTTTTGTAATTTCGGAAGATATTAAGGTATAGTTAAGAGTCCTGCTGTTGATCTTTAATAGGAAACGAGAGCAAACCAGGGCTTTGACCAGTTCGTTTTGGTTCAGCCCCTGATGAGAATTTGCCATTCCACTGTAGACATACTGAATCAGAATCTACATTTTAACAGGATCCCCAGGTGATTTGGGATGTGTATACATAAGAATCACCTGGGGATCTTGTTCAAAGCCCTGAAACAAACATAACCTCATTTTTTTCTCTTCTCGTTAAGGGTGAAACAAATGACTTTGAGTTGTTGAAGAACCAGCTGTCAGATCCAGACATAAAGGTAATTAATTTTGCGTTTGGTCATTAGCAGTGTTATTGCCACTTTGTACAGACGGTAGTTTGCACTTTTGGTCCATTTCATCCTCTAGAATTTGCTCTCTTCAGCTCCTTCTTATACAGTGGTTCACAGTCGGGGCAGTTTTATTCTGTAGGGGATAGTTGGCAGTGCCTGGAGTTACTTGTGGTTGTCCTAGCTGGGAAAGGAAAGTGTTACTGGCATTTAGTGGGTAGATGACAGGAATGCTGCTGAATATCCTACAACACACAGGAAAGCCCTCTACAACGAAGTATTTTCTGGCCCAAATGTCAGTGGTGCTGAGGTTGGGAAACCCTTGTTTAATCCCTTTCTTTATCGCATCTTTTTCCTCTCTCCTGGCATGCAAGTCTCAAGTTTCCAGTGCTAAGATAAAACAAAAACCACAAAGAAAAATGACTTGTCTTTGAAGCTACTACTGCATGTTCACCGTTGACAAGTTGAAAGTATATACCTGTCATGTAATAACAACTCAGTAAATTTTGGCTCCCTTTTTTTCCTTCACTGCCCAAATTTGGAAAGAATAGTCTTTACAGTATATTTTATATCCAGGTTGGTAAGTCTACCTTCACCGAGTTCTTTCGGCTGCATATCCAGAGTTCTCAACTGGTGCGGCAGTGGGGGCAGCTGTTTCTTCTTTAACTCCATTTACAGTCAATTTGTATTTCACTTGCAGCCTTATTACATGTCATTTCTTTACTTTCTTTGTTGGCCAACTCCCTTTTTTGATTATACATTTTTGTAGCGTCTCATGGATTAATCATTGGGAGACAAGTAACACAGCTAGAGTACATTTTGTTATCTGTGTATGAACTGAATAATGTGTAGTGAACAATTGTAGCTGGACTTGGAAAGACTTTGTAGTGACCAGTCGTAGTTGGACTTTGAAAGAAGTGATGTTATTTGTCCCTGTAATGATGTACATCTGTTACTTATGTAGTGAGTGGTGGATTGAACAGCTAGCAGTGAAGTTTGTATCTTATGCAATTACAGTTAATATACCATGGTGACTGAAATTTGGGTTTACAGGCAGTCCCCGGGTTAGAAACTTACAACCTCTAGTTATGAACCAGCCCCCATAAAGCCTATTATATTAAAAATTTGAGGTACATACAGTGGTTCGTAATAACAAATAGGTGCTACTTTGCAACATGCATAAAAACGTTATTATTATTACTATATTATGTTATGGATGTTTTAGTGTTCCTGGAAGTGTTTAATGTTTTTATACATAGAAGGGTATACTATATACTAAGATAAACATTTAACTAACTGATGTTAGATATTAAGCATTCCTTACTTCTGACTTGTGTACAAATTTGACTTAAAGACAGACTTAGGAATGAAACTCGTGTGTAATCCAGGGACTGCCTGTATTAGAAATGTGCAAAGTGAAGGACTGCCTGTATTTCTAACAACCAGAGTTGGTTCGTTTGGTTTAAATATCGGATTCTCCTTCTGAAGGAAAACTACAAATGGGATTTTATTGTTGTTAGGTGTTGTTGAATCAATTTTTGACTCATAGCGACCCCATGTGACACTGCCCCATAGGCATTTCTAGATTGTAATCCTTATGGGAAGGAGCCCTGGCAGTGCAGTGTTTAAGCACTCAGGTGCTAACTGAAAAGTCAGTGGTTCAAACTTACCAGGTGTTCCACCAGAGAAAGGACCTGGCAATCAGCTTTCAATCTAGGAACCCCTATGGGGCAGTTCTACTTTGTCCTGTATAGTTGCTATGAGTAGGAATCGACTTGATGGCACACAACAGTCTTCATGGAAGCAAATCACCAGGTCTTTCTCTCACAGAGCCACTAGGTGGGCTCAAACCACCAACCTTTTGATTAGCCGCCGAGCACTTAACTGTTGCATCACCAAGAGCCCTTCTTATATTGATGACTTCCAATTAAAGTTGGAATTGACTCGATGGCAGCAGGTTTGTTTTTTTTTTTAACTGACTATTGTCAGCATACCTGCAGGTCAGCTTGAATATGGAGAAAATATAGGTAGCGATTGGTCCTAACTGTGTCCTGTAGGGTTGCTATGGGTCAGAATTATTCTGTGGTAATGGATTTATTGGTCCTTTGTAGTCTTAAAACATTTGAACCTTCCCCAGTGTTAACATTTGAGGTGCCAGCATCTGACCTTGTCTAGATTCCCAGGGATGAGAATCAGGAGCAGCACAAAACTGGTTCGTATGAGGTAGAAGTCAGACATACTTCCACTCTCCAACTTCTCCATTTCTGACAGCAGCCATCCCCCATGGAACTCTGTACTTCTCTGCTGCATTCAGTCATTTTTTGCAAAGGCCACATACGACAAATGTAACAGGCTGTCACTTGGGTCAGGATCAACTTAGAGGTAACAAGCTATAACCTGGGATCAGGATTAGGGAGTATGTAGGCAAGGTCTGTAAGGCTTCCCTAAAGCAGAGAGCACACCCGTCCCTTCTTCAGTGCAGAACAGCACTTTCAGCTCCTCTGAGCCGTGTAAGCAAGCAGGCCTTTCTCTCTGCCCTGCAAGGCCCCCTCAGCTGTGCAGGCCTCCCTGCTGTCAGCCTCTTTGATGCTAACTGGTTGCAGCTTATAGCCAGTGTAGCAGCTTGCTCAGCGCTTCTAACCCCTTTCCTAGCAGCAGCTTTCTGGTATCATCATCAGCTCTGCCGTGGGGCCTCCTCCAGGCCTTTCTCTGTTCAGTCTTCTCAGTGGACCTCAAGTCATTCAGTTTTCATAGTAAACCAACCAATCCTTGCAAGGTACGTAAAATAGACCAATCACAGGGCAGACTGCAGCCCAGGACTAGGTAGAAAGTATCAATCAAGTTGTATACAGTTTATTCAGGAGATGTCAGTCAACCTGGACAAAAGTAACAAACCTGGGGTAGAAAACTAGGGCAAAGGAAACGCCTCCGGGCTTAGGGGGAAAAACATCTCTCAAGCTGTTTTTTTAAAGAACCAAGGCAAAACACCACATAAAGGCACTCATTTCACAAAAGAGGTGCTATTACTTTGTTAGGGCAAGCAAAAGTAATGAGGCCTGAAATACTGCATTTAATGAAATCTTCCTGTATATTGGAGTTACTAGGTTTTCTTTTTTTTCTAATATTGAAGTGATTGATGCAGGGTGGGTCTTTTTTCTTCAGTTATTTTAAAGGATTTGTGATTTTGAATGTACTTTTCTTTGGTCAACTTAAGGATGACCAGATCATTAACTGGCTGCTGGAATTCCGCTCTTCTATCATGTACTTGACAAAAGACTTTGAGCAGCTTGTCAGTATCCTATTGGTAAGTACACCATTTATTTCAGGGATTAGTATTTTGAAAATAGTATGTATTGTATCACTAAAATGTTTGTATTATCTTCCTCTCCCTCCCAACTCTAGAGATTGCAGTGGTTGAATAGAAGTCAAAATGTGGTAGAGGAATACTTGGCTTTTCTTAGTAATCTTGTATCAGCACAGACTGTCTTTCTTAGACCATGTCTCAGCATGATTGCTTCTCATTTTGTACCTCGTAAGTAGTTATTCTTTGCTTGCTTTGATTTTTAAAAACATCCTTTTATAAAAATACTACCTTCCCAGCATACTTTTGAGATTGTACCACCATGGAAGAGTTCAGAGTACATATTGGTAGCAGTTGCTGGTACATGTCTCCTTCCAGTAATGGTCTCTATGAAGGGGTCTAGATTCCTTTGTTGTTGTGAATTTTGTGAGTTGTAGTTACCTTTAGTGAGCTTCTGACAAAGTCTTAGAACTTTGTTCCTTTTTTCAGATTGTAAATTTAATATGTACTCATTGTACAAAGTTTAGACTCTGGGGAAAAAAAATAGCTTTTTTATATAGCTGTTCGTTGTTTAGGTCAATGACAGAAGAATACCATGTTTTCTTTCTGTCTCCAAAGCCCGAGTGATCATTAAGGAAGGTGACGTGGATGTTTCGGATTCTGATGACGAAGATGATAGTAAGTGTAAAGAGAGTTGGAGTAAAGAATGCCTCCTGTGTTAGTCATGCTTCCTGAATGATAAAAGTATACTGGCAGCTCTGGGATCTGTTCCAATAAGTGGACTGTAACAAATGGCCACCTTTGATGGAATCTTTTGTTATATATAACGTTAATATGCCGTCAGTCGCCATAATTGCAGTACTGATAGAATTCGTCCGTTTAGCCTTCACTGACAGTTGATTACAGACAAAATCTTGAAATTATTATTTTGCCAATAAACTATTCAGTGGTAGTTAACAGGTATTTTTAGTTTCAAGTACATAATTTTTCATTGTAAAGTTTTGTTTTGGTGCTCACACTCTCACTCTTCTCCTTATAGATCTTCCTGCAAATTTTGACACATGTCACAGAGCCTTGCAAATAATAGCAAGATATGTCCCATCGTGAGTGTACTTTTGATATTTGTTTGGAGTCATGTTGTTTTAATTCTCAAGAAAATTTTCTAGTCAACTAGAAAATGATAAAATGTTAATACCATCAGAACTCTTGTTGTATGCCTGTTTTTTGATATCCTATTGATGAACTATCACATTGTCTTTTAATTTTTTTTCCAAAACTTGTATGCAAATTTCCCCCAAAACTTTATGTAGTGGTTAGAATTTTGCTTTTATATTTGACAGATAAAATGTCCAAAAGGTTTCACTGAGAAAGTCCTTTGTGTGTTTGTGTCGTGCCATATGAGTAAAAATTAGGGTTCTAAGAATAACTTTTCAGGTTTGTGGGTTTCTTTTGAAAGGGCAGGAGGACTTCTAGTATTTATTAGCTTAAAAAAATTGATAGCTTCTCGCTTCTTTAAAATAATGTATGTGTAATGGAAAATGTTTAGATTTTAAATGGAAGCTAAGGTGGAAGAAAGCTTCCTGTTTCGTTTGCTTTTTGGTATCAAAGTTAATATACTTCCCAATACAATGTTGGAAATATTTTTTCCCCTAAGTCATAGATTTTTTTTCTGATGAAGCTTTGTGTTTATTTTAAGAACCAATCACTTGAGGTAAGGGTTGCCGTTTGCTTCTTGTATCTACCCATATTTGCTCTTCAATGGAAATGTTATCTTCCTGGAAAGTCCAGCTAACATTGATTGGTTGATTTCTCACAGGACACCGTGGTTTCTTATGCCGATACTGGTAGAAAAGTTTCCATTTGTTCGAAAATCAGAGAGAACATTGGTAAGAAATCTTTCATGGGACATGTGAAGAAAAATTTGTATAATGTGATTTAGTTTCAGATGACATTATGTCTTTTCCTTAAAAGTTGTTTTGTCTTTGAGGCTTTTAAACCCAAGACTAGGAATTTGACCCAGATTCCTTTCTTAGCAAGTAACTCATTGGGAAATCCTGCCTTTTTCTTTTACTACTGTGAGCAAGTAAAGGGAAGAGTCCATTTCAGAAATATTTTTATAGACTTAATGCTTAAACAGATAAGAATTATGAGAAGATAGTAGTTCATATATTACTACTAAATAGGAGCATTCCTTATCTGAACATGAAAGAACTTTCTGTAGATTAATTCTGCTTAAGTTTTTGTGCAATATTTAGATCATCTGTGTAGTTTTAAATAATTTTAGTGGCTTCCTTCTAAGTTTAGATATTTTTAAGGTATTATGTATATAAAATAAGGCATTAATATGTTTGCTAGTTTTTGTGGTATTCTACTCGAGGTGGAGTATTAAAAACCACTATACATTGTACAGTTGCAAAAAAACTCAACAAAATGGTAGGAAACTGAATCTAACAACATTTACAAAGAATGATACACCATGACCAAGTCAGGAATGCAAGATTGATTTAACACTGAAAATCCGTTAATGTAATATACCATAGCGATAGAATAAAGGACACAAACCACATGAGCATCTTAGTAGATACAGAAAAAGCATTTGATAAATTCATTACCCTTTCATGACTAAAACACTCAGAAGGGAGCTTTCTCAACCTGATAAAGGACATCTAGAAAAAATTCACAGCTACCATCATACTTAATGGTGAAAGACTGAAAGCTTTCCCATTAAGACTGGGAACAAAACATTAACAAAAGGATGTGTGCTCTTGCCACTAGAGGTTTTAGCCATGGCAGTTAGGCAAGAAAAAGAAATAAAAGGCATTCTGGTTGGAAAGGAAGAACTAAAGTACCACTGTTGATGGAGGACATGATCTTACATATATAGAAAATCTTGAGGACTCCACAGGTTCCTCGTGAGCACAGTTAAGTGTTCTGGAATTTCCATCGTTCACAGTGTTATCCATAATTTGTTAGGATCCACACAGTTGAATGTGCATAGTCAATAAAACAGAAGAAGAATGAACGGGTCTATCTTAGAAGAAGTGCAGCCAAATGCTCCTTGGGGCAAGGACGGCGAGGCTTCATCTCACGTAGTTTGGACATGTTATCAGGAGGGACCGATCTCTAGAAAACGACGTCATGCTTGGTAAAGTAGAGGGTCAGTGAAAAAGAGAAAGATCCTCCATGAGGTGGATTGATACAGTGGCTGCAACAGTGGGCTTAAACATAACGATTGTGAGGATGGTGCAGGACCGGGCAGTGTTTCATTCTGTTGTACATGGGGTCGCTGTGAGTCAGAACCAACTCGATGGCACCTAACAACAACAACAACAAGGACGCTACAAAAAAATAGAAACCTAAAAGAGCTAATAAATGAGTTCAGCAAGATTGCAGGATATAAGATCACTGTACAGAAACCAATTGGACAAGATAATTTAATGGGTAAAGAATTGTCTTTTTCAATAGATAGTACTGGGACAAGTTGATATCCACATGCAAAAAAAACAAAGAACCCATACCTCATATCATATACAAAAATTAAAATGAAGCAAAGACCTAAATGTAAAGTAAAACTCATAGAAAGAAACATAGATTACATTTTCATGACCTTGGACTAGGCAACAGTACTTACATATAGCACCTAAAGCACAAATATCCAAAGGAAAAGTAGATACATTGCATTTCATGAAAATTAAAACTTGTGCTCCAAAGGACATCCATCAAGAAAGTGACCCAAATGGGAGAAATATTCGCAAATCATGTATCTGTTAAGGGTCTTATATCTAGAATATGTAAAGAACTCATAACTTAATAAAAAGGCTAATAACCCGATTAAGTGGGTAAAGGACCTGAATAGACATTTCTCCAGAGAAGATATAGAAATGGCCAATAAGCACATGAAAAGATGTTCAACATCATTAATCATTACCCAAAAAAAAAAAAAACAAACCCGTTGTCTTTGAGTCGATTCCAACTCATGGCAACCCTGTAGGTCAGAATAAAACTGCCCCATAGGGTTTCCAAGGAGCACCTGGTAGATTTGAACTGCAGATCTTTTGGTTATCAGCCTAGCTCTTAACCACTACAGCACCAGGGTTTCCTCATTAGTTATTAGGGAAATGCAAATCAAAACCACAATAAGACATCATTTTTAACCCCCTCGGAAACCCTAGTGGCGTAGTGGTTAAGTGATACGGCTGCTAACCAAAGGGTTGGCAGTTCGAATCTACCAGGTCCTCCTCGGAAACTCCATGGGGCAGTTCTACTCTGTCCTGTGGGGTCGCTATGAGTTGGAATTGACTCGACGCCACTGGATTTGGTTTGTAGGATGGCTATAATAAAAAAGACAATTACAAGTGTTGGCAAGGATGTAGGGAAATTAGAACCCTCGTAAGAATGTAAAATGGTGTGTATGCTATAGAAAAGAGTCCGGCAGTTCTCAAAACATAGAGCTCCCATATGACCCAGCACCTCCACTACAAGGGAATTGAAAACACAGATCCACACAAAAACTTATACACGTATGTTATATAATGGTCAAAAAGTGGAACCCACCCAAATGTCCATAAACTAATAAATGGATAAACAAAATGTGGTATATCCATACAATGGAATATTGTTCAGTCTTAAAAAGAGAATGAGTTACTGATCAATGCTTCAACATGGATGAACCTGGGAAACATCGTACTAAGTAAAAGAAGCCAGTCACAAAAGACCACATGTCATATGATTCCACTTCTATGAAATGTCCGGGATAGGCAAATCCATAGAGGTAGAAAACAAATAGTGGTTGGCTGGGGGCAAGGGTTGGAGGGGAATGGAGAGCACTACTAATTAATATGAGATTTTTTGAGGTGATGATAAAAATGTTCTGAAATTGATTATGGTGTAGGGTGTACAACCTTTAAGATACTGAAAACCATTCGGTTGTATACTTGAAATGGGTGGATTGTATGGTATGTGAATTATATCTCAATAAAACCATTTAAAATAAACCACTATAAAAGTATAAAAAAAAGCATACAAATTACAAATTCCATTACTGAAGGTAACTTATAATTCGTACTGAATATAGATTTGCGTCTTCGCATTTTGCTTACATACACTTTCCAGATTTAGAGACATTGGTTCTGTATTGCTAGTCTTTTTTTTTTTCATATTTAGATATTTGAAACTAAAGACTTAATTGATGGTTGTTTACATAATTATGAAACATTCTCTGAAAATATGTATTTATGTTTGATGTTTTAGGAATGTTATGTTCATAACTTACTAAGGATTAGTGTGTATTTTCCAACCTTGAGGCACGAAATTCTGGAGCTTGTTATTGAAAAGCTACTTAAGCTGGATGTGAGTATGGAGTACTCGGCTTTTCTCCTCGATTTCGTTTATCGATTGTATTTGTCATAATCACATGTGAAGCAACAATAACGATGAAAAAGTCTGCAGTTCCACCCTCCTTGGATTCAGTTTTTTCAACAATATTTCCTGAACACTTACCTGTGAATGACGGTTCCATCTCTCACGTTTGGGGAAAGGCATATATTAGTCACACAGATTTTAAAAAGTGCATTTGTGATAAATGCCATGAATGAAACACGTGTGTTATTATGAGATGTGAACCTAATGTAGTTGGGCATCAGGAAGGCATTCCTAAGGGAGTGAGGTTGAGATTTTTATACCTTTTCGGTGTTTGGATTTCTTTTTTAAATTTTTACAAAGGCAAATTATAATCGTCAAGTAGTTAACTTCCCCCCACCCTGCAAGGTTTGAACTAAAGTGCGGCGGGAATGAAAAGGAACCGGTGGATTCTTGTGACATTAAGGGAAAGGTGAAATGGCCCTTGAAGCAGAGGTGGAAGTGGAGAAGTAGGGGATAAGGTAAAGGAGTCCTTCAAAGTTAGCTCCTGTGGAATGGAATCATGGTGTTGTCGTTAATGACAATAAGAAAAGTCAAGGGGAGGAAGTTCGAAGATGATGGGTTTCATTCTGGAAAAGTTGAGTTGCTGGGTGGAGAAGAGCAGGGACACTAGACAGAGAATACTTACTAAGCAGTTATAGCTGCAGGTAAGGGACTGAGGAAGAACCTGTGAAATGATGCAATTTAGGATAAGGGAGCAGAGGAGGGATCAGAAGTGAGAGGAAAACCAAGAGTATGGATACTGAGGGAGGATCTGGAGGAAGGAAGGGCTTGGTCAACAGCATCCCGTATTCCTAACATTTTTAAGGAGGATGAGAAATGTAAATGTCCTTGGATTTGCTTATTAGAAGATGATCTTTGTTGCTTTCTAAAGGGGGGTGTTGGTAAAGACGTATCAACTGCATTTCAAGAGTGCACGGATGGTTAGGAAATGCAGGCTGTTGTAGATACTGTGGGGTTTTGTGATGAAAGGAGGGGGATGGAGCCAGGGGTGAGAGAAGGTGTGTTTCAGGATTGGAGAGATGAGACTTGGGGGAGAAGGGAGATGTAATGAGGTAGGTAGGCCTCAGATGAGCCAGCAATTCAGCATGCTGGCTCATTGCTAACTTGGAGTTAGATCTCTCTGGTCAATCGCCTGTATAATCGTTGTAAAGTTTTTCTAAGATGTTAACTTTAAAGGACATTTTAGAGTATGTTTAGAAAGGAGGTCATGTATTGAATAGTAAAAAAATTACATGATTTGAGTAGTATGTAAACAAGATATTTGAAGTGCAATACTAAAATAAATAGAATTCAAATTGAGCTTGCATTTCATCATTTTTCTGTTTATTTGATTGATGATATTCTTAAGCAACATGTGTGTGGGTATCTGGTACATAATAAGACATAAAATAAATGTTGGATTTGTTGAGGCTGCCTGATTTAGAGCATCATGTAGTTCATGTTTACTTTATAGAAATGTATAGTAAGAGGGGGCTTGGCTTATAATCTTGTAAATTCTTTAATGGTCCACATCAATTTGTAGGTTTTAACCGTAGTTAGTGTTTTATGGTGCTATATAAGGTGCAAATCTGAACACCTCTAAAGTGTGTATATCAAATGAGTTTCCAGCCCCGAAATAACAGGTATATTTTAAACGCCTTTATTCTTTTTTTTTCCTTTGTTATCACGTAGGTGAACGCATCCCGGCAAGATATTGAAGATGCTGAGGAAGCAGCAGCTCAAACTAGTGGTGGGACAGATGCCCCAGAAGGATTGTTTAACATGGTCAGCATTTCTTAATAAAGGAAACAGATACAACCCGTAATTGTAGAGGGCAGGAAGGGACAGCTAATGGTTCCTCATCTTTTTCAAGGCAATTAAAAGCTCGGAAATCATTGAAAATTGAAAATGATTTCTTACATGCACAGTTGACTGCTATTGTTACTTATTGCCTAGTAGAGTTGGTTTATTTCCAAGGCTTTGAATTTGGGTTTGGAGTTCAGTGTGTTTGCTTTGTGTTTTTTTTTTTTTTCCCTTGGAATCTTAGGTGCTTATTTTGTTTGTTCCACATACTGTTTGTGAAAGGATGATAAACAGAAAAGTGTACCCGTTTAATTTTTGTGTTTTATAACTTGTATGCCTTAAAGCAGTACTTCTCTGCTTGGGGTGGCCTCTTAGGTTGGGTTCACTGGAAGGGGAGTGTGAGCCAGGGATTCATGTGCTCTTGGAACAAAGGGTGTGAGGAAGCAGGAAAAGGCAGGGGAAGGAGTTAGGGGAGGATTGGTTTCAGTTGGAAAATAGCCATAACCTGATCCCTCTAAGAACTCTGGAACTTGAATATACTAGAGTTGGTCCTAGCTTGAGGTCAAGGAGATGACCTCTTGTGACCCCTTGTCCTTCAGTCACTGGCTCTGAGGGGGAGGGATGAGAGGGAGTGGAAGGGCAGCCCTGGCTCCTGTTCTGTTGAGGGCAGTTCTCTGGAGGAGGCTGCTGTGAGCTCTTGGCAGCCAGCACTCACAGCAGCAGGGGCATGGATGTCCTGGCCTGGAGAGGGGACCCTGATAGCAAGATTGCTTACCACAGTGGGGAAATCTGTCATGTTTGCATGGCCAGCCTTTACTTGGGCCCTCTAAATGGAAACCTGAGGCTGGAACACTGCACCTGTGCTTTTGTTTTAAAACGGGGAGTGGTTATGATTCACATCCCTGGTAGAGAGCTCCTGTCTGGAAAGGTGTCCGTGGGTTTTCATGTCAGTTTTTATCTTTAAAGGATGAAGATGAAGAAACTAAGGGTGAAACAAAGGCTGATCCTGCACAGCTTGATCACATGGTCCATCCTGTAGCTGAACGCCTGGACATCCTGCTGTCTTTACTTTTGTCCTACATTAAGGATGTCTGCTACGTAGATGGTAACAGCCTATAATAATAACAACAGCTGTATGTTGAGCACCTACACTACACCTGCCTCTGTGCTAGGCATTTTCCATACATTATCTCTAGCGCTGGTAAAAATCCTATAGGAATCAGTATTTTGAGTATGAGAAAAAGAAGGTTTAGAGAGATCAGGTTACTGTCCAGTATCACATAGCTTGAAAATGGTGGGGCTGAGATTCAGGCTCAGTTATATCTGTTTTCAAAGCCCCTGATCCTTTCTCTGAATATTATATCAAAAGGTTATATATGGAGTTTGGTCAGTTTTAGGCAGGGATCAGATTACACTCAAGTTGCTCCAGGCATTTAAGAATGGTGCAGTAGACATTGATTTGCGGTCTTGGTGTTATGTATTGAGTTTAGAGGGCCTGCTCAGTAGGTTGTTGTGCCGGGTGTTGGTACAGTCATGAGCAAGCTGATGTGATGCTTCTTGCCCTCATGGAGCTTTTAGTCTAGTGGCTTTGCCATGAAGAAAACAATTTTTTTTCTGTTCATGTTGATTGCTAAGATTTAAGAATGAAATCAGTCACTCAGAATAATAGTACACGAATCTAAGTTGACTGCGTTACTACTGTAACTTTTTTCCTGTTATAAAAAAAGTAAATGTTGGCTAGATCAAATGTGGGAAATACAAGAAAGGTTAAAAAAGACAAATAAGCACAGTCCCGCCATTCAGAGAACTGTTACCAGCATTTTGATATGTTTATTATTTTTTCCTTTTCTGTTAGTGTGTGTATAATTATGTGTGTGTTTCTTAATTTAATGGATTTGGGGTCACACTGTGTAGGTATTATTTCATAACCTGCCTTTTTCACCTAGCTATTGTGAACACTGTTTTCATACAATTCATTATTCCCCTCAAACACAATTGTTAACTGATGGAATAGCATTTCTTCATGTGTGAACACTGTTTTCATACAATTCATTATTCCCCTCAAACACAATTGTTAACTGATGGAATAGCATTTCTTCATGTGTGAACACTGTTTTCATACAATTCATTATTCCCCTCAAACACAATTGTTAACTGATGGAATAGCATTTCTTCATGTGGATTTAATAGGTCTTTATTTTTTTCTCATTTTATTTATTTACTTTTTGGGTGGAGGAGGCATTATAAATAACAGTGTAACGAACATCTTTGTGCATGTATCTTTGGTTTTTTGCTTCTAGTAAATTCCTAGCAATAGAATTACTGCCATAGGGCTGCTGCTACAGGAATTGTAAAATCATCTTCCAGAAGGCTTGTTCATACGTAAGCCCCCACAGCACAGCACAGTGTGTGAGGTAAAGGCCTGCTTCCTCGCCAGTATTAGATGATTAGTACACCTGTAAAGAAAGATCTGCGCAAAGTAAAAATGGAACTTCTTTAAATCATTGTTTAATGCGATTGTGTTTCTTAATGGTATCGTGTCTTTTTAACAAAGTTGGCAAGTTAAAACAGTGCTGGCTTGGAAATTGTATTTCTGAAATGCCAAATTTTTCCCCCAGGTAAAGTTGATAACAACAAAACAAAAGATTTATATCGAGATTTGATAACCATCTTTGACAAACTCCTGTTGCCCACCCATGCCTCCTGCCATGTACAGTTTTTTATGTTTTACCTCTGTAGCTTCAAACTGGTGAGTAAGAATGTCATTAACACCATCTTGGCTTATCTTTTTTTTTTGCTCACTAAACATTTTTTCCCCTAAGAAATGGGGGTGGAGGGAGACCATAAATTCTTTAGGTGAATATTTCTGATTCTTTTTCTCAAGCTCTTCATTTCCTCCGTATCTCTAAATCTCATTCCCTTCTCAACATATGGAAAGAGCAGAAGGAATTGATTTTGCCACCCGTCAACTCAGCCAAGAGCTCTGAAAATGTCATCCTGCGTCCACTAGGGGGTGCCCTTCCTTTTTGTTCACGCCTTTATTAAAATCTCATCTCTGGAACATTTAACTGTTTGTTTTTTTTATTGTCTCTCAGAGTTGAGTCTTAAATAACCCAAACCAACTTTTTAATCTAGAATTTTAAATCTTTTTAGGCTTTTTGTGGAAAAAAAATCATGGAAGGTTCTTCTCTTTTGTAGCTTCCTAGAACAGTCAGGAGAGTATTAGTGATGGGTAAGAAAGATTAAACTCCTTCTACCCAGAAGTGTGTCTTAATAGTTTTTGAAAAGAGTTATTTGGAGGAGGGAGAGGACTTGCAGCCTTTAATAAAGGACAGCTTAATTGGTCTGTTTTTCCCCATAATTAGTGGAAGATAGACTATAGTTTAAGCCACAGTTCTGCTTCTGGGTGAGATCAGTATATGTAGTCAAAGACTGGAAGAAAACCTTGAACTCTGAGGTACTGTAAAGGAATTCCTTGCAAGTGTAGATGATCACCGGTTTCTAATGCTGGCTGAGCATCAGAGTCACTGGTAGAATTGTTAAAATAGGCGGATTCCGAAGCCCTGTCACAAAACCTACTGAATCTGTACCCTCATTGATTTTGATGCTTGACCAGCTTTAGGATCCATTGGATTATTTAACACCTGGGATGCCTTTTTGTTTTTAATAGTATTTTCTCACGGTGTTTTAAAACAAGCACCATGGTAACTTTACTCATTATTTAGCAGTGTAACTGAGGTATTAGAGCTTTCCCACCTTGGTGAGCTAAAATCAGAATGTTAGGTATTAAAGATCAGATCAACACCTTCTCTTTTTATAGGGATTTGCAGAAGCATTTTTGGAACATCTCTGGAAAAAACTGCAGGATCCAAATAATCCTGCCATCATCAGGCAAGCTGCTGGAAATTACATTGGAAGCTTCTTGGCAAGGGCTAAATTCGTTCCTCTTATGTAAGTAACCTAATTTTCCAAGTACTTTTTCATATTATGCTTTAAAAAGATTATAGCATTGTCTCAAGCTAGAGAAATACCTACCTTATTTTTTGGTCTGCCTTTACTAGTGAAGAAACTGCTCTCCTGCTCTTTAAGATATGTTGATATTTCCAAGAGGCAACTTTAAAAAAGTATCTCCTTTTTTAGATATAAAGCCTCATATGTAAAGCTTTTGTCATCTGTTCTGTATGGTTGCACTTCATGAATAGTGCAGTGTTGTATACTGTTTTGATTCTTTTTATAGGTTTGTCATTTTTCATTTGCATTCCGAATCAATTGTATCTGTTAAAGGTGAAGAAAAACCCTTTTAAAGGTAATAGAAAGACCTACCCAGGAGGGCCAGCTCTGGGCCTGTTTCTTCCAGTGATCTGTGAAGGTGTCTTTGGGGCAAGGATGCTGTTAAAAATCCTCCCAACAACTAAAAGTCATCTGGCCATTCTGGCCCTAAATTGTTGGCCTCAAGGTTTCATCAGGATCCCATAGGGAATGGTGAAGGCAATCAGACTGTCTGTCCCTTATAGGATGTTGGTAACATGCCCCATACTTTGGCTATAGCACCCGTGGAAGGCTGGGAGGCCACTGGAGAAGCCCTTCTGAGTTGACTAGGAAGAACGTTCCCCATCCCTTGGGACTTTATACATCCCTACCAGTTCCTAGAAAGTCCGAGAGGCTCTACCTTGTATAAGTGGAAGGTGGTTTTCCCACCCATCGTTTGCTTCTCTTTTATGCCAAGGGGTGGTATATAAAGCCTTGAGCTTATTTTTCATAGCATATAATGATAGGCAGCTATGTTATTGTGTCTCACTAGTTTTTTTATAAAGCAATTGAAGTTAACTTAAATTTTTCTTTTCTCTAGTACTGTAAAGTCATGCCTAGATCTTTTGGTTAACTGGCTGCACGTATACCTTGATAACCAGGATTCGGGAACGAAGGCTTTTTGTGATGTTGCCCTCCACGGACCATTTTATTCAGCTTGTCAAGCCGTGTTCTACACTTTCGTTTTTAGACACAAGCAGCTTTTAAGTGGAAATCTGAAGGAAGGTCAGTGAAGAGGGTTGTAAGAGGGATGGACACAGATTGGATTTTCATTGTGTACTTGTCACCCTTTAGAATGGCTTTTTAATTTTTTTTTTAAAGAATTTAGTGAAAATTCTGGATCCAGAAAATGCACATGCACTCAGACTGTTACAGATACTGTATTTTACCAAACAACACACGTTGTACATGTTTAGCCAACCACACAACGCCCTTAAGCATTATTTTCTTAGATGGACTATGTGCATTATATGTGCGGGCACATTATTTACATGGGTGCAGTATTTGTGAAAAACTACAGTAATTTTACACTTTTATACGCCTGGCGGTTCAGTGGTAGAATCCTCTCCTTTCATGTGGGAAACTCAGGTTCGATTCCCAGGCAGTGCACCTCATGTGCAGCCAGCACCCATGTCTGCGGAGGCTTGTGTGCTACATGATGCTGAACAGGTTTCAGCAGAGCTTCCAGATGGACTAGGAAGAAAAGCCTGACAATCTATTTCTAAAAATCAGCCAATGGAAGACCTATGGAGCACAAAGGTCTGATCCACAACTCATCATGGGAATGATGCAAGACTGGCAGCGTTTCTTTCTGTTATGCGTGGTGTCACCATGAGCTGGGGGCTGACTACACGGCAGCTGGAAGAGCCCCTTGGGCCTTCCCTTTTAACAGTTGGTGGATTCGAGGTTGAGAACCCCCACGTTAGAGGGTGTCATCTTAAGTAGATGTGAAGACAGTTTGTTCAGAGGTGAGGCTAAGCACTTGCATTTTGCTCTCTGTGCACCCTCTCCTTGTCCCTGTAACAGTGCAGTCAGGCGCAGGTATCCTTCCCACTGTACAGAAGAGGAGACCAAAGCACAGAAAAGTAGTTTGCCCAAGAGTCACATACTTGAACCCAGATAAGGCTGAATCTAAAGCTGGTGGTCACGCAGTTGTGCTGTACCTGAAGAGTTGAGAATTCATATGCCAGTTTTTAGTTTTGCTAATTTATCATTTAAATCTATCAAATGAAGCTTGTTAATTAGATGAGCACATTTTAGTTGATATAGTTCCTAAGAACAGTGTAATTAAAGCAATTTGTTACTTCATTCATTTTCATGAATAATTCAAATGATTTAATAGGCTGTTTCCTCTAAACCAGAGTTCCTCAGCCTCAGCACCAGCATCATTTGGCCCGGGATAATCCTTGGTTAAAGGGGGCTGTCCTGGGCATTGTAGGATGCTTCTCATCCCTGGCCTCTACCCCACTAGATGCCAGTAGCAACCCCCCAGCCTCAGTTTTGAAAATAAGAACTGTCTCCAGACATTGCCACATGCCCTGGGGGGGCACAATCGGCCCTGTCTGAGAACAACAGCACTTAACCGAAACTTTTATACGTATGTATGTGTTGTATGTATTTATTTATTCACATTCTGCATACTTCTAAAAAGATGTTCGGGTTAAAATTAGTTATACGAAGCACAAGTAGTAGAGTAAGGCTTTCTGGAATGGCTGAGAGGTTAGTAAAATCTCTGCCTTTGTATAAATAGATGGCAGGCATCTTGGTTAAAGAAGATAGGTTTTTCTGTAAGTCATGATATTTCATTTACATCACTTCTATCAAACTATACATCAAAGAAACTCCTTTTAAGAAAAAAGTACTTACGCAAGTTGGTCTGCTTGCCTGTGTGTGCAGTGTCTTTATGGAACCTAATACAGGAGAGAATTAGAGTAGTTAGTTCCAGGACAGTGATTCTGAGTTTTCCTTCTATCTCCAGAGTTTCCTTGTAAAGAAAACTGAAAATACCAACAACTAATAAACACACATGAAGATGATGCTAACCTTCACCAATAATTTAAGATGTACAAGTTAAATGGGGTTGCTGGGTTTTGTTTTGTTGCCTGTCAGGTTGGCCTACATGTATTGAAGGAATCCAAGGAGGAGACGTTTTTACAGTCATAATCTTATAACCACATGTGATGTTTAAAAATTTTGCCTTCTCAGGAAGATTTTATGATTTCATCTTAGTCAGCTGAGATCAAATCATGTGGTCTTTTTCTTTTTCCCCTATATAAACTCAGCATATGCTAAGTTTACCAGTACTTGAATTCCAAACTGTCATATATAGACTTACAGCTCACTAGGAACATAAATGTCATACTTCCTGGGTCTTCAAAGAGTAAACTGCTTTCTAATAGGCCTTTAAAAAAAACTGAGTTGTAAACAAGTGTGGTTAGCTTACTCACATTTTTCTCGGCAATACATGTGTGACTTACGTGTACCTTTATTTAAAGCTTTTACACAAATTGTTTTTAATGTATGAAATAATCTGTGCTTATAAATACATCTTGTTAGGTGCCGTCGAGTAGATTACAACTATAGCAACCCCATGTGACAGAGAGGAACTGCCCCATAGGGTTTTCTAGACTATAATCCTTACAGGAGGAGATAGATCACCAGGTCTTTCTTCCATAAGTCTGCGGGTGGATTTGAACCCCCAACCTTTTGGTTAGCAGCTGAGTGCTTAACCATTGTGCCACCAAAGCTCTTTTTAAGTTGTATTTGTATCTTTAAAAAAAACCTTTTATTTTTTTAATTGAAGGTTTGCGGTACCTTCAAAGTCTAAATTTTGAACGCATAGTCATGAGTCAGCTAAACCCTCTGAAGATTTGCCTGCCCTCGGTAGTGAACTTTTTTGCTTCTATCACAAGGTAAGTTGCCTACACTTTCTTGGAAGTTATTTAAAAGGAGATTAGTGTTGATATTGTAAAAGTCCACTGTATTTCTGTGAAATTAATAACGATAACAATACAACATTAAAAAAAAAGATAACTGTATTCTCGCAGGAAACACTGCATTGAGGCTATTGTTTTTATACTTTGATGGCATTGGAAGTTGATACTACTTTTTATCCGAAGGAGATGATTCAGCAGAAGCCAAGGCACTTTGACATCAGTGAGGCAGCTAGTAAACTGAGAGGTACAATCCAAAGGTGCTTATGTGTTAGGGAAGAGACCCCTGTCATAATAATAAAAATAAATTCAACATGAGACAGATGACCAATAGGAGATTGGTTTAGTGAGAGACCACATCATTTCAGGCCTTGTAGCTATGGCTAATGCATAGCATTTACTGCGTGCCAGGCACAGTTCTAAGCACATCACATGGAACTCATTTCATCCTTACACAACTCTGTGACTGTATTATTAATCCATCTTTATAAATGGAAAAGGAGCCTCGGTGGCAAAGTAGTTAAGTGCTTGCTGCTAACTGAAAAGTCGGTGATCTGAACCCACCAGCCACTCTGCGGCAGAAGGAAGCGGTAGTCTGCTCCCATAAAGATGACAGCCTTGGAAGCCCTACGGGGAAATTCTGCTCTGTCCTATGGGGTTGCTATGAGTCAGAATCGACTCAATGGCCACAGGTTTGTTCTATAAATGGGGAAACAGGCACAGAGAAGTTAAGTAACTGGCCAGAGGTTGTATAGCTAAACTGGCAGAACTGAGATTTGAATGCAGGCAGTCTGGCTCCTCTGGCTCCATCGGAAGTGTCTTGTTACTCTGCTTCATGTAGGAAATGAATTGGAGACCATTAGCATTTAATCAGGGTATTCAGGCAGGACCACAGTTTAAAATCCTCAGCAGGTGAGCATCTGTTCAATTAGAAGACAAAAATGATTCCTTTTCATTCCTTAGTCCCCTCTCATTCAGCAGCTGTAATTCTCCTTTGCGGAGCATGTAGTTCAAGGTGATGAGAGCCTGTCTCTCCTAAGATCTCAAAAATGATAATAAAGGATTAAGAAAAGGAATAACTGAACCCACAGCCAGCAAGAGCAGTTAGTGAGAACATTTCCCAGGCAGGGATTATATAGGCACCTGGAAGAGTAAGGGCTGATGAGGCAAAGCAGAGACAGCTGACCCTGGAATATACTGGGAGTAGGGGTTGAGGGCTACAGTTGATGAGTGCAAGGCTCTGGATTTGGGGTTGGCATGTGTGACTGAGGTTAGGGGTCAGATGTGAAGCCAGGAGCAGAGGATCAAAAGAAAGGTCTGTACACAGGACTTTAGGTATCCTTCTGTAGCTACGGGTTTTGCTTGCTTAGTGTTTTGAAATGCATCCATATTGACGCCTTTGATTTTAACTGCTATGTAATGTTCTGTCAATATTTTACATTGATTCTCTTGTTGGGATTTAAGCCGTGCAAGTTTTTCAGTGTTGGCAACAGTGGCTTAGGAACAGCTTTCTATGTGGGTCTAGTGCACAGTCATAGGCTTCCTTGTCGCATACCGAGAAGGGCAGTTGCTGGGCTGTAGGAGATACACATCTTCATCGTGGCCCCACAGACTTTTCTCCAGTGTGGTGTTGCTCATTTACACTCCCACTGGGAGCAGACTGTCCTTGGCTAATGGAACAAAAATAGATATAATGTTGCTTAAAGTTGCAATAGTGACCTGAGGAGCAAAGAATACATATCTGAAAAACTACTGTGGGAGGGGAGGACTGAACATAGAGTGTGGTGGAAGTGACCTAAATTCTCATCTCAGAAGTAGTCACTGAATGGTTTTTAAAGTTGCTAAGTTATATGGATGTAACCACAAAGAGTAGAAAACATAATGACCCTAGTTTTTTGTTTTACAGATTCTTCTGTGTATCTGCTCTCCCTCATCAATGCCTGTTTTTGTCTTTTTTTTTTTTTAACTAGTTTCTCAGTTCCTTACTCTGTCAACCCCACATCCCCCAATAAAGTCCTAATTTTTTCTTTATCAACAACCAAGCCTCTCCATCATCGACTGTTCCCTCTCACTAAATCTCAAATCTCTTTTTTTGCCAACCCCTAATTCTTTTTCACACAGTGAAAGGAGAGAGAGAAGGCTGTATAATTATGTAAATTAGAGTTGTACTTTGCAAACATTGCAGTTTTTGGTGATTAATGTAAACCCAGTCTCCTAGAGCTTCTAAGTGACAGCCATGTTTTCTTTCTCCTCATCAAGTCTGTAAATAGTAGACACTGAGAGCTGTTCCCTAATTTAGCATTATTTTCTGCTTTGTGTTATTTTTTCTTGCTCTTGCTGTGTTTGGTAGTATCTGTGTGGTCCAGTCTAGTTGTCACACACAAACAGTCAAGTCCCTGTGGAGTAATTCCAGCATGGTAATAGTTCAGTCTATTGTCTTTTTGGTGTCCACAGTAAATACCAGCTCGTCTTCTGCTACACCATCATTGAGAGAAACAACCGTCAGATGCTACCAGTCATTAGAAATACAGCTGGAGGGGACTCGGTACAAACCTGCACAAACCCACTTGACACCTTCTTCCCCTTTGACCCTTGTGTTCTTAAGAGGTAGGTACTCCTAGACACTTGATGCTGTCAGCGGTTAGTTTAAATGTAATACATAACTTGCTTTTCCCAGGTTTGGGATTCAGGGCTTCTGCCTCACAGGTTGTCCTTCCTGAGGTGTGCCTTAGAGTCTCGTGGTCTCCTTTCACATATGCCGTAGGCCCAAAGTAGCAAATGATTGTTACAGTGTACTGGGTGCTGTAGCCACATGGAGGGTTGTAGGTCTTTACCTTAGTAAGAGCCCAGGTTGACACCAAGAATGTTTTTGTTTGTGGGGTTTTCTTTAAAGCTGTTGTTTTAAATATATAAGGGGGTGCCAGTAGAGGCACCAGGATAGGGAGAGTACTGCCTTTTCTTAGCTCAAATACTTCCCTGCCAAGTGACTTGTTCCTTCCTCTAGAGACCACATCCCATACTATTGCACAGGATAAACGAAAGTGGTTTGTCTAGATAGGCAATTCTGGAAAACCACTGTGCGATCTTAACTTTGCATTTGTATAACTCAGTGAATTTTTGGTTATTACACATTTCTAACTAGAGCACTTGGGATTGTCTGGTCCCCAGATCTTGGTTGGCTAAAACCAGATTAGTTGTTTTTCCCAGATTTCTTTTTAGTAAAAACCTGTAGCAAGATAAAGGAAGTTCCAGAATATTACTTAGTTTTTAATTTGGGTATACTGTAACTCAGTTGTCAGTTGCAAAGTGTAGAAACAGTTTGGCCTGGAAATGAAAAGTTGAGAAAGATTCATCTGTATGGATGGATGAACCTTCAAAAAGCACCACATTAGTTACCGTATTTACTTATAGTGCTTTTGGCATTATGATTGAGCCATAGTTTCTACTTTCCCGATTTTGCGAAGCCAGTCTTATGAGAAAAGAGCTTAAATACATTTTGACCTTCATAGTCGTATTTAACTTGACATTGAAATCTCATTTAACTGATGTGTTTTTTGTTGGCAGGTCAAACAAATTCATTGATCCTATTTACCAGATATGGGAAGATACGAGTGCTGAAGAGCTACAGGAGGTTAAGAAACCCATTAAAAAGGTGAATTTATGATTCAACGCACTTTCTGGGAATCTCTTTTGTGGTTACAGATAGTAGTCAAATGGTAAACAGCAATCTTAAACTTAAGCAATAAATACTGCGTATCACGTGATTCTACTTTGATCAGATTCCACGCCCAGGTTATTTTTTCTTATGAAAAGAAGTGTCGAACTTTTGATTAATTTTTTAAACCACACATCACATCCAGGCTTTGAAGTGAAGGCTAATTGAGTATTGACTGAACAAATTCGATTCTTGTTTTGTTTTTTTTAATGATTGATTTTTTGTGTTGTTGTGGAGAGTCTACACAGCAAAAGCATACAGTGTAGATTTTTACCACTTGATGGTTACCGTGTCGCCATCTCGAATTGCCTTATGTTGAAGTTACACCAGTTGACTTTTTAGATCTCCCCATACAGATCTGGAGCAC